>NW_026086605.1:32925000-34421567 GCF_022539395.1 Myiozetetes cayanensis | reverse complement strand
TTTGGTTTAATTGAAGGAGTTATTTGCTAGCACTTAGCGCAGGTCAGGAAAGGAGGGACCTAAAAAACTAAGGATGCACTAACCCTCCTGGACAGGAGTAGAAATGGAGCTGCACGTGCAGCCTCCAGCTCGGAGAAGCTCTGGCACACCCGGCTCAGCACCACCAGTGCCCCAGCCAGCCCTGGGAGCTCCTCTGGGAGCTGGAAGGATGGGGAAGTCCAGGGATAAGGGACAGAGGACAGGAGGAGCTGAGAAACGGGGACAGCAGGGAAAAACTCCTTCCTCGCCACTCCTGGCACCCTACACTGGCTGAGTTGAACCTTTGGCACTACTAAATCTCGCTTCCTCCAGCATCCCACCCCTGCCTGTGCTGGGAAGGCATTTACTGGGTCCACCTACCTTCACCGTGAGTTTGAAAGCACAAAACCCAACAAAAGGTGTCCCCAAATCAGGAAACCAATGAAAGAGACCTGCAAGGAAGCCCAACAGCCCCAACAAGCCACCAGATATCTGCTGATACCAAAATCCTATCCCCTCCCCCAAAGCCTGGACAAGAGGCAGGGAATGAAAGTCCAGCAGCAAGAGATGTGGGCTAATTTGGGCCAAAAAGAACAAATGCCAGAGTTGGAACAGCGTTAACTGTGTCAGCCAAATAACTGCAGTGATGTTGGTTCTGGAAATGCTGTGCCCAAGGCAGAACTTCATGGAATAGCACAAGCTCCCGGCACAGGCAGCGGGAGCAGCCCCCCAACAACAGGACACCACCCCCTCTGCTGTGTCCTACCAGCACCCCAAAATGAAAGCCACCTCACACAAAATTCATGGAATTATTGAGGTTGGAAGAGCCCTCTAAGATCATCAAGTCCAAACACTCTCCCAGTTCTGCCAAGGCCACCACTCACCCACGTCCCCACATTTTTTAAATCACTTCAGGGATGGTGACTCCAACACTGCCCTCTGGGCAGCTGTGCCAGGGCTGGACAACCCTTTCAGTGAAGAATTTTTCCCTAATATCCAATCTATACACCCACTGAAGCAAAACACTGAAGCCAAAGAAAAATTCATCTGGCTGAGGATAACCCAGAAGTATTAAGGCTGCAGCCTAAGTGCACACAGAGCTATAAATAAAAAGAAGAGAGGACTTTCAATATCTTGATGTAGTTCTTGTTCTCAGCACATTCAGTTTACTTGATTCAAGACCTAACAAGGAAATTTAAACAAAAGCACCTTGTCAAAGCTGTGATAAGGAGGAGGATTTGGGGGTGAGGGGGGTGAATGATGCCTGTTCATCACCCATTGCAACCAACTCCCAAGGGGTGAGAGTAGAAGTTCCAGCTTGGCACGGGTGCAGGATTCAACCCCACGCTCTGCCGGTGCCCACCTGCTCTGCCAGCAAAATCCCATTAAAATGCAACAAGCAAAATAACGTTTCAAGAACACATCTACTTCAAAACAGCTGCACCCGGCACACATTATGTGGCCTACGACTCAAATGCTGCTCCTCTTCCCATCAGTCAGGCTCGGTGAAGGATTTGCTGTGTGGGTTTTGTTTTGTTTATTACTTCTAATGACTTTCTCATTATCATTTCGCTGTGAAACATAAACGATGGTTATGGGAGAAATCACATTATTTGGATGGCTTTATTAAATTAGAGAGCAAATCTGTGTGTATTTCTGGCTCAGGATAAATGTTTGAACTTTGAGAGGCCAAAATTCATTTTCACACAAAGCCATTTTCGGAAGCTCTGGAATCAGTGGTTAAATTTGCCCTCAGCTGCAAGGGAGACGTATGGGGGTATTTCTCAATTTAAACCCTCCTAGAGATTTAACCAAATCTCCAAACCAAAACCCTGCTTCTAGCTCTGCTTATGAGAAACTCGAGACTTGTGCAACATAATGGAGAAATAAAGGCAAAATAGCACTGGGAAGAAATATAATAAAATAATAAAAATCCTCCTGTCCGCGTGCCCCCATTGCCCCAGTCCTCATACGGGGACTTCACTCAGCTCACACATTTTGCGTGAGTGGAACCATTGTCTTCCACACCCTCACAACAAGAGCTGAAAAAGCGCTTATTCCTACAGGAATACAACTGATAACACCAGCACAGCTCCAGCAGAAACAGTGATGCCAGCCAGCAGCCACGCAGATGGGTAACCGGACTGGTACAGGTTACCCGCAGGAATTAGGGATGTGCCACCTGAAACACACAAGGAGATGTCTGGCACCCTCCCTGCATCAGGATTCCTGCAAGGACCAGCAGCAGGACCCAACCCAGAGGTGACAGTGGAAGACAAGCAAGTGTGAAACACACACACAGAGGATGCAAAAGCTGTTGCTAGACAGGCAGAAGTTGCAATTTCCTCCTCTTTTCCATCCCTTCCTTTCTCCCTCCCAGTTCAAAGAGTAGAACAAGAAACCAAATACTTTTTCCAGACAACAAATCACAGTCCCCGTCCCCCCCCAGCCTTTTAAAAGCAATACCTGACACTGGAATAAACCTGTTAAAAAGAATAAATTCCCCTGAGCACACCCAAAGGGAAAAAGCAACAGAAAATCAACCCTGATAAAAGGTCTGTTAAAGGAAAGCACTTTCAGCGTGCCAACCCAAAATGTACTGACCACAACAAACAAGCTTGGTAAGAGAAATCCCTGGTGGAAAAACACAGCAAGGGAGAGTGGAGAGGAAATATTTGGGGCCCTCCATTCACCACTATGGCAGGGAATATGCTATGACCTACAAGGAATGGGCTCTGAGGCAATGGGACATGCCTGTGGACCACAGGACCCCAGAGACAGGAGACAGGATGAGAAGAGAAGCAGAGCAGGAATATGCCAAGCTGGAAGCAAGCAAGATCTATTCTGCTATTAATTCAGCAATTTGGATCAAATGAATTTTGAGGAAAATACAGGGAAAGGGGCAGTTTTTGGAGCAGGAACAGCTCCACAGTCTTGGGCATGAGTACCTGTATTCACAGCTGCTGGAGGATGGAAAGCAGGAGTGGGTCCTACCTGTCCACTTCCCAGAGGAGAATAGATCTGGCCATCTTTCCTGCACCTCCACAAGCTGGAGAAGAGCAGAAATGATGCCTGGGGCACACCAAGCAGTCCTGGATGTGCTTAACCCTCTCCACCCCAATGGCACAGGGTGGCTGGGCAGCAGGAGTCACTTTCCCGACTCCACAGCCAAGGGATGCCCATCCCTTGCCCAAGGTAAAAAGGAGGGGAGAAAGAAGATGTCCAAGGAAACTGAAATAAATGGACTTCAGTTGTGAGAAGAATGAGTTAATGGAAACCTCGTTCTCCCAGACTGCCTGGGATATCCAGGCAACTACCATGTGCCACCATCACCATTTCCCCTCCAAGGAATCCCACTGGATGGCTAAAATCCCCCAAAACACTCAAGAGCATGTTCCTTCTCCTTCTCTGTAAGTGAGGGCCCTTCCTCCTCTTTCCTCCTCTATTTCATTCCTCCTCCTCATCCCCTCCCAGGGTTCCTGCTGTCAGCTCTTTGGGTTTCTGACACTGACCGGTCCCACTAAGGCCATGACACCCCCTGTGCCTGTAAATGGGAGGAAAACAAAGGTGTGAATCCTCCCCACAACCCTGGTGCAGAAGGATCTAAAGCAGAGGAGGCCTCCTCCACATCAAGGCTGAAAGCCACCAGCCCATATCCTGGCATCCCCCATCCTCCTGTGGTATTTAACTCCGGACGGAGACAGGAGAGTTCACATTCCTGAGCTTCCACAAAAGCACTGGTTGTGACAATTTCTTACCTTCCCTACAAATGCTTTAAGACAACTCTTGAGCTGAGACTGGAGGGAGGCAAAAAAAACCCCCACAATCCCATCAACTCTGACAAGCCTTTTTTATTCTGTGTGTGTCCAGTCGCATTATATTTCTGAGCCCACAGCCAGGCAGATGTTTCAGATGCTCAGACAGAAGGCATGGATATATCTGGGAGCACGCAAACTGAGGGATGGTGTCTGAAACCAGCTTCCCAGTGCCTGTCCAGAGCCTGCACTCAATAAAAGGTTCAGTTGCAGCAGACAGCAATGAGCAATACCATGTTTCACACGCCACCTGCACCTCGGAATGGGGCTGCAACATGAAACACCTTGATGAAGAGCTGATGTGACAGTCCCTTAGCAAACTCCCATGTCCAGGAATGACGCCCTACCTCTTACAACAAAAGGATAGAAATCCTATAAACACATTTATCCTTTGCAAAACATCTCCTGACACCAAATCGATGGAAATAACCTGCACCCTCTGCCCGCAAGAAAAGCACTTGCTTCGAGCACAAGGAGGGGTCCATGTCCCAGTCTCCCTCTCTCCCAGTGTTGCCACCCCCTTCAGTCCTGGCCACCCCACTTTCCAGAAGCAAGAGCATCCCAGAGGATCCAAACACCCTATCAAACAGATGGGGAGACAAAGGAAAAAGAAAAGAGAAACTTTCGCCCATCCTTTTTCTCTGAACTCTTAGAAAAGGAGAAAGAGAAGAGCCAAACCTCCTTGAGAGGCAAAGCCTTTAAAAGTTAAATGTATCATGAAAAAGAAAACTTCTGTCACTGCTTAAAAAGGTTTTTGACAGGTCTTCATTTGTAACCCACAAACAAATGCGGTTTCTCATGCTCCATGGACTCTAATATCACTTCAGAGCAGACCTGAACCCAACTCTCCGTTGAAAAGCTGGAGAAGTAACCACATTAAAACAGCTCTCTTCGCTGCTTTTGGGCACACCAGAAATCTTTCATTTCAGGAGCTGCACCTAAGTGCCTGGGAGCACAACCTGAGCAGACAGAAACAGCTGCTCAGAATCATTTCAATTGCTTTGGGTGTACCAGTCGCAGTTAAGTCAAGCCTAACAAACAAGGCATTATTATACAAGACAGAAAGAAATAGTGCTTTGCCCTATTCGAGCTACAGTCAAGTTTCAGAAATCCCTTTCATGACTCAGTTGATGAGAGAAACCGGTCATAAGCCAATGATTCAGGCCCTTGTGGCCATGGTGAGTCCCTGCTACCTGGGAGAAGGGGGACTGAAAGGAAAGGGAAGAGTCATCCACCCACACCAGGGTTAGGGATAGTGGAGAGAAATAAGAACACAGACCACCTAAAAAGGCAGAGGCCCTGGCACAGGTTTCCCAGACAAGCTGTGGCTGCCCCATCCCTGGAAGTGTTCAAGGTCAGGCTGGATGGGGTTTGGAGCAACCCGGGATAGTGGGAGGCATCCCCACCCACGGCAGGGGCTAGAACAAGATGATCCTTAAATTCCCTTCCAAACTGAACTATTCTGTGATTCTATGGACATGTCCATCGGCCACAGCCTCTACTCTCAATCTGAAGGCTCAAAACCAGCTACAAAAGCACTGACTGAGAAGCACTCCCTGGTTACCTGCTCCACATCTCTGACCACTCCTTCTCACTCGTACGTTTAAAAGTTTAGCCAGCACGACCCACTCGCCCAGAGTTCCTTGTAAGAGATTTACAAACCCAGCCGAGTCTGGGACTCCGTATTTCATCTGGATGACACAATCAGAGGCATTTTTACCTCTTAATTTGGTGTTAATTTTGGCTCCTTGCTTTCTTTCTGCAGAGTTCCCAAGATTTCATGTCAGCTACTAACTCATCCCTCCTCCCGAAAGCGGGACGAGCTGCCACAAAGCCCAGGTTTGTCACCAGCCAGAGGAATCCTCTAGAAAGAAAACCTGCAGGAGAGAGATAAGAAGCATCTCCTCCACTCATCAGAATCCAGGGAAAAGACCAAAACAAATATTAATGAGAGGCACTTAGCTGTGCCTGTTCAGCAGTCAATAACGCACGACAAGGTGCACAGTCGGGTCGAGCACCTCGCGCTGTCGCTGCGCCAGGGGTCCAAAATTGAGGGGTCTTCTGCTAAATCCCCTCCTTGAGCTGCCACACCAGCAGCTCTCCAAGCCCCCATCCCCTCCCACAAACTCCCTTGACTAGAGAGACGAGGGACCAGAGCCCCGCTGCGTTTAATAATTACATTCATCCCAACTAGCCACATTCTTCTTTTTGTTAAAAGTTTCATTAATCTAGTCCTTCTGACTATTCCAAAATATGACAGGTTTGGCCACACTGAGTGCTCTGGAGCATCTCCATGCATGGGTGGCATTTGGGTATCACAGGGAAGGAGCACAGGGCTGTTTGGTGAGCACCCTGAGCGGGAAAGGGGAACAGCAAGAGGATGTGACCACAGCAGGACATGGGGAGATGCCACCTGAGCTCCAGGGACTCTTTTGGAGGGTGGACCAGTGCCTGCAAGAAGGGAGGTCGCAGCTCAGGAGCATTTTACCTTTCTGTGCTCTTTTCACACAAAACCTTCAACTGTCACTAGTCCGGTTTCTCTGCAACATCCCTGCCGTGACCACCTCCCACCCCTGCCTGTGAGCCCGGGGAGGGGGCTGAGGGGACCCAGCCCAGAGGGTGCACTCCCACCTCCCGCTCTTCCACCAGGATCCCCAGGCTGGCCTCTGAGGGCACTTCAGCGGGTCCTGCAGCGCAGGCTGCGGGGAGAGAATGGCTTTCAGCTCGATTACCCTTCACATTCTGATTCCATAACGCTCCAATGAGGCTTTTTAACCAAATCCCCCCCAAAAAAATGAAGCCTGCCTGCTGCAGCCCAGCCTCAAGCGCGAACGTGCAGAAGGGATGAGACTTTGCAGCCGGTGTGAGGCTCCACTCTCCTCTCCCTGCCTTTCCTGAAGACCTCCTCGAGGCTGCCTTCTCCTCTCCTTGCCAGTCACCCTCCTACCATTCACGGCCCAAGCCCCAAACACCAGACAGGCGGGGAGATCAGGCTCCTTGGAGACGCACGTGAGGTGCAAACAGGCAGCACCCACCGCTCCTGCTTGGGCCACCAAACACCCCACAGAGAGGGGCCAGCACAGCGCAGACACTCCACACTGCTTCTCAGGGGTGTCACCACCAGAAAAGAGCGGGTGAAGCACTCGCTGCTTCATGCAACTAAGTGGAAAATAGGTCTGCTGTCTTCCAGAGAAGAGCTGACCTCCTCCCGACATTGTCTGAGCAGATCAAAGACGATGTGCAAGCGCACGGCGAGACACCGGTTAAGGCGATGATGAGGGACAGATGATGAAGCACGTGCTCTGAAGGTGCAACTTTGCTGAAAGAGTACCTCTTGCCCTTCAGGCAAGCGAAACCTTTTGTTCAAGGCCCTCAGAAAGGAGGTCACCTGGGGAAAGCCTTGCAGTGAAGCCCTGTGACACGTGGTGGGATACCGGGTTGGTCGTCCCCATCACGTGAGGAGGAGTCAGGCATCCAGTGTTCTCCCCAGCCCACCTCCTGAAGCTCAGGCAGTCCTCAGAGCCAAGCAGAACCCTGCAGGCAAGGCAGATATGCTCATCCCCACCTGCACAACTCCTGGCCTTTCTCCCTCAGATTGTGAGGACTGGGGTGAATTGCAGTGCCGCAATCCTCACGGGGCTCACACCAGCAGAAACAGCCTCTCTGCAAAACTTCTTTCCCCAAAGGAGTGAGTTAGGCAAGGGAAAACAAAACATCCACCTGTCCTGCTATTTCCCCAACCGGTCAAAAAACCCCCTGGGTGTTTCACAGGCCATCAGCTCTCCACTGCGGTGGAACAGCTCTGTGCTCAACCCCCTCTCAGCCCCCCTCAAAGGCAAGGCACGGGCAGCACATCATGGAGCGGGGCAGCTTTTCCTCCTGGGAGGCTGAGAAACCTGAAAACACACATCTGGCCACGCATTTCCAGCACGTTTAATAGAGTGATTTTCCAAGTGCTGGCTCAGTAGCTCCTGACCCGTGCAGGTTTGGGGTCGTCTAAATCACCTAGGCAGCAAAAACTGTTCCTCTTTCAGGCTGTTCATCTAGCTCTGGTTATGGGATGAAGCACAGGTAGGTCCCTCTTTTTCCACAGCTCAGAGAACTACACTCTCAACTTACCTCTAAATAAAGACTTACTAATTAGGGAAAGATATTTACATTTTCCACTCAAGGTAATGAACTGAGGAATGCTAAAAAAGCATCCCTTGGATAAGCATGCCAGCCTATCAGTTACAAACCCTTTTTTTTCCTCCTTAAACGCCATTTGCAAGGTAGTGTTGGTGGCCATCCAGGCACAAACTGCCAGAGACTCCAGGTCATCCAAGCAGGAGGTTCCTCCAAACACGTGTGAGCAACTGAGACTCACCACACGCAGGCTGGGCAGGAGGTGGCTGACTTAACTAATTGCTCCTCTTCTCCCTCCCCTCCTTCCCATTACCCTTTCCAGTTTGACTTAAAATTGCAGGACAAGCCTATGGAAGTGACATCTGATGAAAGCCAAGGCCGGTTTGAAAAACAAGGAGGTTGTTGGTCACCTGAGCTCGGAGATGTCAGGGTGTGGCTGAACACACCTCCCTGGCATCTCAGCAAGGCCCCCCAACCACACAGAATAAGCTGGAAAAGAGGGACAAACAACCATCATCCTGCACAAGGTGACATCCACCATCTCCCTCCTTTCATCCAAGCACCTCTTTGCCGTTAATTCTTCAGGGACAAACTGCACCAGGACACGGAGCCAGGGTGCACAGCTCTTTGTCAGGAGCCTCTGTACACACGTGTGTGCCCCAAACCACCTCTCGAGCCGCTCATGCTGAAAAAAGAGCAGAGCCTGACATTTGGAGAGCAAGGCAGAGCAGCAGAAAGGCAGCAGGAGTTGGGAAAGGGGGAGAGGGGAGGTGGGAGAACCACAAAAGTGTATTTCTAAAGCTCATTTACCGCCTGCTTGCTTGGTCCTGGGAGCCTGAGGGAAATATCCCAAAGGTGGGGATCATCTCTGTAGACACCCAGCAGCTCAGCATCCCACTGTCCCCAGGCCGAGCCTTTCCACCCAACACCCAAACCCACCTCCACCCACATCTGGTTTGTGTCCTCACTCATAAAAATAAATAAAAATGTTTTTCAAATCTCCCATAAAGCAAATCCCCAAAACTACACACTTCCCTTTTTCTTTACCTGGAGCCAAAACTGCCTTGAACCCTGTGGTTCGCTTTCCCAGCTCTCTTCATTATTCACGCTGACGAAATAAATCAACCACATTTTAAGTTCCCACAGCAATTAATGGTTGAAATTAAGTAATGGCAGCCTAATCCTGATTGAAACTTCTCCTAAATCAAATTCCCTCCATTTGTAATGAAAATAGTTCAAAACTGATACAAATAGTTCAGTTCACACATAAATATTTAAAAAACTTACAGAGAGGCAGATTTAGTCTATTATTTTATCACAAAGTATGACCAGCAGTAGAAAGCTTATTATACATGACTGTCACTGACACATTACAAACTAATAAAACACAAAATGCAATTCTGAAGAAGAAATTGGAATGAATCTATTGCAAGAGCGATTTTTATGGTTCTTTTGAAATGCTATTTCTCCCCAGCTTTGCTGTCAAAATGGCAACATTTTCCCCAAATATTTCCATCTTAATTAAAAATGGCGGGTTTATTGAAAAAAAAATAAAAATAAAAAAAAGCCTCTTGTACCAGCTCCAGCTTCACCTCCCTGTGATGCACGGAGTGAGGATCTAACATGTGCCCACCTCATGGACCTGCTGCTGATCTTGTTTACTGAAAGTGGGAAAGAGTCTGTACCCCAAAATTCCACCATCCCTCGGCAAAGCACCTTCCAGCACGACCTCAATCATCCCTTCATTCAGGGATTGAAAAAGGAGCCCAAACCAACAAAACCGTGCGATTACGTGGATAAAAAATATTACACATATTTTCAGTGATGGGCCTTTTGCTTCCTAGGCACGGAGTTGTTGCCACTCACGTGGTGCCCTCACCACCTGAATGTGTTAATGACCATTCCTATGCCAGGCATGTTCCGACTCCAAGGGTGATGCACAGAGAGGGAGGCAAACAAAACAGGGATGAGAAGGGAGGGGATGTGGCTTTTACTGGCTGGTGCAAGACAATAAGTTACATCCCAGGCTTCTGGGAGAAGATGGTAACCCGAGGAAAGGGAGATAAAAGAAAACTAATTGCCCAGCAGGTCACATTCGTTACCTCCTCGCTCCTCTGCCCGCTCCCAGCAGCACAGAGCCCTTCCTCCTGCCGGGGACAAGGAAGAGACCTTGAAGCCATCTGCTGCCCAGATGTGTAAGTGTAATTATACTGAGAGGGCTGGGCTGGAATGTCCCCTGGAAACGGGGGAGAGACCTTTCAGCCCGAGCCAGAGGAGCTGCAGGACCACAAACCACTGCCTCTGCTCCAGAGGAATGTGCCTGGTCTGAGCAACACCCCTGTCAGCAGGGCCAAGAGGATCCTGAGGAGCCATCACCGCTCGGCATCAGCCATTCTAAGCTCAGACACTGTCCTGACCTCAAGGACGAGACCAGGACAGAGCTTTGAAATCAACAGGTGCGTGGTCTCAGTACCCACATGAAGGAACTCGGTGAGTGAGGCTGCTTTTCCTTGTTCCCATTCCCTCCACAAGTAATGATTACTGGTTTGCCCAAATTACCCTTCCCCTCTTTGTCTGGGTTCCCCTCGCTCAGAGAGTGCTGCTGTACACTTTCACTTCCTCTGCCTCAAGATTATTTCCTATTTTCCCAGCACGACAGCTCCTCCACAGAGGCACTGAATCTCTTGCTGCCCCACACTGGCTTCCCTTCCGGCTCTAAATCTGCCATTTCCTTCCCTTCCTGCTCTCCCCTGTCCCCCTCTCCCACTCCAGCACCACGCCGGCCAGAACAGCATGACTATTTCTAATTTCCAGGCTGCCCCCCCCTCCTTGCTGCAGTACCCTTCCAGAAGGAGCCCAAGTCTTGCCTGGTGGAAATGACTGTTATCTCCAGGACACTTTACACATTACTTCCACGCCATTTGGAGTTTTCCGCCCCAGTAGTTTCTGTTGCATCTCTCATTTCCCTCCTCGGTCACGTGTATTAAAGGACCAGGGTCTCCCACGCACCGGTGAATCCAGACAAGGGACAGGGGAGACTTTCTTTGTCCCCAGGACGTCGCTCAAGACCCTCTGACGTTCTCCATATGACACCACAGTAAAAGCACCAGCAACAGCAACAAAAACTTGCTCCCAGATGACCTTCAGAGGGAAGGATGCTCCAAGTCTGAGCACCAACTCTGTCTCACCACGGCTTCAAAGGAAGAAGTTACTTAAAGTGAGGGTGGGGAGGCCCTGGCACAGGTTGCCCAGAGAAGCTGTGGCTGCCCCACCCCTGGAAGTGTCCAAGGCCAGGTAAGACGGGGCTTGGAGCAACCTGGGCTAGTGGAAGGTGTCCCTGTCCATGACAGGGGGTGGAACTGGACGACCTTTAAAGTTCCCTTCCAACCCAAACCATTCCAGGATTCTATGACATCTACAATGTCGGCTGTGCAAACCCCTTTAGCCCAAACATTGTGTTTTACTCAGTGCACTGCAGTCGGTTTTGTTTAGGCCCCTTTCTGCCATCCTGGGGGAAAAGAGCAGGGAGAAGATGGCAGCTGGTGCCTGCTGTGCTTCCGAGCTCTTGCCCGAGGACACCGGCAGCATCTGACAGCCAGAAGGAAAGCCCAAGACGTGCCTGCACTTCCCAGCCCGTTTCTGTTTTGCTTGCATGTGGAAAGTGGGGACCTTTATGAATATTTACAAACTCACCCCAGAGCCAAACATACCCAACACACACGGCATCCCACCCGACGGCGCAAACTCAACCCGACGACGACGTGTGCGCTGCTCTCCTCCCTCAGTCCCTCTCTGCTTGCTAATTCCTCAGCTCCCTTTCTTCCTGCTCTTCCCTGCCAGTGCAAGCCAGGAGATGGGCCTTGCACATCTCTCTCAGTTATTGAAGACAAAGGGTGTCCCACAACACTGCTGGCTAAGTCTTAACTTGCCAATTTTCTCCGTGCAAAGATGTGTTTTAACATTCAATCTTACCAAGCGACACAGAAGGAGCCCCATCTTGGCAGATCATGGAGGCTGGGGTTGAGAGAGGAGGGGAGAAGCCATGATTTCTTTGGGGGATATTACATTCTACCCAGTGATTAGAGAGCTGATGAAACCCTCTCAGAAGGATTATCTCATCCAGCTAAAAGATGGGTTTTTAATAGGTGAACAGTACAGCTGCACTTAAAGGCTGTTGAAGGGAAGGCACACCCTTCAAAACATTGTCTCTGCTTCCATGAGTTTGCTGAACAAGGTTGGAAAAGTAATTAAATGGACAATAATAATAAAAATATTAATATTAATAATATCTGGAACAGAGAAATATCAAACCAAATTGTCTACTAGAAAGTGTCCCTGCCCACAGCATGGGGTTGGAACTAGATGATCTTTAGAGTCCCCTCAAACCCAAACCATTCCATGATTCTATGAAATGCATGGTGACCAGCTCCATGGAGCCAGAATGGAGATTTAACCAGTTATTTTGTCACCCCTCGGGGTAGATGGAGGCTCATTTTGAAACCCAGCCACAATAAACAGAATTAAAAATGAGGATTTTGGGAAGGTTGGGAAATGTTTCACCCGCAGGTTATCACTGCATACCTGTGCAACAGAGACCCTCTCACCAGTCAAATCCTCACCTCCTACTTCTCCAACAGGCACTGGAGTGAGAGATCAGCATCACTGGCCATGCCAATGGGATGCCAGGATAGAGGAGGGTTGGAGGTGCTTGGTCTACCCAGGAAGAAGAACCAGCTTGTTTTCCCTCAACAGGGTTTAATGAGCACAACTTGAATAATTCACTAAATTGTTTGTTGCCTTGCTAGGAAGTTTTAAAAACCACAAAACAAAACAAACAAAACCCCAAAAAACCACCCTGAATAAACAAATAACAGTGTATCTGATTTGCTGAGAAGGAGTTCAAGATGCTTGCAAATTGTGCACGCTCAAAGGTGACGGAAGTAAGGAAGGCTGGATTTGGGGGATAAGTTATTCACTGTAAATTACTTGTTCAGTTCTAAAACTCCACACAGAAACATAAGGGTAAGGAGAAGAGGAAAACAATCAGTGGAGAGAAAGGGGGGAGGAAAAGAAAAAAGAAAGAAGGAAGGAAAGCAGCCAGCAGTGAAATGACTGCAGCCCATTTTTTGCGGTGTGGTAGGAACATCTTCCTTATCGGTTCTGTTATCACCACCTTCACTGAAAAAGCTCTTTATTTAAAGGAAGGGGGGTCGGGGGGGAAGGGAAAAAAGCCCCAAAAGGTGGCTGGGAGCATGGAAGGGAATGGCTAATGCAGCTGGAGCGGGAGCTCACGCTCGCTGCAGCTGCTTCGTATGCGCGGCGTCAGGCCGAGCACGGCAATAGAATTACACGAGCCCCTGAAGAGCCCGGGCAGGATGGCAGGGAAACTGATGTAATTACTGGCATTATTGCCATTAAAGCAAAATAATAATTTTAATTACAGCAGGGGCTTTTGGGCCTTGCCCTGCTCCTCCCTGCCCCTGCTCACTGCGCAGCACGGTCTGGTTCCAGGCTGTGTAATGGGACAGGGCAGTGACAGTCCCCCTCCTTTCTCTCTTCCCCTTCCCCGCCAAATACTTTTCTGCGCAATTAAGAAAAAAACATCGTAAAAGCCACGATTTCAACTCCATCACCATATTAAGGGTGGAAATGGTGACCAGCAGCTCGCAAAGGCTCGATCCCAGAGGCTGCTCCCCGAGCAGAAGGGACTGCTGCTGCTGGCAAGCGCCTGCCTGCCTCCCAATTACAATAAATTGGGAAATCAGGGTCGAGCTCAGGAGATGAGACACCTGCAAGCTGGACTATGGTTGCCTCAGCAATGCTGTGTGCTGCCCACAAAACTTCCCTGTCCATTTTTAAACTCCTTTCCCACGGCCCTGCCTCTGACTTGGTGGGTGCTTGCTTGAAAAGATGAGCACATTGCCAAGGCGGATGGTTGTGGTTACAGATGCCTTTTGAAAACAGAGCTCTGTTATAATTACTGTGTCCTCATCAAGTTAGATACTTTTTTTTGTGGTGCAACTGTCATTCCATGATTGGTAGGGTTGCTGAGTGGCCCAGAGTCTAGCTGAGGTCAGCTCTTTGCTGGAAGATCTTAGGATCATGGAATGGTTTGGGTTGGAAGGGACCTTAAAGATCACCTATTTCCACTCTCCCTGCCATGGGCAGGAACACCTTCCACTAGACCAGGTTGCTCCAAGCCCCAACCAACCTGTCTTTGAACAGTCCCAGGGATGGGGGGTTGTAACCTGAAAATGTAATAAGCATTACTTTATAAATCACTCTGTGTTAAATGTAACAGGAGGAATGAGGTGGGAAGAGCACCAAAGGAGAGAAAACCCCAACAGAAATCTCCTGAGGGATATTATACCAGCATGTGAGACCTACTGATGCTCCAGGACCCAGAAAAGGCCACGGATGGTTTGAACTTGATCAGCAAGCTCAGGATGTTGGGGGTTCATGAGGAAAAAAAAATGAAGGTACTAGACTTGAAGTTTGTTCACTTCATAGTACAATGTATGTTGGAAAAACCCTCTATAGGATCAAGTTTAACCCTTCTCCTAGCACTGCCAAAGCCACCACTAACCCATGTCCTCAAGTGCCAGATCCACACAGCTTTTAAATCCCTCCAGGGATGGTGACACCACCACTGCCCTAGGCAGCCTGTTAAAGGAAAATTGGAAGTTGTCTGGAAACTCCAGAAGGTCTCCTGCTTGGAACCGGGACAGGAAAGCCCAGTAGGCACCCATGGGGAACAGTCCACCCTGATCTCACCATCACACCAGGTCCCACAAAACCAACACAGGGGCTTGGCTCCACTTTGCTCGCTTGCTTCACCTTGGAGCACTGAACCATGGCAATCCAACAACTCCGAGTTCCCCACAGATCCAGCCAAATGGAAAAAGAGATTAGATAAAGCAGATTGGACTTGTCAGAAACTGAGGCATGGCCACAACAGGCTTGGCAATAGATCTCTCCTTGTTTAAAAGCCAAACCCTGCGACTCCCAGAAACGTGGTACCCTGGGGTCGGGTGAGGAGGGTAAAAAAGAGGGGGAGCGGGAGGTGAAGTGCAAGGGACGCATTCAGGGGGAGAGCAAACCCTGAAGGTCAGAGTAGCAAGCACATGAGCGGCTAACTAATGTCCTGCAGCAGCACCACAGGGCACAGACACAGGCACACACGTCCTCGCGAACTGGAAAGCCATAAAAGTCTATTACAGCAAATCAAACAGCAGCCAGCGTGACAGCCATTAGGCTGAAATGAATACACGAGAACTTAATGAGCTCTGTCGAGGCCAGCTTGGTGAATTAAGTTGCCAATTCTAGCAGGATTCCCCTCTTCTTTACAGACTTGAGAGCGCCCGCGCCGCCTCGGTGCCTTTTGACAAGCAAATCACGGGGCGCCCTTGCCCAGACGGGACGGACGATTACGCTGGAGCAATATCCCTCTCCCGACACCGGGCCTTCCCTCAGCTGCTCCAGGCAGGTGCCAGGGATGCCATTAAGACACAGCGAGCTCAGAGCACCAGTGGCATCAGCCCAACACTGATGGGGGATTCAGAGCCGCTGTGGTGCGGAGGAGTTCGCAGTTTAACTGGGCATCCGCTCCCCCCTCCCCGCAGCCAGAGAGGGATCACAATCCGCAGCCCATGCCCAAATAAATTCCCATTCTCGCACCAAGCGGACCGCACAAAACACCAGGATGGGTATTTAGAGGCAGTATTGTTTTTAAAGGTCAGTTTACTTCATGTTCCATTTATTTATGCACACTCTTCCTTTGACTTTCCGAGCGCCACACAACAGCAGCGAGGTTTAAATAGCCTTTCGGTTGCTGCTCCATTAGCTACGACAACTGCGAATCGATACATCCATTTATCTCAAAATTAAAAAGAGAAAAACCCTCATTAGCTGCCAAATCTGCACAGAGCCAGTCTATTCAAAGCCACACTTTCCTCTTCTCTTTCTCTGGGCTCCAGCCCCTTCTTCATTCGTTATCCACAAGCCCTTTGATTTGGGCTAGGTGCTCTCTGAGGCCGATTTTGGTACCTACACCCTCATTGCTCACCCTGGAGCATGGAGTGACCTGGGGATACTGTCACCCCCTAGCATGGCTGGTTCCCCTGGGTGTCCCCTGGCACATTTCCACGCCACATCACCTCCAGCTTTGACAAGCAACATGGAAAACCTGTGGCTCAGCACAGGTCTCAAAGCCAAGCAGATACCTCCACACACAGCAGAAGCTTATTGCTGCCATCTCCTGTGGGCTGTAGCCCTTGAAGAGTCCTCTTTAGGTGGTGGGACCCCACCTCCTGCTCTCACAGTGCCTGGCAAGGCAAGGCAAGGCCCTCTCCCTGGCAGAAGAACAGAAGTGCCTCCAGGATGCTGGCGGAGAAACGCGTTTGTGGCTCATTACCTCTGATCGGTGCCCTTGGTTAAAGATCACGGACAGAAACTGGAAACTGGCACACGCCGCCTTATAATTAGATTAGGCCAAGCTCCAGAAGAGCACAGCTCCGAAGGCCAAGTGCACAGCAGCTGCATGGGGCGAATAACTGGGATTGCTGTACCCCAAACAGCCAGGTGGTCCTGGAAATCCCTCCCCAGCAGAACCACATCCCATGTACAAAGCAGTGTGATGTGCCAGAGAGGGGTTCTATGGTTCAGCCTCCTGCTCTTTTATTTAGTTTTGCCTGGATCCCCTGCCTGAAGTTCCCTTTCCTCAGCCAGCCTTGATTTTCTACATACAAGGGCATGTATTGACAGAACACGGGGGGATGGCTTTCAGCTGAAAGAGAGTCAGTTTAAATGAGATGTTAGGAAGGAATTCTACCCTGTGAGGGGGGGGAGGCCCTGGCACAGGTTGCCCAGAGAAGCTGTGGCTGCCCCATCCCTGGAAGTGTCCAAAGCCAGGTAAAATGGGGCTTGGAGCAACCTGGGACAGTGGAAGGTGTCCCTGGCCATGGTAGGGGGTGGAACTAGATGAGCTTTAAGGTCCCTTCCAACCCAAACCATTCTGGGATTTTTATGATTCCAAACCAGCACTGGGACTTAACACAGTCCTGCTGCCCAGGGGAGACACAGAAACCCATTTCCATCTCTATTCACCAGGAGAAGAGAGTCCTCCGTAGCAGAGGAACAGCAAAACTGGAGACAGACAAAACTGAGGGCAGGAGAGAGGAGAGCGTTCTCCTCCAGTCCTACTGACATTCCTGCTGCTCTGCAGACCTCTGCAGGCAGAGCAGCACCGGGAGGAGCAGCAGCAAGGCAGGACAGCCCCCCACCAGCCCCCAGAGGCCCGAGCAGAAGGCGAGAGCGAGGGGCAGCTCGTGTGGGTTTGGCCAAGTCCTTTCTGCACTGCTCATGCCTTAAAGAGCAGAAGAACTGCTTCTGACCCAGTGTCATTCTCACAGGGAGGTTTCAGATGACTTGGCACAAAGATGAGACTGAAACTCCCGGCTCATACATCACGAGAACTCTAATGAAGAAACCTCATCCTCACAGCACAGGGATGGGGGGGGATCGAAACCCAGCACGGCGGGGCAGCAGCAGCTGGCATATTAAGTACACCACGGTAACACAACCCTCTGTACCTCTCAATTACCAAAGCTGCTTGATTTCACACACACAACGCACATGTGACCTCACCCACACCTCGAGGTACGATCTGGGAAAAACTGGCTCTGCCCTGGCACCGGGGTGCAAGAGGAAGAGGTTTCTTCCACTGGAGGATGTCAATGCCCTCCTAATCCCCTCTTTCAAATAGAATATCCTGACCTTCTCCTCTTAGCACCAGCAACCACATCTCCAAAGTCTAAATTCACATCAGACTCGTAAGTTCCTGGCCTTTTTCTGCCAAGCCAAGCTGCGGGTGCAGCAGCATTCCCTGATGGATGAGTGCATGTCACCTCCCTTGCAACAGCCAGCAGAAGGTTGTGGAAACTCTGTCCTTGGGGATATTCAACACTTGGCTGGATAAAGCCCTAAGCAACCTGATTTAACATGAAAATTCTCGCTGGTTTAGCAGGACCCCGGGCCAGATGATCTCCTGTGGTGCCTTCCTACCTATTTTATTCCAGGGACATTGTGGGACAAGTCCTGCTAAGGAACTGTTAAAGGAAATCACCAACCAGGGCAGAAGCCTTTGGGCAGTACTGACAGAATTCAGGCATTTAGAGAAATGGTTATTCCTGCCACAGGTCACCTCTGTGACAAGAGCTGCATATCCCCCCCCCAGCTCAAAGGAAGAGGAAAAGACACATATTCTCATTTACACCTATTTTCCAACTTCCCATTTGTCATAAGAGATATGTCACCAATGCTGCACAAAGCTCCAAATCTCCCCTTCCACCTGCCTTCCCCCAAACACCCACAACACCATCACTTGGCTTCTGCCCACTTTCACACAGCAGCAACTTCCAGAGGTTTAATCCTCCTCCAACCCCACGAGGCTCCAGGGCAGGAGGACAGCCCTGTGCATGAGCAGCCCTTACACACAGCCATCTGTGTGGTGGCAACCAGACAGCAGGAGTGGCCACTGAGAGAAGAGCCAGGTGCCAGGCTGCAGGGAGAGAGGCTGTGGTGATCCCTACCTCTGGAATGCGGACGCTGTAGGGCTGGTTGTGGAACTGTGGGGCGTTGTCATTCACATCTCCCACCTGGATGTTGACTGTCCCCTTGATCACCTGCGCTCACAAGGATAAAAGCAGGGTTATGTGCCAGCTTTGTGCGTGCATTTAAAGCCTGAAGTTTCAGGCTGCGTGTTCTGACTTGGCTTTGGACCAAGGGGTGACCCCACTCCCCAGGCCCTCGGGGTGATGCAGAAGGTCCCCTGGTGACCCACACTCACCCTCCCTGCTCCCCTCCGTCCGTGCCACAGACCATGAAATGAGAAGTCACACTCACCCCTTGGCTGTCACTGACAGAAAATTCAACCGTGAATTCCGACTTAGTCTGAAAGGGAAAGAGAAGAAAAAAAACACATAATTAAAGATCCTGTAGCGTTTATCTGCAGATGGCAGGCTTGGGACTTTTAGCCAATATTATTACACACAAAATGCTTTCAGGACCTTCCAGAGGCACAGAGAGATGCTATGTCCTGGCTCAGAGGGATGAAGGGACCAAGGATCTGACTCCCTGACTAGCAGTTGAGCGTTTAAACAGACAACTAGGCTCAAGTAGGTGAGAGGAGCCCACTGTTTAACATTCTGCAGGTGCCAGCAAACTCCAGCTCTCTCTGCACACCCACCCAGCCCCTGATGCCACAGGCTGACTGCTTGGAGCAGTGAGAAAGAATGAGTGGAAGGGGGAGAAAAGCAGTTTTCCACCCAGGGTGTACCATGACCCAGCACCATCTTCACCTGCAAGACACAGAGATGATGTAAAAAGAGGAGAAAGTCCAAAGTAAAAGATCTGTAACTAGCTTTTGTTTGAGACGACAATGCAACACAGTGTCAGTGAGCACATCTAAGTCTTGCTGCTGCTTTTCCAACTTACCTATCACGTTGCTGGGAGTACTGGGATAAGTCCATGGTCTGCAGTAAGAACTGGCTGAAATCCCATGAAAATGCCTGTTCAGTCCTCTCTGCCCCTCTCGTGCTTTAACTACATTAACAGCTTGATGTGAAATGGGGATATATTAAAGTCACTGGGGCAAGGGACAAGTGGGAAAGGGGACTATTTTTGTATCAGGGCAGGGGGTATTGCCAGTGGAGGCAGACTTCCTCTTCCTGGCCTTTCTTAACCACCAGGAATCACTTCACTCATGTTTTACCAAGGAATCCTGCAGGGATGGCCAGAGGACTCAGGCCACCACATCTACCTGGTGCCTGACCACCAGCTGGTGTTTTGCTCCCCTCCAGTCCCGGCAATCCCTCCCCTCCTCCCCACATCCCTTCCCACCTCTGGTGTCCCTGCCCTGCCTGAGCTGCTGGAGTACAGCAACTTGACGCTTCCAAAGCATCACTCTGGAAAGCAAGCTTGAAATGGCTCTCCCTGCTGCAGCTTTGGTTGATTTATTCCTAATGAGATCACTCAGGGACAGGCAGCAGCCACCAGCGCCCAGAGCAGGAGCTCTGCTTGTGCCAGGGCAGCAGTTCCTCTGAGAGAAGGGTTTGGGAACAGCTCCCCAGAGTGTGCCTCCCTCCTGCCCCCACATCTGCCCCCCTCCATCCAAACAGCCAGGAGTGTAAGCTTTTCCCAGCTCCTGCCTCCCAGGACAATGCCTGTAGGAAGAAGGAAGACCAGAAATCCCGATGGAGAGGAGGAGATCCTCTGCTCCCTGTGACATCCCACCCTGCTGCATCTGAGCCTTTCAACCTCCTTTTCCCCCTGTTCATCCACGAGGGACAACGCAACAGGGAAGAAAGGAAAAACAGGAGATAGAAAATAACCTGTTGAGCATTTAAATTTTAAAAACGTATTAAAATAATCAGAGAAATCGGCAACATATTAATTTCTGTCTCGAATTATTTTAACATATACTTCTTTAGCCTCAGGGTCTGCCTCTTTCAAAAAAAAAAAAAAAAAATCTGTTTTCCTTCTAATCTTCCTAGGAGTAAAAAAAAAAAAAAAAAAAAAAGAACTACACTTTTAAAATTCATGTTTTCTCTATACATTCACTCCTTCCTCTTATTCTTTATTTCCCCTTTCCCTGCGTTATTTACCTCACTATGACTCCTCCTCCCTTTTCAAGCCTCTCTTTTTCTCCCCCAGTGTGCAAGAATTGATCCCTTGCTTTTCCTTTGCCACCACTTTTCTTGCATGGCTTTCTCTCCCTTGACTTTTTAACCATATGCATGCAGGTTGCTGTTCCCTGCTCTCAGCCTGCTGCCCAGCTACACCCCCTTCCCTTCCACACCGTTCTGCTTCCTCCATCACAAATTGCCATTTACATCTTTCCCATCTCCTTTAGACCTTTCCCATATCCATACCAAGCCATGCACTGTTCTGTCTTCACCATCTTCCATGTATTCCTCTGACTGAGACCCTGGGATGAGTTGATGGGTTCAGGTTCCTCTCCCAGCTGAGCCCATCCACAAATCCGAGCTGTGCTCAGCTCCTTCCCTTCCCAACCTCCATGAAAAGACCACTAAAATCTACTGATCTCCCTCCCTGGCTCAAGGCTGGCATCATGAGTAGGGGGAAGCAGGAGGCATTTGAATGAGGGAAGATTTATGACTCACGCCAGCAGCTGTTGGCACGGGGAGGTGGAGGGGAGAGGGGTGAAGAAAAATACTTCATTTTCCCAAAGCCTCGCTCCTAAAACACTGTGAAATTGGGTTTGCCCTCCCCCCCACTAAGCCTGAGCAGCATCCACCACCCTGCTTCCACCACATCCCAGCCTCTGGCTGGCTCTGAGCGGGACCACCGGTGCCTGAGGTGTGTTAATGGGTTTGATCTTTACCACGCTGCTGCTGGCCAAGGAAGCACTAAATACAGACAGCACAAGCACAGAGGAAATTAAGCACCTTGCCCAAGCCACAGAGTATTTTCCCAGTCTTCCCAAGCTCCTGTCCAAGTGCCTGTGCTGCCCCTTCCTCCTTGTTCTAGGAAGGCAGCAAGGGATTTAATAAACCAGGCACCTGGACGGGATCCCATCCTTGCACACCAAAGCTGCCACGGAAAACAGGGGTGTGTGAAACAGTTTTGAGGCAAGAATCTTGCCAAATTTAGCATCCAGCAGCTTGAATCCACAAGAGGATGAAAAGTCTTGATGAGACTGAATAAGCAGGGACACCTCACATCTCTTCACACACTGTTCTACATAGTAAAGTATTTAATTTAAATAGAGCTTTAAAGAGAGAGTCTGTAGATTTCCCTGACTGTAGGAGCATCCTGGCTCTCTGGTAGATCATCTCCATTTATTATTTCCTTCCCTTCCACAGTCACAGGTATTATTCTGGCATCCAGAAAAACCAGCAAGCCAGATCAAACCAGAGCACCCTGCTTATTCCCCACGTGCCCCCCGAACTAGGGATGGGGCTGCGCCTGGATTCCCAACTCCGTGTGGGAACAACAACCATCTCAGCTGCCACAGGGCGTGGAGAGCCACCACCTATCTGAGCAAGGGGGGCTTTTCCCTCCCCTCAGCAGAGGATACTCTCAGCATTACCTCTCTGTCCAAGGGCTGCCGGAGCCACACGACACCGGTGACGCTCTCCACGGCGAAGAACCTGCTGGCCTCCTCCCCGACCACGCCGAACACCAGCGGGTCATTGTCCAGGTCCCGGGCCAGCAGCTGGGTCACTGAGGAACCTGGGAGAGGGAGAGAGGAGAGAAATCATGAGCCAAATCGGGCAGAGAGGGAGAAATCCCGAAAACATTCAGCGTGTCAGAGAACACAGGTCTGTGGAAGGCCTGAAACCATCCCCAAACTCTTTTCCCACAGCGCCTCAAGGGGAGTCAGGTTGTGCATGGTCTGACTGCTCTGCCTGGCACAGACGAGCTGGACCACAAATCCTCTCCTTCCTCATCCTTATCAAAAGAGAAAGTCACCTTAGTCCAGCCCCAAGCAAGGCCATTTCTGGCACTAGAGACAGTGGAGGAACCCACACCTCTTTCGGGTAAGCACTGACCAGCCTCCCTCACACTCCTCCCTGTCGAAGGGCACCACCAGCACATACAGCAACAAAAGTAAAGGACAGCCACCACCCTTTCATTTCAGACACAGAAAAATCTCCTTGAATCATTTTGGGCCTCTCCACGACACCTCTGAGCACCTTCAAAGCCTGCCACGTCTGGCTCACGATGGGTGGCTGCCTGTTGCCCACCAAGCCACTTGCCCCCTCTGCCCTCTTCAGCGGGAGGGGGGAGAAAATAGGAGGAAAAAAGCTGGTGGACAAGGATGGAAGATCCTCTTGGCTGCCTGGCCTTGAGGATGGGGGGATAAGGATGGGAGATCTCCTTGGCCACACAGCCTTGAGGATGGGGGCACGTACTCTGTATGAGCCATCTCTGGCAGCACAAGAGCACTCAGATCACCCGGCCAAGCAGAACAGATGCCCAAATTTCACCCATCTGGGAAGGGGAGGGAAGCTCCAGCAGACCAGAGGGCAAAAGCAGCAACACATCTTGGAGAGCAGAGAGAGGCTGGGCAATTACAGAACGACCAGCCCGACATCAATCACGGGGGGAAATAATGGAAAAAGCTGATGTGAGGTTCCATTAATAAAGAATTAAACGATAGGAACATAATTAATGCCAGTCAACATGATTTTATGGAAAATAGACCTTGTCAAACAAACCTGATTTTATTCTTTGATGAGATTACAATTTTGGCAGATAAAGGTAACTGCAAAGAAATAATAGACTCCTATGAGACATTTGACTTCACCCGCCATGACTTTCTGATTAAAAATTTAGTGCCCTGCAACACTGATGAAGCACACCTGAGTGAGGACCCAGCTGTCTGGCAGGTCCCAAGGCCACCCACCTCACTAGGGTGCCATGTAAAATTGCTGTTGGTACAAATTCAGGTGACAGAACGGCAAACAACAGGGAGGACCACGCAGTCAGGTGAAGCCCTTGGTAACTGGGGCCTCTTTGGTAAGTATTTGATTTTATGACCCTGCTCCAAACACCCTCAAAGAAGGCCACAGAACATCCCAGAGCCATTCTGGCAGGTATGGGGGTCCAAGCACTGCAAGGAGGACGGAGATCCTTCCATGCCCTGCCTGGCAGAGCCACAACGCTCTCTGGGCATGCAGGAGCAGCTTTCACAGAGCTGGTTCTGCCAAAGCTGCAATTCTACAAGCTGCTGGACTAGATGCAAGAGGAAGCCACAAACTTTCAAGAGCTAGCAAAAGTGCTTTTCCTTTAAAAAAAAAAAGGCTTTAAAAGCTTGAACTGCCTCATCTCTGACTAAGAAGAGTGAGATGACTCAGGTCGTCTTGAGGACAAAATGTAACACTTAGCGATGACTCTTCCATGAAAGCACAGCAAGACTCAATGCCCAGACCCAGACAAATTTCTCTTTGGAGAAGGAAGAGCAGTTGTTTTAAAAAGGGCAGCTAGAATTAACCACTGGGAAAAAAATTCCTTCCACCGACATGGGTGCCAAGTGAGGGATGGGTCACAATCAAAGACATTTTGGACAAAGACAAAATCCAAACCCGTGATCAAACTGCTCATCTGCAACACTCCCATTTCTCTAGGGCAGCCAACACCATAAAGACCCTACACTTTCTCAAGCCTTGGAACCTCGTTATGAAACAAGGTACTAGCTTGGTTTTATGCTGGAGGACATCCAAAGTCATCCTTAGCAAAGGTTCCTTTCCCTCAAGGAACAAGAAGACTGTGTCAGTCACCACAGCAATGACAGCCAGGAGTGAGGGCAAAGTAAAGCCAGGGTCATGACTCTTTATTCTGCCCAATTTGCCTTGCCCTCTTCACACCCCATTCAACCTCCCCCAGACCAGCAGGCTATCTGCAACTCCCTCCAGAATGGCAACCACTACAGACTCCAGAAAGTCTTGATTGCATCTCTGAAGGGAAATTATCTTAAAAGTTTTCCTGCTGAATAGGAAAACCACGTGCCAACCCAGCTCTAATTATAGCTGAGCTTATGGTTTGTGTGCTGCAAACCCAGTTGTACAATCAATCAATCAATCAATCAGCCAGCAAACAAATATTTAACTCTCCTCTCTTTGTGTTACAGCTACTTCTCACTGCCAGGGAATTTAGTCCCTAAATTCAGGATAACCTGGACTGGGAGGCAAGGTATTTCTGGGCAGAGCACATCATCCCACCTAAAGTTCTTGCTTCTGCCAGTCTGTGGAGTGAGATCCCTGTGAAATAGCACTCTGGGATCAATCCCTCTCTGCTCCCAGAGGAGCAAAATTAAGGACTGATTCAGTAGGTAAAGGAAGGAAAGGGACACACAGCAGCAGATCATCCTCAACTTTTCTTCAAGAAACTTCATTAGGACACAGATAGAGCAGCTCAGAACTTCAAAGTGTGAGAAAATTCCATCATAAATAAACCCCCAAAAGTGAGGCACCAAATTCTCAGAGCTCTTTTTCCCATTCCCTTACCCCTCCATCAGGCAAGTAATCACCATCCCACCTTCAGAGCATCTCCAGCTCACGACAGGAAAAAAAAAAAAATTACAAATGTATAAAATACGGAACAAAATAACAAATTAAATAGAAGATAATAAGAAACGGAGGCCTGAAACAAGAAATGAGACTTCACAATTGCCTTGTCCCAATTTTTCCCCAAGTTTTACCCCAGGGGAATGTTAAGTTTAGGAGTGTGGTATTAAACCTTCACCACTTCCACCACCACGAGAGAAGTTTGTGTCAGCTGCTTTCCACCGACTTCTTGAGCACCAATAATTGTATTTATTTATTTCTTTTATCCCACTTCCAACCCCCTCTTCATTTCCTGCACCAACAGAAAATGAGCAGACTGGTTGGACAGCACAAGGTGAGGCTCCACAGCATTCCCAAAACCTTCCAGTGTTGGAATCTTTGGGAAATCATCGAGAAGCAGAAGGGTCCTGCTCAGACAGGCCATGTGGAGCCTAAGCTGCACCACATCTGTGAGAAACACCTCTCAGGGCGGCTCACAAAGAAAAACACCTTCCCATCTGTCCCCGGGGTCGTGCTGAGGATGCTGTTCAAGCCTCCTCGAGCCCAAGCACCGTCCTGGCTCCAGCAAGGGCTGAGGAAACAGGGACAAATTATCCTTCTGCAGTGCAAAGTTATAGGCTCCATTTGTTTCCTCTCAGGAATCAGACAGGGCAGTTAAGTGTCTTGATTCCACCAGATAATCAGAATTTATCTTGTCTCCTTTTGCCTCCTTTCTCTCAATCACAGCTACTTCTCCCTCTTTCTCACACATACACAGATTTTCTTCTTTCTCCAAGTCTTGAACTTTGATTGACCTCAGGAGGTTTTTTGTTTTAGGGTGTTTTTTTTGCTGTTTTTGCCTCTTGTTTTGTTCCTGCTTGGATCTTGCTGTATTTCTTTTAGTTTGGCTGTTTCATGGGGTGTACTTTTCCATCCTATAGAGGAACTCTCATCTCAGCAACCTGCTTGCAGCTGTAAACTTCTGTAGCTTTCCTGCCCTTCCACTTTGCCACGGAAGAAAGAGGGAAAAGGGGTTGTGCCTTCCCCAGTTCCTCTCCATTGGTTTTGCTTTCAAGAGGGGGATGAGAAAAGAGAAAAAACAAACTCGCTCTCTGGGAGGATCCTGGAGCAAACTGAGGGCTTTGGAAGCACTGACTCTCAGGGTCAGGGGGGGAGTCTGAGGATGAAGAAGCTGCCCGAGCAAGGCACTGACACGGTCCAGACAGGAATGGGCTGGGGTGGGATGGAGGGCGCTGGGATCCAACAGAAGGGGCAGGTTTCTAATTAGTTGCTTAATAAGCTTCTTGTTATAAGGACTGATTCATACCCAAGTGGAGTTAATAGGAATGTCTCTGCTGACTGCACTGGCTTTGGGGCTCAGGACTTCAGGCATCAGCTACAATTTCATATTAAAAAGCATTTTAATCCCTGTTTTTAACAACAAGTTAAAAACAACTTCTCCTTGGTTCCCGAGCTCTGGGTCGTGTTTGTGGGCACAGTCACCACAGACCTTCTTGGCTGCCCATCTCCTGCCACCAGAGCTGCCAGCCAGCACCACGGGCACTCAGCTCAGGGACCAGGGGCTTTGCAGGATAAAATCCCTGGATTTTCTAAGCAGCAAACGGATCAGAGGCCCCAGACACGCCGGGGAAGGAAGTAGGAGGGAGACAGCTCTGATGCCAAGAGCAGCATTTGTGGTCCTCCACCAAGGTCAGGAGCTGGCACAGGGGACCCTCAGCAGCCATTCAGCTTCTCAAACCAGCAGAAATTTAGTTAAAAATCATCTTAGCAACCACACCCTGCAGCAAGGGGTCCCCTGACACAAAGGCCACTGCCACACTTTTGCTCCAAAGTAGTTGCCATCCCATTTCCTTGGCTCCCCCTCCTTCCTTGGAAGGCAGATGGGACAACCTGGTCCTGCCTTCCCGCCCCAGCCACCCCAGCACAGGCATCTCCAGTTAGCCCAGTTCATCACAGCAGCCTGGCCTCTGACGTGCTCGGTGCCAGGATTTGATGGATTTGATCTTGAAATTCCAACCCCCCTCTTCTCATCTGTCACCTGCTCCCTTTTTTTTTTACCTGCAATTTATTTTCTCTTTCAACTTTCAGGGGAAAAAAAAAACCCCAACCAAAAAAACCACAACAAACAAAACACCAACCAACCAAAAATAAAAACCACAAAAACAAAACAAAGCAAAACAAACAAACCAAAAAACACACCAAAAAACCCCCACAAAAACTAAGAGGGGGGGAAAAAAGCCTTTCCCAAAGACTTTGAAAAGAAGAAACACCAATATTTCTGTGCTGCTGAGCCATGTCTAAGCAACGGGAGGGAGAGGAAAGGACAGTGACTCCCTAGCAAAGAAAGCAAAGCAAAAATCTAGTTTCAAGCGGGAGGTCACAGCAAGTGGAAGCTTCTTCCATGTCTGGGATGAGGCTTCATCCCTTTCCTGCACTGCGAGTCAAAAAGGGCAGGGAGACACCAGCCCCTTTGTAAAAGGGTCTCATAATAAAGAAACACGAAAAAGAGCAGCTTCTGCCATCAGAAAAACAGGAGCTCTTCACCAGTGGTGAGGGGGGGTGTGAAAAAGCCCTGGAGCAGCTGGTCCAGGAACCACGTGCACGGCTGCCGTCAGGTATGGGAGAGAAAGGAGCCAAACCCAGGGGTGACAGGGAAGAGGGAAAACAAATCTGGGCAGTCAAAACCATTTCTGAGGAGGTTTATCAAGCTGGGAAGTGAAAGGCACAGCAGAAGAGTTTTTTTCCTAGTTCCTCAGATGCTCAGAGGCAGAGCCTGTAATTTCTCTGCTGTATTTAGTTATTTAAGTGGGGAGTCAGTGTTGAGACAGAATCCATAAGCAGATCTGGCAGGCAGTGGTAAACCTCAGAGAGAGGCACTGCCTGCCTTTGGTTCCCCCCAGCTCTCACAGAGATGTTTAGAAGGGGGTTTAAAGCTGTTTAAGAGGAAGGGAGCAGCAGCAGGTAAAGAAGAGCCAGGTGTTTGCACTGAGGGCATCCATACAGAGGGTTAGTTTGGTTTACTTGGCTGTTTACTGAGCACTTTGGTTAACTTTATAAGACAAATAACAAGTCCAGCTTGGGAAGAGAAGGCTCCATGGAGACCTGAAAGCCCCTTCCAGTGCCTAAAGAGGTTCCAAGAGAGCTGGAGAGGGACTTTGGACAAGGGGGAACGGCTTCCCACTTCCAGAGGGCAGGGTTAGATAAGACATTGGGAAGGAATCCTTCCCTGTGAGGGTGGGGAGGCCCTGGCACAGGTTGCCCAGAGAAGCTGTGGCTGCCCCTGGATCCCTGGAAGTGTCCAAGGCCAGCTTGGACAGGGCTTGAGCAACCTGGGCTGGTGGCAGGGGGTGGAACGAGATGAGCTTTAAGGTCCCTGCTGACCCCAATCATTCCATGGAGGATGGATGGAGGTCACAGCCTTTGTTTACTCACTGGCACCTCCCTGAGCTGGAGACAGGGGTTTATTAATCAGAACCCTCCAATCACACTGGCATATTGCTGCCAAAATCACGGATACACCTCAGTACTGCAATGGTATCTCCAAATCTGCCTGGAAAAAAAAGGGATCAAAAAAAAATGCTCATCCGTGGGTAAACCCCCTACAAGCAGCAGTGTCACAGGGGTGCCTTGCCTCTCCTTTTTCCCTGCCTGCTCAGACTAGGATCCAGCAATTCCTTCCTTCCATTTCACTACAAAACCCACAGGTTTTCCATGGGACAAGAGAGAACATGGAGAACAGGTCAAAAACTGAAAGAACTTCTGTTTCCTTTTGTCTGCCAAGGAATAGGCTGCATCAGCACGAAGGAGGGAAGTAAATACATTTGCATTAAAAAAACAAAACAAAACAAAACACCCAAACACCCAGGAGAGTAAAACAAGAAAAGAAACACTTGTAAAAGGAGGAGTCTGGGTTTGTTAAGATATTCCCAGTGTGAAAAGGGTCCCCTCACTTAAAAAAAAGTCCTCTTAAAAATAATTTCCTCTCCAAACTGCCTGGGAGCCTCATAATTACCAACAATGATCACAGACCCATTCATTTCATCCTAAAATTAATACATCATGTTCGGAATGGTATCGCATTAATTTATCACAAGATTTATGAAACTTGTACTTTTTTTCTAATGAGTTTTATGCAAATTCTGCTCCATCCATTGTTTGCACCTTTAAAAAAAAACTAAAAAAAAAAAAAAAAAAGTCCCCCCTTGCAGAAGCTGCTCTGTCAAAAAGTCTCATTCACTGTTATTGATATCTGTCCTTCTCTCCTCATCCCCACAACAGGATGGGGAAGGAGAGGAGCTGGTTCCAGCCTGGATGTCATCCTGTTCCCAAGCAGAGCCCTGCAGGTGAGCCAACCATTCAAGGCACTAAGTTTTCAACTAATTTTAAAGGAAATTAGCTGGTGGTTCACTCACACCTTTGTCTGAGAAGGGTCAGAGAACAGGAGGAGCAGCAGGGAAGAGGGAAATTAAAGTGTTTACACTTTCTAGAGTGGATAGTCCATGTTTGGTAAACTCAGAGAATAAATGCAAAAGGTGGGAGGGAGGAATAAACACCAAGGAAAGGATAGGCACTGAGCATCCTGGAGTTATAAAGGGGAAATCACACGAGATTAACTCAATATTTTATGGCAGAGTGTAAATTGAAGACTGGAATGTACAAGATGTCCAGGAAAGCACTCGGTGCCTTACAAATCCTGAAGCTTCCAAAAGACCAGGGCAATTCTCAGGAGCACAGGTAACACTACAAGAAGAGGGAAGACAATTTCCAATTCAACCAGGGCAGGAATACTGTCCTCCTTTACAAGCACTGCCAACTGGAAATCAGAGTAAGATCTACATCCACACCCACACAGCTCTGCCCACAAGATCAGGGAAAGGGATTCTGGAAAAACCCCAAATATCAGGTGCAGCCTCACTCCTTGGAGCTGCCCTCCCGTGACTACTGCCAACTGTTCATGAGACACACATAGAGAGGTGGGAGGAGGCAGGATGGAGCAGAAAACCAAAAGGACAGCATAAATCTGGGGTTTGCTGTAACATCCCAGCAGTGAAATCTACTGAGGTGTTAAATAAAGGCAAAAAGCCCCAACATTGCCTTGGGGCTCTCTTAAAGGTGGTCTGGAAAACCTGTCAGCAAACCAGCCCTGGAACAGCAGCACTGACTGGATGAGATCCAAACCCGGTTTTGGCAGCTCTGGGGAGCGGAAAGGAGGGTGCTCCCCACCTCTGAAGGCAAAGCCATTCCCTCTGCTTGGCCAAAGACCCCCATGAGCTCTGCTCCACACACCTCCTGTCCGCCTCTGGAACGACCTCACACCCTCCCCACTAACTCCTCAAGGAAAACCTACCTAATGCAGTCTTGATTAACATTTCTGACACAAAGTTTAAACCCTAAATCCACAGAATATCCTTTTCTAATTAATTTTTGAATTCAGGAACAGCACAGAAAGTATAAGGAATATTTCCTTTGTTCCTTCCTGCCTTGTCCCCAGCTCACTCCAAAAAGAAAGAAGTTCATGTTTTACCTAACTCAAAGGAAACCCTGTCACAGGTCCCAGTGTGGAGGGAAACAACACTCAGCTTCCCTGGCAAGTTAGAGCCAAAGATGGGAGAAGGATCTGAACCGCAGAAAACACGGCATTCCTACAAGCTTCATGAAAATTATAGATAAATTAAGGAAAGTCAAGCATTCTTCCTTAGGGGGACAACTCTTTTCCTTTAAAAGACATGGCTGAGAGCTGTCCCATGACCATGAACCACCTCTCTTGGGACTCCTAAGGGTCCTCATGGAGGTAGCAACGAGACCTTCCTCCCAGCAGTTTCACTGACTGCCCAGAGGTGTCTTGCCAGCTAAAACCAAAGAGCAGCAGGGATGCTGAGCACCTGTAAATTCCAGAGGTATCTGCCAGCTGGGCACAAAGCCAGCTGAAGCAAGCCAGGCACCCTCACTAGGAAAGGCTGGACAATGCTTGCCTAGAGTATAAATTGAGCCAAAACGTGCTATCAAGACAGACAAGATGTTGCCATCCCTCCCAGAAAAAAGGGGTCCAGAGCATGTGGAAGACACAGGGTTACCACAGGTCCAGAGAGCACCACCCAGCTCTGCTGACTGAAACCAAATCCTAGCTCCAGGGATTAGTTTCTCCTTAGTGGAATGCAGTAAACCAACAGGAGCTGCACTGGGATCATACAGATGGGGGTTACCTCTCCTCATCCTGGAAAAACAGGGGTACACGCCCACTGCCATCTCCCCCTCAGTACAAGAAAGCAGGAGGGCAGAGAGAACCAGGAGATGAAGGTGACCCCCAATCCTCAAGCTTTCTAGAAACACACCAGGGCAAAGAGGAGAAAAGCAGGACTCCAGAAATCTATTTAATGAGGTGTTTTGCTACTTGGCATAAATAAATGATTTATGAGTAAGGTGACACACGCGGTATTTTGCATCTTAGCCAGACAAGGTAACATAGCTTTGTGTTAATTAGAGAAGAGAAACTGTTCTGCAATTAATATGAGGTCAGAGATAAAGCTCATTAGGTTGCAGGGGCTATGGACCAGGTCCCAGGACTGCCCTGGCATTGAGTAGGGTACACCCATAAGGTATGAAGACATCCCCAGAACAGTAAGGAAGCAATGCCAATGGAGAATGGTTTGGGTTGGGAGGGACTTTTAAAGGCCATCTAATCCAACCCTCTACCATGGGCAGGGGTATCTTCAACTAGGCCAGGTTGCTCAGAGCCCCCCCCCATCCAACCTGACCTTGAATGTTTCCAGGCACGGGGTCTCTTGCTCCAGTGCTTTTACCACCCTCATTGTGAAATAAATTCAATAAATCCTTCCTTATATCTAATCTAGGTATAAACTCTCTTAGTTTAAAACCTTGCCCTGTCGCAACAGGCCCTGCTAAAAGTCACACACACATCATGCTGAAATGCTTTCCTCCACCAGCAGCCCTGTCAAGCTTGAGGAGCTGATCAATATGAATGGGGAAAAAATGAAAAAAAAAACCAAAAACAACAAAACAAACCCGTCAGCACATTACACTTGCACAAGTAAAGTGCGAGCTGGATTCACTCACGTCTTGTTTGAAATCTCATCTGCGCCTCACAAAAGCTGAAGCATCCCCGAGGCTCTCAGCCTCACAGGGAACACAAACCCTTCCGTGCTGCACTTGCCTATGGCCCAGCTGCTCTGCTCTCTGAATGGTTGAGGGAAACAGATCCAATGAGCTCAAATATGAGAGGGTGTTTTGCTCCAGAGCGTGCTTTGGTACGTGCGAAGTCCCAAAGCCAAAGGAAGTGGTACCAGCGGTCAGGTTGTTGCCTGCAGGCTTCAGATCCGTAATCAAATCGGCCTTGGACTGTCACCGTAACTCTCTGAGGTTTCAAAACATGTGCTGGGTGATGAATTCTGCCTCGTTATAATGAAGATGCAGCGCAATCCCTTCTTGATTTATCTCTCCGGAGCCGAGTTAGCACCTCTTGATCTCCAAGATACGGCTGCAGTAAAAGCAAGGCTTACAGTAACGGGCCAGGAATTTGAAACCCAAGGCAGCCAATTTTTAGGAAAGGTTACATTTCCTGCTTCTCTCCCCCCTGCCCCGGATCGTAGAGCTGAGGAATGATTTGGGTTGGAAGAGACCTTACAGACCATTTAGGTTCAACGTCCCTGCCATGCAGGGACACCTCCCACTCTAGACCGGGTTGCTCCAAGCTCTGTCCAACCTGGACTTGGACACTTCCAGGAATGGGGCAGCCACAACAAAAGCAAACAAAACCTTTAAGAGAACCAAGAGAAACAACCAGGTGCTCGGAAGTCTCTCCTCGAAGGGGACAGCCAGAGAAACACAACACGTGCAACTCATCAAGCCCCTCATCCATCGGTCCTGGCTTTGAAGCACAACCCAACCCCTCCAAGCACAGCCCAACTCCTTGGGACCGGCAATGACTGTCACAGCGTGGATGGAGCATTTCCTACCGTGCCTCCCCCTCTTCCTCCCTCTCAAATGCCAAAGAGGAGGTGGGGAGAGACTTGGCAGGGTGTTGCCTGGGTATCGGAGGCACGAGCTTATCTGCGTCCCCACAGTAAATTGCTTGTTGATAAATGAGGCTATTTAGGAGCAAGTGGTGCCAGCGTTGCTGTTATTAATGACACCAACGTGGAGAGACATTTAAGAGCGGCCCCACGTTCCATTGTCCTCTCTCCCGTGAGTAATGGGGCACTTCAGCTACGGGGCTTCGAAACCAGCTCGGGCTGTTCAACAGCAGAAACAAGACCGAGGGAAATGGATGGAACTCGCTGGGCTGATGACTCCAATGTACTGATAAAGCCAAGCTCTCCTCTGGTAGGCGTTGGGCAAAGCTCCAGTCCTTAGATGAAATTAAACCAGACCCAGCGACCAAAGCTCTTCCACTCATCCCTGCAAGCTCCACGCACAGTGCCTCGTTCTCTCAATCTACGGTCCTGTGCAGCAAACCCACCCAAACCAAAGGCAAAAGCCAAGCCACAAAAGCATAAACTGGAAGCAGCAGCGGCCCAGCTGTACTTGCAACACGTGGTACACCCCGGAGCACAGGGAGGGCGATATCTGTTGAAGCCTGGGAGGCTTTCACAGGGCCATTGCCTCACTTTGGACGTCACAGATGCCTAAGCGTGGCCAAGAGGACAATGAGCAAGAAATAAAGAGGCTGTTTACTGCAAGAGGAAACCTTGGAACAGAGCTCCGCAGTGGCTGGTGGGAGTGCAAGGCAGAGCGTGCAAGCACACAGCTGTAAACTTGCTTCTGAGTTAATATACCCACGAGTGTTTTTCTTTTCCTATGAAAGCACACTCTTCTGCAAACAAACATCTGGAGAGCTCTGTTACAGCTGGACCATTATCCCCAGTGGCTAAAGCATTCAATTAATTTAGCCTTTCTCATTTGCGAGTTGTCTGCAAATAGACTCGGATTCGCAGGAATTTATTTGTTATTTGAATATATTCGGTGAATGGTTTATTAAAAACATATTTCAGGCAAAGGATTTCTCATAAAGGCTCCTACAACTGTCGCTCTGAGTGTTGGCAACTGGCTGCTCACACCATGTAAATGGTCACTGTGGTCAGGTGGGAATGCCTTTGCATCTTGATGGAACGTAAACTACCTCCAGAAAGAGCTTTCCGAGGGTCTGAGGAAGCACCTGCACAAAAACAAATCCTCACACAAGCACACAGCATCCAGCCTGCCTGAATTTCCTCAAAAAAAACACAAACCAGCGCGCCCAGGAGTTGTCATAAAGGGAACAAGAGCAGAGCTGGACACCAGAATTAACTGACTTAATGCAAAACACCGTCAAAAACATCTCTCGGTCACCTCCACAGCACCCTGCAAGAATCCATGGGGCTCCTGATTCAGGATCCTACCTGCCCAGCTGCCTTTTGTCTCAAAACCCCAGGAAATGCTGCAGGAATTTCAGCACAGCAGCAAGAGAAACAGGGTGAGGAAGGAAGCAGTGAAGGGCTCTTTCCAAGACTGATGTTATCCCTTGGGCATGCAACAAGCCCAGGCTCCTCCTTGACAGGGTACAGATGTAGGTTATACAGTACCTGTGACATGCCTGAAATAACAAATCCTGCTACAGGAACAGTTCTGGTCTTCTACTAGACAGGACAAGGAGGAATGGTTTTAAACTGACAAAAGTTAGGAAGAAATTCTTCCCTGTGAGGGGGGAGAGGCCCTGGTACAGACTGCCCAGAGAAGCTGTGGCTGCCTCATCCCTGGAAGTGTCCAAGGCCAGGTAAAATGGGGCTTGGAGCAACCTGGGATAGTGGAAAGTGTCCCTGCCCATGGCAGGGGGGTGTTGAGAATGAGATGAGCTTCAAAGTCCCTTCCAGTCGAAACCATTCCAGGATTCTATGATTCCCTATGGCCAAGGTGACCTGTGACAAGTGGCCTTCCAGCAAGCTGGGTCAGAGCTGCAAGGGGTGGTTGAGCCCACAAACCCCCTCAGCTGGTGTCCAGACCAGTCAGTGCTGAAAAAAACCACCCTCCCTCAGTCACATGTAAAACCAAATAAAACTTTACAATCCAAACTGAAAACAAAACTCCATGTGAAATCCCAGCTGCTGGGTTGTTTGAAGGCAAAAAGAAAGCAATCACTGAGGTTTCACAGACTGTTCTAAAAGTGGAAATTTGTGAAGAGAAAAGTGATCCAGTAAGTCACAGCTTCAGGCTTTTTTCTTTCAATTGCTCAGGGTAAAGACTTTCAAAGCTCCTCTTTCCCCCGAAGCCCTGATTGAGGGAGAAATGGGTATTGACCATCGAATTCAGCATCACCCTTGCTACTTGTAAACATCAGAGACCCCTCTGCCCCCACAGCTGCATCATGTACTTTTTTTTCCCCAGCCCTTTTTCAGCACCAGCCTCCAATTTATGCAAATCCAGCCCCCTCCCAGCATCTCAGAACACTCCTGTCCACAGCCAGACGTTTGGCCCCACGGCTCTGCAGAAGGACCTCATGGATCCCCATGACTGCGTCTCAGTGCATCAAACCTGAGAGGATGAGCAATCCTGCAGCCCTGGGGACACGGCCCCAGTGGCTGGAAATCTCCACTGCATGAGATACAGCTGAAAAAAACTCAAAAAAAAACCCTAAAATAAACTCAATCCTCCAATCCAACCATGCCACAGAGGCATGCGAGAAATGAACCTCTTTCCCCGCTTCCCATTATAACACAGCCATTCTTCTTCTCTTCCTTCTTTGGTTATCCTTTATCCTAGCCCTTGTCCTTGGTAGGATGCAGAGAGCATCCTGGCCTAGGTAGCTCCCATAAATTCTTCAAATTTGGGCTGAGATTATATCTGTGGTTATTAAAGAGTGCTAATAAACCTTATCAACCACGAGCGAATGTAACAGGAATAAGGGAAGGATTTTCCTAGGTCTGGAAGTGTAAGAAATTCATAACTAACTTAATACCTGTTTCAATAAGAGATAACCATGGAAGATCTATATTAAAACTAGTTTGACTCTTTCCATAGGCAAAAAAAAAAAAAAAAAAAAAAGAAGAAGAAATGACAGAACCCGAGGGAATGGCCTGAGGTTGTGTCAGGGGTAGGTATAGGTTGGATATTAGAAAAAGGTTCTTCCCCCAGAGGGTGGTTGGGCACTGAACAGGCTCCCCAAGGCTGACAGAGCTCTAGGAGTGTTTGGATGATCCTCTGGGGCACAGGGTGTGACCCTTGGGGATGGGTCTGTGCAGGGTTGAGGACTGGACTGGATGAGACTTGTGGGTCCCTTCCAGCTCAGCATATTCTGTGAAAAAAAGAGACACTGGGGGGGTCTCAGCCATTCCCCAGAGATGACACTTCAAGGCTCCAGACCTCCTCACCCCCAGGTATTTTTAAGCAGTAGTGCAAACCACCTCCTTGTCTTCCATCCCTTGCCCGTGACATAATCCCAGGCTCCTCAAGCTTTGGGATGCCTGTGCATGCTCTCAGCTGAGGATGTTGTAACCCCTCACAACCGTGGCCCCAGGCTTCCTCCAGCCTCCCCAGCCCGCAGCGACAGCCCCATGAAATGACTGATGAGCCAGCACGTTGTTTTTGAGCAGCTCACGTGCCTCCCCTGCACGCAGGATGACAGACCTTGGGAACCCGGGCATTAATCTGGAGATTTACAGTCAAATCTGTCACGGTTAGGGAAGCTTTTTTCCCCCCCCCTCCCCAAGAACTCTGCCTGAAGGTCGCTTTTCCCGGGCAACAAGCTCAAAGACACTTTCTCAGCCACCTTGGCCTCCTCTGTGCACGCAGAGCAAAGGTGAGAGGTCTGCAAAGCACTCTCCTCTCCTTCCAGCCCTTCCTGTTCAAGGATCCACGGCCACGAGACGTTTGATGCATGAGGCGACATCTCCCCGTGCACAAACAACACCATCCCGCAGCTCGTGGATGCTGCTGCTTGCTTGTATTTCACTGTCAGCACCACGCCGTCAGTCCTGCATCATGACTGGTACTGCAGCTCCAACAGGTGCCACCGAAATCAGGGTGAAACCTGGGAAACACAACTTCACCCAGCGCTCTAACAAAATCCCACGTCTTTGTCATCCAAAGGCAGCGCAGCCACACTGCATAACTGCTTCAGGATGGGATTTTGCCCCCTAAGATTACCAAAACATGCCTGTGACGTTGAGGAAACACCAGCAAACTGTGTCTTTTTGCTCAAAACACGGTCAATCTGTGGAACAAACACTTCAGCTACTGATGACAGACATGGGAGGAGCTGGTGAGGAACAAGAAGCCCAGGCATTTTGTAGGTGCAGTGACTCTTGGAATAGGTAGAGGTAAAACACCTGCCAGGAGCTGCCAAGGGCTGAGTGGCAATTTCACAGATCAACAGCTCAAAAAAAATCAAATAAATCGGCCCAAGCCAGGACTTAGCTGGGCAGCTGGATATGGACTGGCAGCAAAAACAACTCAGTGGGCTGCCAGAGGCAAAGCCCACCATTAACATGGATGAGAGTCAGGGCCATAAGCAATTCCCACCTGAGCCTCACGGGATGCCCCAAAGGGATGCTCTGGGTGAGATGGTTTCCAAGACAGGCTCTTCCCTGCACATCACTTTTCTGGGCAAGTTTCTCTGGACACACCCAAAAGCCACACCCTTTTCTCAAGGCCTCAGGCACCCCGAACAGGAGGAAAAGATGCCTTGACAAGGCAGCAGCCCTTCTGTCCTCCTACAGTGTGTGTTAGGATAGGTTGAGGGTGCACGTGCTGCCTGCTGCTTTGCCAGCAGAACAGATCAATTCCGACAAGGAAGACTCCTGAGGTTTATAGCCAGGGCAAGGCGAATAAAACCAATGAATCATTTATTCAGTCAATTTTAGCTATCCCTAACAATGAGCTCTCTGACAGCAGACCACAAATTTCTCCAGTGTATTCTTATTTAAGGCAATAATCCCTGTGGATAATTCTTAGACTGCGGCTTGTTTAGAAAGCACGGACTATAAAGATGTTTCAGAGGGATACGATGATCGCTGTACCCTTTCTTCCCTTGCCTGAGCCGTCAGATCAACTTTACAGGCCAGACAGAGATAATTCCAAATCACTACTGCTGGCAACATCCATGGAATGCTCCTGCCTGCAACCTGTGTGGGAAAACAATCTGCAAAGCTCCAAGGTACCTGCTTACAAAAATTCATCCCACAAACTTGTCACGAAATCAAAGACCCACAGCAACGATACATCAGAGAGAGAGACTCCCTGAGTGAGTCAGAAGGACTGTGTGAACAGTGACAGACTAACTACTTCATCATTTGGTGCTCAGGGTGCTTTCCAGGCTGGCTTGTGTGGGTAAAAGGCATGGAAGAGAACAGGGATAAAAGGTACATTAAAGGCTTTTGAAATTAATTTAAGAGTTTCAAGAGCAAACCTGCACTAATACAACATCCCCCTTCAGGACAACAGGCATCCTTTTTTTCCCCCAGATTTTCCTCGTACATCCTTCCAAGCTCTTTTTTTTTTTTTTTTTTTCTCTCCAGGTTGAGTTCCAGCAGCTCCCCCATGCTCTCCCAAGCAGCCAGTGGGTCTCGTGCCCACCTCCCCCCTGGCACCAGCCCACACTGCCAGCTGGACCACGTCGGGATGCCGACTGCTCTCTGCCTCACCTGATCAGTCACTCGCCTGCTCGTCCCCTTTGGGCTGGAGCAGCCAACACCTGTTCCTTCTTCCCTGCCTTCCCAAAGCATTCCCACACCCCGAGGAAGGCAGGGGGGACCACACCCACACCCCCCATGTCCCCACAGACAGAAGGCACCCAGGTGACAAATGCATGTTGGGCCGAGAGAGCACGGGGGAGCAGAGGGGAGGCAGATTTGCAGGCTCTGATCCCGGGCGACTGACCCCCTCCTCTCCCTCGTTATGGATGAGGTAAATTAGCTGTGACACTCATTAGCTGCAGCTCCTAATTAGTGAAAATTAATATTGGTTTTGATAGAAGTGTTGGCTGAAGCTCTCCCAGGCAAAGGCATTATTGACCTTGTTATCCCGTTTAATAACAAGTTACATCACAGAAACAACTTTTCGTGGAGCTGACGGATTGCAGCAACCTCCAACCCCTCTATAGCTCCGTTCCCCTTCCCTACTGCTCTGGGACACAACCCCAGCCTCTGCCACAGCACCCTCAGCCCCCTGGGCACCTGCACCCATCCCTGGCTGCATCCCAGCATCCCAAACCTCAAGTCCTCTCATTCACAGCTGCATCCCAGGCCTCCCCATCCCCAGCAGCAGCCATTTCCCATGACCAGCCCTTTTTTCCCCACTGTAAAGCAAAAACATTTTGGATAATTTTCTCCCTTTTGGCCAGGCAATGGGAAATGGTGCAAACCCATACCCAGTGTTTAGGGCCATAATAATCTGTCTCTGGAGCAGTGCCAGCCATCCCTCCCTGCCCATGGACAGTGCTCCTTCCAACTGGCCTTAGATGGTCCCTTGCCCCCCCATGTCCCATTCCATTACCTTTCCCACTGTCACAAAAAACTCCAGACTCACCAGGGGAGTTGCTTGCCACCACCTCTACTCACAGTTCAAAAGAAGAAGTCAAGAGGAACAGGTGCAATGCAATGGCAATTACTCTTTAATAAGGACAGAAACAGGAGCAGCATTCCCTGACCCCAGGGATCTCTGCCCTTGGAGCCTGGGAATCCGAAGGTGGCAAGGTAACAGACACCACTAAACAAAAGGAAAACATTTGCTAGCAAAGTGATGCATAAAAACCACCACAGTCTATTATTCACACATTAATAACAATAAAGATGTCAAACTGCCAGATAAGAACTTAATCTCATTCAGAGCACAATTAAGGATGCCATTATCCAACCACCTGGGGCCACTTCCACTTGCACAAGGCAGTGGGTTTCATGGATAACAGGGATGAGCCTATGCCTGGTGAAGCAGGTCCCCCAGCTAGCCCTTGTCCCCACCCCACAGCATCCTCCAGCCAGGGCACTGGAATATTGATGTTCCGTCTTGTTCGAAAGAGGCTGCATGCAGATCCAGGACAAGAAAGCATTCCTTCATTTCTAGGATCAACATCCCAGTGAAAACTGCCCCTCTGCTCACCTGGATGGTGCCACTGGATACAGGATGCAGGATACACAAAGGGCAAGGCCAAACCATCTGCAGTATTGCTGGTCCCTGGGGTGAGCCTTAATTTCTGGGGGACGGGGAGTACCACCACTGGAAAATAACTTCTCCAGCAGATTCCAGTTGATTTTACAGCAGGATGCCCACCACGCACAGCAATTTTGGCTTTCACATATGAACTAACCAGCTTTCTGTGAAGCCTTGAGCCTTTTCTCCCACTCTGCTGCTGCTGTTTAGGAAGCTGAAGCCAGAAAAGCCGGGCACTCACTGCTGAGTATAAAGACACAACCAGCAAAATCTGTCCCTTATGGAAAAGGCACTGGAAGAGGAGAAACTTTTGAAGAAAGAAATCCTCCCTTGATGTCTGTAATGAAGATATCTCTGGCCATGTCAGCCCCAGCACTGCCCTGTGCTGCCCGAAGGATCAGTATTTTTAATTTAGCCATAAAGGACGAGGTTAAAAAAACCAGTCAAGGGCCAAGAGCTGGAAATTATTCTCCAGGCTATTAACTGCATTCAAGACTCTGCCACACACATCCCATAGAAGTCCCTCACAGGGTTTCTTACTGCACAGCATAAGATATGGGGCTCTGTGCCATGGGATGGAGGTGAGACCCAGCAGAAGCAAGGCAGGAGAGAGAGAGTCCACATCCCTCACCGAGCAGGATCCCAAAAAGCTGCTCCCCAAGAACCAGAGGTGTTGCACCAAGGGCCACAACAAAGCAAAGGTTAAAACACTGGGAATAGAGACATGAAATGTCACAGGAGCTACTGAACTGCTCATTCCAACAACTCCCACAGTGTTTTTGAGTGAAATTCAAAGAACACAGATTTTTTTTTTTTTAACAACAACAAAAAAAGGAAGGAAATCAGCAAATCGCATTTTAAATGCTCCCCCTCCACACCTTGCAAGCCTGCTCTGCTTGCAAGAAACAGGATGTTGTCTCTTCTTCTTCAAGGTGTGAAACGAGCAGCGTGTAAAGCAAAATAGAAGAAACACCCCTCCACTTTGCAACCTGGAATGCAAAATCAAGCTCCTGGCTTAAAATCCAGGGAGGCAGGAGCCTCCCCTCTCTCCTAGGAGGCACCTTTTCTACCCCTATCTGCCAAAAGCTGGCAGCAGAGCATCCCAGCACTTGGTGAGGCTCACTCTGCTGCCAGCACTGCGTAAGCCTGGAGGATCCTGCCAATTTTTATGGCTCCATGAGATCACCCTGTTGCAGCATGATGATACCAGCTTGGAATTTTTCTTCCCCTTGCCCTCTCCAAGAGAGGGCCTTAATTGTGACTATTTCCCCCACCCCACTGAAGTACGAAGTGGCTTCTGCTCTCTTCAAGCTGTCCCTGCCCACCCCGCACCTGATGGCACTGCAACGATTTTTCCAAGAGAAAGAAGAACCTGCCAGTCCAAGGAGATGTTGTTTTCTCCACCCTCTATGCCCCTAGGAAAGCTGCTTCAGGGCTGGTGGGAGAGATGCTGAGGCAGGATGGCACCTCCTGTGTGGTCCCTTTGCTTCTTGCCTTACCAGCCCACTACACCCAGTTGGACATCCGTGCTCCTCCGTGAAGGAATGTTGTTTTATCCGGCAAGGATGTGTTTAATTTGACACTGCTGTCATGTGGGGAAAGGTGCCTTTCCAGAGTCAAGGTTTTCCGCAGTGCTGCTACTTATTTTACAGTCTTCTGCCATATCTTATTTCTTCCCCTCTATTTCCCAAAATCATCAGGAACAACCATCAATCTCTGCCTGGGAGGACGCTCCTCGCTTCTCCCCACACCCCAAATTGTAAAGTCTCCCTTGGACCTTCCACATTTTAAAATCTTTTTTTCCCCTCTTATTTTCAAATTAACTGCTCGAAGCCAACACAGCAGAGCAAGAAACGCCACTGCATCACCGCTTATGAAAGGATATTACATTCCATAACACCAGCTCTCACCTCAAAGCTAATAATCAATTAGAAAGGAAAAAAAGAGAGAGGCTTCTCCGCATTCAGGCACTGAATCACCCCCCTAATTGCAGGCAGGCAGCGAGACAACCTCCGTGATACAATCCCAGAGCCTCGGCGGAGCAGGCACCTGACAAAGCCATGCAGATGAATGGAATAAAATTGAGTTACTAACCATTAAATGTCAAGTGTTTGAAATCTTTCCCCCTCGCGTACCGAGCAATATTAATAAATCTTTAGGAGAGGGAGCGCGCGGAGCTTATTCACTGCTCTGACCACCCTGCAAACGGAGCAGATGTTTGCGTCGAGTTGTCCAACAACGCTGTCTCCGGCTTTACTTCCCTCCCTGAGTGTTTAATTCAAAAGCCATCAATGTACCAGAGCAGTTTGACAGGAGGAACCAATTTATTAACTCCCCCTGCCAATCAAGCACATTAAGCCATTCAGAGGCAGAAAAGGTGCATTAGCACAGGTTGGAGATGAATTGGTCTCAAAGCCGGGAGATGGGGAAGGGATGGATTGGCGCCACAACACCGAGGTGACCCGTGGTCCCCAAAATCACGGGAAACGTCATAAAAACAAGCTTGCCTGGAGGTGACCCCACACAGTCAACACAGCAACATCTCCCACCATCCTGGCCCCAAACAGAGGATGCTCATGGGGATAAGGGTAGGTTTCCAGCCAGGTACTTCCCAACAGCGGGAGTGCCACAGTCCCAGTGCCACAGCACCTACGTGCATTTCCAGAAGGACTCTCTCTCTTCTACCTGCTGACTTCAATACTGGACTGTGGTGGTTTTCCATAATGAGGACCCGCTAAGTGAATTTTCACGTTTTAATTTCTTAGATAATTTTGACACAGGTAAAAAGAAGATGGACATTTTTTACCCTCTTTTGTTGTTGTTGTTTCTTTGGGAATTTTTGGCTTGTTTTACACCGGGTGGCAACAACTGCCAACCGGTGGTGATGACAAATAGTTTCAAATTTTTTATTTCTTAAAGACAAGGGTTTCCACAGTGACCAACTATGGCAAACTTTATCTAAAAGGTTAATTTTGTACAAGTCTGAAAACTGTGTAAAAAGAACCAGTAAGGGTATCATAGAATCATAAAATGGTTTGGGTTGAAAGCAAGCCTGAAGACCACTTTGTTCCCATCTCCCTGGCATGGGTAGGGACACCTTCCACTAGATCAGGTTGCTCCAAGCCCTGTTCAGCCTTGGACACTTCCAGGGATGGGGCAGCTGCAACTTCTGGGCAACCAGGGCCTCACCATCCTCACAGGGAAGAATTTCTTCCCAGTATCCCATCCAACCCTGCCCTCTGTCAGTGGGAAGCCATTCCCCCTCATCCTATCACTCCAGTCCCTCTCCAGCTCTCCTGAAGCCTCTTTAGGCACTGGAAGGGGCTCTCAGGTCTCCCTGGAGCCTTCTCTTCTCCAGGTGAACACCCCCAGCTCTCCCAGCCTGGCTCCAGAGCAGAGGGGCTCCAGCCCTCCCACCACCTCACCCGGCTGCCCTGGGAGCTGGCTGTGTGCCTCCACAGCACTCCAGGGATAAACTGAGAACTGTGCAAGCAGCTGGATGCCAGCCCATCTCCAAACCATCTATCCCAGCACCTGTCACTCAGCACACCTCCCACCTCACCCAGCCCCGGGCTGGGTGGCAAAGCAAGTCGAGCTCAGAGCGTGACGTGTGACGCTCCATCGCTCCCCTCCAGCCTGGCACCAGCTCCTCCTGAGCGCTGGGGAAGGCACAGGAACGGCCCTGCCTCCCCCCCATCACATCCTCTTGCTTTGCTCCTCAGTGAAGGAAATTAGCCAGAGGGTGGTGGAGCAGATCCAGCTTGCAGATACCTCAGATGAACATGCTGTGTGCAAACACAGAGGGAGGGGGTAATGGAGTGTTGGGAGATTTTTTTTCCCCTTCTTTTTTAGGCTCCCACAACCCAAATGTATCAAGTTTCTGATAAGTGCATTTATCACTGCTGATCACAAGCAGAGCTTGTTTTTAATGAGAGCCCATTGATAGACTCAAAGTGAAGTCACAGTTCACCTTCTCCACCAAAAATAAAAATTATGAGTGTGTGCAAATGCAAGCATTTCCCTGCAGTACAGGGAAATACTCTTGGCTCACAATACATTCCCTTATAACATTAATACCTCCACAAAGATACACACATACATAGAGTCTCCTAACTTGAATAAATACACACATATCCATACATACCTCCTTTTCCCTTGACCCTGTGTTTTTTGCCTTCCTATGCTTGTCTCACATTGTTACCCCTGCTCTATACCAGGTTTGTCACCTGTGCTAATGCCTCCAATCAGCCAGGAAAAACACACAATTTAACAGAGCTAGGATGGTATCGACATCCAAGCCCGGGCATTCCAGAGGAACAAGGAATGGGGCACAGCCAGCAAGAAGCCAGCCCTCAAATGAAGTCCTACAAACAACGCTGTGCAGATAATTAGTGCTGCTGAAGTCATCCCAGACATAAAAAAAAAAAATCACCCCAGACCTCATTACCAAACTCACACATCTTTCTCTGTGTCTTTGGAAAGAGCTGAGACCCCGTGCAAGGGCTCAAAAGGTGGGGAGATCAAACCTTCCGCTGGTTTGACGAGGCAGTTGCCAGAAGCAAGGTTACCCTGGCATGTTAATGAATCCATATTGCAAAATACACTTTCTTCCTTCTCCCTCTCTCTCTTCCCTTCTTAAACACAAGCATTAACGTTACTGCCTATTAGCAAAGCAGATATGAAAGCTTAAGTGATTGATGAAGTGATTAATTTAATGACGCAGGGTTAAGGGTTTGGGTGGGAGTGGGGCCTTTTTATTTATTTAATTTTTTTTCCCCCTTGAGTTTCCCGATGTTGGGAATAACTAATTTTCTAGCCTTAAGTTTTCATTAAGGATGCTCTACTTTCTGCAGCTCAACAAGTAATTTCATCAATGGGCCTTCTAACGACAAGCGATGGAAAAAAGGGCTTGAGTTCGGAAAGCTGAGATGCCCTTCTTAAGTTCTCCTCAAATAGTGCTGTTCATTAGGGTCGTTCCCACATTTAAAAACAAGGCTGCTCCTTCACAGAGCACTGGAGAATCCTGGAAATTTAGTTTTAAGCAGTAAACAGCCACTGGGTGATAACATCACTTTCCACTATACTGAAGACAAAGGAGACAAGGTGATGTGCCCACAGCCTCCCTTTTCTGAAGGGTAGTCTCAGTGGTGTCCAGAACAAAGCTTGTGAGGCAGGTTTCCTATTCAAAAACATGCAATCTCTGTGGCAGCCAGAGACTGATGTATTCCTCCGGAATGATCCTTTGGAAAAGGCCAAATCAATTCTGCCGGCTGCACACAGGCACACACCCCTCAGGGGTGATGAACAAGGACTTGCCACGCCGCCAGCCCACCCAGCAGGAAAGACAAGGGGTTTAGGGTCTCCTCCCTATGCTTGCCAGCTCACCTTCTCTCTGTCAGATGAGCGAGAGCAGCTTTGTGGGGCTTTTACCATTATGAACACCTCGCTCCCTTGTCAGTCCACAAGCTCTGTAACCAGCCACAGACCAATTCCCACCACACACTTGCCCACTTTTGCTCTGTGCTGGCCTTCCCGGCTGGGGATTATTTATCTGCAGCACTGTGGTTTCACCATCAGCTGGAGCTGACCCGAGGCAACACCACCACAGCAAAGGGGCAGACAGCCTCCCTTGCTCGCTTCACAGAATGGTTGGGGTTGGAAGGGACCTTCGAGATGAACTAGTTCCAACCCCACTGCCATGGGCAGGGACACCTTTCACTATCCCAGGTTGCTCCAAGCCCTGTCCAGCCTGGCCTTGGACACTTCCAGGGATGGTGCCTCACCACCTCCCTGGGGCTGCCTGTGCCAGGGCCTCAGCACCCACTGGATAAAGAATTTTCTCCTAATATCCCATGTGACCCTGCCCTCTGCCAGCTTTAAGCCATTTCACTTTGTCCTGTCACTCCAGACCCTTGTCCAAAGTCCCTTTCCCACGTTCTTGGAGCCCCTTTAGGCACTGGAAGGAGTCTCCTCTTCCTCCAGGTGAACATCCCTCAGCTCTCCCAGCTGGATCCAGACCAGAGGGGCTCCAACCCTCAGAGCATCTCCATGGCCTCCTCTGGACTCGCTCCAACAGCTCCATGTCCTTTCTGTGCTAAGAAAGGCAGCACTGTAGGGGGGTCTCACTTGAGCAGGGCAGAGTGGCAGAATCCCCCCCTCTCCTGCTGCCCACACTGTGGGATCAGTCCAAGGCACGGGAGGTTTTTGGGTTCCAGCACACACGGCCAGAGCGTGTCCAGCTCTCACCCACCTCCACCCCCAAGTCCTTCTCCTTGAACCATCTTGACTCTTATAAGTCCAGCCCATCTTGTAGTAACCCCACCATCAGCTACACCTGAATGCTGGTCTGGCTGAAAATCAGCTTTGCAGACTAGATGAAAAACCCTTAAACAAAGAGATCTCACCATGCAGCACTGGTGTTGCCGGGGTGGGAAAAGTTCTCCCGGCTCTGAGCTCTCACCTTCCCCCCACTTGCACATTCCCACCTTGCCTTCCTGACATGGCATTAGCTTTCCTCTGCAGCGTTTCTGGAGCTGTTCCAGCAAACTTAACACACACACAAAAACACAGGGGTAGTTTTCCCACTACCAGCTCAGCGCAGCCCTGGCTGGAGCTGGTGAGGCTGGACGAGGGTTTAATCCACTGCACAGCGAACCTGGATGGAGCACCTCTAAAGGGAAGGCAGGGGCAGCACCGGTGCAAAGACGGCACAGCCACTGCTTTAACACACATTACATCTTTGCAGTCAAGGAGGCTTTTCCAATCTCTCCATCCACTCCACCACCAGGGCCGCCACATCTTCCAAAAGCGCCTTCCAACTCGCCAAATTTTGCCAAGAGCCAGCCTACCTTGTATTGTTCCCAGAAGCTGTCGCCCCACCCCGCGCTCCCGAGGTGCCATGTGCTGCTTTGCCCCTGGAGGCGTTAACCCCAAGCTTTGAGTCCCACCCTCTGAGCCCCACCTCCCTGCTCTGCAATTAGCACCTCATTAACAGCACGCCCAGGGTACTTTCTGGTCCTGCCTCTTGCGACTTTTAACCCCGTGGTGCACCGACATCAAGTACTAAAGCTAAAAAGAGAAAAATTAATTTTGAGCAAGAAGGACACAAGAGCAGCAACAGCAGCGTATCCCTGCAAGAGTGGGGAAGAGGCCAGGGAAGGGAAAAGGGTCCCGTGGCTGTGCCGTGTTCAGATAGCCAGCCCATCAAAAGCCATCCCCAACAGATGGCCCCCAAGCCTCATGCATGGAGATCTGAGCTCTGAAACGCTCTAATCGGCCCAGAAGGATGCAAGAGACCAGAGAGCCAGCATTTTTTTTTTTTTCCTTTTTCCTTCCCGTGATGCATTAGGCGAGTGCCATGGAGGAGCCCAGATGTGGGATCAAACAGGTTTAGCCCGTGCCCAATACCACGCAGATAACCATATCTTCAGCAGCAGCTTGAGTGGCCCAGCACCCCCGGGGACCTTCCCTGGGTGCCAAAGCATCTGGCTGACTGTCCAGGACCAGAGCACTGCAGCAAAAGGATGTGCTGGAAGAGAGGATTGCTTTTGGAAAGGACGGATGCAGCGTGTGGAGGGTGGCAGCCTTCCCTGCCTGGAGAAGGAAAGCCTGGTCCTCGCCTCGGATGGAGAATCAAGTCAAGTCATCCACAAATATCAGAGGGATGTGCTGCCTCAGATCCACGTGAAGAGTCACCAGCCAGAACCCTGCCTGCTAAATACCATGTTCCTCTTTAGTTTTCTTGCGAAATAACTCTCCATCCCAGCAGGCATGAGGTGTCACACGCCAGCCTACACCCTTTCATCACCACCAGCCAACAAAGTACACCCACACCTCAGTGCTACTCCACTATCCCTGGCTCCTCTTAGGCTGCAACAGCCTCAAGGGCACACTGAGAGCCACAACTTGTTGTGAAAAACCAGGACACAACTCCATGGGAAACGTCCAGTACGGCTCATTTTGAGGTTAAGTCTTAAAAAGAGCAAGGTTCAGCTCTGCCCTTCCAAATTTAGTGGAGAAATACCCAGAGCCACGGTGTTGCTCAGCTCAGCAAAACCTGCACTTAGCAAAAAGGGGGCAGAAGCGACCCCTTAAACTCCCTGTCAGCCATCCATCCGCCTTGCTTTCCAAACACGGGGAACTCAGGGGATGGAGAGCACAGCCCGTGCCTCCTGGGAGAGGCAGGGAGGCAGAGGGAAGGAAAAGAGGGTTCTGAGCAGCAACCACAGCCCCGGTCACTGCACACTGTGCTGAGCCAGCACCGCCCAGGGCTGTCGCTCTCAGCAGCCCTGACTGTGGGACTTGCTGAGCTGGGGGTTCTCCTCGGCCCTGCACTGCCATGGGTTCACACATGGGACAAGATGCTGAGGCAGCCAACTTCAGGGGACCCAGGGCTGAGCCTCCCACCAGTCACTGGAGGCATCCCAGTGGCTCTCAGGAGAGCCTCAGCTGTGCACTCTGCTGCCCAGGAATAACTCAGGGAATCAAGCAGCAGCCTTGGAGAAGTCCCAGGAGAGACCAGCCCTCCCACCTGCCAGCTGTCAGCAGCTTCACCAGCATCTTTTCACGCTCACATTGCCCAGGGGATGCTCATCCCAGTGGGTTTCCCCGTGTCATGCACTGCTCAGGCTTTACAGAGGACACCAGTCCTTCACAGAATCACAGAATGGTTTGGGTTGGAGGGGACCTTAAAGCCCATCTCATTCCAACCTCCTGCCATAAACAGGGACACCTCCCACAGGTTCTTAGAGCCCCATCCAACCTGGCCTAAGATTCAGATTTACTCCTAGTTTTAAGCAAGGCATGTGTTACCAAGGTCTGACGAGCAGGAGGGACACATTGTCCCCAGTCCACCCAGGTGACTGTGTCCCTGACATGACACGGCCTGAGAGCAAGGCCAAGTGCGTGTTATCACCTCAAGTGCAATGGTTAAAGCGTTTCCCACTCTTTTAAGACAACATTATTCCAGTGATGCTAAAATGTTATCGCTAGGATGAAGGGAAAGGGGAATTGCGCTCGTCTGAATGGCCTCTTTTGTCATGCATTTTGCAAGGCGTTGAGGCATGAAAGCTTTCAGAGAAACTCGGGTGAATCCAAGCTAGGTGGTTATAAGGCTAGTTACAGACCTGACATGATGGATCATCTTCATTTTCCCGTTCCTGTCCCGCTCGCAGCAAATCCATTTGCTGGGCAATTAGACTCCAGTCATTACATTATGCTAAGAAGACGCTCCTTTGGCAGCAGGAGGGACCCCAACCAGGAGAAGCCCAGAGTGCTGCCTGCCCATCCCCACCTGCTGACAAATCCAGGGGTGCAGGTAACCCCAGCGGCGGCAACGCCCTCCCAGCTCACATCACACCTCGCCAGGGCACTCCAGCAGCTCACCTGGCATTCACAGCCACACCACTCTCCTTTATCCACAGCCCTCCAAAGGGTTTGGGATTAAATAAAATGGCCCTTGGAATGATTTTGCTTAAGGCAATGAGCAGCACAATAAAGATGGACAGTCCCTCTCTCTCAAACTCTTCCTCCAAGGGCTGTTAACCCCGGTACTCCCACTTTCTGAGTAGAACACATGGCGACACGGCTGCTGGCAGCTGGCCTGGGCTCTCTCAGGGCCTCCTCCTGCCCATGCCATCACAGCCTGACCAGTCATCATCCCTCCTCCTCATCCTCCTCTCCAGGCATCTCCCCCCATCTCCTGCAATTCCCTCCCAGGCACCTTTGCCTTCCAGGAGCTCACATCTCTGAATCCCTCCACACTTGTGTGTGTGTGTGTTCCCATTACTTCTGGGTGAAATAACTGACTAGAGGGTCAGTCCACCTGAAAATTGCTCTCCCCAGACCTAAATGAAACAGATGGGCATTGATGATGTTTTGGGAGAAATTAATCAGCCTGGACCGGCAGCAGCGCCAGCAGCTCCCTCGGCCCAATCTCGCCTAATGAATTCTGAGCTCTCTGTCTTAATAGCTCCTGACAAGACTAATTTACTCTTGTAAGTGATTAGAGGGGGAATGATCTCTTAATTGTTGCTTAAGATCCCTTTCGGCACAGCAGGCAGCGAGCAGGGAGCTGCTGGGTTGGGTGTGAAGCAGGGCTGAGCCCGGGGATGCAGTGGGGAGGGACAGCACAGGGGATGGGCACCTGAACAGACCTCAAAAAAAAGGAGGCACCTTTGTTTTTTCTAGGGAACAGGCGCCACGTACCGTTCTGCTACTCACACTCAGGATCCAAGAAAGGTGTTTCCAGACAATGCCTATTTTTTTTTTTTAAGTTAATAAGCCTTAACTCAGGAAACACCTACCCACAGCAGGACACACAGAAACACCGTTTGTCAACTCTTTCCAGGCTGACATTTCTCTCCAGTGCATCTGGAAACAAAATCCCAGGGTGCCAATATTCTTAAGAGTCAATTATATATATACGGTGTAACACAAGGTTTAAAAAAAAAAAAAAAATTCAACCCCCAAAGTAATTCCAAAAGCAATTTGACTTGCACAAGGTCTCACTGGAAAGCAGACTGTCAGAAATCTTCCCCTATTTTCTGACAAAATAGAAGTTCAGTCCAATTCCCATAAGGCATTTCAAGCTCAAGTACCTGGAGAGCAAGGTCTTCCTTGAGTGAGGAAGTGTTTCCATTAAGCTGTTCCCAACCAGTTCTCCCTCCTTCTCCCTTTCCAGGACTTCTCCCGAGGATGCACCTCTGTGCAGAGCTACCACCCAGGAGCCTCCATCACCTATCCAAACTTGCTACCAAGATTCCACGTCTTGCCTGCTTGCTCTGACGCCACCCTAAATGCCACTCAGCAGGACACCATGGGTTGCAAACATGCAACCAAGGGGACTCCAAGACAGGGGCAGAAGGCTCAGCTGGAAGCCCTGGTTGAGCTGAGCAGTCACTAGAGGGGACCTCTCCCGTATCTTCCAACCCTCTGTGACTCTGGGGATGACGTGGGTGCAGCAGGAGCCCTTTTTTTGGGAGGGTGCTGCTTGGGCTGCAGGCTGGAGGCAGCAGCAGATGCGAGAAGGGGCCTCCACAGCCTCCATCCCAGCCACCCTCCGCTCCCAATCGATTCCTCCCACATTAGAAGCCAGTCACGAGCCCTGATTGAAGACCACAAGTTTAATGGACTGAGAGCCTGGAAAGGCGCCAAGAGTGACCGGGTCGATTTCTGCATTTACTAAAAACCAATCCCCAGCTAAAGAAAGAAAGAAAAGCTACATCTGTCAATCAAAACAAAAGCATTCCTTCAGTGCTTTTCCACGGCAGGGGATGGCAGCAGCAGACACCCCCCTGCCCACGGGCACGTCCTACTTACCCACAGGTGTGTCCTCATTGATCAGCAGGTAGGTGTCAAAGAAGTAGTTGATGAAGTATGGCAGCCGATTGCCCTGACCTGGGGAGAGGACAAAAGCAAGGAGTTATTTCCCTGGCATGGGCCAGCACGGCTGGGAGAGGCTCGGGAATGCACGCAGGGGACCAGGCTCGTGATGGCGTGGGGTAACCCAGAGATGGGGGGACAGCAGGACAGAAAGCACCACGAGGTCCCCCAGAGAAGCTGGCTGGGGAGTCACTTCCCTCTGCAGGCCTTCCTGGGTTTGGTATTTTCCTGTGCAGGGTGGAGGCAGAGGGGAAGGGGGGAAGCCGGCAGCTCAGGGACCAGGAGCATCAATTATTGTTTTACTGCCTGATTAATGCCTTCGAGAGCCTTTCGCCTCGTCAGCCACCCCAGCAAACCCCCTGCACCTTCCCTCTCCCATCACCCAGTCGCCCTTCCCTCTAATTGCCTCCTTTCACCTTTAATAACCAGGCTCACTTCTTTCCACTCCCTTTTCATGGAGCTGGAAGCTCCGAGCCTGCCCCCGGACCGCAGCCTCATTAGGTGACAGAGTCAAGTGCAGAGCACGTAGGAGAACGACAACTGTAGCCTGTGAGCCAGGGAAAGAGTCAACCAGGAAAGCTCTACTGTTTGAGGGATGCAGGGAAAAAGGAGGCAGGAGAGAAACAACGATTTTCCAGGAAGGTTTGGCTGAGTGCGCTCAGCATCCCACTTTCAGAAACAAGGACAAGACCAAGTTTCCAGCATCTGCTTTGCCTGCCCAAGCTCCCAACGGAGGGAGATGCTCCTAAGACCTTTCAGACGCAGGTCCCAGGTGTGCATCCAAACAAACCCGCTCGGGGAGACACGGGCACAGGATGGGGGGAGCAGCCCAAGCTCCTCCAGGGCTCCCCCTGTAACAAGGCAAGGATTTTCAGCGCTGCCCTCTTTCCCGAGGCACCAGGTTGGTTAAACACCTTGAGAAGTGGGAAAGCACTGGAGGCAGTGCTGTTGCAAAGGCACATTTAAATCTCAGCCTTTGGAGTTAAGTATCTGGAAAGAAAATGAGAAGCACCCTACGAAGTGGGTTATTTAGAGCTAAGGGCATCTCCAGGGGCTCCGGAGCACCCTCGTCACTGGCTGCCACGCTGGGGCCAGCAGGCTCTGAAAGGGGCAAATGAGGCTAAAACACCCCAAAGCAGCCCCTGGCAGAGAGGACTTGCTTCTGCAAACCCCTCTGTTTCAAACTACATTTCTTAGTATCACCACTAAACCCAAAAATAAACTGCATTTTCCAAATCTCAGCTGCAGCAGGTGCTGGGGGGGGTGTCCAAACCACCCGGCATACAGGATATGTGTGTTAGGAGAGGAGAGTGAGTGGTGCCTGAGAGCTGGGAAATGCAGAAGGAGCGTGTGGAGGCAGGACACTGCTTTGGGCTGCAAATCCCAGGATAAAGAGCAGGGCTGTCACTGCACTGCCAGAACTCCAAAGGGCAGTGTGTGACGGGAGGAGATGGAGGGAAAGCATTTGGATGCTACAAAAATATAGGTCATGTTGGCAGATGCGTTCTGTGATGAATGGAAGACAGCCCCCCAAAACAGCAAAGGGATGCTGTGGCTGAAGCCACAGCCCCATCAGCCCTGTCTCCCTGGTCAGTCTCAACACACATCCCAACTACAGCTACTTCCACCTCCCCCACAGCCCAGACCACTGCCAAGGGCTGCATCCATGGAACTCCTGCAGGAACTTCTCCCTGTCTCAGATGTGGCCACGAGCTCTTGCCCCCATAACCTGGGTGCTGCCGAAAGGTACCGAGCTGCTCTGCAAAACACAAGGCTCCCAACACGTGTCCTGCTGCCCAGTTTAGGATGGTCAGGAGTTTTCCTTTCACCTTCAACCCAGAGTTATATCAATGTTCTCTTGGCTTTCTTGACACCTGCCCTCTCACAGAAATTAATCTGGAATCACAACAACTGCATACCAAACACCCTAAAACCAAGATCACGCTCTCCCAAAGGCACCACTGTGATCCAGCCATCACCCTGTGGCTTCATCTAGTGGATTAGCAGCTGGATTTTCGTTCTGGGAGACTGCCACAACCACCCAGTTATACTCTGGGATGTACCACCCACCCCTGTAGCTCTCAACACAAGGAGGGGTCCCCTCAGCACAGGAAGGATGTGGATCTGCTGGAGCGAGTCCAGAGGAGGCCATGAAGATGCTTCCACCCCTGGAAGTGTCCAAAGCCAGGTTAGACGGGGCTTGGAGCACCCTGGGATATTGAAAAGCGTCCCTGCCCACGGCAGGGGGGTTGGAAGTTGACAATCTTTAAGGTCCCTTCCAACCCAAACCACTCTGTGATTCTAACGTGGCTCTTTGCACAATGGCAGAAAACCATCGCTTCATCACACACTCTTGTAACCCTTTTCTGCTCCTTCACAAGTTGCCAACAGGCTCCCAGGGATCACAATCAATGCTGTTTTGATGTTCTGGGAGATTTTCTTCCCTGCAGGTGTGTCTTCCATGCCTGCTCCACGTTACCCCTGTAAAACCTGCTGATGGCTTTGCCCTCCAGAGTCAGCACTCACATCCTTGGCCATTGCATGGCAGTCCTGGACCCCTTAGTCCCTCCTAACTTGAGGGGATGGAGGCTTTTGCTCATCTCCAGAGACTGCAGCAGTAGCCAGGTAGGAGCAGAGAGACCCCACTGCCAAGCCAGAGCTAAACCAGCCTCTTCCAAACACTCCAAGCCCACTCAGGCTGCACTTGTGCATTTACCCTGCTCATGGCTTTGCCAGGAGCTTTGTAAATCTCCTGGGAAGAGGAGCTCCATCACCTGCAGTCCCCAGGGAGCATGGCAGGGCATCCACACAATTCTCCCTATCCCAGGCACAGGAGCTGTGCCAGCACTTGCTTATCAAGGGGATGACAACCAAGCCATGGGCAGGGTTTAGGAGAGAAGGACTGGAACACTGCTCAGCTGCAAGCCTCCAAATCCCTGTTTCCATGTGCTGCCTCTCCAAGGCTTTGCAGTTTGTTATCGCAATGAAGGAGCGAGTCCCCAAGCCCGGCAGGCAGAAGCCACCACCCCACTTCCAATGGGACACACTGGACACTCGTGGGAAGTGATCTCTCAGGGGCCAAAGGACTCTTGCTGTGTTGCCTCTTTTTACTTATTTTTCCCCCTTCCAGAGGAGTGACAGGGCAGTTACCCAGCGAGGCTACACTTGATCCAACGCGACACCGGAGGGAGATTGACTGAGCTTGTCAGTCACAGCTAATGTCATCCACTGACTGCTTAATCAGGCTGCCAATCTGGGCAAGCCATCTTGAGGCTTCAGGAGGGGAAGAAAGAGGGGGGAAAAAAGCCTTTATTCCAAAGGGCACAGTGCTATCAAATGGACACACACTCGCTATTGTTTATCAGCAAGAGCCACACAGGCAAACTCCCGCCCAGCCGCCCTCTCCCCCACCAGCACCCAGGGGTTTTAGGCCATTCATGTAACAATCCAAATTTTCACGGGGCTTTGCTGTGCGTTTCCAGCACTTATGCACCCTGTGATATGCCAAAACCTGTCCCGAAAGGCACATTTTCTACACCAAAAGTCTCTTCTCCCAACCAGCTCCCTGCCAGAAGCCCCCATGCCAGGGAAGTCCCAGAGCAGCAGTGGGAAGAGAGCTGACTGTGAAGGCTCTGCCAGCCCACAGTCCTGCCTTCCCTCCATCTGGAATTAGACAAGAGGTTTTGCAGCTTGGAGAGGAGTTATTTCCCCCAGCATATATTAAAGCACAATTCAGGTAACAATTCTGCTGCTGAAAGCAGAGGGAGAGCCCTGCCAGCAACACCTCTGCTGCCGAACAGCTAACAAGCTTCTGCTTCACATCCTGCCTGTGATCACTCCCTCCAGGTTTCTTTAGGTTTCATTTACATAAACTGACCTAATGCCAGGTCCACCACCAGCTTTGACTTGGTCAATCCACACCTTTAAGTTGCCAAGGGCTTCCCACCGAGATACACCAGGAGCATCTAACACTGCTGGGTTCACCAGCACATCCATCCTCCTCCAGAGCTCTTTCCAGTCCCACCTGCTCTCTCCCAGGAAGGGCCACCTGATGCCGGGTGTGCAGGCAGCAATGACTGCAAGAAAAGCAGGAGCACGACGTGCAGGTCCCCAGCACTTTACGGGATGGAGACAGCGATCTGCTTACCCATACCAGCCACATCCCTCCTTCACCCCAGCAATGCTGCTTTGCACAGCCATCAGGAGACCACAAACACAGCAATTGTCACCTCTGTTCCTTGCAAACACGAGCCCTGATGACTCACCCGGACAGACCAGCTCCAGGAGCGAGAGGAGGAGCAGCAAGTGGCCGGCGGGAGCGGGACGCTTCATGGTTCCTGTCAAAGAACAAAGGCAGGGTCAAGTCCAGCACTCCATGGATGTGACCTCATCTCCCAAAAACAGGCTCGGGGCCCCAGGGGACACTCAGGACACACCAACGCTTTGTTTCTCGGGTCACGCAGCCCCAGCCACCCCCCTGGCGAGCGCCAAACGAAACCAGGATTAACCTGGGGCAGGTGCTCCATTTTTCCTTTCCCCACTTTCCAAGGGCTCCTCCGGCGCGAGGGGACGAGCCACAGTGACCTCCGTGGTCAGGACAGGAGGAGCCCCAGCTGAGATGAGCTGCTCCAGCACCAAGAGGGAGATGCTGAGGGTAAGGAAGAGCTGCTGCAACCCGGGAGCGACACAGCAGCGAGCTGTCAGCACCAAGGATTTAAGATGATTTGGCAGAGCGGCGCGGGAAGCTTGACCCAGAATCACTGGAGAGGCACCAGGATTTGGGACGACAAAGCAGAGCCCCTCAAACCTCTTCAACCACCTGCGTGGCTGCAGAACAGGCACTGCGGGAGCACGGGAAGCAGAGAGGCTGGCAGATGTGCCTGCATCCCTCTCTGCCTCCCAAATTTCCCCAGCTTTTCCATTCAGTACAGCACAAGGCTCCTCACGACGAGGCATCAGAAATAAAACAGTGCCAAGGAGCCGCACACCCAACGCCACATCCTCGCTCGGGGTTCAGACCGCCACATCCAAAGCCTTTTCCAAACCCATCCCACAAAACCTCAGCAAAGCCCCACTTTGAAAGTAAATTTGTACTCGTGGATCTTAAAACATCCCACCCCAGGGGCAAGTATAAATCACATATGTTGCACACAGGCACAGGGAAACCCTCGGGCAGCTCACGCAGAGCCTGAGGCTGACAGGGCACCACAGTGACCCGTCTCTGAAGCTCTCCCTGTTTCTGTGGGCGCTGTGCAAGTTGTGGGGCAGTGGAATGTTCTCCCACCAGCACAGCACATCCACGCAGCAGCAGCCCCAGCGACAGAGAACAGAGGTGACAGCCATCACTGGGGACAGAGATGAACCTGCAGTTGAGATCAAGCGCTGGCCAGAGCAGAGAGGGCTGAACCGAGTAATAAATCACTCTTTCCACTCCCCAGCTCAAGCAGGGACTCGTCACACTTGCAACTGGTCCTATGCACAGCAAGTTTTGGTTCACCTGGCGCTCGCAGCACTTGGAGGACAGATCACTACAGCAACAGACCAGAATATGTGATTCCCACCCGGGGAGCATCCAGACAGACAAGCTCATCCACAAACCCGGGGTTCCACCTCTGCCCACCATTCATGGAAGCACAGAACGGTTTGGGTTGGAAGGGACCTTAAAGACCATCTAGATCCAACCCCCTGCCACGAGCAGGGACACCTTCCACTAGACCAGGTTGCTCCAAGCCTCATCCAGCCTGGCCTTGCTTAACTTATTTCCTCTCCATTTATCCCAAAAGCAGCAGCTCAGCCTTCCCTTGACAGCATCCTGCTCTATATGGACTAAACCCAAAGCCAGCAGGCAGAATTATCCCAACACATGGCACTGCAGCTGGGAGCCCAGCTAAGGGTGGAGGGTTCTGCACCCCACTGCCCCCCAAGAGATTCATGGGCGCCCTCGTGGATGCTCCTACAGGAGCTTCAAAGCCACAGCTACACGTATTTTAGTTTTACTGATGGATGTGTCAGAGAAGACAGCTCATAACAATTCTGTCACCGCAGAAAGGGCCTGAAATTCTAATTTCTTCAGCTATTTTGCTACGAGAAAATGTCTGGGAGAAAAGGTCTGCGCCCAGGCGAGAGAAATGGAGCTGTGGTGTATTCTGTGCATCTTTAGGAATTTCAGTGCAAGACTGAGAAGACATTTGGGGTCAGCAGGGCTTCACTTTTAGGTGTATCATGCCAGCCTCCCCAGGAAACAGGGACAGGGCAGGAGAGTTCAAACCTCCACCCCCAAAAAGCTTCTGATTTCTGAGTGCTCAGTATTAGCAGAGCATCCAAAAAAAACTAGTTTCTAAACAAAAATCACCACTTCCCCAGGAGCCAGGCATCCTAACAGGCCCTTTAAAATCTTTAGATCCGGCCAACAAAAACAGAATACATTCTTCTAATACAGCAAAACACCAAACATCTCAATTTCCTCCCTTGTTTTAGTAGGTTTTGGGGAGGAGAAAAATCTCAGACATAGACAACATCCCAGTTTCAGACTCCTGCATCCCCCTGGCCAGCATCAAACCTGGGCTGCAGAGCCCAAGCTCACAGTGCTGCAGCCAGCGATGATACGATGGAAATGAGTTTCCCTATCTTCTGCAGTGCCAAAATGCCACTGAGGAGAGCACTAACTTTCTTCTCAAGCAGCACCACTATCAGCCCAAGTGAGTGGAAACATTATTTTCCGGCTTCACAGCCCGTGTTTAAAAAGCAACGGGGCAGTGGAGAAACAATTTACGTGATGTAGAAATCAAGGCGGCTGACAGCATCCCCTTTTGAGTGTCCTGATAAATCTAAATATTGTATATTCCAAGTCAGTCACTTCATTATGTAAGTAATTGCCTGAAATGTCATTCTGATTTTCTCTGTCTTCATTAATATTGCAGCTCTTCACTGGTTCCCCGAGATGGTTCACTCAAACACTGCAAATTTAAGGAACGGGATCGAGAAGTCTCCGGGGAGAACTTAAAAATTGTGACTAAGAGCATATTAAATGGCACCTTCTGCCTGAAAGAGGCTCTTTGGAGGAAGCATTCCGTGTGGTTTCCAGCATAATAATGTCTCTGGGCGAGTCGTCCCTGGGAACTCAACTGTTGCCTCCTGGCTGCCAAAGCACTAATGTGAAACCAGAGGTTTCCCCATCCGCTGGCAGCTGCTCCCTGGGGCACACGGAGCAGAAGAGCCTCAAAAAATGGTGATAGACAGGAACCAGAGGAAACACCACAAAACAGTCCAAGGCTTGAAAGTTCAGGAACCAGCTCAGGTCAAGCGGAGGTTTTTCAGCCCGCTTTCCTCAAATGCCTCCTTCCCAAGCCCGGGAAGTGGCTTTTTTTGCTGCTTAAACAGCATCACTGCATCCCTAAATGTGGGGACATGGATGGAGCACAGCAAGCACCGGCTCCAGCCCTTGGCACACACCCATCCCAGTGGCCCTCCAAGAGCCTCCCACCACCTCACCTCGGTGAAACACCAGAGATGAGATGCTCCCACTGCTCGAGCCCGGGCCATGGATGGCTCTTGGGGCGCCTAAACATCGGCTTCAGGGCTCTGCACCTGCCCTGCTTATTTTTAAATGCTCTGCTGGGCCGCTGGATACGAGAGTGGCTCCACACACAAAACACTTCGCTGCCTCCACTGGAGCCGCGGTTTCCAAGCTTGGCTGGCAGACATGCTCCACATTTGAGCTGTTTTAATCATTCCCTGAGCCCCCTGGCCCCTCTCCCCCCCCACCTGGTCTTCCCCTCCCCAAACAGCACCGCAGCACTTGCGCCTCAGGATTTAGAGTGGCAGCCTCCCCGTTTGCTCCGCACTGTTCCAGGAGCATAAAGGAGAAATGAAAGTGTAAATCAAAGCGTCTCCCAAACGGCTTCCACGGGAGGAAACTATGTGCCTTCCCAAAAAGCCCCTTTTCCGGTGATGAAACACAAATGATGCACCCCCCCAAAAAGGGGAGCCTGGTGGCTGCCGCTGCCCACAGTGAATCCCACAGGATTCGCTCCCTTGGAGGTGGGGTGGAAGTAACCTGAGGTGCCACCAGGATGCCACTGTGTCCGTGGAATCCATTTAGCTGCTGGGGGGACACCTCTCTCCCCACTCTCACCCCATCCATGCCCGCTCTCCCAAGCTTCCTGCACCACTGTGGTCATGTGGGGACAGCAGCCAGGAGACGGTCCAGCCACCAAATCCCAGGGAGCACCCCTGGGATCCCCTTCAGCAAAGCACATCACTCGGCATCATCCCTCACACCAAAAAAACAACCACTCCCGCTTTCCCAGCTTCCCCATCCCTCTGCTCCTTAAAAACAAGCACCACCAGAAATCCACCTTCTCCTATTACTGTTGCCTCCTGGCCAGGGCTTTACAATAAGCAGGATTCAAAAGGGGAAAAAAAAAAAAATTACAAGTTAATTTTGATTTTTTTTTATTCTCACCCCCATATTGGCATGAGCCACACCAAAACCATAATTCCCCAAAAATAACAAATTGCAGAACAGGGTAATCAGAAGTAAATTGATATTGATAAATAAGCTTTTCTTTCGTGCGGTAGGTGGTTTATTTTAATCTAATGAGTTTTATATTTTCTGAGCTTTCAGATTCCATGATGAAGAGCCGTCCCCGCTAGAATTACAAAGCACTTTGAAATATTGTAATTTTATGGCTCATTTTGTCAGGACTCTTGAAAATGAGATTTGTTCCCAGTGAAAAAATTTGCCCTTTTTTTTTCTTTTTCCCTCCTATTCCCTGCAGCGAGGGGAAATAAAATTTCCTTGTTAAATAAATACAGGCCAGGATATTGGTGTGCACATGGTGGGGAGGATGGATGCCCACAGGGAATAAAGGGCACAGCTGCTGGTACCTGCCACGACCCACCTAAGCCCTGAGGTGGTGCTTGCAGGAGAAAGAGCACGGAAAACACTCTCTCTCCTTCCTTCATCCCAAAAGTAAAGCTGAGGTCGGAGACAGGGCTGTTTTCTCCCTGCAAAGCTCTGCACGTCCCAGCCAGCATCAACTGGGGTACTCAAACCTTGTTTCTGCCAGGGAAAAAGCTGGAGCTGTCGCTGACTAACAGCTGGTAACACCAAAGAGTTTCCCCACAACTCCAGCAGTTTATTTCCATTTCAAAAGCAGGATGTTTTGGTTGGGGCTTCCAGACATTTGCTTTGCCATAGGAAACAAACATTAGCCGCAAGAAACATTAACACACTGTTTAACCAAAAACCCCAGTCCAGAAGAAAACATCTTAGAACCTCTCAGTCCACGCAGGAAAGTTTTGTCCAGGTCAGAAATGACACAAATCATTCCACGAGATAATTCCAACAACTCTGCATAAACAACATGCAACACCCCCCTTCCTCCACAGCAGCACAGAACTGTGTGGCATCACCAAGCCAAGTCAAGTAATGCATCCAATTCACTCCTGCATGCATGCAATTAAAATAACACTCTGGGAGCTTCAGGAAGGGAATCCCCATTCCCTGCTGCATCAGTCACTGCCACCCACCCGTCCCTCCACAGCGAGGGCAGCATCTTCCCAATTTATTTCTTTTTAAAGTGGGGCAGCACTGGCTCTACGGAGTCTCCAGCACTGGTTGCTAGTCACCATAGGCATCATAGCAACCATTTTCCATCACAAAACTTCGCTTCAGCTGGAACAGCAGCTCCTGAATTAGGAGGAAGGCTGGGATGGGGCACGGAGACCAAGCCAGCAGGCTCCTGGCTCTCCTGGGCTGCACCAACACTCAGGCAACACAGCAAAGCTGCAGAGCAAACGATGCTAACGTGGGATAAAAAGATGGAAAAGCAGCCAACAGCAACAGAGCTTGGCTTAAAGAAAAAAATAGAGGGAGGAAAAAAAGGAGGAGGGGGAAGAAGGGTGGGAATTCTTGCTTTGGGAGAAAGTAGAAAGCTGAATGCAGTGAAGTGACACGCACAGTCTGGTCTCACAAGACAGGAACCTCTCTCCAGGCTCTTCCAAAATGCACAGAAATGGACAAAATGGCAAATGTAGGGATGCTGAAGGCCCGACTCCAAGCCTGCTCAGGAACGGGATGCCAGACACTTTCTTCTCGTGCCCTGCCTGGAAGAGGAAGGCTTCCCTCTGACCGAGGCTGGGCAGCAGCAGCCTGGGTGGACTTCCAAGAGCTGCCATCAGAACGACGCAGGAGAAGCGCCCAACATCCTGCACATCCACACGTGGCTCTCGAGCGTGTCTGTAGCGCTGCCACCGATCCCGGGGCGCTCCCGCCCACGCCGCCTCAGATGCGCTGGGTTTGGGGGTTCAAAGGGGAAAAAAAAAAAGAGGAGAGGACGTGTGAAGTGGAACTAAAGGGAAAAACAGAAAGGCGTGTGCTGGCAGGGACTGCCACAGCACCTCCCTCCTTGCCACGTTCAGCTTTCAACGTGGGCATCACCTTTTTGCAGCCCAGGCTTCGCCCCAAAGAGGTCGCGACAACGTGAGCGACACGGTAAAGACTTCAGCATCAACCCCAGGAGCAAGTCATCAGCCTCAGAGCCACCAGCTCTTCACAGTCAGCCACCAAACTGCCTCTTAAAGCCCTGCCAAAGAGGATGGGTGAGTTATTTAACTCCATCTCCCTTGGTCAACACTCAGCGCAGCAGACACCGCTCCAAGCCCACGTCCTGGGTTGTGTGTGCACCTGGGATATCTCATCCCATCTCCCTGCCTCCAGCTACTCCTAAGCTCCAGGCTGCACGTTTGCATCACTAAAAAGAAGTAACAAGGCTGTTTGGTCAGAATTATGGTGACTGGAATGGTAGATCTTAAAAAGAGAGGGAAACAGGGATGCTTCAGAGGAGAAGGGTGGGGGGTGGGAATGTAACAACGCTAAGAAAACCCACAAAAAAACCTTCACACTGAGCAACCAGAGCTACAAAGGCTCTCAGGCCATTTCTTGCCTCATCCAAATCAAGAGGGAAGTGTCCTTGCTGCTTTCACACAAAGCTCACTTAACTTCCAGCGAGAGGCACTTTGCTGCTCCAGACCTTTTCAAGGCCCTCTGGCTGTTCCAGCTGAGAACAGGGAAGCTTTGCCTGATGGAGCAACACGGCGGGCACGCTGGGGCTAATCACTCGCTGCCTGGAATTGCAGGAGCAGGGAAAAAACAAAGTGGGAGAGACTGCACAGGGAAAGGCAGATGGGAATACTTGGGAGGAATCCCCCAGTCCCCGAAGAGCAGCCCTGGAGAGCAGGGATTGAACAGAAAGACAAAGGCTTTCAGCAGAGATGAAGTTATTTGGATTAATGGCAGTAGTTCATCACCGGTGACAGGCTTGTTCATGCAAGCCCTCCTGAGCCCCTGGATGTGGCTGAGGACCCTCAAAGCTGTTCAGTCCCTCTCCTACATGCACTTTCTAAAGGTACAGCAGCTCAGGTTCCAGTATATCCCTCTATTTCTATCAGGAATTTGCTCCCAGTGCTTCTCTCTCCCCAGCATATTGCAAGCAGAGCTTCTTTCTGCCCCAGAGAGCAGCTGTTTTATCAAACACACAGATCAGGGCACAGCACTTCAGGCTCTGGCAGAGGCTCTGAAAGGGACAGCACAGCCCTCCCACACCCAGAGCAGTTTCCATTGCAAGACACAGCCAGCAAGGTCCTTGTTCCCAGGGCGTGTGTTCAAAGGGATGCTTCTGGGAGGCTGCCTGACAAAAGAGATCATGCATGCCCAGGATTGCCCCTCTTGTTGGAAGGGACCTTAAAAACCATCTGGTTCCACCCCCTGCTGTGGGCAGGGACCCTTCCACTATTCCAGGTTGCTCCAAGCCCTGTCCAACCTGGCCTTGGACACTTCCAGGGATGGAGCAGCCACAGCTCCTCTGGACAACCTGTGCCAGGGCCCCACCACTGTCACAGGGAAGGATTTCTTCCCAATATCTCATCTAATTTTCACCTTGATGGACTGAAAGCCACCAAGTATTTCCTGCCTAGAGTTAGAGCTCAACACAGCCCATGGATAAACACTATTCCAGCCCCTGCCACGGCATCCTGGTGTTTACCAGACCACTGGCAAGATCCAGGACATCTGCAAAATTTGGGTGAGTCTTAACCACTGGGATTCCTGATTTCTCCCCGTTTTAGCTGCAGAAATCTACACAGAATCTCTGAAATAGAGTCGGATAACAACGTAACAGCGAAGGCAAGAATTGTCACATTTCTAGGTCTTGGACCATAAAAGCCCCAAGCGAACTCTACTTCTCCTGCAACATTATTAAAAGTCTTACTGGGAGAAGCGAGACATTGTACTGGGAAAAAACACAGAAGTTTAGGTGGCACATGGAACTGTTTGTGCTCCAAAAGCAAAGCTCCAGCTCAATTAGCTTGGTAGCGAGCAGCTGGGATGTTTTACACCCTAACAGGAGGTCACAGCCCTTCATCGAGCCAATCCCATATCCTAAAGCTTCTTAAATTCAAAAATAATCTGTGCTCCAGACCATCTGCACAGAACATCTAAGAAACTTCATAAATTAAATCCTTTTTAAGTTAAGAGGTCCTCACCACCCTGGCTGCTCCAGGGGTGTGCTCCGAAGGGGATTGCAGTGCCCTTTTCCTCTGCATGCTCCCATTGGGTCAGCAGAGAAACTGCCATGCCATGGACGTTACTCTGGAGATTATTGCAGCTGGGCAGCCAGAAAATAGTTCTGGTGCTGCCTCCACCCCTGCTGTATCCAGGGGATGCTCCTGGGAGGGACACTCAGCCCCTTGGCACATGGGCTGGGTGCCCTTCCCAGGCTCAGCCACAACAGCCAAGCTCCCCAGCTCCCACCTCTTTCAAACATTGCTGCTCATTGCACTTACCACCAAAAAAAAATTTAAAACGACGGGAGCACATCAATTTTTACAGTTTCCCACAAAGAGAGTGTTTTACAACCCGGTCTTCAGACAAACCAATGTATATTTTCACTACACGATCTTGACTTGGGCTACAAAACCCACGGTTTGCCTTCCTAAACAAGAGGGAGCAGGGTGGTAAAGGAAAATGGAACTGCAAAGGGATTTCTCCCCTCTCCCCCCTCCCCCTCGAGTTCCCCAGGACAGGGGAGAAGGAGAGACAATGGTAAAACTCCCTCTGTCGAAACACCCACCTGGATTTTCACAAATGCCATTTTCCCATAGAATACCTTATCCCCCCCCCAAAAAAAAAAATTAAATTTAAAACATTCTTAATGCACCAGCTCTATCTCGTGCCGAGGCCACATGCACGAGGTATCCCGGGCTCCTGCAGGATGCACCGGGAAGATCCAGGGAAGGAGCCCGGCTTGTTGCACGCAGCCTCCGGCAGCTCCGCCAGCACTCCTGACCCCCTGGACATCCCTCCTGCCCAGGGAATCTGCTGCCAGACACGGTTTTGCTCCCAGCACAGGGAAAGAAAAAAAAAAAAAAAAAAACACAAAACAAAAACCCAAACCAACAATAAAGAACACATGCATCAGCACGGGAAATGTCCCGTTCCAGCATCCCCCTCCTGGAAAACACCGATGGATAAGGGAGAAGCAGCAGCTTGGGGAAACGCGAGTGGCTGGCAAGGTGTTCAGGAGAACGTGTATTTAAAGAAAAGAGGATTGCAGGGTTTGTGGAGAATGAAGGGAAAGAGCAGCAAGTCAAGAATCGGGGGTTGGGGGGGGGGGGAGAATCCCAAATAAAGTGTTTTCTGAAAACGTTCAGGGCAAGTTTGGCGTTTTAGACGCTGCTTTCCTATTCAATAATGTTCTGAGGGGGTTTAAAAATCCCACCGCTCCCATTGCGGCTCAGCCCCCACGCGCGGCTGCGGCGCGGCATTCCCACGTCTGGGAAGAAGTTCAGCCCCGGCTTATCCCAGAAACTTTGCAGCTTCTCAGCAGCCCAAACTCCAAATTAGAGCCGGGGATGGGGGAGGGAGGGGGCACCGTGCTTGCTCCCTCGGGGGTAGGACAGCACATAACCATCAAACATTCACAGCATTATTTTGGGGAAAAGGGGAGGAAAAGGTTGGGCTCCCCCTTCTCCTGCCGCTGAAACCACCGCGCTGGGCGACTCCCCCCGCCCCAAAATAATACTGATAATGGCAGGGCTCACCCCCCAAAAAGCTGTCCCCTCGGCGAAAGCAAATCAAGGAGGTTTGGGAAGCGGGACCCCGCGCAAAGCCGCCCCCCGGCAAAGGGAAGGGGTGATGCCGGAGCCTCCGCGCATCCTCCTCGGCCCCCTTCACCCCCCCACCCCCATCCCTCCCAAATAAAGAAATACACGAGGAAAAAGGAAAACCGGCGGGGCATTACCTGTGGTGGATGTGCCGGAGCCCGGTATCAGCGGCGACCCCCCATAGCTCCCCCCCCGCCGCCCTGGAGCCGCGTGAGCCGCCGCGGGAGGAGGAGGAGGAGGAGGAGGAGGAGGAGGAGGAAAGGGAGGGGAAGGAGCCCGAGAGGAGCTGACGCGGGCGGCGCAGCGCCCCTTGCCCAGGTATCGGGGATTTCAGCGCCGCCTCCACCTCCCACCCCTTCTGACCCGTCCCTGGGGACTCCCGGCCCCCCAAATCCCGGGATCGCCCCCCAAACCCAGGGCTCCCCCTCCCCCCGACAGCGGTTGCCTCTTCAAATACAACTTCAGCCCGAGGCAGGCGCTGGTTACTCAAAAGTTCAGCCTCGGTGGTTTGAATTATTTGTGCATGCGTGTGTGTGTTAATATTATTATTATTTATCTGCCCTGGGTGCAGGAGCAGCTGGCAGGGCCCGGAGCACGTAAATCATACATGAGCGGGAAGGCGATCCGGGCACGGCGTGCCAAGAGAGCCGCAACTTCCCTCCCCAGCTCCTCTCCCCCGGGCACCCGAAGCCTCCTCGGTTTCCACAGACACCGTGTTGTATTTGCCGTGCTGCCGATCCACGTTTCCAACTACCCCTTCTTGCCACCCGCTCCCCCCTGCTTTCCTAAACCCGGCAGGACATTCCTGCCCCCAGTCCTAAGACCTCCCTACAAGCAGCTTCAGGGAAAGCAGCCAAACCCACTGCTACACCCCGTTTCTTGTCTTCTTGGAAGCAACAGAGCCATAGAAAGCCACCTGCAGTGACACCAATCCTCACGCCAAGGGAGTGACTCCATGTCCCTGAATCCCCGGAGGGTCAGGGCTTTGGGTCCTGCCCGGCTGCACACACCAGCCTCCCACCACAGGGGACTTGGAAGAGCTTTACCATCCCACCAGACCCCATCACGAGCAGTTAAAACACGGAACAAGTGCAGTTTGTGCTGCTAAAGCCCATCTTTGAGCCTTGCCTGGGAACCCCACAATCCTATAACAGTTTGGTTTGGAAGGGACATAAAAAAATCAACTCATCCCAAGCCCCCCACCACGAGCAAGGACATCTTCCACCAGACCAGGTTGCTCCAAGCCCCATCCAACCCGGCCTTGAACACTTCTAGGGATGCGGGGAGCCTTCCCCTCCACTCACCTCAGCACCCCTCCTCCCGGAGCATCAGTGGGCAAATGCCTCTGGAGGAGCAGGCAGGGGTAATTATGCCTTTGCCTCTCTCGAGCAGCTTTTGCTAATTACGCAATTAGCTCAGGGCTGATTGGTTTGAACTGGGCGGAGGTCTGGTCCTGGTGCTCTCCCCTCACCCCTGGCTGAGCTGCACCCCAGAGCCAGCCCTGGCACAACTGCAGCTGCTTAGGGGTTAAAAACCAAAGGCCCTGGCAAACAGGTGAGTGCCATGAGATCCCTAATGAAGGTGCCAGCACCTGTAATTTCCTCCCATCACACCTGGGCTGTGTGTGGCTTGTTAAGGAGTTGCCTTCCGTAGCTTGGGCTGAAGTTGGAGGTCACAGGGAGGGCAGAGGGTGCTGCTGTTACCAGCGTGGGTCTTTGAGCATCCTCCTGAGCTGAGCCCACCGTGGTCTTGGGGGTTTTATCTCCCTTGGGATCTCCAGCCCTTCCTTGCCCTCTTATCAGCCCGCAGCCAGGGTATTTACACTGTGTTCATCCCGGCCACATCCACACAGCCAGGGAGCTAATCAGGGGAAGAAATGGCAGAAGAGGGGAGGAACCAAAGCAAAACCATGTGTTAAACAACTTGAGGACACGTTTCAGGGCCGGATGGCCGCAGCCACTCTGACTTTGCACAAGTGATGTCTCACTTAACGACTCTCCTGATGAATTCAGGTCAGGGTTTCTATTTAAATAGAAGCACACCTCTCCTCTGCCTAATCTCTGCCCCGTTCCTGTGCCTTGGCTTTACACCACAGATTCCCACTCACATCCTGACTCCTTTGAAGACCTGTCACCTGTTTTACATGTCAGCTCTAACGAAGCCGAGTTCCCCCTGGCCTGGGGGTCTGGGTTCGGGCTCCTGGTCCCATTCCCCATGGAGTACAGGCTGCACCTGCAGGAGGTGAGGGGGCACTGGTGAGATTTCAGTGCCCAGGTTCACAAAACCCACAGGAATTCAGTGTCTTGTGATCTGTACCTCCCTGTCAAGCCCGGTTTAAATCAGGCAGGAACAGCGATAGCTTTGTGCAGGCTGGACCTCAAACCAACTCACTGAGCTGATGTTCCCAAGCTTGGAGAAAGCCAAGTCTCTCTGAGACCCAGCCCGTGGGGGATGTGCTTTTTAGCAGGCTCATAGCTGGGAAAAGAAGAGAATAAAGGAAAGTGATGCACTGTGAGCAGAGGGATGCTCCCAGTTGCTACTGGAGTAGGAGGCCACCATAATTAATGCCAGCCCTGAAGGAGGGAGCTGGAGGGCTGGCATATCCTCCCTGCTATCCCAGCCTTTCTCCATGGGCTCATTACTACTAAACCTGATTTTTGGGGGCAAATCCCGTGACCTCCCCTCTCCACCCTGCCTGCAAACACGGAGCAGCTCGGCAGAGCCTTTCCCAGCCTCCTGGCACCACTCACTCAACCTTGAAATTGTACTGCAGGGCTTCTCCCCTGCTCATTTTCCATCTAACCACGGAACATTCCTGCATCCAGCTCTCCCCATGGTGTATCACTCCTCTCTCTGCCCTTCTGCTGTGAGGGGTGGGATCACTGTTTGTCTCTAAATAGACGAAATATCACGTGGAAAGCGGGTAAAATACGAACCTGTGAAAATCCTGCCCCACCAAGGTATCGAATTATCTCTTCTTGCCACGGACCATGTACTGCCATGGACTCCAGGGTTAGCATGGACATCAGCTGCCTGACAACCAGCCCCTGCAATACTGTGCTTTCAGTCATTTCCTCACACCTCCTTTTTCCCAGGAGTCTCCCACAAGGACCCCTCGATGGGCTTCCCCAAATTGCTATCCCCCCTTTTTTTCCCAGTAAATAAAATCTGTGCAAAAGTGCAGGAGGGTTTTATGTTCAGCATATGCAGCCCATGCCCCCCCACCCCCCTTCTTTCACTTTTTGGGGCATGAGGTGGTTTTGTATCCCCAGACCACAAGCCTGGTGGGTGTGGTGGTATCCTCCATCTCCCACAGCTTTCCAGCATCCCATGTCATGGTGTGGGTTGGGACAGTGGCATGAGGGGCCAGCTTTCCCCCCCGTGCTACCCCCTCACCCATGTCCCAGAATTAATTTGTACAGCGGTCACAGAGTTTTCTTTTTGACCACCTGTGCTGTGGCTGACAGTGAGCCAGCTTTTCCGGTGTGAAATTAATTTCCAGGTCCATTTCACACAGAATTTTAAGGCCAATATTAGGATCATGCTGTTTGTTTAGGAATTTATGAGTGGAGGAGGCTGGTGAGAAAGCTGAACAAAGTTGAGGGGTTGCTGGAGTTCTCTGCCTCTGGAGAAGAAAAGCGCTGAAAAAGCAGCTGGTTTGGGGATCTTTTTTCCCCCTTTAAAAGTACTGGGTTTCAAATTGCATTTTGTAAGGTGGTAGTCCATCTGGAGGCAGTAGGAAGGGCGGGAGCTGGGCACACCTCTGTAGCACATGCCTAATTCTGTGGCGTCATTCACCAGCTCATGTTTACAGGTGGGTCCAGGTGAGCTACCCTGGACAAAGCATCCCCAGCTGGGACAGGACAGGGGGGGGCTACACATGATGGTAACACATGGCAAGAGGGATGAAGGTGTGAGGCCCAAAAAGCCTTGCAGGACCTGGCTGAAGCCCTGAAGCTCTGCCCTCTGCAGAGCCCAAAGTAGCCTGTTTGGAGAATGCATCGTCTCCCTTTGAAGCCCAAGTCAGAGCCAGCAGGACCTGTCCCCTGCCAAGGGCACTGAGACCACCCTGTGGCCCCAGGCTGGGCTTGTTATATCCAGAAATGGTTAATGAGGGCAAAAAAACCCCTTTGTACCAACTCCCCGTGCAGCTGGAAGCGCTTTTCACTGGCTTTTGAAACAGCCCTTGATGTGATTTCTTGCTGATGGGGAATGTTAGTAAACTTCGAGGTAACGAGGGTTCAGTGCTGATCCAGGTGACCTGGATCAGGGGCAGCGACAGCGAGAGGGGGCAGCTTTGGGGGCTGGGGGATAACTACCCTGAGTCTCTCCATCCCACGGACTAAGGCATCTCTCTCTCAGCTTTGAGCCCTACCTTACCTGCCCGGGTTTCTTTCTTCCCCTCCGTTTATTCTTTCTTCTTCAGCAGAGGAAAAGGTGCCATCTACAGGCACAGAGAATCCATGTACAGGCACAGCCTTCCACATCACCCCACCTCAGGCTCCTGTCCCCTGCCGTCATTCCCTCTGCTGGGTCACCTTCCCTGCAGCGTGGTCTCTGAGTGGTGTGCCCAGGTTGTTTCCCTGTCTGGGGTCAGGGAGCACCAGAGGGCTGTGCCAGGTAGGAGGTGACCTCCCTCCTGGCCAGCCCTTGGGCACACCTGTGTTTAACCTTGCTGGTAACCCAGTGGGGTAGGAAGATAAGAACTCAAGAGAAGGTGACCATCTCCACAACCTGGGGAGAAACCAGAAAAGGGGACACAAAGGAAATTTGGTCACACCGTTGCCTCAAGGGATTCCTGGAGGGCTCCTCTGCTGCTTGCCCAGAGTCACCACTTCCAGCCCCATGGGTGTACCTGAACTGCTCACTCTGACATTACACTCCTCTTCCGCCTTCCTCTGGTCTTCCAGCTGCCTCTCATCCAATCCATTTTTGGCGGGGTTCACACACCTGTGATTTAAGGAGGTAAGCCAGGAAAATTAGAAACTGTAGGAAGAAGTGCAAATAACACCTAATAAATTCTCCCCTGTGTGAGTAGAGGGCAGTGGGGTGACTATAGTGCCCACAGAGAGGGGTGACTCCTGCCCAGCTGGAGGGAGGGTGCGTGCAAGGGCCCACGGGCTCAGCGTGGAGGTGCTTGCACTTTGGCTGTGCGGGGCTTTCGGTGCTGTTTAAGGGCAAACCCGAGTCTGACAGGTCTCCAGTGTGATGCAGTTAAAATGGGAGCTGGGTCCCGGAGATGAAGATTCAACGGGAAGCTCCTGAGGTTTCCCCAGCAGAGGTGCAGCAGAGCTCTACCCACCACCTCAGCAAGCCAAGGGTTTGCCAGGGCGGCAAAGAGAAGGCGATGCTGAAGAGCAGAGTTAGTGCCAGGCAGCCACAAGCCCGGGGCTGCTCCCGCCTTCAAAGCCCCTTCTCGGGTACCCCCCAGCCTTCTGCTTCATATTGGAAGCATTTGTCACAGCAGACACTCCCTCCTGCACAGCCGGGTACCCCAAGCTGTGCAGTGAAGAGGGAGGAAGGGGGGGTGTCACAAAATCCGGGATGCAGGATGAGCTGGGAGGGAGGGTCTGCGTGCCCCCCATCCATCAGCACACGCAGGGACGGCAGGGGGATGGCTCGCTCAGCTTTGCCCAGCCTGCTCCAGGCACGCTGGAATTCATGCTCAGCCAGCCCCAGCTCCTCCACTCCCCCGCCATGGCGTGATAAATTAGGAGGAAAAAGTTTCTCATCTCAGTTTTGTTCTTGCAGTGCCGTCCAACAGAGCACAAGCCTGTCTAATCAGGAGCTACAGTCCTTCACCATCTGTTTGGAGCCTAATTACAAATGCAGAAAAATAATGTGCTTTACAATTGCACCAGTAAATGCTGTAAATGATTTAAATGCATGCATATGTTCCCTGCAGAATTCAGCATGCATCTGCGACTTCTTCTGCTCACATTAGGCACACAAATCAAGGGAAAAAATACCCAGATCTGACGAACAGCATGTCCCTAGGATGGTGATTTTTATCCCTTTTTTTTTCCCCCTGCTGGAATGGCAAACAGGGCTTTTTTGTAACAATTCATCCAGCAGCGTTTTCTTTGCTTCCATTTTAAAAACTGTTTATCACTGCTGTGTAAATATAGTACAAATTACTCCATAAAACATGTAAAAGGAGAACAGCAGCCGGGCAAGCCTGCAGCTGGCTGGCAAGTTTTCAAAGCCAAGGGTTTTTTTTTCCTCTGGGGCACCTACAGAGGGGCAGGATCAAGCTCAGCTCATCTGCTGGGGATGGTGACCCTCCCTGAGCCCCCGCTGAAGAGGGTGACCACTCACATTTCATGGAATCACGGAATGGTTTGGGTTGGAAGGGACCTTAAAGATTATCTTGTTCCAACCCCCCTGCCATGGGCAGGGACACCTTCCACTAGACCAGGCTGCTCCTGGCCTTGAACACTTCCAGGGATGGGGCAGCCACAGCTTCTCTGGGCAACCTGTTCTGATGCCTCATCACCCACTCATTTCAAGCCCTTGGGTCACAACTCCATCTCCAGGAAGATGCTTCCCTAACAAAGGGGGAAAAGTGCCAACAGCTAAATTACCTTGAAAATACCTTTTCCATGGCTGCAGAGGGGTCTGAGAGCTTCACCTGGTCTGCTGTGGGGTGACAGCTCTGCATGTCTCTGCTCATGTATCACCAGCAGTCCCCATTCCCACAGTCGGTCCAACAAAGGCAATCCCACTTTTGACCTGCAGTGCATCCTGTCCAAACACTGAAAGGATGAGTCCTGCCCCAAAACACATGCAATGGAACAGCCAAGAGGCAGCAGATCTTCTTTTTGGCCACCACCAGAGTGATGCTGAAGGATAACGAGGATGTTCTTCACCTCTCAAAGCATAACAGCACTGCCCCAAAGCCTCTGCAATGCAAGGCCTGGTGTCACAGGGGCAGCATTTCTACCCTGTGGGGCACTCCACTGAACGAGGAGAGGCTGGACAAGGCTTTGGACATGAGAGAGAACGAGGGAAAGCCACTTGCAATGATGGGAAATGAGTATCACTCCAAAGCAAAAATTCCCTTTCCTCCTCCAGCATATTTGTTTGCTTTAAAGCCCCAAATACCAGCACTTAACTGCTCCAGCTGTGAAGCAGGGAGGGGGTATCTGGCACCACAGAGATGAGAGAGAGGACAAAAAGAGGTCAGGCATAGGCTCAGTGGGTCTCCTTTGAGCCGAAGCTGCGGCAGATGTGTCCCCTCCGCTTTCTGCCCTTTCATCCATTCCCCTCCTGCTCCCCATGCCCTCCCGCCTTGCTGCTGCTGCTTTGCCAGTTCCCAGCTTTCATCTCCCCTCAGCCACTTGGATTTAACTCCAAAGGCTGTTGGAAAAGGCAGCATGGGGCAGGGACAGCATTCCCACAGTGCCAGGCTGCAGCACTGGGGCTCTCCATCGTCCAGGTGGGAATGCCTGCTGAGCCAGCCCTGAGTGCAGGGATCCTGTCTTTGATTCACTTCCACATCACGGGCTCACCCTCATGAATTCTGCACAGCTCATTTTAGAGCCACGGAGGAGATGGGGCCGAGCCCAGCAGAGCAGGAGGTCCTTCCCTGGCTCACCAGCATCACCCTCCTCCCTCAGCTGGGAGATGGGGAAAACGGCTACAACCCTGCTATAGTCTCTCTCCAGCAGCTGAGGGGATGGTGTTAATCAAAGGGAAAAGGTCTAGGAATGCACTTTTGGGCAGGTAAGGAAGACCACAAAGACCTAAGCTGTGGCTGCACTTTGACCAGCGTACCCAAGATACACCATCCTTTCCACCACCAACCTTTCCCTCCTCCTCCCACTTTTCCTTACCTCGAGCTCCTCGATATGGCCCACGCTGAGCAGCAGATGTGACTTCACCCAGGTAGTGGAATTACTTCCCTGCTGTTACATGCCATTCCCTATAAATTACCCATTCCCTTTTGCAGAGGGATCACCCAGAGGCTCACGGCTCGGGCTCCTGGCACCATCCACCCCCATCCCACGGCCCTCCCACCAGCACTCCCTGCTTTACACCCAGAGCAGATTCTTGCCAAATTTGATTTCTCCCCTCATTTCTCTAACCTTCCTGAACTGAATACCACCAAAAAACAGAGGATAATTTCCCTTTTTGCTCGCTTCCCCCTGCCACGAGAATGCTCTCCCTGCCTACCTGCACATCATTTGGGGATGTTCAATTAGAACACCTCTCGAAGCAATTCTTTCGTGGCTCCTTCACCTGGCCCTTGCCAGTGGTTTCTCAGAGTCTGCAGTCTAGGCTGGGAGAGAGGGATGACCAGGAGGAAAAAAAAGCCAGCTAAAACTGCATGCATCAGTGCATCTCCAAGAGAAATCACTCCAGACACCAGCACTTGCACAGGATCAAGAATTATTTTTATTAGCAACGGTACCACACAATTAAGTTCTGCCTCAAGATGTATTTGGTCCATAACACGAAGGAGAGGAGGAGCAGAGATGTAAAGCATTGAGAAAACAAGCAGAATCTCGTCATCATTCCTTGGATGGGAGGAAAAGATACAAGCTGGGGAGAGCAGAGCACAGGGCAGGCTCTCACCTGGGAAGCATGAAGGCCTCAAAGGAACTTTTTGGTTGCCAACACAAAGTTAGTTTTGGGCTTTTTGACCAACTACTGCCTTACTCCAGTGCCCAGGGAGGCGATGGGAGTGCTGACCCCCCTTGGGCAGCACTCAGCATCCCTGCCCTCAGCCCTTGGGTGGACCTTCACCCGGGTCAGGGCAGTCCCTGGCCAAGTGCTGGGGGCTGAAGGGCTCCAAAGCCACCAAAGGGACAGGGTTAAGAGCCCACACGTGCCCATGCATGTGCCATAAAGCTGCTCCTCGCTGCCACATGCCCGGTACATTTTCCACTTGTGTCTGGATTTTATGTTGAAATAAAAACCAGCCATAAAGCAAAGCTCTGTGTGGGTATTGCCAACAGGCCCAAACTAAATGCTGGAAAGGATTATTATAAAAAAAAAACCCAATGTCCACCAAGCCTACATGTTACCCCATGGCAATAACCACCCTAAATCCTGTTGCTCTCCCAGCAGAGCCCCACATCCAGCCCAGCATGGAGATGCCTGGCAACCCCAACCAGGAGCTCCACCACCACCTGGACAAGCAGGAGATGCTGAGAGAACATTCCTCTAATAGAACATCTGCTAACAACTGAGTCTTAAAGGAATTATTTTCCATAGACAGCACCCCTCAGTCATCACTGCAGTGTAAAGCTCTGCTATCACACCCTTGCTTATCAGTTCACCTCTCCTAGACCATAAATTCAGCCAATTTAAGAAAATAAATACAATAATTGGATTTAGGCCAGGCTGCGCTGGCACATGGGAGTTTAAGTGACTTTAAAAGCCAGTCCTCTTTGGGTGGGCTGTACTTTTTGGGTGTCACAGTAGCTCACCCCTCTTAACACATCTGGAGACCATATGCTGTTTGTCTACATGAATTAACCAGATTTCTGCTGAGAACATCACACCAGAGCCCCTCTCGTACCTCTCCCTGCCTTTCATGGACCTCTCTCAGCACAGACTAAAGCCACCTTAAAAACCTCAGGTTAGGACCACCCAGCCTTTCACTTTCCCTGGGGTTCAGCCAGGTAAGTTGGTGTCCACAACCACCACCCCCCCACGGTCACAGCAGGAGAGATGCTCTCAGGTTGGCCATGACACACAGGCCCCAGCACTAACAGCACCTTGCTGGGACGTGGATGATCCCTCAATTCCATTTTACCTGGAAGAATTAAAGCAAGCAAGAGTGCAAGTGGAAAGGTTTCCCTTATATATGTTTGGTTTTTTTTTTCTGGAATGATTGTAGGAAATCCGTGCAAAGCGGATCCCTGGCACAGCTGCTATCTGCTCCCAGAGTTGTGTGAAGGTGCTCCAGGGCTCAAACCCCTTTTAGCTCAGCACCACCATCACAGTTTGATGAGGGGGTATCCCTGACCCCTGCAGGGGTTGAACTTGTAACAGTGAGGCAGCAAAAAACCCAAGGTGCCCCCAAAAGTCCTGGGTTCAGCTTAAAACCAGCGCGGTGGCCCCAACAGGCCACTCCCTGGCACTGGGGTGAGAGCAGCATCCCTGTGCCCCTGGTGCTTCCCTGAGCTCCCTGGGGAGGACGAGCCCTTTTTGGTCTGTTTGCTCCACTAAGCTGGAGAGTGACACGTCCGTGAGGACCTCCCCAAGCACAGGGGATACCCCTTCCCAGAAGGGAGACTTTCCCTCTGCATCCCCCTGGATGCAACCACCCCCCCTCCCAAGACAGGCAGCCTACCTCAAAACTGTGGCATGCCTGACTTTTTTTTGGAAAAAAAAAAAAACCAAAAACCTGAATACCCAACAGCAGCATCACAAACTGAGGGAATCCTCCTGCCCCAGCTGCCCCTCTACACAAGGTGGACCACGAAAACGGCGCAGGCAGACCCCACAGCCAGCCCCAGCATGAGGTAGAACGTCATCACCACCCCTGCCGCCTCGGCCAGCTCTCTGGGCACGATTTTGGGGCCGTAGACCATGACCAGTGTCCCCAGGTAGCCGTTGCTCAGCCCCAGCAGCACCGTGAAGACCACAGGGTAGACGTCCTGGTCGAACAGCACCGTCGGGATGTGAGCCCGGGGCTGGTAGTTGCTGAGGATGAAGAGAGGGAGGAAGATGGTTCTGAGGAGGACGAGGGCGGGCAGCAGCTTGCTCTTGGGGCCGGGCACCTGGATCCAGGCCGTGATCTGCCTCCCACACCAGTCGGCAAAGTTGTACAGGAGGAAACTGGTGAGCGGCACAAAGTACTTGGTGCTCCACGGGCTCCCCGAGGCCTTGCTCACTGACTCAATGTTGGAGGAGAGGGAAGGGAAGATGATGATGGAGATGAAGAAGACGTAGAAGAGGCAGAAGCCGAGGAGGGCTGTCTTCTGCAGGATGGGGCGGAGCGGGGGGATGCCAGTGCTTTTTGTGAGGAGGGAGGAATTTGTGGTGCCTCCCGGCTCTGCCTCGTCCTCTGCAGAGCTGTTGGGTGGCACAGTAGCCAGAGATGGGCTCTCCTTCTGGCTGCTCAGGTAATACCTGGAGAAAGAGAAGGAGGGAGGCTCTATTAGCCCGTGTGTGGCTAATAAACTGAGATTTGGAGAGAGAGCAGGAGAGAAGCTGGTGATGCAGGGATACCTGCCAGACCCAGCGATTTCATCCCACCTCTAGCTCCCACCTCCTACAGAGAGGTGAAACCCCCAGAGACCCACCCAGCCCCTTTTCCTCGCCATGGGGATCCCATTACACCCTTGATGGTTCACAGAGGGGACCTGCTGCACGCAGGCATTTGGGGGGCAGGGGGTTTTGAGGGTTACAAGCACCAGCGAGACCAACGTCTCACGTGCATCAGTGCGGGATGTGGCAGGCACGGACGCCCTGTGGGGGCCTGGCTGGCTGCCTCCAGATCACAGCTCTCAGCTGACTCCACAGATTTTGGGAGCCTCCGAAACAGCACTTGGTGACCCTGGGGAAGCTTGGCAGAAACTCAGCCAGAAACCCAGTTTCGGTCTGTGGTTTCGGTGAAATGGGGAAGCGCGGCTGGAGGCGCCGGAGCACTCCAAGCGGGATGCTGAGGGGTGACAGGGCAGGGATCAGCACAGGGAGCATCCCACAGGTTTCCCCCAGCAACCCCTGCTCAGCACTGGCAGCAGCAAACCCTCCCGTGCCCACGGGATGCCCTGGCAGCGGGCGCACACACCTGGAGTACTCGAGCCTGGGCAGCAGCAGGTACACCATGATGCAGACCACGATGAAGATGTCAGCAGTGAGGAAATAGGCCAGGGCGCTGTCGGTGACATCGGCTGCTGCTGCCAGGTCTATCACAGAGGCCACAGCGCTGATGGTGCCGCCCATGGCCTGGCCTGTGTGTGGGAACAGACGGAGCTCAGCACGGGCGCTGAGCCAGACCAACCAGGGGGGCACAGACGAGGGACAGAGAACAGGAGGGGGAACCCAGAACCAGCATCCTCCTCTTACTCACACCTTCCAACATGCACAGACCACCTCCTCTCCATTCCCACACCTCACTGTGTTTGTGGGTCCCATCCTGCATCCACTTCCAACACAGCCCCAGCACACACACGGGTCAGGATGGGACCAACCTGCTGAGCCTGCATGTCCCAAGTCCTGCAGAGAAAGTCCAAACCCTTTCCAAAGACTAAACCTGTCTTTCCACTGGCACAAAGATAATCGCCTCCCTTCTGCACTCCCCCAGATGGGAATTCAAGCCACCAGCAGCAGGAATGCCATCTCAGGAATGTGGTGCTTTCCCCCTCTGGGATAAACTCATTAAAACATTCCTGTCGTGGCCCCAGGAAAAACTTCTCCATCCCTGAGTTTTTCCCCTTCCCCTCTTGGTTTGTCAACCGTTCCACAGCACATTTATAACGTTACCAAAGCTCCAGGGAGCTCATCACTCACAGCTCCCAACCTGCCCCTCATCACTCATGGAAATGCTAAGAAGAAAGGAGGAGACAGGGCAAAGCTGAAGATCCCTCAGCTGGAAATAGCAGAGCGGAGGGATGTCATCTCCTTCCCCCCTTCTCCCTGCACCCAGCGAGTATCCAGGGTCAGTTTATGGGTATTTACAGAAACCAAAGCCCATGTGACCGAGCAAGTTTCTCCTTCAGCAACTTCCCTTTATCATTAGGCAAAGCCAAGTTTCCAAAACAAACCCCGTGTGACGAAACCCCCAGATGCAGGAGAGAGGCAGAGAGAAAGCCAGGGGGAAGCCCGAGCTCACGATCCCGGCGTGGGCCGGGTGGGGGGAGGAGGGAAAGGTCACCCACCTGAGATCAGGGCCTGCAAGTTCCTCATGGGGAAGCAGCTGCTGAGCCCCACGATGCTGCTGGAGAAGACGGTGGAGGCGCTGCTGACCACGGCCACGCAGCCCACGGTGAGGGCGAAGAAGGGGGTGGTCCAGGCAGAGGTGTCCACCTTCACCAGCACCGTGATCACCAGGAACACGGCCAGCATGACGAAGAGGGAGGACAGGATCCGCACGCTGGCAGGCACCCTGGGGACAGCACAGCACACTCCTGCCTTTAAACTGCAACGTGACACGGGGGGGACAGCAGCTCCTCTGCTGCCAGAGGGAGGGAAGAACATAAAGAGAGGTGGGGGGAGATGAGGAATACACAGCAGCGAGGAGGTGGAGAGAGGCAGGGAGCCCGTCCGGCAGCTGAGATCTGGAGATTAGGCACACAAACACACGCCTGCAAACCTGACCTGGCATAAGGAAGGGTACAAATGAAGGGAGGAGGCCCTTGTAGATTTAAGCCAAGCTTGCAACAAGGTGCAGATGGTCCATTCCTTAACCCGGTTCAGGGGGCTGGTAAGACCAGGACAAGGCATCGCTCCCGCCTGAATGAGCATGGCTTTTGTCAGCCGGTCCCCTGGTGACAGCAAGGGTATTTTTTTTAAGAGGGAAAACTTGTTTCCAAGCAATTAACCATGGAATTTATTAGGAACTGATTTACTGAAGCCAACTGCAGGCATGGGTGCTGTGGTGGGGAGCAAGAGGCTTCACCCCGCTTCATCTCAGCTGGCTGCAACTCAGGCAGAGGGGGGAATTTTGGCTGCACAGGGAAGCTGAGCTCAGGGTGCCATGTGGCTTCCCCCCTGAGGGAAAGGCAGGATGAGCTGGGAATCAAGGCTGAAGCCAGAGAAAGGCAGGAGCAAAGCCAGGGAGAGCCATGGCTCAAGGATCCAGGATCAGAGCAACACTCACTTGTTGACAAGAAAGAAGTTTCCAATCAGGCACAGCACCGAGGGCACAGTGGAAGCAATGGAGATGTAGCTCTCAAAATAGTCCTGCCAGGAGGAAAAAAAAAAAATAAAAACAGAGTAAAAAAGGTTGGGTGGGGAGGGGAAGAACAACACATGAATTTCAGGTCCTAAATACAGCACAATAGGGAGTTATGGTGTGGGTGTCCACCTCGTTGCATTCTAGCACATGTTGCAAACTGCTCAGGGCAACAGGCCATGGGAATACTGGAGTTCATCTTCCCATAGCCCTGTGCTATGTCAGGAAACTAGGGACACAAATTCAGAAGGAAAAGAGGTGAAGGAAATACCTGCCATACCACCACACTGGCCCCATGGGGCGCCACCTGAAATAAGGAGGGCTGGATTTCTCCTGCTGGCTCCAGCATTGTGGACAAACTCCCTGACTGTTTTATTGTCCTTGAGGGCTGGTTTTCATAAACCAGGACACAAAAGCATTAATATTATTATTAGCCAACTGCCTCGAAAGCCTGAGATGGGAACGACCAGGGCACCACACGTGAGAACAAGCTCGTGCCAAAGCAGCCTAGAGCAGGGACACAGGGACTTAACTTTCCCTCCCCTTCTCCCTCTCTGCACACACGAAACTCGAGAGAAACTCTCTTCAGACTCCACACCCATTAACTCCAGGGCCTCGTACATCATCTGAGCAGGTCGGCAGCAGCTCCAGTGAATCTCCACCAGCCCAGAGGTCAGGCTGGGAACACAGAAAGCAATAACCACAGCACAGGGAGAGAGATTTCTTGGCCAAGACTGCAGCCAAACACTTACATTTTCAACCCATTTTATGTGTCAAAGCGTGCCTGCTGCCTCTCCTCCCCTTGAGGTGCTCAATCCCACTTTTTTCTGCAGGAATCTCAGCAAGCAGGTAGGACAAGGATCACAAAGAAGATGATGACCTACATATCCACCCCTATCACTTTATAGGCTTTCATTTTCTGCCATTATGCGGCTACAGAGATAGGGCCACAACACGTCCAAGACCAAGAAGGCACTTGGCACGCTTTGTCTGCACGTTACATTATGTTTTTTACAGCTTTGTATCATTTTAATCAGTTTAAAAGCACGTTCGTCTATCCTTCCCTATCAGGAGGTTCACTGTAAGCAACAGGAAATGTAATAATCACTCCTAGAGGGTCCAGATAGACAGAGACATAAAATACCTGTGCTTATAGCACCAGCTTGGCCAAGCAGGAGGCTCAAAGCTCCACAGCCACACGGTGAATTACAGGAGGAAACACAAAGCAAAATGCAAAGCTGGCTGCCACAACTTATTTACCAACCTACTGGAAGCAATCCCCCCAGTCCATCCTGGGGACACTCAATGTGTACTTCCAAGCTCATTTTCCTTTGCTTTTGGGGAGGAAAAATGACTTTGTAACACTTTGCACCAAGCAGAAGTGCACTCAAAGTAAGCCAGCAGAGATGCTGTGTTTTGAGCATCCCAGGGAAACATTCATTCATTCCCAACAAGTGGGCCCACACCACCAGTGAGAAGAGAACTGGGTGAATATTAAATGTTTTTAACGCAGCGGCAGAATGGTGGGTGGCAAATTTAATCCAGTGGAAAATATCAGGCTCCATACTCATCTCTCCTGCTCGTTTGGTTTTAATCCACCTCCAGTGGTAACTCTTCTCCCTGTGTGGGTATTCCCACTCATCACAGACAGTTTTCAGAGCACATTTTTGGCAGTGCAGGTTATACCTAGCTCTTCTCCCTTTCTGCTGAGCCTCAAATAACAATAACCCCCGAAAGCAAACCTGGCATCTTCCTCCCAGCTCCACCTCTCCTGGGGGAAGGTGTCATCCCTCAGCCACGGAGCTGAGGCACATAATGGCAGTGTTTAAGCTCATATTGACTACAGCTCCTCCAAGCACGCTGCCTTAAAAAAACCCAACAAACAAGAACAAAGCATCGTGGTGGCAAATTACTCACAAGATGCTTTTGCAAAGTAGTTTTTATTCTGCTCCAGCCTGGACTTGGCAGCCAAGCTGAGCTCCTGCCAGGCTGGAAAAGGAATCCAGGTCCATGATGGTGGCTGAAGGTACTGGAGTGTTACCTGGAGCACAGGGCATGGAATTGGCAGCAGTGAGCAGGTTTGGAGACAGGAGCAGGTTGGAGTGAACCTTTCCAGAACTAAGCTCCATGTGCAGGTGAACCCTCCTGCTGCAGCCCCAGGACTCACCATCCCAGGGCAGAAATGGGGCTGACTGGTTTAATTGTCATCAGGCTCAGACTGCAGCAAAAGCCACGTTGCTTTTCACAAAGGGGAGGAAAAGGCATCGTCCCATGGCCACGGAGAAAGAGGAGAAAAACCTTTTCAACAAAGAAATGGTTGATCTGACCAGGAATACAGCTGTGCCAGAAGACACCTAGGGACACTTACCCTACTTAAAGACAGCTTTTTCAAGAATTACCCCAGCCCAGTGTGATGTAGAAGCAATGAAGAGTGGGTGGAATGAAGGGAATGTGGAAGAACACCATGCCACGTGGTGGCAGAGCACATTTCACTCCCCTCTGACCACCCTCACTAGCACAGGGGCAGACAGCTTTGGTCTTCAGGCAGTGCAGGGCCTTGGGCTCCATCAATTTAACCCACCCAGTACCTTGATTTACACCAGCACACCTCTACTTCAGCATCCTGGCAGGAGGACTCTGCTTCCTCCCCATCAAAAATGCAGTTGGCTTAATAATTATTAAAATTAAAGGAGCTGTGGGTGTACTGGGGTGAGAAATCAGAGGGCAAACGTGGGCGTCGCACCTGGCTCTGTGTTTATACGAAAACAAAAAAGTGCCCAAACCACCTGAACAAGCTCGGCCTCAGGAGGAGGATGGAATGCAGCCTCATCGCTCCAACACTTTTTCCATCCACAAAGAAACAAAGCCATAGCTTTGCCAAGGTGGGGCACAGGGAACTAATCCTGCTGTGGCAGGAGAGGACCGAGAGAATGCAGCTTTTCTGGGGAGAAAAAGGGAAGCCATAAACGTGCTCCCCCCCAAGGCTGTCTCATCAATTGCCCTGTGACAAGCTCCTCGCCCCATATGCCAGAAGCCAGATGTTTATTGCTGCAGGGAGATACTCCTCATGTCACACCTGCCGGGTCTTGAAGGACAAAAATAAAAAACAACCCTCCACAAAGATATTTTCACCTTGCACTGCAGAAATTGCCCTATGAAAGGCAGCCTTAGCCCGACTTTTTAGACACGCCTTAAACCTTACCACTGCAAATGCAGGTAAAAGACAGCCCCCCCAGAGTGGTTTTAAGCATCTGTCTCGCAAGTATTTGTGCTTCCCCAAATAAAACTTCACCTCTTGGTTTGCAGCGAGTAAGACCCCAGGAGATGTTCATTCACCTTCTGGGGAGGCAGAGGGGGGACAAGAGCATGTTGGGAAGGGAAGCAGCTTTTTTTTTTTCCTACCTTGGAAGCAGGACACTCACCCGCAGGTCCGACGCCGCCTGCCCCGCCGGGCCGGCCTCGTCCGAGCAGTTCTGCAGCTTGTACATCCAGTAGTGCTTCGCCGTGATGAAAAAATTCCAGGGCAGGAGGGACCCAACGCCCAGGAGGAAGAAGATAACGTAGGCCCCGTGGAAGTGGTCGCTTGGCTTGGGCCGGCTGTACCTGTTCCCCAGGGGCTCCTCGATCAGGGGCTCCTGGTCCGGGGGGACGCTGCCGGCTGCCGGGTGCATCGTGCCGGCACGCTGCAAAAACAACCACCCACCAGGGTGTGATCGCAGCAGGGTTACAAACCGCTGCCCACAGGCTGCTGTGCGTGGGCTCCATCCTCCTGTGGCCCCAGCAAATCATGGGATCGCAGAGTGGTTTGGGTTGGAAGGAGATGACCGGAGGGTCATCTCGTTCCAACGCCCCCGCCACAGGCAGGGAACACCTTCCACTAGACCGGGTTGCTCCAACCTGGCCTGGGACACTTCCAGGGATGGGGCAGCCACAGCTCCTCTGGGCAACCTGTGCACCGCAGTGCTGGATGAGTGAGCTGAACTGGCTCTGCGCGGGGACGGAAAGACACGCGAAAAGCGACTGGGACACACGGCAGGTTCCACCCCGGCAGCACCCGCACGTTTCCGCCCGCAATTAATAATTAACCCGTGCCCTCGGCCTTGCAGGAGCAGGAAACCTCAGTGAGCTCATGAGAGGCTCTAAAAAACACAACCCAAGAGCCGGCGAACCAACAGCGCCGCGGGGGCTCCGCACAGCAAGGTGTAAACTCGGTAGTAACACCGCCGGGCTTTCCGGAGCGACTTGTAAACTACCACGGCATCACCCGGGCTGTGCGGGGCGCCTCGTAAACTAAACGCGACGTCAGCCGGGCTGAGCAAAATGACTCACAGGGACACAACAACGTCACTGGAAAAAGGGCCCGGGGAGGGAGCAGGAGGTTTGGCAGGGGCAGCGGGACCCGCCGAGCGATGGGCACCGACCCCGAGCGGCGGCAGGGAAACCCCCGCCCGGGAGAGGAGCGCAGAGCGCGGGGGAGGCGGAAATGCCGGGGTTTTGCACGAAAGAAAAACAAAAAAGAAAAAAAAAAAGAGCAAAATTTCGGGACCGGGGAACGACGCATCCTGCCTTCCAGCCGCCCACTCCTCCACCCACACATGCATGCATCCCTGCATCCCTCTATCCATCCATCCCCACAGCACTCACGAGGGTCCCGTATGGCCCCACCGCCGCCTCCGGCCCCGCACAGCCCCGCCACGCCCCTTTATGGCTTGACCACGCCCCTCACAGCACGACCACGCCCACTCGTGGATTGGACACGCCCACTCTGGGGTTGGCCACGCCCCAGCTCAGCCGGGGGTGGGGCCCCTCCGTCCTGGCCCCGCCCCCTCAATTCTGTTCTGCGCAGGTGACCCCCACCTGTGTCCAAGCCTGGGATGTCCAGCACAGGAAGGACCTGGAGCTGCTGGAGCGAGGCAGGAGCACCACTGCTCTGGGGGTGTTCACCTGGAGAAGGGAAGGATCCAAGGAGACTTTAGAGCCCCTTCCAGTGCCTGAAGGGGCTCCAGGAGAGCTGGAGAGGGACAGGACAGGGAGAGGGACACGGGGAGTGGCTTCCCGCTGCCAGAGGGCAGGGTTAGATGGGATATTGGGAAGGAATTCTTCCCTGTGAGGGTAGTCAGGCCCTGGCACAGGTTGCCCAGAGGAGCTGTGGCTGTCCCTGGATTCCTGAGAGTATCCAAGGCCAGGTTGGATGGGGCTTGGAGCAACCTGGAATAGTGGAAGGTGTCCCTACCCATGGCAGGTGTTGAAATGAGATGAGCATCTAACCCAAACCATTCTGGGATTCTGTGAAAATCAGTGTTAATCACAGTCTGGCTTGATTTTTTTTTTTGTGCAATGGGGAACATATTGTGTCAGATTTAGGGCTCCTTACCTGAGATCCTGCTTTACTCCCTGTACTTCCTGCAGCACCTCATCAGGATGAATTTCACTGTAAAGTCCTCAATCTTCTTCAAACTACACTTAAACACTCACCTTGAGAGCATGGTGTGACTGGAAAGAAAAACATCATTAGCCCTTCTTTCCCTTTTTCCTTGCCCAAAAATGTGTTTGGCCCCTCAGCAGCCACGCAGGAAAATTATAAGCTGGTGGGGCCCCACTGTAACCATCGGACAGGCTTTGCCAATTCATTTGTATTTGTGTGGGCAAATAAATTAGAGGAGTTTTACATCATCTGTTTCCTGCTCCCAGCTCTTTGCCTTTAGCCTTCCCCTCCTCCAGCCCCTAAGGTAACGATAACCAACCTGTGTCTCTTCCTTGCTTTTTCCTCCACTGAAGGAAAGGAAAAAGCCCTTCTTCCAGCCTTTCTTCATCAAAGCAAAATGCCCTCCGCTTCTCTGCAGAAGACCCCAAAATGGTCTAGTCAGGATTTTTTTCCACCAACATCTGCCTATGGGAAAAACGCAGAGGCACCCAGACATCTCCCAGTAGCACCAGTGCATGCACAGCTGGGCCACCACCCAGCTCCAGCCTGTGAGCCTGCCAGGAGAGCAGGCCAGGTGGCCTTGGCCACCCTGATGTCAAAATAACCCCAGACACACGCAGGCTTTCATGTTTTTTTCCCTCTTTTGTGAGCAAAACAAGCAGAAGCACGCAACCAAACCCACCCACTGGCGACGTGCTGAAATGGAAAGGCTTGAGAGGAGCACAGGGTTTCTCTCCAGAGATTTCTCCTTGGGATTTTCATCCGCATTGACGTGCCAGGCTGGGAAAGCACCTGAGGAGATGGCACGGCCTATCCGAGTCAGTAGCTCATCAGCTCCGAGGGATTTGCCTGATGTTTCTGACCTGCTGCCATCCATCACGTCAAAAAACCCGCTGCTGGAGCAGAGCCTCAGATCACATCAGCACAAGGGACCGTGACAGCCCAGCAGGGAGGGGGGGGGACACAAAGCCAGGTCACGCTGGGCCAGAGCCACCACAGCCCCTCTAGACAACACTACCCACACCCCAGAGACCCTGCACAACAACACAGCCCCCCATACAGGCTGGGGGCAGGTTTTAGGGACGCCCCTGTGCTGCTCTGCTGCTCCTGCATGTCCTCTCTCCTGCAGAATAAATCTGTCAACGCTGAGCAACGGGATGGCTGGTGATTTTGAACCTGTCACGGGCACTGGGGTCAAGGTATCATCTGCAGGGGTTTGGGGCAGCTGAATTCTAAGGGGATCGAGCAAGCTGGGTATTTCCATAGGAGAACAACAGGTGAAATCAGGCACCAGTCGGTCAAAGCTATCTGTGGATTTGGGCCCTTGGAAAGATGGTTTAGTGGAAAAGATGCTCAGGGAAAGCAGCCTGGGAGATGGAGGTTAAAGGAATTCAGATGCAAAGAAAGGGACAAGGGAGAATGGCTTTAAACTGACAACAGGCAGGGTTAGTTTGGATATTAGGAAGAAATTTCTTGGTTGTGCAGGTGGGAAGGCCCTGGCACAGGTTGCCCAGAGAAGCTGTGGCTGCCTCACCCCTGGAAGTGTCCAAGGCCAGGTTGGACAGGGCTTGGAGCAACCTGGGCTTGTGGAAGGTGTCCCTGCCCATGGCAGGGGGGAGGAACAAGATGATCTTTAAGGTCCCTTCCAATCCAGACCGTTCTATCATTCTTTGAAAAGCTTATCCCTCCTGAGAAGGCACTTGCCTCAGCACCCTATCCAGAGCTGGAAAAGCCCAGCTTGGAGGGTTTGGCACTTTTGCGTGGTTACCTTGTAACTGCTGCGCTGTCAGGGCAGCGCTTCCCTCCCCTTTTCTTTCACTGGCTGCAGAATCCCCATGCCTGCCAAGCACCAGGGACAACGTTGCCATCTCCTGGTGGCACCCGGTCCCGACAAGCTGGACGAAGTGAGTGGCCCAGGCAGGCTCAGAAGGACCCTCCTATCCCTCTGCAAACCGTTCTGGCTTCGTTTCCTTGCTGGAATTGAAGCAGGGGAGCAGCGGTAGTCCCTAAGCGAGGCAGGAAGCACAGGGGGATGCTGGAGGGCAGGGACGTCCAAGCTGCAGATTGCAGCTCCGTGCTTCCCCCTTCCCAAATTAGCCACCCTGATCTTAGTCCTTGCTGGAAGGGGCACTGCTTTCTGCAGGATATCCCTTGGGGAAGGGAATGAACTGCTGGAGAAGGTGGCTTGGAGAAGAGGCAAGGCTGTAGCGCTCGGCTCCCGCCTTACAATCACCCATGCAGGTCTAAAACAACCCATCGGTCAATCTCCAGCTCATCTCCATCAGGGACTCCGACAGCAACATCCTCCCACTGGCACGCCTGTGACATCCCAGCCAAAAACAGGTTGTAGGGATGCTCACAGGGATCCCCACACTGCCAGAGCTGAATCCCTGCAGGTGCTGAACCCCTCAGGAACCAGCAGCGAGTGATGAAAAGGAGAGGAGCAGATTGTTTCTTTTTCTTTTTTTTTTTTCTTTTTTTTAATTAGACTAGGAAATATAATTTATTGCATAAAAATTAATTTGTTACAATAGGAATGCTAAACTTTATTTACACTTCTTTAGTTTACAGAATAAACAGACGCGGTTTCAGAGGATGCCACCAGGCCCATCCCCTGGACACATAAATATGAAAACAGACTGCGGAGCAAGAGATGGACACTGCCAGCACAACACGGACCTCAGGGCTGCCCTTGCCAAAAGGCCTGGTGGGAGAAACCCCCTGGGTGTGGAGGGAGGCGTGGAGGGCTCCTGGGAGCTGCACCCATGGAAGAGAGGCACAGGTGCTCGGGGGGGCCGGGGTGGGAGGCAAACCCTGCCTCCCTCCCATCCCACTGCCAACACAGGTTCCCTGGTGTGGAAAATGGGGAGAACCTCCCCAAGCACAGCCGGGCCGGGTGGCTGCTGCCTGCCAAAGGGAAAGGGAAGATGAACGCAGCGGATGGGGATGGAGACAGAGGCACCCGCTGGCGGGACGGATGGATGGACAGATGGACAGACAAACGTGCCGGTGCAGTGATCCATCAACGAGAGACAGCGAGAATGGGAGCGAGAGAGATTCAGAGGCGACCTGAAGGAGCATCTCATCTCACAAGAGAACACCGGGGAACCGAGAAAGGAGCCCTCTAAACCACCAGCAGTTGGTTTGATCCATCAAGTCTTCATTTCTTTCTGAATTTGCTTATTCCTCCTTAGCTCAGAGATGGGGGTCTCAGAAACGCTCAGATGCAAGCTACAGGACGGATATAACCCTTCCCATGTGACACAGGAGCTCGCCCAGCAGCAGTCTTCCCATCTGGCACAGGTGGAAAAGATCCCTTCTCTCCCACAGCCTTGAAAACCCAGCAACAAGCCCAGAGACCCCGAAACGCAACAGGGAGTGGCTCTGCGTGTTCCATCACTGCCCAGAGGAATCCTACTGTGCCCCAGCAATACTGAAAGCTCTCCCCGAGCTGCCCTGTGCAGGTGATGCTCTCCAGGGCTCCCTGAGTGTGCTCCAGTCCCCAGCACACTGTGGGACGACACAGGCACCCCGTGGCACCGGGCCAGGGCTCTGCAGGCAGGACACTGCACGTCACAGCCCAAAGCAGGACCTGCTCCTAATACTTCCACTGACGGAGAATCCAGAGCCTTGCCGTGTGGCCTAGCCTAATCCTGAGCTTACCACCCCCTTCCTATAATTTTTTTTCTTTAAAACAGACAAATTTCTAAGATACAGCACTCGCTGAGTAACTATTTCTATCTGCAGGCAACCTAAATTTTTACCTTCATCAAGACACCGTATCCGTGTGAGGAACCTGGTTCCTGCCTACCCCTTGATTACCTTCCATTCACACCACAACTTCCCCACCGTTATAAAAAGCCTGTTAAAGGGAAAAACAGGAGCTGCAATGAGGGATGGAAACCTGATCGCTGCTCACGATGCCGTCTCTCTCACGTGGAAATGCTCAGCCTGGCTCACAACTTGGGGATGCTGAGGTATCCCTCCCTGAATCCCTGCTGAAATACTGCATCAAAAACCAGGCATGAGCACATGGACCCGAGGTGAGGCCACATCCCAGCGCATGAGCCCCCTGCTCTCCCTGGATCCTTCCCCAAGTCACTCCTCACCTCCCTCTGACCCCCGGGCCCAGGTTTGGAGTGTTCACTGCAACATCCTGCTGGGTTTAAAGCACCCACCACTTTGGCCTCCGGGTCTGGAGGTTGGTGCAGGACCGAAATCTTTGGTTTGTACTGTAGTTAACGCAAATGAAGGCGCAGTCATCCTAAAAAGCTCCCCCAAACAATGCCAGGGAAGAATTCATTAAAAATACCCATATCTGGATGCACACTCCCCACCCTGAACCCCAAGTACAGGGCAGCATCCCTCATCCCTCCTCACAGGTGGAAGGGAGTCCCTCGATCCGCTGGGCACCGCTGCCAGGGAAAGGGGAGTTTGCAAGGAAAAAAAAAAAAACCTTGGGAAGCTGGCCCTGAACCAGAGGGGCAGAGAGGCACTTCACCCTACGGACTCCCCAGGGGTCCCAGGACATGTAAACATGTTTTGCTTGACTTGGATCACACGCTTTTCCCTACAAAAGTGTGTCCATTGAAATCTCTCTCTCTGCCACCCCCACCACAGCAACGCTCTTGCTCTCACGCACCAAAAAAAAAAATTAATAAATCTGCCTTTTTTTTTCTTTTTTTTTTTTTTTAATCTTTTCTTTTTTTAAAAAGGACACATCCAAAGATCTGGATAATAAATTATTTGCGTTTCCTAAGAAACTTTTTTTTTTTTCCTTTTTTTTTCTTTCTTATTTGCCTCGCTAAGCTGCCTGAAGCCTTTGACAGGAGTTAAGCCATTCGCCTGGATTGAACTCGTCTCTTCAACGCAGAAATGCTATTAAAGGAGGAGGAGGGGAACCCAAAAGAAGAAGGAAAAGGAAAGCCCCCATCCCGACTCAAGAAGCCCTAATTCCTCCCCGTGCCATGAGGAGGAGGAAGAGGAACGCTGCGTAACACTTGGATTGCTTGTAAACGCTGAGGGCGGGTCTCTAAGGCTGACAGTGAATGTGGGGAGGGAGCAGGAGCGGTGGCCTCCGCCCTTCCTCGCTCAGGATGGACACGTGTCCCACCCCAGCCGTCGGGGAAGGACCACTCCTCACCCCCCGTTTCGTCCTCCTGGTCCACCAGCCGTGGGAGCATCATCAGCAGTCCCCCTCCGTGGCCATGACCACCAGCATCTCGCTCTTGCCCATCTCCTCTAAGGCACTGGCCAGGGTGTTGAGGTCACCGTCGTCCTGGTGCTCGGCTTCCCATAAGTCCAGGAGCACCCCGGTGGGGCTGGCTTTGGTGGCAAAGTAGTTCAGATACCTGAGGGGCAGAAGCAGAGGAGGACCCAGGTTGGTGTGGTGCCCTTTGGGGGTGGAAGGAGGGAGGATGCCAGAGCAGCAAACCTGTTTGCGACATGAACCGTGGCAAGAATGCCACAACGCAAATGCCAAAGCCCTCGAGATGCCACCTTCGACTTTTACACAGAGCTGGCATTCATGCAAAAGCAATGTAAGCTTTGTTGTGCTGAGAATATCCTCCCTCCCTGCAGTCCTCAGGGTGAACCCAGGCACAAACAGCACAGCCCTGGTCCCAGGGCCATTCCAAGTGACAAGAGACCCAGAGATGAATCTCAGAATGGTTTGGGTTGGAAGGCACCTTCAAGATCATCTCATTCCAACCCCCTGCCATGGGAAGGGACACCTTCCACTAGCCCAGGTTGCTCCAAACTCTGTCCAACCTGGCCTTGGACACTTCCAGGGATGGGGCAGCCACAGCTTGTCTGGGCAACCTGTGCCAGGGCCTGCCCACCCTCACAGGGGAGAATTTATTCCTAATATCTCATTTAAAGCTCTTCTTTTTTAGTTTAAAACTGTATCCATGGATAGAGATGGATATAACTATGCAGAGCTACATCCATATTTATGGGGGTACCTACAGAGCTGGACATAACCTCACTAGGGCCTGCCTGCATCACAGGGAGGAGCACAGAGTGAAGTCCCCCCTTCCTGGGGCACAGCAGTGGAAAACAAAGCACAGGGACACCCACCGGTCCATGGAGAGCTTCTGGGCGAGAAGTCTCCAGTCATTTCCCCTGGAGCTGGGAGCATCCAGGCTGTTGCAGATCTTCTGCCGGATGGAGAGGGGGATTTTGAAGGCGTAGGGTCCCACCTGGGTGGTGGGGGCGGCACCACTGTGGTGGGAGCGGAGGGTGTCGAAGGAGCTGGAGTGCTGCAAGGAGGGGAAGGACAGGGAGAGATGTTGCAGCACAGGGCTGAAACACCCGAGCGTGTCCCCTCGCCGTCCACCCCCCACCCCCCCAGCGCTCACCTCTCCCAGCGTGATGTGCAGCTGGAAGATCTGCCCTTCCCCTTCCACCTGCCGGACGCAGATCTTGCAGGTGAGCTCGGTGGAGGCCTGGCTGTACCTCTCCAGGGTGAAGGTGCAGTGCAGGGCTCGCTGGCTGCCGCTCCAGATGTGATAGAAGGGGATTTCCTGCAGGCCACCAAAGCACGGGCTGAGCCAAGGCTCCAGCAGCTCCCCTGGGAGATCCCACCTCCTCCAGCCACCCCACGAGGGACGAGATGGGACAGCGGCACCCCGCAGTGAGCATCCCACCAAGAAGACCGGAAAACCAGTCCCCTTTCCTCCCCCATCCCTTTGGGAAACAGCTCTGGAGATAAAAAGCAGGGCACCCCCAACCCTGTGGTGCCTGGCTGAAGATGGTGCTGCCCTTCTGGGCCCCCTCAGCCCCTCACCTGGTACTTGGCCAGCAGCTTGCTCCTCCACAGGGCGTGGGGGATGTCGTGGATGGAGAGACGCAGGTTATGGTAGCTGTCCTTGAAGGGCAGGGGCTTGGGCTCCTCCAGCAGGTACCCTCCCAGTGTCCTCTCCAGCTCCAGCACCTCCTGTGGGCAGTGGGACAGGCAGTGTGAGACCCAGGAGAAGGGCAGGGGCTGCTCCTCTGCCCACCTCCATGCCCAAAGCCAGGCATGGAGCGGGAGAGGAGCTGCCAGGAAGATCCAGCAACAGCAACAAGCCATGGAGAGCAGCTTTTGCCACCCCAACAGAACTTGCCAACTCATCTCATGCACCAGCCTCACCTAAAACTTGAATTTTATAATGTGAGCACCCGTAAATGCCTCTGTACTCCTCAGAGAATGCAAAGGTCCAACACAAAGGTCAGGGACTCCTTTGAAGGGTGCCACCCTATTTGTCTTTAACACCATCCCACTATCACACCAGCAGCTTTTAGGAGAAAAAGGCTGGGTGTGAGCCAGGGTGCTGCCTGCATCCACATCCAGAGGCACCACAGAATCCTGACAGGATCCACAGGACAGGTCACAGGGGATCACACAGCCACCCACACCAGTGGTCCCGGTAGCCAAAGCATCGTAACCCCAGCTTCCCATGCTGCACTGGATTGTGTCTATACCACAAAACACTCCCAAGGAGGGGAGAGACACAAATCCATGCAGGAATGAAGAGGACCTGTAGAAAACTGAGGTAAATCACAGCTTTCTGTGCAGCAGAGAGAAAACCCACCCACGGGCAGCCCAGCCTCTCATGGAATGCCTGCAGGGAAGGGTTCCAGCAGAGGAGACGAGCAACACCCTCCTTGTTTCCTCCGGAGAGGGTGGGAAGGACAGGGAAAGCAGTAAACACCTTATTATTTCACTGTGGCCACTTTGCAGGCAGTTGCATCAGTTTTTCTGCTCCCTGGGGCCAGGCCAACTGGAGAGGCACCAGGCAGCATCTTGCTGCCAGCACAAACAGCTTTGGGAAGGTGATATTTACCTTCAGAGCATCTGGCGTGTCCTCCAAGCAGTAGACCTTGAGGCTGTACTCCAGGGAGGTGCAAACCATGGGGGCAAAGATGGCCAGCTGGAGCCTCTTGATGGCTGACCTGGAGTAGGACTCTCCCACGAAGACGTAGGTGCCCAGCTGGTCTAGCAAGATGTGGCAGGACTTGGCTTCCAGCTGGCAGTAGCAGGGAGTGTTGAGGGTCTCCTCATCCAGGGTCACAACTTCCTGCAGATGGGACAGCAAGGCTGGGGGTCAGCCCGTGGTCCCGAGGGCTTGTGTCCCTCAACGCTGACGGTCTCTGGTGGCCGCTGGGCTGGGTTCCCACCTTACCTCCCAGTTTCCCTGGTGGGACTGCGTTTTCAGCTGGTAGATCCAATCCGAGGAGCCGACGTCGGCGCAGTGGGGAATGGTCAGGACGACGGGGCGGCACAGGAGCAAGCCAGTGGGTCCACAGGTCACTGCCGGGCTCAGCACCGTCTGCGTGCCCTCGGAGGGCAGGCTGGGGAGGGAGAGGGGACACTGGTTGGAAGGGGAACTCCACGGTGGCCAACAAGGAGGGGACGTGCGGGTGGCATGGGGGTGACTTACAGGGCACTCTCCGCCTTGTTGAGGACCAGGTACATCTCGTAGAACTTCCCCTGGGGGATGGCCCCGTGGGGCACCAGCAGGCTCACCCCTGGAGTGGAGCACATACAGGTGTTGTTAGTCACAAAAAGAGGGAGAAACCACCTTCCCTTCCCCCAGACACCCAGCACCAGGACAGCAGGGAGCTAGGGCAGCCCAGAGAGAAACACCTCCAGATAAGAAAATCGTGAAACGTTTTGGGTTGGAAGGGACCTTTAAGATCATTTTGTTCCAACCCCATTGCCACAGGCAGGAAAACCTTTCACTAGATGAGGTTGCTCAGAGCCCCATCCAGCCTGGCCTTGGACACTTCCAGGGATGGGGCAGCCACAGCTTCTCTGGGATGGCCCACAGCCACACCACTTGCAGGGATGAACCAGGCCACTGCGTGAGGATGAAAATCCTAATCTTTGGATCTTTTTGCAAGGTGCTGGTCCTGGATCAATGGCAGGGAAAGGCCAAGTGAAACCCAAGGAGGCTGTGACTTCCAGCCTGAGACTCCTGGCTTGTGAATGGCTTTCTGCCTTTCTTCCCTGAGCCAGCTTTGGGACTTCAAGAGGCTGCTCACAGCAGGCAAGTTTTCTGGGACAAGAGCAACTCCTTGATCGTTCAGCAGCCAAACAGTCCCTCCTCCCAGCCCCGGGGCTTACCAGTGCCTGGCACGGTGAGCCTTCCCCCCAGGTAGCCAAACGTGCCGCTGGCGCTGTAGCCGTGCTCCCGGGGCAAGCCCAGGAGGTGCTGGGAGCCCAGGGCTTTGCTCCTCACGTTCCCAAAGTGCCCCTCCCTGGCGGCGTCCCCCGGGTAGGTGCCGGTGGCGGGGACTCCCCCCAGCAGGTCCGTGCCGTCGTGCAGCCCCGGCGAGGAGGAGGCGGTGGAGGAGTTGTACACCTTGATCTTGAGGTTGGGCAGGGGGTCCAGCAGGGGCGAGTTGGTCATGGGGATCTTGTCGGAGGAGTCCTGCAGGGCGTACATGGGGCCGCGGTACAGCCCCGCGCTGGCCGTCAGGTCCGGCTGCATCGAGGGGTGCAGCAGCTGGGGGTTGTCTGGGGGAGCAGGAAACACAGGTGGGATGAAGACGGCCGAGGAAACAAGAGGTTGGGAAAGTGCTGCTTGAGGGGAGGAGATCACAGAATCCTAAAATGGTTTGGGTTGCAAGGGACCTTCAGGATTGCTTAGTTCCAACCCCCCTGACACGGGCAGGGACGCCTTCCACTAGACCAGGCCGCTCAAAGCTTTGCACTGATTCCCCCCCCCCCATCACGGAGCCCTCAGCCCTCAGAAATCAGCACAGTCCCCCAGGAAAACACGGCTGTGGCTCTCACCGTGCCGGGAGGTCTTGAAGTTGACAGGGTGGAATCCTCCGGTGAGAGCGGCCGACGAGTCCGTGATGTCCGTGTCGAAATCCCGGCATCTCCTCCGGTACACCACCACCCCCACAGCCATGAGGATCACGATGAAGACGAAAATGGCCACCACCAGCCCGGCGTACAGGGCCACGTCGCCTGTGGCCTCCAGCACTGGGAGGGATTAAAGAAGCGAAGGTGAGAAAAGGAGCACGAGAAATGCCCGCCATGACCCACCAGCGCTCCCCAAACCCTACCACCGACTCAGGCAGGAAGGGGAAGATGCGTACTGGGCCTGCTGGGAAGGCTGGCAGGAGGATGGAGAGTGTTTTCTAAGAGCAAGAAGTCAAGAGCGATGCTAGAGGATGAGATGGAGGTGAAGCCCTCAGACCTTTAGAAGACACCTGGCCACAGCTCATGCCAACTTCACCTGAGCACCAAGGACCCCAGAAACATTAGATCTGTGCAGCTCAGGTTCATGATCAGCCCTCACATCCTAACAGAGACCAACCCTGAGGAGTACACAGGAGTTTTGGGGCGGGCTTTAGTTCCTCCCTCTTCCCACCCTGTCCTTGCCCAGCTGCTGAGGAGCCCAACCGCAAGATGCAACAGAGCAAAACCAAAGAAACAAAGAGGAAAAAAAATGGCCATGAAATGAGCACTTACGGTGGCTTTTGGGTTCGCTTAGAACTCTTTTATCTGTTAGGAAAACAAAGTTAGAAAAAAAAAAATGGTGAAGGTGATGATGGGCATGAGATGAAGCAGAAAGTGGGGGGAAGCCAGCCTGGGGGCATGGGAGATCAGCACTGTTCCCCGGGGCGTGCCAAAAGCCAGGCAGAAGCACAGTGACAAGGGCATCTCCATGCCCAGCCAGGCCCTGGAACGTGTGCCCCTGTCTAACGGGACTTGGGAAATATCTGGCCATGGCAGCATTAAAGGGGACAGTGGTGTCACACAGCAGCAGGTGGCAGCATTGGCTGCCTGCAGCGTGCCCACTCACAGCACAGCAGCACCATTATCTTCATCATTGCTTTGCTCACCTAAACACCCAGCTCCAGAGCTCCTACCCAGCAACGAGCCCAGGGCAAGGTGTTATCACGGTGGGGCTGAGAAACCCCTTCTGCTCTGCCCCCACTAACCACAACCAGCCTTACATCAGCCGAGACCCCAAACCTAGAGGGGGGCCAGGCGTCTCAATGCCACTGGGACATTTAGATCCCACCAAAAAAATCCCCAGTATTTCTTTCCTCCAGGTGAGAACCGGAGGATGAGTCTACCTGAAAACACCTTGTTAAGGACACAAAGCCTGCCTGAAAACACCTTGTTCCACCCCAGGTGCCAGTGGTGCCACTCCGCCGGCTTGGAGGCGCAGCCAGCAACAGCGCGGCCGAGCGCCGGAGCAGCACGGCCAGCGGCACCCTGCGCCTGTGCCCGCCTGCCCAGGTACTCACTCTGCAGGCAGAGCCCGTCAGTGCAGTTTTTGGAGTCCAGGAGCCCCCCGCTGCAGTCCTTGCCGCCGTTGCGGGGGGCCGGGGCGGCGCACTCGCGGCTGCGCCAGTGCGTGCACTCGGTGCTGCACGCTGACCACTTGCTCCACTCCGTCCACGCGCCGTCCACTGCGGGACAACCAACACGGGAGCGTCAGTAAAAGCCCCAGCATGGCCCCAATGGGCTCGTTCCCCAGCGCTGGGATGGTGCCGGCAGCACAAAGGGGCTTCCCCTGGGGAGTGTTATCCCAGCGCATCCAGCCCTGCTGCTGATCTGGGGAGGGCAGCTGTGTCCCTGCAGACACCCCCAGCCCTTTGAGACTAAAATAGGGTAGAATCATGGAACGGTTTGGGTTGGAAGAGACATTAAAGATCATCTCTTTCCAACTCACTGCCGTGGGCAGGGGCACCTTCCACTAGCCCAGGTTGCTCCAAGCCCTGTCCAACCTGGCCTTGGACACTTCCAGGGATGGGGCAGCCACAGCTTCTCTGGGCAACCTGTGCCAGGGCCTCGCTACCCTCATAGGCAAGAATTCCTTCCCAATATTTAATCTAAACCAACTCTCTGTCAGTGGGAAGCCATTCCCCCTTGCCCTGTCACTCCAGGCCCTTTTAAATAGTCTGTATCTTCCCAATTGGCCCCTTCAGGCACTGGAAGGCCACAATTAGGTCCCCTCAAGGCATCCTCTTTTCCAGGCTGAACAGTCCCAGCTCTCCCAGCCTTTCCTCACAGGAGAGGTGCTCCCTTCCTCTGATCATCCTCGCTCCAAGAGGTCAATGTCCTTCCTGTGCCAGGGACCCCGGAGCTGGATGCAGTACTCCAGACTGGGTCTCCTGCACCCCTGACTCCTTGGGATGCGCTGGGAGCAGAGCTGGGCCATTCCACCTGGGGCATGGGCCGTGTGGACACGCCAGGTTGCGAACCTGCCTTACCTGGGCAGAGGGTGGTGCAGGTGATTTTCTGGAAAGGCTGCCCGTCGCAGAAGGAGCCGCCGTTCAGCGGCGCGGGGTTGGTGCAGGTCCGGGTGCGCTTCTGCCAGCCCCGGCCACAGCGGTTGTTGCAGGGAGACCACTCAGACCAGGTGGACCAGCCACCATTCACTGCAGGAGGAGATGGACAGCACTAGCACCAGAGCCCAGTTCAGCAGGGACGGCAGCTAAGCTCCTTACATCTGTGACCCCCTCGTACAGCTCCCTCTCAAGAAAAGCAAATCACAAGACTCCTTATCGTGTATCCCACCTCATGCCCAAGGTGCTCAAGCCTTTGGTTGAGCCCTTTGGGACAAAGCTTTAGTCCTTTTTCCACTTGGCAAATATTTTTGTGCCTGGACCCAAGGAGACCTTTGGTTTCGTAGCCAAGTTCAGCCAAACGCAGCTTTTCAGCTGCTTTGAGAGTCCAAGCAATCCGGCTGGGTCCAGCCTCCATCCACCTTCCTACCCAACAGAAAAGGCTTGGAAAAACCTCCATCCCTACACCTCAGAACCTCCCCTAACAGGCTGTGCAAGCTACAAGAGGCTCCTGCTCTGCAGACATCCCTAATTTCATGCACTAATTTAATTAACTCCTACCACTCCCAGAAAAGTGCCCGTGTTCCCCCGGCCTGGGGGGAAAGGCCCCCTCCCCGGAGCGAGGGCCGGTACCGTAGACGATGACAGCGGCCGTGGTGCTCCGGCGCTTGGCCACGATGTTCTTGGCCATGCAGGTGTAATTAGCGGTGTCCAGGAGCCGAGCCTGCTTGATGATGAGGTTGTGGTCGATGGTGATCAGGAAGTTGGTGTCCTGGGAGGGGTCGATGACGTCCTCGTTCCTCAGCCACTCCACCTGGCAATGAAGGAAGGGGTCAGTGAGGATGATGACTGAGCCATTACTGAGACCACCGATGTCCTCAGCGCCTCGACCACTGACTGGCCAGCCTTGCCTCTAACTGTATTTATTTCTCCTTAAAAACTTAAAAGTCTGGGGCACATTACTGCTGTCTGGGCCAAGGATGTGGCTACCACCAATGCACAGTTCCCAAGGGCTGGCGGAGCTCTGGGCATGGAAAGCTCCACCAGCTTGGCAGGGAAACCCATCCATGCTGACTTTCCCAGCCGCCCTCTGCTCCCACTGGTGACTGCTCCCCTTCAGCCAACTCATTGGGCTAAAGATTTTCCCTCTCAAAGGGGTTAAGGGCACCTCAGGAAGGGTGAGGGAGGTGCTCTGAGCAGGCTCTGAGGTTACATGTGTTACTAGATGTCACAGTAACAGATCCACTGCCCAAAATAAACCTCTCTGCTGCACAGTGAGAGCTGAGGGTCTCGGCACGAGGCCATCCATCACGGCCACCAGCCACGTGCAAGGACGTGCCCTGGGAAGGGAGGGGACACCCCAGCCACCAGGGTGGCATTCCTTGAGGCTGTGGAGCCGCTCACCTCAGCCTGTGGGACTCCCTCGGGCGGGCGGCACTGCAGCAGGACCTCCTGTTCCAGCGGGACCTCCTTGCCCAGCGGCTCCTGGTCAAAGTTCTTTCGTAGGTCTGGGAGGGAAAGGAAAAGCCAGGGGTTACCAGCCCTGCTGCAGGAGCAGGGCATTCTCCAGTACTTTGGTGGGCGCCTCAGCACCAAGCGCCCACGAGTCAGGAAATCCCTCTGGCATAGCACAGCCAGAGCAAAACGTGTCCTGAGAGGAAGGAGCTGGAGAATCATGTTTTCCAGGATGGATTTGGGCAGCACATGGTGCTCAAGGACAGTATCTGTCCTCCTTCACGTTGTTGCAAGCTTATACCCCATCCTGTCATGTCCTTTTGGGACTAAACCTCAGCCTGACCACTGTTTCTTCATCCCTCCCATTTCCTTCCCCCTCTGGACCTTGCTCCAGGACCCTCTTCTCATGAAGGGGGAAAATGAGATTTGCACAACAGTTCAGCTCCCACATCAGTGCTGAAGAGAACTCCCAGATTTCAGGGCTAAGGGGGTTTGTTGCTCAGCTCTGCCCTAGTTGGTCCTGGCCAGGCCACACTCCCAGACTTGCTGGAAATGTGGTCATTGCACTCCAGTGGGGAATGGCTGCAGAGGAAAAGCCAGGCTTGCTCAGAAAGGGGCTGGACAGTGTTTTGGGGAAGGAGAGAAATGACCAGCAGAGCCCCTCAGGATGTGGGGGACATGGCTGTGTCCTGCTCCAGAGCCTTGGAAGGAGCGGGAGCATCACTAGATGGTGCTGCAATCCTCTGCTACAGCTCCAGCCCTCTCGTGCAGCTCCCAAACCCTCACTTTATCTCATCTGCTCTGAAAAAACACCATGTGTTCAAGGCCAGGTTGGATGTGACTTTGAGCAGCCTGGTCTAGTGAAAGGTGTCCCTGCCCATGGCAGGGGGGGTTGGAATGAGATGAGTTTTAAGGCCCCTTCTAACCCAAACCATCCCATGATTCTCTGATCCCGTGATTTTCCCTGTTCAGACTAAACCCTTCAGCCGATTCATCAGCCCTCTCTGTTTTGGATAACACGTGGGATTATTAGCCCTCTAATAGCAAAAATCCATTTGGGGCTGGGGAATCCTGGCTGTTCTCCCACGGCTTTGCCATCTCATTTGCTACTCGAGCAAACTGGGGCGGGAACGGCCCGATTAACCCGCCCTTAGTCAGGCTGACACCCCCAAACAGCGGCTCAGAGAAGTGACATATGACAGCAGGGACTTCGGGGACACTGAGCCGCTGATTCAGGCAGAGCGTGCAAGGTGCTATCCTTGGGTTATTAGGGATAATAAAGCACTGGGAAGAGCTGAGCTGACGGGCACTGCGGCATTAACCCAGGTAGCGCCACGGCCTCTCGCCCAGGCACGGAGGGACGGCGTCGCTCAGAAGCAAAGCTGGAGCTGGGATGAGGAGCGAAGACCAGGGCCATCCCAGCAAGGATAGGTCACTCCTGAGCGATCAATAGGCAATTTCAACAGGGGGCCAGCTTTTGGAGACGGGCAACCCCGCGGGAGCAGGCGCGGCGCGTCCCGGGCACTTACACGCTATGCGGACGTAGGCGCGGCGGCTCTTGGTGGTGCCCGCCGAGCTCCAGGCCACGCACTGGCACCAGTAATCCTCCAAGCCAAAGAGCTCCTCCACCTGCTGCCGGGACACCTCGATCTGCACCTCCCGCACCAGCATCCCTGGAAGGGGAGAGAGGGACGGCATCAGCTCAGCAGGAGCATCCGGGAGGAGGGGAACCCGAGGCAGCACCCGAGAGGGATGGTGGAGGTGCAGAGGTTGGGGACAGGGGCATCTCATCTGGGGATGGCACCTCTGCACATCAGGGACACTGTTCCCTCCAGAGGATGACTTGGATTTGCAGCCAGGACAATGGATCCCGTGGAATTGTCTCTTTTTGTCCCCCCCCACCAGTCTGACTGAGCAGGACCAGGAACCCTCCACCATTTCTAGAGGCATCCCCCTCCTCCACCAGCTCTCTCCCACGTCACCAAGATCCCTGCCTGGACCACTTCCCACCCCCCAGGGTTTGAAGGATGCCTCCCCAGGCTTTGTTGCAGGGAGAAACCTTCCCTGTCAGTGCCACTTAAATACAAATATAACAAGACATAGTGAAGATCTTAAGGCAATCACCCTGGCCATGGCAGGGGTGTGGTGACAAAGGTGACACCACCACGTTCAGGAAACGCTGAAGCATCAGTGGCCATCACCAAGGGCAGGAGGGACTCAGTGCTTACTTTTCCTTATTTTGAGCAATACCTGCCCTTTTTTTTTTTGCAGTTTCTATTTTAAAAAGGCCTCAATTTCACGGCGATCGAGCGCCGCACGCTCCCCAGCTGTAATTTTGTTACAGCTCGCTCCCAGCGCTGTGAGGAGCAATTACTGTCTCTCTGCCACCTTCCTGCAGAAGAGCTGACAAGGAAATACAATTTATTTTGTCACTATTCAGGGGAAAGAAAAAAAAAACAACACAAAAAACCACAACAAAACAAACCAAAGAAAAGGTACTTGGGCCAAGCACTTTTGGGCAACTTGGGGTTTTTAGAAGGACCCAGGATGGAAATGGCTCAAACACATCTTGCCTACCTGGAAAGCTCCAGCGGGGTGAGTTGAGCAGCCTTGGAAATGCGGGGAGCAGCCTGCAAATGCCCTATTTCTGTCCCCCTGAAAGCAATGACTACCCAAAACTGTAGGCTGAGGTCAAGGCTCACAGGAGTGACTACGTAAGGGCTCCCAGGCATCCAAACCCAGCCGCTCTTCCCGCCCGGCCCTTCTCGCCCAGCTGAATTATCCTCCCTGACTTGGCCTATTTTTGCTTTCTTCCACATGAAATGTTTTGGATCAGACGCAGACAGAGCATTACTGAGCCACGCTCATTCAAGACACGTCATCCTAAAAGTTCCTTTTTTCCTTTTTTTTTTTTTTTTTTACCTTCTTAAAGGTCCCTTTTTCCAAGCTTTTAGCCGCGGACACTTCAAAACTAACCATGTTAAGCTGTGCCTTTGTGCCCAGCTCTGCCCTGTGCCCTTTGCAGCAGCTTTCCTGACTAAGGCCAGGCACTGCAAATGCAGATTTTTTAGCATGTTAAACCACTTTGGTTCCAGCCCCTTTTTTCTCAGGGAAGCTGCCGGGCAGAGATGCCCACGCCGGCAGCTTTTACGTGCACAGCATCACCTCCACACTGAAGGTACTGTTGGTCTGTTCCCTGCTAGCAGCAATACCATCTTTGAAGCCTGGATGAAGGTGGTGTGCGCTGTTTCCTCCCCAGATTGTTGTGAAGGCCCAAGGCAAACGAGTTTCCCCTGCAACAGGTGTCCCAGATGGATACTCCTTTCCTGGGAGTGTTCCAGGCCAGGTTGGATGGGCCTTGGAGCAACCTGCTCTAGGGGAAGGTGTCTGCCCATGGCAGGAGATGGAACTGGATGACCTTTAAGGCCTCTTCCAACCCAAACCCCTCTGGGATTATATGAGTCTACAAAATATAGGTGGGTTTTTTCCACATTGCACATCAGTAGGCTATGAAACTCCCTGCTGTACGGCGCTGGGATGATCCAGAGGAGAAAGGAGTCCTAACAGCATTCAGACAAATTAACAAGTGGGGAATTCACCCAGGGCTGGACCACACTGCTCAGATACTGCCACTGGAGCAGGGAGTCCCTAATCATGGGTGGCAGAAAGCTGGGAGGGTGACAGAGCAGTCTGCATCGTTGCCTCCTCGTCCTGGTTCAGTGCTCTTCCCCTGAGCATCCTCCACTGCCATACAGAGGGCACAGGGACCTTTGGCTCAACCCAGTGTGGCCAGATGTTATAAATAAATTCAAAACCCCTCAGCAAAGGCTGTTCGGTCACTGACCAGCACTGACTCTGCCCTGCAGTGCTGAGGGTTTCAACTCTGGCCTCTGCAAGAGCTGGAAGGTGGAGATGCACCCTGGAAAAGAGAAATGCTGCGGCCCCTGCTCCCGTCAGCCTCCGGAGAAGCAAGGGGACAGCTTTGCCCTTCAGAGGTGGCATCTCTGACCATCCTTCCTCTGGAAGAAAAACACTCCAGGAGTAGCTGAAGCAGCTTCAGGAGGAAAGAGCCTCAAAGAGCCACAGAGGAAAGAAATGATCCCTCCTTTGCAGAGCAGGTTCAGGGATGGGCCCAAGCACAGACCGGCTCACGGCTAGTGCAGGATGGAGAGAGAGAGAGAGAGAGAGATGCCAGGGAAGGGCAAGGCTGTGGGAAAAACCACAGGGACAAGGATAGATTCTGTAAAAGTACTTGTGGCTCCTCCAGGCTGATGAAGTCTCTCCTCTAAGCCCAGCCTGACTTCTCAGGCCAACACCACAGCAGTTCAAAAGGACTGCCTTGGTTTAAAGCCCTCCAGATGCCACGTGCTCAGGGATTTGCAGGGAACAGATGTTACATGGGAACTGTGACTGTTTTTCTCCACCCCTGGTCAGACCACAGGTGCCAAAACTGGTGCAGAAAAGATGGGAGCTGAGCTAAAGCATCCCAATTCTAGCGAATCCACTTGATCACGTGATATATCCAACCCCACACCTTGTTCTCACGCCAGGAGGTTTCAAGGCATGGACCAAGCAGCTCTGCAGAGCCCAATCCCATGGAATAAGATGCCCCCTAAAATGCCTGAACCACCTTCTTACCCCATTCCAGACAGCCAGAGAGGCTGACTTATCCTCTGAGGCAGGGAAAAGCTCATTTGCCATCAAAAGGCATTTAAAATCCTACCTGCAATTGCTCTCATTACCCATTAAACACCTAATCCCTCTGCGAACCTGAGTAAGCTGCCAGCCTTTGCCACCCCTCCTGGCAATGACTCCTACGTGTCGATTAGGCACTTTGCAGGAAAGCTGTTCCATTTTTTTTTTTTATCGGATTTAAACATGCTGCCTTCAAAATCCCATTTAACAAGCCCGGGTCCTGCAGAAGGGTGAGCGTGCAAGCAGGCTGGCTGGCTGAGTTCCCCGGGGTTCCAGGGGGTATGGTGACCGCAGCACCACCATCCTGCCTTCACCAGCGCTCTGGAAAGTCTAGCTGTTGTTCTGCCTGGAGGAGAGCCACCAGCAAGGTTGGCTGTGCATGAGGGAGAAGGGCAGGAGCACCTGGAAAGAGGAGAGGGGAAGGGGAGGCGGGCAGGGGGACGCTGGGGTGGGTTTGCTCACCGGTGACCTCGTCCAGGCTCTCCTTGGTGACGTGGTCGTTCTGGTTGACCCACTCCCCGTTGCACTTGAAGTAGATCTGGGTGGCAGGGTTGGCGCGGCACACGAGCTCCACGGGCTTGTTCTTCACGATGTAGGCGTCCTGTGGCTCCAGCAGGAAGTGAGGGAGGGTCTCAGCCGGCGCTGAGGGGAAGGAGTCGGGCAGCACGTCGCTGTACTCCAGCCCTGCCGGGGGGGAGCCAGAGGGTGGGGAGGTGCCCTTAGTCCCATCCCAGCAGGTGTGCATCTCCTGCCCTTCCTGTCCTTCCCCAGGAGTGCCCTGCACACGGTGGTGTCACCAACAGACCGTGCTGAGGGTGCTTGGAAAAGCAAAGAGGGCTGGAGGCTCCCCTCAAAACCAGAAAAGCAAATCCCCAAATCCCTACTAGACAGAGAGCTGCGGGGTTCATCCTGTTTTTACCCAAGTACCAGCCCCTCACCCACACTCTGAGCCCAAAGCCTGGGTGATCTCACTAGAGGACACCACAAGGGAAAAAGCAGAGCAAACCCAGGTCCAGGGATGCTGATGGGGACACTGAGAGGCTCCACAGGGGCTGGTGTCCCCCACCCCAGGTCTGCTCCTCACAGCCCTGAGGAATGCACAGGTATGTTCCAGGCAAAATGCTGGCAGGGCTCAGTGCTGGGAATGCTGACCCTATCCCAGCACAAATCTCAGACATCCAGTGTGAGATCCACATCTTCAGTGGAGCTGCACTTGGGATCCCAGGCCCCTGTCAACACTTAGATTTCAGCATCACCACAACAGGTGAGAGATCGCTTCCAGCCTGGCCACCTCCAGAGAACATCACCCAAGGGTGCCACCAGGATTCACACTCTCCCACCCCTGAACCAGGGCTCAGTGACCTGGGGACCTCCATCTTCCTGCTTTTTTTTTTGCTTTCAAAAGACATCTAAATGCAAAAATAACCAGAAAAAGAGGTCAGGTCTGCTCAGGCCTGGCCAAGAAAAGTCTTGGAAACAGGTGAGCACCTCAGTGCTCGCACAGGGACATAATCCCTGAGGATTATGGGAACCTCAGGGTGGCTCATCCCCAGCAGCAGCTTGGGAAGATGCTGTGACTGATGCTGAGCATCATCTGCAGGAAGCCCGTTTCCAGCCATTTCACCCACTGAGATCGAACCCAAATATCACAGGACTAATAGAAAAATCCACAGAGGTGCACTGGGATGCCACTGCTTAACCTGTTGTTCCTGGGGAATCTCACTAGCAGTCAGGTCACATCACAAGGCTTTTCTTTACACCCAAAGGAGTTATGAGCTTTTCCTCCTCCTCTCTTCCCTCAGCCAGAGCTGTGATTCTCAACTCCAGGCACTGCAGCGTGCAGGAAAACAGTAAATATCCCCAGCCCCACGATAACATCTCCAGAGCTGGCAGGGAAAAGAAAGGAGCCCACTCCCTTCATCACCCTTGGCAAGGAACGGTGCTGCACAGAGAGAATCAGAATCCCAAGATGCAAGGAGGAGAAGGATGAAGAAGAGAAAAAAAAATAATATATATATATATAATCAGATGCATCAAGAAAACAAGATGACCAAGCTGCCTCCTGAACAAAAATCAGTGAGGGGAAAAAAAAATGCACGAGGTCAGTCGTTTAAAATCCATTTAGGAAAATTGACTTTCCATTTCCATTTAACACAGCACTAAGGGAGAGCGGTAGGACATTTGTCATAATCCATTAACTGCTCTTTTGGAAACAATGAATTAAACTCCGGGCTAATTTCTCTCTCTCTGGCTGGCTCTTCCCCACCTCTCTGCTGCTGGTTATTTCCTCCCCCATCTCGTTTGCAGTCCTGTGATTTTCCCCGGCCCTGCAGCGGGCAGGGGGACAGGGAATGCCGAGGTGTGAGCCCCCCACCCTGAGCAGTCCCACACTGCCCCCCGTGCCCACCTCAGGCCCCCGGTCCTGCTCCCCCTCTCCTGCTGAGCAGCCTCTTGCCTGTGTCCCACCAGCAAATATCCTTTATTTTTATTCTTATTCCTTTTTTAAAGTTACTACTCAATTTTTCATCCGCTCAGTTGTTGTTTTGTTGGTCGTTCGCTGGTTTTTTATTTCAAAAACCGCTTCGATGCCACAAATCTAAATTCCCTGGCAAAGAGGGCTGGCAGGAGATAATCTAACTGGCAACAGAGGCAGCCAACAAAACTTCACTCCTGGGCTCGTGTGAAAACCTCCCTGAAGTGATGCTCCCTGTGCCATGCAGCCTGCAAAGCCACACCTGATCTTCGCAGCTGGGAAAGGGCACAGACACCCTCCAAAAATCCACCTGGGGGCTTTGCTGGCCACCCATCCCCAGGGAAGGGGTGGCTCCTGGGTTTTGTTTAGTAAGAATGACCCACAAAGCGTCAGTGTCCCTAAGGAAGCCAATTTTCAGAAGGACCTTCCCCTATGGAGGTGACACCCCGAAGTGCACGTCCCTGATCCCAAACCATGGGCAAGGAGAGGTCCTCCTCCTTCCTCCTCCAGCAGTCAACACCAAAGGCATGTTTCCTTCCACCCCAGCACCACTTTGGTGACGCTCAACAAGACTTCAGGTCACCCAAGAGGATCTGGGAGCGGGGAGGGGATGAGTCACGGCTGGATGGGGATGAAAATGCCGGGTTTGTGACTCACCCGTGATCATCTGCGGTGGGATGAGTGATGCTCCAGGCCGTGGTGGGAGCCACCTTGGCCCCCCAGCACAGGGTTTGGGGCTGAAACACCCCCAGTGGTACCAAAAACCTGCTGGATCCCATCCGAGCCCCTGCTCCAGGAGGGGGGGGTCTGCTCAAATAAATGCTGTGGATCTCAAGCTCCACACCTCAAGGTTGTTTCCATGGAGGCACAGTGGCTTTGGGGACGAGGTTGATGGAATGGGATGATGTCCCCAGCCAGACCCATCATCTGCTTTTGGTGGCTATAAAAACCTGCTTAATTTAAGGTTTGAACCCAAAACACCTGAACCTTTAAAGCAAAAAGGATCTTGGCTGCTGGAAAAGTTTAAATCCTGCGAACTCACAACATCTGAGAGATCTTTTGTTTCTGGCCAAGAGAGATCTGGGGCCAAAAAAGCAGCTCTAACAGGAGACAGGGGAAAAGGATGATGGTTTTTTTGTGGCAGACTCACAACTGGGTCCATGCCACGGAGTCCCAGCCCTACAGATCCCTCAGGCTCATGAACAGGAGCAAATCAAGGGGGAGGATGATTCCTCCATCCAGAAATCCAGCTGGAAAAAAAAATAAAAAAGCATGTGCATCTGGGCAGGGCGTTTTTCTCCAGGATGATACGGCCACTAGTATTTAAACGAGCTGGGGAAGAATTAAGGCATAGGAACAACGGGGACTTTGGATGAGAAAAGGGAGGAGAACCATGCTGGGCACATTTATCATAAGCCATCAAGCCAGCCTTTCATCCCCCTTCCCCACGCCCGGCCACCCGCCGCATGGGAAACCTCTCTCTCGGCTAACACGCACGGGGGGGGTCCCCAAAAATTCCACATACAGTCGGTGGGGTGGGGGGGGGAAACACGGCTGCTTGTGCCATGTGGAGGAACAACTGCTGCTCTTTTCCTGCCCTGACTATCCTGCACCAACTGCAAAACACCTCAAAAATAAAAGCACTTTCCCGGTGGTGCAACCCCTCACCTCCACAGAGGCCACCTGTGCTCTGGCCACCCGAGGTGGCACTTCGGCCCACCGACCACAGGAGCAGCACGCACAGGAGGTGCTTTTGCAGGGGAAAGCAGGAGAGGAGCCCTGCACAGCCGGGATTTCCAGCCCCGCAATCAGACAAGCAATAAAACTCCCAGCAGTGACAAACTAATAAATATTTGAGCTCGCGCGTGCTCCGCTGACTGCGATCATCGTCTCCCTGGCAGACGTCTACAGGGGGTTCCCATCTGCTGGCTTCCCTCCTTCCCACTGGAGGTGGGTGCCTGCTTCCCAGCTCTCCTTTGGGTTTTAGTTTGTTGGGTTGTTTTTTTTTTTTTTTGGAAGTCCCAGGCTGTCACCATCCCACAGTCTCACACGGTGTTACGGGCCGGATGTGGAGCCTTCAGTACTCGAGATGGATTTTTGGAGGGGAAAAGGCAAGGTGGGGGCCACCTCCACCTGTGGGACCAAACCCCTGAGGCCTGGAGGATGAGGGTGTTGGGAGCAGCGAGGCGGGAAAGGGAGGAGGAGGGGAATAGGCACCGAGGACTTCTTTCCTCTCCCCATCCCTCATCACACATTTTAATCCGCCGGGGGTGAGCTGGATTATCCGCAGCATCTGTTCCCTGGGGGGTGATCTGCAGATGTTTGCAGCCAGTGCTTGCAACTCGGTGGAAGATCGAAGATCCCAAGCAACCCACCCACCCCCTCCACAGGGAGCAGCTCTGGAGCCGGGAATCCAGCCTCACCCTCCCTCCATCACCCCAAACCTCGGCACAGGGGATGGCAAGCCCGAAAAGCAATTCCCCTTGGAAAGCAATTCCCTTTGCAGCAACGGCCTGAGCAAACCTCCACAGGAAAGCGTTAAAATCCTCTCTCCTGCAATTGTTATCCCTCCAAATATTTGGAAGATTACAGGAGCATTAGTGGCTGCCCATCACCCACAGCCACCATCCCTCCCTCCCCCGTACCAGGCCGGCAGGGATGCGATGTAAGGATGTAAGGATTAAGCTGGGATGCCTGGGTTCTCCGGCTGGGTTTCTCCAGCTAAATCTCAGTGGCAGTGGACACTTAACCCCTTCTGTCTCCACCTCCCCCCATTCCCACCCGCCTCAGGGCAAGCGCTGTTTCCTGGGAAGGCCTGGGAGGCAATGGTTAAACCTGCCAGGTGGGTTAAAATCCTCCTGTAGAAATGAAAAAAAAATATATGGCAGCTTATCTCCAGCACCACAGGAGGAGAGTCATCTGACTTCCCAATCCCCCTTCCCAATCCCCCAGCAGGGATGGGAATGGCTCTGGCTCCAGAGACCGAGATGGAGGGGATGCTCTGGCCATGGGCTTGGCTCAAGGAGGTGTCTGAAAGGCTGGAGTGGGACTCCCCCCCTCCTCAGATTCCCCCTCCTGTGGCCTTCAGGGACAACCTCTGAACAGACTCATTTAGGGATTAGTGCTGTTGCCACTTATGCTCCAGCAGATTCCCACGCTGGAGCCACGGCGTGGCTCACTCCCACCCCAGAATGCCTGCCCCACTGAGGGCATCCCCACTGCAAGCCCTGGAGGGATGCAAAGGCTTCCTACCACATTCCAGTCCATCTCTCAGCTCTCTCAGGGAGCCAGAATCACCACTCCAGGCCTGCCCTTTTCCCATGGGCTTTCCATCACAGACTGTCCTCTCAGTACAATTTTGTGTCCAGCATTAACACACAGCCAAGCTTTTCATCCTAAAAGCACTCTGAGCATCCTTCCTCCCCCAGACATCATCTCTCTTCCCTGAGCATCCCAAATTCAGCCTCCCACACATGTGTGGTCACCCAACATGATGCCCCATCGCTGAGGAGGTGACAGCAACATCAAGGGGCATCTCCAAAGGCAAAGTCTCCATGAGGTGGAACAGTGCCATGCCAAGCCCACTGCCCCTTCTCCAGGGATGCCTTCCATTGGAGCCACAGCAGGGAGAAAGGAGGACCCCCTCCAAAACAAAGAGTGTCATTGAGGATGGGTTTGGAAGATTTGAAGCCACTCACATCAAACTCTCTCCCTGCTGCCTCCTTGCACAGAGCCCACAAAATCCTGTGCCTTCAAAACCCTGGGATTGCTCAAAGCGGGCTCAGGCACAAGCTGGGATGTGCTGATGAAAGTGAGATGCAGGGAATGTAACAGGTCCCCAAGGGCTGAGCTGGCTGATGTAACCCCCGGCCTCATTAACTCAGCGTGGCTCATTAACCTCTCCCTCCTCGGAGGGACTGAGGGGACGGGATGGGATAGACCCAAGAGAGGCCAAAAAACTGAGCATGGAACCTTCGGGAGGAGCAAGGAAAACCAGTGGTACCTGCACTTAGTGTTCATTTGGGCTCACACTGACAGAGGAGAAATTTAGGTTAGATTTATGGAAGCAATCCTTCCCTGTGAGGCCCTGGCACAGGTTGCTCAGAGAAGCTGTGGCTGCCCCATCCCTGGAAGTGTCCAAGGACAGGTTGGACAGGGCTTGGAGCAACCTGGGACAGTGGAAGGTGTCCCTGCCCAGGGAATGAGATGATCCTTAAGGTCCCTTCTAACCCAAACCATTGTATGATTCTATCTCATCTCCAGTCTGGTGCAAGGTTGGATTTTGAGGTCAAAATGCCATGGGGGAGACATGCTTGTGGGGTGACCATCCCTGTGGCACCTGACACCTCCCCCAAACGTGGTAACTCAGCAAAGGCTGGAACACAGAAACCCAGCCCCTGGTGTGCTGCCGTGTTCAGGGCTGTGCTGGGGTCTGTTCTACCCCTCTGGCCCCCAAAAAGTGGAGCCTGTCCCCTCCTGCACCCACCAGCCGGGAAAGCACCTGGAAGCCTGGCTGTGTGGGCTGCATTTGGCCTCTCCATTCTCACCAATCTTTTATTAATAACTAAACCTGGAAAGAGCCACTTTAACCTTTCCCCCCAAGCACCTCTGCCTGACAAACCAGCTCCTTTTCCTCCAGTGGCTGCCCTCTGCCAGGAGCTTCACAGTCCCTTTGCATCCCCTTCCTACCAAATCTGGCATCAGGAAAGTGCCATTCCTTCACTCCATCACCTCCAGCTCCTCCCAGAGCCCACCCAGCTCGGGACAGACGGACAGCAGGACAGACAGGCATTTCCCAGTGGGTTAGCACTCCCTCCCACCCGGAGACAGGCAGGCTTTATAATTAGAGAGCATTCCTCCCCAGCCTGGGTAATGAGGGGGTGCACCCAGCCAGCCCTAATTACACCCTTGGAAAAAAAAATAAGCAGATTCCTCCTCTCCTTTCCTTTGCAGGCCAAAGGAAAAGCCTGCAGCCGGCCTCCCTCGCTGCACACCTTTATTCAACCAGGACGGGATGGGGAGGGGGGAACAAAATAAAGCAAGCAAAGTCCGTGCTGAGAAAAGGCTGGGAAGGAGCAGCTGAGCAGCACCGAGGATGTTTCTGCATGCAAGGGCCTTATAGATAAAAGCATACAAATAAATCAACTTTTTAGCTAAATTCTCAGGTCAGGTTTTTGCAAAGCAGCCTGAGAGGTAAAATAAGGCAGGGTGCCCTCACATCCAACCGCAGCATCTCTGAACATCCCATGGCAGCATCCTTGGGCTCACCCCAACTCAGCACCCCTGCCCATCTCACAGCAGCGTCTCTGTGCCCCTGCCAGCCGTGACTAAGAGGGTCCAACCCAAATCCCATCCATCCCCAACCCCCAAAAAGGAGAAACACCCAGGCTCTGGCAGCAACTTCCCTTGCTGGGAGTTGGGGAGAGAAGAGATTCATCTTGTTGATTATGCATTACGCCGGAGTATTTATGGAGCCACTACTCTTTTGTTTATCTTTATGATTATTATAATCAAAGACGAAGCCTCCTGAGAAGTGTAAACAGCTGAGATCCCTTATGGTACAAACCTCTTCATTTTTCATTATATGGATTTATAACACGGCGCAGGCAGATGGGAGTAAATTGTTCCTTATTTCTGGTTTTAACGGAGCAGAGCTCTGAGCTGCGCAGGTCCCTGCAAATACCCACGGAAAAGAGAGTGAATTAAAAAGAAAAAAAGAAAGAGAGGTAGAAAAAAAAAGGAGGAGGAATTATGTAGCAAATCCCTGTTACACTCTATTGTGCTCGCTCCTTTTGTGCTGTTTTATACATTCCCTTCAGGGAAGCAGTTATGTTGGAAAACTATCTCCAAATTTCATCTAGCGCTGGCTCTTGTTACAGGCACAGACACTTCCCTTTGTGCTATTTTAATTCCATTGTCACGGTCCTCTTGTAGGGTTTGTTCTATTTACTGAGCTACAACATTATTTTTAATGGACATAATAATTATATGAACTTTTTTTATTTATTTGCTTTGGCTCATAAAAGAAAAGAGCCAGCAGCGGAGAATGTGGTAACGTGCTGTTTATTCACATGTACGGCGTGTGCTGGGTTTCTGTTGTGAAAAGAATAATAATTTCAACAAGAAAGGAGAGAAGGGAAAAGAAAACAAGGAACAAACAGGGACTTGTTGCCCTGGTTAACGCCAGAAAGTCCGAGGAATTATTAATTATCTTTCAAAGTGCAGTAACCCGAGTGCAAGATGGGATCTCTCCTTGGAAAACAAAAAATAAAAGAGAAGGAAAAGAAGGGTCTCCTGTTCAAATGAGCGGTGCAGTTTTAAAATGCTACCTCCATGTGAAGGGAAGTTACTGGTTTTGCAGAGAGAGAGAGAGTGATTTCCCTTCACCCAAATCACGCACATATTTCAAAATGTAAATTCCCCAGCATTCCTCCCAAGAGGGCAACTTTCAGCTGGGGGTTCTTTTTCCCTGAACGTGCCAATCCAGAGGCGACCGCCTTGGCTTTGGGCATGAAAAGTGACTTTAAACCAGCAGCGAGCAGGGCTGGGAACTACCCACTGCTCCTTGGGAAGAGAAGGATGCTCTGCTGCCCAACAGGCATCATCTGATGCCTGAGCACCCCTCCCTGAACACGCACATCCCACCAGACCATGAGCTGGAGGGCAGCGGCTTTCACCCTCTGAGCATCCCGATGCCAAACATTCCAGGGAGGGGGGAATACAACCCAACCAGGCTCTCTAAAAGTGGCTCACAAGGTTTGGTGTCCTGGGTGGTGGCACTTGTGTCCCAAAATCCAGAGGGGGCGGCTGTGTCGTGTCCCACCCCGAGGAAGCCGATGCGACGGCACGAGCCCAGCGAGGCAAAGCAAAAAGTTCAGGCAGCTGGCTGCAAAGAAGGGACCTTCTTTGCAAAAAAAGGAAGAAAGGAAGAGAAAGCTGGGGATTTTTGTGTCTGGTTTTTTGTGGGGTTTTTTGCCTCTTGTTTTTTTGTGTTTTTTTTTTTCTTCCCGTCGTTTTTGTCTTTTTCTCACCCACTCTCTCCTCCCGCCAGCCCTGGGAAGCCAAAGCCGGCTGGAAGGATGCTCCCGCCGCCTCCAGCCAGCCTCTCCGCAGGCCCCTCGCCAGATGCTGCCCTACTTTTTCCCGACGCTTTTCCCACTGTTCTCCCGCCGCTCGCTCGGCAGGCGTGGGCTGGGAGCGGCACCCGCTCCCCAGGACCCGCAGCACCCGCTCCCCTGTGCCAGGCACCCAGACCAGGCAGCCAGGGGTCACCTCCCACCCTGCCAGACATTCCAATTCCGCAGGGGAAGGTGCTCGGGGCAATGCTGATTTGAAATCATTTTAATCTTCGCGTTATTATTTAATCATTAAAAAAAAAAAAAAACATAAAAAAAACAACAAAAGGAAAGGTCCACTCCGTGCCCCGAATTCCCCATTAATTCAGCTGGGGGAGGAACATCACAAGAGCGGCTGATTAAGGTCCCTTTATTAAACAGTCTTTAAAGTTGCTCTTAATCTTTCAGATTTGTTGCTACGATAAAAAAAACAAACCAACCAACATTAAAAAAAAAAAAACAACCACCACAAATGGAAGCTGGTAATATTTTGCTTTTCATTGTCCTTTCTCTGCCCTTTTCTTCCCTTCTCCTTTTGCTGAGAGGACAAACAGAAGGGAAAAAAAGGGGGGAGAGGGAGAACAGGGATAGAAAAAGATTTAAGAGAAAAAAAATAATCCCTGCTGATGCTGAACGTCAAATATTAAGATTTTTCTCTCCCCCCACTTTCAGCAATATCCCCATTAAAGAATAAACCCCCAAACAATCAGCGAGACTTGCTTAGAGGACAAGGCTTCCCCATTCTCTCTTCCCTGTTAGGATTTAATCCCTGAAGCCAAGAGCAGGTAGGATGGAGAGCAGGTCCCCAGACCAGGGCCTGGGCATGGGGACATCGTGGCACAGAGGGAGGTCTCCAGATGATTGCAAAAGGATTTTAGCAATTACCTTGATTAGTTTTACTCCTTTCCCTCTAAACCCCACAGACAGCTGGGCTCCCAGAACCTCTCTCTCACCTGCTTTTACAGAGAGGAAAAAAACCTGGGATTTGATTCAAGCCGGGAGGTTTTGGGGTTTTTCTGGGGGGTGGCTGCCTCACCATCCAGAGTGGGAGCAGAAACACCCCACGCTCCAACGGAAGGAAACCCCTACAAAAAACAAAGCCTTTTCCCCTCACGCTCCCATTTCCATCGAGCTGGGAAGCCCTCAGGAGCTTCCTAGCGTTGTTTTGGCACCCTCCTCCCCTCCCTGGCACTTCAATACCAGGGGACCAGTTTCTTCCTTTCTCACCACCGGGAATTTCCACCTTTTCTTCTCTGGACACAGCCCCTGTTCCCACAGCAATGAGCTTCTCTTTCCTCCCTTTGTCCTCTGGCACACACACTCCTGTTCTGCCTCAGGGACCAAACCCTCGCTCCCAGGTGGGCCAACCTCCTACCTGGGAGCATCCTTCCCTTCTCAGTGGGGGTACCGCTTGGTGCTGGAGGTTCCAGGGCTGGAAATGCCCCAATTTTGGGGGGTCTGTGCCACTCTGTGTAGGTGGGACTCCACCTGGAAGCATCCCAACTGATGCTGCAACACATCGGATACACGGACACGCAAATCAACGCTCCCTCCCTCACCTTCCTCATCCCTCCCTTGGTGATACAAGACCCCAAGGTGTGGATAAAACACTGCCCTAAAACACACGCAAGACTGCCGAGTTAAATAAAGTTTGGGATGCTGAATCCAGGGTCGTTATGGTGACAAACACGACCTCCCAGGTGGAGCACGGCTTGGGTGGATGCAGGACATCCACGGCAGAGCAGTGAAACGGCTTCAGAGGCATCTCCGAGGGATGTACAGCAGAGAGAGGGACCAGAGGTGATCCAGAAGGGTCTCAGGGGAGCAGGGGCAAAGGATCACGCATACTGAACGTCACGGAAAAAGCAGGGGAAAAAAAAAAAATCACGGTGCCCCCCAGCCTCGTCCTTTTCTCCTCTCTGCGCCCCAGCGGCTGCATTTCCATAAGCGATCTGCACTAATTGCTTTAACTACGGCCGTGCTGCGGGTAATCAGAGTCATTAGGTGACCTCTGCTCCGGGAGGGCAGCAGGGTTGGCGCAGCTCCCCACGTCCAGCACCACGGGGCAGCCTCCCCCCGGGGCAGGGCACGCTCCTGCATCCCTCCCCCGTGCCACAGCAACGGAACTTGGCTCCAATTTACTCTTCCCTGGAGCCCAATCAGTGAACGGCCCCCCCCCAGCTCCTGCCCGGCAGCGGGGAGTCTGGATCCTCCTGCCGCAGCAGGGATGGATCCTGAGGCTTCCTGGATGGACCAGCCACCGGCAATGCCACAGCACCGGGAGCTGCCACCACAGCTGCCAGCTAGACCGGGGCTGGGGGCGGTTGGGCTGGGTCCAAATAAACATGTACAAGCACCTGAACCCCCTCAAATGCTCCCCAAACCCTCTATCTGAATGCAGAAAATAGGTATTGTCCCATCCCCATCCTGGGCAGGGGGGCAGGAGGGAAGAGCTGTCACTGCCCAGGGGACACTGGTCTCTAAGGCTAAGCACCAGCCATGCACCAGCCTGGAGCTGCTCCCTTGCAACCCCAAAGCACCCACGGCTGGCTGTGCTGAGGGGTTTAGCCTCAGAAAGTCCCTGAGGTCCTGCACTGAGCCTCCTTAATTAATCCTGTCCTCGCTAAAGGATATGTCTCCTATGGAGACAGGCTGGGAGAGCAGGGATTGTTCAGCCTGGAGAAAAGAAGGCTCATGGGAGACCTTAGAAACCCTTCCAGTGCCTAAAAGGGCTCCAAGAGAGCTGGAGAGGGATTGGGGACAACGGCCTGGAGGGACAGGACAAGGGGGAATGGCTTCTCACTGCCAGAGGGCAGGGTTAGATGGGATATTGGGAAGGAATTCTTCCCTGTGAGGATGGAGAGGCCCTGGCACAGGTTGCCCAGAGAAACTGTGGCTGCCCCATCCCTCGAAGTGTCCAAGGCCAGGTTGGATGGGGCTTGGAGCAACCTGGGCTAGTGGAAGGTGTCCCTGCCCGTGGCAGAGGGTGGAACAAGATGAACCTTAAGGTCCCTTCCAACCCAAACCATTCCGTGATGTCCAGCAACATGTGGCAGGTTCAACGTCCTGCAAGCACAGCTCAAAATGCAAAAAGAAAAGAAATAAAAAATGCTGCTTTAAAACCCAGGCAACCCTCTGCTAAGGAGACAGGACCCCAGACCCCACAGCAGCCTGTCCCCACAGGAGTGTGGGCAGTGGGGTCCCTTCCACACACTTGACATCCAGGCTGGGAGGTGTAAGGAAACATCCACGCTTCCAGGAAAACACACTGCAGCTCCGCTTCTGCCTGTCCACAGGGACCCATTACACTAACAGTGTGTCCATTCAGCCTGATATATAAATTACTAATGTAAATTAATGGATAATTGAAGCCCTTTAGTCCTAAATATTTAAATTATTTAACAGGCAATTAAGAGAGAAGGAGAAAGAAAAGAGGAAAAGGGGCCTTAACCCCAACAGGCAGGAAAAACAATATAAATGAAGTGAGAGGAGAGCAGAAAGAGCTGAATATACACATTTTAAAGGGATGCTGCCAGGTTCACTTTGTTTGAGCTGGGAGGGTGTTACAGTGAATGCTCTGAGACCCAGGGGGACAGGAAGGGGATCATCCACCAAACAACCCTGCTGAGCAGCAGGACTGATCCTGATCCAGGTGCTTTCCAGGACAGGAAAGCTCCATGGCTACGTTTGTAACAGCTCCTGGTTATACAGAGATCACCAGAACTTCCTGACGTGCCAAAACAATACTTTCAGATAATTTTTTTTATTCATCCATCCTACCCCTAAAATGACAGCATTCCTTTAGGTAATACCATCTCTGACCCCTCTGTTAACCTGACTCAAGTACAACTTTATTCCAAGTGTTTTCGTCTTCTTTTTTTTCTTTTACAAGCGGTCTACGTGGCTATTTCCCTCTCTGCACTCTCCCACCCCGTTCCTCTCCAAACATCCTCAGCAAGGCAAAGTGGCTACAACTGCTCACAGTGGCAATCCACGGGGATGCTGGATGTCACCAGTGCAGTGAGTTTCCCCCATCCTCAGATACACAGGAGAACCCCCCAAACAATACAGCCGGCAGCAAGGAACAGGTCAGCACCGAGAAACACTCCATTTCCTCCTCAGGCCTCCATGCCAAACTGGCCTGGGATATTCCCAGAGCTCCCCTGAGAGCTGGAAGAGGTCATAAGGAAAAAAATGGTCCGCTGAGAGAAGACGTCATGTGGGAAAAAAGGCATCTTAACAAAAGCAGCGTGTGAGCCTGAGCGTGCCCGGGGACGACACCGAGGGCAAGGAGGGGGATCGAGACAATAGTGAATAGACCTCGGATTATATCCTGAACTCGCCGCCCCGCGGGAACAGGGTTATAAAAACCCCTTTTATTTTGTTTGTAGTCCAAAACAAACAAGTACATAAAAAGCTGAACGCGGAGGAGCCAGACAGGAAGTGAGTAACATCTGGGAAACATCTGGCCCCGGCCATGCCACGAGCCCGGCCGCCGGCACAGCTCCGGGGACCTGCAGCTCCACACCGGTGGAGGTCCCCAAAAACCCTCCCCAGGGGGGGCACTCCTTGGCTCCCCAGCTGGGCTGGGTGAAAGGATGCCCTGAGCAGTGCAAGCCACCCTGGTACAGGGCTCTGAGCACCGCAGGACACCCCCAAAAAGGGCTCTGAGCATTGCAGGACAACCTCTGAGCATCACAGGACACCCCCAAAAAGGGCTCTGAGCATTGCAGGACACCCTCTGAGCATCACAGGACACCCCCAAAAAGGCTCTGAACATTGCAGGACATCCCCAAAAAGAGCTCTGAACATTGCAGGACACCCCCTAAGCATCACAGGAACCCCCTGAGCAGGGCTCTGAGCATTACAGGACGACCCACACAGTGCAAGATACCCTGAGCATCTCAGGACACCCCTGAGCAGAGAAAGACACCCTGGTCCAGGGCTCTGAGCATGGCAGGATGAAGGCAGGGATCAGCTGGCACCAGGGCACACATCCTTCTCTGCAAGAGAGAGCGGGTCCCGCCCAGCATTCACAGGGGCTGGAGGTATTTTCTTCTTTCTCCTTCTCACCTGCTGCTCTTCCTGCCCCAGAAGCCCTGGTGGAAGAGCTGCCCGGCACGAGGCCCCGAGCAGAGTCCTGGGAAGCCTGGGGAGGCTGCAGGGCCTGATGTTTGGGCAGGATCCAGGATGGCTGTGAGCAAGGAAAGCTGGCTTGGCAGGATCACCACCCAGACTCTGGCACTGGGGAATTCCCCCGTGGCCCAGCCCAAGCTGCCAACCCACACCTTCCCTCTCCACCCACCCAAAGCCAACGGGGGCAGAAAAGAGGGATGCAAGCGACCCCACAGAGCTGTTGGATACCAGGGGCAGTTGTCATGGAAGAGCAGCCATGCTCAGGACCGGTCTGGACCACAGCAAGAGTCACTTCTGTCACCTCCATGCACCCCCAGCTGCATTTACAGCCAGGAAATGCACCAACCACACTCAAACACGCAGAGCAATTCCACTGATCCTCCACTGTTCCATCGGCTGTGCCGGGGCAAAGCACCAAACTCCTGGCCAAACAGCCTCCCTCAGCCCCTTGGAGCACTCCAGCCACTCCTGGCACAGGACAGGATCCCCCCAGCTCACCAGATGTACCCAAAAGTTCTCCCCAAACCACATCTCCTCAGCATTTCCTACGCAGGGAGGGATGTCGTTCCCATCTGCTCTGGCAGAGCCCAGGATTAGCACCTCGGGTATTCCAGAGGGGAGGATTAACGGCGCTGTGGCGCTGGACCACGCTGCAGAGGGAGCAGCAGCTGCCTGCACAGCATCTGGCACCCGCTGCTCATTTATTTCTCATCGTGGGCTTGTGGGCAGCAGCCTGGAGGGCTGCTGAGGGCCAAGGACGATACTGCTCGAGGCTCGGGTGTCCCACAAGAGCAGGCAGGCCAAGGGCAGCTCTTTTGGGGTGTGCTGCAGCCATGCTGGCAGCCTGCCTGAACGTGGAGCACCTCGCCCTGGAGAGCTTGGACAAGATGCAGGGGACTCGGGGAGTGAAAGGGAGGCAACAGGGGATGAGAATGGGGATGTCAGAGAGGAAAACGGGGAGGGGGAAAGAAAGCAATCACAGAATCACAGGAGGGTTTCGTTTGGAAGCGACCCTAAAGATCATCTCATTCCTGCCCCGCTGCCACGGGGGGCACCTTCCACTAAAATACCAGAGGAGCAAGGAGAGTGTTGGGAAAGGGAAACGACCAAGGCACATTAAAGGAAAAAATGATCCACCAGGCTGGCAAGGTTAAAATAGCAAAAACGCTGGGACAGGGGAGGATATAGAGGCCTAATTAGAGAAGCCTCACCCAGAACACGCCACTAGCAAAAAGCATCTGCTGTGTCAGGGACAGAAACGCCGGATGCTCGTGCCCCGTTCCCTGTCACTGCACACCCTGCAGCAAGGGGCACAGTTCCCAAACCCTCAGCAAGGGCCTGCAAAAGCCCAGTCTAATTTTGTTCCATCGTTTTCGGTCACCTTTACCCCACTTGATGCCCACCTGTAGGCTTTTTTTGTGCTATTCCTTTAAAAACAGCTAAAAATTAGGCGGCTCCAGCAGCAAGCAGCTGCCCAGACGAGTCGGACCCCATTTGCAGGAGGCGGTGAGAGCACCGACCACGTCCCCAGTGTGTGACACCACAGCTAAATTTGGCCCAGCTAGCAGGCAGAGCGGCTCCTGAAGGTGTCTGAACACGTGCAGGCTGTTGGGACGAGGAGGGTGATGCACAGGAACCCACCGGAGCCAGGCAGCCTGTTCCCACCATCCACTCGCACGTGCTTTTTCTTTAAAACTCCCAGCCTAAATAAGGCTTTGGGGAGGAAATTAATGAAAAGCAAAGCTGATTACAAAGAACAATACAATGACTCAATCTGTTTCTTTTACCTCAATTGTATAAAGCTTTTACATTTATGAAGGTTTCTCTCAATACACAATGAAATGGGCCTCCGAGGGAAGCAGTAATGGCCCTGGAGACTTTTGAGCAAGACTGGACAAAACACCACCGGAACAATCCCAGAGGAAGGGCCAGATGATCTAACAGGTCTTTTGCATCTTTAATTTCTCGCCCTTTTTTTCCTTTCTCCTCCTGTTTCAGGCACGGGTTTTTTTGGTTGCTGCTAATTAGATGTTAATGCAGGAGCGGCTGCTTTTTCAGCACACGGTGTAACCAAGGGGAAAATATCGGGGCCCTAAATGACAAACAGATCCCAGGGATGGGTGTTCCTTCTTCTCAGCATGGAAAATATCTTTCTGGAGGAAACACAGTCCATAAAATGTGGATACTCTTTCCACACCAGGATGGGTTGCTTCTGCACCCCACTGCCTGTTGCCCATGGGTCAGGACAGTGCCAGCTTCAGATCTCCCTCTCCGACTCCACACTCAACCTCTGAACCAGCACATGCAAAGGACCTCCAAAGTTGTTTTGTCTATCCAGAGACAGTGGAAAAACCCCACCAGCACAAGACGACATCCCAAACCAACCTGAGTTTAGGTCAACCACCCAACTGACCAACAAGACCAACCAACGCTCCTGGCTGTAGAGCACCTCCCAGGAGAAGGCAACGGGATGTTCTTCACCACCACCTCCTCCTCCTCTGCTGTTTGCTGGGCTATCTGGCTCATGTCTAACACCCACCTCAGTGAGCTTGCAAGGAGCTGAGCCGAGCTGTTTGTGATGAAATCAACGAGGCGACGCAGAGGCAGAGTCTGTGCCCTTGCCCGTGGCTCCCGGCCCCGACACAGGACAGCCACCGAGGCTTGTCACTGCCTGCACAACCATAAACACCATCAGAGAACCATCAGGTCGGAAAAGATCTCCCAGACCACCGAGTCCAACCCCACCTTGTCACCCAGCCCCAGAGCACTGCGTGCCATGTCCAGACATTCCTCGGACACCCCCAGGGATGGGGACTCCACCACCCAACAGTGCTCGGAGAATGCTTGGCAGAGATGTTCCACTGTGCTCCCACAAGATTGAAACAGATTTCAAATATTCTGTTGTCTTTGATCACCCTTCCAGAAGCTCTGTAGGAGAAGCCCACACTCTGCCAGCCCTGGCCAGCAGAGATGACCCTGACTCCGTGCAGGGTTTGTGCTCCACTGGAGCACCATCATACCCTCAGGTCCACATGGAAGGTCAAGGCACAGATCCAGAATGGATGGGGAGCCTCAAATTTGTTACAGTGGGATGTTACTCCCCTCGTTAACGGGGTCAGAGCCCCCCCAGAGCTACTGGTGTCCCCACGGGCAGTGACCTCCCTCCGGCCCCACAGAGGATCCCGGTGCCTAAGCCCCAGTCATGACAGGAACAAAAGCCACTGCTAAGAGACACATTTACGACCTTCCAAGAGGGAGCCCGCTGACAGCTTAACGAGCTTTTTGTTTTTCAAGTAGTGGTTTTATATTTACGACCTGAAAGGGAAAGATGCAAGTAAGGCAGATGATCATGGGGCTATCTGCTCCTTCTGCTCCTGACCCGCTGCTGTCCAGCCCACATCCAAGCCATTCCGGAAAGCCATAAAAAACGATTGCATTTCAACTTCTCCCCACCCCCCACCCCCTTCTTTCTCTCTCTCCCCTCCACTAAAAACGAAAAGCACCTTTTTTGGTGGTGGTCATTTCTTGTTAATGTTCACCCCAAGGAAGAGCATCAAATATTAATGCAGGAAGCTTCAGAGAGATCACACCGGGAAACAGAGGCCCCATATGTTTTGGAGCATCCCAGTGGATGCAAGATCCCACCAACTCATCCCCAAGGCCTGGCTCTTAAAGCCTGGGAAGGAAGGAGGAGGCCAGAAGCTGGTCTTTTATGAGCGGGAGAGATCACATTCCTGGGATATCAGCCCAGAGTTACACTTAGAGGAGGAAAAAAAGTTAAGGAGGGAAAAAAAAAAATCAAACCCCACCACTGCTCCACAGGATGCTGCACTGTTATTTATAAGCTTCATAGTGAAAACAGAGGGCAAAACTCACTGGTTGAAGTGTTTTTTTTATCCCCAGTTCTCAGCATTAGCACAGCAGAGAAAATGCCTCTGGGCTGCAAGAGCATTCCAGCCACCAGCAGGAAGATAAGCCTCTTCCTTTGCCTCCAGATTCCTTGGCAGAGAGGAGACACATGGGGTTTAATTGCCTACAGAGATGCCACAGCCCTGACACAAACATGATAAGAGCTTTTGTCCCGTGATAAAGACCCTGCCCTGTGCTCCTAAAACTCAGAAGGGACCTTTGCTGAGTGGGGGACTCCAAGGGGCTGGGGAGGGGGGTATGGAAGGCCCAGATGTGCAATGCAACATCGGGAAGGGGAATTGTCCACTGTGGCAGCATCCCATGGAACACTGTGCCTGCTGCACCACGGCACATGATGTTGGACATACACATCCCATCTTCCAGGGGAGGAATGCACCACTGTGTGCTTGGTGGTGGCATCTCTGGGCCCAAATGGTTGGACTCCGTGATCTTTGATGGCTTTTCCAACCTGCACTGCTGAGTCCAGCTCTGGGGCCTCCAGCATAAGAAGGGACGTGGACCTGCTGGAGTGAGGCCACGGAGATGCTCCAAGGGCCAGAGCACCTCCCCTATGGAGACAGGCTGGGAGAGCTGGGATTGTTCAGCCTGGAGAAGAGAAGGCTCCAGGGAGACCTCAGAGCCCCTTTCAGTACCTAAAGGGGCTCCGAGAGAGCTGGAGAGGGACTCGGAACAAGGGCCTGGAGGGACAGGATCCTTCCAACCCAAACCTTTCTGTGATTCTATGAACCAGACTTCTGAGCTTGGGACATCTTCTCCCTCATCCCCCTTCATGCCCACACAAGCCCAGCTGGGCAGCAGTGAAGCCACAGAAGCCCCGGGTGCACAGGAAAAGAAAAAGAAAATTAAAAAAAAAAATTAAAGAAAGGAAATTGAAATTAAAAAAAAATAGGCTTTTAAGTGGGACTGAGGATTCCCCAAGCGCAGTTCAGAGCCAGGCGGGGCGGGGGAGGGGTGCTGAGCAGCGGGCAGCCCCCTCCCTGCTCCCCTTCCCCACTTATCGCTGCCCGGGGCTCTGCCCGGCGCCTGCCGATAATCAGGGAGCGCATTGAAACCCCGGCGCCAGACTGGATCCTTATCTCCTCCCGAGGAGGAATGCGGGATGGGGGCAGCCCCTGCAGCAGCTCCAGGAGGAGGAGAAGGGGGAGGAAGAATCCCCTTCCCCTGGCCCCTGCAGACAGAGAGCAGGAGCTGGGGAGGGGCGGGGGGATGGAGGGACCCCCGAGGGGTGCGCAGGGCTCGGTGCCCAGCCCCGGCTCCCGGGGCGGCCGGAGGGGTCGGAAGCACCCCCGCCTTGCGCAAGGGCCGGGTAATTATCCCCGGGGATGATTACTCTGCTTCATTTCCCCATAAAGTCAAGCCCTGGGTGCGGGAGCGCGGCTGGGAATGCCCGAGGCTGGAGCCGGGGGGGACACGAGGCGACAGCCCCGAGAGCCACCGTCCCGCCCAAAAAGACGCAGGATGAGAGCTGTGAGCCATTCCCAAAACAGCCATTCCCAAAACAGCCCAAGGCCTTTCAGGGCTCGGTCCGTGGACCCTTGCAGTCTCTCCGGTAGGAGGGAGAGGAGGGCGGGATGCCCAGAGCCTTCCTCCCTGGCGAGGAGGGTGGTGGGCTCTGCTCAGACTGTTTCAGGAGCTGCGCGGGGCTGATCTCCATCACCAACAGGACCGACAGGAACTTCCAGCCACCCAGCACCAGCGAGGAGAAGGAGAGGAGGCGCTGCTGGCTCTCCTCCCGCCTGCTGCCAGGTGGGATGGGAGCCACGGCTCCAGCCTGGCGCTCCCTCCCGGCACGAGGGCTGGATGCTCTTAACACCCAAAACCAGCTTCGAGTGGTTATTTTCACAACTAGGCACCCAGAACTTTTCGCCTCGGTGGCTGGAAAGCATCGCACCAGCACCCACGGTGAATTCGGACTCACATCGTGCCAGAGGCACACGGCGTCCACAGGCAGCGAGTCCCAGCCAGTGTCTGCAACCCCCAGCTCCAGCCCTGCCAGGGATTTCATGGGCATCCACCCAAGAAGGACTCCTGTTGGTGCCCAAGGAATTCGCATCCAATTAAAGGGATATTTATATAAAAAAAATAAAAATCATAATAAGGGGCTAATGAAGTTTAGAAGCTGCCGACAGCAGCCATATGCCTCAAATATGCTGGGTACAGCCGGTGCCTAGGTAATGCAACTGCAGGTATCAGCTCGCCTAATTAGCTACCAGAAGAAAGTCTAATTTAAAACAAAGCTCTTATTTTATTTATTTGCTGACAGTAGCAGAGCGATTCCCTCCAGCATGATGTGAAAGCAAACACACTGCCCTCAAAATAAACCACCACGGGCTTTTTAATTTTATCCTCCAACAAGTGTTCCCTGGTTAGTCTTTGGCAAGGGGAAAAAAAACCAAAAACAAACCAAAAAAACCCCAACAAAACAAACCAACAACAAAAACCCAACCTGCAGCTTCCATTAGCATTACAGAGGGCTTGCAAAGACAGCTTCCCACTTGTCACCTCCCTGCCACACAAAACAGCAACACCATCAAGAGCTTCTGCTGTGCCAGGGAAACTGCCTGTAATAAAATATCCCTAAGAAAATGCGTCCCCCTTCTACTGTCATCATTTGGGGTGATGAAAGGGTCCAGCACATCCAGGCCCCCTCTCTGCCATCACCCTGCAGATGCCCAAGTTGGCTCCAGACCACTGGTGTGAGGTGTAGGTCACTCACCCAAATTCAGACTCCTGACCCTCCCCATCCCTTCCCTTTCTTTGCCTCTGGATGCATCCGGAAGGCACTGTGGAGAGGGGAAAGAGAAATCCTAGAAGCATGGAGAAAGTGCAGGGCCACTGTGATTTTATTTAGTATCTTTATTTATTGAAGTGCTTTAAATAGACAGGGATTGACTCTGCCGGCTCTGGCTATTACAGCTTGAAAGGGGAGCTGCAGGCAGCCCTCTGATTAATGCACACGAGGCTACTTCCATGGATGCTCAGCATCCCACTCCATGTGGTACCTCCTCCCGTCTTCCAAACCCCAGCAGGGACCCCTAAATCACCTTCCTCTCGCAAACCACAACCTCCTGGTGCCTCTGCTGCTCCCCTTTACACCATCCCCAGAAAATGCCTCTCCACCACCACCACCACCCTCAGTCACCTCCACGTCCAGCATCAAGCCACCAGCTCCACCACCCACCCAAGCCAAACCCTTCCCCCTTGCCCCTGTCACCTTCCTCACACAGTCCAAGCTCATCCAAATAATCAGGGATTTATTCTTTCCTAACAGCACGTCCTGCCAACCCTTTATGGCTTTCTGAAAGCGGGGAGAGGCATCACAACACTGGCTGGGCCCTGCATTTTTCTTTCCACTGATTCAAGTAATAATGTTCAGTTAAGGAGTAAGTAAAAAAATCACTCTATTCTTAGGCAGCCGGGAAAGAGGGGGAAAAATCTATTGCAGCGACCCTGAACAGGCACGTCCCCAGGGCTTGAGGCAGAAAACTTATCAGACACTGCTCTGATAACATATTCAGGCTGAACCGTAAGTCTTCAGCGTCTAAAAGGTGGATAAAAGGTGTTCCTCACTGCAAACTGAGCGAGCAGGGGGAAATGAGGTTACAAAACCACCGAGGCCAAAGGCTGAGGGGGTGGCAGCAGCTCCGGGGCTCGGCCACATCCCCGGCACACTCTCCAGAGGGCTAAGCAGGAGGGCACCCACCTCCTGCCACCATAGTGGCCAGGGAGAGTTTGTCTTTTGCTTGTTTAAGGCTGCAGAGAAGTAGGAAAATCAGCATCTGTACCATCCTCAGGCTGGTGAAAGATTTCCCCTGGGGCCAGCATCCTCAGTCATCCTCAACAAGGTATTTGCTCATTCTGGACCCATTTGCTTCCCCTGCTATGTGTCCCAGTCCCAATGCCCATCTTACAACACCTTTCCCCCCCTTCCCCCAACACAGCTCCTTTTCTTCCCTGTAACTCCAAACCAACCCTTTGTCCCGGGCACAAAGAGCTGCGAGGTTTCTGTGCAGGTTTCTCTCTGCACTGGTTTCCCATCTGGCTTCTCTGGGAATGCCAAAGCACAAAGTAAGCCAGCTGTGACCTGCAGCTACTTTTTAAGAAGTAACTCCACTGGAATTTTCTCCACACCTCGTGCAGTGATGGAGTTGAAAACACAACCTCAGAGGGGTTCCCCTTCCCCTCAGCAATCACCTGCTCTCCATTCGCCTCCTGAATCCCATAAGGATCACCCAAGCTGGGGAAGCCAAGCAACACAAAGCAAGCTGGAAACAAAGTCCTGTCCTGTTTCCAAGCCACCTGGGAAAGGTCAAGTTAACTATTCTTGACCTAAAAAAACCCACCAAAAACCCATGTTTTCCATGCCTTAGCACCCCCCACGCGTGGATGGGAAGCGCGTGGCACGAGCAAGTAGCAACCACACAGCTGCTTTTTCAAGTTCCAGTGCCCCAGGCTCAGATTTCCAAGCAAACCCCAGGCTCCAGCCCAACTGCTTCCCATTCCTAGGGATGGTGACCCCTCAAACATCAGCCCACCAGCTCCACAGCACCGCCATCCCTACAGATTTTGGATGCCACCACCTTCCCCAAACCTGCAGCTCAGCGCTGCAGACAGGGGTGCCCGATCCTGGCATCACCCAGCCAAAGCCATTGCTTCCTCCCTCTCTCCTTCCCTCCTCCCTCCCTCAGAGGCTGGTTTTCCAGGCAAAACAAGGATGGGAATTACTCAGGCAGCATGTGACATGACCACCAGAAGGAGGGCATTGCATTACTGGAGCTAAAACTGGATCCCGGTTTCTATTGTCTATTCTTTTGTAGTGATGGGAAGAAAGAGCTGCTGCTCTGTAATCAGGCCTCTTCTGGCTGCTTCCCTGCTTTTAGGGCCAACCAGGATAATGCAATGTTGCTTTCATGTGGCAAGAGAAGCTTATAAACAACACTATTACACTGATACAGCGCCGAAATTAAAGCCCTGCTCCGAGCCTCAGTCACTCCCACAGGCAGCCTGCTTTGCCTCGGACTTAATATCTTCTCCCAAAGCCTGCAATACAGCGAACAGACTAAATTTCATCCTGAATTAGCACTCGTGAAATTTAATTACTCCAAAAACGATGTCTATTACCTATTTCTGAAAAGAAGAGCAATTCCTTCCAGCTTTTGCTCACGTTCTCTCGGCAAACGCTCGCTTCTTGTTTCCCTCAAAGCAGAGCAGCTCCAGATCACGATTCACCCCAAACAAATCATGACAGTCTTTTCTTCACTGATGCATCTTCGCAGCTTTATTTTATTTTTTGGCCCAGAATTATTGAAATTTACCCCACCACTGCCTCATATAAATTCAGATTCTGAGCTCACCCATACAGATCGAGCCTAAAACCTCCAGAGCGGATTCACTCAGCCAGAAATGATCTCAGCTGTGAAACATCACAAGGGGCAGTCACTTTCTCAGCAGCCTCAAAATAGAGGTTGTTTTTCCTTTTTTTTTTTTTTTTTTTAAATTAAAAGGGATGCCATCTCTCTGCATTATCTGGAATAAACATCCTGGTGCTGGAACAAAAAACACACTTTTGCTTTCCCAGCTCCAGTTTCTCATTTTCACCAGCTTCTTGAGAACCTCTTCATGGTTTTCCAAGCCTTCTCCTGCACTTCATTAAGAGCCTATGTCTGCAAAAAACGTGGTTTAAACCCCAGGGAATTCTGCAATAGGACAAGGACTCATTTCCCCACCCAACTGACTGGAGCCCTTCCCCAGGCTCAGCTTCTCCTGGATTAAAGCATCTCCTGGGCAGCTTCGTTGGGATGAGCCAGTGAAGCAAGGCCGAGGCTTATTGTGGCACTTCCCTAGGGACAAATAGCAGCCAGATCAAACCCTGGGGAGATCCTCAGGACCTGCAGAAGCAGCTGGAACTATGTCAGTGGAAGATGCTCTTTCTCATCCCTCATCTTTCCCCTTGATGTTCCCTTTTCAGAGAGGTCAGAGACTGTCGCCCCCACAAAACCATGAAAAGTCAAAGCTCCACAATTCTTCTGACTCAGAGGTCTAAGATAACCCAGACTCATGCAAACTTTAGGCCCTGTGATTGACATAAATGCCTTTTTAACTCCCTTTTTTCTATACACACAGTGGCAAAATGAGTACCAAGTAACTACATCACATCCACCATGCCATAGGATTCCTTCCAAAGCCTGTATCTAGGCTACAAGGAAGCCCACCCTTCCTTGCCCATCTCCCCCCACTGACCAGGGCATGGGATGCTCTTCTCCTGCTTCCATCCGCCTCAAACATCATCAGCAAAGGCTCATTTCCTTCGAATAAAGGTCTCCTGCCAAAAAAATGCCTTTTGCCATGCCCTGGCAGCAGCCTTCAGCTCTTCCCTCACCTTGCCTAAGGTTTTACCAACTTTTTCCTCAGTCCATCGTGTGTCTCCAGGCACCCCCACATGCCAGCTCGTACGCTGTGGTCCCTCGAGCAGCCAAGCAAAACCTGTTTTCCTATAGATCTGCTGCTCCAAATACTCCCACCCACGTGGCGTTTGTGTTCCCCAATAGTAGGTGGAAAGTGTTATGCTGTTGATGTTTTGGGTTCTTGTTTTTTTTTTTTTTTTTTTTTTTTTTTTTACTGGGATATTAATAGATCCCTCTCACTGGCCGATCAGCTTGCCTAGATAAAAACTTTATTGCTAATTTCCTAATCAGGCGGGCGCTTAATTACGAGACATCTTCTGAGTCAGAGGGGGAGGGATGCAGACACACAAACAGCACGGCAGGAAAGGGAAAAAAAAAAAAAGTCTGGATTTTTATAGGAAATCAAGCTAAAAAAAGAAATCCCCCCCCCTTCCCCAAACAAACAAACAACAACTGAAAAAAAAAACAAAACAACCACAGAAGCCAGGCAAGCAAAAGATAAATCTGTGGGGATTTTTGCTGTCTTAGGCACAAGAGCTCCTCTTGGTGTGGGGGACAAGGGTGATGCTGTGTCCCACCATCCCTTTGGAGGAGGGGGGTTGCTCCCAGGGGTCACAGCAGTGCCTCCCCCCTCCCGTGTCCCACATAGAGCTCGGTCCCCATGGGCTGAGAGCAGATGGTTACCAAGCTGACAGGTTGCAAACAGCTCTGTGGAGCCGGTCGGGGAAGCACATACTGTCTCCCTGTGCCTTTAGTTTCGGAAACAAAAGATGTCTCCCGGCTAAAAAAGTTTGCTGGGAGACCTCGGCGCTCCTTCCTGTCTCCGGATTTCTTTTCCAAGAGCACTTTCACCCAGGTCACATCGCTCGGGTCCGATGTCTGCACAGCTCTCCAGGCTGCCTGCACAGAACATTTTCCACTCTGAGAAGGGAAAATGGACCTTTTCCTCTGACTTGCCTCTCTGTAGCTGGAAGGAGACTGCAAGGACAGCCACGGTGCAGGGCACAGCACCCTTGCTTTTCCAGCAGCCTGCAGACACTCCCTCCCTGGCAAAAATGTCTTCCTGTCAGGCTTGCAAACACCATGAACTCAGGACAACCCAGAGGAGCTTCTTCCCAGCATCCTTGTTGTTTGTTTATGGGAACCCCAAGGCTTGGAAACAGCCCTGGACCTCAGCCCTAAATGCACAGGAGAGGGACCCAAATCACCTCTTAGGGTGGGTTTACTTGGCGAAATCATCCTTTGCTAGGCCACGTTGGACACCCCACCCCACACCTACCACGACGCAAAGCGCCGCCAAACTGCAGGATTCCGGCTCCCTTGGCTTCCCTGCTGGTTTTAGCTCTGCAACTCGACCCTTGCAGGAACATATGGTTTGCATTCCTCCCCCCACCAAACTTTCCACAGACTCACACACGCTCTCCTTCCCCCGCCTCCCCGTGGCACACAGACCAAGGCCCTTTCCTCTTTAAGCGAGGGACGGTGCCGGCAGCGCTTCCCATCCCTCTCCGAGGGAAGGAGACGGGCACAGGCGGAGCGGGAGGGGCTGCAGTAAAACCCCTCGGCCGAGACTGCTAAGTGGGCTTTGCTGTTCCATGCAGGGGTCATTAACATCCCGGCTGGATCTGCTGCGTCCTCTTATAGCCAGTCCATAAATACTGATGGAAGCAGAGCCAGCGTGTCACTGGGATGCGGAGACAGAGAGGGAGGGGGGCAGCAAGTGGGTGCACAAGAGCCTGCTCTACAAGGGAAGCTTTTTCTCCCCCATCCAACCTCACCCCTCTGCAAAAGACAGGAACAGCAGCATGCCTTTGGGATGCAGGGATGGCAAGCGGGTGCAGCAGTGCCAGTGGACAGAGGATGTGTTCAGGGTTAAGCAGCAACTTCTCCTCCTCTTTTCCCCTCCCCGTGTGCAAAAATCATCTTTTATTTTCCTGTTAGGCAGTTTTCATCTCATTTTCTGCTTCATCCAGCAGCCAGGCTTTTCCCCCCTCAAAACGACTACGGCAGCCTAAGCTGGTTTTTGTTCAGCACAGACCAATCCAGCAGGAAGCAGTAAGAGGGATTTTTATGGAGCATTACTTTGCCTTCGTGGAAAGCGAGGCCTCACCTTCCCCCAGCCTGCGCCGCTGGGGGAGGTTAAAAATTCACAAGGGCACCCAGACCCGCTTCTTTCTCCCAGTGTCCTCAAAGCACTGCACTGGAGAGGAAGCCTTGTGGAACCTGGGAGGGCTGTGGATTAGATGGATGGATGGATGGATGGATGGACGGATGCCCCTGGCCAAAACAGCGCCCTGGCTGTGATGGAAAGCAGAAGCCTTGTGGTCTGTGAGCCCCGACTGCCTTCCCAAGGCATACCGAGCATTGCTGGAGTGCCTGTGTGCCCCACACCACCCTCCCAGCCACGTCCACCAACCCCGGGGCAAAAACAATACACCCAAATCCTCTGAATTTATGTACTTTCAGCAGCACAGGAGCAGTAAGCCTGACAGCTTCTTGGAGCCAAGCACAGCATGAATTCCCCTCAGCAGGTATTAAAAACCACACTTTAAAAAAACCCCAAAAATCTATTTTTGACCTGTTCTGTGTTTAGGATCGGTGTTACTCAAGGTTTTAGCTGGACATATGAGGCCCTGCAGTAACCTGTGGCTTCCCTACTCCTTATCCCTTGGGATCCTTCCTCATAGGATGCGACCCCATCTGCAAAGCCGGCGTGTGGGTTTTTCCATCCCTGGCAGGACCAGCCCCAACACGCCCCAGACTCCCGGGGTTTTGCTACAAACTACAAAGGAACCTGCCCAATTCGCCCCAGTTTGCATAACCAGTTTATCCCAAGCATTTGTTTTAAAAACTCAGCTCTGGTTAGTCATTGTTCAGCCCAAACAGAACCCAGCCCTCTTCCCAGCTTTTGGATCTCGCTTTTCCAGCTTTGGGCACAGCCAACGTTTTTATCTTGGTGTATAAATTTTGGGAGTCTGAAGTATGTGCCTCAATGCCCTGTTTTATATATATACACACATATACATTCTATATATATTATATATATATATATATGTCAGGGTAGCTGAAGGACTCATAACCCAGGATAGGGATTAACCAGTAGGCTCTAAGTGCTGAAATCCAAAACTAGTCGTTCACCAGTAGCAAATGATTTAGCACAGACACACATGGAAAAAAAAAAAAAAAAGGGGACTGAAAAAGGGAAGAAAGTCAGTTTTTATAGCCCTTGGCAGCCCACACCCCACACTTCCTCACACTCAGGATCCCGGTCACCCGAGCAGCTCCGTGCTGCTCAGCTCCACAGCCAAATCCCCTCTCCCGAAACAAATCCCTTTAGTGCCGACGCCGGAGCACGGAAAGAGGCATTTGCAAGGCTCTGACTGCAGAAAAAGCGGCCAAAATGATGCACAAGGGGAATCAGACATCCTGCAGGAAAACCTGCTTCCACAACTGAGTCAGCATCTCCTCCTAAAGACCAGGGGAGGACGAGCGTTCAGCCGCAGACCTGGTGGACACGTGCAGACGGACACGGCGGGAGAGCCCAAAATGCCACCTCTTCTTCTTTCCAGCCCAAAGCGGCCCTGGCAATGGTGACAGAGTTGGGCATGCACCCAGCTGTGATATCATGTCACCAAATCCTTGTCCCCTGAACGCAGACCGATGCAACTCAGAGCTAAGACCCTGAGTAGGGAGCTGTGTAGGGACATCCCAGCTCCAGCGAGGAGCTGGGAGCACTGGGAACAGTTTAATTCCAACCTAATTCAGACTTCCACCAATACTTGACCCGCTCTACAAAAATGTCCCCCAGTCAGGTCCCAGACAGCAGAAGAGACAGACATTTAAGCTTCTCCAAGATAAGCTGGAAGAGAAAACCCTTCAATGAACCTCGTCTCTAGCGCAGCGACCCAGACCGCTGATTACTTTTAATTGCTGTGTAATTGGACTCGAGGAGCCATGCTTTCATTTTAAGCCTGTCTCTACATTTCACATCTGTCAAAGTCGGAAAGAAAAACCTTCAAAAACAATATTCCGGTGCAGGAACACCATAGCAACATCCAGCAACTGCAAAAGGAGCTGCGGCAGTGGGGAGGCAAAGATTGCACTCCCAGCCTGTTTGGGATAAACAGGGGTGGAGGGAGGCTGCTGGATCCCACACCTGGGCAGTGATGGCCGCAGGCCAGCCCACAGCAGACAGCATGGCCACCCTGCAGATCCACCCTCATGACCAGCACTAATTACTACCTTCACTTGCAGGGCCCTGCGAAGCCTTCAGAGATGCCCCTCCAGGTGAGGGTGGGGACGCTTGCTCGGCTCCACGGATGAAAAGCAAGCAGCAGACCACATTATTTTTTTTTTTTTTCCACTTGTTTTAAATAGCAACCACTTTCTGGCTGCTGGAAAACACCCTCCTTCTGTTCTTCAAGCCAACCCAAGCAGATGGAGCCAATAATGCAGCCGGGTGATGGCGTAGGACGGCGAGGTCTCCACGGAGGGAGATCAGCCCCTGCTCACAGACCATGAGAGGGGAGGCCAGACCCCACAGCGATGGCAGGGAGGCATCAACCCAGTGGAAGGAACTTCTGTTCATCCCATCTCCATAAAACCCTGTTACAGAATCACAGAATCATTAAGGTTGGAAAAGACCTCCGGGGTCATCGAGTCCAACCTTTGACCAAACGTCACCTTGGGACTGTCCTCCATTCCAGTTGCTCTCAGTCCTCCATCTAGCAGTCACCATCATCTGAAGGAAGTATTCCAATTTCCCAGATATCATGGGAGTCCACTGGAAAACTGGAGGGTCAGTGAAGCAAGGTCTTCCACTGAGGACCACCCTGGTGCCTTCAGCCACTGCTGGGTGGATGTGCCCATGTGTGCCCCAAACCTCACAGCCTAGAAAGCATTGAGGACACTTGCTGATGGCAATATTGCATCCCAGGCGTGTCCCTTCTCCCATTTAAATCTGTCCTGAGGAGTTTCTGGGCTCTCCAACCTCCTGCCTAAGGAAAACTCCCACGCTATACAATGCAGCACAACCCTTTAATAGCCTCCCGCCTCCGCAAGCCACCCGGCCGGGAAGCCTGGGTATGGTTTGACACGTCTCATCCCTCCCTGTCACCGCCCCAGGAGCCCACCCAAAGGTGCTGCTCCTTGTTTAAGTCCTGGAAAAGGACCTGCAGAGGGCTTTAAATGCTGCTGACAGAGGAGGGAGCGTGGCGAGAAGGGGGCAATCAGGGGTCACTTCCACTCCAGTGGCAGCCCCCAGGGATGAGAGTCGGTCCACAAAAGGGAAGGCTCACAAAGTAACAGCAGGACAAAGTCTGGGTGGAGAAAACCTTGTTCTCATCTCAGCTGTGCCCTCAACTCCCAACCCTTTAACAACCACCACGTCTGTCTCCACACAACTCCCAACAGGGAGGGATGCCCAGCGGGGAGGAGCATCCTCGTGCCTTACAGGAGCATTCCCTGTGCCCCATCCTGCACTCAAACCCCTCTCACACACATTTTAGCTGCACCTGAACATCCATTTGGTCCAACAGATCAAGGTGTGCTGAAACCCATCCCTAAAACGAGCCAAAAGCATCCAAAAAGAAATCCTGCGCCCGCAGCGACAACAATACCAAGAGCATTTCTCCACCTCTATGGAAGCTTTGCAAGCTTTTTTTCATTCCCCACACCTCCTTCCAGCATCCCATGCTATCCACCTGCACGGATCCTCCAGCTGGGGATACTCCTGCAGGGCCCCAAAGCCCACCCATCTGCACTGGGATGTCCTCACCTCTCCTCCTGCGGTGGCCCCGCTCCAGAGGAAGGCAGATGGATCTAATACGCATTAAATGTCTCAAAATGGGATTTTCCACGCTCTTTCAAAGGGAAACAATCCCTCAGCTTTGGCACTCGGCGTAAGCTTGTGAAGGAGGGGAGCTGGGGGGCAGCAAAGGTTATTCATGGGGTCTTTATGGAAACCACCCTGGCGGGACCCCCCGGAAGCACGAGAGATGCCGGGATCTGACTTTTGTGTCTGGCTCCATGACAGGGTTGTACCAATTAGGGTAGCAGCCCGTGCTCACACCCCTGGGTATTCCAGCTGGGAAGGGATGGCTTGTGGTGCAAACAAGCCCTTTTCCTCCTCCTCCTTTATTCCCATAAGATAGGGGAATAAACTGGGGAGAGAAGCGAGGGCAGCTGTGCTCTGTGTGTGTACATAACAGATATTATGGACTGCTGCAGACAGATTGTGGGGCAAAGGGAGACCCCCACAAAGACTCTCCCCAAATCTGTACAGGTCTTGTTCCTCACCTGAAGGGACTCGCTCCCCCAAGGAAAGGGATACTACAGGCCCCAAATGCCAGGAGGGAAAAGCTCTGCTCAGTTTTCTCCAGGTATATTATTACTCTTAAGTAATAATAAGTGTCTCAACTCATGTTCTTCATCTCCCAGGGTATAAGAAAAGACAACAAACAACACAACACACCAGCACTGCCTTAAACTGAAACAACAAGCAAAGCCAAAGGGGAAAAACAGCTCAAAAAACCATTTGATTTTTAAATCCTGTGGGGCTATGGGAGCCCCTCCATCCAGACCAAGCCCTGTCTGGCAGGTAATGGGATGCAGCTCCTGATAACATATTTCACCTGGACAAAATCCAGCTCCAGGAGGAAACTTTGTGTCATGGTCACAGTCCAATTTTGAGACTCCTGTGCCACTGCCATCCCCATGCTCATACCCCACGTGGCTCCACAGCCATGCCCTGGCCTTGGGACCTGGTATTTCCTCCTCCCTCAGCAAAGAGCCGTGTCAGCAAGGAATTAGCTGGAAAGGGAATATTTCCCAGCACCTCAATGAGCAAGAGCTTGGTCATCAGTCCCCAGTGAAGAGGGGCTGAAGCAGGAGGAGAGAAGACACAGAGGCCTCCATGTGTGCCCCAGGCAGGCAGGCAAGGGAAGGAGCTGGGCAAAGCCCAGGGAAAGATGGGAAGGAGAGTTCACAGCAAAGACAAACACGCTTTTTCCCCCTCAAGCTCTAAGTCACCGAGCATCGTGGTGACGTGGGGATTGCTTTGCTTCCATGCTTTTTCCCCTTCCCCAGCTGAATTTCCCCATGGTGGGCTCCACAGAGAAACACTGGGCTACCTGCAGAAGACACAGGGAGCCAAACAACACGGTCCCTCTACCAGACTCACCCCAAGATGCAGCCCAGGCCATCAGGAGTTCTGTTCAAGGCTTACAGCTTCAGCACCCCCCCAGTTACACCAGGCACCAGTGCCTGCACCCCCAGTTTGGGATCCCACTGCCCCAGGGGTCTCACTCCAAAACCTAACCCAGCTATGACACGTCTGTGTGGGTCTCAGGGAGCCCACTGAAACCGGGAACAACCCCCCAAAAAGCGGGAGAAGCCACCTAAGGCAGCAGGGAGCAGAGGAGACCCGAGCAGGGCCACGCTGGGCTGCAGCAGGGAGGGACTCGCAGGAGATTAAAGGCAGAGTGCAGGACACGCTGGAGCAAGCCCAGTGCTAAATAATTCCTGCTTCCCTTCCCTTCCCTCGTTTTCCAGCGTGGCTTCGCCCAGCCTTTCCCAGCCTGGCTGGTGTTTGATCTCAGGGCTCGCTCTGCCTTTCCCTCGCCTCCGTTCAGCCGATGAGATCCAGAGGTGCTGAGCCACCCCAGCAGAAATTTTAAAAATGGGGGTTTGAGCCCCTCCATGGAAAAGAGAAGGGAAAAAAAAAAAAAAGAAAAAGAAAAAGGCAAATAGCAGAGGGATTTAAAAAAAAAAAAAAAATCCCCTAAAAATCCAAGCTCAGCAAACATGTGGCTGCTACCAGCCCAGCCCAGCGGTTTGGGACAGGAATGGGCTCCGGAGGAGGAGGAGGAGGAGGGACGGCAGCTCTTCCCCTCCGAGGAGCAGGTCTGGGGCTGCCAGCCCAGCGCATTCCTGTGCCGTGAGTCAGGCCTCCGAAAAACCAGGAGGCTTCAAAAATAATGCTCCGTGCAGCCTCTGGGATGCTTTGCTTGCCTTCTGAATCCCCAGCCTCCCCCGTTTTAGCACTTAGCTCCCCAGTGGGACCAAAGCTGATTTATCCCAAAGCCCAGCTGGGACCCTCAAGAACAACATCACTCTCCGTGCAGGGAGCCCCAGCGTGAAGCCAAAAGGAAACCCACACTCCAGAGCTGCCTCCACAGTAAAAATCCAAGCGTCAGCCAAGCCTGCAGGGACAGGGAGGATTTAGGGAGTGTTAGGGAGGGTGCTGCATCCAGCGAGGGGCCTCCAGGTTCCCACCAAGAGAGGTCCCTGGGAGGGTGGGTGTGAAGCCAGACTTCAGAGCAGCTCTGTGGGGCTTTCTGCCTCTCCCAAGCCAAAGCTCTGTAATTCCCAGCCCTAGTGCAGGTCATACAGGATTTTTTCCAGTGCTCCAGCGTAATGTGAGGAGACACATCACTCAAAAGCTACCGGTTCATCAATCCTGAGACACCGTGAAGGCTCTGGTTTTTGTTTGGGTTTTTTTTGTGGGGAACAACACAGTTCACACAATGTTTCTTTAAGGTCCTGAGCTCTGGCAGACCCAGGGAAGGATTCCCCAAGGTCCCTTCAGCCCAGGATGAGCAGCAGGAATCACAGAATGCTTTGGGTTGGAAGGGACCCTAAAGTTCATCTAGTTCCAACCCCTTTGCCACAGGCAGGGACACCCTCTCACTAGACTGGACTGCCCAGGACTCTATCCAGCCTGGCCCTGAGCACTTCCAGGGATGGAAGCTGCAGGAGAAACAAGTCTCCATGTCACCAGACACAGGTCCCCCCACAGACCCCGGCATCCCATGGGCCAGGGTTGTGTCAGCTCGGTGCCACCGTGCTGTGACTCACGGGCAGGGGTGTCTTGCACAGTTCAACTGATTACAGCAAATTACAGCTTTGCATGTTATGGAAAACCAAACTTGGAGCCAGTGGGCCTTAAAATGCCACGGAGGGGCCAATGGCAGCCAGTGAGCAGCTCAGGCATCCCCCACAGCCCTGATAATCCCCCCTTCCCACGGTGAGACACACGGGTGGGATGGCAGGAGGGGGCAGAGGGGATGGGCTGATGATTTATCTCCCCCCTCCTCTCCTGCTCCAGCAAATGTTTTCACTCGCATTAGCATCGCTAAAGCCGGGAGGATATAAGTGAATAGGAAACAGCAGGAACCTGTGGCTTTATGGCACCAACATCTGCTGTAATGAACTCCTCACAGACTCCATACAGCCCCTTCCACCCTCACCTCCCAGCCTTCCTGCCGCCTTCCTGGCACCCGCCTGCCAGCCTGGCTTGGCCCAGCAAAGCCCAGCTCAGGACTCTCCTGATAAGCCGTGGGGCTGGCAGGATGATCTGGTGGCCCCAAACACACTGGGAGGGAGAGAGCCGTGGGGCTGAGGACTTAAAAGTGCTGCCACTGCTAGAAATGGAAGGAAAACCAAGCTCCTTGCAGCATCTTGGCTCGCTTAACTGACCCAAAACACAGATCTGTTTTTTAGGTATTTTTATATATGTATTATTCCTGTACAGCTAGGACAGGGATGGAAAGGGAACCAGCATGCACAGCACCAAAGGGACCCACGGGCCTTACAGAGCAGGGAGATAAGGGACACAGCTGGACTCTCCAAGCTCCTTACAGGGTTAGCAGCCTTATGCTCATGGTTTCTAAACAGAGAAAAGGCAAGCTGGATTTCTCCCCAACCCCCCCAACTACCACTTCCAAGAGATGCTGCCCTCTTTAAAGTAGTGTTTTCCCATTTCTCTCCTTTTTTCGTTGTTGTCGTTTCAGTATTTCACCCTGTTGCTATCATACACAGAGAGCACCCACTTCTAGGAGAGAGAGGGCTAAAGGAGAAGGAGACTAAAAAAAAACCCAAAACATAAACAAAACCAGAGCAGATCCTTCCACACACTACTGTCCTTAAGCTCTCCACTTCCAAAGGGCAGGATTGGATGAGCAACAGGTCTTGGAGCAGCTCTGCCCCGGCCATCTGCTCCCGACGGAGGCAGGCAGCCTCCCGCCACCACTGTCCTCGCAGCTCACACTGATGCTGATATCCCTCCCTCCCCGGCTGTGTTCCCGCTGGTGGTACAGCAGAAGGATGGAAGGACAGTCCTTCACCAGGATGGCAGTGCCACACTGTCTGCAAACCCCTTTGTCAGCTAAAGTGCCCCCCTCCAGCATCACCCTCGGGGTTTCAGCCACCCTTCTGCAGCCTCCGTGCAGCCCCTGGGGAAAGACCCTCGCCTCAGGCAAGCTCCAAATCCTCACACAGAGTTGTTCTCCTATCCAGAGGAGCAGGAGGAAGCCTGGCAGGTAAAGCCCCAGGCTCAGGATGGGGGGGATGTGCTGGGAGCTGGGGTTCCCCCAGCAGCAGTGCAGGGGACGGATGAGAGGACCAGCTGCTTCTGGGATTCAAACCCACACTCAAAACAACACTTCTCCCCTTGCATTGCAAAACCCAACACAAACAATGCGTACACTCTCTGTTATTAAAAGAGAAAATTGTGTTCTGGGTGATGGCTCTCCCTCCCTCCTTAAAACCGGGCAAGGATGAGGAAGGGAGTGGATGATCACCGGGGCTCAGCTGCCTCCTCTGCATCATCACATGCCACCTCTACACAACACTCCTGGAGAAACACTAATTATAGCTCTACAGCTAAAAACTTTATTATACGCAGGCAAACATATGCCAGATTACCAGTGTGCTTTGAGAGAGCTCCCCAGGCTCAAACTGAGCCAGGTGGGTCAGGTTTAACTTGTTTTTGTTTTGTTTTTTAATTCATTCCCTCCCTCCCTCCTGCCCAGTTTTATTTCAACCCCTGCATGAACTTGGTGCACACACACACAAAAAAAAAGAGGACAGAGCCAGGCACGGGGCTCCTGCGCCACCAACCCAGTGACATCCCCCCCGCTTGGTCACAGCTAAACCCTGCCCCACAGCAGCCTGGCTAATCAAGCCTGGCTAATCCAGCCTTCCCAAACCCATCCCCAGCATCCCACGCCATGCCGAGCCTCCGGGCCCCTCGCTGCCCATCCCTCCACCACAGCACCGCTCCCAGCCAAGCGGGACACCAGTTGCCAGCCCTCAAACCTCTCCCTTCCTACCAAGGGAGAGTTTCTCCCGGCTGGAAGACGCCGCTGCAGGAACGTCCAGGCCACTGAACAAGTCAATAGTGCCGTTCCTGTTTCCCATTTGCCCAAACACACTGGATCTTTGTGTGGCGGAGGCGGAAAAAATATTAATCTAATTAGACTCCCTCCCTAAAATTCCTCGTCACCTTAATTACGCTTCAGAAAAGAAGGCTTGGTTCATTTTCCTAGAAAATCAGCTTGTCAGGAGATGCTTTCAACTCCTAACAAGACCAATCTGTGCTCCGCGACGCGTCCTCAAACCCTCGCCAGAAGCTGCGGGGAGCGAGAGATCCCGAATTCCCACGGGGAGGACGACCCTGCCCATCACGGATATGGTCTCTTCCGACCTCCAAAAGCCATCAAACTTTATGGGGCGCCACTTCTGAGCTCTACACTCGAGAGCACGTCTTTTTACACCCGGAGGATAAACACCGGCACCTTTGCTTTGCCACCGCCCGGAAGATGACAAAGGACAGAGTCCCGAGATGCTGAGGATGTTCGGGAGTTGTGGAGTGGGTGTAGGGGCGGGGGGAAACACAGCTGAAAGGCTGAATTTGATCACAGGAGTCCTAACGAGAGAGGGCAGCAGGAGAGAGGTGCCTCTGTTTCTTGTCTGTGGCAGGGATTACTGACGGAAGGGCTGGATTTAAGTGCATCTCAATCACAAGATTGCGTTGCGCACAGGAAACTTTGAAGAGCCGTAGGAAAAGACCACTTGGCTGCCCGGCCATCAATCGCTCGGCTTATGAAAAAGCAGATTTATTTAAAAAAAAATATTTAAAAAAAAAAAAATCCAAGCTGAATAATTACTTCTTTGACACGCCGGGGAATCGCAGCCGGCGATACTACAAAAACAGGGCTGGGTTTGTTTTGCTTTTGCCAAGAAAAATAAATAAATATATATATATATATATACACAGAGAGAGAGAAACACAAGGAAGCGGCACGGCGAGGCGGGCAGGGAGCGGCGCTGGCAGCTCACATCCCCCGGAGCATCCCCCCCGGAGCGGAGAGCGCTGCCAGCCCGTATCCCCACGGAGCATCCCCCCCGGAGCGGAGAGCGTTGCCAGCCGTATCCCCACGGAGCATCCCCCCCGGAGCGGAGAGCGTTGCCAGCACCCACCCACCCGGAGCACCATCCGCCCCGGCCCGGAGCATCCCCCCGGCGCGGAGGGCGCTGCCAGCCCGCATCCCCCGCGAGCATCTCCCCCAAAACGGCGCGGAGGGCGAGTCTCCTCCCCGCCCCGCCAACCCCTCAACCTTCATCTTAAAGCAAAACCAAAACAAATACGAACTCAGAGTCACAAGGCTGGGCACCGCAACCGGCAGCGAACTTTTCTTGGGGGGGGACGCTGCCCACCCTACAGCCTGCCCCGCAGCCCCCCCAAACTCGTGCCCCTCTTACCTGCGGCGGCCAGCGCCCGGCGGAGCAGCAGCGGGAGAAGGAGGAGGGTGATGCGGAGGGCGGGCGGCGGCATGGCGGCGGGACTGGGATCGGGATGGGATGGGATCGGGACGGGAGCGGAGCGCTGCCCGCCCGCCTCGCCACTGCCGGGCTGCCCGGCAAGGGGGGCGGGGTCGGGGGCGGGGCCGGGAGGCGGGGCCTGGGGCCATCCATCCCTGCGATGAGCTGCGAGCGGGCTCAGCCTCCCTCCCTCCCTCCCTCCCCCGGCACCTCCGCACGCCCCATCCCGGGATACGGGGATGGAGCCGCGCCGGCAGAGCGGCTGCGGGGCGCGGGTGGGGAACCCGCGTTAACCCACGGAGCGGCGGGTCCCGCTGTGCAGTGGGGCCGAGCGGGCACAAGGGGGAGCCCCGCAACGCGCTCGGCGTCGGGTCCTCCTCCCCCTGCAAAAAAATACTTCGCACGAGTGAAGCAGCGCGTCCTGCTGCGATGGGAGTGCCGTGGGGGGCGGAATGGGCGCTTATCGTGGAATGCTTTGGGCTGGAAGGGACCTGAAAGTCCATCTCGTTCTGCTCCGCTGCCGCGAGCAGGAACACCTCCCACTAGACCAGCTCACAGCCCCATCCAACCTGGCCTTAAACTTCATTTCCACGGATGGGGCATCCACAGCTATGCTGGGCAACCTGGGCCTGGGCTTCACCACCCTCACAGGGAAGATTTTCTTCCCAATATCTAATCCAAACCTCCTCTCTGTCCGTGTGAAGCCATTCCTCCTTTGTCCTGTCCATACTCTTGTAAAAAGTCTCTCTCCATCTTTCCTGTAAGCTCCCTTCAGGTATTCTTATACCTCCCCCAACTCCCAAGAATGGGCATTAAAATCCAAGGAGCATAAAGATAACAGATGCACACACACACACAAATAATTAAAAATAAAATCCCTACACTAAGGAAGGTATCCTGCAACTGCTCCTCGATACGTGGTCTTTTGGGGCTTATAAAAAAGATGGGGAGTGACTTTTTACTGGGGTAGGCAGCAATAGGACAAGGGGGAATGGTTTTAAACTGAGATTTAGGTTAGATATTAGGAGGAATTTCTTTGCTGTGAGGGTGGGGAGGCCCTGGCACAGGTTGCCCATAGAAGCTGTGGCTGCCCCTGGATCCCTGGAAGTGTCCAAGGCCAGGTTGGACGGGGCTTGGAGCAACCTGGGCTGGTGGAAGGTGTCCCTGCCTATGGCAGGGGATTAGATCTAAGTGATCTTTAAGGTCATTTCCAACCCAAACCATTTCCTGATTCCATGAGATCCACACATCTCCCCTCTTGCAAAGAATTGTAAACAAACTCACAGGTTTGTAAACCTTGTTGGGGGTGCAGTTTTCCACCTGGCGAGCTCCTCCTCAGGCTGGGTTTAAACCCCACCATGGCTCCTTGCTCAGTGGAGGGGGACAAAAGGACTCAGCGGGCCCTTTTTGGGGAGAGAACCCCAAATTCAGCAGTCACACTACACTAGAGCAGCGCCGTCTGTGCAAGCAGGGTTGTGCAGTGCTGGGTAACAGCAAGATCCACTCTTTCCCACTAAAGAAGGGGCTGCCGTGGCTGCCTGTAAATGGTTAAAATAGCATGGGAACTGCTAACTACTTTTAATTGCTGGCAGCTGCTCAGCTCGTCGGGGTAGGGCAGTGGGGGCGAAGGAGCCCTGGCAGGCAGGCAGTAATTACAGCCTGTGCCGCCGCCGGCCCGGTGGAACCGGGGCGGTGGGTTTGGCGCCGGGACTCTCCAGGCTCCACGAGCTGCTCCAGCCGCGGGTTTGCTCCCAGGGCTGAGCCTGGTCGTCGCCTTCGCAGGGGCAGCGCGAACCCCGACGGGATGGAGCAGCTGTGGAATCGGGGTGTTGCATGCAAACCCTCACCCCAAAAATGAATATTCGCCTTTTGGGAACCTTCCAGAGCCATCATCATGGGCTCTTTCCTCCCGCCCAGGTGCCACCTTCGCCCCCAGCCAGACCCTAAAAAACAGGAGGAGCTCGTGGCACGTCGCTTGGGCCACCTGCACATCGCGGCCATACAGCTGCCTGGAGTGCCACCTCGAGCATCCCACACCCGGCTGCACTTGAGCCGGTATTTACAGAGCACTGGGACGTGCCGGAAAAGGCTGAAGAGCGGAAAAAAAAAAATGGAAAAAAAACACCCAACTAATTTCCAGTTGCTGTCGAGGGAGTGAAGCTGTAAGGGAAGAGCCCGGCTGAGCAGTGAGGGGGAGGGATGCACCTGATGCAAACGCAGCGGTGATTAGAGAGGGGCTGGGGCTGACAGCTTTGGGAAGATAAACTGGAAAATAAAGGTATTTATTTATTTGAGATCAGAGTGGACATTTGGAGTGCCTACTTCGGGAAAGAGAGTGTGCCTTTCGTGCCTTTTTCCTGTAGAAATGAGGGAGAGCGGGGTGGGTCGAACCGAGTGGTGTTGTCATTGCCCGGTATTCAAAATATGAATTAAAGCAATGCAAATTAAGGGCTCACTTACCCCTGTTGCACAATTTGAGAAAAATATGACACGACAAACTATCATTAAGGCAAAGGGCTGTTTTTCCTCCCAGGTGTTTACATATTACCCCCTCGTTTTCCCTCCGATGGCCCGGTGTGAACGTGTCAATCAAATTCCCAGCGGAGAGGGAATCAGCTCCCAGCAGCTGATCCGAGGTGTGAGGAGCTGCACTGGGCTCAGCTGCCCTGGGGGGGTCATCAGCCCCACAGGGATGGGGCTGGATGAAGCCAAGGGGAAGCTGATGGCATGTGGGAAAGGGTCTGCAGCACCTGCGTGGGTTGGCATTCTGCAGCAGGCGCAGGGAGGGACTGCTGCCACTCAGGGATGCAGCAGGACCAGCAGCCCAAACCCCACGGGTGGGTGACACATACAGCACCTGAGCAGGGACCCTCCGACCTCTCTGGGTCGGGTATTTGGGTCTCTGGCATAGCCAGGAAGGGGGGTGGATGCATTAAAGTGTTAAAAACTATGGCAATCAGTTGAATAATAAACAGAGGAAACTCCCAAAGCATAATCAGGAGGTGAGACAAAGACTCGCTTGTTCGGGATTCGAGGTCACCGTGCCCTTCAGCTCTGACCACGCCGTCATGGGAGGGGTGGGTTTCTCTTCCTACCCAAACTTTGGAGGCAGAGCAGGCCTTGGGTGGGCTGAAACATCCCCTATTAGCTTCTTTTCCTTCAGATCTTGCTCCTCACTGAACACCTCAGTGATCTGGGATGAGGTTGGGCTCGGTGGCACCGAGATATCAAGACATCTTTATGGTACGAAAAAACTTCTATTAGGGGCAAAAAGATGATTTTTACCTATTTTGTTTAAAGGGCATTTCCTTTTGAGCCCCCAGATGTTATTTTCAGCTGTGATCAGCCTGAAGGGCTGCAGGCAGCTAAACAGGAGGGGTAGCCAGAGGTGCTTATCTATTTGGGGGTTCAGAGGCCTTCAAGGCAATTTGCATTACATTATCCACAGCTGTGCTATCGGGACAACCAGTCCCACCAACCTAATTAGGCATTAGGAAGAAGAGAGTTGTCTGAAGACCTGCACACGGGAGAAAAAGAAGGGATATAGAGCAAAGCTGCAGATAACGTGGGGTCAAGGCACTGGGAAGGGCTTCCCCAGCATGGAAAAGCCTTAGGCAGAGTTTTGTTTTCCCTGGGATGCTGCAGCCTGGATGCCTTCTCACTGGCTCACCCTGCCACATCTCCTCTCACTCCACAAATAGCTGCCTCCCTCCTCTGGGAATCCAGCTGGGCTGAAATGCCCCTGCTTTTTGTAAAGAGGGAATTTCTTATAGGGAGCTTGTTTTACCGAGAGAACCCCTGGCACAAAGTAAACGCTGAGTTAGCAGTGATTCATTTTATCTTCTCCCCTGCTACTGACAGTTTTCTCACCTGGGAGCTTTGGGAGCACTGAAGGAGGCTATGGAAATCCCTGCTGACAGACCTGCTGCAGGGATGCTGTCACTGCCACAGAGAAGTCCTGGACACTGCCTGGAAGGGACAGGGAATTTGCTCCTCTCCATAATACAGGGAGACTCAGGGCAGAAGAAGGGTTGGAGGAGGAGAGGGCAGGTGTTCCTGCCAAACAGGTGGACCAGGGTAGTTTGCTGGGTAGGTTGTTGCTGGTGGCACCAGGATGGAGCCAGTGTCCTCTTGGTTCACCATGGGCCAGCTTCCCTGGGCAGGTAGTGAGAGGACAAGGGAGAACTATTTGAAACTAAAAGAGGGGAGAGATTTAGATCAGAAATTCTTCCCTGGAAGGGTGGTGAGGCCCTGGCATAGGTTTCCCAGAGAAGCTGTGGTTGCCCCATCCTTACAAGTGTTCAAGGCCAGGTTGGACAGGGTTCTGAGCAACCTGGGCTAGTGGAAGGTGTTTGGGGTTTGGAATGAGATGAGCTTTAAGGCCCCTTCCAACCCAAACCATTCCACGTTTCTGTGATTCCCTGTAATTTTCTCCCATGCTTTCTAAGGGTGAAACAGCTGGCACCCTCCTTTCCTCCCCCCACTCCATGGTCTCTCTCACCCCGCACCGGGGTCCCCAGGTTACCCCTTTAACCTTGGAGCAGGGAGGTGAAGGCAAGGGGCTGTCCTGTCCCTCACCTCCAAACAGGGATGCTGTGCACTGCACTTTCCACGCTCTGGCTGGCAGGGGCTCCTGAGAGAGCTGAGCAAGGCGCAGGAGAAGATGCAGCATCTTCATGGAAGCTGGGGATGCAGACGGCCCCCTTGACTAGCAGGACATCAAGCATATCCAGGGAGACATCCCTGTCAGGGAGATCACTAGAGAGGGCAGAACACCCCAAGATGAAGACCAAGGCCATGAACTACCACTTACATACCCCCAAATCCTCCAACCCATGGGATACCTGGTGTGCAGGCCCCGCACCAGACATATGGGGAACAAGACGGGATCTCTGAGTCTTGGTTGCCTCCCAAGCCAAATTCAGGGGTGAGAGATGGAGAAGAAGAGAGGCAGGACCTCTGTGGAGGCACTGGGGAGGGAGGGGGTGTTTGTGGTTCAGTGGCTCCCAAGTCCTTTCTGCTTTGCAGAGCTTTCCGAGTGACACTGGCGTGTGATTCGATTAGGGAAAGCGCTTCACTTTCTACCCGCTCCAGAGTCTCCTCGGCTTCAGCTCGAGATGAGATGGAAAACTCCCTGGGTGGGGGGAGAGGCAGACACAAACACAACACCCCCTTCCCCCTCACCCTGATACCCCCTCAGACCCTCGTGCCACCTCCCTCCTCCACCTTGGATGGTGCTTCATGGCATCTCCATCCCACAGGGGGATGGAGCTGGAAACTTCTCCCCTGGGGCCAGGCCAGCCTGGTTAGGAGATTAGGGATTCTCAAGGTGACCACGACCCATATTATGACCCCTTCCCCTTATGAGGGGCTGGGCTGGGCAGCTGGGGAGAGCTCCACATGTGCACACATGGACTCAAAGGGAAGGAGTGAGCACCCAAAGCCACCAGAAGATGCCTTGGGGATTTGCATCAAGACCATGGTTTGCTCCGCAGGGAGCCGAGTCTGGACCAGGGTCAGCAGTGCCTCCCGAGCATCTCTCGTGCACCTGTAACAGAAGAGAGTGGAAGAGAAGGGACATCAACACAGCCACGAAGCAAAGCAGAGACCTTTCCTGCTCCATCCTCTGTGTGAAGCCAGGCCGGGCTGGCAGGGGAGTGGGAAACTGCCAGGGGATATGAATAAGGGAGAGGGGAAAAAAAAGCCACAGTGGGCCAGCATAAAAGCCCCAGTGTGGTGGAGCAGGTGCAGAGGCTGTGATAATTCCCCATTTCGCCCAACAGAGGAACTAGGAGCGTCCAAATCGAGTTATCGGGCAGCGGGTTTACGGACAAACAAAAGACGGCGCTTTTTCCACGCCACCCATGATTAAATTATAGACCTCATTGCCACAGGGTGCTATGGAGACCTGCAGCCTAAGTGGCCCCCAGAAAGCATTTAGGCAAACTCACGGGGCACACAGGTCTGTCAAGGTCTGTTAAACATGATGGAGCAGCCACCTCAGGGAGTCCCTAAAGCCCAAGGCTGCCGGGAGCATGTGTTGGACAAGGGGCTCAGCGGACCTGCCATCCCCTGCCAGCAATGCTGGACCAGCACAGCCTGGGAGGTAAATAGTGTCTCATCACCTAAATAAATCATTCCCCAAATCCTCTTGAGGGCAAGGAGAGGTTATTTGGCTCAGAAGTGCCCATGATGATGCTGCAGGATAGGCAGAGAGGGGACTCCAGGTTTTATGTCCATGTCCCAGTGCAGAGATCCTCCGGGACCCCTTGCCAGGAATTTTTGTCCCTGGCTGCCCTCACAGCCGACTGGGTAAGACAGGTTGGGCAGAGAGAGCCCTACTCTTTCCACAGCTCTTGCTCAGAAGGAAAGGGAGAAAAGCATGCCCCACTCCCCGCAAAGACACCACAGGCCGGATCTGCCTGCCATAAACATGGCCCCAGCTCCTTGCTGAGACTCCACCAGACACGTCAGCTCAATAATTCACCGTCCAGGAGGTGCAATAACTATCCATAATTCACGAGCAGTAATATTCTACGAGTTGGAAGTGGCAATTTGGCTCCCTGGACCGTGTGCCGTCTTCCTGGGGCTGCCTCGCACCATATCCAAGGTCTCATTTCTTCTTGCCAAGAGGCACGAAGGCAGCAGCCACCTCCAAGTTGATCCAGTCAGGAGGGGAATCCTAGAAGCAGCAGGTTTTGGAGCTGTGTCCATCTGCCCCTCTTCTTCAGGTTTCCAAGGGCTTCCTCACGTGGTGGTCTGAAAATTAGGAAGAAGTCTTGGTTTCTGGTCTGAAAGGCTGATAAAAACAACAGGTTGTGGGGGCTCTGCATTAGGGGAGCAGTGATGGAGGTGCTTGGGAGGAGCAAGACAAGGTGTATCAGCGATGCAGGGACGTGGCCTTCACCAGCAGCTCCTTGCAGCAGTGTTTTCTGTCCTTTGGTGACCCTTCCAGCAGTGAAGGGACATGGGATAGTGCAGGTCCCAGAGATGCCCCAGAGCAAGATGTACAGCAGTATCTTAACACCTGAGGCTGATAAATGGCTCCAGAGCACAAGATCCGAGGGATGATTTGGGACTGGGGGTGGCAGAAAGGGCTGGAGGAGTCTCCAGCAAGGGGTTCCCCTCCAGGAGATGGCACAGAAGCGTCCTGGTATCAGCAGGGAAGCGCAGCAGCTCCAGGGAGAAGTGGGAAACGTGAGCCACAGAGTTCTCAGATCAGAAAAACGCCTCTTGCTCGGCAAACTCTGTAAGTCAGACGTAAAACACGGTGAAGCAGAGCATGCTGGAGCTCCCTCGCTCCTGGGGGAGATGTTTATTAACTCGTCAAAACAGAACGTCTGGTGTTGCCAGCAAGGAGCTGGAACAGGGGAAAAAAAAAAAAAAAAAAAAGAGAGAGAGAAAATAGAAAAAAGGGAAGGAAAAACAAAAATCACATGTGAAAAACATCCTTTGCTTCCCCGTACTTGGCTGGAGATGGTCTATGGAGCCTGCCTGAGCCCAGAGCGAGCAGGAATCCTGGAGCATCCTCCTGGAGAGGCAGGAGGAGATGCCAGGGAAGAGGCTGTTGCAGCACCAGGCTCCGACTCCCACGATCTTCGCAGGAGCCGCTCCCGACCTTCCGTGTAATTGGGCCAGTTGGCACACCTAGCTCAACATAAATTAGGGCTTCTAAAATAAATAAGGTGATAGCTGGCAACGAGGCACCAAATTGATGTTGCAATAGCACAGGGCAGTCATTACATCGCGGTGACACTGCAACAGGGGACGGCACAGCAGCCACCCAATTATTTCAGTCGTATTTGTTTAAGTGTTACAGAGCAGGGACTAAGTTTCTTCACCAGTTATTTTGCTGTTGCTCTGCTCACCTTGAGAAGGAGACAGAGCGCCCTGGGGATTAACTGGGGGGATGGTGTCATTATCCCGGGTTTTGGCCAAGAGCATTCCTCTGAAATGAGACCTCCCTGCTCCCGATAATCCCGATCCTCCACAATTTACACGTCACAGGCAGCGTTATCTGTTTGTTATTAAAAGCGCAAGGGGTTTTGCTGGGGTGCTCCTGGCCTTGATTCACAGAATCCTAGAAGGTTTGGGGTAGCAGGGATCTTAAAGAAAACGTCATTCCAACCCCTTGCCCTGGGCAGTGACACCTTCCACTATCCCAGGTTGCTCCAAGCCTGGCCTTGGACACTTTCAGGGATGGGGCAGCTTGCCTGGGTAACCTGTGCCAGGGCCTCACCACCCCCACAGGAAGGATTTCTTCCTAGTATCCAACCTAAACCTAAAGTCCCCCTCCACTGAGATCCCTTAAATACCAGGTTTGTGGTACTTTCTGTGCTCACTGTAGGGTTTTTCCACCCGCTCCAGCCTCTGGTACTCTCAATATGTACTTTAAAGAACAATTTACACCTAAAAACGCTCCCCTCCTGTGAAAGCACCGCCGCACAAAACAGCAGATGGTGTTTGAACACTGCAAAATGGAAAATATATCTTTAAAAAGAGATATACAAGAGTTGTCTTGGCGCTATGCGGGTGCCTCAGGGTCTCGATTTGCAGCTTTCTGCGCTGGGGGAAAAAAAAAAAAAAAAGATGGCAAGTGCTGTGAGATGATATTGGTGGCAGGAAAACGCTTTTCCGGCTGAGTCCCTGGAAAATGTGGCATGGGAACAACCCAAAAGGACTGTGCAGGAGGGGCCCAGCAGCACCAAGAGCCCTCACAGGCCACCACACGTGCCCAGTTGGGGATGGGATAGGGAGGAGGGCAGGCTTTTTCCTCCCCTCATCCCGCCCTATTTGTGCTCATCGTGCCTCTTAGGATGAAATGCTGTTTATGGAGAGGCAAGGTGGGGTGGGAGACGCATAAATCACCCTGCTTCCATTCGGGGCTGCTGGGAGAAGCAGGGAGAAGTCCTGTCAGTCATGCCAACCCTTCCCAGGTCCCAGCCCCAGCCCGGAGCTCCAGGATTGATGCAGCAGGAGGTCCTGCTCCTGGAAAGACACACCCGGAGTGTTACAATAACACTGCTTTTGTACGTGAAACATCAAAAACCCGTTCCTTAAAAAAAAAAACCCCTCCTCTCTGTCCCCACCCTTGGAAGCAAACCCCCCACTGAACATCCGTCCTCCAGGCAATCCTCCCTCCGTGTGAAAAAAAAAAACACCTTTTTCTTAGAGGTTTGCTCAATACAGAAAAGCTCGAATGCTGCCAGTTTCCAAAATAAGCAAGCAAATCTTCGGAGCGGCGAACGCAAAAGGCCCCCCAAGGCACCTTCTAAATGTCACAGAAAAGCATCGGCCCCAGCGCGTGCCCGGCTGTCACTGCCTGCCCGGCGCCTGCTCCGGGCACAGGGGACATCTTCGGGAAGTTTGGGTTTGGTGGGAGCAAAGAAAACCCCAAACTCAGGCCCCTTCGCAGTTGCTTTGAAGCCGACGGGCTCTGCGACAGGGAAAAAAAAATAATATAAATCGGGTTGGGTTTCACTCCTAGCAACGACATTTTGACAGCTTCTATTTCGGGGATGGCTTTATTGTTTTCCCTCTGGTCCTCAATTAATGCCTTACCTCAAAATAGCTACGAGCCAGCAGGACTTTTCCACTCACCAGGCTGCAAGCTGCTCCGAGCTTCCCCCATGCTGTAAGTGCTCATGGATTGGGCTGGCTGTTCCCAGCCTGACCCCAAATCTCCACTTCTGATCCCTCGAACAAGGACAACCTCCCTGCTGGAGCCAGGTGCTGGTGCTTAAAAGTCAACCTGGAGGAGAAAACAAACTTGTTTCCCACTGTTCTGAGGGTGCTGTGCCCAAACACGTGAGGCCAGGACCGGGGCAAGCTGCTGGGAGGGTTCACTTTTATATCATGTGCTTGCTTTTGGAGCTGGGAAAGGTTTGGCATGCGTTATCCTTGAGGATATTTGGGGTTGGAACAGGATGGTCTGTAAAGTCCCTTCCAGTCCAAACCATTCTGTGACATCCCTTGCAGTGCCAGCTGAGCTGAACGGCCCCATTCAGTGGGATATGCTGGGCCTCCTGCAAGAGTATCACACTCCAAACCCCCTTGGGCTCCCTGCTCCCATTGCCGTGGAATAAACTCATAAACACCCCTCTCAAGGTTATCTAACAGTGGTTAAAGATTTAAGAAAAGCCCCTCTACAATGTATACGGCTCCTCCTGAAATATTCATCCCCTGACATCAATGTTTCATCAATTTTCTATCATGTATCACCCCCGACACCAGCTTCAATCATGGTGGTGCAGATGGGCAAAAATAGATATGTTTACAGAGCCAGCCGCCTCCAGTTTCCTCTTTTCCCACATAATTTAGTATCAATCAATTAGCTGGTGCAGACAGCACCTCCTCCTGTGCTCTGGGTGAGCCAGGCCATGCCCCAGCTTCCCTCTGGGAGCTGGTGGGATGGGGTGGGCAATCCGGACAGGGCACGGGAAGCCTCTGTGCAGCAAAACACTGAGCACTCAGCCAGAGCCACCCCAAAGGCTCCAGCTTATCATTTACCTGTGGGAGCACCTGTGCTCCCATTCCAGGAAGCCAGCTGCCCTTTCCCTCTGCCCCAGAGGTCCCGAGAGCCCCATTTTTCACTCGGTTGCCACATTCCTGGGCACGCGCCAGACACTGTCTCCCATAGCAGAGATGCAGATGGGCCCCAGGTGCCTCTTTTTTTATTATTTTGCCTTTTGAATTCCTGTAAACTGTTTAACCTGTGTTATGCCTGTGCTTCTCCTGGCCCCACTAAATGACCAACAGGTTGTTTCAGTCTGCCCATCAGCCCTTGCCCGGCTGCTGTGCGAAAGGGTGGAGGAAAATGCTCTCTGGCCACAGTCATCTTTTGATTTCAGCAGGGCTAACGAAGTCAAAGGAGACCTTTCCTCTCCCCCCAAGCCTGAGCCAGAGAAGTCAGAACATTTTAGCTGCTATCTGATTTGATGTGCAAAAAAAAAAACAACAAACCAGAAGCAGAGGGGGAGAAGAACCCCCCCCACCCCCAGCCCACCGCTGGCTGCTTCTCGCCTTTAATTGTGGCGTACAAATGCCAGGCTTGTTTTGGTTCTCCCTGAAATTCCCTCTGTCAGTGCAGGGCTCCCTCTGGTTCAGGACAAAAATTGACTTCGTGTCACGAATGAAGTAATTATTTCCCTCCACAAATGAGTATGGCAATTATTCCCCTTTTCAGGAGGGCAGGGATGTGTGTGAGGTTTAAGCTGCCGAGCAGAGCCGATGTCCCTGCCCGGAGCAGGGGTGTACTCGGGCTTTGCTCACCAGTGTTTCTGCCCCCTCCACCACTTCCTTGCCCCAGCACCTCTTCTCTTTCTGAGCTCAGGCTCAGACTTGCTGGATCCCCAGTGGACACAGGCATTTTGCTGGATCAAGGGCTGCGCTGAAGGGAGCAATTGCTCTCCCCTGCAGATCAGCCCTTAGCCCAAGGTGATCTGCTGGAGCTGAAATCAGCTTTCCCCTTCCGTGCTGTTTTCCCCAGCTCAGGAATAAAGGAAGTTTCCTAATGTGTCCATGCTGTATCCCTTGTCTGAGTGCCTTGGGTATGTGCACAGGGGGAATATTAGAGACTTGTAGAATCACAGACTGGTGTGGGTTGGAAGGGACCTTAAAGATCTCCTATTCCAAACCCCTGCCATGGGCAGGGATGCCACCCACTAAATAGATCCCACTTACAGAGATGACTGTGCAAAAGCTGCATTCCTGCTTCTCCATTCACCAGTGCCCTATTCCCTGCCTGGATCAAGGCCTCCCTTCTCCAAAGAAAGGACTGGGGTGATGGCCAGGAGACCAGGATTAGCCCATCACAGGCAGACACTGCCTGCCACTGCCATCACAGTGAGGCAGCGAGGCACCATCCATGCAACAAACCCTCCAAGAGGTCAAGGCTGAGCTAGGCCAGGGTGCCACCTCAGCACCCAGGAGGTCCTTCTCCAGCAGCAGGGCTGTGTTTTTGGAGACAGGGGTCTGTCACACACTCACCCCACAACATCCTGCCTCCTTTTCCCCCCGGCCCATTTCCCGACTCCAGCAACCAAGGGTTTACCAACTTGTGAAGTGTTTCCATGCCGGCTCTTGAGCACGTTGCAGCTTCTGCAGGTGTTAAAAGCTGCTGTACAGAGCAACACAAAGAAAGCTATTTGAGGCACACGCCAAGATCTCTGAACCCCACAAAGGCACCGAAGCGCTGCGGCAGCGTGTGCTGGAGAGAGGTGAACCAGCACCCAAACTATAAACTATTTCCAGGAACACAAACCCCAGGCAATCCTGCAAGAACAAACATTTCTCTGCCCGAGCAGATGGGGCACTTTTACCGGCACTCAGAAATCTTGTCTTTGCATCAAAGGAGAGAGGTTGGAAAGAGGGAGTTCAAGCATCTCCTCCAGAAAATCCTGTCCCTACCACCGTGACCAGGCCGATTCCAGCAACATGAGAGCAAGGATTGTAAGAGGGAGAAAAGCGGTAACAAATAACATTTTTTAAAGGGTTAAAACCGCAGGACACAAACTCCCCAAGCAAGCTGGAAAGTCACTTGAAGGTTGTGAGTGACCTTGGAGGGAGCCGGACCTTGGCTTGGTGGCTGCGGCGGCAGAAGCGTGAAAATGTATTGCAGCCCTTGGGCAGCCTTCAGTTCTCATTTAAGCTGTTAATCAGAGGGGGAGAGGGAGGAGAGGAGCAGCAGCAGCAGCAACAGCAGCAGCTTTTCCCCGTGAGCCTGACTGTAAAAGTGTGAGTGGCACTGGAAGGGCCTTCAGGACATGGGCAGGGGGTGGGGGAAAGCAGCTCTGCCTCCCTGCAAGGAGGAACAGCCCTGGGAGCTGAAAACACACATTCTTTGATTCTTCTTAGTCCTTCCGTGGATGGAATTATCCCAGTGACTAATTTTCCCGTGGTTTGTTTGGTTGCTGAGGTGAACACCCCAACTGCATCCACTGTCCCCAGCATCCCTGAGGGACAGTGCAGCTCCTGTGGGACCTGGCACAGGCTGCCCAGAAAAGCTGTGGCTGCCCCATCCCTGGAAGTGTCCAGGGCCAGGTTGGATGGGGCTCTGAGCAACCTGGGCTAGTGGAAGGTGTTCCTGCCCGTGACAGGAGGTTGGAAGGAGATGACCTTTAAGGTCCCTTGCAATCCAAACCTTTCTAGCATTCTGTGACCTCGGGCCACGAAGCTGTTGGAAAAGGACAGAAAGGGACACAGGCACAGACTCTTTCTTGGAATAACGGAGCTGGTGACCTGCCCTACCAAGGGGACTCATTCAAATCCAGGTGGGATTCTCTTAAGAGAGAGCAGACAGAATTTGAGCAGAGAACCAGAGCAGTCACCTCCCCACTCACCTGCACCGCTCACCCTTCTCCAGCATCACAAGGGTTAAGATGAGTCTATTACTGTTTGCTTGTCACTTTGTCGCTGATCTAATGACCATCGATAATAGCTGAATAAGAATTGATGGAGAGATGGATTTAATTAACCCCGGTGTCAGCAGCTCGCATTGCTGTCTGTTTGTGTTAATGGAGCAGCTCAGGAAAAAACTCTCCTGAGCTTTGTGTGGCTCAGCCTGCGGCAAGTAAAACAGTCCTATTCATCAGCTGCACCCTCCAGGTATACCCTGGCAGTGCCACATGGCAATTGCTTCCTCCTGCCCCCGAAAGAATAAAATAGTCACCTGCTCTGTCACAATCTGAGCCCCCGGCTTCGCCCGCCACCCCATCCTGCTGCTGCTGCCTCTGACAGCACATCCAAGGTCTCAGCAGGGTGGGTGCGAGTCTAGGAGTGCCTGGGAAAACAGCATGCTGATACTGGGAGGCTGGAGAGCTTTCTTGTGCAGGGGGATGGTTCTAGGGGGTTGATAGAAGACCAGCACAAAGGCAGGAACCGCTTGGTGTTACCTGCTGGTGCAGATGCCGGCTCAGGGACGACAGGCTGAGAGGTGTCCCCAGCCAGCCAGCCTGCATTGCGTCCCCCAGGCTCTCCTACAGCCTCCTCATGCCAAAATCCAGGTGTTGCATGCACTCCACTGGGATTTATCCCCTTCTTCTGGGTTTCAAACCAGCTTGGGAGGCAGCTTGGGGGGGGCAGGCACAGAAGCACAGCCCATGCAGAGGCTGGGGGCTCAGAGCAGACCGTCCCAATCCTTTATTGCAGCTGGTAATTGGTGTCTGTCAGCTCTTTCTCTCTCTTCAGCCAATCTTCAGGTACAGCAGATGACAGCTGGTGTTGCTCCTCATCCTCCTGCCCTGGCTTATCGCGAGGATCACAAGGGAAATGCCAGCCTGGAGGGAGTGTGGGTGCATGGCCCTTCTTGCCTGTGGATATCCAGTCCCACTGATGAATTTCCTGGGAGCTTGGGGACCATGCCATGCACCACAGCATCATCCAGCACCCGCAGGCCACCCAGCTTCAGCACCCACTTCCCAGGGCAGAGCAGCAATCCGAGGGTGCACCCCCCTCCCTGGGCGTTATCCCTTTGGGAGACCTCTCAGGGCAGGCTGTGGGGGGGCCTGTCTGACACCCACCAGGGTTTCTTCACACTTCCCTTTCCTCTCATTTTCGGCTGTGATTGATTTTCGTGTTCCAACACGTGCCCAGCCCTGACCTGCGCTGGCGGGCAGGCCCGGATCCGGCCGCGGTGCTGGGGATGCACTGGGATGGAGCTGGTGCCACCCCTGGCTGGCTGGGCTGTTCCTCTGGGTGCTGCAGCCAGAGATTCCGTGTGCTTGCTCTGACAGACCACGGTATTACTGTCTGGAGGAATAAGCATCCCAGGGCAACACCTTGCCAGGCTAAAAATATTCCTTCCAGTAAAAGCACCGGCTCCCGCTGCCAGCGCTGTCCTCGTGGTATTTCCAGGTAGGACGGGACACAGATCCTTCGCTGATATGAGGTCACTGAAAATACCAGTTGTTGGCAAACTTATTTCCTGCTGAGAAACGGTGAGGTCACCTTTTGGCCTTGGCACCTCGGCTGGCATCCGCAGGCAACTTCTGAGGGAGCAAACGTCTCAGCTGGGATTCCCACGGAAAAGACAGGCATGGAAAACAGGTGTGCGTGGACAAGCGAGGCGGGGAATATTGCTGGGGAGGTGAAAGCTGGTGTCAACAGAGATTAGGGCTCTGTTCCTACCCTCAGGCCTCGCTCCTCTGGCTGCAGGATGAAGATAACATCACCCCGAGGAAAGGTGAGGAATTTAATTCAGCACCGGCTAATCTGTGGTTCCCAAGACCTTAACAGCAGCTCTCCAAGCAGCCCTTGGAGCATTTTGGGTCTGGATTGGGAGAGCTGGTCTTAGCAATGCAATGGGACATATGGATCCCTCCCTTCCCATCCCAAGATCTCCCTTCTCCCAGCGGAGAAGAGCAGTACTAAAACAAGCAAAGCTGGCAGTGGAAGGCAGAACTGCTCCTGGCCTCCTCAGTGCAGTCCCTGAAGCAGCAAAATTCATCCTGCCACGGCAGGAATTGGGGAGCCTGGGAAGGATCCCAAGATCCAAGTATCATCCCAAGTCCATCCTAGCCTGGCAGGGCTCCCAGCTGCTGAGCTGGGTGTAAGCTGGAGCCTTCCTCCTCTCAAAAAAAAACCCCATAGTATCCCACGTTTTCCTCTTTTATCTTCATTTTCCCAGTGGAACATCCAGTGACTGCCCACAGCTCCACTTCACCCCCAGGAAAAGATGGGCATGGCACAAGGTCTGTCCTGCTCTGGAACAGCCTGAGCCTTTGGAAAGATGCTAATTTAGAGAGAAGCAGGTTTCCTGTTTTGCTCATCCCTGTCCCAGACAGAAAGTGCCTTTGCCAAGTACATCTTCAAATCCCTGCCAGTAACCTGCAGTCACGGAATACGTGAGGCTGGGGAAAAGAAAAAAAAAAAAATCTGGCAGAATTTAATTTTGAAGACCCAGCTAGTCTTATAGCTTTTCAGCTGCTGGAGCAGGTGAGCCAATAATAAAATCAACTGCCCAGAGAGGAAATGAATATTGGGTTTTGTTCCAAACGGATGAGTTCAGCCAGCGTCAGAAAAAGAGGAAAAAATAATAATAATATAAAATAAAAGGAGAGTAGGAATTGTTCTGTGACAAACGTATTTTGACAATTCAGCTGAAAGGGCTGACAGAGTTATGAGTGAGGGGGAGGAATTACTGATCTCTGAGTGTCATCTCACTTGTTTTTCTTGATTCAGCCTGGCCCTGCTAACAATGTGTGTCACTGCCCAGTGCTGGGAACATCCTTTGATGAATGACACATGGTGCTCCCCAAGGCAAAGCCTGTTTTCCGCCTGCAATATACCTGCCAACAGCACCAGGGGGGCCACAGGGGGTACCTGCCAGAGAGGCTGGATTTGGGAAGGTCAGAGGTGGAGGGGTCAGGGTCTCCAGCCACACATCCCGGTGCATTTCTGTTTGTGATGCAGCTCCAGTCACGTTTCCTGGTCTTCTGCCTGGCTGAAGCCATAGAATCCTAGAATGGTTTGCATTGGAAGAGAGTTTGAGGATCATCCAGTTCTAACCCTCTGCGGGGACACCTTCCACTAGCCCAGGTTGCTCCAAGCCCCGTCCAACCTGGCCTTGGACACTTCCAGGGATCCAGGGGCAGCCACAGCTTCTCTGGGCAACCTGTGCCAGGGCCACACCATCCTCACAGCCAAGAATTTCTTCCCAATATCCCACCCAACCCTGCCCTCTGTCAGTTTGAAGCCATTCTCCTTGTCCTGTCACCCCATGCCCTCGTCCAAAGTCCCTGTCCAGCTCCCTTCAATGCTGTTGTCATTGTTTCCATCCTCACATGCTGAAACAGGGCTCGAGGTCTCCATCTGTGCCCACAAGCCCATGTTGGGTAAAGGGGAGAAAACTGCAGGAGGGTGGCAGCCTCTTGATTTTGGGTTCTTCAGGTGAAAAAGAGAGCCCCTGAGGAGGAGGGGTGGCTGGCACAGAGCCTCCCGCTGTCTGTGCCAAGAAGGTGGCTTTACTGGGCAATAAAGGAGACCTGGAGATTTTAATCTTGGTATTTTAAATGTCCCTTCTCAGTCTGAGCTGTGCAGCTCAGGGAGAAGCTCGTGCAGAGCCTGCTTCTCCCATGGCATCCAGAACCTGGTTAAAGGATTCCTGTCAGAGCTGCGACAATCCACGCTCTGGGAGGAGGATGCTCCCTGTGACTGAGTCAGCTCGAGTCACCTGCCTCCCCTTGCTGCTGCTAATTTGCTACCCACAATAATTTTGAGAATTGGGGATTATCAGCTGCTTATTCAAATTTTCCCCCCTCCTAAGAAGCAACTGTGAAAAATACCCACCTTGACGGGGGGGTCCTATGGCAGGAGTGGGTCCTACAGTGGCTTTTCCCTGGCTCTCCACTCTTTGCTAGGAATGTTAGGGAGAACGGGAGATCTTCCTCCACCTTCCCGGTGTTTGTTTGCCCAGCCTGGTTCTGCAGCTTTTCAGACAAACACATTTATGCCTTGCTTCCCCACCGAGTGACATCTTTCAGGACATGCTTTCTGAGGGTCGAGGCAGAGGGCAACCTCCCAGAGAACAGCATGGTGCTTCTGAGATAAATAAAGCACTTGGAGTGAAACCTCCTTGGAGGGACAAGGGCAACATGAATTTCTCTCAAGGCTTGGGGGATGGCTCAGTGTTTCCAAGAACAACCATCTTGTGTTTGCACTGACAGCCGTTAAAATTGTGGGATGGAGTTCAACCAGTTGAAGGTCAGGTTGTCTGGGATGGGAAGAGCTCCAGAAGTTTCTACTGATATATTTTATATTTTTAAGCCTTTTTCCATTACTGTCTTTTGCAGGTCTTTCCCACATGGCTTAATATCTGTGCCCAGCCTGGCCTTGGGAGAAAGAAACCCCTCCATTGAGGTTGTTGTGGATGGATAGGGAGAGCAAAATAAACAAGTCCAGATGTTTTCAGTTGTTCTTCATTTCAAGAGAGATACTGAGGGGCTGGAGCATGTCCAGGAAAGAGAACAGAGCTGGGAAGGGGCTGAAGCAGCAGGAGCAGCTGAGGGAGCTGGGGGGGCTCAGCCTGGAGAAAAGGAGGCTCAGGGGGGACCTTCTGGCTCTGCAACTCCCTGACAGGAGCGGGGGATCCAGGGGGGGATCACGCTCTGCTCCCACAGAACAAGGGACAGGACAAGAGGAAACAGCCTCAAGCTGCACCAGGGGAGATAGATTGGATATTGGGGGAAAATTCTTTACTGAAAGGGTTGTCAAACACTGGAACAGGCTGCCCAGCCCTGGAGGGATGTGGCACTTGGGGACATGGTTTAGTGGGTTGGCAGTGCAGGGGGAACAGCACTTAAAGGTGATCTTAAAGGTCCTTTTTTCAACCTAAATGATTCTGTGATTCTGCTCCCACTACCGTGCTTCATGCTATTACTCATTGGTCAAACGCAGGGAAAAAGGCAAAATAAAGCCAGAGCTCCTGTTTATTCACCCTGATGGAAGTTATATGTCAACACCTCATCATTTGTCTCTCTGCTAGTGGAGAGTATCTGCTCACGATGACACTGAGCTCCTAAACAGCTGCATTTTGCTCCAGCTCTGTGTGTGAACATCCTAAGGAAGAAGCCCAGCCGCCCTGCCAGGCACCCAGCTCCCCAAGGACTGCTGGATCAGAGCACTGACATCCAGCTCCACCCCATAGTTCCCCTGGAGAATAACTGGAAGTGGCGCTGCCAGGTTTAATAACCCCTCACGCCCCACCAGCCGCTTCACGGGACGCAGACCTTGTTAACATGCAAAATAATGGAAAGATGCAGGTGGGGTTCTGGCTGGTTAACCAGGAAATGCTTCAGTGAGAATTATCCAATTAAATCTCCATGTCTCCCTTGCTTTCATGGGTTTTTGCCCCCCCCCACATTGTAGCGGTGTTATCAACCAAAGCAATAAACACGAGTCCTAATCGAGTGCTGGCCGAGTTAATCCGGCATGGAGGGCACTGGGTACCCCTGCAGCGCTGGCCAGGGGCTCTGGGAGGCACGGGAAGTTAACCACAACCTAAATATATACACTGGCACACACCTAATAATCTCAGGAGGGGTAACCAGTGCTTTTCTTCCCTTTTCTGAGAGCACAGCTCCCTCTGTACTCAGCCCATCCTTTCTCCTTTGCCAGCACCCCATAAAACAGCTTGAGTAGGTGCTGCTGCCCTCCTTAAATGAGGATGCTAAGCTCTGTTCTTACAAAAAACCCCAAACAAACCACACCAAAAAACCAAAAAATAGCCCCCCCTCACAAACAAACAAACAAATAATACCTTTCCAGTCCTGCCACTGCTTGGCTGCTCCGTGACTTCTGTGGCAGTCCCAAGTATTCCCAATAACGTCTTGTTTTGCCACTTCTTCCCAAGTGTTTCCAGGGTATTTTATGCTGGGATTCCTGGTGAAATAAGAGCAAAGGAAACAAGAGAATAAGAGAAGTAATTTAGACCCTGGAGGTAAAAAAAAAAACCCAAATAAAACCCCCAAACACCCACTTTGTATTAAAGGTCCGTTCATTTTATTAGGTGCACTCCCCAGGGTTTTGCTGACAAAACACAGATCTCAGATGTGAAGCTGAAAAACTTTAAGAGGTTAATTCTGTTCCCACCCATCTGCTGGAGTAGCAGTGCCTGCTGATGTGTCTGGGCAGCTCTGGGGGCAGAGGATGTCCCTCTCTGTCCCTACCCTGGGCACCTGGAGCAGGTTCAGGTGCAGCCCACCGAGGATGCATCCACAGAGGGGGCTGCAGGTGAAGCAGAGGTAGCACCCACCGTCCCTCTTACCCTTTCTGCTTCCCCACCAGGAGCTGGGATCCGTGCTGAAGACTTTCCCGTGGAGGCAAGGCTTGTGGCCAGGAGGGAAAGGAGATTTTGCAGCCCCCATCTCCCCAGGGAAGGGATCCCGGTCTGCCCAAGCACCCCATGCCAGGGATTTCCCCCTCTCTCTCTGCCTGCACATGCAATTACAGCAAATCCCTCACTGCAGGAGCTGTGACAGTGGCTAAAATTGAGCTCAGTGCTGGGGGACATCCTCCATCATCTCCACTTGCCTCCCCCAGCGCCGGCTGGCGGGTCCTGCTGGGCACCGAGCGCGGCTGGTAAAAGCAGCAGTAAATGAAACCGCATCAGCCTCCCAGCCGAGGTGATAATTTGTTTCTCTGAGGCCATCTGACACCCAGCAAGAGCCCAGTCAGGGTGCCCAGCGGGCTTGCTGGGGCTCACAGAGGCGGAGATTGTCATCGTGCTGGGGTCTCTTCCCTCCGAGCCACCCCCCTACCCTGAGAGGTTGGCACCCCTTTGTCCTGTCAGGGGGCCCTGAGCCCTTGGGTGTTTTTCCAGTCACAAGAAACCATCTCAGCTGATGCACCTCAGTCTCTGCAGTGCCTCTTGCCTCTGCTCCACGAGCTTTTACTCTGGGATACTGGGAGCAGAGAGGGGGTATCTCCCTTGCCCTACAGGCTGAGCATCCCTGGGGAGTGAAGGATGCTGCAGGCTGAGCACCCCAAGATCCCATGCTGCCATCCACAATGGGAATCACAGCCTCTGCACTGGTGGTCCCATGTTTCCAGCATCAGGTGATGCTACTCTGCTCCCAGCAAGCAGCCCTGGACACCTCTCAGTTGCACAGGGAAAAAGGGAGGTAGGTGACCAGCAGAAATGATGTCTCCCATCCAAGTTTAGCCCCAGTGTGGCTTTTTTATCCCATGCAGAAACCCAAAAATGGTGTTTTGTTTTTTTTTTTCCCCCCTCAGTTGCCAGCATATCATGAGGACGATGCCCTTGAGATGTAAGGAGCACCCTGGAAGCCCACCCAGGTGTCACCTAGCAGGCTGACACTTCATCCCCCTGGGATGCAGGAATCCTGTTTTACCCTCCAAGACCAATTTTTGCCCGCTTTTAGAAGCTGCTGGCCTACATTCTACCGGGTGTGCTGGGAACATCCACAACACACCAAAGGTAAAGGCACATTCCTTAAGCCACAGATAGTTTTTTGGCAGATTTCTGCATAGCAAATGGGTTGATATTTGCTGTGTGGAAGATAAAGGGGGAGGGGGTCAGCCACACAGCATTCACATTATACACAGGTGTTTACCTTCCTTCAGGCTCCTCATTTCTTCATCTTCATCAGGTAAGCACTGGAAATGTCACCTTCCCATGCCTGTAATTAAGCCCTAGGACTTTTGTCCTGGCGTGCACACACACACACATACACACACTTAAGACAAAAACGACCCGAAAACTTCCTTTTTGCACCCAATCAGCCATGCAGATGTGCACCGTGCAGCTGGAGATTGCCATGGCAACAGAGTTTGTCCCTCCTGCTCCCCCCTCCGACCCCTTCCCCCAGATGAAGAAAGTGGGGGAGAAAAAAAAATTAAAAATAAGCAATTTTAATAATGTCACAAAAAACAGACAGGGACATAAAAATCCATTAAGAGCTGGAGTGGCCCTCGCAATGGGAAGTGCTCCAACTCCTTCCCTTTCTGTCTCTCTCTCGCTCCCTCTTCAACCCCCTGAAAGGTAACCTTTAAAACACACTCGGCAGCGTGGTACTTAAACCTCTGGCATTTACCTTCATTTCACTCTGGCTTTTATTTCTTTCTAGGGGAGGAGGGCTTTTATGTTATAAGAGGACAAGTTGGTTTTTTTCCTTCCCCTCACCTTGATTATTTTCCCCTCCTGGGCGTGTGGTTTCTTTTTTTCCCCCTCCTGCTTTGTGGTCGCCATCACCCGTGCTATGTGCACACAGCCCTGGTGCCCATCACCACGGGGGAAGCAGGAAGAGGAGCCAGCCTAGCATCCAAATTCCACCCCCAGACACCCCAAACTAACATTTTAACATCTTAAAAGAAGGATAAAGGTGATGCTGGAGAGTGAACAGTAGCCTGGGGTTCCTAGTGGGCTGCAGAAAGATCGAGAAGGTTGTGATTCACAAGAGAAATGCTCAAGACACAGCTTTTTTTTTGGAGGGGGGGCTTTTCTTTTTTACATACAAACATACCTCGAAGTCCCCCAGAGAAGAAACTTCAAAACCTTGGAACTCTCCTGAATATTCCTCTCCTCCAGCATCTCTGCCCCCAAAGCGATCCTCCCTGAGGTGGTGCCAGCCAAACGTGGTCTCGCAGAAATGCCACCTCTCCTGCTCCTCTCATCCACCTGTAACACAAAGCTCAGTGCTTGGACGGGGTTCTGAAGCTCTGCCTCACAATTAGGGCTTCACTTCAGCCTCCTCCTCGCAGCCTCCCCGTTTTGGCCCATTAAGAGCCGTTAAAGAGCTAGACCCGGGGAAGGCATCCGGCAGCAAATGCTTGGCAATGACTTCATTCCAGCCCTGTGAATCCTGGCGTGGACTTTTATGCCTCTTACTGAAGGATACCTGCATGTGCCAGTCACACCAGACCGTGGTTTTATGACAGTTTGCTCACTACATTTGCTTCCCCCCCACCTCACCACTGAAGACCCTGCTGCAGGAGCCGTGGGATTAGCAGAGCATCTCCAATTCTCACTACAAAATAAAACCTTGTCTTTTCCAAGTTGGAAAGAGCTTGAAAGCATGACCTAATTGTGCCCGGACACCCATGGGCAAAGAAAGAGTCCAAACTATATTAATAAAAGGACACTGGCCAATTTTTTTCAAAGCCATTCATTAATTTCAAGTGTGACCCAGGAACAGAGACATGAATTATTACTTCTTCCTAAGCCAGCAGCACCCGTGATCCCAGGCTGACTCCGTGCCATGCCTTGCACAGCAGGAATCCCTGAGCAGCCCAGACTCCCAGATGGACACCCCAAATTCCCAAGAGGGACGGGAGAAAGTCATACCCTCCCCCCACAACAGCTGCACCGTGGGGGGAGACAGGAGCATCCTGAGGGTGAGAGGGAGACCCAAAAGCTGCTCGCCCTTCCCAGCATCCCTTTTGCATCCAAGCCATGCCCTGGGACTTCTCCTGCTTGAGCCCAGGCATAGGGCATGCTGAAGGACACCTTGCTGTGTCCTGATGGAGTCCCTTTTTTTTGTCCCCAACCAACTCCTGACAAGGCTAAAGCAACAGTTGCAGTGCTGAGGTGGTGAAGATTTGGGAGTTTATATCAGGTATAGCTGGCTGTTCCTTACCTCCAGGAGTCCAGGTGGCTGATGCTTCTGTCTCCTACGTGTCCACCCTCCTGGGGAGGTAAGTGGGGCTTGCCCAGGTCCCCAGGAAGAGTTTGCTGGGAGATCCTGACTGGTGCCAGGCACACGGTGAGCAGGAGGGGCTCAGACCACGTGCAGCCTGGGAAAACCAGGACCAGGAGAGCACACAGAGCAAGGCTGGGGGCTCTGCAGCACCACCTCCCAATTGCAAAGCAGCTTTCTACTCCTTTATTTTGGTTTTCTGTTCTCCCAAATCTTCTGAGAGCAAATTCTTACACTCCTACAAGTCTCCTCTGAACTGGCACCAGTCAGGTAACATAAGCAAGAAGCAGCAGTGATGCCTTTCTCCCTCTGCAGCCTCAGGGAGGAACCCCAAAATCTCCACCTCCTGGGGACCAACATCAAGCATCTCTTCAACTCTTAGTGATCAGTTTTCAGTAGCTTTCACTAGTTTTTCAGCATAAACTCGACCTTAAGAAGTTTGTGGAGGGATTGTAGAGTTTTGGTTTTTTGGGGCAGTGATACTCCAGGCTGGTAAAGACCAAACCTTCACCTCTTCATGGCTCAAAATAAGTCATCATAAAATAATCTGTGCATCAGCCCAGTGCTCTGACCAGATTCAGGTACCAGCTGGTTTTCCAGACCGCTGCTTTCTCTGGCTCAGGCCCAAATTTATATGGCAAACAATCAGCACAACAAATGGCCATAAAGGAAGCAAGCTAATTGCAACAGATTAAAACACCCAGAAACAAGTAAAACACAAATTTCTGCAGATCAGCCACCTCCCAGCTGCTACGTGGTGGACTCCTCTGCAGGTTGGAGAGGGCAGACAAGCCTCCAGGGGAATGGGGTTTCCTTTGGACACAATGCTCCTTCCAAGGGCTGGGGCCTGTCTTGGGCTTGAAACAAATGAGATGCCTTCAGAAATCCTCCAGAGCAAAGATCGTGGTCCCAACCCATCCCCAGGCCCAGCAGGCAAGTGCAAGAGGGACAAGCTGAGGTTTCTGGGTCTCCTATGAAAGTGAGCAGTGTTACAACTCAGCCGTGAGTGGAAGTAAAAATAGAAACCATCAGAGATGCTTTTCTGGGAAAAAGTGTCCAGGAGAGTCAGGTGAGGTAGATCACAGAGTCATGGAATGCTTTGGGTTGGAAGGGACCTTCGAGATCATCTAATTCCAACACCCTGCCACAGGCAGGGACACTTTCCACTAGCCCAGGTTGCTCCAAGCCCCATCCAACCTGGCCTTGAGCACTTCCAGGGACGGGGCAGCCACAGCTCCTCTGGGCAACCTATGACAGATCAACCCCACTTCTTCATTTTTGCCAATGTCTCAACCAGAGAGCAGGATTTCAATTGGATTTAGATGGTACATCTGCTGACCCTCCAGATGAGGAGAGAGTTTTATTTAAAGAAAGGAAACAAAAAGTGCAAAGGTGTGAAATTACCTGAGGATTTTGTCTGACTGTGATGGGATGGGGCTCTGGTGGCACTGAAAAAAAGAGATAACAAGGGAAAACTTTGACTCTTTAGAGATTAATCTTTGTAGAGATTAAATTGAAGCCTTCAGGTCTGATCCATCGATTGCATTTCACTTCCATGACAGTTTTGTGGTAGAACAAATTACAGAGGACACAGAGTGTACATCTTTTACCCATCTAGCAATTTGCTCATTTATCAGCAAGGATCTCCTTAGAGCCAGCCAAGCCAGCCAGGCAGAAAGCTGGGATCTATAGGAATGCCCCATGGCAGGAAGCTTGGAATTAGATCATCTTTAAAGTCCCTTCCAAACCAAAACCTTCAGTGATTTTATGAACTCAATCCAAGGGAAAAGCCAGAAGTGGCTTCCTTCCTTGCTAACATCTGGAATCACACAGGTATTAAATGCAGAGTTTAACAAAGAGGAGATGTTGGGAGGATGATGAGGAGAGGAGGAACACCCAAACTGCTAGGATGCACAAAGCACTCTGGTGAAGCACCTTTCCAGGGCCTGAGCCCTTTGGGAGATGTGGTTGGAAGGACCCTGCCCTCGGTATCCAGGCTCAGAGGGGATGATGAAGAGATGCCTGCAAAGGAGCTTGCCTAGAAATATCAAAATGTCTCCAAACATTGACTTCTGCCAGTAAATAATTTCAAATCAGCCAGCAGGAGTAAAAACTGGCATAGCTACTGCTGTGCAAGCTGGTGTTCAATAAAAAAGATTTCAGCACGACATTCATGTTGGCAAAGTCCTCCCATGGGCCAGTTTCTTCTCCTCACTTGGATGAAGGAGCTTCTTCCCACCAGTGCCTGCACAGTGCCCTGCTGGAGATCCCAGCTGCTCCCCATCAACACCCCAAGCTGGTTTCAGAGCCATCATTTCTGGGTTTGCAGGCGCTGACAACTTGCTTTTCCTCCTCGGAATCTGCAAAGCTGGATTTCGAGTGAAAGCAGAGAGAAGGTGTCACAGCGAACCCTCGGAGCTCCTTTTTTTATCACTGCTAACGTTTAATTTCGCCCATTTTCAAGGGCTTTTAGCATCCTGGAAATCCCACCCATGTGTGGGAAACCCAGAGTCATTCCCTGAACAGCAGAGAGCAGGGATGAGCGTTCAGAGGGATGGGCCCTTCCCAGGGAGAGGCCAGAGGATGGATCACCCTGTGCTCAGGAAGGGACAGGATCACAAAGCAGACAGCAAAAGAGCGCTGACCACATAACACAGCACACCTATCTACATCCCTTCCCCCTGAGGGGACAGATTTAAGGGCCAGAGTTCTCCTCCTTTCAAAGGAGAGGCTAAGTCTGAAGTGTTATTCCCATCGTATCAGCAGCAGTGACCCTTTTAACCCTTCACTTGGAGAAGGAGATGATATCTGTGGTACCCACTAAGATTTAATAAAGAGAAAATAATTTCTAACAGCTTAAACCACCTATTAGGCACAATCAATCTACTTCTGCCTATTCCCTGGATGCCAAAAATGAGTACAAGGCAGTGGTGAAGCAAGAGCTCTGTGTGAGCCTCTAGAACGGGTGGTACTGAAGCTGAAGGCACGTTTTGGATGAGCAGAAGGGACAGGGTGTCTTTCCCTGGCTTTGCTCAGGCCCAGGCTCTGGAGGGATCTCCAGGGAACAGGTTCTTCAGAGAGGACCAGCTTTCTTTTCCCTTTTCATCATATTTGTCCAGAAGGGCTGGGAGAGCAGAGTAGACAGACAGGATAAGGGAGCCTTCAGTTAATTCCACTCTAAACCCAATTTCATTTCCTTTCTAATTAGAGCAGCAGGCATGTTTTAACAACTGATTATCTCTCCTGGGCAGTTTGTGTGTATTCTTCTTGGCTACTTATTCAATTTTTCCAAGCAAATCTCTGCTGTGATTGTAACGTAAATAAAACGGGAGCAAGGCCGAGCACAGGCAGTTTGGAGAATGCTCCGTCAAGAATTAGGACCGAGGTTTTCTTTTTTACTCCTAAAACTGAAAAATAGAAGCTGCTCACCATAGGAAAATATAAACCCTTGGCACTCTTGGAAGGAGAGCAGAGGTGTCAGCAAATTATTATTAAGGACTATCTGTAAAAAAAAAACCAGACAACCCTCTGTGACAGGCACTCAAACCTCACAGACATTCTAGAGCTGCTGTATCTCCTACCTGTGCATCCCAAAGCACCCAGGAGAGCCTCCAAGCACCCACATCCAACGACCTCCTACCCACCAGATCCTGGAGTTTACAGCAGCAGCCCCAAAGCCTCCTTTAAAAAGCTGACAGCAGGGCCAGGATGCAGGTGAGGGAATTACAGCCCTGGCATGGCTAAAGCCTCTGGAGGTGGATGTGGTTATCCCTGACAGGCAACAAAAAGGCAGGGGTGGAGCATCACAGGTGCCTCTCTTCTCCCAAAATTCACCTGCCTGGCTGTATCTGTTCATTCCCGTGCACCGGCTCCAAGAGCAGCAAGTCCCACCACCACTTTCAGTGTTGTCACTCCTCGCCTCCAAATCCCATCATGTGTTTGTTGTTTCTCTGGGATGTGACATGCTTCTCCCTGCCTTGCTCCTCCTCCTGCTGGGAAGTCCTGCTCCAGCAAAGGGGCAGTGGGTTGATACTGGAAAATAGGTGGGCTGATACTGGAAAATAGGTGCCCAGACCCCCAACCTGACACCCCTGCCTTGGCATGGTGGGGGGCTGGGCTCGGCAAGGGGTAAACACCCCCCAAACTCACCAGTTTCCCAGAGTCTCATTACAAGATGTGTTTTTTCCCCAAGCCTATTGTTGTTATTATTGTTATTAGCAGTATTTCCTGAAATAAACTTGCTCGGGGAAAAAAAAACCTCAAAGCACCGAGCTGAGCTTCCAATCTCCTCCTTCCCATCCCCAGCGCTGCCCTGAGCCCTCTGCCACCAACAAGGGGATGGGAGGCCCTGAAGTCCCTTTTTCCACCCTTCTTCTGCTCTGGCAGCCAATTCCCACATGTGAGACTTAGTTTGTTTTCCCTTTTCCATGACTTCACCCCCGCCCCTCTCCCGTTCCTGTTGGCACTTCCTCTCCCCTCGCCCAAAGGCGCGTACCTGGAGCCTTTTTTCAGGAAAAGGGGTTCTGGCACAAAAAAGGGACTATGCCTAGGGATGTGCCACTATTGCAGACACTTCCTGTTGCCAGGATGATGTTTTGAATATTCCCATCCTCTTCCTCATGTTAACAACCGCAGGTTCCAGATGAAGTTCCCATGCCCGTCCCACAATAAACACGAGGAAAACACGCTGAGGAAAGAGCAGGAAAATGAAAAGAAATGCAAATGCCACCGCTCCTGATCCATGTTTTCCTTTTCCTCTCCAAAATCCTGGACTGGGTGCTTCAGTTTCCTGGCCCACATAAAACCTCATTAAACAGTTTTGGGCCTGACCAGAGCTGTCACCTCGATGGCATTTTCCTCCCTCCAAATGGGATGCGACAGCTTAGAGTTAATAAGTCCGAAAGGAATACTTATAAAATAAGGTGGTGTCACAACATGTTGTTAAAGGAGCAGGTGAGCAGGCCCGTTTGGAGAGCAACTAATGGCCCCACGGTTTAAAAATATCTGGGCTACATTTCGCCCGACAGGCGAATTAATCTGTGGCAGATATGGATTTTCCTGCCTGGGTGCTGCGCTGAGCTCCAGCCCGGACTCTGCATCCCAGGGGAATCTCACTGGCTGCTCAAAACCCTCCTGCTTCCCCTCTCAGTGCCTTCTGGCTGCAGGGATAGGGTTGTGCAAAGGTCATTTTGGTGGAGGCACAGTCATCACCACACCTATCCAGGGGGGCATCCAACTGCTGTTGGATTCTCCTCCTTCCCAAGCATCTCTCCTTCACTAGGTCCAAACTTTTGGGGGCTTAGCGAAGCTGTTCCCACCCAGGTCAATATTTCGTTTTCATTATTTACCTCGCAGGAACGTCACGCCCAGCACAAAATTTTCCAACTGACAAGCGAAATTTAGTTAGCAGAGCTTCTATTATTCCCAATTTATTACTCCACTGGAGAGTTGTGCAGGCTGAAGGGCTGGAGAAAGGAAAACACGGGTGCGCATGCACGCCCCGGCAGCAGCCGGCAAGCCAAACCCAGGGCTCCCGCTGAATTATGATTCACAATTTATAAACCATTACGTGCAATGGATTTCAACTATATTTATTGCAATCTGACTGCTGGCAGTTCAAAAATCAATTTGGTAAATGTGGAGGGAAAGGGCAAAATTATTAATATGCTTTCTGTAAACGCCGTAGCTTATCCTTTCCCCGGTAAATAAGTGCGAGCCCTCGGCTTCCTCGGGGAAGGGGTTTGCCATCAAAGGGATGGGATTCACCCCGGGGTGCCTGAAACAAGGGGATGAACGAGAGGGGAGGGATGTGCAGGGCATAATAATGGCAAGGTGACACACACAGAAGAGGATGGGGGAGCCCTGGGATAAGTGTGGGGACAGCAGGAGGTGGCTGGTTGATGAACTGAGGGAAGGATCACCAGGGATGAAGCAGAGCACACGTGCATGTGACACCCTTGAAAGTGGATGGGTTTGAGGTTAAGGATGGGGCAGAAATGCTCCAGAAATCCCAGCTCCAGCTGATGGGGAGATGCCTCACATATTGTCACTCTGTGCTGGGTGCTGGTGAGGCCACACCTTGGATCCTGTGTTTGGTTTTGAGCCCAGCACTGCAAGAGGGGCTGGAGCATGTCCAGAGAAGGGAACGGAGCTGGGGAAGGGGCTGGAGCACCAAGAGCAGCTGAGGGAGCTGGGGGGGCTCATCCTGGAGAAGAAGCAGCTCAGGGGAGACCTTCTCACTCTCTGCAACTCCCTGACAGGAGGGGGGAGTGGGGGGGTGGGGCTCTGCTCCCAGGGAACAAGGGACAGGATGAGAGGAAACAGCCTCCAGCTGTGACAGGAGAGGTTTAGATTGGATACTAGGGACAATTTCTTCATGGAAAAGGTGTTCAGGCATTGGAATAGGCTGCCCAGGGCAGTGGTGAAGTCACCATCCCAGGATGGATGTAAAAGTCGTGTAGCTGTGGCACTTGGAGACACGGTTTAGTGGTGGGCTCGGCCATGCTGAGGGAATGGTTGGACTTGATGACCTACTTGGAAGTCTTTCCCAACCTAAATGATTGTGTAATTCCATGACCTGTAGCCAGTGGATAAAGCAAAATGTGGTGGGCATGACCCTTCCTGCTGCCTGGCCCTCACGTGGAGGTCTGGCCTGCTGCTTCCATGGGAAAACTCTCCAGTGAGGAAGACCTGACCTGCAGGTGACCTGGCACATTAGGAGAAGCAGTGGCTCTGCATCCAGCCAGATGCTCTGCCCCACAGCACCTTGGATCTGCTGTGCCAAAGCCAAATTGCATGAACCTGCACGTGGCTTTGCCCCTTTGCCAGCCCGGGCCTGGGGTTGGTTTGGAGGACTCTTGGCTTTACTCAGCCTGGCCAAGGAGCAGCTCAGACTGCTGGGTGGGAAGGGGGAAAATCCCATTTGCACACAGAGGAGGGGTGGGTGGAGACACCCTCCCCAGTTCACACACCTCCTTTACTGGTTGGGGAACCACAAACCAAGCTGTGTCAGGAAAGCTCCCGAAAGATGTAGGGTGAGGTGGTGGCTGCCGTGCCTGTGTTGAGCACCCTGGCTGAGGGAAATCGGGGCATCTGCTCCTAAAGGTTGGATCAAACTGGCTTTTTCCATTTTGGTGATCTGCAACCATATGGTGCACGCCGAACGGGAGGGTTTCTTCTCCTCCAAATTAAGAAATGGAAGGAAAAGAATATGAGATTAGATGAGAAGCAGAGGGGAGTTTTACATCTCTTTAATGATGACCTTTCTCCAGGTTTTTTTTGGGGGGTTGTATTTTTTTTTTTTTTTCCCTGTAATACTGGGAAGAAAACTTACTTCTATTTTAAAAGAAAAACTGGGTTTCTCATATGTTCCCATGATTCCTGATGCTGGCACTTTAAATTAATCATTGCAGAGAGCCACCACGAAAATAGCGACACCAGAACTGAATATCCTCTGGGCAAAATGTTGCAAATGCTGCCTGATGCGTTCACATTAAAAAAAAAAAAAAAAAAAAAAAAAAATATATATATATAAAGTAGTTCTTTTCCTTGGCACTTCTCCTCTGGCTCATCTGATGCAAATCACCTAACGAAGGAGAATTTCCCAGGCCTCGGCCGAGGTTGGTCAGTGGGGCAGATTGAAGCAGCAGCAAGTTCACAGGTAATTATTTACGAGTGAACTCGATACAAGAAGATGAAACCTGAGCTACGTTCTCTGCCAGGGTCCATTTTCCCTTGGAGCGATGCCTTACAAGAAAGTTTCGTTGCTTGGTGGGGGGCAAAGGTTTGAAATGCTCCAAAATCTGGTAATCCTGTGTGTCCCCGGCCTCTTCCCAGGGCTCATCCCACCCCACTGACTCCTGGCATGTTTAGGAAGGGGAAGAAAACCCTTTGTGGTCTATGTGACCAGGTGCTGCCAATCTGCACAGCTCGTTTATTGAGCAAAATAAGCCCCAAGAACAAATTTTGAAGCGGTGAATGATTTCCAATACCTGGTTTACCCGAGGACACCGCGGGTCGCAGCGTGTTCAGGAGCAGTTTTCCAGAGGTGAGAGAAGCTCAATTCACTTACTTAGAAAGGTATTTGCATGGAATTACGTGTCAGGCTCTGCTCCGAGCAAAGTTTGGCAGTGGAGTTTTATCTGCATGACCTGAAGTTGTCCTGCATTCAGCACGATTTGTCCTTTTCTCCCTGGGGTGAATTAGGAGCAGAAATCCCTTGATGGTCCTTGAGCAGGGTGGAGGTGTTTTGGCAGAGCCCCATGGCTTGGGGATGCTGTCAAAGGGGATAAGTGATTTCTCACAGGATCGTTCAGGCTGGAAAAGCCCTCTGACTCCAACCTTTTCCCCAGCACTGCCAAGCCTGCCACTAACCCCCATCCTCAAGTGCCACATCCACACATCTTTTAAATCCCTATAGAGATAGTGATTCCAGCACTTCCCAAGGAATGGAATGGTTTGGAGTGACAGATCACTTCCTATGGGATGCCACAGATGCCAAGAGGTTGCCTGGGCTCCAGGAGAGACTGGACAAGGTCATGGGTAAGGCTCCACTTAGACTGTGAAATACACAGAAGGTGTTTTGGTGCCAGGTGCCCCCAAGGAAAGCGTCTGAATTGAGCTGACCATGGAATCATCTCCTCTTGTCCTGACAAGGGACACCAAGCAGCAACAACCAGGGTTTCAAGAGGAGACCCATAATTTTATCCCACATGGGAGGTGCAAGGTGGGGGAATCATTCAAATCATGAATTGGCTCACAGCAAAAGCTCCTCTTTCTTAGAAGATGAGTGTCCCTTTCCCTGCCTGCTCCTGCCCACCTGTGCAGCCCAGCACTGCCCACTGCACTGAAAATACTTCCCTGGCTTTTGTGACTGGAATTAACTGGTTTAGAGGATTTGTTACTCACCATTAACTTTAAACGACCTGGAAGCTGGGCAAGAAGCTGGGCTTCCCAGCTGGCAAATCTCCTCTTGCTGTAACTCTTTCCAGTCCACTGCTTTCTCTCCACCTTGCTCGTGAGCCGCTGGAACGACTTCCGAAGGATGATTTGCTGGAATCACCGTCCCTAGAAGTGTGCAAAAAGGTGCAGATGTGATGCCTAGGGAAATGGTTTAGTGGTGGACCTGGCAGAGCTGGGTTAATGGCTGGACTGGGTGGTCTCAAAGATCTTATCCAACCTTAATGATTCTAGGATGGGCAGTCGAGGTGGGGGACTTATGGATGATGGGCTAGCTCAGCTCAGGTACCCAAGCCAAAAATGAGCAGGCAGCTTCTGGGAAGGGATGGAGGACTTTCAGCCCCTCAAAACTTGAAGGGCTATCAAGGCATGTTAAAGTTTTAGCTTCAACTTGCTGAAATTATTTAACAATTTTAGACATTTTCCATATTTTCCATATTTTAATGTGTTATGTCACATAAGGAAGCTTCTCCTGACCCTTGCGGCCCACCACTGCCCGCATTCAGCAGTAGCCTGCTGAAGGAACATTTCTCCAACAGAAGTGGCAGGTGCTGAGAGTTTGGGCTCCACCTCTGCAGGCCTGGGTGTTGCACAGATGCCTGCTCACACCCAGACACCCATTTATCTACCTGCTCTGGCTGCCTTTCCAGTGCTCAGGCACTCACATGCCTTGCTTCCCCCAGCTTCACGCACACGTTTTTCCATCAGCGCTGACAGAGCCACCCGAGGGACAGAAGTTTAGCAGGATTCACAGCTCCCCTTCGCCCTCCCTGTGCTTTCCCTTCTCCCTCCCTCCCTCCCTCCAGAGTGGTTTCAGCTCAGAACCAGGGAGAGAAAAATGTGCCTTGTGTGAGCCGTGACGGCTGGATGACTGATGACATTTATCTTCTCTCCCGAGGAGGATGGGGGAAGTCACTTCTGGCTGGTTTCACCTGGGCTGGCAGGTTTCTCAGGGCTGGCTTTAGCCTGGGGGTGACACTTGCATTTTCACAGGCTGTGATGCAGTGCTGTGCTGCCAAGGCTTTCACCAGGGCCCCCCTGCCAAGTTCAGCCCCACACTTTTTCTCCCCAGGTACAAACATCTCCTGTAAGTGGTCACGGACCAGGGAGGGATTCAGGTCACCACGTTTCTCCACCAAAACGGTTTCCATTTAACAAAGAAACCCTGTCCAGGCCAATTTTTTTTAATCTGCACCTTCCTGGAAGATGTGACAGCACGTAGCTGGGAAGATGGATGGCACACACGGTGTGGAGCACAGCGCCCACTGCAAGGGGCTGGAATGAGAGGGAAAGACAGAAACAAGGCTCAGGGAGAGAGTATTGCTGGCAGGCACTGGGTTTACCAAGCAGAGATGTCTGCTGGGTGCCCAGGAGCTGCTGCTCCTCCCTTTGGCTGCCCAAACCCAGCCACAGATGTGATGTGGGTGTTTTCTCAAGTACCTTTAGAGCTGCAAGGTCAGGATGCTCTGCTGGAGCAGAAAGTCCCTAGGGAGGGTTCTGACAGCAGAGCATCCCCGGGGCAGAGCAGCACGAGGTCCGCAGCGTGGTGTGACCTGCTTCAGTCCCAGGTGGAGAGCAGCACTTTTCCAGTGTCCCACGGGACCATCAAAGGCAGCGTGACCTCTCCCTGCATCACTTGGCATCAGATGATGTTGGTTGTGGGTGGGGGTTAACAACCTGCAAGCATCAGGAATAAACTTCAAGCCCAAGGATAAGAGGAGAAAGGCAGGGAGGGTTCTTCTGCTCACTCCAAGCTGTGTTGGGCTAGAGATGAGGACAGCAGGATGTACCAAGGTAGAAGTCCCATCCCTGGAAGTGTTCAAGGCCAGGCTGGACGGGGCTTGGAACAACCTGGGATAGTGGAAGGTGTCGCTGTCCATGGCAGGGGGTGGAACTAAATGGCCTCTAAGGCCGCTTCCAGCCCAAACCATTCTGGGATTCTGTAAAAACCTACAAGGAAATCTGATCCTTGAAGGAGTTTTTGAGTGCCCCCCCTGCCCTGTGCCTATCTGCAAACTTCAGCACCAGTGCTCTGCACATTGAACATCTCGGGGAAGAAGATATTTGTGTGGGCTCACACAGGGATGCAGTGAAGGCAGGGAGGAAAATCTGCTGGGTGTTACTAGGCAGAGAAATCACATCAGAGTCCAGGATTCCCTGGAGAGGAAAACAGTTGGAGGTCAGGACAGCCTTTGTGGTAAGTACAGACATGCTCTTCAGCTGAACCAGAAAAGCCTTTCTTATGTCCTTACAGGCTTCTCCTACTGCAGAGTGCAGAGGCATTGGAAATACGCTTCTTTTTGGTTTACTGGTAATGTGTTTTGTCACTATAAACTCCCTCCATTGAGTATTTAAATACCTCTGGCATTCTCCAAAATCTGTTTCCTGGCTGTCTCTGTTTCCCCTCCCCGTTTCTGAAAGCGCTGAAGGTTTAAACCAAGCAAACTAACCGACCTTCCCCTGACTGATTTTTCTCGGAGGCTTTCACCTGAATAATTCCCCGCTGGCTTCCCATCAGTGGCTGTACCAACAGCCACCAGCAGTATTGATCAAGTACTGAGTCACTTGTGAGCCAGTACAGGCACTTGGAAAGAAAAAAAAAACACCAAAACAAAACGCCACAAAAACAACAAAGTCCTCTACAGGAAAATCTATCTAAGTACAAGAAAATAAGGAAAGAGAGGGCTAAAAGCGTTGGTATTAAATGCAGTACAAGCTGGCTCTACAGAGAGCCCTTTGGAGGTAGTTCCAAGTTGCCTCACATGAATTTAAAAATGATTCAAGGTACTACCTCCTCGAAAGAGCTGGACTGTTAAGGGGTGGTTATTCTTTTTGTTTGTGGTATTAATGCAGTGCTAAAAGGCCTGTTCACACACACATTTTGGGGGGATATTAGTGCCAGGCAAGAGGGTCCCACAGCAGAGGTGTAAGAGAAGAGTCACCAGGTAGATGCTGACAGCCAGGGGAGAACAAGTCACACTCTGGAGTGACCTGATTGTGGCCTTCCAGGGCCTGAAGGGAGACAAGAAAAAAGATGGAGAGAGACTATTTCCCAGGGCCTGGAGTGACAGGACAAGGGGGAATAAATTCAGACTGCCAGAGGGCATGGTTAAATGGGATATTGGGAAGGAATTCTTCCCTGGGAGGGTGGGGAGGCCCTGGCACAGGTTGCCCAGAGAAGCTGTGGCTGCCCCAGTCCTGGAAGTGTCCAAGGCCAGGTTGGATGGGGCTTGGAGCAACCTGGGATAGTGGAAAGTGTCCATGCCCGTGGCAGGGGGAGTGGAACTAGGTGATCTCCAAGCTCCCTTCCAACCCAGGTCATTTTAGGATTCTATGACATCAGGACCAGTCATATCAGCTTTCCTGGTTTTATTCTTCCCTGAAAATATGCCTGTAGCAACTGTGGGGAAAAAATACTGGATGGGCCTTGATTTCACCCTGTTAGAGCTCTTGGAGGTGAAGCTGGTGTAAGGACCTCCCAGAACTGCCCTTTACCTCCTGTGTCTTCCCACCCTCCATCAAGTTGCCTGAATTTCTCTAGATCTGCAGTTGTGCTAGAGGAAAAATCAGGTGTGAAGAGCGAAACACCCTTTACAGAAAGGCTTCATAAAAAATTCCTATTTCCCTTGCTGGGCTCTCAGCATAACCCTGGCAAACAGGTGGCTGACCCCTGAGCAGAGCCATTGGGAAGGAACATGAACTGCCCCAGGCTGCCTAAAAGGGGGGATGCAGTGGTGCAGGCATGAGAAACAGGAGGGGCAGCAGCCAACATTTTAATTTTTGGTGGTGGTAGATGCTGGGGTTTGTGCCTTTTTTTTCTTTTAAACAACAACAACAACAACAAAATCCATATTTAATTCAGCTCTAGGGGTAACATAGCATGGAAATGAGAACACAATTGGTGAACTATTAAATATTGCCTTTCCATAATTCTGAGTGTGTTTATCTCCAATGCCTGCAGTCTTTCTCCTCTCTGTTTTCTTCCTGAAAGCATAATAGTGGCTTTCGTGGTTTTATTACACAGTGCATCTGTTGGCACTTCTGTTCAAAGCTCCCAAACAAATAAATGCACTTCCCCCAGATCACCAGTGCTACAAAAACACGAGGAGGCATCACCAGAGTAGCTGTTTCCTACCTGTGCCCTTTGCTTGATGTGGGGCTGGAACCTCTGATGCTTCCCCTGGCATCCCCAGGGCCAGTGTTCAAACACATTCCCGGCAGGGAAAGGGATACCCAAGGTCATGTCTGGCTGCTGAGGGTCCAGGAGGTGGAGGTGAACGCCATGGCTGGAGCAAGCAAGATCAAATGTGGGCTTTTATTCCCTTTCATGCCTCTGAGAGCAGTAATTCCTGTGATTAGTGAAGGGAAATATTACCTGATTGCCTGTGCAGTGCCATGGGCTGGTGTTTCCTGTGCAAGCTGAAGTGGGTGGCCAACATAGGGAAAACTCTCTTCTGCATGGGATGCTGCAGTGCTGGCAAACAGGGAGGGTGAGCTGCTCCCTCTTGCTGCTGCTCCACCAGCTCTATTGTAACAACAACAACAACAATAATAATAAAACCCCAATAATTGCATTTAGGCTTTACGTGGCACTTCCAATTTTTGATGCAAAGTATTAAGGAAAAGGCAGTGGCGTTGTCCGCCCACTGGGATGGCAGCAAGCAGGTCAACATCTGCATGCCAGCTGTTTGGGGTTTAATTTTAAAAAAATAATAATAAAAGAAAGAAATAAAGGAAGAGGAAAGTTTCCACCCTGTGCCTGCTGTTGCTGAAGCCCAAACCTCTGTGAGGTGCCAGCAGTACACCCAAATGCCATGCAAGGGGTGCAGTCCACCAGAGGATTTGACCCGGCCTTACCGTGGGCAGCTCCATGGTTGCCTACACCAACCTCCTAAATCTCACATTTCTTCAGCTCCAACAGCAGCAGGGTCAGCACTTCATTAGACAGAGACTGGGGGTGGTGCTGACTGGGGACTCAGGTGGATTTTCTTGACACATGTTGAGGTTCCTCCTCCTTCTTCATCTGCCCTCGATTCCACAGATGATGGCAGAGCAAACCCTCGCTGCCTTCTCTTCATGGTGCTTTCCTACAAGAAACAGCAGCCATGAAGCTCTCCTCTGTCTTGATTGGAGTCTGAAGGTCTTCTTGCTTGGAGTTTGAAGGTCATTTTCATCACATGGTTTTCCAAAGTTGGGAGAGCACCAGAAGGGGGGCTGCTTTTCTTCTGTACAATAATAATTGACCCACACCCTCTGCATTATCCAGAGCTACCCTATGGAAACAGGACCTCTACAGTCTGCACTCCTTGTTTTGTAATAGCCAAGGCAAGTTTAGTCAGCTCTTCAGGTGGCATAAATGTCAGACCTGTAGCCTGAGATCCTCTGTGGGTACCTGAGTCACATCACTCACAGCACAAAACAAAGGATGTGTGCAGGCAGTTATCAGATCTGGGCTCCTCACTCCCATTTCTCGGAGCAGGAAGCACTATTTATTATATCTTTTTGCTGCTTCTAAACACAATCAACCATTTCTTGGCATTTCATCAAAGATAAATAGCCTGATCCCGCTTCCATCAACGTGGAAGGAAAAATCCCTCTTGGCTTCATCTGCTGCAGCATGAAAGCTCCCAGAACATCAGCTGACAGTTTTAAAGTTCTTCCAGTTTTTTTCCCCTCCCTTCCTCTTCTTTCCCTGCCAGGAGACCAGGCTTCAAGTACAGGCTCCCTTCTGGGGTTAACCCTCCCTCCCTCCCATCCTCTGGAGGATCATCTCTCCCGAACTGTTGCACTCCACAGCCTTGGCTGTGAAGAGAGAAGGAACTGCTGTGTCTGCTGGCACAGCCTTGACATATTTAGAGTTTTGTGTGCTAAAGCCAGAGCTGTGGAGTGAAAAGAGGGAGCCTAATGGCCCTAATGGCACGGAGGATGCCCTCTGAGCAGCAGCATCACCACAGCCCAGGCAGGAAGTCATGGCATGAAGGCGCCGCCCATGGCACTGCCATCAGGGCCAGGAGCACCGTGCACATTGTTCCATCACCCTGCTCGTTCATCAGCTAAATAGGAGGTTTCACTTTCAAGGTCCATTAATCTGACTTTTTTCATCAACTCCAAAATGACACTAAAAAGGAAAAAAAAACCCAAAAAACCCAAAAAACAACCAAACCACAAAAAAACCCGACCCGAAACACAACGAAATAAAGCCAGGAGAGAGTGTTGTTGGTGGGGTTTCTTTCCCCTTTTTAAACTCGGCGAGCATGTGTGTTTAGCGCTCCTGAAAATGTCAAATCCAGAGCGGAGGGAACTGGTACGTCATCTGCCAGAACTGCAGCTGGGTTTAGCAGCTCAGCGTGACATTATCATGGAGCAACACGGAGAGGGAGCAAACAAACCGAGGAGCAAACAGCCCAGCACGGGGAGGAGGAGATGAAGGCCCACCTGCCATGTCAGAGGTCATTAGGAATAAAACTTGACACATGAAATGGAGAGTTAAACACACCGCAAGTTTGCAGCAAGGGCCACGTTGTCTTAAAGGCTATTTCTGTGTCCTTGTTTAGGTTACAAATAGCCATCTGTTGGAGGACGTGGGGCAGTGCCTCCAACTCACTCAGGCCCGTGGTTCCCCTTATCTATGTCTTCCTTTAGCCTTCCTCTAAATAACCAACATCAGCATCACCATGGTTTCCACCCCTGGATCTCAAAGAGCCCCCTGAGTCCTGTTTTCCTGTCTACAGGGAAAGGGGAGAGGAGAAAAGCAAATGACTTGACCCAAGGTCTTGTGGTGGGTCCCGAAATCCCGATGCTCCATCAGCCCTTCGGTGCAGACAGGGAGCTTCCCACAGACCCACATTTCTCTCCCTTTTCTCCTCTGTGTACCCCCAGAAGCCTTGCCTGGTCCTGTGCCCCGCAGCCTTCCGGGTTGGCTGCGTCCCTGGGAACTCCCCATCTCTCCACGACCTTACCACCTTCTCCAAATTTGCTTTCCCTCAACGTTTCCAAGCACTCTGGGGAGCAGGGCCTTGTATTTTTAGCGCTTGTGCCATGAAGTGCCAAGCAAAATTCCCAGTGACAGGTTATCAATAGTCAGCGCTATTAAAAATTTCCCCAAACTCCAGAGAAGGCCAACCAAGTACCGAGCAAAAAGGAGTCGATCTTGAGTCACTCCAGTCCCCGTTTTCTGTAGTGTTTGAAGAGATGCTTCCCTGGAGGCTCTCAGGGGCCCGTGATGGATGTCTGGATGCCCTGCTGGGTTTCACAGATTTTTTGCCCAGGCAGCGAGCAGAGATTTGGGCTGGCATGGTTGGGAGAGCAGCAGGGCTTGTGGTCAGCAGCAGGCTGGCAAGACTTGCTTTAGGTACAGATAAAGCAAAGATCCCTTTGCTCTGCAGGGACGGAGGAACTGTTTGCTATAAATCTGCTCTAATTACAGGCAGGTGCCCTCAGGGACACCCACTGCAGCAGGGAAGGGGAAGGCTGGGTCTCCCACTCCACTGCCAGCCTCGGACCTGCATCCAGGGTGGAGTGTCTCTGCTGCTGGCTCGGTGCTGTCGTTTGGACAGATTTAAGTAGTGTAATCCTACCTTCTGAAGCAGGTAATGCCGCCTGATTATGAGCAGGAGAGGGGGGAATTAGAAGCCAAGGCAAAGACTGAGCTGTTTAATGGACCCATTAGAGGGCATTAGCTGAGAACAGCGATGGCATTTTAAAGAGGGGCAGCACAGGCACGGCCTGAGCTGGAGGTGTGGGGAGTGCTGTGCCTCCTGCCTGCTTCTCCCACCTCCCAGGGAGTGCCTCTGTGGCCTCTCCAGCTTTGCTGGGTGCTGGAGGGGGCGGGAAGCCAGAGGGTGGCAAGGTGACTGTCCCCAGGACGCGCCTCTGGCTCGTGGAGATGCGCAGGAGGGGCTGCATCACATTCATCTTGTGCAACCCCAAAACCTCACATCATCACTGCCTCCTCCTGGCTGAACCCTTGGGTGACCTGTGCCATCACTGCCCCAGGACCTTGCTGCAGTGCCAGGAAGCGTCAGTGGCTCTGGGAACGCCACCTGAGCTGCTTCAGTTTCTCCAACTAATTCACCACCCGCCGCCTCTGACACCCAGGATTCATCATCACTCACCAGGGTTGGAGCAGGAGGAAGGGTCAGGGCTGGCAGCACCACCAGGAGCACGGGCATTGTGCTTCCCTGCTCTTCAGTCTGCTCGAGCATCATCGGCTTCTCCAACCAGTGAGGCAGATACACTTAAAAACGAAGAAATAAATATAAACCAAACCACAGCTCTACAAATAGGACCCAGTTGGTGGGAAAGAAGATGTTCAAAGGCTCCAGAGGAATGGAGACATGAGTGAATGGGACACATACGGGATGGGGAGGGTGGCAAAAGAAGCCCAAATGAAATCTCTTGTGGGCAGGTGTATTTCAGTCCTGGTTCCTGACAAGAGGAAATTCCCTGCTCCATGGGCGCTCACCAGCAGCTCTTGCACGTGGGTACAGGGCAGAACTGGTCAAAGACCAGCCAAGCCACCACAGAGCTCGATGCTGCCTGAAAAAGAGCCTGGTTTGGCCCCCAGGGAAAGGGCATGCAACCCCAGTCAGCCCTGCTTAAGGGGAAATGCAAGAATGGGGTGGACAAACACTTCAGTCAGATGGATAATTCAGGCCAAAAACCCTCTCTGCATCCCAAGGAAGTCACAGGCCCAGCCAACCAGGTGATGCCTCCCTGTGGGATGCAGTTATCCCTCCCAGGGAGCAGAGAGGCACCTTGCACAGGCTGGATGATTGATACAACCTGTTCCAGGACGTGTTTCTTCCTTGCTTTTTCACTTTCCTCTTTTCCTTCTCTGCCCTCCCTTCCACATCCCCCACCCTTTCTTTTCCCCACTGGGCCTTTTCAGTTGGTAATTACAGCTGAAGTGGACAATCTGTCTTTTTTATTTTTAGGCTGGATGCATTGCCAGGCCGGCTGGAAGGAGGATGGAGCAGGGATGGCTGGGGTGGGGGAGGAGCACATTGTGGGGTACCTGTCTCCCTGCACCCCTCTGGCACAGATGGGAGAATAGATTCAGGGGAAGATGCCCAGCAGTTGCTTTTTGAGCATCCCTTCACCCACACCCTGCATGTTTTGGAGCACTGGCTGTGCTGGGACAGCACCTACACCCAGGTTTGGGAGGACAGGCAGCATCCAAGGATATTTAATGTAAAACCACCACAGGGACAATCCAGACGTGGCTGGCAGCTGACAATGGAGCATGATCTACCTTGTTTCAGGTGTGCTGTCCTTCAGCATCCCACCTTGGGACGCTGTGGAGACGGGGCAGCAGTACAGCCACGAAGCACAGCAATCCTGCAGCCTTTCCTACTTCCCTCCAGGTTAGTCCACTCCCACCTCCCAGGCTCTTCAGCACATTTCCCCCCCCTTGCTCCATCTTTTCTGCTCATCTGAGCAGCTTTGCTAATCAGCTCCTGAGCGTGGACTGATGGGAGGGAGGTGGGAGATGCTGCTGTGCACAGGGAGGGGGTGGGAAGGGGTGGGGGGGGTCCTGGAGGTGTGGAGAGCAGCTCAGCACCAGCACCTGCTCACTCTGCAGGTGTTTTGTTAGACAGCCCTGCCTGTGATAGCCCTGTGTGCATGTGCCAGTGAAGATAAATCCTCCACTCGAAGGGAGGCAGCGAGGAAAAAGCAGAAAAGGGAAGAAGAAAACAATTAGAGTGACTTACGATCTAAGGGAAGAAATTCGAAGTTCTCTCTTTCCCTCCTGGGCAGCTGGAGAGTTTTATCCTCTTCCAGCTCTGTTAGGACACAAATCCCAAAGTTTCTGTTGTTCGAAGGGGGCGGGGAGAGGAACAGCTCACTCCTCCAGCTGTCCCCTCTGCTGTCCCCTCAGATGGTTGTCACCTGAGAGATGCAAGGTGGACATTTCACTTAATCCACGCTCAGCTAACCAAACTGATTATTCAGGTTTTTAATCTGGCTTCAGCAAAGCTGTCCCAAGGCTGCAGTTATTCTGTGCCCCAAGGTGGCTGGGACACCCTGCAGCCCCCGGGTGCCACACCAGAGATTGCAGCCACAGCTGGGGAGGGGAAGGACAGGGGAGCAGAAAAGAGAAGAGCAAACTTCACCCTCAAGGAGCATTTCAGTTATTTTTTAAAAAAAAAAAAAAAGTAAATAATCAAAGATAGAAAACAAAGCCTAAAACCAAGGAGGCAGCCAGTGGAAGAGGGCTGAGGGCAGCCATGTGTGCTGCAACACCGTGAGGCAGAATCATGGAATAGTTTGGGTTGGAAGGGATATTAAATCTCATCTTATTCCACCCCTTTGCCATAGGCAGGGACCCTTCCACAATCCTAGGTTGCTCCAAGCCCTGTCCAACCTGGCTTTGGACACTTCCAGGGATCCAGGGGCAACCACAGCTTCTCTGGGCAATCTGTGCCAGGGCCTCAGCCTCCAGAACAGCCTGTTGCTCTCTAACTCCCCTGCTGCTCTGCAGAGACACAGGATAAAGCTGGTGAGGGCAGAGCATCAGGTCTGAGCAAGCCAAAACCCCATGTGTATCGTTTAGGTGTGGCTGATACATACCCAGGCTCTGCAGAAGCCCAGAGCATCCTTGCAGCACAGCCCAGGAGGCTGGACCACGCTGTAACCCAACAGAAACGCTGTACCATGACCTGCTCCACTTGGAGACCAGGAGAGCAGCCCCAAATCCCTTTCTCCAGCTCAGAGGGCCTGGGTTTGAGGTGAACACACCCCCTTCCTCGCCTCATCTCAGCCCTGAAGTGATCTCACATCTTGTTTTTTCCTTCCTTCTCCCTCTGCACATCGTTTCATGGACACAAAGCAGCCCAAAAAGACCCAAAAAAACCAGAAAGGAAGCCCAACACAGGGCAGGTGCCGAGTCACAGCAAAGAACTTGCAAAGTACAAGCCGAGCTATTTCACACAGCGAACACTCGTTAGTAAAAGATATTGTTGCCTGCAGGGAGACAGTTTCTGGGTGATTGAATGTAGAACTGTTTGGAACAAATTCAATAAACCCCAGCGTGCCTTTTGCTTTTAAATATGCTGTTTTCTCTAAGCTGGTGTTTTTCGTGGAAGAGCATTGATTGAGGCTGGGAGTTCACCGAGGAGGCTTCCAAGGTGAGACACCGGGCACGCTGGGGAGCCAGGGGGAGGTGGTGACCCCCAGCCTGACCTGTCCCACCTGGACACAGACATTTCAACGCAGCCTTCTTCAGCAAACACCTGAAGGGCCTCTGGCTGTGTGAAAAAAACCCTCAAAACCTGATGTCAGAACCTCCCAAAATTGCTGCAAAGGCTATTTTGGTAGGGGGTGGGTTTAGAGGTTCAAATCTTGGGGAAACCTGGTTTTAATCGCCTTGATTTTCAATGACTTGTCACAGATGCCACAGTGCCAAGGCTGTCAGGCAGAGGATTCTCAATGGATTCCCTCTTTATTTCCATTTATAAGAGCCTTCAGGACAGATTTAATTGCTGGGGTATGGACAAGCCATTTCCAGTTATAACTACGAGTGAATCAAAGTGCCGAAGCCCCCTGTTTTAATTAAAAGACACGATACCTATTCCTACCTCGTGTGCAATGGCAACAGTAGCAGGTTATTAGGAGAAGTAATATCCATCTAATCCAATCTGATCCATGTAGTTATTAGGCCTAGATAACTATTGGTATTGATTTTATTACTAATATCACTGCTGCAACGGGAAATCAGCCGCAGTGCATACTTTTGCATCATTCATCATTTTGTTCATCTGTTTGGCTTCAGATCAGTTGAATGTGGTTTGGTTTTTTTTTTCCCCTGTTTTTCAACATTTTCAAAATGTACAGGTTTCCTTTTGGGGTTTTACCTCTTTTCCCTTCATCTTTTCCTCACTACATCTTCTGCTCCTCCCCTCTCTCAGGTTGTCCCTTGCCCTCTACAAAACACCTTCACGCAAGATCAAAGCCAGTGCAGAAATTTTCCTTCCTCTAAACTCAGCCAAAGAAGCTTCCAGCAGTTTATGAGTCAGAAGCACAAGATAGAGCTGCTGGTCACCGAGAAAAATTGCCAGGAATTTGGCGAGGATGAATCACCCTCAAAGAGGGTTGAGAAGAGAAACAGCGAGAGAACCTCTTGTCCTTTCTCTTCGTCATTCAGCTCATTTTTGAATGAGCTGTGAGTAAGGAGCACAACATAGGAATTTTCTTGAAACTCCCCATAGGAAGGACCTGGGAGCTGAACAAACTTGGTGCTGGATAAGCTTTCTCCCAGAGGCCACAGAGGGTGAGCTGGGAAGGTGCTTGTCCTCACGTGCTGCGTCGCACAAAGCTTGTTTTTGACTCCTGGTGTTCCCGGGGAGTTCAATTTAACTCTGGGTTAACTGCAGTTTTCTTGCAAAGCTGTCCATCACCTCTCATTCCCCCTCAGCCTCTTCCTTGCTCTCTCAAGAAAATAACAGCTCAGGCTGCTCTCAGGCTCTGAAAAAGCCACATAATTGGTACAGGCTCCACAAAGTACATCCCAACCAACACCGTGGCAATTTGGAGTGCGAAGAGTGGTCCTGCCTCTTCAAAAGGGTCAGGGGTGGACGACCTTGTTTATTTTCCTCAGTGTCTGCCCAAGGGAAAAAAACCACCATCCCAGCTCCTCAAAGTCAAGGCTTGAAACACCAACTTGAGGCACATCTGGGGGAAGAGGAGATGTTTCAATCTCACAGCTAGGCAAAAACCTCAGCACCAGCCTTGACTTTCCACTGATCAACCAGTTCTCAGCTTTCCTTCCTTTTTTTTTGGCCCCACATCTTGGTAGGATGAAGGACTCTGACCACGAACTGCAGAGATTTGGGAAACCTGGAGTCTGTTCCAGTCATCCTGCACATCCTCAGCTATCTCTCCATTCACAGTTAAAGACAAAATTGCCATGTCATCAATTTAGTGCAGACAGCATCTTGAGGATCCCAACCATTTTATCTTGCTGTTTTGCTCCCTGACTTGGCAGCCCTGGTTGGGTCCTGCCACTGGCTCTCATTAGCATCTCCCTCTCACACGACAGATAAATAGCAACACTGAGAGTCATACATACTTATAAATAAATATAAAAGGGGCATCAACTCAGCCATGAATACAAAGCTTAAGGATACTGCATCTCATTCCTGTTTGCTGCCTCGGGCACTGTGAACTGACAATCAAAATTCACCGAGCGCCAAAAATATTAGTTTAATATTTGTGTTTGCTCAGCTCCTTCTTGTGCCGGGATGACAAACAGCCCTGAGAAGGCATTGCCAGAGGCACTAACACTTCCATTCTCTCTCTCTCTCTGATTCTGGCACACAGAGGGATCTTTTCAAACCAATAAACACTTTCATTTTTGTCTTCGCTGAAAGGACTTCCTCTATGGGGTGATGTTTTGCTAGAGGAAACGATTTAAGAGCACAGATATGGTTGTGATTCAATATGGTTGTGATTCAATATCGTGCTCAGGAATTCCATGTACAGCCAAGGCAGTGACAGATTCTGACATTACCTGAGCCTTGTTGAGCTTATCAGAGTCTTTCTGGAGTGAGAGAATCAGGCAACAATACCTACAAAGACTGTGACACCTTTTCGTGTTGTGGCTGGGAGGTTCTGTTCCCAGGTGGAACAGCAGCAACACCGTCTTTCTCTCCCGGGAGTTACATCCTGACACGTGTGAGAACATGCAGAAGTAAGGGAAGGGAAGGGAAAAAAAGGAGAGAAAGCTTCTCCAAGCCCTCTGTTAGGATGGGCTTAAAGCAGAGGGAGTTCAGAGCAGTAGGAATGTCAGAGCTGGTTCCTCACACCCTTCCCTACTTGGGAGGCATCACTGACTCAGAGCTGGCAAGATAATCCAGCAGGAAAAAGTAATACCAGCTGTAAGGAACAGATTCAAAGATTCTTCTCTCTCTGCTTTCCCTCCTCACGACCTCCTCATTGCTGAAAGGCAGGATGTCCTGATGTAATCACAGAGTCATGGGATAGTTTGGGTTGGAAGGGACCTTAAAGATCACCTAGTTCCACTCCCCCCACCATGGGCAGGGACACCTTCCACTAGACCAGGTTGCTCCAAGCCCTGTCCAACCTGGCTTTGAGGAACACCAGGAGCTCAAACAAGTGGCTGTTTGTTGGAAACTCTCTGCAGAGAGAGATCTGTGAGCTCAAGCACAGCAGTTTGACAGAGTTGTCTCCTGGTATTACCAGGGGATGGGCTCACACCCCACTCCTACGGCCCTGAGGGCATCCCAGTTCCCCCCCAGCTGGCACAGATCAGCCCAACACTGAGTCTGAGGGAGCAGCTCCCTCCTGCTGATAACACACTTCTCTCTGGCCTCGGGAGAAGATGTTTTGGACATGTTTGTCAGGGAGCTGCGGAGAAGAACAATGCTGCCTGCGTCCTCACCAGGGCGGGCTGTGGCAAAGCAAAGTCCTGCTTTCACTCCAGCTCCACACAGAAACACAAAGCTTTGTATTTGCCTGTCAATATCCCAGTTGGATTCTGCTTCTATATATTTAATTCGAGATGAGTACTGCAGGACCTCTTTTGTTAGCTGGATACCTCGTGCACATTGTTATTATTTCTTTCATAAAAATCAATAAAGACTTAGGAACAACAACCACCAATAATAACAGTACATCTCTCTTTGTGTCTTTGTTGTGCAACTTGCTGAACAACTCAGAAAAGCAGCAGACAACAGTCCAAAGAGAAGATTAAAAAAAAAAAAAAAAGAAGTGGTTTCCAAATTGGACCTGGTCTACCTTTGGAAAAAGTTTCCAGACACTTAAAGCTGCAGCACTACCTCAGCACATAAGAATCCAGTAGCAGAGGCTCAGGAAGGGAAGAAATGCTCAGCAGATAAGGCACAGACAGAGTTCCTCTAATTTGTTGTCCTGGCCCTCTTGCCTGTGAGAAACAGGCAAAAACAGTGATGGAAATTTAAGAGCAGCACTTTGAAAGCCGCAGGCAAATTACTGCTATTGAAGTCACTTCTTGGGCACTAACAAAACAAAGAAAAACATTCCCTTGCTGTTTTCTATGCTGCTTTGAAAAGAGGAGAAAGGAAGACAGATAACAGCAGAAGGATGTGGAGCTGCTGGAGTGAGGACAGAGGAGGCCATGCCCTCTGCTCTGGAGCCAGGCTGGGAGAGCTGGGGGTGTTCACCTGGAGAAGGGAAGGATCCAGGCAGACCTTAGAGCACCTTCCAGTGCCTAAAGGGGCTCCAGGAGAGCTGGAGAGGGACTGGGGACGATGGATGGAGGACAGGACAAGGGGGAATGGCTTCCCACTGACACAGATTATGTTTAGATTATAAATGGGGAAGAAATTCTTCCCTGAGGGGGTGGAGAGGCCCTGGCACAGGTTGCCCAGAGAAGCTGTGGCTGCCCCATCCCTGGAAGTGTCCAAGGCCAGGTTGGACAGGGCTTGGAGCAACCTGGAGCTAGTGGAAGGTGTCCCTGCCCATGACTGGGGGTGGAACAAGATGGGCTTTAATGTCCCTTCCAACCCAAACCATTCTGTGGTTCTATAACTCTATAAACCCCTGCAAGAGGATTTCCCCTCAGGAAGCCCTGGAAGGACAGGGCCCAGTCCCCTGGGTGGCCAGTTGGGCTCCAGGTCAACACCCCCTCCAAGTGAACTGAGCAGACTGAGCGCTCCTTCACAAAGAAATCCCCCCAAACCCCCCATTTCCTGGGGGACCTCTCACTCAACACGACCTGCCCTTCACATTTACCAGGTTTCCAGCATTTGGGTTAAAGAAAATATATAACATTCTAATACCATTGTTTTAAAGGTTAATGTATTCCCAGCCACAACTCAGGAGTCCAGGAGCAATCATCTGGTGGCAGGGAAGTATTGAGTAGATGACCCAGCTCTATTTTTTATGCATGTGTGGCTCTGTTTTTCCCCCCATTTCTTTCCTTTTCCGGTTCAGCCATGCAAAGACATATAAAACTAAAGCTAAACACAGCTGGGGTTTTATCCACATCACAGCCCTTACACACACACACACACAGAGCAACATCACATCTCGCAGCACCGAGGCTCCTCTGCTGTTTTTCCCTTCCCACATGAGGGGTTGCTGCTGTTCCTACACTCAGGCCAAGATGCTTTCAGCAGGCATCTTTCCTGGCTTCCCATCAGGCATCTTTTGTGGCTTTCCCAGCCATTCCCACGTGCAGCTTTCATAAACCAGAGGGCTGCTCTGAGAGCTGCAAGATAAGGAAATTCAAGCACCAAAAGGAGAGAAAAGCTGGTGCCTTTGACTGTATTAACAGCTGGTGAAAAGAGGGGCTCTACCTTCCCAAAACCTTCTCCTAATGCCATGAAGGAAAAAAAGGTGCAGAAAGACAGAAGATCCTTTAGCTCTTGAAATGAAAGGGGAAAAAAGGAAAAGCTTAAGGGGATAGTAAACACTGGCCTTAAATTCAGCAGACCTGGAGCTCTTCCTGCAGAAGACAAACCGCAAAGAGGAGCTCCTACCATTCCAGCAGCCCCCAGCTAGCCCAGTGCTGCTCAGGTGGTTCCTTTTTAATCCCCCAGCAAAACAACCTTAGCTGGGGCCTGTTATCCCACCCTCTCCTGCCTCCGTGCAGCTGAGCAGCACAGGAAGGTCAGAGACCTTCAGAGACAGCCTGAGCTTTCAGCAGAGATGGATTTATTAAAGAGAGTGCTTTGGGGAAATGGTCCCACTTCTCTGTGATCAAGGAAAAGGTTTCATTAGGCCTGGAACAGCACTCCTGGGGGTGTGGAAATGGGCCATATACCTGTTTAACCCAGCAGGTTTTTCACGGCACAGAACAGGAACGGTGTCCATCTTCATTTTCAGTTTGAAGCCCAGGTTTTAGTTTTCCTCCAACCCTGCTAACGTTGAGGAAGAATTAAAAGCTTCTAGATCTTACACCCTGGCAAGCCCAGTGTGAATCCTCCCCTCCTGAGGAGGCAGAGGGCTCAGATCACCCTGGGTAATACGGTCCAAGAGGAAGCATCAAGCATCCTTGGAGAGGGTGTGAGACACCCCCAGGAGCTTCACATCATGAGAGGAGCAATTTTAGCAAAACATTGCTCTCCTTTTCGTGCTCAGGTTTGCCAGCCTTGACCTCATCACAGCCCCCAGGAGTCAGAGCTGGTGTGAGCATCCAGCCTGGGCACAGCTGCATCCCAGGTCAGCACGATCCAGGGATAAAATTCACCCCTGTGCCAGACCCAACGAGCTCCTTTGGAGCCTTGAATGTGTCTAATGTTGTCCTCAACCCAAGGCTGAGGGACAATGGGAAACACAGAAACAGGCAATACAACGAACCCAGAGCAATTTAAGGAGAAGAAAGGCACAGCTGAGGGGACTCAGAGGAAATTTAGGCCATCAAAACGCTGCCCTGCTGTTTCCTGCTGGGTCAGTGACTTTGAAAGCTCAAAGTCTGCCAGTGGGAAATGGAAGAGGTAAGGATGGAGGTGGTGTTGCTGTGGCCTTAATCCTACAGGCCAGTGGTGCCTCCTGGCATATGCTGGGATGGGGTGCTTTCCTTCTGGAGAAGGAAACACAAGCATCATCAGAAGCAGAACTAGTCAATTTATGGGCTTAATGTTGTTTTTCTTTTTTAATTAAAACTACTGTTCTGGAGGAAAAGGTGATTTTTTTCATCCAAATGCAATTTTCCACGGGAATTACAGGCTGGTGTTGAAGAACAGACATGCACAAAATTAAAAAAAAAAAAAAAAAGAAAAAGAAAAAAAAAGGATCTGAACAGTTTTGACTGACTGGAGGAAAACACTGGGGAACATTCCAGATTAAGTGTGATAAATTGTCCAACTGAAAAAGGTGCTTTTGAGCCCTTGGGGCTCCTTTCTGAATAAAAATGTGGGAAGGGCAGAAGGGAACAAAACTCATCCTAGAAAACTTCGGCCCTAATTCTTCTTAAAATTGCCAAAGAAATAATTTCCCTCTTTTTTTTTTTTTTTTTTTTGGTGGTTTCACCAGGTTACAACCACCAACAGTGAGGGGGAAAAAACTCTTGTGATAATACCCAGTTATTGAAATACAGATAATCAGAGGAAAAAACCCACCTCTGGTGCCGTGTTGGAGGGGAAGTTTTCCTGTTCTGGGTCGGACCCCTCTCCGTGCTCAGGAGAGGACAAAGTGGGCGGTGTGGTCTCTCTCATGTCCCCAGGATTAAGGGATTACCATTAATTAACACGGAGGCTCTGCCTGTGTTGCCTGTGATACACTATCTTTCCATCGGAAAAGAACCAGGCGGATCCGAACTCCCAAAATCTCCGAGATGGAAGGAGCAGGTATGAGGTGATAGGAGATGGGGGCACTGGGCGAGGCAGGAGGGCTGTGGATCAGCAGAGAGGAAACGTAAATCTCAGTAATTGAAGTTTTTCTTCTCATTTCCCGAGGAGCAAAGGCGTGTGGGATCTCCCGCTCCAGTCACCGGGACCTGTCTGCCCATCCCCTGATACTGGCTTTTCACTCTGTTTTCTTTCAAAGCAAATCTTTGGAGAGGGCAGTGCTCTCAAAGCAGCAAATCCCCTGAACAAGTGGATTAAACTTTCTGGAGAAGCTGTGGGTGCCTTCAGCCCTGGAAGCGCCCAAGGCCAGGTTGGACGGGGCTTGGAACAACCTGGGCTAGTGGGAGGTGTCCCTGCCCATGGCAGGGGGGTGGAACAAGATGGGCTTTAATGTCCCTTCCAACCCAAACCATTCTGTGGCTCTATAACTCTATAAACCCCTGCAAGAGGGTGTCCCTGTGACTGTCCCTGCTGAAGGCAAAACAAAGGCACCACCCCAAGAGAGGGTCTTTTTGGAGAGAAGGTTGAAGTGGCTCAGTTAAATGAGGAGGAAAAGCTATCTACCCATTTCCTTGGTTCTCCAGGGAGGTAACCCCTCCTCTCTCCACTTCCCATCAGATACTGAGCCTGCAGCATCTACTGCTGTGACACCAAGAAAACAGCAAATCCTCAGCCTCTCCTGGCTTTGTGAGACCTGGGGACCAAGATCTTAACAGTGACTGATGAGAGCAAGCCATCCCTGTCCCTCAGCACTTAGGATCACCATCATTTCCAAAGAACAGCTGCTTGGCACTACCCAAACCTCCCCTCTCTTCAGCCAGATACACTGTCCTTGCAGTGTAGAATCACCTCTGAAAGCCTAATGCTTGAAAAACCGGGTCCAAAGAGGAAACCAGGCTGCCTCACAGGGAAAAGAGGGGCTTTTTTTAACCCAGAGGAAGGGGGTTGCTGTCATTACAGCAACTCTCGCTAGCCCCAGCGTACACCAAGGTGTTCCCAGTGTGTGTGTGTGATCTCAGAGGTGATACCCTGCACTTGGCAGGAGATGAGCATCAATTATCCTGGCCCATCTCGAAAAGGAAACATCAAATATGTTTACCAGCCAGCCTGGCCAAGCAGCGTCAGGAGGGGAAGATGGAGGTGTCAGACGTGGCAAGAGTCCAGCTGATATTGTGTTCTCACTCTTCTTCTTTTTTTTTTTTTTTCCTCTGTATTAATTAAAAACCCCACAGTTTTCCTGAGGACAAACTGGCTAAACTCCCTTTGGAATCATACCACCAGCAGCATCAGACAAACTGGGATGCCCTGCAGACCTGTCAGACCTCGCCTCTATCCAAATCCAAGCGCCTGGACGCAGCAATATTGTCTGTCTACAAGCAGAGCCTGCCTGCAGAGGTGGCACTGCCTCAGGTGCCAGGAGAAAGGACCTCCCTGGTCCCACCACGACTGGAGAAGTTCCCTGGGATAGTCCTTCTCCAGAGTTTTCCTGTCATTTCCTGAGTGACAGAGGTATCTCAGCCACAACCTTCACACCCAAACAAACTCAGCACACCATGCCAGAGGTGATTATATTTGGGTGCTCGGATGCTTTGAGAGCAGGAAGAGATCCCATAGCTCCCCGTTGCCACACCCCACCACCTCGCTGGAGCAGGGATTGTACCAGTCTTCTCAGTTGCCTCCCAGCCTGCAGCCCAATCCCCTGGCTCAGGTTTGGCTCTTTGCCTTGCTGCTTTTTTCCCTAAAAAATAGAGTAGGCGAGGAGGGCCTGGTTAAGAGCCAATTCCCCTGCTCTCTTAAATCGCCAAGATTAAAAGCCTTCTTCCTGATGGCTGCTTCATAAAAGACCCAAAGGTTTTTACTCATTTATTCCTTTAAAAAGGAAGGCCTTATCTATTTTAAACGATTGGGTTTATGGGTAAAACCCTCAGCAGTGCTCCCTCCATCTCCCAAACCGGCGCTCCGCTGATTTTCCAGACAAAGCCGGAGCTACAAAAGCCACACCTGAGCAACGTGAGAAGTTCTGGCAAACTCCAGCCTCACTGTGCATCCTCTGATATGTTTCCACCTCCCCCCACATCCCCCATTCCCTTAAAACGTGGGATTGCTGGTGGTTGGATGCTTTCATCCAGGTGAGATGGTCCTTTCCTCCTTGGGAAGGTTACAGCTGCTCAGAAACCGGCGCTCCTGGAGCTTTAAGTCCAAGCATTCTGGGGTCTGAGCGCCGCAGGAAAGGAAATATGGCATGTGCAGCCCTTTTAATATGTGTTAGCCAAATAAATGTTCCTATTTCAGGGCAGGTGAAGCAATAATAAATATCAGGTAGGAGAAGTGAGCCCCGCCGTCCCTGCTCATTGGTATGCGCCGCGTGGCTTTTTTTATTAAATAAAAATTTCGCTCTCCAGAAATGCAGCCCAGACCTGCTAGCTCAGGCCAGCTCTTGTTAAAATGATTATTAATGGTGCTGCACCTCTTCCTAATGGGAATGAATGGTCCAGCCACCTTTCAGTTCCACACATATTACTGACTTATTCCTCCAGCTTCCCCTCGGCCGTGATATTCCCCACAGCCTCCTTCCCTCCAGCCCTTGAAGATCTGCATGGGGGTGATCCATCTTGTAACTTTTAACGCTTATTTTTCTAAAGAGATAAAAATAAACTGTTCAATTTGGATGAAAAATACAGGATGTAGCACCGAGCCCACCAAGGGAGTTGGAGGAGGGGGTGGGAGAAAGAAGAAGAGTATTTTCTCCCTTTTTTTTTCTGTATTTAAACCACAAATGCATAATCCATCTCCCTCAACAGCTCCTCCCCTCCCACATAAATAATTTCCTCACCGTGGTGGATCAGGGGGATGACAAGAGTTGGATCATAACTCATAAGGAGGCAAAGGCAGACTGGGCAGAGATCTCCTGGCGCTCCGGGAGTTTCTCATGGAGCACCACACAAATCCCAGGATATCCGCCCTAGCAAGGGCAACTTCGCCACAATTGCCAAAATCTTGCAAACACAGTTTTTAAAGCAAGGACTGCATGGTTCTTCCTGTATGAATCTGCAGGGCCAGCAGGAAATGCATCCCCCTGGGTGCCCAGGAGAGCAGGGGGAAATGTGGGAAGGAGGGTGAGGGGTGGTCCTCGCCTTTGCTCCTGCCTCTGCCTGCCAAGGGAGGGTGGCTGTGTTTCCACACCTGCCTAATGATCCTTGTGGGCCCCCCTTCCAACCCAGATATTCTGTGATAGTCTCCAACTGCTTGTAATCCCAGAGGAGCAGGTTGTCAGGGATGGGCGAGTGTCCCAAACCCCGCCAGAGCGAGCACAGGTTCGGGGATGCAAGTGCTGGCTGCTGGCATGGGATCATTCCCCCACCTGCTGCTCCAGGCTGGATCCAGGCATTTCACACCCTGGGTAAAACACTGATGGCTCCAGAGCTCGGCCTCTGTCCCTAGACAGCTTCTGGCCGTGTTGGCCACACAGACAGCTCAAGGTGGGGGCTCTTGAGGCTGCACCTTGTCTTGGCAAGCACCAAACCCCTCCTGGGTCTCTGCAAAGCCTTCTGTGGTGCTGCAGACAGTGAATAACAGGACAGCAGGCAGGTGCATTTTGAGGCACTGGGATCAATAAACCTGCCTGGAGCTCGCCATCAATAATTCTGAAAATAGTCAACAGCACTTGGCTTCTTGAAAACATTTCAAGGGGTCCCAAAAGCACGCAGAATAACTTCCCCCTCCACCCCCCAAACCACAAGCTCTTTCAGTCCTTCCAAACTGGAATGCCCAAATATCACAAATCCCCCTCATATTTCCCCAGTACCACAAGCCTGCTCTCCATACACCACAAACATCCCAAATACCACAAGGTGCTCACTCCAGACCCCTCAGACATCACCACCACTTTGAAATACCTCCCCTCTGTGTGTTGCAGGTCCCCCACTGACCCTGCCCAGGCCCCTGACATGTTCCTCCAGAAGCATCACCAAAACATCACCAGACACATCCCAAATAACCTCTAAAGACTGGCTTACTAGTGGCTAGATGGCTACTACCATCCTGCTTTTGGGGTCGGATGTGCTCTCCAGCACACCCCCCTGTTGCAGATATAAGCAGATATAAAAGAGCTACTTTGCTGTTATGCTCAGTAGTGTGTTTGTTCTGATTCACCAAAGGTTGTGAGATAAAAGCATGGTAACTGTGCCTTTCAGCAGAAGTTTTTCCATCCTCACAGAAAAAGGGATGGCAGTGGCTGAAGGCAATGCTTGCAGGGACCATGGCACTGCTGGGTGGGACAAAACCAGCCAAAGCAAGCACAGGTATCCCAGCTGGTACCTGCTGGGAATTCAAGCTGAAATTTCTAAAAGCTGATCTCTTCACAGTTGCTGTTTTAGTTGCTTTTCTTAAAAAGCCACAAACTCAATCAACCGGGGAAAAAAAAAATAAAATAAAAAAAAAAAAGCCCCCAAACCCTGGGAAAAATGACACCTGATTTCAAGCCCAGTTTTGGCTGAAACCTAACCAGTGGTTAGTCCTGGTGGTTACCAGCCACTGCCCAAGCAGTTGTGGCCACATCCCTTCTCCCTGGCACCGCACAGCTCCAGCTCCATCCCCACCTGCGCCGGGCGAGCGAGCGCAGCCGGAGGGATATTTGCCTGCAGGACTGTAAGAGTGATTCCAGGCAGGAGCCTGGGGGATTTGTTTGGGAACAATGTTGTAATGAGCCCGAGGATAATCTGCTGCCCAGAGACAGGGATTTCTCCCGGAGGGGCGGCAGCCACAAATTAGACAGTCACATCAGGTTACTTCCAGGGAGTTAACTCCCAACATCCCGCCAAGGAGGGCACGGCACAAATCCAACCACCACCCCCAGCAGATGAGCCCCAAAACAAAGATGTTTCAGGTGGGGAAAGGGGAAGGGGGAGGATTTTTAATGGCCCAAAGTGGTGGAAATTCATTACTCTGATAAGGCTCTGGGAGTTGTTGGTTTGAGCTCCAGCCATGGACAGTCCCCAGAGAAATTACACCATGTTCAAGCTAATCTTCTTAGAAACATTGTTGTGGGGTTTTTTATTTATTTTATCCGACATGTGTCAAGCAGGACTACTAAGCCTATTACATCTCCAGGGAGGTTGGTGTTTTCTCTCCTTCCTACCCCTCCCCATCTGAATGCTGCTTGTCTCCTTTTTGGCTCCTTTGGATGTTTCTCCACCACTACAAACCAATTTTTTTATAACTAGCACTGAGAAAAACAAAGTCTCAGTGGGTTTGGAGGCTCAGGTAAGATAAGCAGCCAGGTTCCACCTAGACCTCCAAAATTTTTGGAGGTTCGAGGCTTCAGAAATGAGCTAATAACTTGCTAGACCATCCCTTCTTCCTGTGTGTCGCGGTTGAGGCGGGACACGACACAAAACCCGTGTGGATCCAGAGGCTGGAACACTTTATTGCACGATGTCTGCTGCTTTTATACACTTTTTAGGCTACACATGTCAACTCTCCACTGGTTCCCACATACATAAATATTCTTCCATTGGCCACTAACGGTGTTATATAACTCTGCTTACTGCGCATGTCACGAAACACATTTTGCTGTGTTCAGCACATTTTACCGGAAAACCATATTGTTACAACTTCCGGGTCCGGGCGTAATTCTCCCCTGAACAAAGGTTCCTGTTAACTTTAATTCCTCCCGAATCCCCCAGGCCAGCTGGGGGAGAGCCACCACACCTGTGTTCATTTATTTTTCTTTCCAACAAACCCTCAAAGTGAACAGAGAGTTCACTGGATATTTTTGTTCTCTGGGACAAAATAGTTGAAGTTACTGGGAAATCCCCATTTGGGTACTGCCTTTATTTGTGTTATTCCCTCTGTTTCAGTTTACAGGTAAAAATTGGGAGGGATTAGACCACTGGAATGGATGGTTTCAAAGGATATGGTGAATAGGAACCTGCTTTGAGCTTCAGTTTGAGAGATACACTTTGATGAAGGCCCATTTTTCCTGAGAACCCTCTCCCCACTCTGGTGGAGAGTTTGTGGGAAGACCATCCAAAGGGTGAGGAAAAAAAAAAAAAATTAAAAATTGTGCTGTAGATGGTAATTTTCTGGAGGAAGCATCAAGGTCTCGCCACGCAGTGGGAGAAACAGAAAACAGAGAATTAGAAGTAGCCAAGGAACGAGAAACCTTCATGCACACAAACCACCACGTACGCTCGGGAGACTTGGCTACAGGAAATCAATGGGAGCTTATCAGCCTGCAGCAGAGTCGGGACAATTAAACATTTCCCTCTCTGCCTTTATATATTGGATTTAAGTTTTGAAGTTGTTCTCACCTGTGGACGGAGAGAAAGAAACATCCGAGCCAGCATCTCTTACGGAGAGTTATCTCTAACGCAGGCAGCAGCCCAAATTATTTCCATGGGTAATCGTTGCCTTCTTTGTCCTTAAAAAAAAAAAAAACACACCAAAACCCATCTTAGACCAAAAGAAAGGAAGATATTGTGCATTGGACAGCGATTTCTTTGCTCTCCTCGCACAAAGATTTCTGCACTCATGGGAAAAGTCCTCCCCCAAACGCTGAGCTTTTGTCATCGGGTTTTTCTCCATCAGAGAGCAAAACTCTGCAGAAGGAGACCAGGAGAAACCAAAAATGGGGCCTAAGTGGCAAAACCAAGCCCAGGTTTGGAGCTGCCCCCCAGGTCTGTGGGCTGGGACAAGGTGAGGGATCTGCTGCAAGCCCAATCTGTCAAAGCACTGCCTCTCGATGCCACAGGAGCTGAAGGGTGTGTGAAGCCCCAAACCGGCATCTGAACATCCTCCTATTTGTTTGCCTGGTTTTTACTGAAAATCAGCTGCTCCAGCTGCAAGTCCTCGGAGCAACAGAAAAGCACTGAGATAAACCACATAATTAACAAGCTCAATAACTAACAAGGCAGTGGTGGCTCCTCCTCGTGCCCACTCCAACCACCTCCGTGTGCAGGTTTGGGTGGATCACAAAGCTTTTCTGGAAGGACATCAGCACCCCCAAGCCCCTGTGGGATCTCACTTCAGATCCCACATGCATTTTCCACCTTCTGGGCACTCAGGTTGGAAGCAGCAGCTTCCTTTTTTAATTATTTAATTATTTGTCTCCCCCAGTCAAGGCAGACAGGGCAGATAATCTGGGCTTACATCCCTTTGAAGTCAATCAGAAAAGACTTTTAACTTTGGCGAGTGTCAGAGTGAGGACCCCACACTTCCATGTACCTGATCCACAGGTATTGCCAGGGATTTGGGGCTCCATCCACACGGACCTGCCTTAAAGCCATCAGCTCCAAGCCCTGCCTTGGCGAGAGATCAAGCACAGCAGATTTGCCTACAACCCTCCCGCTCTTATCACACGTTAGCCCCGTCCAGATGTCAGGCACTATCCCCCTGCTCACAATCCCCTTTTCCATCTTCTTTTATCTCCCCTTTAAATTGCTCACAAGACCTTCCTGGCTGCCTTTTCCAAAGCAGAGGGGATCAAAAAAAAAAAAAAAAATCAACAGAATATTTCAAAAGCAGAAGTCCTCAGGGAAAATAAGAAGGGGGTGGGGGATCAAATAGGAAGAAGAAGGAACCTGCAATAGGAAAGGGGCTGGGGATTATTTTGGTTTTCAGGGAGCTGCCTCACGAGCATCACTGGTGCCTCCAGCCTTGCCCTTCCCAACGCTCAGTGCACAGGACAGCCCTAAAAAATGGCACCTCTGCTTGTAGCCACCCCAAACCTCCAGCGTGGCATCTCATTCCCAGCACAGAAAGCTGGCACTGCTGGGCACCAGAGGTTTTTTTTTGATGGGTAGGCAAAGGGAATTTATCTCCCTGCCTCGCTGACTTTACCTCTCCTGCCACTTCCCTGTGCTGCTCCAGCAAAGCCGTAGAAGAGTTTCAGATTTACGCTCGCTTTTGAAAAGGTGACAGTGCTGCCTTTCAAAGGACGCTGGAGCAGGGGTGACACAGGAGGTGACTCCTTCTGAGTGGCTGATGGCAGCAGGCAGAGAGCACCAGAGGGAAAAAAAAAACCCCAGCATATTCCCAGCCTTTGCTGACATGGCCAGCTCTATGTCAGCACCAGGAGAGAAATCCAGCCAAAAAAGCAGCAACGTCAAGCAAATCCTGTTTTAATTTCATTTCTCGACCTGGCTGATCATATTTGGTTCTTTACTTAACTGGTAGAACAGAAAAAAAACCAACAAAAACAACAAAAAAAAGCTTTAGGGTTGGGTTCCTCCCCCTAGCTTTATTTCTAGTTTGGTTTTCCTTTGCCTTAAGACTTTTCAGTGGATTCAGAGTTAGCCAAATGCAGCCTGGCCTTGAACACTTCCAGGGATGGGGCAGCCACAACTTCTCTGGGCAACCTGTTCCAAGCGCTTCCAGTTCTCCTGGCTAAGACATGTTCATGTTGCAAACAGCTCTTTGCTTCCAGCTTGAGTGGGAAAACACACCCAAACTCATCACACTAATAAAAAGCAGCGGGTGGAAGAGAGTAAGAGCAGAGAAATCCTCATTTCAGCATGTAAAGAGGAACCTCTTGGCACAAACAGGCACTTGTTATTCTCTCCTCACGGTTTGTTATTTATTATCCCCACTTCTCCCAAAATTGCAGGAATCTAATCAGAGCTCAGGAGCAACAGTGGGTAATTCCAGCGATCAGTCACACGCTACCAATGAGGAATAACAAACAGCTGGAATGACCACTTGAGATGATCCGTGGGCTTGGGACCACTGAGCAGGATCTCAGGCTGAACATCCCCTCAAGGCCAAGCCTTTAGCAATCCCATCAGTGCTTGGATTACTTTACACACTCGAGATGTGAGCACGAGCCTCTGGATCAGTTCCATCCTGTGCCTGCCAGCATTTCACTTAGGAGAGAGGAGAAAATGAGTAAAGATAAAGGAACCCTCCTGCACCCTCAAATGACATAAAAAGTTATTATGAAGATAATGTTTCCTGGTCCGAGGATGAGGACAGCACCGTATCACAAGACGATCCTACTTAATTTCACTGCTGTGCTACAGGGATTTGGATCCAGCCTTCTTGAGCAACCTGTTCCAGTGGAAGGTGGCCCTGCCCATGGCAGGGGGGTAGAACTGGATAAGCTTTAAGGTCCTTTCCAACCCAAACCATTCCAGGGATTCTGTGCTGTAAGTGCCTGTCTGGTTCTCATCTTTGGGAACATAGTGGAGTTAAGCTCCATTTTAACTCTTCACGGTGGCAATGCTTCACCCCCCAGAAATACAGCGTTGTGTTTGTCTTCTGTTACCTGCCAGGTGTGCTGTGGGCCTCCTTCTCCTTCTCTTTAAAAAGCAAGGGGGACCACACTTTTGGCAGACCTGATGGGTTACATCTACACATGTAAATATTATTTCCTCCTTTCAGCAGGAATTTCACCAAAACGCTTCCTCGTGTTGCTTTTTTAAAATCTTTTTCAAAGTCCACCTGAGCTGCCGTGGATCTGCTGCTTCCAGCACGTGGCTTTGACACAGCGAATTTCAATAAATACATTATTATTGAAGCCCCAAAGTGACATAGAAGGCAGTGGCTGAAAGAGCCCCAGAACTTGCCCATCTGGCTGTTGTCCCTTCAACTGTGCCTGGCACTGCCTCCACCCGACCCTCAGACGGCTGCTAGTCCCTGGGATCCCTCCTGATACTCCCAGCAGTCTTGGGATGCTCTCCCACTGTGCTGGGCTATGTCCTGGTGCCTCCCAGGGCACCACAGCTGAGGGCATTATTGCTGCCTCAGGATTTAGCTGCTCTCTCCTCTAGTCCCCCCCGGACCATCTCTAACACCCTCAGTGACCCTCCTGGTCTTACACACCTGCAGATGCTGCTTCAAAACGTGAAGAGAGCCTGGAACTTGCTCCCAGGGTAGGGGAAACTTTGGCTTTGCCCCACTTGGAAAGCTGGAAAAAGCCCTGTAATGTCTCGTCCAGCAAGTCCTGGCCTGAGTTAGGGTTTGCATCGCAAGCCTTGGAGAAACACACGCTTCCCCTTTTGGTTTTCCAGGGTTCCCCTCCCACCACCCGCATCCTGGGAGGTGTTTCTGGAAAGCCCTACTTGGAAAGGTTGGGACAACACACGACAAGCAACTCTGTGCTTGTCAAGGCATCGGGGTGAGTGGGCAATAATATCAATAACCCACGACCAGGTGGCACTTGCAGGTGTCACCAACCCCTGTGAGAGCCTCCCTGTGGGACCAGCAGGGCTCTCTTGGCTCCACAGGGACCAACCTGCTACAAATCTACGGTGGGAACACCTCCTCTGTGTGGGCACTCAGATCTTTGGGTGCTTCTTCTGGGCAGCCCAGAAGCAGAACTTCTGAGGGATGATCCTCTTTTAAGACAGGATATTAAAGTATGAGCTTATGGACAGGTGAGGACACCTGGTGATCCCCTGTTATTTACACCACTGATGAACAGCTGAAGGAAACAACAGCACATTATCCCCTTGCTTGAAAAATGCCATCACAATTCCATGACTCGGGGCTGACTGAAGCAGTCCTGTAACGAGCTGAAATCCCTGTCATATGAGGATTTCTCAGTTGCAATGAGTTCCCACTTGTGGTTAACGCCAGGATGCTTATTTTTCCCTTTTTCTGGGGAGAAGTTATTATTCTGCCACTCCTGAATGGCCTCGAGGAGTTCTCCTCCCCTGCATGTCCAGCCTGAGATAACACCTTGGCTGTCTCCTGAGGTACCATTATCTCCTGTTAGAGCCCATGAAACACTTCAGACTAAAAAGAGGCAGAAAATTTAGGCACCAACCCAGTAATTAAGAAAATCCATATTTCGAGGGAAAGCAGGTCAGCTATCCTGACATGATGCACAACACAGCATCACCCTGAGGTCTTGGATAAAGATCCTAAAACACAGGGGGCAATATAGTCAGACTGACGTCTAGATTGTGGGGAAGCTTCTAATGAATTTTCAAAAAGAAATGGTTAAAACCAGCAAGTTTTTGGCTGCAGTGGGACCGAAACACTCAACCTTCCCCATTGCACCAGCTAAAGGAACGAAATGCAGAAGGAAAGTTAATCAGGTTTAGATGAAAGGAAAAAACCCCAAACAAACCAGCAAGCAATCTCATCCAAACCCATACAAGAGAAGAGTTTGCCTTGACTCCTTCCCCCCCAACTCTTTTTTCACTCTTTCATCCTCCTGACCTTCTCTGTTCCAGCCGGGAGGGAATAGGAAAGTTCGAAGGAAGCTATTCCTGCGGTATTTTTAGCAGAGCCAGAAGAAAAGTGACTGGAAATAATCCATGAAAGCAAGCTTTCACCTTGATTTCCAGCCTCTGGAGATTTCGATAGCCTTGATAGCAATCACAACTTAACCAAAGACATATAAAATGCTGAGTGATACCAAGAGCATAAATTGAGTTCTTTCTTTCTTTTCTTTCTTTCTTCCTTCCTGCTTCACATTAAAAACCCTGTGAACCATTGATGGGAGACTGAAGGGATCACTTTTCCCCACCAGCCAGTGAGTTGGTGGCCACACCACAGCAAGGAGAGCCAGGTTTGCCCACTGATGCAGCCAGCAAGAAGATTCTACATTGCAATCAAACACATTCAAAATAGATGCTGATTTTGCAATCTTCCGCAAGTGTCCTGTGGAAGAGATCAATCTTTCCCAAGCAGGATTAAGACGAGCTCTTCTGAGCAGCCTGGTCTAGTGGAAGGTGTCCCTGCCCGTGGCAGGGGGTGGAATGAGATGGGCTTTAAGGTTCCTTCCAACCCAAACCATTCTATGATTCCATGAAATACCCATCCCCCCACCCCTGTACCCTGAACAGAGTAACACTGCAAAACCAACCAACCTCTGACAACATCAGGAAGGAAAGTCCTCCCTCCTGAGTTATTAAACCCCACTGAACCCCTTTTCTCTGCCAAAGGAGGGCCAAGCCACTTGAGAAGAGGTTTGTGGAGGTAGAAACCTGGTCTGGTGGAACGTGTCCCAGGAATTAGATGAGCTTTAAGGCTGCTTTCAACCCAAACCATTCTGGGATTCTGTATCTGGCGCTGACTGACTGCACAGGGACTTCCATGTTTCCCTGCCTGCCCTGACCCGCAGGCACCAGTCCAAACAGCTACTGATGGGACACAGGCCTCAGCTGCATGTCTTGGAGACCAAAGGAATTAATTAAGAGAAGCTGCACTCCCAAGGTGCTGATCATAAGAACAAAATGAGGGCTGATCCCATTAAGTCAATCTTCTCTGCTGGTTGCTGCCATCTGATGTCTCCCTCTTCCCTGTTGCTCCTTGCTGCGTGTTCCCACCCCTCTCCTCGTGCTGCCTGGAGCTGTTGAGGTCTCTGAGGAGGGCAGGAGGATGTGGGGGGCTGAAATGTTCCAGTGCAGGCTGTGCTGGGAGGTGCCCTGCTCTGCTGGGCATCGATGCACAGTGCACAGCGTGGCTCTGCTCCGCGCTTGACACGCCCTGGAGCGGGCAGCCCTCTGATGTGATTCCCAGCCCAGGCATGCTCCCAGACTGCATCCCAAGCAGCTCACAAGCAAGTCATCACACTGCCAGCTTCATTTCACTGCTCAGGCTTCCCCAAGCCGCTGTACATCTAAACCCACTTTATTTCTGCTGATCCGTTTTAAAGTGACCACGGCAATGACAGCGATTCACTGGCTGGCTTTTAAAACTCTATCACTTCCCCATGCTTCTTCCACTATCAGCTTTTCTTCTGCTATCAAACACCTCCTTTTCCCTCTGTGGCTAGGGCTGCTAAGAGCATTTCTTTCCCAGGATGGCTGTCCCTAGGCTCTCATCCAGCTCAGCCCTGTGCTGAGCCCGGCCCAGCCTGGTGCTGCTGCCTCCCTGTGCAAGGGGCAGCAGGTATAGCCACAGTGCTTTGGCTCCAGGCTGGTTTTCCTCAGAGCAGGGAGAGGCAGGATGAGTTCCCAGCATGGAATGTTCTCCTGGCCATTGCAGTTCTGTTTTTGTGGAGTGGAGGGAGCCCAGCCCTTGGGGGAAACCAGCACAGACTGGCTTGTATCCACTATAGTCAGTCCTGCTGCTGCCTAAAGAGGACTTGACCACATTTGGCTGGGCTCCCCCAAGCCTCATGTTATGGCCTGGAGGCCCTCAGACATAACTTTTTGCTAGCTGGTGGCTTTTCTTTCCATCATCCCAACACCAAGAAGCCACACTGTGCACCTCCCCTGCTGGGAAACTGTCCTGGGGGGAAGGAGCTGAGCTGGCTGTGCCGAGAGCACGGCGTGTTTCCAGGGAACCCTGCCATGACCCCTGGTGTCAGCATCTCCTCACGGTGGGAAAGAGCACCTCTGGGGCCAGAACAAAACTCCTAGGTAGGGGACAGCAGCTGTAAATATCTCCCTTTCCAGCAGCCTGGGGAGAAGGAGTTTTCCTCACAGTCACCCCCTGCCTTGCAGGGATGGATGCAGAGAGGGAGGGAGAGGTGGCAGTGACAAATGACCCTCACACAGCAACCCCACTGCACGCTCACATGGGCAGAGCTACGGATTGGGAATGACAATTCAGAGCCCCCCTGCCCCATGTTACTCACACTGAAGGATACAAGCCAGGGGTTATTGATCCCTTGTAACTGATAAGCTCCTTGCTCGTGTTGTTTTAATCAGCATCAGGGCCGGGGAGGATGGCACACAGAGACAGCCCGAAAAAGAACTTATTTCACAGCACCTGCTCAGAGCTGGAGCTCCCCAGGGAGCCACAAACCCCATCCCATGCTGCCCCACCCCATCCCAACTGGGAGCAGCCAGGGCAGCTGCACCCTACAAGAGGAGAGGTGTTAAAAAAACCCCTCCCACTCTGCTGAGTTTGAAACCATCTCCCCGGATCGAAGAGGGACTGGGAAGTGTTGTCATGGCAGGGGATATTTACTGCCGTCTCAGGAAATGTTTCATTATTCTTTGGTAAGTGGTGGCCGTGAATTTCAGCCTGTCTGCCCGGCCATAAAGTGGACCATTGGGCAGATTATTTCCGGCAGCCGGGCTCCGCTGAGGGGTGAAGGATCACCTCCCAGCTCTGAGGACACCGTGCCTGCTAAAGCCTGGCTGGGTGCTGCTAGTCCCAGCTCCCCAGCAGAGCAGGAGACCCAGATCCCACCTATCCCTGCCCAGCCAGGCAGGGAAAACACCTGAACGCCTTCAGCGTGCGCTTTAAATACTCACAGGACAAATGACAATTGAGTCGAATTCCGCGCTTGGCAAACGAAGCTGTTCCCGAGGTGGCGTTTGGCAGGGAGTCAGTCCACTCAGAATCCTCCAAAAGCAGCCCAGCAGGTCTGGATGGAGGTGGAGGAGGCAGAGAAACGAAGCCACCAGCTGGATCGGACCCCTGGGGACACAGGGCAGGTCTGAGGGAGCCGCCAGTGAAACTCCTTTTGTCCTGTCACACCAGGCAGCTGCTCTGCAACAGGATGGGGAGAAAAAACCATCTCATCATGCACAGCACCCTTTTTTGTTTTCTTATTTCCTCCTGTGAGAATATCTAACCACTTTCCGAGCCTGTGTAAGCTTCCAGTACCTAAAATTTCCCATGGCAACGAGTCCTACATTTTAACTGGTTGCTGGGTAAAGAGTTTGCCTTTGCTGGTTGGAACTTCTCTAGATCTTCCCTCTGTCTAGAGTGGAAGGGGTGGCATCCAGAGGGATACATGGAGAGGTGTGAACCTCATCAAGTTCAACAAGTGAAGCACTCAAGGCCGGGTTGGACAGGGCTTGGAGCAACCTGGGCTAGTGGAAGGTGTCCCTGCCCATGGTAGGGCATGGAACTAAATGGTCTTTAAGGTCCCTTCCCACCCAAACCATTGCAGGATGCTGTGATACTCCCGATACCAAGTGTTTCTTGAACAAAGCCTTCATTGCTGATTAATTCTTCAGCTTTACAATACAAATGATTTCATGCCTGGCCCTGCCTTTATCAATCCTTGCCTTCTGTGGATAATTTTCTAGGCTTCTTCCCATCCATTTTTTTTGTGATGGAAAAACTACAGCTACTCACAAATTACTCCAGGAGATACCAGGCATTCATTAAGTAGCACAGTAACATTCCCCATCTCAGTCTCTCTTAACTCCCTCTTTTTTTTTTTTTTTTTTTTTGGACTACTATGGACCAGAAGTGTCATTTTGATAGATATTTCTAGCACAACTCTCAGATCTCCTTCCTGAGCAGTAATAGCCAGTTCAGAGCCCACTGATTTCCCCCCTGTGCATTGTTTTTCATTTAGCAGCCTTGAATTTCATCTGCCGTTTTATTATCCACTCACTAAATATCATAAGGTCCTTTTCCCGTTCTTGGAGGTTGGCTGTATTTTAATCCTTTTGGTATTAACTCAGCATTGCCAGCAAACGTTCTTATTTCTTTCTTTTTTTTTTTTTTTTTTTTTAATCCCCCTGGACCTACTTGGATTCCCCAAATTCAGGGGGATGCGGCTGGACTGATGCACAATGAAATGCCTGTTGGTATCACACTGTCAGGAAGGTCAGAAGCATCTCCTCCAAGCAGCACCCACAGGGCAGCAGGGGTGCAGGTGACCAAGTCACACACGCTGGCTTTGTAGATAACAAGGTTGTTGAATTTTAGCATGGCCAACACAAGCTGAAATGAGAAAAAGCCTCTCTGAAATAAGTAGCCTTTTCCATTCCTTGTAAATTCTCCCCTGGAGTTGTAACTGTGGTGTTTACCAGCAGCCCCATGAAAGTGGGTGATTTCAGAGCCTGGGGAAAACAAAGAGGTTTTAGTTTCCCAGCCCAAAGGGAGAGAGTTGCCAGGGTAAACCCAGTGCAGGTGGGAGCAAACCCAAACTTAAATGGTTTCTCATCGAGGACATGCTGGGGTTTTGTAGCTGCTGGTTCAGTGTCTGGGTGCTTGTCATCCAAAATCAGGTTTGGTTGGGGTTTTTTGTTTTTAAAAAAATAAATCCAGTGGCAGTGAATTCTTTCAAGTGTCAGGCCTCGACAGGAAAAGGCTCTCCCTGCCAGGATGAACCTTCCAGGGGTGCTCCAGCCAGTTCACAACGAAGGGCTCCTGCTCTGCACGTGACTCCTGGCTCTCACTGGAGGGATGGACAGAAAAGGTCCCTTTTTGCCCAGACAGAACATGCCCCAGCAGGAACAGAGCATGGCAGCACTGGAAATGGAAATGGCAACTGGAAAACACTGCACTGAAGGCTCTGCCTTAGTTTACAGACCTGCCAAGCTCTCTGGTTCCCTAGTTTTCAGAAACAGCTGTTTTCTAAACCCTTTTAGCCAATGGGCCATGGACACCTTGGAAAAGTGCACATTAAAATGAGCCATGGGCACTCCATTAGCCATCCCTCAAAGCCAGGTGGGAGAAAATAGTTTATTAACTGCTAAAGGATGGTTTTCCTCTATAATGAACCTCTCTCCGGTATTGAAGAAAAGCCATGTCTTACTTCCCTTTCCTAATAAATGGCTTCTTTAGAGTTTAATTAACTTCTCCCTGCTCTTCTTTTGTGGCAAAGTGTCACCCTGACCATGAGACAAACTCTGTTTGTTCCTTTATCAGGGAGAGCACTGACCTGTCAGATAAACTGCTCTGCCTAATTTTCTGGGGCTTTTCTCTCTCCACTTTGCATATTCCAGGGAGGGAGGCAGTAATAACAGCAAGTAATGCTTTTGGGCAGCTGGATACCTTTGGGATTGGGAAGTAGCACTCCCTAAATACAACACGGACCATGCTCCTGCAGCAGTGCTGGGGTGGGAACGATGAGCTGTTTCATAGACCCATCAGGAACTGGGTCAGGCTCTCTGCCTGCTCCTTTGTTTCCTCAGGCTTGAAAACAAACCTGGAGGAAACAATTTTTGCCCTTCCAGGAGTACAGGATTTTGTATTTTCAGCAGTGCTTGCCTGTCCCTGTGTGTGTGTGTGTGTGTATATATATAGCTCAAAATCAATAAGAGTGAGATTAGGTCACTGTATTTCTGAGAAATGTGCTCCTGATAGCACATAAAACCAACCAGCTCCTGCTCCTTTACGCTTCCTGTGGTGCTCCAGGGCCAGCTACGTGTGCCAAGATGGTGGCACAGCCTGGAGAAAAGATGCAGAGGCTGAATTTGGGCCAAGACAAGAGGGACCATCACAAACTTCTGCTTTAGCTTTTCAGTTTGGCTCACAGCCACGGGAGCCTTCACACAGCAGAAGATGGGAAGATGGGAATAGAATCCCTGAGTACCAGCTGGAGGACTGGGTGGCCTTTCCACGCAACGCCTGGGCTCCTTCTTAGGAAAAGATGGTGTGCCTGGCGTAGCTTTGGGGTCCTAGCAGTAACCATGCCTCTTTTCACTCTCTAAACAGGGCTTTAAGTAAAGCCATCCAGGGCCAGCCTCATTACACAACAGGGACACACAGCTCTGTGGCTCCTGAGTGGAGCCAGTTGATTAATTGTGCCAAGCTGAGAGCAGCGAGGGGTTTCTGTGTGCTGACACTGCCAGACACCAATGCAGTAATGGTCTCCAGCACACAGACAGTCTCAGGGGACACGTCCTTCCTTACCCAACCAAAATTAATTAATGGTGGCAATAAATAAACCAATCCAGGCGAACGAGAGCATCCAAGTGCCGCAGGAGACAGCTTGTGTGGGAGAGGGACTCGTGATGGGGCGATGGACATCCCACAGCCAAAACCCCAAAAATGTAGGGGCAGCAGAGCAGCCAAGCACCCCAGGAAGCAGCTCTGGCTGTGCAAGGATGGGCCACACCAGCACCAAAGTGGTACCGCCCGTGGGCCTCTCGGGACCCGCTCCCCGTGCTGCTGGAGTGGAAAGCTGACAGCCGAGATACACACCTGGAATTTGGGGTGGATGAACTGCTCTGCCATGCAGTTGGTTTGGGCTGGAATTTTAGTTGGCAGTGTCCCATGGGTCCGAGTTACACAGCATCCAGTCAGTGCCTGCTGCCAAGGGTGTCAAAGGGTTTCTTCTGGCCGCTCCGCCTGGTTATCCAGCAGCGTGTGCCATTGGGAATTCATACCTGGGGAAGAGAGATGGTTAGGGAAGTTTTCCTGGGAACACAATAGGAGAAAAAAATAGGGAAAGGAGAGCTTTTCCTAGCACATTTCTGATGAAGGAATAAACAGGAAGGGGCTAACACTCACTTTTTTGAATACATGGGGTGAAATAGGACTGCAGGAGGAGGATGGGCCAGCATGGAGCATCCTAGGGAAAGGAGAGCAGCTGACCACTTATCCCCTTTCCTGTGCTCAGCACAAGCTCTGCCACCACGTGCAGCTGAGCTCCAAGGTCTCTCCTCCACAGCTATGGTCCTGTTTGATCTGCCCTGCCCCTGCCTCATGTACCCAGGCAAGAGCAGGTCCCTTAATCCAACTGTTTCATCCCACCTCCTACAACCCCCGGGGGCATAAATAAAACCACTGTATGTGGCTGATACCGATCACATTTGTCCATCACAGGCAAGGCCCTGGGTGCTCACAGGGCTGATTATCAGGACTCTGCACACCCCTGTGCTCATCCCATCCCTGCCAGGTCCTGCCTGGGCACAAGGTGCCGGCTGGAATCTCCACAGATTCCCACCCAGAGGTCTAATGACCAGCCCCTTGTATCCTGAGCAGCTCTTAGGCACTCCTAATTGGCACGTGACAAAGTGCCTGCCACACTTTGGTCAATACCAATTAGCATACTTATTAAATGGATGTATTTGTTGGCAGCAGTTATCTAATTACCTTAACAAGTGCAGCAGGGAGAGGTTTCAAACCCTGCAGAGCGGCAGGAAAATGAGTTGCCCTGGGATGAGGGGGACAGGACAAGAGCAGGTCCAGGGGAGGGCCAGGGAGATAATTAGAGGAATGGAACACCTCTCCTGTGAGGGAAGGCTGGAGAACTGGAATTGTTCAGCCTGGAGAAGAGAAGGCTCCGTGGAGATCTCTGAGCCTCCTTCCAGTGCCTAAAGGGGATCCAAGAGAGCCGGAGAGGGACTTTGGACAAGGGCCTGGAGCGCCAGTACAAGGGGGAATGGCTTCCCACTGCCAGAGGGCAGGGTTAGATGGGATATTGCTAAGGAATTCTTGGCTGTGAGGGTCATTGGCCCTGGCACAGGTTGCCCAGAGAAGCTGTGGCTGCCCCATCCCTGGAAATGTTCAAGGCCAGGTTGGACGGGGCTTGGAGCAACCTGGGCTGGTGGAAGGTGTCCCTGCCTGTGGCAGGGGGTGGAACGAGATGAGCTTTAAGGTCCCTTCCAACCCAAACCATCCCAGAATTCTATGAAATCCCTGCTCCCTGTGCAGGATCCTCTGTGAAATGCAGGTGAGCTTGCTGAGCAGCAGCCCAAGCAGCTCCCAGCTCCCACCACTCCCAGGGAGAAGTGATTCAGACATTTGGGGTTTCCTTCTGCAGAATTAATTTCCTGGGACCCAGGGAACAGGAGTGATGAGAGAGGCCAGGACACCTGAAATTACATTTACCAGGCTACACAAGGCTGCTGCTTTTTATTTCTTTCCCTCTTTTTTGCATATCACAGCCCAGCCGGGGGGTACCACTGTTATCAGACAGCAGGCAGAGAGGAGAGTTGAGACCATGTTCGTGCCCAGGAACCAAAACAGACCCTGTGCACTGTTTTAATTTAATGCTCCTGAAAGTCTCCAATTCTGACTTCCTTTTTTTTTTTTTTTTTAATAACTCTTTGGAATTGCTATGGCAGAGTGTGGCTGGAGGAAGTTTCTCCTGCCTTTTACATCAGGGCTTGCATGGAATCATGGAATCACTGAAAGGTTTGGGTTGGAAGGGACCTTCAAGATCATCTGGTTCCACCTCCTGCTACGGGCAGGGACACCTTCCACTAGCCCAGGTTGCTCCAAACTCTGTCCAACCTGGCCTTGGACACTTCCAGGGATGGGGCAGCCACAGCTTGTCTGGGCAACCCTGTGCCAGGGCCAATGACTCCTCCCTGTGCGAGGGGGAGGGGGACTCTTCTGGATAAAGAAGATGCCAGTTTTGCATTTCAGATGTGAAAATGAGCAAGAACAGGGTTCTGGATGCTACAACAAACCCAGAGCAGAGTAAGGGGCTGGGGGAAGAGCGAGGAAAATCCAGTTGTGTTACAAGCAGTCCCCAACTCTACTCACCAATCTACCTTTTCTGTTCAGCTTTGACTTATTTTTCCCTCCGTTTTCCTCAAGTTTCTCCATCCCTCGACAAGCTGAGAAGCACCTCCCTCCAGCACTCTCCTTGCTCCGAGAGGTTGATCCGGGATGGATGGAGCACATCTCAGTTTTCCTTACTGCTGAGTCTACCACATATCAAATGCAGGCAGCACGCTGAGTAACTAATCTTTCCTGCGTGCCTATTAAGCAAAAATTAAAAGAAAATTACATGGGGAAGTCGGCAGCAAGTAGGAGGGGAAGGGCTATTATTGTATGGCTATTAATTGGTGTAAAGTTCCAGTTTAATGCTCTCCAGCCCAGCCTGCTATTTCCTAGGGAAATTTTCTCTCTATTAGTTTTGGATGAGAGCTGGGATTCTGTCTGGAAGCTCTGAGTCCACCCAAAGAGGTGACTTTCAGCTCCAGTCCCCCAGCAGGTTTTAGTTTTCATGCACTGACAGAGAGTATTAAGGGGCTGTTTTTAACACAGCCCAAGGTGGAGGGAGGGTGGGAAGAGCCAACTTTTATCATTTACCATTAGATGATGACAGCCAAGCGACGACCCTTTTAAGATTCAGCCCACATGGAAGCGTTTGCTCCCAATACAAAATTCAGGGATTAAAACAAAAACACCTCAAGGGACTGTTCCCCCATGGCTCCTGCCAGCCCTGGGAATTCCCTCGGGAGAGCTGAAAACCTCCTCCCCGAGCGGCTGCTCGTCAACGCCTGGCAATTAAACAGAACCAAAACGTTTGGAGCAGCAAACATCCATCAAACCCTACGGGAGAATTCCAAGGAGTGACGTGCAATTTCCTGCCAATTCACCTGGCAAGGGACCAGGCAACTCAGCCTCCTGGTCCAGGATGCTCCTGCCTCGCGGGATACAGCTCTGCCATGGGAGAGGGGGAAGCTGCAGATGTTTGCTGTTAAACCAAGGCACACAGCTCTACACAGTAAGGTGGGAAGCGTGGCCTTTCCCTCTCAGCAATCCCACAGGCAGCTGGAAGATGCTGGAGCAACAAGCAAACCTGCTGTGCTATTGAAAACTGGGGGAAGGGGGAGAAGAAAATGAAAGTTTTTTGATTTTTCTTTGCTAAAACGAGATATTGCATGGATAAATCAAAGGACTCTCGATTTTGCATCGGATGAGAACGATCATTTCCTCTGGAAATGATCCTTCCAGGGGGGAAAGGCGCCCTGCTCCAGTAGATACAAACACCCCCCCCCTCTCCAAGCTGCTCTTGCCAACAAACCCCCCCAGCAGGAACTGATTTTTGCTCAGGGACCTAAAGATTTATCTTTAATCTACAGACCCATCTCCTTTATTTCCCAAGCAAAAGAAAAGCACTTGGTAAAGTGAGTTCAGGGGGGAAAAAAACCCAAGCAACAATAAAGAAAGAATGGAAATGGAGAGAAATAGGGGGGAAAAAAATGGGGGGGAGAGGGGGAGAGAGAAGGAAAAACCCCCACAGGAAAAGAGGAAGGAGGGATTTTATTCACAACTTGGAACCTCAGAGCAAAGAATAAAGAATTCTGCCTTCATGGCCTGGTTCTCCACGGGCAGCAGTAACGTGGAACTACATGTCTTTTGAGAAGAAAAGCTTCCACTGTGGCTAACTTTCAAGCATTTCAAACCCTTGAGATTTTTAAAAAATAAAATTTTAAAAAAATGTGAGTTTCTCTCCATACGTCCCTCCTATTGCCAAACTTTTAGAGCAAAGTTCCCTGTGCTACAAGGACTAGGATTCTCCTCTGTCCCCTGGCTCCAGTAGCCAGAGGCAGGAATCTCTGCCCACAGCAGGGGGGGTTGGAACTAGATGACTTTTCAGGTCTCTTCCCAACCCAATCCATGATTCTATGAAAAAAACGAGGATTTTCTGAAATTTCAGGGAAAATGCTCAGCACACTGCTCTGGAAAAGAATTCACTTTGCCAGGCACACCTATCCCAGAGGAGACATTCCCACAGAAAAAAAAGACTTCAACATGTGGTCACTACACCCACTTACTACGCAAAGGAATAGAATTTAAATGATTTTTTAATCCACACCTATGTTGACCTGTTGCTTTTTCTGTATGGTTTTGTACCTCAGCAAGAAGAAGGCTGAGACCAGTCCCACCATGAGAGGTACCAACAGCTTCCAGCAGCTCCTGCCAGCTGCCAACAGCTGTGTTCACCCAGGGTGGGGATTTGCTGGTGGATTCAGAGCCTGCCAGCTCTGAGAACACCCAGCCACCTCCACCTCCAAAGGTGCTCAGGCACCTGCTGCTGGAAGATGGGATGGGAGTGAGAGCTGGGCAACACAGCAACAGCACAGCCCTGGAGTGGAAGAAGGCCACAGGGCTCCCCATGCTGGGAAAAAAGCGCCCCCTCAGCAGCCAGGGCTGAGTCACAGCCCCTTCACCCCATCAGAAGTGACACTGCCACCGCTTTAATCCACTGGGCAGCTGCTGAGCTGGAAGGGACTCGTGGAAGATCAATGTGCCATTAGAGAAACCACCGAGGGCTGCCAGTCAATACTCTGAAAAGACACTGCTGCCTGTGACAACCCAAACCAGAACCTGCTGGTATTGACAGAACAAGTGGCAGCCTTTAAAAAACAGCAGCTTCTTCTTCCCTCCTCCTCCTCCTGTGTAAATTAACCCCAAATCTCTTTGTTTACCCTCGCCCCTAATAAGCTCTTGAAGCTCGCAGAAATGGCATTCCAAGCTCTTTCCTGAGCCTTTGTTCCCTTTCATCCTGGGAAAAAAAGAAGGGTTTAGATAATCTCAGAATGCCAGAAAGCAATTTATTTTGACCTAGACTGTTTCTGCAATGTCATCTCTTGGCTCCAGCACGTGGGAAGCTTCATTAGCTGGCGTTTACACAACAGCTCTGATGGGGCTGCGTGTCCAGGGCACTCTGCAGGAACAGCAGTGAACAACAAGTCCCTGTGGCACTGGGAGCAGCCTGGAGTGGTTTGACCCTGGATAAGAGACAAGGCTCTGGTGTGTGGTTGCCTGGTGCCCCAAACAACACCTCCAAAGGTCTGAGCTGTGAGAGCAGGGCACAAGAGAGTCGGGAGTGTGGGGTTGGTCTGGGCTCTGCACATCCCATGTCCCTCCTGCAGACGTGGAAGGGACTCAGGAGGACACACTGTCAAAAAATCACCATGGAATAGTTCGGGTTGGAAAGGACCTTAAAGCACCTTCCACCAGCCCAGGCTGCTCCAAGCCCTGTCCAACCTGGCCTTGGACACTTCCAGGGATGGGGCAGCCACAGCTTCTCTGGGAAACCTGTGCCAGGACCCCACCACCCTCCCAGGGAAGAATTCCTTCCCAATATCCCATCTAACCCTGTCTTCTGTCAGTTTGAAGCCATTTCCTCTTGTCCTGTCACTCCAGGCCCAAAGTCCCTCTCTGGCTCTCTTGGAGCCCCTTTAGGTACAAAAAGGCCTCAATAAGGTCACCCCAGAGCCTCCTTTTCTTCAGCCTGAACAATCCCAGTTCTCTCAGCCTTCCCTCACAGGAGAGGTGTTCCAATCACCTTCGTGGCTCTCCTCTAGAGTCACTCCAACAGTCCTGTCCCCCTTATGCCAACAGCAGCTCCAGCTCTACCCCAACGATCCAAAAGGTGCATCCAATCCTTCCCCTCTCCCCAGGAGAAAGAGACTTGCAGGGCTGGTTTCTCACTGCTCTTCCCAAGCCCATGGTTGACCCCACCTCTTTGCCTTCAGGATGTAAATTTCCAGGCACATCCGAGAGCCTGGAAAAACTTCCTTTAGAAAGGAAAAGTGAAAGCAGAGAATATCACACAGAGCAAGCAGCAGGAAAGGACTCCAGCTGCCGAAGGACTCTCAGGACCAGCAAGAGCAGCACAGGGCCCAGCAGACAGGAGTGTGTCTCCCTTCCAGCCTCCCCATTCTGGCTCCATCATCCACTTGAAAGCACGGCCCACAGTGCAGAGATGAGCTATCCAAGACCAATGTTGCTGCAAACCAGACCAGGAGCACAGTCCCACCAAAAGCAGCAGTCACTGGTGGGAGCCCCTTTTGCCAGACCCCCAAACCCCCTCCACTGCACAGCACAGCTCTGCCCCACCCAGGCTGCTCAGGGATTGCAGTAACTCATCTCTCTGTCAACAGGGAATATTTTTAAATCTCTTCCTCCCTGCAGGCAGGCAGAAGTCTCCTCTGTTCTCTCCAGGCAGATTCCTTTTCTATTATTATCGTTATTTTTCCTCTAGATGAGGAGTGTAAATCCCAAATCCTGCTGTCTCCTTTTGGGGTGGGGGAATGACAGATGGGGGGCAGTCAGCTTCCCCAGGAAGGCTGTCAGGGAGAAGAGCTGAAAGTTTGTGCATCCAAACTTCTGACGCAGAGCATAAAGGGAAGCTTGTCTTGCCCTTCCAGAGTTACATAAAAATAAAACCAGGCCCCCTCCCTCTCTTGGCAGCCAGCAGCACATCCTGCAGAGCAACCTTGTGTCCCGAGACTCTTCCACTAGGCTGGGAAAGGAGAGGAGAAGCTCAGCCCACTCCCTGGCTGGCTCCCACTGAGCCTTATTTCGCTCTGTGTACTTCCCAGCAGGACATTGATGTGGACAGGCATCTGGAAAGCCTGCAAGAGTTTCATCAGTGCTTTGTTTTGTTCTGTTCTTTCCACGCTCGGGGTATTATTACCATGTTGGTTTGATTGTGCAACAGCCCAGCACATGGTGCTGGGCTGCTTTGAAGAGGGAGGAGGAGCTGGGCCACTAAAGGCCCACTGAAATCCCTGTGGTTCCTGCCATTGCTGAAGGCCCATGTTGGATATATTACAGTAAGTCAGCAGAAAGCAAATAAACAGACAGACGGGATAAACAGGCTCTGCAGCCTGGTCTTCCCTGAGAAAATGATGATTTTTTTTTTTTTTCCCCCTCTAATACCCATCACTTTGTCAGCAAGTCCGTGTGCGCTGGGGCACCTTTTGTCCCCCAGGCTTGCAGAGCCAATCCACTGATAAACAAAACTCTTGCTGAGCCTCAGGTCTCGCAGAGAGCTGCCTCTGCTGCACAAGGACAGCCTAAGCCATATCACAGAGATGGGCCACCCTGCCAGGCAGCTTCACCCCCTGCTCCAAACCCAGCTGCCAACACGGGGCCAACCCCAGCCCACTGCGACCTGCAGGGAGCCCACCCTGGTCACTGAGCTCACACACCACCAGACAAGAGCCAAGGCCTGCACCCACACTCTGCTCAGCACAGAGATCCAGCCACCTACTCCTGATGTGCAGAAAGCACTGCATGGAAGCATCCCGAGACCTCTGGGATAAAAAGCCCAAGGGCAGGGGAGGTCTTACTCTGGGCTGACGGCTTCTTCCCCCTCCAAAGACCTGCCTGTGAGTAATTAAAGCTCCTGTTTCTAAGCTGCTTGGTATTTTAATTGATTTTCTGCACTGGCTGCCCACAGTCGAGTCATTCAAATCCGACATTTGTCTCACAAGCCCCAAATGAGCAGTGAGGGAAAGTGACCTGCCCTTGTGCTTTCCCGGGAATCCATCGTGGTCAGAACTGCTCTGCACTGGGGATGCTGTTGGTCAGGCCACCTGGATGCTAAACCAGCGCCCTGATCTCCCCTTAGGGCAAGAAGAGATTCTACCATGACCTTGTACCTGTTATTTCTCCTGGGAGTTTTCTCTGGGCTGTCCGTTCTTCACAGGAGAAGAGGACACTGATATTCTGCACAATCAGATTCTTGTCAAGAGAAAACTGGGAGCATGGAAAGAGGGACTGGTGTTTTCAAATTAACTCCTCTTTCCTCCCTTCTGGTTTTGGATGCTCTCAGCACCCGAAGAGGCAAACTCAACATCACCACAGCAAGAGGCATTTCACTTGTGAAGTGCCATGAGGAGCTTGTTCTGTGGGAAATGATGCTTTGAAATGGATCCTCTCTCCACAGGTGGCTCCTCGAGCTGCAGGTTTATTAAAGGAGTAAAGGTCCTTCTTGCTCGTGCTCTTCCAAGAGCAGATTTGCTTTCCAAGTGATGTATTTTCACACTTCCTCCACCTCTCCCTCCCTTTTATCCCCTGGGGGACCCATCAGCCGTGGGGCTGCGTGTCAGCATCAGCCACTGAGGCCGCTTGTTTCTGAAACATGGGCAGGAATGCCATTCCCCAGGGCTCCATCCAACCTGGCCTTGAACACTTCCAGGGATGGGGCGTCTACAACCTCCAATCCTAAATCAATCCCAAACTATTATTGGCAAAGCCAAAATCTAGGACTTAATGAGCAGATTTTTTGGTTCTTTGGGGTTTTTTTCTCTTCTTTAAGCAGGATCACAGAGCTGATGACATTGTGTATAACAAGCCAGGCTTTAGAGCAGAAAAATCAAACTCTTACAACTTGGTAAAAAATTACTGACAGCGGGATAAGATTCCTAAATCCTCAGAGTGACTGCAGGAGGTCACATCTACAAATCTAAAGATAAATTCCTCCCACCCCCATAAAGTGGAAAAAAACAACACACTGCCCTTCCAAAATATTTTCTCTGGCCTTGAACTTGCTAATGCTTGTGGCCTGTACCTGGGAGAAGCCTGCACGTGTAACCTCCAGCCAAATCACCCAGGAGGTACAGGGAAAATCCAGCTCCCAGGACTGAGAGTTCTTCAGAGTTGGGAGCCTCCATGCTGGAGAGATGCATTCCTCTGTGCTACAGACAGCCTGAGCCTCCAGCCTCCTCCAGGAATTTCAAAATAAGCCATGCATATAATAGGTGCACATTTAGCATGAAAGGAAGATGCTTCACAGAGGACAAATATTAAACCGTAAAATATATCAAGAGACGTTTCCCGGGAACACTGAATTTAACCTGGCTCTTGGCTGAGCAGGAAGCTCCCAGGAGCTCTGTCTGATGGAGGAACAAAAAACCTGGAGGAGGCTTCACATGAGAAACCTGCCTGGATTTTCTAGGGATGCCTAAGGGCCAGTGCAGCACCTTTCTCTGCTTTAGGTTCTAAAAATGCACGAGTGGTAAATCCAGGTGAGGAGCAGTAATGCTGGTAAGTGGGAATTGAATCCCATTTACTCTCAATTTCCCAAATGGGAAGTAAAATCCACATGGGAAATCTCTCTGGGCAAGAAGGAGGCCTTTACTAAAGTGATTCCACTCAGTCCCATAAAGCTTGGATACCAGTTCCCACCTGGGTGCAGCAAACAGCCTTGTTAAAACATCACTTTCCCCCTTGTGTGGGCAACAGCAAGTTTAAAAGTATTAATGAACTAGCTGTGTAATCACACTAGAAGAGTTTAGGAGCATCCCTCCCAGGCAGCTTCCTCTCTTTGTCCCATTTCCATCCCATTTATCCTTTCCCACTTTCCCATCTTGTCTAAAAGAGAAACCCAACTCTTCCACTAACACAACAACCCTTGTCTCTCTGCAGCAAGCAGGAATCTGGGAAGAGAGCACCAAAAAAACCTGCAAGTTTATTCTTACAGTGTACGTGGGACTGCAGCAAACAGTTTTGGTTTGGTTTTTTTTGTCTCCCTTTAAAATAGCATGAGACCACCTCAGGACCCCCTATGCCCTTATCTCTCTGCATGCTCATATGTCTTCTTCCAGCTGTTGAGGCTCCGAGGTATTTATTTGGCTTTTAGAGCACCAAGCTCTTTGCTTATCTCCTTTCTGCTCCTGTTCTTTACACTTCCAGGCAACCTGGTAAGGAGACCTGCATTTCCCTGCTGTAACAGCCAGAACAAAAGTTTAGGCTCTCAAGCCACTTATCTGGAGCAAACTGCTGTAACTCTTGTTGTTTTGGCTGATCTCGGGCATTGTTCAGGAAGGCAGATCCCAGCCCTCACAGTCTGGGTGCCTGCTGGAGTATAACTCAGTCTACCTCAGTTTTGGAGACCTGCAAGGTCTCCTCTGAAAGCCTGCAAAGAACTTTAACCCTTTCCTCCAACCACACTGCAAACCAGCGCTGCTAGAACAGCAACTTCCATCCTCAGGGGACACATTCTGTGATGCTGGGACTGACCCCTCTGTGTTCCTTCGGTATTGATACACCCAAAAGGACTCTCCCAAGCTGTGTAGAAGGGGAAACTCATCCCCACATCCTTCTTGCAGCCAGTCTGCCTTCCCCCATGCTCTGCCCTCACACCAGTTGGTCACCACAGGGTACCCAAGTACCTACCTGAGGTGTTTTAAATGAACCATGACTCCATGCCGTGCTTTTCCTGCCTCGAGATAGACATTGCCACACCTGTAAAACTCCAGAAATGCTTTCTTTACAGGCACAGAGGATGGAGAGCTGTGTTTTCCTTCCACAAGGGGTGAGGTGCTGTGGAACAAGCCCTGCAGCTCACAGAAATACATCAAGCAAAGTGGCTCCGAGCAAGGGGCTGGGTGTTTGTCACCTCAGGTGTAGGGCTTTTAGCTGAAGGCATCCCTGGGTGATTAAAAGGTCACTAGATGCAGCTGGAGGCTTTCTTTCCTTATTATAAAGGCGGGTATAAAAATACATAAGTAATAAATACCTGACAGGTGCTTGTACGTATGGAAATTCCAGTAGCAGCAACTGTGAGTTATGGCCCTATAATTCCTTCAAGGGGTCTCAGGGACATCCTGAGTCATTACCCAATGCCTGAGAAAGCCCTTTATCAGCTTGGTGCAAGTGCAGCCTGACCAGACTTGGGGGGAAGGGGTGGGGACAGGGGTGTCCTCCCTCCCCCCAGCCTTCCTCACTCTCCTGATATATTCCCTTCTGCTTCCATTTCAATAAAACAACCTGACTTGGAAGACAACTGGCATTTATTTCTGCTCCTGGGAGAACACTGACCCAGCAAAGCATCCTGGATCATGCAAGACTGGTCATATGGGGAAAAGACACCATCAGGCTCACTAAAGATCCGTGCTGGAATAAGCAGCCAGCTGGGAGAGCAAACGAGAGGGAGAAGCCAGGTTTCTCATGGCTTGCAGTGGGAAGGGAACTCAAGATGCTCAGGGACAGCTTGGCATGGAGCTGGATTTAGAAAGGGGACAGAGGGAAATTTCACGCCGACGGTGCTCGCCAGGGCTTTGCAAATGCCGCGCTGGCCTTTTCAGCCTGCGAAGGGAAAACAGCTTTCACACCTTGGAGCCTTCTTCCAAAGGCTGCCTAATGGCACTTGCACAATTAGGAGGCCGGTCTGAAAGGGAGAGACTGCTCCGTGTTCTCCAGCCGAGATTCCTTCCCCACACGAGTCGGTGCAGAAGGGGGTTATTTTCCAACACTAGTGAGCATCAGAGATGAAGCTGAAAACTGAAAGGAGCCAAAGCAGCCCCGTGCTTCCCCCCCCCAAACCCCCTCCTTTTAATAAAGCCACTGAATATCATGTTCTCAGCGCAGATTAACCTAAGCTTTGCTCCCAATTATTGTTTCACTCTGCTAAGTACAGAAGCAGAAAGGGGCTTGACAAATGAACCCAGCTCTGCCGTTAAGCTGCACTTCCACTTCTGCAAGTTTGTCTGAATCCTTATTGCTCAGTGAAATCCCCCTTCACACAAATCACTGGCTGTGCATTCCCATGGCTTTTTATAGCACTCTGGACTCCAGGTCAGGGATTTTTCAACCTTTTGATTTGGCGGGGGCTGTGAGCTCTGTGGGGTGAATTCAAACCTGTTGACGACGGGTTTGTTTTGCTCTGGGTCTTGTCCCAGACCCTTAAAAACAGCCCACAGCTCCTGCAGGGTCATGCAAGACACACACGGGGAAAAACTACGCTAGAAATAGGTTTCCCTTGCAGTGGAAAAGTGCTGCTGCTGCTGAAGACTGGGTTATCTGGGGACTTGCTTGTTACCACTCAGTCCTGAACATGGTGATGAAACGAAAATAGAAAAGGAAAGAAGGAGAGGGGTTGCACTCCTCGGGGCTGTGATGCCTCCAAAGCCCAGCTCTGGGGAAAAAGCTCTCGAGCTTACAGACCAGGAGTTGTTCCCTCTGCAGAGAGGGAGTGGTGGTGCAAAAATCAAGCCCCTCGCTTCCTCCTCGCCTTTCTTCCCAGCATAAACCCAGGCGGGCGCTTCTGGAGCAGCTGGGATTGGAGCCAGGGCCGGAGAGGCTCAGGGGTGGAGGATCCCACGCTCTCCCCGCTGGCACTGGCAGGGTGGGAGGCTCGGTGGCGTGTCAGGATAATCAGATCCACCAGCCAGCCGCGCTCCTCTCGACTCTCCGAGCGCGGATGACACTCTCCCCGGAGCTCGGCTTTGATTTCCAAGCCTGCGGTGCTGTAGGAACAAGTCTCAGCTGGTTCCACAGCCTGGCCCGAGGTTTAGGTCAGGAGAGGCTGTTCAGATCTGCGAGGCTGACCCCCTGCCTGGTGTATTTGCTGCACAAGCTGGGAGCTGCACTTGAAGTGTCCCTGATCCGCTCCTTCCATTTGCAGTCACCGCACGGGGCAAGACAGGGGGTTGATTGCATCTGCTCAGAGCAAATGTAGGACTCCAGCATTGCAGAGACACTCCTTGGAAAGCCAGAGAATAGGGAAAATAGAAGTACAGCATCGTGGCAAATTAGCCCCATCATCCTCAAGGGCTGATACACCAGCGCATTCGCAGACGTACCACATCTTCAGGAGGTGAGGGTTAACCCTGAGCCAGGTATCTTAGAATCAAAGAATGGGTTTGGGTTGGAAGGGACCTTAAAGACCATCTTATTCCAGCCCCCTGCCATGGGCAGGGACACCTTCCACTAGACCAGATTGCTCCAAGACCTTTCCAAGGATTCAGGGGCAGCCATGGCTTCTACAACTTCAGATGAAGAGAGGGAAGGGAGTTGCAGAGGTATTGGTTGTTTCCCTTACCTAGAACAGAGGCTCTAATGGTAAAAATCATGGCAGCAGCCAGATGCTTTTAGTCCAGAAAAAAAGACAAGTGAAAAATTTTTTAACTTCATCCTGTGGAACATAAAAGTTGTCCAAGTTCTCCCTTCTCCATCCCACTGAGATTTAGGGTGTCCTTTACGGAGACACTGAGGAGAGCGAGAGTAACTGTACCTAAGAAAACACATGGTGACTCTTGGACACCTGATTGTTCCCTATGGCAGTAATATTTTACTTCTTTCTAAGGGGTGTTTTGCAAATTACATGGTCCAAGTCCATTCAAACAGGGGGGGAAAAGCAGACAAGAGCTCAGCTGCACCCACGGAGGAAGCTGTCACAGAAATACAGCACTAGGGCAGTGGTACAAGCACATCTGATCCCTCTTCGGAGCTATCCTGTGCACTGGGACACATCTGCAACTCATCTGCATGTGGTAAAGAAGGTGTTCGCCTCTTGAGCTGCTCCAAAGGGAGCACAGCAGGGTAAGTTCAAGATCAGGAGCTGGTATGCAATATTTTTCAGCCCCAACCCTGGCAGGGAGCAGCTCTTCAATCTCTGGTGATTTGCCAAAAGGCTTCTTTCTCACTGCTAATAGGGTGAGTACATAAACAAGCAGTGCAAAGGCTTGATGGTGCAGGGACACCTCTTACAATGGAAGGATTTCTTCTTCTGGACAGCATGGGCAGCCAAGGAGACAGGATACGTCTTGTCCTGCTGCTCCTTGGCTACTGCATGAGACATCACCACACTGGCAAAAGGAGCATTCCCGACAGACCTCATCAAAAGCAGAGTGTGTTTAAAGGTGAAAACATTCTGGTAATAAACAGGCAGAACTTGCAGCCCTGAGCAGCCCATCGGAATAAATGGGTGTTATTTGGGAGCTGCCCAAGAACAGACTTCGGGGAAGCGAGGAGAAGGCACTGTTTGTCAAAAAAGGGCCCTATTCACAATGCAGCCTAAAGGATGCCCACGTCCTTCAGCCAGCCCCAAACAAAACACGGCATTAGAAGCTCGGTCCCACTCCTATTAAAGGCATTTTTTTCCCACTGACTTTTGCAGAGGTTGGATCAGACACCAAAAAGGGAGTGAGGTGTCAATACCTACTCTCCAGACCCCAGACCCTCATTACCACAGCGCTGTAACAGGTCTCCTGGTTCCCAGGGCCAGCTGAAAAATCACACCCGCAAACCAACGCTTCAAGATGAATGAAAACACTTCATTTTACCCAAAAAAGCAGAGTTCTGTTTCTGATTTCAGTTGATTTATGTGTTTGGTGGTGTGTTGTTTTTTTTAACAATATTTTTCTTTTAACTGAAGAAATGAAAACACAAGTTCCTTTTTTCACTGGTGCCCCTATTTCCAAACACGGATCCAAAGCCTGGGAAAAAACAAACAAACAAACAAAAAAACCCCACCAAACAAGACTCAAACTGCTCTTTTGACCATCCTCTGTGCTAAAGCTCCATGGCCGTGGAGCCCCAAAGCCACCTTAGGAGGCTGCAGAAGGAAGGAAAGAGGAAGCAGGGCTGGGTTTGAGTGCCAGGATGTGGCACCCGCAATCCCCGGTCCGCAGAACCATCAGTGAGTCAGCACTGAGATGCTGCTGCTTTCCAGCAAAGCATTTGAAGGCAATTTGGGAAGTGCCCAGGAGCTGGTTTACAGGTGGGGCTCAGGTATCTGCATGGGAGAAGGGGAGAAGTGATTCCCATTTCAGCTCTGCCAATCTCCTCCATGCCCTGACAGCAGCAACAGTCACCTGCTTTACTACATTTTTGGCAGAGAATAATTTCCCCCCCCCCTCCATAACACACTGGTTTTATGGACTGCAACAGGTGTTTCAGAGCACACATTACCCTGCTCTGTCACTGCCACAATAAGGTGAGGAATACAGGATCGTTTAGGTTGGGAAAGCACTGTAAGATCATTGATTCCAACCATTCCCCCAGCACTGCCAAGGCCACCACTGACCCATGTCCCCACCTGCCACATCCACACGGCTTTTAAATCCCTCCAGGGATGGGGACTCCACCCCTGTCCTGGGCAGCCTGTGCCAGGGCTGGATAACCCTTTCCATGGAGAAATTTTTGACAATATCCAGTCTAAACCTCTCATTGTAGCCCTCCACAAGGGCATGGTATGAATTCTGCCTGGCCAGTCAGCACAGCCAAAGCTGGAGCCCAGCCAGGACACCTTCTCTCCCCTCTCCAGGCAGACATCCCAGGACATCACCAGAGGCTGCACATGACCAGCAGCAATAATTAATCACAAAAAGTTGTTATTTCTCAAAGCCCATTCATGTTATGCCTCCATCATGGACCTGACAGCAGTCAGTAACAGCGCTGGCAATTAAAGTTAGGCAAGATCTGATTAACAAGGTAATGTTCACTGATCATCACGTATCTGTGCTGAGTCCTACCAGAGGGCTTTTTTCCTTAGAAAAAAGGAAGAACAGTCAGATCATCAGCTCAAGACTACTTTAAGTATCTGAACTGGGCTCCAGCTACTCAGCTCCTCAGAGCCCTTCAGAGGGGAGAGGGATTTGTGGAATGCAGGAGTCACCAAAGCCTCATATTCTCTCCAGCTGGCAGTGCCAGGGACTTCAAGAGCCATCCCCACAAGTCTCACCATGGCCCAATTCACTAACTGTTCATGGATTTCAATATTTAAATATAGTAAGAGGATTGCAGAGGGGAGATTTGTCCTGACTGGGAGATTAGTTTTAGATCAAACTTGGCTAATGTGAGAAATGCTGCTGGCTAGGATGTGACCACTTCAATTAGCTCATGAGTGCTTTTCTGCATCTCTGCTCCCACGCCAGGTGTAGCTGTCAAAGAGGAGCTGGAGGGAGCTCAAGCTCCGAAGGGAACAGCAGCACAAGCAGCCCTTGCTCCCTGAGAGGTGTTTTAGCACGGAGCCAGCAGCCCTCAACTGAGCATTCCTGCCCGGTGCCTGCGCATTTCCCGGACACGCTGTTCCCACACCTCCTCCCTGAACTCCAGTGCCCTGCTCCTCCTCGCTCCCTGAGCTGGGAGCATCTCCGGGGAGCTGCTGCGCGTGGTGCTGCCAGCTGTGCCACAGGGGCACTGGGACAGGAGAGAAGGGATTGCACAGGTCAGAGCAGAAAGCCAGTGCCAGCCTGTCCAGCCTCCTGGGCCAGGCTATTCAGAGAGCAGTGTGTGCCCCACCACCACAAGCACCATATTTTACTCCAGAAATTAAAAATAGATACATGTCAATAGGACAATGGGGAAGCAGAAAGACACAGGAATAAGCCATCGCCATCAGAAGGCTCTTGGAGAGAAGAAACCAGGGTCAGAATTACTCCATGCATTAACTGTTAGCTGAAGGTTGCTTTGAGGCCTGGAGTGCTGAGAGATGCAGGACTCTCACCCAGGCAGCTCTGACATTCCATCAAGCCTTTAATCACCTGCCTGTGTCTCCTTGCAGGGAAATGGGCAGCAGCCACTTGCTTGCATTTTGAGGATGCAATACAAGGGGCACCCACAGGCCCAGCTTCCAGCTAGGAATTGCATCCTAGTTTACACAGCCTTTTCCCTTCAACACCTTGTCATGGGATGCAAGCCAGAGCAGTTTCTTTGCCACTTCATAGCTGAGCTCCTGCTCATCCGATGTTTAATTCCACCACCTGCCTCCTCTAGATGCCCAGCACCTCAGCATCAAACACCTCTTTAGCCTTGGAGGGGTTCCCTACTGCAGGATCACTGGTTTGGGCAAATCCAAAGACTTTCCAGGGAATGATGGCAGGGTTTCCAAGGCGAGATGATGGGCTGGGTTTGTGCTGGGAAATAAAAGCCCTTTTTTTAACCAGGATCCTCATTCTCAGCATGTGTCTAACCTGCTCCTCCATTCAGCCGGGAAAATGGTCCCACGGTAAACTGGGAGACTCCTGAGCCACCAGTGAAAGCCCAAAACCCTTATTTCCAAGCCTGAGGGACTTGAGAAGGATGAAGTTAGGGCAGGGCCCGGTTTTTTGTTCAACATGTGCTGACTATGCCCTGAAGTATGGGACTTTTAGGCTGATTTGGAATATTATAATAGTGCCTTTGTGCCATTTGAAACCAAATCAAAGAAAATGTTCATAAATAGCCCATGTTAAAGATGGATCCATTTATTTTTTCCCATCCAATTTCCATTCCTTCCCCTTGCCGCATTTGCTAATTATCCAGTATGCATTTGCTTAAAGAAAGCATTTTTCTAGCCTTCACAATCCATCTTCCCATCCTAATGGATCTTGTGGTAAAGTCATTACGGAGACTTTATGAAATCACAGTTATTTCCATGACAACAGTGATGTAATAAAGGTGGGATTATGACATTACTGCGAGATCGAGCTGAAGGACGGGATGGATTTGTTTACCCCAGACAGGGCAAGGAAGAGACTTCATTCATCCAATGTTTCTAAAAGTGCCTTAAGGTCTGCTAATGGAAGGGACATTTTAGATATGAGTTTTTCCATCTTTTTTTTTTCTTTCCCCCCTCCCCCCAGTTATGTATTAGGGCTCTTTTCCAAGTTCACATAGTTTAATAAGTTTCAGAGGAGGATCCCATGCTGAGGATACATTTGCCCGTGTCTGTGAAAGGAAAGATCATCCCTGCAAGTCTCACGGCTCTTGCCTTTCCTGAAAGACATCAATGCCCGCTGGGGAAGGGTTTTCCACCAGTTGAAAGGACCAGCAGGATGGACTTTCCCCTGTCAAGGATGGCTGATCTAAGCTGCTTTCTCTTCAAACATTTTAATCAAGAAATCACCTGCCAATGGATCACAGCATGAATTGGCTCCCCGTGAAATTAGGTTTGAAAATGGCATTAAACCCCCTTTTCTCTTCTTAATGGAAACATAACCAGCCTGTGTCCGGCCAGTGAATTCCAAGCCAAAACCCATTTGTTTCTCAAACCCAAACACACCAGTAAAGTCATTCTAGAAGTGATTTTTAGCTCGCTCGCTCTCGAGCAATCACAGAATAAACCTAGGTGAAAATGACACAGCAATTCCTAAAGGATCAGAGCATGGAACGCCACGAGACAGCTTTGAAGATAGCTGGGGTTTCTGGTTTGTTTTTTGCAAGAAGAAAAGATGAATATTTCATACGGTACATGGTTCAAAAGTTGATTAATGTTTCAGTGTGTGGAAAACCAAGCCCAGGAGACAAGTTTCCTCATGTAAAATTCTTTAAGCTGGCAGCAGGACTTGTAGGGCCAACTTCTCTGAAGGTGGATTGCACTTAACCCCCTTCAGAACTGCTCCTGCCAGGGGTTTGGTGCCTTGGGAGGGGAACTAGCTCAACACTTGCCCTACAAGTGTGGGGCAGTCCTGCTCTCCAGGAGGGCTGTGAGATGAGGGAGAACTTGCCCATGACAATAGCTCAGATGGGCTTTGGTGTCTCCATCTCCCCAGCACATCGCTACAGCCAGGCAGAGAATTGCCTGTGGTCTGATAGTCCCCAACAGTTCTCCTGCCCTAGTCCACCTGCTTGGCCAGTGGGATGATATTTACCAGGCTTTCTGCTGCTGGTGGCCAGCCCAGTGGACACCTTCTCTGCTTCCTTACAAGCTGTTGAGGAGCTGTGACCCCAGTACCTTTGCTCTGTGGTAAATATGCAGAGAAGTGCCCCAAAGTCCCCTGCTCTGAAAGCTCATTTGCTTCAAGTCCAGCCTGAGTGATCTTTGCAGCTGTCTCAGCTCATCCTGCCCCAATTCCCACTCCTCTAAGCCTTCCCAATATCTCTTCATTGACAGAAGGGAAACACCGTCAGGCCACACAGACGTGTTAATGAAATGTGAATTATTAACTGCAGCATGCTAAGGGAGATATAAAAGCGGGGGGGGGAAATGTCATTTTGCCATTAATATGTAAAATGGGCAACACTCCCTCCTTTGGCTGGAGGGGAAGAGCAGACTCAAGCCTGAGTCCCATTCCGGGGGCCGGGATGGGTAATGAGATAACATGATTGTCTCTCGCCCTTTTTTCTTTCTTTCTTCCCTGATAAAAGGACAGAGGGAAATGCAGACAATTAAAAGGAGGATTCCAATCGGCCCCGGAGAGATTCAATGAATAATAATGGACCTCCAGCTGCTAATGTGCTTAAGGACTTCCAAGTCTCAAGTGTCTAACCAGCTTAAGGGTCCGTACCACAGACTTCATTTCTATCCGTAAATGGGAAAGGCAGGAGGAGGTGGGGGGAGAATCCTGCCCCTGATTACAGATGGGATCATTGTTCAGGTGCTTGCTGGGCCCTCCACGAGGATGGTGTGACAGCAGCAAAGGAGTAAAGTCAACTTAACGGTGCCTTCAAAGCCAACACCAAGTATGGGGTGAGGAATTCAGCCTCTGTATTGCACCTACAGCTGATAACACTCAAAGCCACCCCAAAACACCTCAGAAAAGGGTCCGTTATGCTACTGGAACAAAACCAGCACTTGGTCTTTGCAGTTTTGCTTTCCCACCTTAAAAACTTCCGTGTAGCAAGACAGTGAACATGTAACTCACTCTTCCTCTGTGCAGCTCCTGGTAAGGGGAACGTCTCTACCGTGGTGTGACCAGCCCTGCCTGCTCATCTCCCACACCTTCCCTGCGGAAGGGGCAGGAGCTGCACAACATGGAAGACAGCCAAAGCCACATAAAAACATCCACCTGAAGATTATCAGCTCTTTTTCTGGCACTTCCCCTGTTTTTATCTCTCTCCCGTTGGCGCCTCTCATTCTCTCTTTCACAATCCATTAACTTTCCCCCTGCAGTCTCCCTGGTTGGGGCCCCCCTAAACAAGACAGCCTCCTCTCCTTCACCCTCTCAGGTTTCTACCATGCTCATAAATTTCCACGGAGGATCAAGGAAAAGATTTGCAAAAAGTGAAGGACAACGCAGAAAGCACTGGCCTGGCCTTGAGTTCTCCACGAAGTTGTGTTCCCCCCCCTCCCCATCTGAAGGTTATAGGGTAACTATCAGAGATTCAGAGAATGAAAACTTCAGAGGCTGCCAACCAGATGATCAAAGGAACGAGGAACATTAGCCGGGTAATCGCTCCTCAGCCTTGGAAACAGATACAGCAGAGATCCGAGAATCACAAGAAAAGCTGTTCCCACCTCTCCTGGAACAAGGACTAGGGCCATCAGAGGAAACTCACCGGCTCGGAACAAACGAAACGAGCTATTTTTATACCCGGCATGTGCCTGCGCCATGGGACTCTTCAACAGAGGAATCTGTGCCTTCCCAAAGCTCCTAAGAGTTCATTAAAAAAAAATAAAAACCTTTATTTTTCTTGCTGAGAGCGTGTGTGTGGAGGCTGCTGTGTACAAACACATCGCTTCTGGGCGAGGAGGTCCCTGATCCACAAACCACGGGATGCTGGGGAAGTATTCAGAAGCAACACCACTACTGATCACCCTGCACTTGCACAGGTTTCCTGTGCAAGTGCAGGGTGATCAGTAGTGGTGTTGCTTCTGTTCAGTTTTCCTGAACCAGAGGCAGGATCTTGTGCTTGGGGGACGCCTGGTGTGACATCCTGCTACACCGGCTGCCTTCACACCTCACCAGTTCCAGGACACAGCCGGAGAGAAAACACATCCCCTCTCCTCCAGCGCTGGGGAAAACCTGCAGGATCTGTATGGGCAACGAGACGTCACACGAAGCAGGAGGATGGGTTGGAGTTTAGCGGGAATAGCTGGAGGAGGGAACGCTTGCGTAACCGGCGCTGGAGACTCGCCGGTCCCTGGCACGGGAGGCAGGTACATCCCTCAACACAAAGGAGTTGAAAGGGAGGAGTTGTGTAAGGTCGGCCACGTGTCAGCCCGACACGGCTGAATCGTGCAAGTTTAAAGCCCTCAAAAGCAGGATAAGATCTCGGCGCAGCCACGTGCGCCGCTCATCCCTCCAACCTGAGGTGGGGAAAATGACGGGGGGGAAAGCACAAGCAAAAGCAGAGCAGAGCAATTAGCTAATTGGGGGAGCTGACTAATCAGCTAATTTACAAAGGTTTTTCATTATTATTCACGGAGGAGGAATTCTGGAGAGCTTTGGCGTGGAGCGAGGTGTAGCCCACCGGGCAGGGGGAATGGGAGCTGTGCCGAAAGCAGAGTGTGTTCAAAACCCACAGGAGTGGGTTAAAACCTCCACATCTCCTCAGCTTGCCTGGTTTTGTGCTGCTGAAGGACAGAACCAGCCCTGCTCGTGCTCCTTCAGCAAAGGAGCTGATCTGACTGCTCTTCTTCCAGGGAAGAGGCAGGAGAGTGGAAGGTCTCCTCTGTTTCGAGCTGCCAAAGGGAGATTTATTTGCCTAAGACTCAACAGCTCTATTTAACCTCCTCCTAAACACTGCCCAGACAGCTCAGATACCTCAAGTGGGGAAACAATACTGTCTAATGAATGCCCAGGATGGAACAGCACTGCTGCTTCCCTCTTCTTTGAGAGATCACTTGGCCCAGTGAGACAAATGTCAATAAAAAGATATTTAAGTTGAGAAGGGAGGGGAAGAGGCAAGAACACAGCTGCCCAACTCACAGCTCTGACCTATCTCTCCTTCCTTTCTCCCTTCCCTTCCCCTCCAATGTCCTTGTGCATCTCCAGCAGCAATATCACACTGCTGCTATTACGGCCAGGATGGATATTTGAACAGCCTTAGATCAATATTTGTGCAAAGGGAAAGCTCGTGCATCACAGGGCTACAAATTAACCTCTTGTCCCATATTCACACTGGCACACAGGGCCTCCAGGAGCAGAGTATTCCCCTGGGGAAAAGTGGGACATACGATTCATAACACAGGAAAAGAAGAGAGAGGAATAATGGATCCAACCCCGGCTCATGTGCTTTTTTTACATTTCTCCCTCAGGTTTGGGGTGGGGGGGAATAGCTTTTCTTAATTAGCATCCTAACCTTTTCTAAACAGGTTCAAGGGTGTCTTGGCAGGCTTGGGAAGTGGTGTGAAAGCAGCACGGAATAACAGCAGCAGAATTAGTGAGGTGTAAAAGGATCTTGCCTTTTTTTTTTTCATAGGGACATGATTAGGGTACCAGTAACGAGAAATATGAAGAACATCCAAGGTTGCAGATTTTTTTTCCCTTATTAAAGAGCAGCATTACCTCAGAGGTGCATGCTTGGGGGTGGAAAACATTTCCTGCAGCAGAAAATCACTGATCCACAAGTGCTGCCTGAGCTGCTATGGTTGTCACCAGCCAAACTTGAGTTTGGCCCGTTGGCAGATGTCAGGCATGTCCATATTGCCTGTGAGGCTCATGACCAAGCCAGTCCTTGCTCCTCCTTTTCCAGCTTAATTCATCCCGTGCCAAACTCAGAGCCAGCTCACTACCTTTTCCTTCCCCACCTGCACATCTGCTGAAACTTCAATACACCATCAAAACAGCTTTGCCTTGGGCTATTTATGCCACGCTCCACGTGATCCCAGCTGGGTCCACCAGCAGCATGGCCCACAGAGCCTGAAGGATATTTGCAAACCTAATCCAATTTCGTCTCCCTTTCTGAATCACCCTTCCTGTCCCACAGCAAAGATGGACCAGTCACTGTTCCACTGCTTCACAGCTTTCAGGAGACTGTGTTGGATTTTCCTCCAAGCCCTGCTCCGACAACCTTCTAAAAGGAGCTGGAGGTTTCCCTCACAGGCCCTGCCGAGCTGGCACCACTTTCCAGGCCAGCACAAGCCTCCCAGCTTTGGCCTCAGTTGGACACAGCCAGCGTCTGGATCTGTGCAATTTCCCTTCCTTTTTCCAGCCTTGCAGCACAAGGGTGGGACAGCACGGGCAGGCCTGGATTGTGGCTGCTCACCACATGGAAACGAAGGAATTGCCAAATTCACCCCAGGAGGAAAATGAGCAAAGACATTTACACAAATAGTAGGGCTTTTGGCTCCTTTAGTCTGCAAGGCCAGACACTCGATGACGCTTGCCCCCGCTTTTTCCTCCCATTATTTGCCATATTTAGCCTCCTTTCATTCTGCCTTGCCATCACACTGAGCAAAGAGGGAATGGCACTTGCCCAGCGAGGGAATGGACGAGACGAATTTGCTCACTGAATAATGAAACGTGTTTTTTCCTCCTGCTCAGCCTCTGTCTGGGTCTTGTTTCTGGTTTGCAGTAGAGATACCCTCCTTTTCTCCACTTCTTCTCCAAATCCAAGGAAACTATTTTGTTTGGGTGGGAAACACAATTTAAGAAAAAACAATACGATTTTTGACTGTCCGAGGACTTTGTAGGCAGAAAGGTGCCAATTAATCTACATTAAAGTGAAATTAGCCTAATATTAAAACAATAGGAGGATGACAAGGGAGAGATCAGCCTCTAATGTCCTCATTAGCCAGTGGTGCTCCTCATGAGCCTTCCATCAGGGGGGAAGGAGCTGTCTGGTTGCACTTCATTAGCACTGGGGTTAATTACAGGTAAGGAGGCAGGGAGATGGGCTGTCCCCCCACCCTTGCTGCCATTCTTCTCCCTGCTTCACCCATGGCTCCTGGATGGAATTTGATGTTCCCCTTGACTCCTGTCACTCCTCTATTTGTAATGGCAAGACAGGCAGAACGGGACCCATTTTTCAAAACAATAGGTACGAGGTGTCTTCCCCAGAGTAACTGGGGTACAGCGGGACCACGGCACTGCTGGCACATGTAGATGGAGCTATACTGATGAAATCTTCCCCCAGTCTCTCCCAAACTGTTCCTGTTTCCCTACAACTCCTTGTGTCCTCCTTTTCTCCTTGGTCGCCCTCTCTCCATCCTACATTGCTTTTTCACCCCTCCGCTTGCTGGCAGCTGCTCAGCTCCCTGAGCCACCCTTCTGACTTTCTCCTCTCCTTCTGCCAGCCTTGGCTGCTTATTTTATTGTTAAGCTTTGGGGATTTTTTTTTTTTTTTTACATTTTTTCGACCCCACTGATGTCAGGTCAGATTGTCTGTCAGCACAACATCAGGTTGCCAGCAGATGAAGGACGACTCACAGGGAAGACAACAAGGAGAAAATCACCAACATCATAAAAAGAAAAAAATCCAAAATCCCTCAAAGGAGTTAAGACTGTTTCCCAGAGAGGATGCAGAATTGCTCAAGGGTTTTCCTCCAAAAATGCCACTGGCAGTAGGATCCAAACACATGGAAATGGAGATAGGAACAACTTCAGTGGGAGTGGGGCATTATCTACGGAGGGGTAGGGTACATCTGCCTGAAGACGTGAATTATGCACCAAACCAGGCACAGGGACAGCTTGGAGGTTAAGAGGGAAACAGCTTTGATTTGTGCTTTTGAAAGGGCCCTCCAGCATCAGCTGGAAGGGGAACACAGAGTCGTAGAATATCCTGAGCTGGAAGGGACCCACAGGGATCAACGAGTCCAACTCCTGGCCTTCCACAGGACATGCTTTTCATGGGGACCACAGGGAACAGGGATGTGATGGCAGGATGCACATGGACCTCTCTGCTGGGCACAGCAAGTTGCTGGCAGGTCATGTATGAGCACACCTAAGCCCACTCCTTTTTCCTGCTTTCTTCATGAGCATCTCCTTATATTTGCCCTTGGCTGGAGACACATTCCCAGGTGAGGTGCTCCTCTGCCTGATTCCCAAACCAGCACACCTCTCATACGATAGACTCAGGGCAGCCAACCTCCCTCAGTGCCAGGGACAGCTGCGGGGGCTGAAAAAGTGTTGCCTTCTCCAGGGAAAGCCCATCCTGCCTGCAAACCCAGGGTTAGGGGAGACAGACCCCAGGTAGTGCTGAGGAAGGAGATCTGCTCAGTGGGAAAAGAGGGACAGCATGTGAAACACGGGGTCTCTTCCCCACCCCGGACTTGGAAGGCACTGTACTGTGAAGCTGCAGGAAAGCTGCTAAGTGAGAGCTGCACAGGGAAACTGCAACTGAAATCTCGTTCTACTGAGCCTTTAAAAGTCCTCATGGATCATTTAGGGGTGAGGATGAGCTCCAGTGTGAGCCACTGTCAGAGACAAGGGTTGTGCCATACAGAGAGCAGCTGGCCGGGTCTGTGCCACTTCCCCTCTGAAGACCATCCCTCCTTTCCATGTGTGGTGCCTATAACCTGAAGCTTTGCAGGGAATGGCTGTCCTGCACGTGAACATGCCTGGGAATCGTTGCTGGTGCACGTTGCTTTTCCTTGAGATGGAAGAGACTCCTCAAAGTCAGATGGAACAAGGAGAGACAGCAAAGCCAGGAGAGGTTACTACAGCTAGAATGGGTCTTTGGACCTGCAGGCTACATTGGTTTTTTTCCTCTCTGAAAGTCACCAGAAGGCCTTTGCAGATCCAAACGTTTCACACATCAGCACCACAAGTCATTTGCCTACACATTTACCCCACAACTGCACTTTACAGTCCCTCTTTCACAACCACCTCCACTTTCCAGCACACCAGAACTGCCATAAGCCATGGAGAAAGGAAACAGGTACCAGAGCCAGGCCCAGTGGGGACCTGGCCAAAATTATGGGCCATCTTTCCCTGCATCCAAGAAAGAGCAGTGGGAGGGTAGGGAGAAGGTGGCTTTGTGATTAAATCCCATCTGGACGCTGCAGGTCCTGCAATGCAAGCCCCGAAAGGGGCTGCTCACTGCTGGTTTTGCTGCCTCTCACCCCCAGCCTTTCCTTGCTGGAGGTTTTTTTCCCCCAGGTCCACCAGCACAGGTCAGCCTGCACGCAGGACACGGGCAAGAAAGCTTGGCTTTTGGCTCCTTCCCAACCCTGCACACATATCCCAGTGTCCCGGGTACAGCCCGCCCCATCCCTCCCTCTCTCCCACGTGCTCTCCCCCCCTCCTTCCCTTGTTCCTTTTAATTAGCAACTTTTTCTTTGTTCCCTTTAATTAAGCGGGGCGGGGGCAGGAGCGGGGAGGGGGAAGCCGCTGTCAGCCACATGAGTTATTATCAAGATCAAAGGCCGGGAGCTCTCGTCTCGTCCTTAATTTGGGCAGCGTCTTTGGGCCACAAGACTCTCCTCTTTGTGGTTCCTCCCTGGATGGCGGTTGGGATGCCAAGGCTGGAAGGGGAGGGCTGAAACCCAGCGGGGAGAGCGGGGGGAGAAGGACTTTGGCTCGTCTCCTTTAAAGATACAACTGGAGGAGGAGTTTTGGGTGGCACCTGGACTCGGCGTGTGGGCATCTCGGGCAGGTTTGCTGATGCCCCGTGTGTGAAACCTGACGGTCCAGATGCTCCCCTGGGGCAGGGGGAGATGACCAGTTTTGATGTGGGTGGGGAGTGCAGCTCTGCCAGGGCTTTAATGTAGCGAGAGCACTAATTACGGGAAAATAAAGGCAAATGTGGGAGAACAAACCACTCAGGGATCTGAGAAAGAGCGGCCTTAGCTGAGGGGATGAGCAAAGGACCCTGTAATAATGTCACTTTTTTTGAACACTCGTGGGATCCTCTAACAGTGTGTCTGTTTTGCAGGGGAGAACATATTCTGGGGTGCCCAAAACTTCAAGGCATTTAGCCTTCATTTAATTTTTAGTGTGGATCGAGGACAACAATACAACAGGATGGGACATTTCCTCAACCCAGAGCTCTGCCAGCTTCACACCAGGGATTTGCACCTTAGGACTGGAGTCTGTGTAATCAGGATCTCTTTGGGTCCATGGGACTGTAACAGGGTGATGTTCTTATTTTACAGAGCTTTACCCTATTACTAAAATACTTTAGAGCCTCTCTGTCTCACATGCCACACTCTATTTTCTGTCCTTGTCGCTCCTGCTAATATCTAGCATGTCCCAAATTTTCCATATACCATTTCTGATGCTTTCTGGGGGTAAACTGGGTCATAATTTCAGAGTGGAAGAGAGAGCCCCAGCGCTCTACCCCATGAAATATGGAAAATTTGAGTCAACCCAAACCAGGCCCATCTGCTGTGAAAACACCCCTCCTGGCCAGCTCAGTTTTAATATTAAAGAATTCGAACAAACTCATAATCTAAGATTAAGGTCCAGAGTGTTGCCTTATAACTGGGTATCAGAAGGCAGAGGGCTGTTAATTAACTTTCTATTGATGAAACAAAGCGCATGGAGAGGAACCTTGCTAATCTGTTTGGTGCTAATCAGCACACATTATTAATTTGCTGGAGAGAGGGAAAAAAAAAAAACCAACAACCAAACCCAAGTCATCCTCTTCCCACTTAAATGCAGGTTTAATAGGGCTGGAGAGTGGTTTCACATTACCCAGGCTTCACTCTTTGGATGACATATGTTGCAGTGCATTTCCTAGTGCATTATGAAGCTTCAGCATAAATAATTCAAGCTAAACTCCAGTTGTTAAAATAAACGAGCAAAGTATCTTTGGTGATTAATTACCCTTCCTTCCTCCTCCCTCCCCTCCCTTTTAAAAGTAGAAGCACATGTGCCACAACCCGGGAAAATGTTTCAGTCTCCTCCTGCAACCCAGGGTGTTTCAGCTGGCACAGGGGGGATCAGGATGCTTGGGTTTGCTGGAAGTGCCTGCTCAGCACCAAGAAAGCTGAGAGGTGTCAGGAACCAAATCCAAAAAAAAAAAAAAAAAACCCAAATAAAAGCTTCAGGGATTCAATGCCTGACGAATTCCCAATTAGCCAGTGGATTTACAGGACTCGAGTTTTCAACAGGATGGGGTTCAAGTTCTGACTTGCCAGTTTAAAAAGCTTGAATAAATGGTAATAATTGCATTCCTTGGGCACCTCTGGGTGGATGGCACTCACACAGGGACACCCAGACTCCGGGTGGATGGCACTCACACAGGGACACTTGCTCACCCTGCCCAGGGTGCGCCCAGCACCCACAGCTGGGTCCTGCCTGGACCCCTCTGGGGTTTTCCTCCTGTCACCTCACAGGGATTTGGGAAATTGCATATTTCCTTTTAGGAAGGGAAATTTCTTGAAGGTTTCTTGCCTTGCCCTCTCCTACCAGTGAAGGGAGCTCAGGAGGGGGCTTCATATTATTCCTCCCAGGAAGCCCCTGCTCACCCACAGCGCCCAAGTCCTAGCCCCAGGGTGGACATGACCCCACATGTCCCTTTGCAAGGCTCAAGCAAGGCAAGGGGCTGCCACCCCACCACGGGTGGCACCCAAGGGTGCTTATGGTACCCAGGGACTCATGGAGGAAGAACCATGGCTTTGCTTTCCCCACGCTCTCCTGAATAAACTAAATAAACCCCGTGGATGTTTCACAACCAGCCACGAAAAGTATTTCATTTAACAGCTCAGAGCTATTTATAGAGTGAGTTAATTCATTCTGGTGTTTTCCTGTAGCTCTTTTCCCCCCCCTCGGTCAGTGGAGCTGCTCACACACCGGCTCGTTCTGCCCGAGGAGCACACTGGCTCCTGTTGCCCAGTGCCCACCTGAAGTCAGAAATCCCTGCAACAACATCATATCCCCTTGCTGCAGGAAGGCAGGATGCTGTGAGAGCACGAGCTGACTGGGGCTGGAAGGATGGACACCCAGGGGAGAGGAAAACTAACTTCCTCAATTAAACAGAAAATGGAAATTCAATAAAGGAGAAGGGGAGCAAAAGCAGGGAAGCCTCTGAGCAACACTGGGGAGTGATTTCCACGCATCACTACATCCACCTCTCTTCCAGCATCAGAAACTCTTCAGGAGAAAAGCCACACTGCCACAAACACGGGTTTTTACTACCACAGATGCTCTTAACCTTCCCAATGACAGCCCTATGGAGCAGCGATGGGCCCTCAGCAGAGCAAGAGAAGATGGACTATTGACCCAGGAGGAGGGGATGGGCCCTGGGGAAATGCACACTGAGGCAGTCACAGAGCCGGAACGCAGGCTGGAGAGGGAGAGTGGGAATTCCCATCGGGAGAAAGCGAACATGATGGATGGCACTCCCATCACCCATCCCCACAGCTCACCTCGCACTGTCTCTCTTCACTTATTTCTCTCTCCTTTTCCTCTGTTTTTTTTTTTTTTTTTTTTTTAAGGGAGGTTCTGTTTTAACTATTCTTTTGGTGGCTAAAACTAGTCTGCCCCATTTTGGATACAGAAACCTACTCCAGAAGCGTCCAGACGGATGCAGTCTAAATCAAGAAAAAGTGAAGCACTGTCCATCCCTCTCCCCCAACCCCATAGAGGTGCACATCCCAAAATCCAGCCTGAAGGTGCCCCTAAACCCAGCCTGCTCAGAGGGTGAGGGGCTGGAGGAGGGGGTCCTGCCACATCTCCCAGCTCCCACAAGGTGGCAGGTCTCCATAATTGTTTTATACGCTGCAATCCTGATCGCAGAAGCCCACCAGCAGCAGCCGTGGCTTGTCTGCTCTGCCAGGAGGGGAGCTGAGCCCCAGCAACTCATTTTCCATGAACAAGATGGGTCTTTTGAACCCACAAACTGTGAATTTTTACAAAATAAACATGCCCATACAAAAGGAGCACAAAAAACCCCCAAAAACCTAGGACAAGGCACGGCCAAATCCTCACTCCTTGTGCCTCCTGGGTGACTGCAGAGTTCAGAGCAGACACGTGGCTAAGCAGGAGGATGCCAGCGAGGCAGAAACCCAGGAGGGAGCAGAGAGGTAGTTCAACAAGGTTCAGAAGGTGGGGAGGAGATTTAGAGATTACGCCAGATCAAAAGGATAATTATTTTTGTTACATTTCCCTATCTGCATCACCGTACCGGTTGTGTGAGCAGCCGGGCTGATTTTCAAGTTTCTGAGCATGCCTGGTGTAAGGAACATGTTTCTAAAGCCTCGGCAATAAATTCCAACCTTTCACCAGACATGCCTGCTGTCTGCTCAGAAGCAGGAGAGGCAAACCCCGCAAGACCCAGAGGCTGAGTTTCCAAAATCCGGAGATTTAGGCTGCAAATGTTTCCCTCGACAGCTCCGAGGTATCAGGGAGCATCGGCGCAGGATGGAATCCCCCCAGAAATGAAGCAGCTGTCTGGTCAGAGTTTGGCTACCCATCTCACCAGGACTCGACTTGTTGGCTCCCTGCTTGAGCTCACTCATCCCATGTAAAGCACCTCCGGTCGGCAATGAGTCCCAGCATGTGCTAACGCCCTTACTCACATGCGGGCACCAAACCCCCAGCCATAAACGGGGGTGTGGAGAGGGGGCAGGATTTGCCTCCCTGCTCCACCTGAAAGCCTGTGGCAGATGGCCCAGATAGGATCCTGGTTGCCCTTCCCTCTCGGGAAGCTGCTCCCAAAGCAGCTGCTGCAAAGTCCTGCCCCTCGTGCGGCCCTTCGTGCCGGGCAGGCAGCAGCTCGCCTGGGAGTCTCGGGCTCTGTCTCCAGCCAAGCTAAAGCAGGGCTGGAAGGACTGGGATGGGTGGGGTGAGAGGCAGAGGGGCATCCCTGCTGTTGCCAGTCCCAATTCCTTGACCCACAGCACTCGTGTCGAGCCCAGGGGAGCACAAAGTGGCTGGAAGTGTTCAGGCACAAGCACGTCCCTCCTCAAAGATGGAAGGGGGAACCTTTGCGCGCAGCATCCTCCCGGGCCTTGAGCAAAACATCTCCCCACTCTCATCCCCAGAATAGTTTCCCTGCCTGGAGAGCAGCAGGGAGAAGATCCTGCTGAAGCAACCCATCACTTGCTCCAGTGGTACCAAGCCTGGCAACAGCTGAAAAGGGGATGAAGGCACCGCTCTTCCAGGCTTGCCTACGGGAGAGCTTTGCAAGCAGAGGGTAAGTATCCAGCAGCTGCAGAAGTCCAGCCTCTCCCAGGGCTCCCCACTCCCTACTAACTGGGCAGGGAGCACTGTCCCAGCATGGCTTCCTGGTGGCAATCAAGCTGGCAGGAGCACATTGCCCTGCCATCCACACCAGGCACTTCCAGGTGCCATGGTCAGCCAAGGAACCCTCCCTGGAGAGCACTTTCCCAAGAGTGAGCCACAGGTCCTCCCACCAGCAGGGAGGACAGGTATCAGAGTGCCTTGGAGGACCTTGGCCACAAGCTCCCGCCTCTTGAGCACCTGCAGGCCGTGGGTGAATGCAGTGCTTGGTAGGGATGAGCATCAGCACGTGGGTGTGCAGAAGCTCTCCTGACATGGACCTGGCTTCCCGCTCCTCCCCCAGCTGCCGGCGCTGCCGCTGGCTCCACGTCAGTGCCACAGAGCTGGTCCCTGGGAACCCTTGGCCACCAGGAACCTTCTGTTCTCCAGAAAAAGAGGCCTCCCCAGGAGGAGGAGGACGCACACCGACCTGCTTGCAGCTTGGACAAAGCTCTCTCTTGCCGAGGCCAACTGTGTGACCACAGACCTTGATGAACCCCCAAAGAGCTTTTGGGGCTCCCCATCCCTCTCCTGCCACCACCAGAGCCAGCTGTCTGCTCCCAACCCCGTATCGATACCACGCTTAATTTACAGGGCAATAAAAGTTAATTAATGCCATAGTTACAAACCCATTACAATGTAATTATTGTTTAATTGGATTATAAGTTATGCAATTTCCGACAAAGTGCTTATTGCTTATGTAATAAAACAGAAGATATTTACAAAGTGATTAATTGCCGTGGTGCTGAGCACCCTGCACAGCACAGGGATGGGGGCTGTATTCCCTTGGCTTGGCCAGGGACCCCTCCATGTGCCAATCATGGATGAGCATCACCTCTCTCTGCAGCCCTGACGCAGCTTCCCGAATCTGCTGGCACGGAGAAACACCAGCAGGCCCCTGAACACATTGTTCCCAGGGACTGGGAAGAGCAAAGGGAAAAAGGAATAGAGGGGGAGAAGCTCCCAAGCAGCAGAGTGTCAAGCCAGGATGCTGCTCGCCCACAGCTGCTCTTTCACGTTGGATGATCTTCATCATCCCGTCCACGTGTGTCCCTCCCCTGCACCCAGAGAGCTTTGGGAATGCAAAGGGCAGCCACCACAGAGGAGCACCTGGGGCTAGGGATGACTTTAGCACGGAGCTGGAGCCTGAGTGGTATCAGAGGAGGATTTATTCCCTCTTGATAAGGCTAATGGTGTTTGGTGTGCAGGAGCGGCCAGAGCCGGACCCAGTGGGTATCCCTGAAAGCAAAAGGGAGCAAGCATGTGGAGCTCCACCAGCCTGAAATGCCCAAGTCCTGCCCCAGAGGACTCGGTGCACCCTGTTCATGAGCATCAAGCACCCAGACAAGCTCTGGGTCATGGTGCTTCCAGCCAGAAAAGGGCCTGGAGCAGCAGGACCCCTGCACAGCAGCCCAGACAGGCAGCAGCCACCAGTGGCTCAGTGTTCTTGAGAGCAGCAAATTAAAAAGGAAAAAAAAAAAAAGGAGGTTTTTATGATTAATATTGCTGCTGGGATAATTACTGTTATTACTACTATTATTACTGTTTGGATAGGGGCTTGTCATGGTTCATTTGGGGAGGAAAAAGTCACAGCCTGCTCATGGGAAAATGGGTGAAACATGCTAAAGGCCATTCACTGCATGACTCAGGGCCAAATAACCCTAATTTTTTTCTGCCATCAAAGATTATTAGCTGCCTAATAGGCAGCCAGAGCCTTTTGGGCTTCCCACACGCACCTCCCCGAAATTCCCTGCTTCACACACAGCCCATGTGACCCAGGGAGCAAGGCCCCATCCTGCTCCTGGGGCTCCTCCAGTAAAAGGAAACTGCTATAAAAATGCAACGGAGCACTTTTCCAGCAGAAAATGCAGCTGCTTTGAATTCCCGGCAATTAAAAGTTTGATTGGAGGTGGGGGCAGGGAAAGGGGAGAAGGGAGTCATTTGAATTTCTCTCACGCTCGCTTTGTTTACTTTTATAAGCTCTTTTTAACAATTTCAGGTTGCTGCATTGTTATCTAAACAAGCCGCCTCTCTGAATCCCACTTCTTGTTTTATGGGAAGTTTTCAGCTTTCTGCCCCTGAGTTAAAATAAATAATAAATCAACCAGCAACCTGGAAACAGCCTGAATATTCAGCAAATCCCAGCTCCCGATCCAGCTGCCTGCATTGAACTGGATGAAGTGGACACATCTTCCCAGCCGCTTTCATGTGGCAGCTCCTCCACCGCTTGAATTATCTCTTTGTGACATTTCCAGCTCTGAAAGAGCAGCAGGGGGATTTGGGATGTTGCTTTTGTGAATGGTATTTAAAGCTTCTTTTCATAACCCTGACCCGGTTTACCCTTTAACGTAACAAATCAATCTTCCCTTTAAATTGTTTAGCTTCTAGTCAAACACGGGGAGTCTTACTGATGTAAATATTATGTTTGCTCACTTTATAAGCCGGCACGCTCCACGGCTGCCTTTGCTTCTCTATAGGATTGCTATAGGATCCTCATACAAAGAGGGACAGGGATGAAAACAACCCCCTTGTGCTCCAGGGCTGGATGCTCTCCCAGGGCACAGGGCGGCACCACGAGGCTCAGTACTGAGCAGACACGGGAAACAGGGTCGCAAACCGGACACATTTCAGCTGATCTCAGCCAAACGAAGCACCTGAGTTTGGTTTGTAACATCTCCCGTGTCACCAGCTCCTGCTGCTCCCTGTTTTGCAGAGGCTGCTCATGGCTCTGGCTCCCCAGGTGAGGTTAAGGAGAGTTCTGCTACTGAAAACAGCTTTTTTTTTTTCATTCTCTCCACAGACCAGACTAACTGCTTCGGGCATGACTACGTGAACAAAAACTTTCTCCCCTACTTTTCTAGCTCCAGTTTACAGGCCAGCCACCAAAACTCCAAGCACAGAGGCATTGCTATTATCCAAGAACATCTAATAATATTTAATCCTGCTAAGCTCCTGAACACGCCGATACCTTCTAGCAATGAGAGCTGCGGCTTAATTAACAGAGGTTAATTAATAAGCCAGAGAGTGGGAGGAGGAGGGAGGGGCAGCTTCACAAGGGAACCTGGTTACCTCTCCAACACTCCAGTGAGCACCCGATGTGCTGCTGTGACTCTATTCTCGGGATGGTTCCCAAAAACTCCTGCTCACAGCCTGTTTCCTCACGGATCCCCCCCAAAAAAAGGATGGGAGTGTGGACACTCAGCTACTGCAAACCTGATCCCAGGCGTGTGTTCCCTGCTGTCCCCTGGGAATCTGTGGGATGCCTGAAAAGCTACAGAGGGGAAAGCAGCAGGGCTTTCTGCAGGAGCCAAACCCAGAGTTATAACGGGTGTCTTACAGGATTTATTCTTCCCATTTTCTGTCTGGAGGGGACTCAGCTGACGGGCCAGCTCAGCACGACGCCCTGAGCTACCCTCCTGCCTCTCTGGGACAAAGCTTCTCCAGGCTGGAGAAAGCCCCATGCCAGGTTCAACATGAAGCCCTTCACTCCTCCCTGTTACACCCCCATCCCAACTCTGGACACCTGAGCCCACCCCTGGCATGTCCCCATCCCCTGGGGTCCCCCATCACCCAGGCTGGATCAACAGCGGCCGCGTGCCGGGAGCCAATTCCGCTCCCCGGACAAACACAGCTTATTGTCCCAGTTCTGTTTGCTTTAATAAGATAATGAAAAGCTGGGTTTGTGCCAGGGAACAACAACAACAACAAAAAAAAAAAAAGGCACCACGTTTGCCACCCTGCCAAAGAAGCACTCGTGTCCCTGACTTTCCACAGGGTGTCCTTTTAACAACGGCAGTGCCCTCCCCAGGACCAAATCCTGCAGTTCTGGTGGAGGCAGCACCCCCCAAATGCAAGAATTACAAAACTCAGGTCTGCAACAACCATTTTACAGGAGTTTTGCCGGGGGAATAAACAGCTGGCTGGCACGATCTCGGGTTTAAACACCAATTTAGCAACGCCAGGAAAGTGTAAGCTATGTTGAAAGCACAGAATATCTCATTTTATCACTCAGATATTCATTTCCTATCAAAAGATGAGCATGGAAGCCCAGAGAGCAGCGTAGACCTACAAGAGGATGGCAGTTAAACCATCACCTGGCAGCATTATTCCCAAACACAGGCCCCTGCCCCAAAATTGGGATAAGAGTGGATGAAAGAAAATACTACTTTGTAATAGATGAACCAGGGAAAAGGCAGGAGAAGCAGGAGAACGACTGCAGAAGGTATGGGACACGGACCTGGTACTTGGCATTACAGCCAGCCCTGTCCTAAACTTCCCACTTTCTCATTTCCTTCCTCCAGAGCCTTTTTTAAGCAAGTAAAAAAAAAAAAAAAGAAAAAAAAAAAAGATGGGGGAAGAAAAGAAGGAAAAAAAAACCAAATGAAAAAAAAAGCAGACAAATCACTTTTTTTTTTCCTCCCCCCCACCAAATAATTATTGGGGTTTTTTGGCCAGGAGCAGATAAGGAATACTGCAGTGTTTGTCATCATTAGGTTAGAGGGACTGCCAAGCTGTAATAGCATTACAGCTGCAGGCATTGTGGGTAATGGCATGCAAATTGCTCCAAAGGCATTGGAAAGGAAGGCCGTCGGCTGAGCAATGTGAAAAGGACACTCTCAAGTGCTCTTTCCGATGTAACTTTTGTGCTCTGCTTTTTGGGATGCTCTTGCAGAAGCTGGCAGGTAAAGCTGCTGATCCACCCCGGGCTGTAGTTCCTTGTGAATTCCTGCATCCTGTGGTAGGTCCTGGCAGCATTTTGAACTTCCAGGGACAGCCTGGGGGCAAGGGGGGGCTGCCATCCCTTACTCCTCAGACCTCACCTTTGGTTTCTCTCCAGAGTACTCAGGAGAATGACCAAAGGATGGAATAGCTGGAGTGAAAAGGTGAGCCCTGGGCAGCAGGGCCTTGCTCCATTAGGAGTGATGCCAACAGCAAGAAGAGAGGGGTGAAGCTGCTCATCCACAGCCCAGATGGCACATCCGATGTCAGGCTGGGCTGTTGGAGCTCAGAAACCATTGGAATCTCAGTCTCCCACTCTCCCAACATCACCACCTGTTTCTGTCTGCTGAGAGAAGAGGGCCCAGCCTCTCTACTCCTACCCTTGACCGAGGGAGAATAAATTCCCCCCCCCCATTTAATCCAGCTCTATCCAGTCCCTCGAGTGACCTGAGAATGCTTTCTGCTGAGTTCAAGGGTCTTCTCATCAAGGACTGCAGCAGCAGCTAATTTTTTCCTCTGTCTTTTTTTTCCCCGTGCAATTAAGTGCAGCTCCCTAATTGGAGTGCTGTGAACTATTTATAGCTTTATAATGACCGTTTACTACGGCAGCACTTAGATATTAGATAGGGAAAAAAAAACACTTCAGGAGCCTGGGAGGAAAGGTCAGCAGCGCTTGGGAAGGCAAAGCAGGGAGAGGCAGCAAGGGGAAAGAAATGCTGTTCTTCCTTTTCCCACTGCTGAGGAGCAGAGGGATGAATCTTCACGCTCCAAGCTCACAGAGCACTGAGATGAGAGCATTTCCCTCTCCGGCCCCAAACCTGTGGTTTGTGGGCAAAGCTGGGTTTTAGGGCTAAGAATGCAAGGGCACGCTGCAGCCCTGATTTCTGGGGAGCATGCAGAAGCCAACAGATGTTTTCCCAGATTCTCCCAGTTTGTTTGCCAGTTGAAGTCTGATACAAACCCCACGCGTTTCAGGAACTATTCCTTTTCTCCGTGCCCATGTGCCGTTTGTAGGATGATTAATCACAGTCTGAGGTGTAAGATCTAATTGCTTTTCTGTGTTTTAGTAAGTGAAAGAAGGGTCCCATGGCAGGAGGCTGGAACCAGATGACCTTCAGGGTCCCTTCCAACCCAAATCATTCCAAGATTCTGTGAAAGACCATTTATATGTATATAAGCAATCAGGAGTTGAGACCTCTTCAGGAACAGCATCTTTACAATATTGTGACATGAGTTCCTCCAAAAAAGATGTTTCCAGTCATAATGTTGTGAACAAAAAACCTCTTGCAAAAAAGCAAGGATGTGACAGCATTAGGGGAATCTTATTTATTGTGGGTTTTTCCCTCCATCTCCTTCTGACAGGTGCTCTCAGAGGGAGCCAAACTACAATTGATCTTCATCTTTGTGACCCTGATTTCCTAATTCCGAACTACACGGGGGGAAAACCTTGCGCCAACAGTGACTTCCGTAAAATTAAAATAACAGCCAAAATCTGCATTTTCCCAGCAGATGCTGTGAATTTGAGGTGTTGTTTGTCTTTTTTTTTTTTTTGTCTCATTCTGTTTTTAAAGCAGTTACAAAATCAAGAGGAGACTCCTTGACAGATGAAGAGAGGCTGGTCCTACCCAACTTGACAGCACCATTTTAATAGGATCTCACTTGGAATCGTTAATAAGACGTCTGGAGCTCGCTTGAGCGATTGGTATGCCAGGACTGAAAACACTCATGGAGAAAGGAGACTCTTGTACACGTCAAGAGCTCTTTGTAAACTAACTTTTTGATGGAAAACCAGAGAAAAGGATGGATACGAAGCGCTGTCGAGGGGAGAAGTGTCTGAGTGCCTGGAGAGTCCACGGTCCCCTTGGCTCTCTCATCTGCTTCACGTGGACAGTTCAGGGGGAGGGAGATGGAGATTGACCTCTTCCCATGCTTCAAGCAGAAGAGCATATATCCCTTTTCCAGCAGCACACACCCCCCATTCCTCTTCCCCCTCCAGTTTTTTAGCAGAGGGAAGCCTGGCCACGCTGATGGAGACTCTACCTGAGGGCACACCCAGGTCTCACCTGCCTCCCTTTCTGCTCCTGCTTCAGCAAAGGGTCTCTGCTTCCAGCTTCAAAGGCATGTCTTGAAACTCCCTCTAACAGGAGACTCATTTTTCATGCTGAATGAGACGAAATCCCCACTGTTACCTCATTTACATCTCAATACTGGTAAGTTATAGGTGGCTATTATTTATATACATGTAAGACATCAATTTCTTATTCTGGGGGATACAGTAAGAAGAAAAATACACGTCTTTCTGTTCACCTTTTTTGGATTGTTTCTTTTCTGTTTGTTTGTTTCTCTTCTTTTTTTTTTAATCCTTTGCTCAAGTTTGACTGTTGCTGAGAATTTGCAAATAAATAAAGGAGTGAACAGCCCCATAAAAGCTGATTGTTTCCCCCTCCTGCAAAGATTGTCTTTGTGAAGAAGATTAAAAATCCTTCCGTGCTGCAGAAGATAAAGGTATCCCTGGGCGAGAATCAGACATAAAAGAGGTTACTACATCCATCTCTTGGCTGTGTGGACTGCTAATTCCCACTGTTTTCATCCCTTCTCGGCCATCTTGACTCTTTCTTCCTTCCAGCCATTAAAGGAAAAGTTGCCTGTGCTGAAAGCAGCACTGGCAGCAACAGTTGGGACGTGGAGAATGTTTGCTTTCCCAGCCAGCTGCGGGGAGATGGGATCTGTGGGACCATCCATAAAGGAAACATCTGCTCATAGCTGGATGTGAGGCAGCAGGTGAGGATTCATGCTCTTGCCTCACTTCCACGGCACGATTTGGCGGTAAAAGAGCTCACCCCTGAGCTGGAAATTCCTTGAAGCAGTAACTCACCACTCAGACTCCAAGGAGAGGCGCAGTCACGGACCCAGATCACGAACCTAAAGCTGTAGGTGCAATCTCACGACAGCACCTCCACTTGGCACTGACTGCCAAACCAGCCCTGCCAAGGCTGAGTTCAGCAAGGCTCTACAGAGAGCCCTGGGGAACACTGAAACCTCAAAGGCCCTGCCCTGGAAGTTCAGGAGGTTCCTCCTAAGCCCGTAGACGAGCAGGAGCGCCTCCTCCCAACCCCCGCGGGCTGGAATCAAATCAGGGGCAAGAAGAAGGGAGTCCTTCCCTGCCAAAGCGCTCCAGGAGCCCCTCAGCACTTTCGCTGCTCCTCCCTCCACACAGCCCAGGGACAAGCCCGGGAGAAACCGTCGGGTCCCTCCTCTGGAAGCACCGCAGAGCAAACAGCCGGTGGGTTTTCCTTTCCCTGCCCTCCCAAAGTGCTTTGTCAGTGTTCATTAGAGGCACAGCAGGTTTTCCTGGTACCTGTGCTATCAGCGAAGCGGCTGCTTTTCTTCCTGGCTGACAACCTACATTCAGTTTAAGGGATTGAAAAGGCCTCCAGACTCAAAGCCTTGTAATGACTCTCCCCTTTCCTTTCTTTCCTCCTTCTTTCTTTCTCTTTAATGGCTTTCACTAAGGTTGGTTTTTTGGTTGTTTTTTTTTACCTTGCATGTTGAGCAGAGCGTGGAAGAAATTCTGTGTTCTCATTTTCTCTCTTCTTCAACCTCCCTGCATCAGCTCCCTGTCCCATGGGGGACATCAGCATCTTATTTCCCCTTCCCTTGATAGCTGGGGGTACCCCCACCAAACTGGCCACCAGAGCTGAGGACGGCTGCTTAAATAGACTGCAACACCCAGGAGGAGCCTGATGGACTTTGTAGGGGAGGAAAAAATTGCTCCATTCAGGTACAATCAGATCCTCAGTTCTTCCCTTTCAAAGCTGAGATGAAGAGCTTTTTTAGGCTGGCCCCAGGAAACGTTTTATTCCTCTTTTTTCCAGCCAAGAGGAGTCGAAAGAGATGGACAGTGCTTATTTTAAAAAGCGCCAAGCAGGTTAAAAATCCAGCCTCGGACACACGTTTCTTCACTGCTAAGCAGCTGAGCCCATAGTCTGACTAACACAATTTCCCTCTTTTTCTGAATGATGGGATTTCTTTATTAATTGCCAACCTACAAATGGGCTCTTCTTGAGCAGCCTTTGAACACAACAGGGAAGGGGAGGAGAGCTGGAGCCACGGCCCTCTAGAGACCCTGAGTAAGGCTGATTGATCGAAATCACTTGAATTTCCCCTCTTATTGAACAGAAGAGTGGTCCTGGTTTGTCTCGGAGATGCAGGGAAACAGCTGGAAAGGAATCAGCAGCCCAGAGCAGCAGTGCCCAAGGAGGTGCCCATATTGGTAATTTTTCTCCTTTTTTTTCCTCTCACCTGCAACAACTTGTGGTGCCTTTGGCACGAAAATCCCTTCTGGCAAGCACAAAACCAGTCCTTTATCCTTGCCTAATATTTGTGCAATATGCTGCACACTCCTTAAAATCGAGGGGACCCCAGTGACTGATGTGAAGGTCTCCTCCTCGAGCTGATTGCACGCTGAAGATGCTTCCCATGGGAACTGGGCAGGGGATGGGATGTGCTGGCTCCTTATCCCTGCAGGGGTGAGGGGACACAGAGAGCAGCCAAAGCTGGGGGTGGTAGAGAGAAGGCACTGTTCAGGTTCTCTGCCTTTGAGGCAGTGGCTGACAGGGAGAATGCACATGAAGGAACATGGAAATGATGGAAAAAATAAGAGCACAAAGAAATGTATCACTTCACATTTCCAGTCAGTTCTGAAACGGAGGGGAACTCTGAGCCATGTCTAAACACGGTTTTCAAGTCCAGAGTCCAAGAAAGACCTGAAGATCCCTGGAATTACCCTTATCAGAGTATGTCAACATCATGTGCCAGGAATGAGAACTACCCAGAAAACAAGAGATGTGTGAATTGTGAGATCTTGGGATTTCTCTTCCAAGAACTTTTAATTTAATGTTTGATTCTTTTGAGAGGGAGAGAGAAACGCACACCAGGCTAAGAAACACCACACGCAGGTTGTGAGCATTCCCCTAGAAGACGAAGGATTTTCATGTTTGCTCTGCTGATTCCCTCCCTGTCCCTGTGCATATTTAATTAATGCCAGCTCTCTATCAGGCAGAGGTTTTGAACATGATCCCCATATCCCAGAAGGATGCCCTATGAGTAAGCATTTGCTACCTGAAAAAGCTCTGTGAAATGTGTCCAGACAGCTTCCTTCCTTTACTGTAGGCCATCTTTTAACACCAGTGATGGACTGAAGCCTCAGCACGGATCAAAGACCTATTGAAATCCTCTTGCTGGAGCCCTCTAGGCATTCAAAGGCTTTCCCAAGCCATTCCTTGACTAACACTGGTGAACAGGAACTGAAGGCAACCATACTTCTGCCGACCTCTTGCTGCCTCCCTTCTCCAGCACCCAAAAAGCTGGCGTGCCTTCGCCCAAATTCTCATCCTCAGTAAGGTCTCCCCTTTCTGTTTCTCCTCTGCCACGAACACAGACCCATTCTTTCAATTCCCATAATTCTGGAGATGCCCCTTCCACTCCCACAACCCAGACTGAACACTGAAACCCTTCCAGAGAATTTATCCAAGACTTGACACACTCTAAAAAAAAAACCAAAAAAAAAAAACAACCAACAAACAACCTGTAGAGACCATGCAAAACTTCACGCAGGGCAGCCGTGGTCGTTAAAACATCTAATTATGTGCTTTGCCATTACTAAGCCTGATTTGATTTAAGCAGCTCCCTGGCTAGAGCTCTGGGATATAACACCATGCTCTGAATCATCCCCGTCCCATCTGCTCCTGTCTTTGCCCTTCCCCACTCGCAGGTAGGATAACACGACGAGCGCCAAGCTAAATATTTAATAGCAGTGCTAATGGCTTTGTTAAGTGAAGCTGGGGCAGGGTGGGGAGCATTTCCTTGGTTAAGGATGACTGGACTGGGTTTGTGCTAACAGGCAACCTGTACAGCCCAGTCCTGTGCTGGTTTTGTCCCTGGGATGTAAATACCAGGGTTGTGGGCAGATGGTGCCCAGCACTGACTCAACACTGAACAACAGCTTGCACCAGAACAGCTTTAAAGGAAGAGGGTTTTTTTTTTTTTGCGTGTTTCTTTCCAGGTGAAGGGACCAGGCAGGCCCCCAAAGCTGTGGAAAACCTTCTTGGGATGATGCTGTGGAGCACTCGACCAAACCAAGGCAACTGAACCTGCAACAGCAAACCTGGCCTTGGAGCGAGCACACGATCAGGGCTGGAGCAAGCAGCTTGGTGGAGCTGTGCCAAAACTACCCCTTCTCACCTTGCTGGGATTTTCCCAACAGTTTGCAAATCCCATCAACGGGAGATAAAAACACCCACCAACGTTCCAGGGCCAGATGGCAGTTTATGTTTATGAAAACTGCGATTTGTTTTCATGGAGACTAGTAAAAGGATAGCAAGCAAACCTGGAAAAACATGGCTCACCCTTTGGGGAAGAGTATATTTTATGGACAGCTTTCATTGCCACCTCTGTCCTACAGCTGGGACACGGTACATGAGATCACCCCAAAGGTCTGCCCGGGCCAAGAGCCTAAATTAGGGAGAAGTGGAAGAGAGGTAGCTCCCATGATGTACTGTCTTGCCAGCTCACCAGCAGGGACAGTTCACTGCTGAACCTTCATTGCACAGAGAACAAAACCCTGGGCCTGCTCCTCGTGCCTGGTGGATGAGCCTCAAGAACCACTGAGGACCACCCAGCGAGTGAGACAACAAAATGAAAACTAGATACCAGCTCTGTGTCTTACAGGTATGTCACAGCCCTCATCCTTGGCATTTTTCATCAAGTAACGGGTACAAATGGACCAGCAAGAGCAGCTTCTCATGCACTGGACTTCCCCTGGGGCACTTCCACCTCTGGCTGATTTTTCTCGCCAGGTGTCCCCAACAACTGCCCCTGTGGCCCAGTGTTGGTTTTGGCTGGATTGATCTCAGCCTGGCCCCCTGAGAGCAAGGCCCAGGGCACACAGGCAGCATAAATCCTCTTGGCCGCAGTGGCCCCGGGCCAGGAGTGACATCGGTTCCTGCAGAAGACTCATAAATTTCAGCTCAGTTTCCTCCTGCTGAGTTTTCGTTTTGCTTGCAGGGGATCTGCAAATGCTTCATCTGTCACGAGGCTCCCCGTGATGTCATAAATTTGTCATCACAGTGACATCACTGACAGGCCAAGCAGGAGGAGAAAGGGCTCCAGGGCTAAGACAAGGACCTTCTCTCTAACAAGTGGCAGTGATTCACACCGAAATGCCCCCAGGAAGCACTCAGAAAACGGGAGGAATTCACACTTTTCAGCCTAGATTTATCCTTTCTATTAAACAAAGTGAGACCTGGGCAGTGTGGTGGGCTCGGGCATGTTGCTTCCAAGAGCAGGCATGCATCCCTTAACTCTGGAGGTTCGCTCTGCTCATAAAACTGCTAGGCTGTCGTGTGGAGGAACGGAATTCCTTGGAAACAGAGCAGCATAAAACTCAGAGGTAAAAAGAGATTTTGGAGGGAAACAGGGCTGCAACTAGGCAAGACCTCATTGGAGGTTGCTGTGGTACTGCCCCTTAGCCTGGTGATAACCCTGTGGCCTCTTTTCCTTAATAAATATGCTCAGGGTAAAAGGGAAATGCTCAAAAAACTAAATTCCAGCATTGCTGGGGTCAGGGGTGCGGGGGGAACAGAAGGCAATGACCCTGTTATTTGAAGAGGCTGGTGTCAGCCTCACTGAACTCATGTAGATTCTCCTCCTTACAGGTACTTGCAAATGTTGATTTTTTTTTTGCCTCCTTCAACCGCCGCTCTCCCGGCAGGAGAAGCAGCTTTGGGGCCAGGTAAATATTTGCTGGCACCGTTGAGTGCCATCATCTGGAAGGACAGCAGGGTGGATTCAGGACTGGTTAAGGATCTGTCTAAGAATAGTCCTCCTTGTCATGCATCCCCTGCCCTTGAACATCACCCCCCCCTCCACGGATACCTCAACACCTGGACAGCCCAGCCTCGCATCTCGCATCCTGCACACCCATCCTGCTGCCTGCCTCGTTTCAGGGCCGGCACTCAAGGGCCTGATTTCTTGGCAGGTCATCTAGAAATCAGAAAACAACTCCACGAGAGAGCAGATCTCAGGGTAGGAAAACTAAAAGGGTTTCTGCGCCACAGCCTGTGATTTTTCTGAGAGATGCTCAGCTGCTCTCTTGTGCTGCTGGGTGGTAGGAAAGGGCAGGGAGAGGACATAATTCTGCCCTAACTTGCTACATCATCACTTTTCATTAAAATATTCTTCTGCCACATCTTTGTAATTTTTCATTTTGTAGGCAAATTTATTAAAGGTGTACTTCAGCCTGATTAAATTAAATAATGTGGCATTAGCAATAAAGGGTTTTTTTTTTATCTCAGCGCACCACCAAAAAAAAAGGGGGGGGGGAGCGGGAAATTGCTGTAATATAAATAGCTATTTAATACTATAACAGAAGGGGGGGGAAATTCCATTCTTTATAAGCTCCCAACATCCATTTGTTATCTTCCCTTGGCCCGACCACCACAAATCACTCTGGAGCCTTGCAGCAAAAATAGCCCAAATGTAAAGCCATATAATATCATGTGTTTTTCAAGATAGGTAATAATACATTTTGCACACAAACAAACCTTCCTAGCACACCAGCAGGTCCCTCCCTAAGCCTCCCTGTGTGGCTCTTAACTTCTCAGACTCATTTCAGGGCTATTTCCTGGTCAGAGATGGCTTTGAAAATGAGGCTGAAAAAGGTGTTTCAGCTTAGTTTTGTTTTGATTTCTGCAAGGCAGCAAGAAAGGGCAGGCCCTGTGCTCTGAAATTCTGGACTTACCTTTGCTACCTTGTCTTAATAGGGCCACTTTGCCCATGTTTTTCCTTTCAGTCTATTCCAAATCCATCTTAGCTAGTTTTAGGTGGAAAAGTAGTGTGTTTGGCTGATTTCTTTCCCCTTAGCCCTGATATGGTGTTTGGGTAATTCTAGGGCAATGAACACATGAGCATTTTTTAAGCCATATGTCAAACACAGCTCTCCCTTTCCACAAGCTTTAGATCCAACTGTCCCAGCAGAATGCTCTGATTCAGCCAGGGGAAGAAAGGGAAGGAGAGTTTTTAGAGACTTTTTCCTCTCCTCCCCCACCTCTCTGAGGACCAGGGGAGCTCCTTTTCCCAAAGCCACCCCACTCCTGCCATCCCAGCACCCAGGAAGGGCACTGGGGGCCTCCGGTCGGGAGCAGGAGGTGGTGCCTGGCCTTGGGGCTGAGAGGTCTCCAAGCCTTTGCTGCCAAGAGCAGGCAACATATCCACAGCAAATAGAGGGAAAACTTGGCAAGTTTTTTGGTTTTTTTTTTCTTTTGATTGAGAGCTTCCCATCAGTTTCTGCCACAGCCAGCCCATGCCTCTCCAATGCCAGTAGCTAGAGACGATCAGGAAGGAAGCAGACAGACATCTCCAGCTTTCCTCACCCAAAGAAAATCTCAGTGGGCTTTTCTTGGTGGGAAACAGAGTCAACAAGGTGTTGCACCCTCCCTTTCTCCACTCAGCAATCACTTTGTGGAAAGCTGCTAAGCAGAAGGTGTCCACCCTTTGCAGAGTTTCATCCCCTCGGGCACACACACACAGGCAGGGGCACCCACAGTGGATGTCCCCTCCAGATACCTGTTAGTCCACCCCCATTCTTTCTCTTGGACCACTTATTTCCCCACAAGAGGAGGCAAAGCCAAACTGCTGCATCATTGCAGGTGGGAGAACACAACCACCAGGCTTGCATCCCTGGAGATGGCAGGCAGGGACACGGAGCAAGTCACTTCACAGCAGCCAAAGGCCTGCTACCAAGGGGACTTGGTCCCAAGCCAAAACCAACCTTCACCAGCTTTGCTAGCACAGCCCAAATCTCACCTTCCCTGTTTATAAACAGAAGCAGATGCAGGGTCGAGGGAGTTTGGGTGCTTTGGGAAGCGTTAAGCTCGGCTTTGAGAGGTAAGGCACCTCCGCGTTCCTTACGTGTTTTTAACCAGCACTGAGAGCTGAACATGCTTTTAAACAACACTAATGATCAGTCATCAGCTATTTGGAAGATTTCCATAGCAGCATTTGACTACTGGATAGCGATCAAGTTGATGAAGGCTTGCCAAGTTCTGGGCACTTGGCTGGCAGAAGAAATGTTTAGAGCTTCAGGGAAGACTCGGCGCAGCTTTTGATCTCCTCTAGTCCTGATGGAGTCAAGCAAAAATAACCCTTTCCTCCTCTCTCCCTCCCCACCACCATTTTCCTACATTTAAGAGTAGAGAAGGGGGCCATGTGTGTGGTTTTGAGGCATTTCTGCAATGCCATTTTTAATGGTGTTGGCCCCCAAACGTCGCTATTGTCTCCCTATTGGTCACAGGTCTGCCTGAATTTTAGGCTCTTCCCTAAATCTCACAAGTTCTCTGCTTCCTGCAGCTCTCTGCTGTTATTTGCTGTTATTTCAGATATATTTCTTTCTCCCATTTCTCCCTGAAATGTCCAGTTTGCTCCCACTTCAGTGCCCCTTGAAACAAACATTCCCTGTGCCTTTGGTCTCACCCAGTGTGTGTTTTTTCATGGGTGTGCTTGTCCTGAGCATCCTTTGCTGGCTCACTCCCTCCTCCCTCCCTGTCCTATCCTATCCTACCCGTCTCTGTGTGCACAGAAGAAGAAAAACCTGGACTAATGCTGACACTCTCCATCTGGAAGGCACCAGAGGGGCCGGCAGCAGCTGAAGCATAAACACCCCTGCCATTTCCTTGGAAAGACTCAGCGTCCAAGGCGAGAAAAAAACACGGAAGGAAAGAGAAAACCTGGCAACAGCAAGGAAGAAAAGAACAAGAACTTCTGAAGTGGTGAAAAAGCCTGTTGGAGTCAGTCTCAGCGAGAGTGCAAGAAGAAGGTGGAGATCTCAGACTGGGAAGCAATCTCTAGGAGCATCTCTCTCCACTGCGGGACCAAGGCACTGTCTGGAGGACTGAAGACAAACGAGATGTGCGGTGCTCCCCACTAACAGCACTCCTCTCCCACACAGGACTGTCCCCACGGATGCAGACAATAAGAACTGGGAGATCTCTGGATGCTCTGGCAGCAGAGGGTCTATTCAGCTCCAAGGGCAACTCCCCAGCCACCAAATCTCAGCATCCATCAGCATCCTCACTCACATTCCCAGTGAGGACCCCTCCTGCCTCTGGCAAGACAGCTCTGGCAGCTCTTTCCCAGAGGAAGAGCAAAGCGTTAAATTAAACACCCTCATGTGTTTCTGAGTTCTTCTACACCCTTTGAGACACAACCTTATTCTTTTACACCTTAGTTCTCGCCTCAGATGCTGGCCGAAAGTCTGAGATTTGTCCCTCTTGTATCACTTCCTCATTTTCCAGCAGCATCCCAGCCGAGAACCACCTGTGCCAGCCTTTTAATGAGATTTGGGCTCCGCAGGGAGAAACACCAGCTCCACACCAGCCAGAGTCCCTGGAGAAAGACCCCGTGGAGGTTCTCCTGGTGCAGCAGGAGGTCTGCGGGATGAGTATGGGACACGCCTGTCCGGGGATTATCCATGCCTGGACTCAAGCAGAGGCAGAACAGTGCAGGATTGCTGAAGCTCTGATGAAAACCACCCTGCTGATGCCCCCTCCCAGCAGGCTGGGCTGTAAGCAGAGCATAAACACCCCACAGGTGGAGGGAGCACCAGCTGTGTTACACATCTCTCAGGCACGATCTCTGCAGTGCTTTATTCCCCCACCAGAAAAAAAAAACCACTTCTTAGAGCAGCACAGAACTGATTAGATTGAGGCAAGAGAAAGAGTGATGGAGAACGGTGAACAATAAAACCTGGGAGCAGGCAACAGTTTCTAGAGGAAAATCAGAGAAAATAAAGCTGATGCTTTCAAGATTAATGACTAATGACAAATAATTGTGGCTGTGGAACAGCAACGAAAAGGCAGAATGGAAACAAGAACCAGACAGAAAAACTAGGCATTAGGTCTGATGGCGAATTTAAGGCCATTAATTCATAATTGCAGCCATTACAGCCAGTAGTTTCAAGTGAGTCCAGCAATATTAAGAGCTGCTGGATGCGGTGCCCTTACAAAAGAATCCGGCTGTTATTTCAGGTCCTAAGTGAAGGCTGAACTGCTGAGAAAAGAGCTAATCCTCATCTCACATCACAGGTGTTTATAGGAATCTCTGCCCTGCAGAAGGAAGGAAGGGGGATAGAGAAGGCACGTGCCCCCCACCCCCTTCTGCAGGCACAAAATGAGCCACTTTGCCCACATTTACCAACTCCTGGGTTTTTATTCCCCCCCCACATGAGGAGCAGATCCTCTGTGTTTGCCGGGTGCTTCAGAAGGCAGCACACACCAGTCCCAGCAGCTGAACAAGTCTGTCCTCCCTTGCTTCCCTTTTTCAAAGAGGAAATCAAAGTATTTAATGACATCCAAAGGTCTTTTCCCAAGAACACGGGGTAAAAGGCAGGGCACCAGGTGAAAGAGGGTGGTTTTCTTGTGGTTTGAACGTGTCCATCCTTCTAAGGAGGTGGTTAATGTGCTGCCCGTTATCGCGTCCCCGTGAATCACTTCTATTTAATTTAATGAGAAAACTGACAATTCACTGTTACCAGCCCCTTGGAGACAAAGCCTGTCCTTCTCTGCATCATCCATGAGTTACAAAATGGACAGTTTTGCTCGAATCCTGGAATATTTACAGCATGAGGTGACGGAAACAGAAGGAACACAGTTAAATCTCAAGCAAGATGTGTTCCCCTCAGATCTCGCATTCACAATAGGCAGAGGCACTCAAACCAGCCTGACAGGGTATACAAGACACTTGGCAGTCTGGCAAAGCTTTGTTCCTCACAGAGATCAATCAAAGCAAGAGAGAGACTTGTCAGGGAATTGTGGGATCAGCTGTTTTCTCCTAGTCTAGCAATGGTCCTCTCCTCTCCACTTTATTCACTTCATGCCTTTTTTTTTTTCTTCCCCAGGTAGGAAATCTCACCTGAGGTTCTGCAAAGCATTTCACCCACTTAACATCCAGCTGGTTTGAAATCAAGAAGCTCTATCAGTACCTTGCCAAGTGTGCATTGCACCTTCCAGGAGAGCAGTGTCATCATGGCACGGAGTCATCCCTTTCTCTTCGTCACTAACTGGGTGAATGACCAACAGCATAGCACCCTTTCCTTCACAGGCTTTGGCTTCTCCTGCAGACTTTTCTCCTCCCCTTTTAATTGGGATCAGACCCGGCTGTTTTCCTTGTGCTTGGAGCACATTAGAATCCCCAACTATTAAACAGTATCTATTTGATGCACAGAGAGAAACACTTTGACGTGCAACCCGAGAACATCTGATACCACAGTGAGTAAGAAGAGGAGGGCGATCGAGGCAGGACGGCAAGATGTTATTTCCACTCTTCTTTTTTTTTTTTTTTTTTTTGCTCATAATCCTATTTTTACACGTGCCTACCAGATGTTCCCCATATCACACTCGGTAGAGCCAGATGGCTCCAGAATCTCCTCCCCATCATGTATCATCGGCTCCCAATCATTTCACCAGAGATACATAATAGCCCCCCGTCCGAGGGGATCGAGGGGCGCGGGGTAATTGCCTGAGCGTCCCAAAACATCTGCGGCGCACGTCCCTGTGGCACCGCTCCGCATTCCTGCTCGCAGAAGCCCAAGTTGCGGGACAGAGGAGTTCCCCCTCGGCCCCGCCGCCGCTAAACACCCGGTAATTACCGCGGGAGATAACCGGGATGTGTCACTGAAACTCAATTACCACGCTCGCACCTCCGCCCGGAGAGGTCAGGGGTTCGGCTTTACACACGCCAGGCTTTAAGGCAAGGTTAGAGCCCGCCACAGGATCGAGGTGGGATGGACAGATGGACGACTGAGCCGCTTAAAACCCCGGAAAGAGGCAATTGCTGTGCAGGAAAGAACTGGGACAGCTTCTGGGACTGTGCAGGACCCGAGTCCTGCCATCAGCTCCATCACCCTGCACGATACACCCAGTGCCTTCAGGCACACGGTTTGGTGCAGATTTGAGACTCAGTGTAGCCTGATCTAGCAGCAAAAGGGCAATACTTAGAGCAAAACTATAAGAAACACCAGAATTAGGAAAATTTTAATCAATGGCAAGGGTAGGATGGGTATTTGATGCCCCACCAAAGTCGGGAGGCAGTGGTGGGTGAAAATGCCCGTCAGCCACACTGCAGATGCAGCAAAGCCCTGAACACTGCTGGCTGTGTGGTGCAGGAGCAGGAGAGGAGACAATTTGAGGAAGCAAATAAAATAGAAATAGCAGATCAACTCTGAAGGGATTCTTTCTGATAGGCAAGTGACAGCATTAACAACCTGGCAGTTCCCCTGGTGCCCCAACTTCTAAGGTAATCTCAGAGGAGAGCTGACAGGCATCAAGATCAGCACTAAGAGCCATCTATGCAGTGAAGGAGAGGCTCATCTCTCCAAACCTCCCCATCATCCAACCAAGAAAATGGAGCCCAAGCCTCTGGCTGCACTAATCCAAAGCTCTTTCCTACCCGATTTCCCTCTTTTTCGGACTGCCACTAGCAGGGCAGGTCTGGGAGGGCGCAAAGCCCCGGTTCAAGTGGAGGTCAGGGATGAGGCCGTGCCTCGGAGGGGACAAATCCATCGGCCATCACCAGGGTCTGGGACAGCTGGGCCCCTCTGGCAGCTGCCAGCCCCTCCAAAGGGCCCGGAGCAGGGGAAGGCAGCTTTGCCCGGGGCCGGCGGGGCCACGGGGCGATGGCTGCAGGGCGGAAGAGAGGGGACCGAGGGGAGAGGGCAAGGGGTGTCCAGTGATATAATTGACTGCTCGACTAATTAAAATTCCTGGGCTGCTAATTGGGGCTGGGATCTGCCTGCTGAATGCTCCCTCAGCAGCTTTGCCCAGAGAGAGGGGAGCCTGAGTGGAGCAGGGGGGTGAAAGTCTGAAAGGACCCGGGCCCCTCGTCGGGGCTGGCAGAGCCCAGAGCTGTTTTGTCTGAGCAAGTCGCCAAATTACTTGTGACAAGTGAAGGGGATTGGAAATAATGGGGGTCTGTGAAAAGCCCAGGGCACAGACGGGGGGGATCCATGAGATAATGAGGAGGCAAAGCCCTCGCATGGCTGGGGGCTTCCCACCTCCCGGCAAGGCGGCGAAGACCGGGGTGTGAGGGGACCAGGAGGACGTGTGGGACATCTGTGTGACACTCCAGTCAATATTTGGCGTGGAAATGCTCTGCCTGAGGCACGAGGAAAGCAGGGAGTGCCTGGAGGGGATCAGCCCAGAGCTCCCAGGAACACTTGGCACCCCCTTGCTCTGTCTCGGTTCCAGTTTTTAGGAGTGGTCTTCAACCCCTCACGTCACATCACCAAAACCATCGTCACTTTTCCATCTCCCACCCCAGGTTAGGTGTTTTCCATGTATTGACCAGCTGTGCCGGCAGCAGCTACGACATCCCAGCTGCTCACCTGATCCAAATAAACTCCACATCCCCATAGGATCCAGGTGCTCTGGCAGCACCAGGCATGGGAAATCAGCAATCAGACTGCAATAATTAAAGTGTTCATTTACATACCAATACCCCAGATATTCTCCACCTCATATCCCTTTCACAATGATGCAGTATCCAGATCTGGAGCACGTATGAGTGCACACAGCCAATTTCCTTCTTCTCACAAAAAGAAAATAGCCTATTTTTTTTTTCATGTCAACATGCTCTGTGTAATACCCAGTTGGTAATTTTAATACCTAATGCAGCGTCCAGAGAATTGTCACACCCTGTGAAGTGAGATGAGTGCCCTATTTGCCTTGATTTGGAGAACAGAAATCCCTCTAATACCCTGGAGACGTCCAGGAGATAGAACTTTTGCAAGTGTAGTATTGGGATACATCTGATCAATGCTGGAAAGAGGAGCTGGGATATACCACTTCTGAGAGGCTCACCGAGCAGGAAAACATGGCATGGGAAGAGAAAACAACCTGGAACTGACGTCAAGCTTTTCACTTTTTCACAGGATTTCACATCTGTTTCACTGTGGCCTTCAGGTTCTTTCTTTGAGACAGAACAAAAATCCCCAGGTTGAATAAGCTTCCTCGTGCCCAGACACAGACCTGGTGGGCCATTTCTCCACTGATTCCTTCCTTCATTTTTCCTCTAGAAACTTGTTTGTTTTGTTCTGCTTTTTTTCCCTTGGGGTGGGATTTCCCTGGAGAGGAGCTTCCAGGGAAGAAGCTGCCACCTCAACTCTCCTCCTCCTCAGAGATTCCTGCAGTGGCAGGGACCAGAAAAAGGGGACAAGCCTTCTTTTCTAGCTCCATCCAGTTGGATTCAGAGCAGCTCTCATGTTTCAGCAGTACTGTGGGGACCTCGGGAGGTGCTGACATACCAGGTTTTTTCCACATCAAGTGATACAAAGGGATAAAACTCATGTTTTAGTGGAATTTTTTTCCTCCCCTTTACTTCTCTAAACTCAGATTATCGAAGCTCCAGCTGAGCTCTCAAATAGGCACTGTGCAAGTCACATTCTCAGCTCCAAAGTGCTGCAGCAAACCTAGGTGGCAGCTCATTTGCTGCCTGGGTTTTTTGTTTTTTTTTCCAAGCCAGAGATTCCCAAAACTACCTGGAAAACAGAAATCTGATTCCCTCTGGTTCCAGCCCTCCTCTCCCCTGAAGGCCACCTTATTCCCAGCACAAAGCCACAACTCCTGAGCCACTCCTTGCCATATGTCCTGGACAAAACACCACCAAGTTTTTCATGACGTGGAGGTTGGATCAAGCTCTTGCGGACCCATTTAGGGCCTCTGATTTTTCATTTTTAAGAGAAAAATAACAAAACCACTTTGAAAGTGAAGCCTGCTGTAATTGTGATGGCAGTGCTCCTTTCCTAGAAAGTTCCAAAAGCCATTCTGTGTGATTCTCGAGGTCTTCTCCCCACCCCCCACCACCCTTTTTGTACAGGAAATCTTCAAAGCCCTGATGGGCAAGTGGGGCTGAAGGCTGCCAGAGTCAGCAGCGGCATTCCTGTGTCCTGTGAAGGCAGAGAGAGGGCACAGAGGGGGGAGAGGATGGAGCTACAGGATTGTCTGCATTTTTCCTTAACAGTTTGGGGTCAAGCCTGATCCCTGGTGGGGTCAGCTCTTTTACAGTCTAACACGCCCAAGTCAAAGGAGACTGCCTCTTCTCCATGGGAGTCCAGCCAGAGGGAGGCTCTGCAGCTCCTCCAGGAATACAAGGGTTGGAGAAAAGCGTGGGGAAAGGAGGGGACACAGCATGGGGGGGGAGGACGTGGTGATGCTGGACAGTAACTGGATGCACAGGACCTGTCCCCTGCTCCTGGGAGGGACCCATCCCATGGGTGGTTATATCCACCACAGGACCTGGTTTGATAGCAGATCAGCATAGGAGGTGATGTCAAGAGTCACAACAGTCACCTAAAAACCCTTTACATCATCTCCAGGACGCTTCTCACCAGCAAAATTACCCCGGAAAATTGAAGTCATGGTGACTCCACAGCACTTTGCAAAATGTTGGCATCTCTGATAAGAAAGAAGGGAAGGAAATGAGGAAAGCTGTGCAGCTGAGTAATACCTAAACACGCCACACACCGGTGCTGAGAAAGAGGTTTGGGCAAAACAGCAGCTGAAAAGGAAGTACAGGGAAAGAAGAGTTGCCCACAACGCACGAACAGAGGGGGATGTTACGTGCAAAGAGAAATAAGACATAAACCAGGAGGATGTCAAAGTTATTTTTTTTTTTCCCAAATGTAAGCTCCATTACACCAGGAGAAAGGTGTGTATGAACCGCAGTAAAAAAAGAAGCTTTTATAGAGATGGATTTGTCTGGCCCGTCCTCCTTCAACCAGAGGCTATAAATTGTGATGGATCATATATGTTTTTGGGAAGCGAAGGCGGCGCTCTCAGGAAAAAAAAAGGGAATTGGGGAACGGATGTGAAAGTTCTCCAAGGAAAAGGCTTGGGAGACACTTTCACATTAGGCATTTTCTCTCGCCTTGGAGCTGGTGCCGTTCTGATCCGCAGGAGGAGGAAACTTTTTTCACTGTTCTCTTCCTACGGGCTCTGTTTGCAGACCTACAGCAAGGGTGAGCTTAAAGCCTGTTGTTTGTGGACTTCAGATTATGGGAAGGGGATAAATGATGAAAACACCACATTCCAGCAGCTGTGTTATCTCCCTCCACGCATCGATCTCGCCGCAAACGTTCCAGCGCCCCAATTCCGCCCGGCAAAGCCACTCGAGAGAACGGCAGAGCTCAGAGCAGCAAGTTTGAACAAAAGATAATCATTTTTATCTCTCCCCTTTCAAGTTTTTGTAACAAAAAAAGCCTGTTCCTGTCTGGCCAAGGAACAGATCCGCCCGCCACAGCCCAACTTCAAATATTTCTGATTGACCTCACCCTGTAAAACAGTCACCAGGAAAGTGTTCTAAGAATAATTCTCAGAAATCATGAGTCACTGTCTGATTTTGGCAGAAAGGGCTAAAATGATTAAATTATTCACTATGAATTATTCACTGATAATTACACTGTAGTTAGAGATCTCTGTGTAGACGGTTCATTACGAGCAAACCGCTTGTGCACAGTTAATATTTCACCAAAGACCCCACTTTTGTCACTGCACATCATATATAATGAAGCAGAAATATTGGTGGCCATCAGAGGCAATCAGAGAGAGATTAAATGCGGGGTGGGGGGGAAACTGCTGCTATTTTTAATTCTCAAACAGCTTTGCCAAGTGAAGCACCGGTCAGAGCATCACTTTCTCCTATTTCAGAGCCAGCCGGGATGAGTTCCTTGGAGAAACGCAGCACAAGCAGTGAGGAGAGGAGGAATTGAGCTGGCAACCACAGAGCAAATTCACCTTTTGCTCTTCTTTTGCTGATGACTGCTGGGAATCTTTCTAAATTCAGGCTCTTCAGGACTGCAGACAGTTCAGTCTTGCTTGTCCACCTGCTGCTCACACAGAGCTATTTTGGCAACCAAACTGCTGTTTACCTGCCATTGCACTGGCAGGGGTGGCACAAAAAGCTGGCAGAGAGGAGAAAGCCACCCTGAGAGCTTCTCACCTGCCAGGGAAGTGGGTGGAGAGCTCATCTCCCCCATGCTTCCAGGCCAAGATTCCAGGTTTTGTCACAAGGAGCCACTACAGCGTAGCTGAGCTGACACCACGTCCTGCAGAATAACCAAAACAGCCCTTAAAGTCTGCCTGGGCTCTACCCTAGAGTGCTCCCAGCTCACCTGGTTGCTTCCCTTTCCTTTTCCCTCACCAGCTTGGCCTCAGTGATGCTGGGATGTAGAAACAACCAGGGTGGCTTCTCTCCAGTCCAGTCCCACAGAACACATGGCCAGCCAGGACAGGATCCTCAGGCACAGCTCCAAGAGCACAGCCCAGACCTCCACCAGCTTCTGGAGCATCCAACAGGCTCTCCCAGACATTCACCCACAGCTCAGAGGTTTCAACCTCCTCTGGGAAGCTCTCAACTCCCAAATAAAATCCACATGGCCAATGCTGTGAACATAAACTCCTCATTTTGATGGTCACAGAACGTGGCACAAGCGCTTCCCGCAGGCAGGAGGACCAGGGCAGCTACCGTATGCTGGGCTCCTATCTTGGAAACATCCCATGTTTTCCAGCTGTGCTGTTTCCTATCACATAAACCCAGTTAAGTAATCACCAGCTTTTCTGGGCAGGGCTTGTGTGTCATCAGAGGAGAAGTACAGGAGTCACTCGCTTTCCCCAGCCCTTGCTAAATCTGAGAAGGTACAACTGGTTCTTGGGGTGCATTTTCCTGGGGACAGCCCCGTGAAAATAACACCTCTCAGGCACTCCCAGTTTGGGAAAAAGAGAGCAGAAAGGTCTGTGTGAGAAAGTCTATGTGAGACTATGTGTTTCTATGAGACAGTTTTGGCAGGGCAGAGAGGATGAGCAGGGAGATGCTGGCTTCATTCCCGTGTCTCTGTGGGATTTTATCACACAGGGCTGTGGTTGCAAGACTGTAAGTGCTGTTTTATTGCTAATAACTGGTCATCCCGTCCTCTGTTTCAGTCACTGCACTTCACAGACACAGGCAATGGATTTAATGCCAAAACCTCTCAGCAGACCATCTGTCACAAGAAGTGGGAAGGGTTGAGGGCAGAAAAGATCTGGACACGTGCAACCAGGAATCTGGGCTGGGGAAAATAAATGTACTTTCTCCCTTTTTCTGTCGCCCTGATGGGATGCACCAGAGCTGGGGATGGCTGTGTCCTCTGTGATGTGGGCAGGCAAGGCAGAGGGTGGGGACACTGGGATGCAGCTGTGTTGCTACACTCCACGGGGGCACTGCAGTTGCATGCTGAGCAGGTGAGAAGTTTAACATCATCAAAGCCTTACAGCTCAGCTACTCATCCTGTTAAATAAAGAGTCATCCTCAGCCCACCTCAGATGTGCTGCCTCTTCCTTGTACTTGATACCCACAAGCTTTTTTTAATTGGAAAAAGCAACCAGCAATCATTTCATGCATTATCTCAAAATCCTATCCCATTTAGCTGCTCTGTGCAAGAACCACTTCCATACCTTGAGCATCCTTCCTGCCTCTCCCTGAACCTTTCCCTATCCTTCCCTCTCCTGCCAGAGTCAGTGGCAGGCCACTCATGACGTGGATGCACCCTGTGTCACTGCAGAATACTGTTTGCTATTTAGTTCCCCGTTTTCCTGGTAATTCCTATCATTTTAGTCACTTCCTCTGACTGCTGCTGAGAAGAGAGTTGATATTTTCATCCAGCTCTCTATTACAGCCATCAGATATCATTGGCCAGTGGTAACTGCCAGTGCAGAGCCCATTACAGCCTGTATAGAATTAGGATTGTTTTCTCCCCGGTGAAGGCAGCAAAGGAAAACAGAGGGACTTGCTCAAAAATCACACGGCTGTTGTCCCCCTCCTTATCCTGAAGTCCTTAATTCTGCCCTTTTGGAGGGGTGCAATGGGTTTCCATACTTTTCTCCTTTGGTTTGGCTTTTTTTTCCTGACTGAAACTCCTCACATTTCTGGCTCTTCACCTCGGGGAAGTTGAGGCAAAGGGCTTTCAAGGATGGAGTCATGTATAGTGTTACCTCAGCACCGTGTTTTAAGACATTTCTCGGGCTTTTATGCTCACCCTCACTCTTTTTCCACACCAGCATTGATTACAGCAGGTAATTGTTTTCTAATTGGCCCGCAGCTGCTTATCTATCTTAGATAATTAAAGTGAAGAAGTAGAAATAAGAAAAGAAAACGGAACTTTATTCTTAAGTAGCCGCCTATCGACTGCCTCGATCGATCGGGAGGTCACTTTGGGCAGACGCGCGAGCGGGGCACGTCCTTGACTGAAACACACACCCTGACAGGCCCAGGGAGACACGGCCCAACCTCTCACTCCTGCTGCTCTCCCAAGGCCCACCTTTATTTATTTCTCACCACACCACCTTTATTTCTCACCACACCCCGGTTTCAACAAACGTGGCCGTACGGTACCTGCGCGGGACGCCGCACGGTGCCAGCAAACTCCTCTGGTTTGGAGGACACCACCCAACCATCAGTCTACCTCCAAGAGGCAGCACGGTGGATGTCACAGGGTGCTGCAGACTGGTTTAGCTGGGCTGGCAGGAGCACACATGGACTCGGTATCTTTGAGATCTCCACTCCCTTGTCAAGCTGGATTGAAACCAGGCCAGGAAACTATCGACTGCTCAACCACGGGGCTAGAAAATCATCGGGAAGGGTGGAGCCAGAGCACAGCCTGGTGCACAGCCCAGCTCCCCTGTCCAGGAAGGCATCCCAGAGCCTCCTCACCGCAAACCTGCTGGATTTCACCTCCAAACCCACCCGTCTGTGTTTAATAGCAAGTGCATCAAGGCACTCCATCTTCTCACAAATGCTGACACCAGTCATAACTCAGACTCCCTTCTGGAAAGCACTTGCTGCCCAAAGCAATCAAGAAATTTTCCAAGAAGCACAAGAGCTCGGAATGAGGCTGTACTTTGTAGAAGGAGCTCGAGTTAAAATCCAGTTCCCTGCTAACTCAGCAAGAAGGGCTCAGGTAGAGCCTTTGAAAGGCAACTCGAAGCAGCTGGGCCGAGATGGTGGAAGGTGTTAGACCTGACCCAGTCTGAACAGCCAGCACATGCTACACACCTCAGACAACTAAAAACCAGGCACAGGGCAAGTGTGACACAGATCCCACCAAACCTGGCAAAACAGGGCAGGTAAGTCATAATCAGAGCTGAGAAGATAAGGTAATTAATGAAGGTCTGTAGATTAATCTGCCGGCACAACTTTAGCTTTGCACTTGGGCAAGATGTGCAGTTCAGAGCTTATAGTGCTAAGAGCAGAAGTCCTGACTATTTTCTAACATCCACCTCGTGCAACTTCCAAACCCAGCTGGGATGCTGGGCTTTGCATAGGACAGCAAAAACTCCAGCACCTGAGTTTCAAGCAAACAGAGAGAAGTGGGGCAGAAACCACCCAGAAACCACAGCAGAGATGTGTTTGTCCCGCTGTAGGTGTTCAGGATGGCACCAAAGCTGTTGTACATTTCCCCCATAAACAATGGAGAGTAAAACACACACTTCTGGGGATTAATTTTTTTTTTAAGATCAAAAAAATCTCACCCCAGATGCCCCCCTTTCTGATCTCTGCTTAGGAAGGGATCTCAGACCACCAGCTCGGACCTGGTGAGGGTATACAAGAGGAAAGCCCTCTCCAGCCTGTGGGTTAAGCAACCTGTGTTGACTTCAGCTGTCTAGTTTTTGTGTACATCACCCAGAGAGCCTCAGCACAGCGACACCGAGGTGACACACACAAACCCCCCACCCCCCTCAATCGAGAGGTGACTTTCAACAGTCCACTTCCAAAGATCACCCGGTGAACCAAAGAGGTCCTGTTCCACCACCCACCCAGAAACCCCAAATTACATTCTCTTAGCACACAGCATGATAAAAATTCAGAACCAATTTCAGCAAAGTGCTTTTTAACTAAACTATATGGTTTTATTTGCTCTTCCCTCCCACCCCCCTCTGCAAATCGTACTGGAAATGCTCCAAGCAGGAACCTTCTTTGTGTCTGTGCATGTAAAACTTCCAAGTACATGCTAATTCAGTTTAATTATGGATTTACTTCACTGGCTGCATTGCTAATGCCAGCAACAGCCAATATTTGCAGCCAAGGCAATGAGGGAAAAGGAAAGCGAGGTTTTCCATGCTCATGTCCCTTTCAAACCCCATCCCTGTGTCCCCATCCATTCAGAACTTGGTGTGCAGGAACACCACAAAGATAACCCGCTCTTTATTTGTACAATTTATTAGATAATCTCCTTCTAATCGAGAACTAATTAAAGGAAGTGAATGCTTGGTTGGAAACGGGGATTAAAATGTGGATAATTATCATAAACGCTACATTTGTTGTTCCAGCCCGCTCTGCTCTCCTCCTCCCCTCTCCCTTTCCCCCCAGTCCCTCTCCCAGGCTGCTCCTGATAATGCTCAGACTGTCTCAGAGGGGGTTTGCTTTCACAATCAATTATTTTCTTTTTTGTCTCCCTCGCTAATGTTTCGTTTGTGTGAGAACATTAGCGAGAACTATTTTCTTTGCCTTGTAAATTCATTTAGACGACAGTGACAGAAGGTGGGGAGGTGGCAGCTGTAGGAGAAAAAAAAAAGGAAACAGGATCATTAAACTGAAGCTTATAAATTATTTCATCTTCTCCAGACAATCCAGATCTGTCACTGCTGTGTGTGAGGAGATTTTTTTTTTTATTATTCTTTTTTTTTGTCCAAGAGTTCCTCACAAGCACGAGACATTGATGTATGTGGGAGGCTGATGGGAGAGTCTCTGCACAGCTCTTTTTGCCTGCTCACCTGCCAGAGCTGCTAGCAAGGACCGTGGTCACTGTGGTCTCATCAGACACAGTATCTAGGTCACAGCCAGCAAGGAAAAATTCAGTTTAACTAGTCCTGCTTGGCTAAAGCACATTTTAAAGCCTGTGTCCACACAGGCAGAGCCTATTGCTTTGTTGTAGTGTCCACTCAGGACCACTTCTCGCTCAGGCAAACATTTTGAGAAGCAGGAGATGGCTCATGTCAAGCCACACCACCTCCATGTGAGGCATTTTAGCCCAAGAAGCTCTTGCACTAGACTGATGAGAGCCTCTGTTCCCTCAGTGACATCCTGCAAGCCCAAGGCTGATGACCCAGTGGATGGGAAGAACAGATGCCACAGGACACACAGGATTCCTCTCTCCCTGGATCAGATGTTAACCATGAGAACATAAATAATTACTCCTTTAAAAGTTCTGTAAGCAGAAGAAAAGGTGAAAATGGGGAAAAACAGGCATGTAGAGAGCAGATCCCTTGACAGAACAAGACAGGGATGTTGGAACCATGGCCAAGATGCAGCAAAACCGTGATGGGTTTTCACAAAATGCGTGGGACAATTTTTGTGTCTGGTGGGTTTTTTTTTGAGGATTAGGCAACAAACAAGTGCTAAAAGCACAGAAGTGACAGGCAGATATTATTTTTTTTCTTTACTTCTGAGAAGGAGAAAGTCTCTTCCTGCCTAACCTGTACCTGGCATGTCATAGTCCAACCTGATGGCCTATCACCCTTCAATCAGTCCCTCAGATTTTAATGGAAGGGACGTGACAACCCCCAGCTGAAAAAAAAACCACACAGCCCTTTGAAGCACTGCCATTTAGTTTGCTTAAGTGATTTTGCTTTGGGTAGTCTTTCCACCAGGTCCTGGGAAGAAGTGATGCTCAGAGGGGCTGGCAAAGGGCACGGAGAGGCCTTGAAATTCCCGTTCAAGGCCAGCATGTCCCACATGACCACCACTGCCACCAGGGATTGTCCCCACTCAGTGGGGACAGCAAAACAGCCCCTTCACAAAGAGCACAAGATTTTGATGCCAATCCACTTCACAGCTTAGGGAAAGTACCTCTGACTCAAAGCCATGCCTAACTTTGGCACGGTTCAAACCAGGCCAAGCAAAGATTTCCCCCCCCCTGCCCCCGGATCAAGGGAACTCTGGATTTACATCCATCTAGAAGAAAAGCCCTGTGTGTACAAACACACAAGGCATATTAGCATACTGTTAGTTCTGAAAAACTTGAACTATTACATTTCAAAGAGGTATGTAATGCATAAGCATCTGGGCTCATATGTCTTTCTCATCATCCCTCCTGCCTTGAAGGAAGGTCTTGCTCTCTAAGAATCTGGACAAGAAAAACACTGCAACAAAATGAAAAGCAACCTGGCTGGTGATTTATATGAAAGATGACATCTCCAGAAATCCCAAACTTCAAAGGGGCAGCTTTCAGCTCGTGACTATCCACTTCCTCCAGCCCTCAAGGCTGGTGTCAGCATTTTACAGCCACGGGAATCATTTGATCTCTCCAAATGGCAGCTCAGTGGTCTAGCACACTTCTGGATGTCAAAAAAAGCATGCACTGCCACCAGCACTATTCTGCAGGGGTTAGCCTTTGAAAGGACAGATTGAGGTGAAACAATCGAAAGATTCAGTGGCAGAAGGAGGAGGGGGTAAAAGAGGGATATCTTAAAGGACAGCTGCATGCTGAGGGACGTTGTGGTCCAGTTTATGCGATGCTGGAGCACAGGGTTGGTGGCACAGGGGGGTGTCAGAGGTTCCCAGGTGTGATGGCCATGCCACACGGTGCTTCCACCACCAAGGGCTCCTCCTCATCTCACACAGCAGGCTGTGGCTCCCGCAGGAGGGGCATGGAGTCTGTTTGCAGGCCTGGGGAAAGCACAGGGGCACCAGGTGCAGGTCTGCTCTGTGGCATCCCAGGGAAGCCACCACCCTCCTCCTCCCCCTCCAGAACACGCTGCAGGTCCCAGCCCTCCCCCAGGACACTCAAGGGGAGGGGACAGAAGAAGCTGCCAGGATAAGTAATTGGCTGCCTGCTGGTGAGAACTCTTAATTAGAGGCTTTTCAGCAACTAAATGTTTATATGGAGTTAATGTATTTACTTTGGTGCATACACCACGACAATAACAGAGCACCCTTCCTATGCCTCAGCAATTAGAGAAGTGTATTGCAAACAAACAGACCCACCACCTCCCACAGGTGGGCTCACACAGTCCCTTTCCCCGTGGCCCAGAGCATCCCTGAGGGATGGGATGGCCACAGCTTTCCCAGGGCAATGCCACGAGTGACTGTGCTGCCGCAGCAGGGTCCCTTAGTCCGAGCAGGCAAGAATCGTTCCCCCATCCAGCCCAGAAAACAGTGAATTGAGCCCAGTCTTCACATTGCACACTGGGAAAAGCAGCTCTTGCTAAGCAGGGCACTGAATTGTGCACTGGCTGCAGTTTCTGAACAGACTGGAGATGCTGTGTTGCCGCAGTTTAATAGAGTCAGTATTTATTCCTGTGTGGGAGAAACACTCCATTATCTGGCTTATTAATTGTTAGTTAAGTAATGGGAAGGTGCCCAGAGCAGGAGATGAGCCCTCATCACTTGTTATTAGCTTAGAAACCGGCAGAAATAAAATAACTGAAGATAAATTATCACAAGTGCTGCCCCAAGTACCGCAAACTGACAGATCTGCTCAGAGGGGAATTCGCCGAGCGCTCTCGGGGGGGGGAGCAGGGAAGAGAGAGCAACAGTCAGTCCAACTGGATACTTCTCTTTTTTTTTAAATGAAAAGATTTCATCATCTTGCATTTTGAACACCACTTTTCATGGCTGGGATCACATGGATATTCATGGCTATCCATGAGGGTATATCCCTGGCTCCTGGAGGAGCATTGGTAGCTTAATGCTGCACCAGAAAAAAGGGGAGGTGTGGGGGGGGTGTTATTAAAAAAGCAACTTGCAGCTGCAAACAATCTGGCCTGGTCACTGCAGGGCTGAAATAGCCTCAAAAAATACAGGCAACCCCGTTACCAGCAGTGGGGCCCGGAGCAGGAATGGGAGTCTCCACAAAATTAGTTTAACAGGGACATCGAGCAGCAGCCAAAAAAAACCAACAGTGAAAAGATATGAGACTCTGTCTTGAACCCCAGAGAGGCAAAAGCATCCAAGTTTCTCCAACCTTGTGACAGCTACCACGTGTAGACCAGTAAAATCCAGCTACATGCTGGGCATCCACAACCATTTCCCCCAAACCCACCTTCCAGTCGTGGCCACAGAGTCTCAGTTTGCTGGTCCCCATGCAGGGTTTTGAGCTGATTGCCCATTCAGGCAGAGAATTCCTGTCTGTGCACAACAACAAGGAGGGACAGGAGGCTCCCACCCACGTAGAGAGGAAGGTCTTAGATCCAGAGGCAAGAGTAGGATGCCCACAGGGACTTGGATCAGCAGAATTCACCACGCATTTATCAGACCCCCCACTCCAGAGGAAAGCAGAATGCCATGATACACAGCATGAAGAAATTTATCCAAACTAATGTATTTTGTGATATAATTCAGAAGAGGCAGAGTTCAAACAAAAAAGGAAAGTTAGTTGCTCCAGTCCTTGCAGCCATTTGCCCAGAAAGCTCATCCCAGCACTCTTTTTACAGCACATGCCATGTTTTTACCTGCAGATCTGCAGGTAGATAAAAGGGGAGAGAACAGACCAGGAGCCTGAGCCAACATGAGCAGCACCCTGACATTACCCAGAAAGCAGCTACAGCCAAAGCTTTGGGCTGACCTTGCACATTGGAGCTGAGATTGAACCATCATCTCCTCTAGGAGAACACAGAAGCACCTGAGGCAGCTCCCCACACTCTGCTCCCCAAGAAGGCGGCTCCAAGCAGCAAAATAACATTTATGGATACTCCAGACTGAGGGTCCAGCCCCAGATTACTCCTTCCCTGGTACTTTACAGGAGTTAAAAAAATTATTCCTAGAATCACAGAACAGTTTAGGCTCTCAGGGACCTTAAAGTTTATCACCCTATTCCACTCCCCTGCCACGGGCAGGGACACCTTCCACTATCCAAGGTTGCTCCAGGCCCCGTCCAACCTGGCCTTGCAGGCTTTATTCATGTGCTTCACTTGGTCACTAAACACCAGCACTCCTAAAGCATTAAATGATCTCTGAAGAATTAATTGTTCTCATTTCACTCTCCATATGCAAAGTTTTCCCCCCAGCTGTCCCCACTGCAGACACACAGCACCCTGAAGCCACCTCCAGAGCCCAGAACAAGCCCTGCTCACACCACAAAGTCCTTTTCTAGAGAAGGTTTACAAGAGTTGTGCCACTTTCCAAGCCTTCTCACTTCAGGTAAGCATCTCTTACTCCACCTTTCGTTTAATCCCTTCTAGCAATACAGCAACAAACACTGTTTCATCTGCATCCTGCAACAGAGCACCCTAGATCCAAGCTCATTCCCAGAAGTATTTGTTTGGGAGAGAAAAGCCAGCCCTGGAGAACTCCAAAAACACTGCATCTAGCTCAGCCTCTTCACTTCCATGTGCATCTCACAGCAAAACAGAAGAATTCTTTAGTAGTAACATTCTGGGAAACAAATTCACTCAAATCTGCTGCCACATCCACAGTCTCCAGATATTTCTTACCTGCTATTCCATGCCTTCAAGTTTCCTCCAACTTCAGCTGCCAGAACAAAGCAGAAAACTTCAGGGGCCCTCACTCCTCCTTTTATAAGCTCTTGCAGCCACAAAACTGCTCACAGGTGGGCTAGGCAATGCAGCCCAATTAGGCCTCCCTAACGAGATCCTTTAATTTAAGTGGATACAGGTGTACCTTTAATTTTCTGAAGGTGCTTTCTTTGCTGCATCTTCACAGAGAGGGTGCTCTATCTCCAAATTGCTTATCAATTGAAGAATGCTTTGCAAATGCTGTATTTTCCTGCACCTATCTTGTAACTTTGAGGGTCTTACAACTCATTTGAAAGTGCTGGTGCTTGAAAAGGAGCTCTCTGTTCATGGGGACTACCTAATACCACAGAGGTAGATGAGCTTCAGGTGAGATGAAAGGAGACAGACAAACCAGAGAGAAGCTTTCCTCATATTATCTCTGAATATTGATAATCTGGGTTATTACTGCATCACAGGACTCTTCTCTTGGATAAATTGTAAGGTTTATATGTGAAAATACAGCACCTGCTATCAGTATAAGCACGACTTTTCACAAGGGCATGGAGTGATAGGACAAGGAAAAATGGTTTTAGCTGACAGAGGGTAGGTTTAGATTAAATATTTGGAAGGAATTCCTCCCTGTGAGGGTGGTGAGGCCCTGGCACAGGTTGCCCAGAGGGGTTGTGGATTCCCCATCCCTCAAGGTGTCCAAGGCCAGGTTGGATGGGGCTTGGAGCAACCTGGTCTAGTTGAAGGTGTTCCTGCCCATGGCAGGGGATTGGAACAGGATGACTTTTTAAGGTCCCTTCCAACCCAATCCATTCTGGAATCCTATGATCTTTTTTTTTTTCCTGGATACAGGCTGCTCTGTGTCCTAATTCCCAGATGGATCTGACAAGGCTCCCTGGCTGCCATTCACACCTCACCCGTGGAAAGGGATCTTATCTCTCTGACTTCTCCCTTCCCAGCCTAGCTTGCTCAGCTTCTGAACTGACCATTTGTACTTAATAAAAAGGGGTTTTTTTGTGGTTCAGGGGCAGTTAGTGCTGTCCCTGCAGGTGCATCTGTGTCCCTCTCTAACTCCATCCCATTGCAAGTCTCCTCTCCGGAGTGCTGGGGGTGGGAAGAGCTGCACTGCAGTGAGCTTGTGCTAAAACTTTGGCAAGGATGCAGCTTAATTGGCTGACAGACAGAGCTAGAGAGCACTGAAGATACGGGGAGGACTTCAGCATCGGCGGTAGAGTGGGATGTGTGCCAGGAAAAAAAGATCCATGTCAGGAGGAGCTGCCCCAGCTCTTCCTCTCCGCTGCTCCAGAGGCGATTTCGTCTTGGAGGAAACTCTCACGCACACGGTGATTTTTGTGAGAGGCAGGGACCAGAAAGGAAGGCAGGATGAAAATCAATCAGGATTTGTCAAATACACGGGAGAACTCATTTTTATGAGATAAGTGCCTTCAGAGGAAGCGCTGGTAGACACCTACCACATGTTCAGCCTGCTTAGTGGCAAAGTATGCAACATTAATCACTGTCACTCCGAGGGGACGGGTTCCAGCTGAACCACCTTCCTCCTTCAGACATCCTCTTCCCCCCTCTCCCTCCCACCAAGAGGGGTTGCATCCACAGACCTGTGAACCTGCAGATCAGGCTGATGCTCTTGGCAGCTGCTGTACCAACCCACCCCTGGCTTGGTGCTGAGCCGCCCGCCGTGCTCCAGCCAGTTATCTGCTGAATGGATGCCCATTTTATTCAAGGTAATTAGCAGCGTGGGCCAAAACAGCGTTAGAGCCGCCTCCTGCCTCTTAGCAGATGAAGTTCACGTGCTGCTGTCCTGCTGCAGTGGGACCTTGCCCTTGGAAGCAGCACGGAAGTGATAAAGTGACTGGCTTGGCAAACACCTTTTTCTCAGAAAAATTATCAGCAGCCAGTGGAGATGGCTTGACTGTCTGTGCTGACAGCTGAGCACTCAGGAGCTCTGAGGAAAGAGTGGCTGGAGAGCAAGAGCAGACCACGGGAATCTAGAGCAGCACTGGAACAGAAGAGCCTTCAAGGACCCAAGTTGTTTAAGTAAGTTATGGAAAAGGAAAAAGTGATGTGCTTCCAGGGTGTTATCTCCATCCTCCTCTGCCTGCCTCCTGCTCCTGTGGAGCATCACATGCTGCTGGGAGGCTTTGTGGTGTCTTACACACACCCATCCTGAAGATGAGTGAGGGGATTTCATCCAAGCAGGGTGAGAGGACAGCCCTGTTCTAAGGGGGATTCACAATGGACTTCTCTTTGTCCGTGTGTCAACACATTTGCAGGCTGTTAATTTTTTTTTTATTGCTGCGCTGCAGATCTTGTTCCCCCATTTTAATAGCCTGATTTCAGGGTCTCAGCTCTTATTTTTGAGGCATGGCCTCAGGCAGTCACACTGGACAACACCTGCTAGGTTAAATATTGCACCTGGGCACTGAGGGACGCTGGTTTGTGGCAATAGGTGTGAGGAGCCTGTGGATTCCCCTGTTAAGAGTAGAAGGAGAGAAAGAAATGGCTAGGAAGGCATACAAAGACCCTATTTTCAGGTCTTAAGCCAGTTACCATCTTTAGGGATTAGCTCCAGCTCGGAGGGAGCAAATTGCCCTAAGCCCTCCTGCCCCAGGGCTCTGCTCTGCACCACTGCAGCTGTCCCAGGGCCACGGGATTGGGGAGATGAGGCCCCACTGGATCTGTTCCTTGCAGCAATGGTGACACCCATTGCACGAGGAGACGAGCAGCATTTCCAGAGCACCCTGGCCAGGCAGGATGACACCCCTGGATTTAACAGAGCGGCAAAGAGGGACCACAAACCCGCTCCCACTCCCGCCATCGCCAGAGAAGTTATTGAGTCAAGAGGTGCAGCCTCCTGCTCTTGCTGATCCAGGCTCAATTTGCCAGGTGGGGCTTGCTGTGGTTTATTTTCTGCCTCCCCCCCTCACCCCTCCATGCATCTTCCCTGCCTCTCCAAGGCTTTCTGTCAGGAGGCTGGCATAGCAGCAGCCCCATGCTCGCAGCCCTTCCCCATACCTCCTTCTCTCTCTCTCCAGGTGCTGCCACAATTTTGGGAATACCTTTTTTCCCCTCCCATGTAACATCACAATTGGCTTCCTGGTGTGTGTGACACCTGCCACGAGTCCTGCACCCAACACAAGGGGCAGCTGCCAGAGCTGGAGGTGTACAAGGACCTTGAGACTCTATTACAGGTGGCAGCACAGCTTGTGTTTTGGAAAAGGGGATCCCAACTGGACACAGAAGGTCCAAGGGGGTCTCTGGAACTTTTCTAGAGGAGAGATTCAACTTCTAATCCACCCTGCTCCCTTCCCTGCGGCAGGGACTGCTGGTGGCACACACCACAAAGGTGAGAAAATTGGGGTGAGATCCTTCTGCACCAGGCAGAGGAGAATAACAGAGCCAAAGAGAAGCAAGACTAAGCAAACACCACCCCCACCTCCCCCTTTCAGGGTTGTTTTATCAGGGACTCTGCAGAATCACAAGAATCTGAGCTTTTTGGGTTATAGAGGGCCTGTGGTCCCATGCCAGGGATGGCACCAAATCCAGCTCTCCAGAAGCTGCCCAGCAGGAAGGTAACTCCTGTGTGTTTTGGAGCCAGTTACCACGTGCCGTGGCAGTCTGGGGACAAGACAGACTTAGAGCAGCACATCTCATCCCACAAGGGCTTTTATGAGCCATCCACTCATAGCTCAGGAGTGAGGAAAGTCCAAAATTAATTCAACAGGTTGTATCAGAGAGGGCAATCGAGGACCTAGAGCTTCATTTTATGGAGCTGCTGTCAGCAGACAGACCGTGGCACAACTCTGTGCAAGTCTAGGGCACCAGAAAATAACATACCCAGCATATTCTGTGCTTATTGGACAAGGAGAGAAGGAAAGAGAAGGGAAATTAATAAAACTAAGGCTGCCAATGCCCCAGACTCTTCTTCTCTCGTCCTAAAAAGGGGCAAGGATTCTGAAAATTAGGTGGAGCTGATCAGCATTAAACGTTTGAAAGTCAAGGTTTTTAACTTGGGTTTATCTTTCCCTCTCAACTCCTTCATCAGAGAAAGCAAAAAGCTTTTGAATGCCTATATACAAACACTTCTTAATGCCTTTTCATTTTTGCAGTGAATAAAAGCTGGACTCCTACATCAAACCCTTCAGAGCCCAGACAGTCAAGCCCCTGCCAAAGTTATCTCATGGCTTATGGACTGTGGGAGAAATGGATTGTTGCATGGCAGGAATCACAAAAAAACCCCCACTTATCTATGGGTTCAGGGAGCTCAAGGGGTGACCTAAAGGCTGTGGTATCTTCTGGCTCTCTCTGGCTCCAAAAAGGCACAAGCCAGGAGGAGCTGAAGTCTTGTTCTCACCCACAGGCACAGGAGCACTTTGGAAAGGGCAGTCAGAGGGATGTTGTCACCATCTTCCAGCCTGGGTTTCCTCCTGCTGTCAGAATTTGGTGACCCCCAAGCAGAGGTGCCAAAAGGGAGGGTGAGGACGCTCCCTAATCTGCTCCAGCACAACGTCCAACCAAACAGAGAAATCTCAGCTGCTTCTCCCCACTCCTTCTGCTCAAAAGGCAGGAATTTATCCAGGACAAAGGAGAAGCAGAGGAGAAAAAAAAAAACACCAAACACAAAGCCTTTGGATACAAGTATTTATTTGCAGGTGCTAAATGATTTCTTGATTAATTCTGCAACCTGCTACTCAGTCCTCTCCAGCCCTCGTCGCTTCACGGAGAAAGTGTTTTAGTTCAACAAAGAGAACTTTCAGGCTGAAATGTGCCTGGCGTGGGCAGCAGGGCAGTAATTGGCTCGAAAAAGCAAAACAGTGAGGAAGAACATGAAACTAATCTGAAACCCTTTAAGCCAGATAAAGGCTTTGGTTTGCCATCAGCACGTGTCTTAACTTTTCCAGACCTAATAAAGAAGCATTATCGCTGTAGCTGATGTTAAATGTGAGTGGTACTTCAAGGGGAAGGGGGAAGAGGAAAGAAATAACCTATATATAAATATAAATATAAATACTACAAAAGGCTCTCAAATTGCAGACTTTCACATCCCTCTGTTTTACAGTGGGATAACATCAAAATTAACAGGACAATATGAAAGGAGCCGACAAGAAACATGGAGAGAGACTGTTCACAAGGGCCTGGAGTTACAGGGCAAGGGTGAATGGTTTCACTCTGACAGAGGGAAAGGTTAGATGGGAAAAAATTCTTCCCTGTGAGGGTGGGGAGGCCCTGGCACAGGTTGCCCAGAGAAGCTGTGATTGCCCCATCCCTGCAAGTGTCCAAGGCCAGGTTGGACGGGGCTTGCATCAACCTGGGCTAATGGAAGGTGTCCCTGCCCATGGCAGGGAGATGGAACTAAGCTATTTTTAAGGTCCCTTCCCACCCAGTCATTCTATGATTCCAGGAACATGTGTTTACAGGAAAGGAATGGCTATCCCAGCCTTTCACCAGCAGCCCCAACAGGATTTGAACACAGACTGTCTTCCCAAGTCCTCAGCCTTGCCCTCTGCCCCAAGGAGAACACACAGAAATATGTGGCAGATCCAAGGTTTTGGAGATATTAATAACACAAAGACTGTAAACCATTAGATCAGGCCCCTGCCTGCCAGGGAAAAGCCTGGCTATGGAAGGCCATTGACATCCTGAAATCCTGAGGGTTCCAAGGAGCGCTTTTTAGGTCATTCATGATTTACTGGATGATATGGGATTCCCCTTTCCAGCCTGAGACCAGCCTTACTCAGAAAAAGAAGAGTCCCGTGCAATTTATTAACCTCTTCCCATCTAAACACAGCAGTACAAAGCAGATAATCAGATCTGTGACAATTTAATTATCACCCTCCTAAGGCAGCTGTCCCATCCTGACCCCGCTGGGGAGCACATGGTGTGCTAAGCCCCAGGATTTGGCCAAGATGCGCTGGGAATTCAGCAACGAAACATCTCCACAAGGCCTCCAGGGACAGCATCCTCTTTCTGTGCATTGCCTTTTTAATGGGACAAAAAGGTTTGAACCTCAGACCAGGAATTCAAATAAATGCAAAAAGAGCCTTTAAATCTTTGCAGCAGCCTGACACTTATCCCTGCCTAGGGAAACACTTTAAGGATGGGTCCCTCCATCAGGCCTGAGGAATTCTCTTTTTTTATTGCATCAGGGATGCCAGAAGAGTTCGAGGTGCAACAACTCAGAGGTAGCAGGAATGATGTGTTTTCTAGAAAGAAGGGGGCAGGAAGACTCCTCTGGCAACATAAGTCACTTCAGATGGTGCTGGCTTACAGGCCTCTTCCTTTAAATTGATTAATAATGACACGTTCAAATGGACAACATAAATTAATTTCTGAATTGCACCATTAGTAAGTAATTAATTTCTTTGCTCTGTGAAACCAAGATATCACTGTTATCTAAATCTATAAAGAGAAGAAATGCTGAACGAGGACTCCATTAATGTAAAAATTGATTTTTCCATTTACCCTCTTCTCAGGATTTTTTTTTTTTTATCTCCCCCTCCCTCCAGTGCATTTATTTTTCAAGTGGCTGGGGGTGGGGAGAGTAACCTAATTTATACTTCCAGTGGTAATCAAAACATCATGCATGCTCATTTCAACCAAATGATGTCATTATGAAGGCTGTTAAAGCTGGGGTTGCCTTGGAAACACAAAATACTGATGGTTGAGGTCGGACATCTGAGCTCTCAGCAGGCACAGTAATGAGGGAATGGTGTGGCCCTGCCAGACCCGGCCTGACTGGTCACGCTGGGAAGATCACCCCAAGTTACTCAGATGGTCTCTTTAGACCTTACCAGGCTGCCATTTTTCCTGTCCCCCCTCCACCACCACCACCACCTGCCATAATCCATTAGTTTTATGGAGCCAGGAGCAGAGAACCCTCTCGGTCTGACGACGAGCAGAAAGGACGAGGCGCGGGCAGGACCCGCCGGCCCCAGCAGGAAGGACCTGCCAGCTCAGGGCCGTGTGCTCCTGGCCACCAGCTGCTTTGGCACCCCAAAAGACATACCTGGTGCCTCTTGGTGCAGCCCAGGGTGGAGATTTACTGGGGACTCAGGTGGTCTCTGATGATCCAGCTGTGGCCAAGGTGTTAAATCCTCCTTTCCGTACCGAGGGACTCGGTGAATGGTCTAGGACACATCCAGCCTTGGGGTCACAGATCGTGTGTTCAGCATCTGGAGGGGAAGGTGCAATAGGAGAGGGGAGATTTATTTTGGGTGCCCTGGGTCTTCTTGCAAAGATCAGCAACCTCACAAACAAGTCAAAGCAAGACACCTCTGTTGTCTCTTATAGCCCTGAGTCCTTCTAAAAGAGGATACTTTGAGTAAGAGTCATTTTAAAACCAATTCCAGAAATGGAACTGACTTTCTGTCTACTACTTAGAGGAAAAAAAAGCCTTATTTTTTTCCTCACAGTGAATGTTTCCTTGGCCATTCTGCTGAGATGGCTTGAGGCAGCTGTGCCTGGTGTCGTGGGGTGGATGGCAAGAAACAGTTGACACCAGTTAGACAGCCGGTTTTGGGCAGCCCAGGACTTTAGTCCACCAACAGAAAAGGATGCAGAGTGATGTCATGGTTTGGGGACAGCTCTCCGGGTCTCCTCAGTCAGTTCTGCTCTTCCCAGCTCTAGGTACTGGGAGAGGAAGCTGAGGACTAAACTGGAGATGCATTAGTGCTGCTGATGCAAAGAGCCACTCGGGTCCCTCAGCTGTGCCAAGCCACGATTTCACAGCTCCCTTCAGCTCTTATTTACCTACCCTGTCCCAGAAAGAACTCAATGTCGTCTCTGATCACATCACACTGAGCTAAAAGCCAAGTTTAAGGCGCAGCTCTGAGAGCCAAGTTTAAGGCACAGCCTGAACCACATCTTTAAACACAGGCACCATGTCCACTCTCCAAAACAGAGAACAGAGCGAGCTGAACTATTTACAGCAAGTATTTTGGCTGCTTCTTTTCTTTCTCCCCTTCCCTTCTCCTCTTGTTAAAGAGCATGAAACAAAACACACTTACAAACAAGTCAATAAGATGAAACATTTACTGGCTGTGCAGGGAGTGTTAAATGAACTCATTTCAGCTCCTCGATTAATATCCGGATGTCCCCAGTCACTGCCAGGCTTTCTTTCCCTTTGGTGAGTGTGTAATGACATTAATACCACCATGTGATCCTTCTCCTCCCTTATTGAGTCACCTTCCCCTTCCACGCAGGAGTTTCTTTTAAGCTTCATCAATTGAAATTGTTGGAATGCACCAAGAAAAAAAAAAAAAAGAAAAAAATAATAAAAAGAGCGTTTTCATAACATTGGCAGGAGCATTTCAGGCATGAGCACTTTGAATATTTATTTGCCCTTTGTGTGAGCAATCTCAGCAAGAAAAAGTCGGTGTGAATAAAAGGAATTGCAAATACCAGCGGAGGAGCTCCGGAGTTTTCATTCACGAGAGTTATTTGCACAGGCTCCTGGGAGAATGAGCAGGCAAGGCAATACAAAATCTCTTGGAGTATCAACACTTTGGATACTCCCTAATCCTGCCTGTCTGATGGAAAACATCTCGTCCTGAGAGCTGATTTGTTGGGGTTTTCTTTGTCCTGGTTTGGGAAGGCTGGAGAAGGACCGGAAAATCTGGGAGAATTATTTTTGCCTTGTCATAGTGGCTTGTATTCCCTCTGCCTCTCCTCTTCCATCTACTCTCTCTCTCTCCCTTGAGCTGAAATGGGATGAATAAGCTAAACTTCCTTCAGAAGTCCAAAAAAAAGGAGGAAAAAGAGATGGACAAGCAGCCAACACTGTTGGAGCCATGGAAAAGCAGGGGATTCACAAGGAAAAGCAGGTCAAGGAGCAGTTTAAGGCAGAACTTTATACCACAGCTCTGGATTAGACAAAATTCCACCTGGGATCCAAATGAGAACAAATCCTTAAGGAACAGAGCCAAAGCATCCTTCTGCTTGGGAAAGACAAAGCAGTGTAGCAGCATCCACTGAGTTTTAGGGTCGGCAATAAAAGAATGGGGGCAATTTATTCATAATTAGCCTTTATGGGCAAAAAAAAAAAATCCTGCAGAATTTCATTCTTGCCACAGAATTTTATAGGCTGGTTCAGAAACTTATCGGAAGGATATTTTCTTGCCCAGGTTTTCAGAGCATTTCTCTGGAACCCCGTTGGTTTCAGCCCTGTTAAATTCAATAACTTCCTTAAGGGAGTGCTTTAAGTGTCAGGCTTGATTCAGTTATATAAAGGGATAAGGGAATAATCATTAGACAGTGCACAGGGATGGGAGAAGTGGTTTTGTGTGGCACCAGTCTTATTTAAGAACAGTCTGAATTTATAGATGAGGCTGATGAGAAAGTTGGAAGGAACTAATACAAGCGTAAAAGACAAAAGCCAGGCAATGCTTTTAGAGAGGGCTGGGACCAGCTGGGAGACCACAGAGACAAGAGGATGGTTCCAGAGGAGTATTTTAAGTGTTTTTAGATGTTTGCCTTGGTTTCATCGCGATGATGTCCCGTGTACTCTTCCTGCCATTCATAATGTAAGCTATGGGCACTGGAGTTTATGTAAGAGCCTGTGCTGCTTGCTTTGCAATTAACACATCCTGCAATTAACAATTCTAACCACTGAAGTCTTTAATATTTCTTCTTACTTCTAATACAGAGTATTTTACTTCTAATATACTGCTGTCATTGTGCCTTAATTTATTCTGACAGTGTGAGCCACGACTAATCCTCCTTCTGAGTGCTGAGCACAGGCACGGACCAAAAACCCAAATCAGCACCTCTCCTTCCAGCTACTCACCTCACATCCTCTCCAGAAAGGGGGAAGTGGATAAATGTGGCCTTCAGGAGAGAGGGAATGTGAATGTATCACTCCACGTCCTGCTCTGACCACGAGGCACCTGCAATTTGAAGAGGAGAAAAGGTGTGAGGTTGTTTTTTCAATGTCTTGCAGCAGAGGAGAGGCAGTTCCCAACAACCAGGTTTCCAAGGGCACATGTGAACTTAATGATGCTCTGATAGACTTTACACCTCAAATATAAAAAAAAAAAAAAAAAAGGCAATCAGACAGCTCCAGCTCCATCTTCTTCACTGACAGAACAAAATAACACAGATTTTTCAGCCAGTGACTGAGGAGACCGAAGCTTTGTGCTGCTAACCAAGGGCATTTATCAGCACTTTCCAGAAGATCTGCTTCATAAACAGGTTATCCACAGGTCCCTCACCCACACCTGAGACCCTTCAGGAGGAGACACCTCACGACTCCTCACCCTCTGAGCCTGATCCGTCCCTGTTAGTGGGACCCTTTGAGCCACCACTGTGTGGTGCTTTCCCGAGTTTGTATCCAACAGTGCTCAAGACATCCCTGAGCAACACCAGCTCCTGCTTTTTTGGTACGAGGGGGGACAACTGCAAAGGCTCTCCCCAACCACCCAAATGCCTCGTTTATCTCCAAAGTCACGCAGCTCTTCCCAGCCCTGCGCTGGGTGAACATTTCCTGGCCCATCATTCCACACCCTTTTCACGGCTTCTCTGGGTTCATCCCCGGCCAAGAGCGTGAGACGCTCCATTTGTTTTGGCAAGAACGTCCCTGAGATTTACACCTGTAATTACACAGGTAACCTATCCAACAGGGAGTTTTAAAATGATCACCGCTAAAGCAACCTACACATTAAATGTCATTAACAGGACGCTGGATGACTGCGAGTCTGCACCTCCCTGCTTGTTAAGCGCGTCAACTGGAGCGTCCCTGACTGATCCCACCGCCGTGAGACACCCAAAAGTGGGCATTCCCATTGGATACAGCCTCTTTTCCTAGGCAGTGCCCATGGGAGGGAGGGTTAGGGTATGAACAGACGCAGAGGATGACATCCATCCATCCCCCGAAGTTTCATGGATCTTTGCTAACAACTTCTCCTGCCCCTCCTGCCTCTCTGTCCTTTTGTCCCCTTCCCGGTGGGAGCTGTATGGGTATGGCACAGCCAGAGGGATGCTGAAGAGGTGACAGCAGGATCTCAAGTGACAGGAGACAGATGAGCAGGAGCCTGGCTGTGGGGGCAGGTTAAATGAGGCGCCTGCTCCCTCAGCACCAGGATCTCTCTCCAGAATTGCCTTGCCATCCCCAGGGGACACCTAATGGAACTCTCCTCCTCGCTCCCTGAGCAGGCACCAGCTTCACCTGCTATCAAAGCACCCACTATCCATATAATCGGGGCAAATAGCAGCTGTCAGGGTATCCATCATGCCCTGCAGGATCCCCTCCCTCCACCAGAAAGGGTTGCAGGAGCATAAGAGGGAGCTTTGCCAAGGAATCCAAGCTTCACGGTGTGCTTGGCAGGTTGCACAGCACTGTCCACACTCCTGCACGGAGTGGAGGTTTCACAAAGCTGGCATTTTGCTGCTGGGTTGCCCAAAGACAATAAAAACCAGTCACAGTCAAGCTTGCATTGACCTTCAGTCCATGGCTACAGCACACCAGAATTACAGGAGAGATGCTGATCCTGCTTCCCTATTCTCCAGACAAAGTTATTGCATATAAATTGGGTATTGATTAGAGGCAGAAAATGTAAAGAAACCTCTCTGGGAAAACTGGAGGGTGGAAAGAAATTCAGGGGCTGACAAAAGAGCTGCTTTAATTAGGAAGGGAAGCAAAGTGGTGGGAAGAAAAAATAAACACGACCTCCCCTCTAGAGCCTCCCGCACTGGATCTGAAAATCTGCTCAGGAATCGTCTCTCTTAAAGAAAAGAAACCAGATTTTGGAGCTGGTTTGTCTGGGAAATGGAAGCAGGAAAAAGAGCTGGCTTCCTCCCTTTACCCAGCACTGATGAGGATGGAGAAAAGAGCAGCTACACTTTCTGCTGCTCCTGGATTTTGCATGGGGAGCAGGGAAAGCCAAGATTACCTAACGAGTGTGTAACAACCATGCTCATTTCTGCCTTCCAGCTCAAAGTGCTTCAGGGTAATTACCCATTTTGGACTTATTAGATGTAATTATTAGGTTCTGTAATCTGTAGAACATGTTATTAGAGCGTGGGCAACCTCAAGTGGTCTAAATACACTCAGATAAGTTTCTTGTTTGTCTTCTAACTTTTCCTGCCTCGACATTAGATGAGGTGCTGCTTCTCCTGCTGGAAAACCTCAGCACCCCCCAGGACCCCTGCAGCCACCACAGGCTGTGGTTCCTGACCTGGGACAGATGGGACACGCATGGGAACATGCACAGCCCTGGCCTGCAGCTGATTAAAGGCTACAGGAGCCTTTAAAAAATTTGGCTATCACTCACGTGGCCAAAATAACACGTGCTGCTCACAGCAGAGTCCCAGCACTCCTTTGGATAAGCACCATTATGCCCAGAGCAGCTGGATCAGCTACAGGATTTCAACTCCTGCCTCCTGCCCCTTTGCTACTGGGCACTGCCAGGACTCTGCCTTCAGCAGGACAGCTTCCAAATCACACAGCTACCAGTGAGCAGGAAATACAGGGTTTAATGTCAGTTTGGGTCTGCGTGAAACCCCTGCCAGCTCGTCGCAGATGGGACCGGTCAGAGCCAGAGCAGGTCCCTGAGAATATCACAGTGCACAGGAATGAACTGGTTTAGGACTCTCCCACCTACCAGACAGGCTTCTCCCTCCCCCAAATTCTGTGTGACTTGCTCCTCCTTTCTCCTGCACTAATCTCCTTGCTGTGTTTCTCTTCAGACTCCCCTGATTTCTGGGGCACAGACCGGCCCCACTGCTTGATCCGGTCCATCCCTGCAGCAGTTCCCTCACAGCCCAGATCCTACTTTGGCCCCCAAAATTCAACACAGTCTCCCTATTAACGCCCATCTCCCTTTCCAGATGAGAGAGAGCGAGCTGGCAGCTTGGCCAGAACTGGAAAGGCAGAGTCTGTGGGAAAGCCTGGGATTCCCACACCTCGGACAATTAGCTTCTCCCTACAACATTTCCCAGGGCAGCTTAGCCTTGCCAATGCAGCCTTTTTCTTTTTTTTTTTTTTTTCTTTCCCAAAATCCCTTTAATTTCACACCAGTGCACGAAAGGGAAAAGCCAGTCAGCCCATCCATCCCTGCACAGCCACACACAGCCCTGGATCATCGGGGCTCCTGGTGGCACCATCCTCCCGTTCAGTAAAGAGGGACAAGAGGCTTCCACCCTGGTTTCCACCCAAGGCTGGAAACAACACACAGTGGGTGCAGAGAGGTGACAGATCACTCCAAGGGGATGGAAGAGGAGAGCAGGTGAGCCAGCTCATCCCAGTCTCATCACCCAGAGGCCTCTCAGATCCAGGCTTTCCTAAAACCCAGGAAGTTGCCCAAGGATAAAGACAGCTCCCCATCATTTGCCTCAGGTGTGGGGCCTCCAAGGGCAGGAGCCACCAATGACCACAAACCAGAGGGTGCTGCAGAGCCCAGCTTGACCTGAATAAACTGCAGTGGCTGTGCCCAAGTTCTGCCCCACCCACCTTTGAGGGGCTTTCCTTTTTCCACAACGTAAGTCTTTAGGAAAGTTTTGCAATCCCTCCTTATGTGATATAAAGCCAGGTTTTACTTCCTTTTGGTCTCTGACTTATTGTTTTGGCTAAAGAAAAAAAAAAATCTACTTGCAAGTGGAAAAAAATAAATCAAAACCAAAAAGCTTGTGGGATATCTTGGACTCCAATGTACCCTTCCTACCATTCAGAGTCAAGGAGGCATCCAATATTAGGATACCTTATTATCCCACTTGGATCAGCAGTGAGGCTGGGCCACAGCAGAAGTATCCTCATCCCTAATCTGCTTATGGAAGTGCCCCAAAATGCCAGGCAGGCAGAGGGGGACATCAGGCTCCCCACAGGGGTAGGGACTACTTGGGATAATCAACCTCTTACAGAGGCAGCAAATTCCAGCCTGACTAACAGAGCTAATGCATCTCTCCAGGACAACAAAATGCAACACAGCACCACATGAACAAGAATTTTCATGGCAGTTTTTACTCTAAATTATGCGTGGCTTCCTTTTCTGAGCCTCCAGTACCCCCTGAAAGAAGCACTCACCTGTGGGAGCCTGGTGGCCACCTCGCCCTGGGCCGAACGGGAGAGCTGTGGTAGACTGAAACCAGAACGTCGTCCTTGGAACCACCTAGTGAGAGAAAAAAAGACAATAATGTGTGACCATCATTTCCTTTTTTGTTCCCTTGGGAACCAACATCCCATCCATGATGCAAACTCTGGTTTGTCTTCCCTCTGGGGAAGCCTCTGAGGAGCCTCCACTGAAGTCAGTAGAGCTCACCGGGGCTGACACAGCCAAAAGGGGGAGGCACGTGGACCACAGCCTCCAAAAGCAGTGCCAGAGGTGCCTGTTATGGTAGCTCCAGACTTCTGGCCACCAGCCAGCAGGTGAGATGGCCAGATAATCCGAAAGCACCGCTTATCTTTTTGCGTGCTTAACATTTGCCTCCTTATTTCTCTCCTAGCGAGAAGCACCGTCCGACGCCTCGAGATGAGAGCAGATACAACGCCAATCATTAGAGCAGCAATTACTTATCTCACGGGGGCTCTGAGAGGCTTAATCAGTTGATATTTGTAAACCACGGACGAGCTGTGGAGATGAAGGATGCAAAGCATCCGAGGCAGCTCACAGCAAAGCCCAAAGCAGCTCTGCTTCGCCGGCTGAGTCCCGCTCAGAGCCCCAGCCGCTCCTCGCCGGTGGCACCGCACATGGTGGTGGCTCAGAGACACCTAAGGGAGTGTTCCCTGCTGCGTGCCAGCCCTCTGGAACCCACTGGGGGGATGTGGCACTAATGACATCCTTCAGAAACGTAATTAGCCTTCCTTCCCGGAGAGGTACATCAGGGAGAACTCCGAGGCTCGGAGAAGTGGGCTCTGGCGGGTGAGAACCGAGGCTGGTGCTCTTGAAAGCTGCATTAGGGAAGGGGGAAAAAAAAAAAGAAAAAAAAAAAAAGAGAGAGAAAAGAAAACGTTCTAATATTACTTAATTACCCCAAGACATCCTGAGATGTAATTGAGCTTGGAGGGCTAAATGAGGGCTGAGCGTGTGAGACCGGCAGAGGGTTGATGCATTTATAATGAGGCCACTTTGCAAGGCAAAGTAGGTGCCCACGGAGGGAGAGGAGGGCAAAAGAGGAAGGGCAACAAGGGGGCTGGGGATGTATCAAGGTGGCTGAAGATCTGCTGACCTCCAGGTCCTTCCCCTTTGCTCGGGGTGCAGGATGGAGGAGGGTAGGTGTGGATGTGGGTGCAGCAAACCACGCACAGTGGAATTAACTTGCTCATGGTTTGGATGCTAAAACCCCATAAAAACCCCTTAGTATCCAATAAAATGGTCAAGAGCTGCTCTATCTCACTGACAGTGAGACATCCCTCCATCCAGATCCAAACCTGAGTAGTCTGGGCATCTAATCAGCCTCCTCCTCGGGAAGCCTCTGGGTAGGGAGTGGGATGAGACAGGAGAACAAGTTGTCCTCAGGGCAGGGCTGTCTCTGAGATGAGAGGGGGAACCTTCCCCTGAGTGGCCAGTGTTCATCCCCATCGCTCCCATTGACTTTAATGGAAACCAGGCGGCTAAATCCCAGTACTGGAAAACATCCCTTTTATCCACAACACCAGAGGCCCAGTGAGTGCTCACAAGCCCATTCCAGCCCTGATTTACATACTGTACAGAAGGAGACATTAAAATCCAAACGGTTTATGGTAATTAACACTCATTTAAATATTATACTGGTAACTATCACTTCCAATTCTTCTCAGCCTTGAAGGGGCTCTGTGTGCACGTACATATGTACAGGGAGATTTTAAAGGGGTACTACATCTTCTCTCCTGATTGCTGCTTTCCCAGAAAAAAAAAAAAAAAAGGATGTCTGATGTTCATTAATTGTCTCACTCGGAGAAATTGCTGTGAAAAGTCGCCGCAGGAGAGCGGAATTTTTTTTTAATATTGTTATTATTTTTGGAAAGAAAGCAATAATGGGAAGCCCTGCCTGTGGCAGGGATGTATTGGGTGAGCATGGCCCTGATGAGGCTGTTTAAGCACCGTGATGGGTAACACAGAGCTATTAACGTTGAACTCCCTGTCACCAGAGGAATGAAGACTATGGAGATCCAACAACCTTTAGGTAGGAACAAAATGCATTGTCTATCACCAATTAATCTTTTTTTTTTTTTCTGCTTTTTCTCCCAAGGAGGAGGACTGGGGTGGGAGGCAGCACTGCCTAACTGGAGACTGAGGGGACCTGTCAAGCACCTTTGCACTGACCCGCCCATTTGTTATATCAAATATCAACAGGAAGGAAATAGGTTGTGGTACAAAATAAAGGTGTGAGAGGCTACAGGTCTCTCCCAGCCTTGTTTTCAAGGCCAGGCAGGCATCACCCTGCACTGCAGTCAAGGCTGGACCAGAGCATCCCCAGAGAATGAGGAAGAAGAGAAGATGCCCATTGCTGCATCCTTCAGGCTGCAGTCCAAGCTCTGATGTCTCTTCCCATCTCCTACAGAGGTTCCCCTGGGGAAGACAAAGGATGCAGAAAGTTGCCCCTCAAGGGATACCAAACAATATCCACTCCAGCATCTACCAGGTGTCCAGGATACCCAGCCCCCCTGAATCATGGAGGTGGCAGCTCTCTCAGGGAACAGTTCCTGCACAGCATGGGGGAAAGGGCCAGTGGGGTTACTCTTTCCCCCTGAGCCTTGGGAGCACAGCCAGGGAATATGAGACCTGCACAGCACACCAGGGGGGGATCCAGGTGTCAGGGCAGCCGCCCCTCCAGCCAGTCTCACAGCACAAGCCAAATAACCAGCACACCCCACCCACCAAGGGCAAGGGATCCACATTCACACCCCACCTGAAAAAACTATCCGGGATATTTGACAGCTTTGTGCTTCAAAACGTTGCTCCTTTCCTGCCCATCCATGGGAAAACGTGGGAATTGGTGGCAGAGCCCAGGAGCTGTTGCGATGCCCCTATTACACTAATGATGTTTTCTGCCCCAACCATCCCAGGTGTGGCTCCTCACTGCAAACCAGGAGAATCGCCCCAATCCCTCCAGGCTCGGGCCTGTCCCTTGAGCCACAAATCCCATGGGAAATACCCAGGGTTTTCTTGCAGGGGGCCACCAGGTGACGCTGAGAGACATCAGCAAGAGCCCTCGCCCATTCCGATCGCTTGACAAGGTCTTGCAAGATCCATGTTTGCATTAAAAAGGAATTAAAAGGTTTTCCACTCCACTGGCTTGCCCAAAGCCTGCATACTAAACAGTAAACGCTACCTGTGAGGTTGAATAAAACCCTCATAAAAAAAAAATAATAAAAAAAAATAAAAAAGCCAGCAGTCAGTGAATACATCATGAACAATGACATTGGGAAGGCATTGTTCTTCTCCTGCCTGATGGACCATGCTGGAACACCTGTTTCTTATCGTGAAACTGTTAATAACTGTCACCACCAAAATCAGTGCTGAAAATGTGTCATTAAGCTACTCCAACCACCACCTAACTATGGGGGGGAGGGGGAAAGCAGCAAGGAGGAATAGAGGCAAAACTAGACCTTGGATAAATGTCAAAAGCATAGTTGTCCATGTGTCCACTGAAAAACCACTTGCCAGTGGGGAGGGAAAACAAAAACCCCACCAAACAAATCCATATTATTAGATGGCTCCTGCCTCACCAGCATCTTCTAGCTGACATGAAAGACACAGCTGGATAACCATAGGCAATTTTAACTGATTAACTACAGACATTGACCCTTTCAATTAATTCACTGGGGATTTATTTCGTTTTAATCATCTCCTTAAGCTACAGCCTCCCCGCAGAGTCAACAGAAAACCAGTGTCTGGGCCTTTCTCCTACGCCTGCTGTTAAAGGGGTAAGAGGGATGGTTACTCAGGGGGGTTTAAGGTAATCCTGACTCAGGTAGGAATGGACTTAGGAGGTGAACATTTGCAGAACACAACTCTTCAGGGATTGCAGGTCTTTATCTTCCCGAAGAGACCTGGAGCAATGCAAAACTTAAATCCCCTACTTCCTTTCAGGCATGGAAATGGACCTGAGTTTTGCAGTGGAGGAAAAAAAAATATCTCTCACTGTCATTTGCTGTGCTGCTCCCTGGCTGTATCAGCCCAGTGTCCCACCACCATTGAAAGTTTTAGACCACTTTGCTATAGCAAAAAAATGGTTATTTCACCCCAAAATCACAACCGGTCTCGGGTTTTCCTCTTTTATAGAATCACGGAATCACCAAGGCTGGAAAAGACCTCTGAAATCATCAAGTTCAACCATCAACCCTGCACCACTGAGGTGTTCACCACTGAAGTTCTCAAGTGCCACATCCATTTGATTCCTGAACACTTCCAGGGATGGTAACTCCACCACTTCCCTGTTCCAGTGCCTGACCACCCCTTCCACAAAGAACTTTTTCCTAATATCGAATCTAAACCTCCCCTTCAAGGCCCCGGTTTGGTCTTGCTTTGGGCTGTTTCTGCCCAGTGGAACCCAGCTGCCACCCAATTTAACCCAGATTAAGCACATCCATAGAAATCTTGATGTCTTCTGCACTGGCAAAGTAGGCAGAGATAAGAAGGCTTCTCGTCCAGGGTGGTCTACTGCCCTAATTAGCTGCCCTTCTCCCTGCTATCCAGGACCGATGCTCTTGTGGCACCAATGGAGTTCCCCACTTTGTTTAAAAAAAAAAAAGCATCAGTTGGAGGGAGCAACCTCATCTCCTAAATTTGTGTGAAACCCTCAGTTTTCAGGTGGGCAGCATGGGAGCTGACACTGGCCCCATTCACAAGGACTCACTGGAATGGTTTGAGCACAGTCCTAAAAAAAAAAAAAAAAAAAAAAAAGTCCATTTCACACTGATATTTCCTGTCAAAATGAAAAATTAGGTGGAAAATTCTGACTAGAGCAACTCTTTGCCTTCAGCCCAGGAATCTGTACAGTGACAGCCTGAAAGCTTCACCCTCCTCGTGCCACACAGAGAGTCTGGGTCGAGACTATTTATATTTTCTTGAACCGGCCGAGCTGATTTTCTCCCACTTCCCCTTGATCCACAGCTCTGCCGCCTGGAAGAATTTCAAAAAGGATCCGCACTTCTGCGGAGGGGCAAGTACATTCAACAAAGAGATGCACCTGAGATGACCTTGAAAGAAGCCCAAATTAATCTCTCCAGCGCGAGCCGCTGCGGAGGCAAATCCGTGGCCGGGGCTTTGGAAAAGCAGGATCCAGGAGGATGGCAGCCTTTATCTTCCTCTCCCTGACAGCCTGAGAAGGGATGGTTCAAAGGAGCAAAACAAAACACTCACCTGCATGACAGAATAGTTAACTTAATCCCCCCGAGGCAAATCCCGTTAGCATGTAAAACTAGGAGTGATAATTGTAACCAGTTTTCAACCTTTACTGTAGTGGAAATAATCGCTGCAGTGGCGCCTGCCTCGCTGCCCGGAGACTCCCTTCTCCACAGATTATTTTAAACTAATCTAACAAAGGGGAGCAGGAGGGGAGGAGGATGTAAGATCAAAGATGAGGGAATATTTAAGGCTGGGGTGGGAGGGCAGCCACAGGTAAGTCTGAGCGGCAGCCTCTGCTTGCGAAAACAGAGGCAAAAAGCTAAGGAAAGGGATAAAACAAGCTGGATTTCACGCAGATGGATTCAGTCGGGTAAGCCTGGTAAATATATTTTGCTGGAAGATAACAGCTTTTTTTTTTTTTTTTTTTTAAGACAAAAGCCAATCTTTGTCTTTTGTGAGAGAGCTTGACCATCTGGACTTCAGAAATGCATCTGATATCGTGCCACATGGGCAAATGATTAGTTAAACTGTAGGAGGGGAACATTATGATAAGAATTATGAATCAAAGAAATGCTTTGCCTAAGAAAAATAGGAAGATTGTAATAGATAATACCAAAAAAGGAGGCAGTTTGGAGGGATTTTGCTGAGCAGGCTGTTTGGTCACCGCTCACATTCAACGCTTCCTTAACAACAGGGGACCAACACTCATCAAACTCACCCCTTCGGAGGCAAAACAACACAAAACAAAGAGTTTTGGCACCATTTGGAAGGAAATGATGACTTTGGGAACGAGGCTGACGGATGTGAAATGACATTCAACACTGCAAAATCCAAGGCCGTGTTTAAAAGATCAGTGGCAGGGGTGGAAAAATCAGCCGAGATGACAAAGGGAAGACCCACCTGTGCGGCTTAGCTTGTCCTACAACAGATAAGGGGGCCCTGACACAGTGGGATTGTAAAGAGGCATCTACAACTCAAAGTAATTCCAGGAGAGAGAGAGAAAAACCTGGAAACTGCTAGTGAAGAACATCTCCAAGGGATCGTATCCTGAGGAACAGCCTCTTCATGGCACCTCATCGCCCACTTCACCAGGAGCGGGTGAGTCCCCCACCCGCTGCAAGAGACACTTCCAATCCCATGGCAGGGCTTCTCCCAGAGCCCAAAAGTGTCATTTAAGGGCTTCTGGGCTTTGTGTTTTACAGATGTTCAGAAATAAACCCTCCCTGGGTTTAAATCAAATGGATTGGTTTGAGATCATTCAGCGAGTGCTGGTCCTTGTGGCAGCCGAGCCAGACAAGCTTAGTCTGGAGTTAAGTACCTCTCACTCACTTTGAGAAGACTTCACAAGAATTCAGGTACCCACAGCTACCTCAGAAAAGCAAAACACTGGGGAACATATGGGATATAAGCCGGTCCTACGTCCTGCCAGCACGGGAGGTCACACAGCGCGGCGTCTCCAAACCCACGTCATCATCAGCCCTCTCCAAAGCAACAACTGTCGCTGCTGGAACCCAAACCCACAGTTTCTCCTTCCTCAGGCAGCCCTACAAGGTCTTTGGAAAGCAGTAAGGGATGAAGCAAAGGGATTTCAAGAGAAATTAAACTGAATTGCCTCTGGTGAATTTTCACGACAAGATACTGCAGGCAAACATTATTAAGCCTCCTTAGGTAATGTAATTAGAAGTTCAGCCCCTTTTATCTAAATTTTGCACACAGAAAAATATCCATCATTGCATAAAGTGGGGAAAAAGGCTTTTCCTTCTTTTTTTTTTTTAATTAATAAAGGTTTTTTTTAAAAGCCTTCTTTAAGCAGGTGAACATTTCGTGAGGAATCCTGGGCTTGTTGTAAGCGTGTTTGGATCCCTCCTGAGTAAACCAGGAGACAGGTTTGGGTTCTACATCAAAATATGTGACAATAATCCTCTCCAGGTGGCTGTTTGAGGGAGAAGACAGCAGCAAAGGCCTCTAAAAGGAGAATTACTCAGCTTTACCCAGCAACTTCTGTGTTTATGGGCAAAACTCACTCACTGTGAGCAAGAATGGTCAGAAATTGAGACAAAATGGGTTTTAGTCAGAGAGTGTCAACTTGCCAAACCCAGGATCTCACACAGAGAGGGGAAAAAAGCCATTTCACATGACACATTTATTCACCCAGTGCAGAGATTTTTCAGCGTCATCGTGGAGTTGTCAGTGGTTAAAAAAAGAAATCAAAATAAAAGGAAAAAAATAAGAAAAATGGAGCTTCACAAAGCACAAATAACCTGGTATGCTGGGTACTGGCCAGGGATGCAGATGGCTCAGATTCAAGCCCTTCAAAACAGGCATTTGCACCTCTCTGTCTCTAACATTCCCAGCAAGGCCCCAGCCATAAACCAATCCTGGGAGTTTCACTCTTACCTTCTGGTTAAAAAAAACCAAAACAATAATTTAAAATCATCTTGGTTTTATCTTGCTGTAGAAAAAGCCATTCTTTTGAAATCTCAGGAAGTGCTGTGGGATGAGAAAGAAGCAGGTCCCTTCCCTCCCTGGTTTTGATTACAGCTTATTAGCATCACTGTTTGGTTTAAGATTTCCCATAAAAATTCCATTCCCAGCAAAGACCTCGGCCGAAAAAGTAAGCAAAGCATTAATAGAAGCTGTCTCTCATTAAGACCAGTTTCCTAAGGAACAGGAGCTCCTCTGTGTGTGCCTGCACACAGGTCCAGCTCAGCCAAGCCACTGTTTAATAACTTTCCCCCCCAGTTTTGACACGGGGTAGGAATTGCAAACTCTTGCGTTCCTGAAAACTTGATGAAAACAAATAGCTGGACAAAGGAGGAGGAACAGCCCGCCCAACCTCAGTGTGGAGGGAAAATCATAGGAGATGAAGCTCTGTGCCTTTCCCTGCCAGCAGCAGCACTTGGCTCTTAAAAAAATTAATAAATTCCTGTCAGTAACAACCTGGACTAAGAGGCAGGAAGGGAGAAAAGAGGCTTTTCTGTGGAGCTTGTCCTTCTCCTGAGAAGGGCCGATCCTCACAGCCGGTCCCCACTGCTGGCAGGGTCGAGGGCTTTGCCACCACCAGCTCCAAGCAGATGGTGTGGACACGCCTGAGCTGGAGAAATCTTCTGTAATAAAAGGCCTCTCCCAGAAATTAACTTTAATTAAGGCACAAGCACTTAATATCTGTATTTGCGATATTAAGCCTTCAGCGGAGCCCGTTCCCAGCCTCTTGCCTCGCACCTTCCCCAGCACCTCCTCCTGTCCCCAAACTCATCTTCCCCTCATCCTCCCCCCCCCAACACCTCCTTGGGAAGGTGGCCCCAGCTGCTAATTTGCAGGGAAACGTGCAGGAACGTGGCGCCTCGGAGCGCTCCATCCCTCCCGGTGAATCTGACAGGGGGTTCAAAACTTGTTAAGAGGAGGCTGGTGGGAGGAAAAGCACTGACAGACAGTACAATCGCATAAGCTGCTTTTCCTTGGGAAACCAGGCTAAAAATAATACCCTGCAATTTGACAGCCTCAACCCAGGAGAGCCACCAACGTGTCAGCGAGGGTGAGGAGCAGAGCCTGGGTGGGTGCTGCGGCTTCCTCAGCGCCCAGCGGGCTCGAGGGAGGCACAGGGACAGCACCCACGAGTCCAAACCTCGCCCTCACCCTGCGGTGGCACCTGCTGCCACCTACCACGTCCACTCCAGACACCGAGGTCCCACCAGACGGGACGCAGGCACCCAGATTTTGTGAGCAAAAGGGCTCCTGCAAGATCCCCCCGCTCCGTACCCACAGCTTGCACGGTTTCACCGCACTGCTGCTGCGTCAGGCTCGGAGGTAAAAAAAAAAGAAAAAGCTGGTTTACAGCCCAAACCCACGTTCCATCGATGCAAGAGGGAAATCTTGCTGTCACAGCCACAATTCCACATCCCGCTCCAGTGATGGAGGAGTGAAGCCTTTGGTAGTAATTGCTATGCACGGGCTGGGGGGGGAGAGATTCTGATAGCTTTTATTATCAGGGTATCCAGACGTAAAACGAATGCCTGCAATATTTATACATGTCATCACTTACAGTAAGTAGCCTGATTTGTCAAACGGAGACAAGATTCGGGGATGTCAATTAGGAGGAGACGGAGGGCGAGGCAGAGGAGAAACCGCGCGCAGGATTCATCAGAGTTGCAGATGCTCTGTCCCAAATGTCAGTACAAAAACCACAAGTGGCTTTGACTGGTGAAACACAGCCAGAAACGCTGGAGAGAGGGTGAGGGCGAGGCAAAGGGTCCCACTTTGAGGTCAGCCCTCTGCCCCCAGGGTGGGTGAGGGTGCTGGCTGGGAGCCCGCAGAGCTCGGGGAGCAGGAGGAGAGGGAAGGTTTCCTTTGACTGCCCTCTAATGCTGGGTAGAGGGAAAAGGGATGGGTGCTGGAGGACATGGCAGGGAGTAAGGCAGCAGCACGTGGGAGCAATCCCTACAGGGAGGTGAGAGATGCTGCCATAAGCCTGATGGAGCCCAGGAACGCACCAAGGACTGGTGCGTTCACACCAACGCCTCAGTGTACACCCTCACAGGGTATTTTAGGCCACTGTTACTGGCAGGGATCCCCCTTTTTCCTCAGAAATCATTAGCCCTGCAGAGAAATGATGGACAAAAGTCTTGCTGAAGATTGGAGTGTCCTCCTCCTATAGGTTTAAGCGGCCCCACATGTCCCATTATAGCAGCATCGCAGGGATGAGGGATGGGGGTAGAGAAAGAGAGGAGACTTCCATCATCTTCCAGCCTCATAAAGCAGGATCACCCCAAAGCACTTCAGCCAGCAGCGACATTAAAGACAAACCAGGGAGAAACGTCTGGTTAAAGATCCCTCAGAGGTGCAATCACGTGTGATGTTGTTTGCTCGTCAAGGCAAAGGAAAGACACTGCAAGAAGCACTTTTAAACAGTGAGAGCTTACTCCTCAACCCCAAAATTAGTAAGGACCAAGGCCAGGTTGGATGGAGATTGGAGCAGCCTGGTCTAGTAAGAGGTGTCCCTGCCCATGGCAGCAGGGTTGGAACTAGACGGTCTAAAGACCAGGTCCTTTCCAACCCAAACCATTCTGGGATTCTAAGAATGAAATAACTAAAGATTGACTTTGTCACTGAAAAACGTCACCCAGGCAAGGTTTTGTTCTTCACCCTCTCAAGAGACTCAGGACAGGCAACAGCCTGAAATGTCAATACCCTACGTGCTCTTTGAATCAATGGCAAAGAATGTATCCCGTGGCAAAGAGCTCCACAGCAGGAAGCCACAGTGTGGGACTGCTGCAAAAACACAGCCTCAGAGTCTGCCTCCCCCTGGGAAGCAGTGTCACATCTCAGGCAGAAAATACCCAGCAAGACTCCCAAGAATGTCACCCTGTGCCAAAGTCACCACGAGGAGTCTCGCAGGAGAAGGAGCAAACCCCTAAGCAAAGCCAAGGGAAGTGCTGACACCGGGATTCGTCTTGCTTAACTTAATAAGTGCAGACACCTACATCTGAGCTACTCATTCCACACACCTGTCTCTCTGTAATGAAGAGAAATAGGCACTGTTAGGACACAAATCGATTTTAGGCGTCCGCGGGAGCAGATAAAACCCGAGCCGAAAGCGCTTGAGCGGGGAAGTCGCAGCTCCGACGTCCAGGCTGCCCGTGGAGCAAATCCCTCCCGGCCACGAGACAGGGGACAGCAGCAGGAACTGGCCTAAGAGCAAGATGGGTCATCACCAGAGGAGAGCTGATGTCTGGAGACAGCCATGGCTGACAGGCGAGCGCCCACACCCTCCTCTCCATCAGAGCCTCTCACCTCTGGGGACCGGCCAGGAGGGAACAGGGATGACAGACACATTAGCACCTTCTTCTTGTTGACAGCTCGTTTTCATCCTAGTCCTCATCCTCCACTAATTATTTCCTTTTGATTTGGAGACTTCAGATGGAATGATGTGGTTGTGGCCTCCAACTACTGCAGTGGGGCTGAAGAGGGGGAGAAAAGCCCTGAATGACAGGGGACTCAGAGAAGGGGGAGCAGAAAAGCAGCAGTTTCACTTTAGAGATGTTTAGTGAACATTTTTTGCCACAAGGCTAGTGAAACACTGGAAGACTTTTCCCAGAGAGATGGTGAATGCTCCATCCCCAGGAATATTCCAGCTTCGATGGGGCTGGGAGAAACCTGGTCTAGTGGAAGGTGTCCCTGTTCATAACAGAGGGATTGGACTAGGTGGCCTTCAAAGGTCCCTTCCAACCCAAGCTATTTTATGATTTTATCAATCTTCAGGCCAGACCTGAGAGTTACAGTATGCTGCACTGAGTTTTGGGGCTGCAGAGATTTGGGACTGACTCAGGGAGTCCAGAAAAGGTTGAGGTCCTATAGCAAAAGAGCACAGACCAAGTACCCGAGGTGGGACAAGGAGGATGACGTCTAGAGGCGTCCAAAAAGCAGCACAAATAGATGGCAGGGTAATCTAATGGGCATGTTTTCAACCCTGGAGGGCCACTCTACCCGCTCAGGCCCCATGCTGGGCACGAAGCATAAATCTCTGCGATGCTTCTTTAAATTAATCCATGGGAAGAGACTCGCTAAGCGGCAGAAGGTCAGCGAGGGTGATTCAGACCAGTGGTTTGGAGAATTCTTATTCTGACCGATAACCAAAGCTCAGGAAGGAAAAGGGCATACGCTCACAGGAGAGGGAAGGCAAACAGCCTGCACACAACCACAGCCCCTGTGGGGTGTAAAACGCTCTCTCAGCCCTGCCTCCAGCATCACTGGCAGCCCTGCTTATCCTGCAGCTTTGGGGTGCCACAAGCAAGCAGCCATGAGGGTCGACTGCCCGCTCCCAAACCACTGGGGCACACACCAGACAGCGAGAAAGCGCCCGAGGGAAGGGCCAGCAGCCCCACGTCCCTCGTGTGATGTGATGTGAGCCGGGCTGAAAGGCCCCTTCTCTCTCTGCACCCTCCTGGCCAGTGGAGCCACAGGGACCCGAGGCACCAGCGCACTCACAGCACGTGGGGACCAACGTGGGGCCGGGCCACGCACCCCCAGGGTGCAAATCCTCCACCCGCTCGCAGCTTCCTCCAGCCCAGGCATTTGTATTAAACGGTCTGTTGGAGATTTGCCAGTAGTTTTCAAGCTCTGACAGCCCTGGTTTTTTTTTTTTATTTCAGTTGCCTTTAAGCCGCCCCATGGAATTTTCATATATAAATATGGAAATATGCAAAACCCCGCAGATTTATAGGATCCGACACTGCGGTTTAAATGAATCCCCCATGATCTTGTCTTCTGCTCATGCCCCCTTCCCCACAGCACCCCTTTCCTCTGGTCTCTGGTGCAGCTGCTCCATGAGGAGCAGTAATCCTTCCCAGGCAGCTCCAGAGACACGTCCATCCCTTCCTCTGCCTCCCAGCCTACTAATGACCCATCATTCACATAGCTGGGATACTGCTCAGCTGCTTCTCTCCCACATCCCTGGGAGTGTCCAAGGCCAGGTTGGACAGGCCTTGGAGCAACCTGTTCTAGTGCAAGGTGTCCCTGCCCACGGCAGGGGGTTTGATCAAAGATAGTCCCTTTAAGGTCCCTTCCAACCCAAACCATTCCATGGTTCTGTGATGATTCTATGATTCAGCTTTGAGCTGGACAGGGCAAGGCAGCCCTGGGGATACAACCACAGTTGCAGGCAGTGGAGAATCCACACTGTGCAGCTGCGGGAAAAGCCTTGATCAGGTCCTGGGTGGCCCCAGAGAAGACGGACCCAAGACAGAAATCTCCCGGGCATGCAACTCCCACTGGGAAAAAAAACTCCTCTGCCTACGGCTCCCATCCCAGGAAAGCCCTGCCATCGCTTTGGGGTTAAATCAAAAACTAAAAGCTCTGCCTGGCACCACACTTTCCCTTCATGCCCGGCTGTGCCGGAGGATCACAAGGGAAAAGCTGACTCGGAGGGGATTTGGTCCCACAACTGTGGTGGGAGCCGAGGGCAAGTTGAGGTTTCTTTACCCTCAGTGAGACAGGAAAATGCAGCATGTCCCTGGGGACACAGGCCCTTGGCACAGGGCGAGCTCCCGGTGATTCTTTTGGACTGGAAACCCCTCAGGGCCTGCTTGGAAAAATGCCTTTCCTCTTTTCCAAATTGCTCCAGAGCAGCTGAGCGCAACAAAAACCAACCCTGAGCTCACAACTCTGAAAATGCAGTCCCCCTGGGCAGGGCCATGTGGATTTCCCCAGAGAGGGGCACGGCCAGGGGCTCCTCTGAGCTGCACGGCCATCCCACGCAAATTAAAAATAAATTTTAAAAATTATATAAATAAAGATTAAAGTAACGGCGGCCCATACGAGGCTGATGCTTCCCTGGTTTAAATGAGTGAAAATCGATTAAAAAAGAAGAGAAAGTAATAACATATGTTTGTTAGTAGAGTGTTAAAGAAAGTCAAATCGGTAACCTGGAGAAAATTGCTCCTTCAGTATGTGCAACAAGAGCCGGTTAAAATCATCTTCCAGCAGCCATATATTTTCTTATAGGTGCCCCATATTCCCCCCCTGAATTCCAGCTTGTTTAACCAGCTCACTGCAGCGCTGAGAAAGCAGCTGGAAAATGGCTGTGGCACCCTGTCGACCTCTGCCTCTCCCACTTGTTTTGAGAGAGAAATTGGGAGTTTGGCTCCTGAACAAGAGCTTGGTTTGTAAAGCTTTGAGGACACACAAGGAGGAAAGCCCAGAAGAGCTGGGGCTGATTTCCTAAGCACAAGCAATGCAGCCTTTGTTTAACAAACTGGGGAGCTGAAAACACAAAACATCTTTGCCTGGGAGAAGGCAGCACCACTTCCTCACCGAGTTTAGCATTTCTCCTTGATTATTTCGTATTTTATATTTTTTTTTCCTTTTGGCCTATTTTCTGCATCAAGAGAATTTCAATTTCCCTCCAAAAGCAACTTGATAAAGATCATAAGAAGATAAAAAAGTGTGGGGAAAAAGTGTTGGCGCAGCTTCTCCTGAAGGAGATGCCTATAAACAGCTGTACTGGAGCATGTAATTCTTTCAGATAAACCATATTTGTTATTTTCTAAGACACTTTAAATTTAAAACCAGCAAGTTTGGTGTTAGACCTGCACTTGGTTATCAGGTTGACGCATCCTGATTAACCAAGGAGAATTAACCTCTCGGAGTGCAGAAAAAGCTGATTATTTAAAATAAATCAAAGATTCTTTTCCAGTTCAGATCACACGCACAGTCAGTTATTTTAATGCATTTTTGGCTGCACAAGTCCTGGCGTCCATGAGTTTGCTGAGCTGTTCTGCCAGCGACTCCCTGCGAACCCTGAGCTTTTCCTGCACGCACCTCTAGCCAGAGCCTTTCCCCCTGCCAGGATTCACTGGAGGGAGGCTAAGGAAGGGCAAAGCACGTCATCCTGGCTTGCCAGCCCGCAGCAAGGAGTGCCCAAGCCTCTGCCACGTCTCCTTCACTCCTTTCTCAAGCCCTTCCACCCTCTCCCACTTCACCCCCGGCGTGAATCACACCACTCTCAACTCGTGACACCATTAGCTTTTGCTGTCACCAGAGCTGACAATTCAAAAGGCCCTGGAGAGCTGTCTGCAGAGACACAACAAATGAGATCTCTTAATTAACACCTCCCTTAACTAAATAAATTAATTTTATGCAGCTGATATGTCGTGTCTTCACAGTTTGAGGGTGACTGAGTAGCTGAAAACATCCCTCCCCTCCGAGCTGCTGGAAAGACTTTTTTGCTTGACAGTGTTTCTATAAACAATCCCTGCTCCGAGGTGGCTGTGGGTGTGTGTCAGGCAGTGAAAGGAGGGAGGGATACCTCTGGAAGCAGGCCAGCTAGCATCCCTCTGCTCCAGCATCCCTCAGCACTTGGGCTCCCAGGAGAAACACCTCACCTGGACCAGGGCGGGGAAGAAAACCCCCTGCAACAGAAGAGATGTGAGATGTTGACTCTTGTATCCTGCAGAGACAAGGCAACCCAGCTCCTTCACTTCCCTGGAGCAAAAGCAGCTGCAGCTATGGCAAAGCATGGAGAAAAAACCAGGATGCTTCACCTCTCAAGTGAAGGTCCCTGAACACAGCCTTGCAGTGAGTGCTACAAAACCTAATAGCAAAGATAAACATAGAAAGGACTTCAGCACACGAGAGTTGGGATTTCAGCCCTTGACCTAAGGGGCTGGACAAAGCAGATCCCACACCCTCACAAGCAGCTCCCTCCTCATATTTAAATGTGGAAGATGGCTGCACATTGAGACTTCACATCCAGCATGGATCCTGATGGATCCATCCCTCAGCCAAAGCCACAAGCATGGCATAGCTCAGATTTTATACCTACACACCCCCTCATCTCCAAATCCACCTTTCCTTGCAGCTGACACACACATGTGCACACTGGCCTTTTTACCTTTTTTACCTTTTATCTCTTTTCCCTTTGCTTTTCTCTCCCTTTTAACCCAACAAGCAGGGTCCTCCTTGGCAAGGAAGGAAGGAAGGAGAGCTGGGCTCTGGTCAGCATGCCCACAACTTGTTTTCTATGAAGCAGCCACTGGTAACACGATAAAAGCCTCCTCTCTGCCCTTTGATGGCTGAGGAAGAAGAAAAAAAAAAAAAAAAACAAACCTGAAAGCTTACCACTAAAAAAGACATTCTCCTCCGGGTCTGAATCACCAGCACAGCTTTTGGTCCTTGAAGAAATGCGATAATCCAAGGGAACAGACTCAAGGCCAAAATCAGATTGTATTATCCAGGTTATCACCAGGGCGCCCTGCAGAGATGCAGCCAAGAATTATTTCCTCCTCCCTCTCTTTCGCCTGGTGGAGCATGACAGAGAGAGAGACTCTTGCTATTCTTATTTATTTTTTTTTCAAAGGAAAATAATTAGATTTTTCAAGAGGCTTGGATTGAAAATCAATTTCCCAATTAAAAAGCGTAGGGTTTATAGTTAGTGCAGGATTTAAGCTGGGACTATTTGTTTGCCTCCTGGGATCAGTGCACGAACCTCAAGCGTCATCGTTGTCACTACCAGGACAAAAACTTTTTAAATAACCTTTGGGGGAACTGTTTTCCTGCTCAAAACCAGTTTAAAGGAGGGGTAACAAAAAAGGTTATACCAAGTGAAACTGCAGCAGGCAGCCAATATTGAAAGGTGTTATAAAGCAACGTCCAACTTCTTCACAAGAGCAAGAAAAACAGTCTCCAACAAATCAGAGTTTGGTAGAGGTGGATGCCCTGATGTGTGCTAAGGGGCTGCTTAACTCTGAATTTCCCCCCTGAGGGGGTACCAACAGCATCTCTTCCTTGCCCAGCTCCTCTGCTCACCTCCAAAGGAATTGGTTCAAGGCTTAAACTCTCTTATCGCCCACAAACAGAGCTTGACCTCTGCCGTATTTGCAGCAAGTTCCTATTACTTTGGGGTGATTCAGAGCTAGAAGCTGATTATTACAAGCCAGGAAGGAGAATTCTGAGTTCTGTGGTGTTTACAGTTTTTATCACAGAAAAATCCACCTGCGCCAGCTATAAAAACAGATAAAATCTCCCAGCGAAACCTGCCCTCCTCAAGATCCCTCGTCACTAACAAGCCCCTGTATGCTCCGGCAGCGGCCCCCCCAGAGCTGTAAGGTTTTCCTCCAGTTCAATCTGGCCTGTGATCTTGGCTTAGAGGAGCTCTAGAGGCAACCTGAACGCTGCCAGCACAGCACATGGCCGTGCTGACCAGGGTCAGAGCAAGTTGGATCAATGCTCCCTTCACCTCAGCACCAGCACTCACTCACAGCACAGACCAAGGGGAGAGGGAAGAAAAGCAGGTTAAAAAAAAAAAAAAAAAAGTTATGTCTCTTTTCGTGTAGCAGGGGAGCTGCTTTCACACTCAGAGCACAGGAAGCTCATTCGTGGCAGTGCTTCACTCGCTCCCAGGCATCAGGGGGATTTTGTCTCCTGCCACTGCAACAGAATCACAGAGTCACAGCATCACAGAATATGCTGAGCTGGAAGGGACCCACAAGGATCATCGAGTCCAGCCCTCAGCCCTGCACAGGACCATCCCCAAGAGTCACACCCTGTGCCTGAGAGGATCATCCAAACACTCCTTGAGCTCTGTCAGCCTTGGTGCTGTGCCCACTGCCCTGGGGTGCCTGATCAGTGCCCAACCACCCTCTGGGGGAAGAACCTTGTTCTAATATCCAACCTAACCATCCTCTGGCACAGCTTCAGGCCGCTCCCTCGGGTCCTGTCACTGTTGGTTGGCGAAGCCAACAGTATTCCAGAGTGTGACATCCATCCAAGCCCATTCTGAGGCGGATGGGATTTGCTGCCATAAGAAAATGCTGACTGCGTCCTCTGGGAAGGGGCTGGGCAGTGGGGAACTGCCTGCTCAGGCCAAACACCAGCAGGGAGGGACCTGAGCCATTAGGAAAGGGAGGTGTGGGGAATGGGAAGGAGACACTTGAGGAGCACCGAGGTGAAGACACGAGTTGAAGAGCAGGAAATCCAGGAGGTGGCCCAAAGATAACTTGGAGGGAGGAGTGGTGAAAGAGCAAGGAGCAGTGCTGAGGGAGCTGCAGGAGCCTGAGGGCGAGGAGATGTTGAAAGCCATCACAACGAAGCGGTGGAGAAGGAGTGCAGGGGGTTGGCACCCAAAGGAGAGGAGACTGCACACAGCCTCGAAGGCTTTTAGGGTTTCTCAGAGCCCTGGTGCCACCAGGGAGGATTTGATGAGCTGAAATAAAACCCCTCACCTTGCATTTTAAAAAGTGTCTATCTCCTGCAGCCCAAGAGGGAAGAGAAAAGGAGGGGGGGAAAAGTGCAACCCCCTCTTACAAACTGCAAGGGAAGGAAGGAATTGGGAGACAGGCAGAACCCCAAGCTTGACTCACAGCTATTGATGGAAATTAAATGAGTTTGCCTGCAATTGCCTCCTTCCCACACTTTTTTCCCCTCTCCCAGCTCATCCTTTGGTCTTTCTCACCCAGAGAACCACCAGTTCTAGTGGACCCATTTCACCAGAGCTTGAAAAGACAATGGACCTCACCAGGAAGAGCCTTCCCTCCACGAAAGGCATCCCTCCTCTTCTCATCTTCTCGAGGGAAGGGCTCAGCTTGGCTTGGTCCCACCTAAATCCCAGGGCCAGAAGCTTCAATGAGTCCAATAGTCATGACCCAGCTCAGCTTTTTGATCAAGGTGTTCCTCCAAACAAAGAGGGGAAAATCCTCTGCCTGCTGAAGAAGGAAGAGTTTCTGGTTTGGAATTTTTACAAAGCTACTGCTTCCACAAGGGAGGGAGATATTCATCAAAGTTCACTCTTCAGTGAAAAAAAAAAACCTCCCCAAGATAACCTGGAGTTCCGAGGGGAAATAAGCCAAGGGACAAAGCCGTGTGGGACTGCTGGAGGGGACGAGAGCTCAGGCAGCACATCAGCACCGTTTGGATGCCCTGAGATGACATTATCACTTTTATCCTCAGCTCTTCCTTCCAATTCCCAGAGAGTGAAGCGAAAGAAGAAGTTTTCTGAGGGCCAGGCAAGCACAAAGTGCACTTTGACAGCGCTACCTACGCAGTGCCTGCTGCCTGTACTCATTGGGACAGCTAAAAGCAGCAGGGATGAGCCCAAGGGAGGCATGGGAAGACCATGGAACACGCAATGTCTGGGGTCCCAACCCTATTGGTGTGGTGCCACTCACCCCCTCCATTTGAGGTAGAATTAGCCCCTTCATTTTACAAGATACAAACGCATTTGCTGCCCCACTGTCACCCTCTCTCTCCCTGCCCAAGTCATTCTCAGCTCTCAGCGTTACTGGCCGCTTGAGGACTGTGTTTAGAAGCTCACAAATTTCTTTTCCTTCATTTTAAACAGTTTTTAAAACCTAATTTTTGCTTCCCTGCTGTCTTCGCGGACGCGCCTCAGCTAAAAAGGCGGCTTCGGTGACATATCATTCATCCAGGGCCTGAGAGGGAGCAAAGAAATTGTTCACTCACTCCACAAACAAGCACAGGAAAGCCAATATTCCCTCCCCTTCCTGCTGTGCCATTAAACTAATTTTATGCATGAGGTGAGATTGCATCTTTCCTAAAAATAATAATAATAGTAATAATAATGAATACATTTTTCTCCAGTGACAGCAGCAGTGATGAGGTTTTGCTTTACCACAAAGTAGACGTTTCCAGAGAGCACATCCAGAAGCTGTCCGGTTAAAAGTGCTCCAGGAACGGTCAGAATTAGCAGGTGAAGGAACTTATGAAGCTTTCTGGGTTATTCTGGAGCAGGAAGTTTAAGCAATCACACACCATGTGAAAGATATACACAAACCTGTTTCCAAAGCAGTGCCCTTCCAAGGGCAAATCGATGCCTGGAGGATTCACAGCTGGACTGAAAGAGCAAACTAAGACCACTGAGGCAGAGATTCACAGGTACCAACTTTGTGAAGGATTATGCTTAAATGAGTCCACAAAATGTGACTCTGGACACAAATGCCAGTGGGGAAAAAAAGGATATCCAAAGCGCCTAGGGAAATCTCCAATCCCCACATCACCTACAGAGAGCTCAAGGATGGGTCCACTCATTCCTTTCAAGCCCCAAACCCCTGTTGTAATGAGGAAGGGGACATGGGAAGATAAGCAGGTAAGTCAAGTCCTTGCAGAGGTGCCAAGAAATGCAGAAGCAGCTTTGGAGAGAGAGCACGTTGCAAGGAGACATCTCAGGAGAGAGTCTGTCTGTACCATGCAAGGAGAAGGACGGAGGAAAAAAGCTTTTAGCACCTGTTTGCTTGCACTTATAAATAAGGAAAGAGGCAACTGCAGTTAGAGAGGACAGTAGACACCAATCTCTCCTTGAATCCTGGTTGCTGTCCCCTCTGTGAACTCCTCACTTCATGACGGCTGCAGCTGCAGGAGGAGGGAAAAGGCGAGGGAATCGCATCCCGCTTCCTAACGGAGGCGGGCACGGAGGAGGCACAGCTCTGATCACACATGCAGACACATCTCCCAGAAAGGAAAGCTGAGAAACAGATCACCTATAATTAGAGAGCAAGAGTTGTAAATACAGCAGTGGAATTAAAAGCAGAGGTAAGTCCAGAGCGGAAAAGCAGAGCTTGAACACAGTCAAATCTCCATCCCAGCTGTTTGACCAGCCCTTGGACCTGGTTTGCACTGCCGTGGCACTCAGAATTCCCAGCCAAAGGACTTCACACATCCAAGATGATGGTGAGGGCTTAGCTAGCACAGCAACTCTGAGCACGCAGCCCCTCATGCCAGTGGGAGACGGGAGAAACCCCTTTTCCACAAACAGGGATGGAGATGCCTACTCCCAGGATTAGCTTCCAGTGTTGGATATGTTTGGCGTGGGTGACAGAGTGCAATCATTGCAGAGCTGTTACAAGCAAGGTTACAGACACCGTGGCCACTGATTAAAGCACGGAACGTGCTGTGTTAAGCAGAGTGTCTTGCTATTTACAGCCCAGCACATGAGGTCAGGGAGCACCGCTCCCTTAAGCCAGAGGCCACAATAAAACTGCTGTTTAACACAAAAGGGCGCCCAGACCATCTTTTCCCCCTGCCACAGGGTGCCCTGAGCACCCAAGGCTGTCTGTTAGGTGGTTGTGACCCACAGCTGTGACCTCCACGCCTCACCAAATCAGCAAGGTCCTCATCAGCTCACCCATCCTCCTTGGAGCCCCGTGTCACTTGGCTTTGCATCATCTATCAGGAAAGGCCAGTGAGGAGAGAGCAAAGTCCTGAATGATAACAAGCAATAAATAAAGGGAGAAATGCAGCAAAGCAGTTGGCAAGCCCAGTTCTCTGGTCACAAGACAGACAGAAGGCCATTGCAGCACACGCAGCAAGCTCTTGGTTTTCCCTCTCCTGTCGGGCACTCCAGAAGTCTATATTTTCTCCTGTAGGAGAAAGTTAAGGGTGTTGGCACCCTCTGGCTGTGCTTTAGACTAAAGATACTCTTAACACCAGCTCCTCACTCCCACTCGAGGGTGAGACAGAGCTGGAAGACTTCAGTCCCCATCATGTGAAGATACACCCATAACCTCTACTCATCGGGAGATCCAAACAAAGCTGCGCCAAAGATTCGACACCGCCCTTGCAGAAGGCACTAAACACAACCAGTGCTGGATGAGCTGACCTCCCTGTCAATGCCTGGTTTCACAGCAGAGATGAAAAACCACCTCTGACAGCCCAGCAAGCGCGGCAGTGAAGCTGTGGAGCAACGCCAAGGCACCGTGACCTCCAAGTCCCGCTGAGGAGACCAGCGGGACTGGGAGCAGCCGACCGCAGGCAACAGCAGTCCCGGCTGGAGTCAGCCTCCTGGCTAATTCCACTAGCATGCAGAGAGAAGCCACACCATCAGCTATTCCCCAGTTATTTTTAGGACCTGATGACTTTCCTGGAAGCATGCCACGGCGGCAGGTCACAGGGATGACTGCAGGAGGGACGAGAGCGGCCCCTCTGCCAGCACAGCACTGGCAGCAGTAGAGGTTTGAAAGAGTTGCTGATAAACACCTGAGTGTAGCAAGGGTGAGCTCCAGCTGCAAGCCCTCCATCCTCCTCCTCTCTTTCCCCTCTCACCTGTGGAGCAGCAGCCAGTGCCAGCCCCAGGGCTGCCCACTGCCTGCTCTGTCCCCACACAGCCTGGAGGGGCTGCAGGGCTGGCAGCTCTGGCACACAGGGACTGCTTTCATCTCAAGGCCATGGGCAGGAGTCCGTAACTGTTACTGAACAGGGAGACCTGGAGAGAGGGCACTGCCCTTGGAATGGGATAAAGACAACAGCAAAAAGCCTCACAGGTTGGGTCCCAGGGCGAACGGGCACCTCCAAGGCAAATGGCACCCACCAGCTGGGGCGACCACTGCCCACAGCCCTGACCAACACTTCAGCTGTCTTGGCATCTCCTAGACTGCTGCTGGCCATCAGGAGAAGGAGCTCAACACTTCAGAAGGGATTAGGCTGAAAATTAATGACACTTTCCTTCATGCTGCCAGATAGATGCAGCAGAGAGGCAGGAAGGAAGGCAGCTCCAGCAAGGAGCCTGGTTTTCCACCTCGTCTAACATGTTGCCCCCAAAACAGTCTCAGAAGCAATGCATTAGGACAGTGGCAGTGGGGAGAGGAGATGAGAAATGGACTGCCCACACGTGGGAGAGCAGGTGGAGGTGAGCACAGCGTTGCCTTCGGGTTTGAGTTCCCACAGAATATTTACTCTCCCCTCACACTCGGGGGGAACGCTCCCGTGTACGGCACAGCAGGGCTTGCCTGGTGAAATCTTAATGCTGGGGCACCCCGACTGAGCAGAGCCAAGGTAAAGCTAAATAAATAAAGAGAAGGTGTGAGAATCTCAATATTCCTTTTGCTGCTTTAGAACCCAAATCAACAAAGGTGGGAATTGAGGGGGGAAGAAAAATGGGATACGCAGCGCTTTGAAGTCATTCTGCAGATGAACGAGACAAAGGGCTTTTTGGGGGGAGAACAAGACACAGCCCAACTGCCTCATATTTGATCTTATAAAGTTTGACCTGGCTGGGATTAGAAGAAGTATAATTCTGACAATAAATCAAACAATAAATCCACCTTGGGGCCACATTCTGTGGATCCACAGAGGCAGGAAAGAGCTGGAAGGAGCGGGCAGAAGTTTTGCAATTTAAATTCTTACCAGTTCACCCCCGTTAAAGTCCTGCCCTGTCAAGGAGGAGTTTGAACAGTCTCACCCAGTGCTGTGCCCATGGTATCACACACTCCCACTGCTGGGATTTGTCCCAGGGAGCACCACATAGCTCAGGAGCTCACAGCCCAGATCCCTTCCTGAGGGTGCCAGGGAAACCATGATCCAAACTGAGTGTTTTACAGGGCTGGCTTCTCTCAGCTAGGGAACCCCCAGTCCTACCTCAGTGACCCTTTCATAAGGTCTGAGAACCTGATTGCCCCCCATCACAGAGGGAAGCCCAGCACAGCCCAGAGAATTCCCACTCTGCTGAGAAATTCCTCATTTTTATCCTTCCATGAAATGATTTCTTCAGATTTACCTGCAGCCCAATTATACATCAAAGCATTAAGAGAATAAAAAACCTTGATGTGTGCAAACTGTTGCTTTACTAAATTAGTTTGGTTGGTTGTATTGTTTAGGATTTTTTGTTGTTGTTGTTGTTAATGCATTCTGATCCTATATCTGCTCTGCTTTGCTGTATGAAAAAAAGAGCTGATAAGAACGAATCTAAAACCTGCAATAATGACAGGGAAGGGGAATAGAGTTTTACAGATGGGCATTAAGGGGGTTAGCAATGCACATTTTTGAGGCAGGAGATTAGGAAACGAGGTGAAGCATCACGGCAAAGGGGTTTTATTTTGGCTGCCTTGAACTTCCACATCCTCCCCTCCTCCCGGTTTCCCCATGTGATAAGACTGATCCCGATAACTAAGCATATAATTGAAATTAAACGAAGGTGGTGTAAAGTTCAAACAGATGCACTTGCTAGTCCTTTGCCAGAGCTGTGTGCATGCAGAATGGGAGCGTTGGCACCCAGCTTTGCTCCCTCATCAAGAGGAATTGTTGGAATATCTGATGGAGCACGCATAAGGCTCAGGCTGGTTAAGCAGTGACAGTCAGGGAATATGAATGAACACGAGAGTTTTTAAAGGCCTTAGAGGAATTAGGTGCCCAAAATACCCACAGGCAGGCACTTAATTCCCCTGAAAACCCAGTATTTCAACCACCTTGCTCAAAAGATTTCTTTAGATAATCCAGAAAGCTGACATAATACCCAACAAAGGTTTTTAATTTTCCTTTTCTTTTTTTTCCTGAGATCCAACATTACAAATTTGGTCTTAGCCTTCTCCTTGCGAGGCCTCCAAGCCTTTTGGGAAGTTTCAAGGTGCATTTCCTAGCTATTATGGTAATAAATGAAAAAAAGGCTCCAGACTAGTGGAATGGCTACAACCTGCAAGCAGGGAAACCACTTTTCTTCCTCACGCCCACTCGCATCCCTCCACTGCCCATACTTTCAGCAAACAGTCAACTTAAATGCTGCACCATTGCTGCACCTAAACCAAACAGAAACATCCAATCCCATGAGCCAAAAGCATCCCTGGTGCCCTCCTGGGGATATCCCTGCAGACAAGGTGAGCTCAGCGACTTCGCTACCCCATCCCTTTCACAACAGGCAAAGGCACACAAAACCCAGCGAGGTTATCACAGAGCACCTCTTGTTTCCCAGCCCTAGAAAGAGCTGTGCAAATGGGATATCTCCCAGAGCTCAGACTGCAAACTGCTGCCATCAGCCTCCCCGAGGCTGCGCAGCATCCACGGCTCCCAATACTTTGGAAGCCCTTCTCCATCAGTGGGAAAAGTTATTTTCGAGGCCATATTGTGCCAGGGCTGGAAGCAGGCTCTGATTACCATTTTGTGCCTGCTTAACCCAAGCAGGAAATATCAGAGTCCAAGACTCCAGGGAGTCTCTTACCTGTGGGGGGTTCGGCAGAGACGCCTTGTTTGGATGACACCATCTGCCCCCCGTCTGGCCTCCTCCAAGAAAGAAGGACAAACGGACAAAGAGGGATTGGGCAAACAGATTTAAAGGAAAAAAATAAATCAATTCAAAAGCACCAAGAATCCTGCAGGCTCCTGACCATGTGGGGAAGTTATTACTGTTTAGAAGAAAGCCACCTGCAACAGAAGGGAGTGAAGCCAGCAACCGAGATACATATCAGGCGACGGGAAGGAGGGTGGGACGTGATGAGAATTGGCATAAATATGAGGCTGAGGCAGAAATCATAGGAAAATAAGGGAAGGAGAATGAGCGTTGGGCTGCATGGCATCCCTGGGTCATTGGATCCGGCCCTCCTGCAAGCTCCTGCTAAAAGCAGGAAGGGTTTCGTCCCCCTCTATTCCCACAGGAAGGCTGGTCCATAGCCCGACCGCTCTCTAATTGTCACAAACGATCTTCCAGTTTCCAGGCTGAATTTATTCTGGGCCAGTTTACGTACATTTGTTCTTGTGCCAACACTATCCTCGGGCATAAATAGTTCTCCTTGGCTGATGCTCTCCCCTCCCCATCTTCCGCCAGTGTATTTATAGGCAGCTATCTTCCTCAGCTTTCATTTGGCTAATTGAATTAAGTCAGGCTTTCCTCGTCTCCCCTCCAAACACACACGAGCTCCATTTCTTTCATCGTGTTAGCAGCCCCTTCCCAGCCCTGGCTCTGAGGAAAACACGAGGCTCCCAATCACCAGCAGTGATCTCTCCTGGAAAACGGATGCTTGTGAGCCGAGTGCCTAATTGCAAACTAACAGAGACAGGCTCGTCTTTTATCCTGTCAGCTATTTTGAATCAGTTAAAGATCATAAATAGCGTTCTGGAGCACGGGCAGGTCCCGCAGTGCTTTGCAGCGTGTTCAGTTTACATTTTGGCCGAGTTGTCTTGCTGTAATCCTGAACCAGTCCTTCTTTTTCCAATTATGCTACAGCACTTTGTGAAACCATGCGATGTCCGTCGGATTAAATATTATCCTATTTGGTGTCAGACAGCAGCTCATATTGCAAAAGGAGAAAGCTGTGGCCAGCAGAGGGGAGGGCAACAGGAGGTTCTGTTCCTGCTTTCCTTGGGAAGAGAGAAGTCGACAGCAGACTGCGCAGGATGGAAATATTGCTGCCTCACTGAGCATTTGGGGAAGTCTAATCCAGGGACATCATCCAAACAACTGAAGATCATGAAAAAGCGGCAAAACGTGGCAATTTGGGGTGGTCCTGTGCAGGGCCAGGAGCTGGACTCGGATGATCCTTGTGGACCCCTTCCAACTCAGGATATCCCACGATTCCATAAGATATACTGAGGTGACAGAGGCCAGGGAACTCAGATTCAAGAATTTTAAGGCAACTATTCAAGGAGCTGTTTGAGCTGTTTTAAAGCTTATTTTAGCAAAAGCCAGAATACCAGAAAAGCTTTCAAATTGTGGAAGAAGCTAACATGCATATAAAGATACACACATAGGATATGGTGAGCAAATCCACAGAGTTTTAACCGAATTTGACTTTACACTGGTTTGGGGTGGTAGAATTTACTGATTCTTGGGGCCAGTCCTGTGCAGAGCCAGGAGCTGGACTTTGTTGATCCTTGTCGGTCCCTTCTAACTTAAGATGTTCTACAATTCTATTTTGTTTAAATATAACAATGCTAATAAGGTTATATATTTCATGCCACTGATATTTCTCATTTTCTAACCAGATGTTGGTATTTCCTTCAATATGAGTGAAAAGGGGACAGATTAATAAATGCAGCCAACTGCCAGAGGACTCGATCTTAGAGGTCCTTTCCAGCCTTAATGATTCCACGATTCTGTGACTCACCCAGGATATGGCTCAAACCTGGCTGCGAGGCAGTCGCCATCCTCTTTCCAGGAGGTTTCTGGATATGACAGCTCAAGGAAAGCAGAGGCACAGGAACTCAGAATACCGCCTTTGCAGCTGGTATTAGGCTGACAGTTAAAAAAGGACCCTGTTGAAGAGCGACTCTGCTTTTCAACCCATCTGATAATGTTTGTTAGCCCAGCAAAAACTGGTGCCTGCCTTGTGCAAGCACCTTCTCTCCGCTTCTCAGGATGACCCCGAGCAGCTCTCCAGCTCAACAGCAGCTTTGTCGCACTCCACGCAGAATAACAAACTTCTCGTGCTTCGCCTCGGTCTCCTCTTGACATTGACCAGTGAAAGCCGCCCCTGGCGTCATCAAAAGCAGAGGTGAAGGGGCACAGCAGTGTTTCAGAGGCCACTAACCCCAGAGAGGTGCTACTGCTCTCCGAGGCAGCGCAGAGGAACACGGCGTTGCCCCCCACGTGCCGTCCCATCACTGCTGACTGAGCAAGGCACTGTTTGTTCCCCACACTGCACCCCCCAGCCGCTCGCTGCAGGACTGGGAACAAGATTCGTGGGATGATTTTTGATCGCCCAGCAAGCAAGACAGGCTCCCTACAGCCAAAGCTGAGGAGAAAAGGTGCAGCTGGAGACCAATTTGCTGTAGTGCGACCGCCAGAAGCAGCGGAGAAAAATGGAAATACCCTCCAAGAATCCCAAGCCTTCCAATAAATAAGGAAAGCTGTTGTCGAGATGTAAAATAGGCAGGTGTTATTCGCAGGAAAGCAAGTTGTAGTGGGGTGCAACAGAGCCAGAGGAACAGTTATCCACAGCCTATCCCTCTCATTTTTTTTGTGGAAATCGCCGTGCTGGCTCCAAAACACGAAAGCCACGACCGTTTCCAGCAGCGTTAGAAACACAACCAACACATCAACCATTCGTCAGAATGACAAAACTAGCAGGAAAGGAGGAGGGGAAATACGTTCTTTTTCGAGCACCTCCACGGGGGATTTGCAGAAACTGGGTGATGAAAATTAAGCAAGTGGCCAGAATCCTCCAACACAGCACACTTCATTTGTGATTTTACGATTCTGGGTTGCTGGGGCTTTTCTGAGCCAACAATTTCTGCTAAAAGAGAGAAGTGCCCACTACACAGGACTCAGAGAGGTCTTGCAATGGGGTTTCCCTCAGCTAGAAACAGGCAGATCTAGCACAAACACCTCCCAACTAAGGGAAGATTATTAATACCAAGAGAGCGACAGCAAACCATCCAGCACTGTTGAAATATTAACTTCTAATTGCAGCGTGGCAACTCCCTACAACCCGAGCCCTTCTCCTTCAAGTGGGAGAGGGTTGGCCAGCTTTCCCCTGGCTCTTCCAGTGCAACCAGGGAAGGGGCTGAGATGGATGGCCAGCCCCAGGGCAGCATGATTGATTTCCCTCGTTAGCCAGAGCGGTTAAGTGGGACAGAAGGGTGGTTTGTCTCACTCAAGTCCGATGCGAGCAGGAGGAGGTGTTGCATTTATGGTGAGGGTTGGGTGTTGCACCACACCTATGGAGCCAGGTAGGATGAGCCCCTTCTTATAGGATGACTTGTTTTTATTGTTGCTCCTCCTACAGTGAGCTTTCTCTTCTCTATACAGGAAGCAGAGGTGGAATTAAGGCTCAAACAGCTGATGCTGGCCAGGCGTGGTAGAGGAAAAGGACCTCTTGGGGACAAAGCCTGAGTTGACCACAACCATCCCCAGTTAACACTTGCACAGCCTGGCCCCCAAGGGAAAAAGTTCCCAGAAAACTTTGGTTTTAACTCACACAGCTTACTTTAGGTCTTGAGAAATCAATCCTTATTTTTCATTTCCATATTGCTATCACTCCAAAATAAAGCATTCCCAAGAACTCAATGCCCATAGTGCTGAAACCGAATCTTGCAGCGAGGCTGCAAAGGGGAAGAGAAAGAAATCACTAAAAACCACCCTGCATCCCGTGGAAAATTCTCCTGCAATCTCAGTTTTAAAGGCAGGTTAAAACTGGTTTGGGGTTTGGTGGTTTAAGGGGACTTTTTTTTTTTTTTTTGGAAATCAAACAAAGGCCCCAACCATCACACTGTGACACCCACAGCATGATGAATGTGTGAAGCAATCACTAAACGTGGCTGCCACGGGCCATAAAAGAAATGAAATATGGGAAATGGGAAATCAGGGTGGACAGGAGGAGGAGGAGGAGGGAGCAGCCCTGGTGCCTTCAAGGCAGGTGTCTGGTCGTGGTGGGAGCCCTTGGCTCAGTGGGCATTAATGGATGCGGAGCGGGGACACTGCCTTAAGAATTTTCACTGCTCCCTCCCAACCAGCTGCATCCTTCGCTCCAAAGGCAAATAAACAAGATCTCAGCTAAACACATCAGTCCAACATGGAGCTCCTCCTGAGCTCTCACCCTCCAATGACATCCATGGATCTGTGGGGGGAACTTTTCTCAGGAAAAACTCCGTGCCGGCTATTTTTCGTCCTGGCCCGCGGCTGCGCCCGGGCTCAGCCCCTCGCTCCAAGGTGGGAAGTGGGCATCTGCCTGTGTGTATAATTGGCATGTATGTAGGTCAGCCCCGGCTCGTGGGCCTGCTGCAGACACAGATGCATTTTTCTTGCATCCTTAGGCAAGCTGGGAAATGTCACTTCCTCGCTCAGCAATCACTAAACATTTTGCTGCCCTCGGTGCCCACCTGCTCCACGTGCACAGCTCTGCGGCTCTGGGAGAGGGGCTGTGAGGCAGGGCTGGAAGGCTGAGAACAGCTTTCCCCTTTTTTTATACATTTGGTTTGATTTGGGGTTTTTTTAAAGGCACACTGAGTGATTTAGAGACCGAACCAGGGGCAAACACCCCTACTCATTACTCATCCCTGTTCTCATCTGTGCCTCTGCAGAGTCCTTCACCTCTCTTTTTATTTTATCTTGTAAGGGAAACAATCAAGTTTTTATTGGAAGCTGAAGCCCAAGTAAAGCCCAGGGAGCAGAGAAATGCCTGCACAGAGAAGCTGAGAAGCTGTTGCACATCCCAAAGGCAGAGTCCTGCCCGAGGAGGTGGTGGAGGCTGCCTGCATGCAGAAGGAGCTGCACACGTGCCAGAGGGGCTGCTTTCCCTCAGTCCTGGCTCCTCCATCCTCAGGGAGGAACATCTGGAACAGGAGGTGAGTTCACAGACACAAGTCTGCTGCTGAATCCCCTGCTAGTTAAAACAAGAGGATTTGGGGAGTGGGGCTCACAGCACTGTTTGAAACAAGCACCCTACAGCAAGCACGGATGTGGCAAGTCCTTCCTGACCGGAGTGCAGAGCCGAGGGGAGAAAGATGAAAGGGATGAGTCCAGGAGGGGGAAAGGAGAAGGGAGACTGCGCAGAGCTGAAGCTCTCCAGGAAGGTAGAGGGCAGCTGAAGATGCTTCAAAAGGGACTGTGCTTTCTATCTCCTAGCAACAGATGCCAGCACAAAAACCAAGGGAGATGATGAGAAGACAGTCTTGGATGAGGAAATGGGGGCCTTTGCCAAGTCTCACCCCGATGGATCCTCATCCCTCCCCTCCTTGGGCTCCTTACAGACACCAACACCACTGCCCTCGCCACAGCCAGGCTGCTTTTTACCCCCAGTGGCCTGGGTAGGAGGTTTGGGTGTTTTCAGCCCCACTCAGAGCTCCTCTCCTGCTCTTTCCCCAGCTTCACTTGGGGCAATAAGGCCACAGTTTGGGCTTTGGCATTACAAGGGCACCCAAAGAGCTTATTAGCAAAAAGAGGGACCCCAAATATCACACACAGGATGGTGCTTAGCTGGGAGTGAGCTCTCTGGGGTCTTCTGCTGCTCAGTATTTTAGGCTCCATCTGCTTCCCTGCAAGTGTATCCATCTGCAAACAGGGCAATATTTACAGACCCCAAAGCCTCTGGCACCAAGAGGCTTTAACCCATTAGTAAATGGCTGGAGGACACCACACTCAGGGCTTTTAGAGACATTAGGAGGGAGGGAAAAAGCCCTGTGTCTACAGGAAAATCCACCCTGCTCATCTCTGTATCAATTACAGAAGAGGCATTAAAAGGTTTTAGTAATGATTTCTTGTCAATAACCTGGATCTTCAAGTCCCAGTGTTCTTAGTCAAACTCTCCTGGGAGCCAGACATCCCAGCAAGAGGGACACACCACAGACACATCACAGCAAAGATAACAGAAAAAGAGATATTGGGCAGAGGGAAAAAAAAAGATCAGAGACAGCAATCTGTGGGAACAGAGACAGATCACGAGTTTAAAGGAAGGTGATTCTTCACTCTACGCCTATACAAATGATTTCCTTCCCTCTGCAGCTCCCTCCTCCCCTCTCTGCCGATGATTTGAGGGCTTTGGGAGCTGCAATAAGTGCGACTGTTTTTCCGTGCGACTCAGCCAAAGATTTAAGTAGGCAGGAGGAAAAGAACTCTCTTTTTCCATCAGCGTTCAATAGAAAGACAGTAAAGAAAAAAAAATAGAAACAAATAAAAAAAGGGAAAAAAAAGAAAAGGGGAGAAAATTCAGGAGAGAGTCCAAGTTACAAATTGTTAAAAGAAAACACGACCAGGAACATAAAAAATAGAGAGATGGAGTGGGAAAAAAAAACCACTTCCAGCTCTGAGCCAGCCTCAGACGCTTCTCAGGTATGTGAAGTCTTAATGCAGAGATTAGTCTGCAAATGCTGAGCCAGAGCTGGGCAAACTGGCCTGGGAGGAGCCTTCTCCACACCAGAAGAGAGATCTTCTGATAATTCCCAGTGGAGAGCTATGGAGGGACATCGGCCAACAGGCTTGCTCAGCCCTTGGGAGAGATAAAGAAGGGGGAGCTGCTGCTGGTTATGATAAGGCTGCTCCGTGAATGCTGATTATCAGCCTGGCCCTGCCGTGCCAATTCAGAGCCCTAAGTCCACAACCCCTTTCCCTGACCCTGTAAATCCCTCATATGGGGCCAGGGCTGTTCGAGGCTCTCGTGGCCCATCAGGCCACACTTGCCAGCCCGGTTACCTGAGGAATCAGGGTACACATGGTCCCAACATCCACCTGTCCTTCCCTTCCATAACCTTTTCCCATCCATTTGAGCTCCATCCAAAACCTCACTCCGCAGAGATCCCCTGTGACACCCACTGGGTCCCACAAGTCTCATCCCCCCTGGTGAAAGCAGAGAGGGGAGACACTTCTCTGCTTCAGAGGCACAGCCAGCGACTGGGGATTTCTCCAGGGAGAAACCACACAGGAACTCCACGTAGAGCCCCACAGCAAGGGAAAAGCCTGCTCTTTAGCCTTGCAGATCATAGGATGGCTTATTTTCATGACACCAGGAAAATTCAACAGAAGCAGCTCTTACTGACGCAGTCAAAACTCACCCTCAGACACGTGGATTGCAGGCACACATTTTTCCCGTCCTTCCCGTGCTCCAACGGCATTCCCAGCTCACAGAAACAGGAATATTGCGGGATGAGGGCTTGGCTGATTGTTTTTTCTTCTTTCCAAGACCTTCATCTTTCTTTGCCACCAGACATTGCCTGGAGTCCATCCAAAACTTTCCAGGAGCGCAGCGCCTTGAGTGTGCGTGCCTTGCAGCTTTTCCATTCTTTCTGATGTTATAAAACTGTCTTGTAAAAGCAAAATTAAAGGCTTGAGTGCTGGCCACAAAGCCCTTACCATGGCCATGTTTTCTGTTGTATGCAACTCCAAGACAGAAGGGGGGGGGGAAGCTTTATGCATTAAACTTCTTTATAAATCTATTGAAGGTATTTCATCACTTCCCGACATTCCTCTATAAAACCCACTCAGCTACGTTTACAAATTATAAAATTAGCTTTATGTGCAGGGGCCAGGCTAATGGCACAGCTAAATCTAGGGAGCAGCAAGATTAGATGCTTCTCCCTTCCTCGTGGTGGGATTTATTTTGCAGCACAGGGAGCGGCATCCATCCTGGGGTGGAAAAACTTCCCTCCCAAGCCTGAGCTTTTAAAGTTCCAAGGAGATTTGACCACTAAGGGGTAAGTTTGGGAGAAGCCACATCTGTGGGGAGCAAATAGGGCTGGACGGCCCAGGGCAAGATTTGTGCTCCACGAAGCATTTCTGGAAAATGAGGGAACGTAAAACTTTAATCCCGTGGAAGATAATTCAAGGATATGGAATGGAGGGAGAGGGCTGCAACACTGAAAATGTTCAAGAAAAAGGGACAGTTTTCATTAGTCTTAATGTGTCAGTGAACATGACAGAGGTGCACTGCTATGGAAGATCCCTGGCAGCTGGACTGCATGTACTTGGTACCCTGCCATGCTGTTCAGGGAAACCTTGGGCAGCACCAACCTAGATCCCAGTGGTCTCCCATTCCTTGGCCACAGCCCAAGGCACTACCCACCACAGCCCTCTGAAGAGTGATAAAAGACCCATTACAGAGGCAGGACTGGCATCAATATGAATTCAGTACAGCACAACTGCCAGGAAGGGAGAGGGGCAGATACACTTCAGCCTCTCCTGCCCAGCTCTGGGCTTCATCCCCGCTCACATTCCCTCTCCAGCCCCTCTCCACATATTATATTTTGTGCAGAAAGAAGCTTGATGTTGCTTACCTGCTCCATGGGGTTGCTGCCAGCTTCCCCATGGGCAGTCCAGACCTGCAAGGAGGGATCTCCTGGCAGAGCAAGGTCACCTCCTGATGTTTTTGGCCACTTGCCGATCCTCGCAGTGCCAGGGATCAACACTGAGGGGCAGGAGGGAAAAGCACGACACCAGTTCCCTCATCTGGAGAAAGAAACAAAAGCTAATCAGCCTCGAGGACAGGGGGCATGAAGAGGAGCAAGCTTCTCCAAGGCACATTTCTCAGCTTCAGTTCTTCGCTCCCTCTTAAAAAAAAATAATTTCCTTTTGTAGCGTGTTAATCACCACGAGTCAGCCTTAGGAAGAGTTATCCATGGAGCTGTGCAGGGACTGCCAGGACACTGTGTTACAGCAGGATTATTTACTTTTATAACCTTTGCAGAAAACAAGAGATAAGTACATTAGAAAAACCTGCTCACACACAGCAGCAGCGAGCGCCTGATTCATTCCCGCACGTGTGCCCAAAGAGCTGCTGCTGCTGGGGCTGCCACTGTGAGAGCCACACAAAACAGCACTGAACCACACAGGGGTGGCTTTGGAAGTGGGTTTTGCCTTTCAGAGCACCAGGTCTCCCATACCACTGGGCAGCGGCTCTCAAGGGCTGGAGGCCACCAGAAAGCGCCTTGTGCAGCAGCAGCAGCAGCACCCTCAGTGTCTCCCCGCTGCTCCCGCTGTGTTCTCCTCTCCAGCAGGCACCAGCCACCAGCAGAGAGCCTCCTGAGTGCTCTCAGACACAAGCTCAATCACTGGGAGCCTGCAATAAACTGAGAGCCCTCCCCCAACAACCACCCCCACCTGACCTGCAGCTCAAAGGGATGCTCGTCCCTTGGGCCAACAAATGAACAAGGTCTCTCCTCCACTGCCCTCTGCCTCTTCTCCTTGCCCTCTGAGGGAGAGCTGAAGTCAGCTCTGCACGTGGGATTCATTTCCCTGGCCCCTGGCATTGTGGCCATGCCCAGAGGCCAAGAACCCAAAGGCACCTCTCTGCATTTTGGGGAGGCATTGCCATTTTCCAGCCAATTCACCTCCCCAGTCTGCCAGGTGCACTCTGGAATTGCTGCTAAAAAAATATATATAAAATTATAAAAAAAAAAAAAATTCAAATGGCACATGGGGAAAACAAAACAGTTACCTCCAGTCTCTGCTGCAACGAGCCAAACCTCAAAGGGAAAGTGTTCTCCATCCCTAATTTCCATTTGCCCCTGAACTTGCGTCTTGCACCCTCCGGAGCCATCTCCCGTTTCTGCAGAGTTCTGTGGGAGAAATCCTGATCTACAGACGGAGAAAGGAGTCCTTGTTTACGAGATAAGAGCCACAAAATGCAAATAAAAAGCCCCAAATAGCACAAGATCAAACAGGGTCCATATCTACCCTTTCAAAGGCGTGCAGGCTGCAAAACACCATAAGCAACGGCTTTGTTTGGAACATTAAATATGATACTAAAAACTTCTTCTGTGCGACAACAACATGCATATGAGTTTGTTTATGTTATAAGTTTAATCTCTCCAACAGCAATTCTTTAGAGCTTGTTTTAGGCTGCAAAATTAACACTGAGTAATGAATCAAGGTGCAGTGGGTTTGCATGACCCAGTTTGGGTAGCAGAGGGCTAACAGGGGTGGCTTCTGTGAAGCTTCCAGAAGCTTCTCCTGCGTCTGACAGAGGCAACGCAGACCAGGGTGTCCCACAGAGGTCCGTGGTGGAGCAGAGATGCGTTGGCAATCTGTGGAGGACCCCACTCCAGAGCAGGGGGATGCCTGAAGGAGGCTGTGATCCCATGGGAAGCCTGAGCTGGAGCAGCTCCTGGCAGGACCTGTGGCCCCATGGAGACAGGAACCCACACTGGAGCAGGTTTGCTGGCAGGACTTGTGACCCATGGGAGGGACCCTCGCTGGAGCAGTTTGTGAAGAACTGCAGCCTGTGGGAAGGAGGAATCACTCTGGAATATTTCATGGAGGACCCTCTCCCATGGGAGGGTCCCCGTGCTGGAGCAGGGGAAGTGTGAGGGGGAAGAAGTGGTAAAGACAATGTGTGATGAACTGACCACAACCTGATTCCTCATCCCCCTGTGCTGCTGGGCAGGAGCAGGGAGGTGTTTTTAAGATTTGGTTTGATTCCTCATTACCCTACTCCAATTTGCTTGGCAATCAATTAAATTAATTTCCCCAAGTGGGAACCGTTTTGCTCGTGACGGTAATTCCTGAGTGATCCCTCCCTGTCCTGATCTTGACCTTTCACTGTATTTTCTCTCCCCTGCCCTGCTGTGGAGGTGAGTGATGGAGCAGCTTTGGTGGGCATGTGTCATCCAGCCAGAGCCATCCCCACCACACGAGGCCTTGAGAGGCTGGCAATGATCCCCTTAAGCAGCAGGGAAGCACTGCAGAGAGTGCAGTCCTGATTTAATTAAAGTCCTAAACGTACTCCAAGCAACACAATCCATCCACCCATCAATATGATGAAAAGACTGCAAGTTCCCTTCAACTCACCCGGCCACCTCATGAATCTCCTGGTTGGCAAAGCGAGGCAGAACGCAGTCCTGCTTCCCTCAATGCTTCCAAGCAGCCACTTCCACGCAAGCAGGAGCTGCTTTGCTGCTCCCAGGATGTGCTGAAGGGAGTTGTACCCTTGCAGTGAGCAGGGAGGAGGCCTCAGAGCCATCTCAGAGCAGGAGTGCAGCAAAATGCAGGTTGCTGGTGCCTCATCCTGCAGCTCAGGCTGTGTGCCGCTGCCCCTCTGGATGCTCTTCCTCTGCGACATCCAGCTTTTTGGTGTCCCAAGAAGGATCCAAGACACTTCCAGGTTCTGCCACACTGCAGAAGTCACCTTAGGCACTCCTCTTGGGTACCAGGACAGCCTGGAGACTGCTCAGATGTCACTTTGCTTCCCTTTTCTCCTGGTTTTACACCCAGCAGTTTATTCTCCGTTTTCAGAGCAGTGAAGATTCAAGTTGCACTTCACGGATTCATCCCAAATCCCTGAGGATGGTCACAGAGCTGTGCAGGCACCTGAGAGCTGAGGGGATGGAGCTCTGAGACAGAAGGACTCACCCAGCTCGACCTCATCCACGGCTCTGCAGGTCCATCCCTGGTCCAGGGGAGGTGGCCCCGCTCACCTGGAAGGGGAGAAGCCACAGGGATTTAAGTCCTCGCTCATCATTAGGCACACAAGGAACGTTCTCCCAAACCAGAGCTCTGCTGACCAAATAAAAAAAAAAATAAAAAAAAAGGCAAATATTTGCTAGAATAGAAATGTCAAACACTTGGCAGCTTTCCTTCTGCCTTGTTTTTTGGCTCATGGGGACTCCAACCGCTTAATAACCGTGTGATCCACGGATTTACTTCTTTTCGGCCAGGGAGACAGGGGTCATCCCGAGCCAGCTCAAGACAAACACGCTTATTTCTTCCTAAACAAAATTTAAAGCAAGGAGAAAATGGTTGGGGGGGGAGGAGGGAATTGCTTCACTGGGGAAGCTGCAAACATCTTTTTTTTTTTTTTAAAGTCAGCATTAGCTTCCTTCTAGCTCCAAACATCGCTTCAAAAAGTAGAAGTCAAAGCATCTAATTCCAGAAACGCACAAAGAAGTGGTTTGATTTTTTTTCCAATTGCTACTTTCTGTTGCCCTTTCTTTTTTTTTGTAGAGTTCAACACAAATAATTTCAGCTGACCTGAAATGCTATTTTCAGCAAACGTAGGCTTTGAAAAATAAAAAAATTTAAAAAAATAAAAGCAAGAAGGAAAGAAAGTTCTTTGGCCTGTATTTGTGCAAAACTGCTAATTTTCAGTTGTTGGCTTTCTACTAGAGATAATCCCACCGAACAAATGGCTGAATAAATTATTCTTCTCACAGGTGTATCAAAAGGGCTGCCAGAAAGAACAAGAAAATTAGGTGATGTATCAAAAAAAAGAAAAATATAAAGTATGTATAGCTACAAACCACCAGGAACATTTATAGGAACAGAACACTGACATCAACACTTGGACGCTTGCATTACCAAAGCCCTCTTTGCAGTTAGGTTTCCCATCTCAGGGCATGGCATATGTGCTCCCTGTGATCCAAAAAAACCACAAATTAAGGAGCCTGATTTTCCCTGGAAGAGCTCGGAGTGACCTCGTTGTTTGGGGCTGGCACTGGAGTTCCTTCCTCGCCAAGAGGAGCGTCAGTCCCCCGGCTCCAGGTGCCTGGGGGAGCCTGCTCCGTTTCCTCATTAAATAATTCTGACTCATGAGCACATCAGAAAACTTGCATTGTGCCCTTTGACAGTTTTACCTCCAACAGAGGCAAAGTTTGCCCAAGAAAATCCCGTTCTGCAAATCCATTCACGGGGCGTTGGTCACGTTTGTCCTTCCTCATCTGTCTTGACCCAGTGAACTTGCAACTTTATCTTCATCTCCCTGCAGGGGCAGATCGAGATGGAACTGCTTGGCCTGGCCAAGAAGAATGGGCTTAAACACAATTTTCATCATTTTTTCCCCCTGCATGGGCATAATACCCCATTCTGGGCAGGCTTTTGGCTTTCAGAGGAGTCTGACCAACAAGGAATAACAGGCACAAGGACATGACTGGAAGGTCAAGCCTTCCTGATTTTATATATATATATATACTTGTATGTATTTGTATATATATGTATAAGTTTATGCATATATTTATGTGTGCTTGTATATATATGTGTATAAATTTGTATATACATATATTTGTGTGTATTTGTATATATGGGTCTGTATATATTTATATATATATATATCTCCACTGCTTTTATTTATATGTCCCTATTTCTCTTCCCCTTCCAAAATTTTTTTAAATCAGCCAAACTGCACAACTGCAAACACCTCCCATACCCACACATCTCTTGAAGCCACGTGCAAAGCAGAGCACTGAAAAAGGATGATGAAGGTGCTCCTAAAGGTAATCTTAAAGCTGCTCAGCCTTGCACACTTCAGGGCCCGTGAGCACACACCTTCTTGGGTCACATCCTGGGGTGAGAAACCAGTTTTCAGGAACTTCTTCATGCAAGAGAGAATGACCTCAACACCTGATATTTCCTCAGCCCCCTTCAAACCCTGGCATATATTTCCAGCAAATCTATACATTTTTATATCTGGCTGCTTAGCAGGGGAAAAGCTCTTTCTGAAGAGCTCTTTCCACCGTATATTTTCCCCTGACATAAATATGAATTGAGGTTATGGCCCAGTATGATCTTCCCAGGAAAAAGTGTAGATTACATCAATGTGACCCATTAAAGCAACCTTAAATACCCACTGATGGTTCATTATCGCAAGTTACTTTCCTTCCTGATGGAGAATTTATTCAATATATGGGAGGAAAGAAAAGGTCTCCAGGAAGGCATTGCCTGTGCACCGCATTAATAAAAAAGGGACAACGCAAGGGGTGGGCTTGACAAGATGGAAGAGGAGTTTCCATTTGCACAGCCCCACTGGATGGATCAAAATATCCCTCCTGAGGGGCATGAAGCCAGCTGAGCTCGGTCTCTTCTCGGGGTGACAAGCAAGAGGACGAGAGGAAATGGCCTCAAGTCACACCAGGGGAGGTTTAGATTGGATATCAGGAAAAATTCCTGCACTGAAAGGGGCTGTCAGGCACTGAAACAGGCTGGAAAGAGGCTGCCCAGGGAAGTGTTGGAATCACCATCCCTGGAAGTGTCAGAAAAACCTGCAGAGGTGGTGCTTGGGGACACGATTTAGGGGTGAGTGTGGCAGTGCTGCTGGGTTAATGGTTGGACTCGATGATCTCAGAGGTCTTTTCCAACTCAAACAATTCTCTGATTCTAAGAAACAGCACTTTGAGTTGCAAGTTGGGTTTGGGTGCAGAAGAGAGGGTGGAGGGTTCCCCAGAGCATCACAGCTTGCTCCTTCCTCATCCCCTGTATGGAGCTGGGGAGCTGAATCTCCTCCATTTAGGGGAAAATGGGACTTGAAAAGCCCTAAAGAAACTCTCTCTTCCTCTGTTTTACTCTTTTTCTCTGCAACCTGAATCTGAATTTATAAACATTTTGCTGTGAGTCAACTCTAGAGGGTGGGTTTATTTTTCTTTTTTTACTTTGCCCCTATAAGATTCAACTGAAAAAAAAAAAAGAAACAACAGTCTGGAGAAGAAGGAGTTTGTGCTATGGAAAGAAAAACCTCTCAAACCCAAGGCTGAGAGAATAACAGAGTTATAGAATCAAAAAAAATCATTAAGTTGGAAAAGACCTGTGAGAGCATCAGCTCCAACCTGTGACTGATCACCTGGCAACCAGATCAGAGCACCGAGTGCCACGTGCAGTTGTTTCTTGAACAGCTCCAGAGATGGTGACTCCATCACCTCCCTGGGCAGCCCCTTCCAATGCCTGGTCACCCTTTGCATGAGGAAATTCCTCCTGATGTCCAACCTGAACGTCCCCTGGTGCAGCTTCAGGCCATTTTCTCTCATCCCAACAAGAGGGATGTGCTTATGGGCTTCTCCCTTGCAGGCACCCAAACCTGCCCCAAAGGACCAAGAGGTTGTCACACTCCTCACCACCACCACCCACCACAGAACAGGGGACACCTGCTCAGGGGAAGGAGTGCAGGGAGCTGAGACCAAATTGAAGCCTACCTTTTACTCCCCCAAAACTTCCAGTTGCATCCGCTTCCGTATTTGCTCCAACTCTCCTCCAGTTTTCTGTGTTCTTCGTGCACCTAATTAATGACTCAATTCATTAATATTTTTTGCAGCAGAATCCTCTTCCCATCTATAAAGCGGCCGTGCCAATTCTCTCAGCCTTACTTTTAAACAACAGCTTTTGTTTAAGCTTTCTGCAGAGGAAACAGCTCGAGACCAAAGGCTCTTCTGCCTCTTCACAAGACAATTATTCAGAATGTTATCAGCAGATCTTAACACACCTTCATCTCCGAGGAGAATTTCTCCCAACACAGTCCACCCACCTATAGATGCACTCAGGACTACAATCAATACACGTTAATTAAGCTGTAGCCCCACTCCAATTAAAATTATAGGATCTGAAGGACAGACATTTGTTTTTGTCAGTAAATTAATTTAAGCATTCATTAACTTTAATTTTTAAATTATATATCACTTTAATGATAAATAATTCCTCTCATTACAGAGGAAACATATGGAAGGGGAAGATAAAATGGGAGAGACTTGGACCCAGGAAGGAATATGTTCTCCGGCGCTTCCTTCTCTTTCGGCACATCAGCAACCCCATTTATGTCAGCAAACTGGGCTCTTTTGAAAATTTGGCTGGCAAGTGCAGTGCTGAAATAAGAACAGAGATTCTTTGAGTATCTCACCTCCTTCTCTGCTGGGAACATGAAAGCTCGGCTGTGAAATCTCAGTGTTTTAGAACAGCTGAAACTTTGTACAGGCTACCAAAATAAACACTCTTCCGCAGAAATCAAAATATTACCACGTTAACAGGGGGCTTAATTTATACAGAAAAGGGTAGGTTGTTTTACAGCTTAACCCTTTCTGCACATGACCCAGGCAGAGAGCACTGATGGTTAAAGTGAGGTTTGTGGCAGTGTCCTGCCTTCCCTGGCAGAGCAATTAATTAAATATAGAGACCAGCAAAATTTTTGGGCCCTCTTTTCCCAGAGTATTCTGGGTGGCAAATGATCTGGGCTGCTCCAAAGAAAGGTTTTAACCCTCAACATCTCCACCCCAAGGGACTGCCCCTGGAGCTCACCTATCACTGTCCATCACATCCACACCGGGAATTCTCTCTGCTCCACCTCAGTGCCAAACTAAGCAAACACCCCGAAGGTCTTTTACCTTCTGCGTGAAGCAGAACTCAGGAGTGCCTGACATCCCAAAGTGCTCCGAGATCAGAGAGCTCCTCACCCCGCCAAGCACATCCCGGCATTCCCGCAGCCAGGGTGCTGTATAAATAGCAGCCCTGCACACCCAGACTCCTCCACACAGACGTGTCGTACCCTGCCTGGGACCTGTCAGATGACAAAAATCAAAATAGATTAACTGAATAAATTATTCACCAGAGACTGCTTTTACTCCTCGAGCCTTGTGCTGGACTGGTAAGAATTGATCAGGCTTCACAGCCCGTGGTGGCAAACAAACAGCAGAGCAAAATTATTCAGGGAATAGACTTCCTGACACAAAAAAAAAAAAAAAGAGCAAGAAAAGCACCAGATCTCAACCTCTTGGGAGCTTTAGACCTGCAGTGCAATTACAGGCTCTTCTTACCACGTCTCTTCCTCTGAAACAACTGCTTCTTTCTGTTCCCGGCCCGATTTTGCAGCTATCATCACAAACCATTCCTGCTGAGTTTTTAGGACGCCACATCTGCAACAAAATCCTGGGAGACGGGGAGAGAGAGTCCCTCTCTGAGCCCCTTTGCTGAGGGCTCAGGGCAAACACAGTGCACAAGCACCTCTCTGCTGCCCTTCATCCAAGAGCCAAAACAGGGAAGAGCCAGTGGCACAGCCAGGACTTCCAGAGATAACCCAGGACTCCCAGAAGCCAGACAAGTCACAACTGCTCACACACACACACACATTGAGCAGAGCATCCCAACCCTTCTCAGAGCCAAAAATCACTTTTCCCAGCTCCTCTGCCTCTTGCCATCTCCTGTCTCACACTGTGTCACCCCCCTTCTTCCCACAGTGCCACAATGAACTGTACTCCCTTCTCAAGATCCGTGCCCTGCCCTCCCCTGGAGAACCATCCCTAGCAGGGAGGCTTTGCTGAAGGGATTGCTCCTGCTAGGAGAAGCCCTGCTGCCCGAGTTTCCATGTGTCAGTACAAAAGCAAGCAGGGGATAACCCAGTGCTTTGAGCAGGTGGAGAGCTGGACCTGCAGCTTGGAAAACTTCTTTGGGAGGAACACACAGGACCAACGCAACAGAAAAAGGTTTCATTAAATGGGGCAGTGAAAGAGAAATAAGCAAAATGTTACTTTATTAGCAACCTGTTTACTTAACTACTGCAGATATTTGAGTATTTAAAAATAGGCTTTCTCCCATTTATCTATTAGCTCCTCTTCCATCCAGCTGTGTTGCTGAATTCCCATATTTGTGACATCAGTGCATGTTGCTATAGAGATAATTAATTAATGTAACATAATCAAGTCAGCAATTTTACTACTTTGCAGGTTAACACAGGACTGGAAATAGAGTGGGGAGAGCAGCAAAGCTTCCTTCTGAAAAGCCGGATTTTTAACGATCCTCTAAGCACTGAGGGTTGGGTCTGAAAATCATCTCCACAGTGCACGAAATGTGCCACTTTTGGCATAATCACTGTCATTAGGAGCCTGGAGAAGAATTAGAAAAACAGCAATAAAGAAGAAGAAAGGTTCTGATGAAAAATTGCAGGTGGAGGGAAGAGTTCCCTGAGCACTCAGCAAAACTCTTCCTCTCAACCTGGCAAAAAATTCACCAGCTCAAGGGGTTCAGGGAGGCTACAAGCTGTGATGTCCTAATGGCTAATCCCAGAAACACAGGGCTTTTTTCCAAGAGCCACCCCAAAAATCAGCATTACAGGGGGCAATGACAATTCTGCAATGAGAGCTACAGCTCCACCCAGGAGTTTGCCTTCCCACCAAGAACTGGGACAAAAAAATAAAAAAAAAGGATGCTGTGGAGCATTCAAGTAGGTGCCACACTTGCTGTTTGGTCTGATTCCAGCCTTTTGATAATTTAAAAAAATTAAAATCAATCCCTTTTTCAAGCTGGGCCCTATGTCCTGTGCTAATTAGAATCTTTTTATATACTTTTCAGTTCAGGGTCTCTGCCTTCTGAGGTTAGAAAGACGAAAGCAGCACAGATGAAATTAGGTCACTTAACCCTCAGGACGTTCCCATTCTTCAGCAAAGATTGCTCTGCACACAGTGAAGAAAGAGGGGAACATTTTTTAAGAGAGAGACACATGCAGAATAAATGAGCCAAAGGCCGTGTTTTGGGACAAGAGTGACATCATCAAGCAACGTTTCCCTTCCATAACCATCAAGTTTTGTCACGTTGTGGCCAGTTTCACTGCCATGCCATAGCTGAAGACACCTCCACTTCTCAGAGGACTGCCCAGTGAGGAAACAGCCAATCAAATTATTATTAAAAAAATTAAAAAAGATTGTTTAGTAGGAGAATCAAAAGGCCAGAATACTGTTGCCCAATTTATAAGCCATCTCCACAACACCCAAAGGTAAAGGGACTTTTCACAAGGACAGGGAGTGACAGGACAAGGGGGAACAGCCTTAAGCTGAAGGAGGGAAGGTTTGGATTGGATATTAGGATGAAATTGTCCCCTGTGAGGGTGGTGGGGCCCTGGCACAGGTTTCCCAAAGAAACTGTGGCTGTCCCATCCCTGGAAGTGTCCAAGACCAGCCTGGATGGGGTTTGGAGCAACCTGGGCTAGTGGAAGGTGTCCCTGCCCACAGCAGGGGGTGAGACTGGATCAACTTTAAGGTCCCTTCCAACCAAACCATTCCATGTTTCCACAGACTGTTTCAATAAAAGCATGGAAAAGTGTGCAGCTTTAATGTTGCATTCATGCACAGCACAGATGAGGAAAATGAGGACAAAAAAAAAAACCCACCCAAGGATTAAACACATTCTGCTCTGTTTGGAGGCTTCAGCATCAGCTACCAATTCTTCCCAGGCTCAGCTACTTTCAATAGGGTAAATTGCACGGAGTCACTAAAAATCCAGAGCTTACTGCATACCATCTGCAGGCAGAGAGTGTTCTCTACTCCCTGTTTGCCTGGCAGGCTGCTGCTCTGACCTGTTGCAAGACATCTCTGTGCCTGTCTGCAACACAGTCCCAGAGGAGATGGGTCCACCTTACAGGGTCAGTTTGACTGCAGAAGGAGAGGAGCAGAAACCTGTAAGACGATTTCCCTGCCACAATTTGAACAGCGATATCCAAGCCACCAAAAGATTTTCTTGATCTGCACAAAACCCAGAGCAAAACCCACTCTTGCAACGACCAGCTGCTGCTGCTGCATAGGTTTATAACTGGGATAAAGAGAGAACACATTTTCCCTAAAGCCAGACAACCCAACTCAGAGAGCAGAGGCAAGAAATCATCTCTGGTGAGAGCAACAATGAGCAATTTAGCTTGATTATATCCTTGCAGATCTTCCTATTTAGAATGGTTTGCATTATTTTGAATGCAAACTGGTGGTTGTGGGGTTTTTTTCCCTGTGCATCAGCTCTCGCAACCAAAAGTTGTCATTAGCTCCTGATTAAAAGAGACTTTAAATAAAGAGTGGAAACAAGCCCAAACAAAGGAATGCTGCTGCATCCCAGTCCCGTTGTATCAGACTGACTGCTGCAAATGTCAGTTTTATTTACTGTTTGGAATCCACTAAGCTCTTTTTTCCTTGTAGGAGAGGTAAAATTTGGAATACTGGGCCAGGTGGCGGAAAAGAACGACAGAGGAGAGGTAAATAAATAAGCAACCATGAGTCCAGGAGGGTCACACTGGCAACATACATGCAAGTTTGCCCACAGAGGCAGCAAACAAATTAAATAAGCTTCACTAGTGAGAGCCTGACCTTTTCCATCTTCCCCCCAGCAGAAATCAAGCTCCAACGGGGACCACGAAGAGGGTTAGAAATAGCAAAGATGATAAACTCAGGCATCAGAAGCACAGGAGACTGAAGGGGAAAGACAGGCAGGTGAAAGGACAACCTCGGGAACACCTGAAATCCTTCAAGTCATCCTCTAGTGCCAGAATACCACGAGACAATCTATCCCACTAAAATATCGGCAGACGAGGACGTGACCAGGCGAGGCAGGAGCAAGGTCTGGATGCTGAAGGAAGGAGCCTGCTCTGCTTTGTCAGACAGAGACCGGCTCCTCTTGGCACACGTTCGCTGTGCAGCTTTCAGTGGAACAGAACTCCCCTCTAGCAAGGTGCAGGCAGACACCAAACAAGATTAGTTTGAGCTCTGCAGTCTCGATGGCATCCAGAGCGCAGGGAACGTCGCCGGCGATTTCAAGCGTCGGGTTCCCAACCCCGGAGACGGCCGAGCCACAGCCCGGGGGGGAAGTGTGTGCTGCCCAGCCACGGAGTCCTCTGGCTGAGGGAGAAGCAAACCATCAGCACAGGGTGCTGTCTGGGTGATATTGTGGTTTTATATGGGGTTTGTGTTCATCTCGAGGGCTGTGCCCAGTTCTGGGCCCTCACGGCAAGAGAGATATTGAGGAGCTGGAGTGGAACAGAGCTGGGGAAGAGTCTGGAGCAGCAGGAAATGCTGAGGGAGCTGGGGGGGCTCAGCCTGGAGAAAAGGAGGCTCAGGGGGACCTTCTCACTCCTGACAGGAGGGGGGAGCCGGGGGGGTCAGGCTCTGCTCCAGGGAACAAGGGACAGGACAAGGGGAAACACCCTCAAGCTGCACCATGGGAGGGTCAGGTTGGACATCAGGAGGAATTTCTTTACCAAATGGGTGGTCAGGCATTGGAACAAGCTACCAGAGAAGTGCTGGAGTCCCCATCCCTGGAGGTGTTCAAGAAACAGCAGGATGTGGCCATGGTTTAGCTCACATGGTGGTGTTCAGTCCATGGTGGAACTCAATGATCTTGGAGGTCTTCTCCAACCTAAATGATTCTGTGACTCTGTGATGTAGCTCCTGCTTAATTAGGCAGGCTGAGCACCACTGGGAGATGACAAAGCAAGACCTGAGCACGGGATGCCACTCTGCTCTACCAGCTTGGTTAGTTCCGTCTCCAGGAGGTCCCAGTTTTGTAGACACATCTTTTATTCGAGATGATGGGAAAGGGGGTAGAAAAGAGGGACCCCCACCCCTGCATCTTTCCTGACAGTACACACAGCACTCTGGTCTTTGTCAGGCAGGCTAAGGGCTCGATGGTGAGCACAACCACTGCTCAGAGGAGCTCAAAACTGCTCCCTCAAACCCCACAGCCAAATCCACACCAACGCACCGCTCCTGATTGCCTTCCCATGGCGAACAGCACAGGTCCTCACCCCATTCTCCAACCCTCCAGAGCGGGAAAACTAACTCCAATGAATGCAAAGCAATTCCATTCGATTCCACCTTTTAAAAGCAACGCTTAATTAACTCTACTGGGGCTTCTTTTGCTCTCACTGCTTGTGTTTCCATGCCACCGAGGTTAGGAAAACACTTTCTCCCCTTGCACAGAGAGGCCCTGGCGTTCCCTCCCTGCTTTGTGCTGGCATCACATTAACCAGACACCAGGCCCTCAGGCACACAGGAGCCTGGCCCCAAACTGGAAAAGCTTCTCCTTCAGAAACCTGTGACCAGATGGTAGATTTTTACTGCTCTGGCTGCCCCTCACTTGGACTCCAACCCAGAGCCCTCGCTGGGCTCAGGGACTCAGTGGAACAGGAGAGACCAAGCTGTCACCCCACGGATCCAGCATTTAGAGTCAGCAATGCTAAACTCTCAAAAAAAAAAAGAGAAAAAAAATAAAAGCAAGGGCGGAGGTGGAGGGAGAACAACCAACCCCAGATGTTTCCAAGCAGCTGGCATTGCTGTTTCTCCCAAGATGCTGATAAAGGCAAACTCTGTGGCTTGACAGACCCCCATCAGCCACCCCTCCTCCTGCAAATAGAGAATTCAAATCAGCTCTGCTGGATTTAACCATCTTCTCCCCTTAAATAATAAACTAGGGGCAGGATGGGGAAAAGGATTTATTCATGTCACTAACTGTCAAAAAAAAAAAAGTTTACTGTGCTAAAATAACCTGCAGTAAGGAGATAAAAAAAAAGCATAAAAAAGGAAGAAGAAAGAAAAACACCCAGAGGAGAGGGAAGTGTGAGAACATCAGCTCTTGCACACGAGGGACACGGATATGCCCAGGTAGATGCTGAGATGGGACGTACACAAGCTCTTCCAGCAGGTATTAACAGGGAAACACGGTGAAAGCAGAGCAGTAAGGAAGGAGAAAGTGCTCTGGTTGCCTTAGCTCAGCTGTTCGAGCTGAGCCCTGTATTCTGGGAAGAGCTGAGAAGGCACAATTTTTTAAGCGGAGTCTGTGGGACTCGCACCACACCCCAGCACAGACTCGACAGGTTGCACAGCAGCTCCCCCAGCCCCGGCCTGGTGCCCCCCCAAGGACAGACCACCCTCTCCAAACAAGGTGCTCCTCCTGCCAGAGGAAGGTCAGGGGGTGCCACAGGCCTGAGAAATAACAGCAAAAACCCGAGGCACCAGGAAAAACAGAGACTTCAGAGTATTCCCGAAACACATCCCCAGCTCCGACACACAAGGCATGAACCCTTTACAACAGGGCACATGAAGGGCCCAGCAACCTGGCACAAGTCCACCCAGGGCTGTTAAACACAGAGTTACAGATTAACTTCCAGCTCAGGAAGCCCCGAAGCTGCAAAAAGCCCCGGACTGGGAGGGAGCAAAACACGGGCACAGGTCCTTTCCCAGGCACGCCATCAGATCCTGCCTCTCGCTGGAGACCCACCGGTGCCCTCAGCACAGCCAGGGCTTGTGCCCACTGCAGATAAAAGGGCTGATGGCCACGTTTCACCGGAGCAGGGGCTGCTCCCCTGCAATCCATTTCAGTCATCTCATGCAAGCCCTGCCTCCTTTCTCTCCTGCAGGCTTCCATCCTGTTTTTTTCATGCTGGTGCTCACAGCTGGAATCCTGTACAGATCTATTTTTTGGTGTTTTGAGCACGTTCCCAAACCTCTTAAAGCTCTCCTGTGCTATTTCTCAGCCTGGGAGACACTCTGCTGGTGGGATCTAACAGCACAGGGAAGGTGCAGTGGGAGCCAAACCAGTGGCTCACATCCCCAGCTTGAGCTTTCAGAGGCAAGAGCCACCTGCAGAAAACAGTCAACAGGAGAATTAGGCACCAGCAGCACAGCTAAGCTCTGGAATCTCTTGTTCTCACACCCCCTCGGGCTGCCCAGCAACTGGGGAAGCCCAGAGGCCTTCCTAGATAAATCAGTGAAAAGCCACAGTGGGGACAGCCTTACCACGGATAACATCAAACAGCTGGACCCAGGAACAAATTGTTTTCCACTCCAGTCCGTGCCTTTCATCCCAAGTCCTTGGGGGAAAAGCGGTGGAATGAGATTCCCTCCTGTCAGAATTAAATCAGGGCGCCTGTTACAAGGAAATGAACTCGACTGCTGCACAATATCCTTGGATGTTCCAGGTTCATGGAGATGTTGAACCTCCCAGATTTATCAAGAGCCCCCCCCAGGGACCACGAGGACATCGGGCACACGGGGTGCACACCAGGCACGTGGAGAGCGAGCAGAGAGCCAAGAACCACCACGGGGAAGCAACTGCAACCGCTGCCTCATAACTTATTCCAGCAGCAGGATGTCATTCCAGCTCCACCTGCAGGAATTCCTGCCGCTGAGAAAGCCTCGAAGGTTAGACGGGAAAGGGGTTGCTCGGGGATGTGAGGGAAGTGAAGGCTCAGGGGGGTGCAGGTTACAAAAGCAGGGAAGGTGCTGAGCCTTGAGGTTGCATAAAAATACCATTAAACAGCTTGGAAAGTCAAGGGGTTGGGTTTCTTGGCACCATCCCACAGGCAAATGCTGAATGCAGCTTCCCAAGAGTGCCTTCTAGTAGCCTTCATGAATTCCTTGCTCCATGCTCTCCCTGTGTTCAGTCTCTCCCCAGGGCCCACCAGCTGAAGTTTGCAGGAGATTTCCAGTTTCCAGAACGTTTCCTGGAAGTGAATTTTACAGGAATATTAAAGAGCATTTGCCAAGTGAAATCTGAATTGACAGAAGGGGGCATTCATGATACAAATGATGTCCAAAAAAGTTACTCCTCTAAATCGAGGAATCGCAATTAGTACTTCCTTGAAAAATTATTCACACCTTAAATTAGAGGTTTTGAGGTTGGGGAGGGTGGTCAATTAAGTCTTCTGTGATGCTTCAAGCAAACTGACATGAGTTGGGCATCAAGCTCAGGCTAAAAGAAGTAGCAACCAGCTGGTTTCCTAAGTAACCCATCCTATGGAATCATTAAGGGTGGAAAAAACCTCCAAGACCATCCAGTCCAACCTTCCTATTAATCAAGGCACACCATTAAGAGGTACACAAAAGACCTGCAGTACTTTCACAGCTACAGTAAAACCCTCAAACTTATTAGATTCGAGGGGGGAAAACCCCACTCCAAACCTTCAAATCTACACAGTTTAAACGTGTATGTATATGTGTATATATATATTTAAATGTTATCTATACTGCACCAACAGCAAGTAGGAAATGCATGAGCACGTTATGGCTCACAGGAGAAATCCCTGCAGCTAAAAGACAGCAGAACAGGGCCCTGAAGTACGAGAGACAGGAGAGCTCAGAGCACGGATCGCCAGTCCCAGAGCAAGAGTAAGGCAGGGAGAGAGGCAGCAAATGAGCTGCACACAAGAAACAAAGAAAACCGTGACCTTGAGGAGAGAACACACCTGTAACAGATCCATAAAGATGTCAATCTCCTATTTATATGGTGGATAAATACCTGTGCAGACACCCGGGAAGCCATGCATAAAAATTCTGCACCAAGAGTCTGAGAAAACCCCACATCAGACTTCTCTGCTCCCATCCCCATACCAATCCACTGCAAAGCTGTACTAAACGCCTCTTTCCTCCCTACAGGTAACAATACAAGGCCTAAATGCTGTGCATTTTAGCTGAATTGTCAGTATTTGCTGTGCTGGGCTTTACCTCTGCAGGCAGAAATCAGAGAAATGAAAAAAGAATTAAAAGAAAAAAGAGAGAGAGAGAGGAAAAATCCTGCACAACTTATTCATAAGGCTGGAAATGCCTCCCAGCCCTGGTTGTTCCAGTGTGGTTTTTTTGCATCTCTCTTCAAACAGAAAAGTGGTACAGGAAGAATTAGAGATCTGAAGTGGCAGCTGGACTGACCAAGAGAAATGTTTGGTGGGGTAGAGAACACGCTCGGCAAAACCAACAGCATCCCAAATGGAATTGGTTTTGCCAGCTTTGAAAACCAAACTGAGGCTTGTGGGAGACTCCAGAGGATGTTGGTGATTTAGAGTTACAAACGATCCTTTCCTCCCCTACTGGCTTTGCAGAGGTTTTGGTGGTAGCAATAACCTGTATAACATTAATGCACCCTCGGGGACAGACTGAAGGGGACTCCCAGAGATGCTGCCACCACGGGGTATCCACAGTGCCAGGCTTCCAAAAAGAAGGGAAACGCCCTTTTCCCCTTTGGAAACGACCCACTGTTTGGATGCTCCCCTGGAGAGAAGCCAGAGAAGCTACAAAGAGGTAACATTTTCGCTCCAGTGCCAGTACACAGATTGGTATTATCCTCCTTAAGTAATTAAGTGCTCTCTACAAAGCCAGGATTAATGCAGTCTCGGCCCAAAAGGCCAAGCAGGCTCTAGACCAAGCAGTACTCATGGAAATTAAGGCCTGGGCTGAGATGGCTCGAATTTCCTCTGTGAACCTGTGCCAAACCATTCCTGTTAGACAGACACCTCCAAAAGCCTACAGAGAGCACCAGGCACAGAGACAAGCCCAGATTCAAGCAGCTGGTGTTTCTTACCTCTACCTTTCCAGCTCGGAGCTCTGAGCACCCTGGTCTAGTGGAAAATGTCCCTGCCCATGGCAGAAGGAGTGAACAAGATGGGCTTTATAGGTGCCTTCCAACCCAAACCATTCCATAATTCCATGATTCCCCCAGTGCTTTCTCTCCCACTGCAGCACTGCCTGTGATCACTGCTCTGAAAAACAACATTAATGATGTTTTGAGAAAGCATCACACCTCAGGTCTCTCAATGCCTTTTACAACGTATCCACCTTTCAGTCACTGCACCGAGCCATATCCAGTTCCTTCGGTGTTGCAGGAGCATCAAATGAGGAAAAGAAGCCAAAAAGCATTTTGCAAGAGCAGGAAAAGTTCTGGGAGAGCCGCCTGGGAGAAGAAATCCAACCAAACCTCCAAGAACCCACCTTTTTCCCTGCTCTGCTCCAGCACAGGTTCATCCAGAGTTTGGTTCCCCCTGTGGACGGTTCAGCAGAGGTGGAGATGCGTGCCCAGAACAGCAGCTCACAGACTCCTGCCACCCTCCAAATAAGCACAGGCCATTAGGAAGGATCAATTAAAAACAGCAGGAGAAGGTGCAATTCCCCCCAGCGTTAAACTCCTCCTCCAGCCGGATTTGGATGGATGGTTTTCGGATCGGTACCTTTTGCCCGTGAGCCACGACAAAACTACTGATAAAACTTTCAAAGGGGGACTGCCTTTGAACCAGAGGAGAGGCACAGCAGGAGACTGATGCATTATTTAAAGGAGGGCTCGCGTGTTTTCCACCCCAGCAGCCGCCAGGAGATTTGCCAGGCAAAGCACGGTGCCGCTACGGAGTCAAAAAATCCGAGTGCCCCAAGATGAACAGTCCATGGTAATGCGTGCTTGAAAAATCCTTTTACCACGTCCTCTGCTTGTAACTTTAACAAGGCACAAGTTTTACAGCTAATATTTTGGAGAGCTCCAAGGGAATGGGGGGGGTGGGTTATGGCTTGCCAAGAATTCTCAGGAGAACGAGCCTCACCTAAGTTTACTTCTTCCATCAGGGGATCAAATAGATTTTTCACATCAAATTACCTATCACATGCTGCCTATAAAAGGATGGGGCTGTAAACGTCCCAGTTTTAACCAAGTGAGCCTCACAAAGAGCAAAAAAGAAAAAAAATTCCTCTGGGAATGTGTAACTGCAGCACATTTTACACCTGCCTGGAAAGCTCTTCCTTGGATTCCGTGGTATCGCAGATATCAACAGCCCCCTGCCAAATGCTGAGGAGGGCTGTGCTGCCCATGAGGAGCATACTGTGTGTTTGCCCCTCATTTTTCTCACTTTTTCTTTTTTTCTTTTAAATCAAAGAAGAATTAACCTTTGGGGAGAGAGAATAATAATAATAAAAAAAAAACCGCATGGTCCATCTCCTGCGGTGTTGACGCAATAGTTTTCATTTGCAAGCAAATGGAAGTTGAACTTACACGTCAAATATTCATCTATCAGCATTAGCCCAGCTCCCCCCTCCCCTCTTTGTCTTCACTCACAGGCATTTTTCTTGTTCGCCTTTCAGTGGGCTGGTGAGTGTGTGTACAGAGCCATTTTCATGCCCCAGATCACCTCCTGAACTCCTCTGATCCACCACTTGTCCCCTGTGACAGGATTGCCTATTCTGGGTAGCATTCTAAAAAAAAAAAAACCAAATAAATAAATAAACACGAAAATAAATAAATAAATAAAATCGGACTTTCCAAAAGGCTGCCCTCCAGGGAAATCCATTCTCATCAATGGCAAGCCTCCCAGACTCTGCTCTTCATTCCTTTTTCATTTTAGAAATGTCAATGCGTGTTGTCAGAGTGCAATTGTTTTCCTTAATCATCCGCAGCAGTGAAGTAGAAAGCGCTCATCTTCGTGGTGTGGAAAAGTCACTGGCTTTATTCATACCCCACACTCCATTTCAGGAGGATGCTTTCCAGGCTGGGTTGGCCCTGGGGAATCAAGGTTGATACACTCAGCTTCTCTACGTGTGAGCCAGAAAGATTTTCTTCCACCGGGAAATTCCGAGTTCTTTGCTAGGGTTGCCCCGAAGGAAAGGCACAGGCACGAAGGCAGGTGTCAGGGAAACCTTGAAGAAAAGCTGTCTAGAAAACTGAGCATCCTCTTACTGTAAGTTTGGGAAGTAGGGGGAAAAAAATAAAAATAAAAAAAAAAATCGGGCTTTATTGTCGTCTGGATTTTCCTCAAAGCCAGTAAGGAGAACTGTGGAGCATCGTTCAGTTCCTTATCACTCTCCAGAGTTGTTCCTCAGTGCAACAAGCTACAAACAACCTTTCCAGTTCAGTGATTGTCGCGTTCCCCCCATCCCAGCCCCAGCAATCACAAAGAAAAGGTGCTGGGCAATAGACTTCTTAAAGAGCTGTTGACAACTCCCAGGAAACTTTTACATTTCGAATGCATTCTGCCCACATTTCCTGTATTTTCCCTGGTTCTTAAGTTCCTCAATTTAGCACACAAAGCTATTTGCATGAAAATAGGCATCTTGAGGGTTCTTACAGAAGACTTACAATGCCTTCCCTTAAAAAAAAAAAAAAAAAACAACACCAAAAAACACAAACCACCACATAATTGTAGAATTATGTGTTGAACTTCTCAGGTAGCCGGGGTAAGAGAAGAATGAAGCACAAAACTGATTGCAAACATTTTTCTTTCATTTTAGATCCCATCAAGTTCTCATTCTCCAGCTGCCACTCACACTGGTGCTCCTGGATACATTAATCTAGTGCCATTATCACTCTCTAAAGGCACAGAGTGCTTTTATTAAAGCAAAGACAAATTAATTTAATGGTTTCACTGTCTGCGTATCTAAAAATATATGTAGACTTGCTCTTGACCGGCAGGTAGAAAATTCTGTATTGATATATTCTTGGACTAAACCCATTCCCAATGAAAGATAATCAACCCAATCTGGCAAACACCTCTTTCCCAAAGTCCCAGAGAAATGGCTGCAACCTGTGATGCCCCAGACGGGTCCAGCAGAGTGTTTGCTGAGAGATTAAATCTCTCTCTAAACGAGATGATCCTCAACAAGTCCACCAGACTACAAACTCCACCAAGACTGTGATTTGCAAGGAGAGAAGTGTTATGCAAGCAGAGATGTACTATTTTGGATAGCCAGCAATATCTCACTGCTTGCAGCCAGTCCAGCTCCAGTGCCTGTTGCTGTGGAAGCTCCCAGGACCTTTCTGGACTCAACCTTTGCTCAGGCTGCCCACAAACACAGGGGGCTGAAGGCAATGACTCGATCCTGCCAGCCCCACCCCTGCCCACACCTAAACCCAAGGAATCTTGGACTCCAGTGGAAAACTCACTGGCGGGAAGGCAAATCTTAATGAACTATTTACCCGCCTGATCAGGCGCTTCCTGAAATGCCCCTGGGAATGTGACCTGCCAGGGGCTTGGTTTGGAGAGATTCTGGTGAGGGAGAGCTGTCAGTGAAAACCACAGTCAGTATTCTCCCTCTCAAAACCCAAGTGTTGCCCTCAAGATCATTGGGAAGTCACAAGAAAGGGTCACTGTCTCCACCTCCCAGGGTGGACCACAGGAGCTGTGCATGAGGTTAGGGGTCAGTAAAGGAAAAGGGAGCAGAAGAGTATAGAATTTACAGAATAGGGCAAAAAGAAGTGTTCAAAATCCCTAAAATATTTGAAGATCTGGAATTATTGACCTTTGATCTGCAAGATTTTTGCTTGCAGCCCCTCAAAAATACCCCTGAACAAGACCCTGCAGTTTATTCTAAAGTGATGCCAGATGTTTTGGAGATCACTATGAGTTCTCATAGTGAGAACCCAAAATAATACACACACCTTCAGGAGCATAGACTGAAATTGTGAGAGAGCAATACATTAGCAAGAACCTGGGGGGAGGGGGGGTGGAAGAAAAAAAAAGAAAAAGAAATTAAAATAATAGCAAATCTCTGGAAATAAACCCATACAGCATCTGGACTTTTCTTTGTGGAATCCCACCTTCACCACTGCTTTTCTCACACACCACGTCAAGATCATCTCCTAAGAATGGCACACGAGAAAAACTTCTTTTTGAGTGAACAAATGTCAAATTATCTTGATGACTGGCACCATCAGCAAATCATCACCCAAATCGTTCAAAAACAACCGACAAGGTCACCTCCAGGCAACTCTTAAGTAGCTATTCTCATGCAAATGTTTGTGTGCACAAGTGCAAGAAAAACACAAATAGCAAGAAACACACTGAAAAGTAAAACTGAAACAATTGAAAAATCACAGCAAGTAGAGGAGCTCTCCCATGAGGCAGCAGGAGATCTTTTTTTTTTCTTTAACACTTCTGAATGTTATTGCAAAGGCAGGGAGAAAAGACAAATTAGAAAGATGAGAAGGTAGCAAAACACGAGGTCAGCAATAACGCGACTCCGAGGTATTATTGAACTCAGTCAAGGTTAATCACAGAAGCCAAGTTTTTACCTTGGTGCCTTCACCAGGTGGCTAAAAATGATGGAAGGATCCAGCCCAAGGAACATTAGAGCCTCTCATTTCTGCCTCACAAAAGAAGCATTTGCAAGACCCCGGTTAATTAAACTAATAAACCACAAGTGAAAGCCTGGCCTCGTGCCACTTTTTGACTAACACGTTGTGCAGGGTGTCACATTAACAGCTTTTATCCCATCGAGAGGGGGTGGGAGAGGGAGCAGGGAGGGCAGCAGTGGAGAGAGCCAGACAGACCAGCTGATTTTCAATTAAAGAGTTGAAACAAAAAATGAAGTGCTTTTAGCACTCGGCCTTGGAAGTGCCAATACTCTGAAATAACACGGATACCTGGCCCTCCTACAGCCCTGTTAAATCAGCTGCATTTGTTTGAAGCAAAGCTGAGCAGCACTTATTTAACAAGCACCGCTTCGAGCACGGCTGAACACGCAGGGAGGAAGCCTTTGAGGGCAAAGGAAAACATCTCAGAGGGATGGTGGGAGAAAAGATTTCTCTTTGGATTACAAATCACTCACCACAGCAGCTTCTGGCCAGGCTGGGAGCATCTGAAGCTCATCTGCCTCTGCTCAGGCTGAGGAAGGTCTCACTTTGTCCCAGGAAGGTCTGTTGATGTTCCTGGGCATTGAGCAGCCTGGTGAAGGTTTGAGGTTGTGATCCTGGAGGGAGGAGCAGACACCTCAGAAGGCGGCCTCAGTCAGGACACCCTAAACATCCTCCTCAGTCACCGCTTTCTCCTTGCTGGCCTCGCTCATGGACGCCTAAAGCCTTCAAAGCTTCACACCTGGTTTTGGTCTGAATGCTGGAGGGTGGAGGTTGAATCAGAGCCCTGCTTTTGTGGGGCACCAGAGTCCAAGGTGCCCGTGGGATCCACTGGAAGTGGATGGTTCCAAAGCCACATCATCTGTCTCTGTTTCAGCCCTTCTAACACTGCACAGCCTTGTTACCTGCCTCTTGTAATTCAGCCACCTGCTGCAACAGGTCATCCACCTGAGCACAGGTTGTACAGGCACCAGCCTTTTCTCCAGGAGTATCTGGGCATCCACTGCAAGTACCTGTACTGACGTCTCCTTCCTTACCGGTTCCGTCTGGGAGGACTCCCCTCAGTTGCCTGGTTATTTAGGGCTCTGGGAAGCTCCTGGACCTCCTTCACTGCCTTCAAAGCGCTCAGGGCTTCACGTTTCATCAGTGGTCACTCTCACCTGCCGTTACCTTTCCCTCTGGTTTCCATATCCTGATTTCTTCGACCCATTTGCAACGAGATCCACTTACTCCAATCGCTGACCCCCCATCTTTGATATAAACACACAACCAGTTCTTCCTGGGAGCCTCTTTCCTTCTGCCAAAGAGCCCTCCAGCAGCAGCTTTGTGTTACAGCCAAACCCATTCAAAGGCCCCTTCACACACTTGTCCTGAAACTCTTTTTCCATCAGTTCTCCACGTGCAAGTGCCATTGCCTGCACGTGCCCGAGGCTCTCGTGTGCTCCACACAGAGCCTCTCAGTGCCTCCAGAGTGCTGGGTAGGAGCCAACATGCATCAGCCTTTCCTCTCGGAAACCTGAATGCGGAGAACTGGGGTTACCCAAAAGGCCTAAGAACCACTCTGGACTAAAACCTTGCAGAGTGCTGAATTGCCTTCTTGGGATGCTTTGGTGAGGGACAGAAGCACAGAAGTGTTTCAAAAGAGTGTGACTCCATCTCTCTCAAAAGTACCAATAAGCAGGAGCTAAATTTTCTCTCTCCTGTTGGAGCTTGTCTGATTTCTTGAGAAATTAATACCTGTCCTTAAGCTGATACAAGAGGCACCAATTTTTCAGTGGCTCCACTTCAGCACTACTAGAACAGCAAAATTATCATCATATAAAGGTATCATTAGTTAAAAGCAGAGAGTTTTCATTATCTAAAGTAAGAAGAATGTGCCCCAATGCTGTTTGTGATCCATGCAGAAACACATCTAACAGAATATCCTGAGACTGGAAGGGACCCACAAATATCATCAGTCCAGCTCCTGGCCCTGCACAGGACACCCCAACAATCCCACCCTGTGCCTGAGAGCATTGCCCAAACTCTCCTTGAGCTCTGGCAGCCTTGGGGCCGTGCCCACTGCCCTAGGGAGCCTGTTCCAGTGCCTGACCACCTCACTTCAGGCTTCTGTATCCCAACATGTTGGAAAAGAACCCGAACTCTTCAGTGCTATCAACATAATCCAAAGTACAGATCAAACTGAAGGTGTGGGGAAGGAGCAGTGCCACGCTGGAGACACAAATAGTTTACTTCTCACCTGCCCCCATGTATCTGATTGTAAATCCTTCCTCTGTGCCTTGCCTGCAGGGCACTCAGGAGCAGGGCAGCATCCCAGATCCCAGGTTTAGGGTTTAAAGCATTTGTTGTTCAGTGCTATGTGGTCCTTTCCTTAGGGGTGCACCCATGTTTTGGGAAAAAAAAAAGCACAGGCAAGGGCCATAAGACCACTGCACTTATCACAGAATCTGCTGAGCTGGAAGGGACCCACAAAGATCACCCAGTCCATCCTGGCCCTGCAACAGGACCATCCCCAAGAGTCACACCCTGTGCCTGAGAGGATCATCCAAATGCTCCCTGAGCTCTGTCAGCCTTGGTGCTGTGCCCACTGCCCTGGGGAGCCTGATCAGAGCCCAGCCACCCTCTGGGGGAAGAACCTCGTTCTAATATCCAACCTAAACCTCCTCTGGCACAACTCCAGGCCATTCCCTGGGTCCTGTGCCTGGTCCCCCCCGGAGCAGAGCTCAGGGCCTGCCCCTCCCGAGGAAGTTGCAGAGCTCAACGCTGGAACGGGCGCCTCGCTCACCACCCCTTCCCTGAGGAGCTCCAAGCCGCAAAGATTGAGGTCGTGCAAAGGCACCTCCCTCTGTTCCCCCCCTGCCACGAGCCCTGGCAGCTCCACTGGACACACACAGAGCCCCGAGAGCCGAGTGCCTCCCACGCTCACCCCGCTCGGGGCCGCGCGGTCAGGAAGGGGGTCAGCGCGGGGGTGTCTCGGCCCCTCCGTTTCAGGGGCAACAAGCAGGCAAAAGGGACGAGGCTGCGATGATTATTCGAGGTTTCGGAACCAGGAGGGATGGGGGAGGTTGGAAAATGTCACCAGCTTCTTGCAGCCGTGACACGGGCTGGCTCGTGGGCAAATTAACGCGAGCGGGAGAGCTCGCTGGGGCTCATCAGGGTAATGAAATGTGATATCCACTGCGGAAAGCAGGGGCAGGGACAGCTCCACTTGGCTGTAGCAGCAATGCCCTTTAGACAAAAGACTCCCTGGTGAAATGCAAAACAACTCTGGGATAGAGTGTATTCAAACAGGATCCAAGGACAGCAAACCCGTAACCAGGAAAGCTGATCCCTCCTGCTCGTTTCTGTGCTGCATCGGGAGGTACCAGTGTGTATTTGGGAAGCAGGAGCTGGGAAAACACTGCCATTTTCCTTCCCCCCCCCCCTCTAAAAGTCCTGTTGTTCAGGGTCCAGATAAAGATGTCTCAGCCCTAAAAGCCCTGCTGACTGCACATGTGCAGGCCCCGTTCATCAGCCACGGGTTCTTTAAGACTGATTTACAGCACCACACACACAGAGGGAAATAATAACCCAGCAAACAACTCTGCCCATCCTGACACTCCTCTTTTCTCCTCTGGATCAACCCCAACCTCCCTGCACTCCTTTCCTGTGAGGACAGATCAATTCCAGCCCGTTTTAAACTCTCCTGTTTAAGACCACTGGTTGTTAGCGTGGTCTGTGTCATCTCAACACAACGCAAGGAAATCTTCCTTGCTAACCCATCCAGTACTCGGCTGCCATTCCCACCTCTTCAGAAATGCTTTTTGGTGCTGTCCCTAGTTTTGATCCCAAAGCACATCCTCCTAAGAGCTCCCAGCTCACATGACTCTCTCCAGCCTTGCAGGTGAAGACTTGCCTCCTGACCTATTACAGTTTTTCTGCAAATCAACCTTATTTCAGGGCCCTCTGCCTTGCACGTACCTTCCCATCTTCTGTCACTATAAACAGATTAATTTCTGTGTAAGGGGGATTCCTGGAGAGCTCTGTTGGAGGAACTTCAAGGAGATCCTTTGCACATCCATCCAGAGTAGAAAGATGCCCGTTACCCTGTGGATAACACCACTTGAGAGCTCCCTTCTGCAGGTCTGCCATGGCTCTGAGTAAAAGGGAGACACACCAGTCCTAGGGATAGGGGAAAAAACAAACAACAAAAAAACAGAGATCACAGCTTTAACTTTACTCTTCACACCTTCCCTTGCAGAGGAAATGCTGCATTAAGATGTTGGGTGAAGCATAACACATCCCACACTCCCCATCTCAGCTTGAAACGTGTAGCCCTCCGTTAACTGAATCCCAAATCGCTGCGCCGGGCCGGCGATTCGTTTGTTAAATCATTTTCTTTGCTGTTGTCTGGTCTTGAAATCATTTCAAGGAGTCCATATCCAAAGATGCCAATCCTTGTCCCTGCAAGACTGGGCTGCTGTGACATCCTGACACGCTTTCCCTGCCACGGTTCCCTCAAAAACCATCTCAAAACCTTGATAGCAGCTACACAGAAATATTTGTTTCTCCACAACAATTTGTTTGTGGGTTTTTTTAAGGGCTTTAAATAAGCTGTTGGAAAAAAACGTTGACTCTGCAAACAAAGTTTCCACACAGAGCAATTTGTCTGCTACGTGGCATCTTAATTTGGATGTGTGTTTTAAGAACACTGAGAGCAGCCAGGCTTTGGGAAGTTACATAAATCAGTACATTCACTTTTGTATGTGCTAACAAGAAATGAATGCCTCTTTCCCTTCCAGTTAGCATTTGTGTGTGTCACGGGCGCTGCTCCCTCTCCCCACCTTCTCCACTGTCTTCAGGATACGACCACAGAAATTGTCATATTGAATTACCCTGATAAACCATCCAATTTAGTGCCCTCTCTCCAATCATACCCCACACCAGCTGCTACGGATTTAACACTCCTGCTAATTGACAATGATGGAACAGCACCACCACGAGGGACATATTTCCTTTGCATTAGGGGACCCCCTCCTTTCCTGCAGCGTTTTTTCATGGGGATTTTTATCCCAGTTCACATACCTGTGAACGCTGTACATTGACAACATCTGCTGGGTTTTTTTGGGGGGCAGACTCAGCAGTACCAGCCATGAAAATGGCCCAAAAGCTGGAGCACCTCTGCTCTGGAGATGGGCTAAGAGAGATGGAAGTGTTCACCTTGGAGAAGTCTCCAGGGAGACCTTAGAGCCCCTTCCAGTGCCTAAATGGGGTATATAAAAAGGAGAGAGAGAGAGAGACTTTTTATACAGGCATATAAAAAGGAAAAGAGGGTTAGATGGGATATTGCAATGTGATTTTTCTCTGTGAGGGTAGTGAGGCCCTGGTGTCCCATCCCTGGAAGTGTCCAAGGTCAGGTTGGACAGGGCTTGGAGCAACCTGGCATAGTGGAAGATGTCCCTGCCCATGGCAGGGGATGGAATGAGGTGAACTTTAAGGTCCCTTCCAACCCAAACCATTCCATGGTTCTGGCAAGGCATTTTGCAGTTTGGCACATCAGTTGAGTGAACATCATATTGACCCCTCTATTGCCACTCAGTTGCAAGTGGGCATCCCTTAAGCCTCCCAAAAAACCTACACGAGGGCAGGGGGTGCCTTCCCGGCGTTATTCGGCAACTTGCACGTCTCAGTCACGTTCTGCCCCTTCTGCAAATGGAAACAGTCCTTGCAACTAATGCAGCCTCAGGAAGGAGAGATTTAACAAATGGGACACTTGCTGCAGCGGGGAAGCCTTCCCTCGCCTCCAATCCCTGTCACAGCCTATCTTCCCAAGCCTTCTGTTTGTGCTGGATGGCCCTTCCTGCCCGCCGGGGGCTCCAGGCGACGCGCCAGCTCCCACAGAAACATCCCAGACCTCCCTTCACCCCACGGCAAGAGAGGGACGAGCCAGGCCCAGCTGGAAGCGTTCCTCCTGTGGGAGGCACACACAGTGACTCAGATGAAAAAACAAACACCCTATGGATCACTGGATGTTGCAGCCATCCCATGGTGAGGGGGTGACGGGGCTAGGCTGCCCTGCAGAGTTCAGCTTTCTCCCTTAACGGGGAAATTTGCGGCGTAATTAAAATGAAATGCTGGTGTCTGTGCTGCGCCTTGAAATATTGATGGAGGGAGGCATAAAGCATTTTATGAATGCAGGCTTCCATTCTGTGATTTACTGCCCCCAAACACCACTTTCGCAGAACCTACTTGGGAAGAAACGGGGGGGAGATGAAAGAGCAATAGCGGTTTTATGGCTGCAGAAAAAGGGGAATGGAATTGGGCAAAGTTAAACACAGTGCATGGAGATAGTCTTTCACTCTGAACTTTAGATACAGCAGGAGCTCACTCCCACCTGGAAAGGGTTCACTGAAGTCCATGGAGGTTTTTTTTTCCCCTTTCCTTGTGCCACAGCAGTGCTGGGAAGGGGCTACGCTGCTTTTAACTGCAGTTAAAAAGAGGTCAAGCCCCTATTTATAATGAGGTTTGAAGTAAAGTACTCAGAGTCGTGTGGGGAGACACAGAGGTAGGACTCTGCATCACCTTTAGCTGCCACTGTGTCTTTATTACTCAGCCCCACCAAGTACAGTTCAGCCAAATGAAAGTCTGACTCCACCCTTATTTCAGAAAAAAGGGAAAAGGAAATATTCAGGGAGTGTTTAATTAATGACCTAATTACAGCATAGGCTAAGACAGAGGCCTTTGTTGCAGTGACTCTACAGCTAACTCTGGCTCAAGCTTATTGCCACAGGAACCAGCAGGAAAATCTGCCTCCAGGATGAGAAAAATCCCAAATTTGAGTCAAAGACGAGACCTCAGCATCCCTCAAACCTCGGGCAGGGGGAATGAGGAGCAGCAGGGCACTGACACAGCAACCAGCCCCAAAGAAGGTGAAGGAAATCTTGCTGGCATCCAGGGAGATGGTTTAAAACATGGAGTTTCACCTCACTCAGCCACTACTGCTTTTGGTTTTGCTCTGCCAAGCCAAGGAATGAACTGCAATGAGCAGGCAGGAGCTGGAGAAAACATTAGCCCTGGTGAGGGTCAGGTGGGGGGTTGACCCACGGCCCAGCAACCCACACTGCCCATCTACAGCCCTCTCCTGCCACTCCTCAACCTCTCCTTTTCCTTTCATTCCTCTCCTCTGCTCCTTATAACCAGGTTAAAGCAAGAGAAAGCAGTGCTGACCCCACATCTGGGCTGGGAAAGGGCTACTCCAAGGTGAGGCTGTGTCTGCACCTCAGAAGCACTGAAATAACCCTCAGCAACTCACAAGCAACTCCTCCTTCCTTTCCATTTAATCCCTCAAGCAGATGGGGCTCCAAATTTGCCAGCTGTTTCCCAGAGGGTGGCAGAAATGCCAGCCTGGCGCTGCCCAGCCACTCCACCTGCCCAATTCCAGATTTCCAAGCTCCCTGCTCCCAGACCCAGCCACTGTCAGGTCCAGCTGAGATCATGGATGGACCCTCATGGGGCTGATCAACACACACAGGACCTGAGTCATCCCTTGAGACTCGATCAAACCATTTCTCCCAACCACAGGAGGTGAGATTAGGTACCCAAACTCTTCACTGGGCTCAGCCCAGCTCCCACAGCTGGAACATTCTCTTGCCACTTCACTTGCAGATGCAGACAGAATCTTCTTTCACTTCTTTTAATTCCCACTTCTTCCCAAAATTAAGTTCATTAGACTTCAGCTTTTAATTTTCTAACTATGTTTCTTTCAAGTTTCATTTCCTTTGCTGAGCTTAAGAACGTGGCTTTCTGAGCCAACTTAAAAACATTAAATTTTCACTGTGTCTTTCAATTCAAGCATTTGCAGGTACAGTTTTGAACTCCCAGTGCAGAAGCACATGTTGTTTCACAAGCTGAAGCAGAGGAGTTAGAAACCAGAAGCAAACCCAACCAGGCTGAACACTCAAAGCTGGCTGGTTGGAAGAGCCCTTGCTACCTACTCATGTTGGGAAAATACATTTAATTTTAAGGTTTGAGTCTGGTTTAACATACAGATGGGATTCATACAACAGAGCAACTTTCTTGCAAGATGAGAAAGGGAATCACAAAAGCCAAAAAAAAAAGCTGAAAAAATAACGCCTGTTGTTCCTCTCCAACATCCACCCTGGGGAGCGAGGCCCCAACAGGTCTGAGACACTCTGGGAAATTATCCTCCAGGGATGGGGACTCCAGCACCTCCCTGGGCAGCCCCTGACAGTGCCTGACCACCCTTTCCATGAGGAAAGAAAGGAAGGAGAAAGAGGAGTTGTTAACAGGAGCCAAATCCACCACAATGCTGATGGATTGGAGGACCACACCGAGGGACAAACCTCAGCCAGCACCTCAGGAGGCCTCATCGAGCTCTTCCAGTCCTTTAAATCACATTAATCTGACAAGAGGAGGAACTGCCTCAGGGCAGATTCACCTGGCAGGAAGGAAATGACGCGACTTCCCAAATATTTGCCGTGCTAGTCAGGAAATCACCTCAGGGATGAGCAAGGACAGTGACACCATCCCGTTTTGGGGAGCAAGGGTGAGTGAGCACGCAGAGGTGGCTTCCCAGGAAAACACCAGATGTTTGGCTGGGTCAGGAAACACTTCCAAAAAGTGTATCTCTTCCTCCCTGGTTTCAGAGTTGTGAATATAGGTTGGACCAATTCTGGGTTACCCGTGAGCAGATGTGGCTCTACCTCTGGCAGTGTTAATTTTTAGTATGGAGGAAGGTAATTCAGGCATCAGTAAAGTATTGATCTTCACTTTCTCTCCTTCATGACCCAGGAGGCATTCTCAGATCACTTACAAAATGAGGATAATCCTGTGTTATTTATTACCTTTAAAGAGCATCCTGTCTCCTTTTTCCCCTAAGGGTAGTCACTTGAGATCAGGAGAGGAGCTGAAGCCACTGCCCATTTTCTCCTTTAACCAACATACAAGGGGCAGGGAGGGAAAGAAAGAAGGAAAGCAAAATACCAAGGTCAGTTTTCACTGGGATGAGGAAGGAAATCGCCCTTTTACTGTCCCTTTTGGCTCCTGCTCCTGATGGTGAAATCCAAGAGCTAATGAAGATAGATGGGTTCATCCATACTGTTGGGGTCTGGATACTAATGAATATTATTTAATGGTCAAGAGCTGTCACGGGGGGCATTGATTAATTAGCAGAGTTAGGAGGAGAGTGACTCTACCAGCACATCAGCTACTAATAATAGAACCCAAATCAGTCGGGAAGCAGATCCAAAAAGATGAGGCAACTGTAAACTCACAGCTCACCTTCACTGCAAAAACACAAAGGCACAAAGCTCTTCCAGTGGGATTTTTTGAGGATACAAACTTTTGCTGAGGACGTGGGTCTTAAACACCTCTTGATTTCTCCTTGATTCAGTTTCCTACCTCTACAAATAAAACCTCCCACCCTCCCATCCATTTCAAGCATGATCTGCTCAGAACATGAAATTCCTCTCCCTCTCTGTGTGTCTACAGGGCCTGGGGAAAAAAACCAAACAAACAAACAAGAAACAAACCCACCACAACACACAGCTTGTTAGAGGGGTTTTCCACTCTACTGGAAAACAAACCAAAAAAAAACGAATTAACAAAAGTGACCCCTGGGAGAGGAGAGCTGCACTTAAGATAAGGTTCCCAGGTGTCTGGAGGAGTGCAGGGAATGATGATGAAATAGCTGTATCATCATACACACACACATTTGTTAGAGCACACACCGACACAGCTGGGAGGCACTGACAGCTCTGCAGAGTAAGACTGATTTCCAAGCACTGAAAACCATCTCGGTGCAAGGCTTAGGAGTGAAAATTATCCAGCCAACCTGACAGAGTGGTCATAATTTCCACATCTAACATCTCGGTAATGCCCCAGCCACAAATTACGGTTCTGCCTCAGCAGAAAGCAGAGATCTCCCTGCTTTTTGTTGACATGGCAGACTTGATCAGTGGCTGCAGTGATTTGGAAAATAAGACAGGTAGGTTTTGCACAGCGAAGACAGGGGCATAGGGCAAAGAAGGGGAAGATCCTGGCCTGTTCCCCCAGTTTGTTGAAGTTTCCTGCAAGCTCTAAAAACACCATTTCTGGAGCTCTGCAAGGAAAACCCACAACTCCACGCGCTAAAGCAGAGCGAAATCTCCCAGCAGCGTAAATGAAAGCAAGTGAAATAAAAGCCAATCTAGTATCTCTTAAACTAAACTTGGAGTAGATGCCAGGTCATCCCTCAAATTGCATCAGAAGGTGGTAGCACAAAGACAGTAAAAAGCCTGCTCTCCATTGAATTCTGTCGATGAACCCCCACAAAACATGGCCCAAAACCACAGCACCTACAGTCAGATTTTTCTGGTGGGTAGCCCATAATGCAGGTATTTTACAGCATTAATTGATGAAAGCCACGCACCACTAAACACAATGGGAGTATGAAGGAAAAATTCAGATCCCAAATTCTACCGTGCAGGTAGGGTGGGTAAGACATACCTGACTGCTCCGTGCATGGGCTCTCACTCCTTTCCCCCTCTGTGCACTGGAGAACTGCAGTGGCACCAGGAGGGTGGCACCAAGAGAACTGCAGTGGCACCAAGTGGCCTTGGACACTTCCAGGGATCCAGGGGCAGCCACAGCTTCTCTGGGCAACCTGTGCCAGGGCCTCATCACCCTCACAGGGAAGGATTTCTTCCCAAAATCCCAGTTAAATCTTCTTCCTAATGTCTAACCTAGATCTACCACCTTCCAGAAAGTAGTCACATTCTTTCCCAGAAAAACCCTCCTTCCCAGCTCCACAACACTGTCACCAACAGCTTCACTCTTGACGGTGCCTCAAGCAGCAGCACCCAGTGAAAGTTCTCTTGCCACAGGACACTGGCTCTGAGATAATGACACAGGACAGCTGGTGCCACCAAGCACTGTCCCCCAGGACCTCACAGCACCAGTGACTTCCCGCTTCAGGTCATAAACAACCCCCTTTCCCCCTTCCTCCCTCCCAGCTCCAGCACTCGAGCTTTACAAGGTCACAAACCCAGCCTGGACCCAGGAGCAACACCCAAGACCAGTCTGAGGTACTGCTCAGACAGCCTTCAGCCAGCAGAGGTCCAAGAGACAAACCCCTACGAGTCACAGGTCCCTCCTTTTGAGCCCAAACCCCTTCCCACCAAGACACAGCTGTCACAGGAGGGAGCAGAAGCAGCTGGAATTACACCCAGCCCCATTTGGCTGTAGCACACCCACAAACTTCCCAGCCCAGGCTGTGAATCGATGACAATTTGTAGTATTTCATCTCTCTCCCCTCCTTGCTGGGCCTGCCACAGGAATTCTTTATCCCCAGACTTTGAGGCAAGCTGCTACATCATCTAATTTGCTGCCCCTGTGGGTGAGGCACAGTTGCATTTTGGGTTCTTAAGATTGCCACGCACACAATTTTCCCATTAATTTTGATCCAGCTTCCCAACAAACAGTGCAGAGAGTGTGGGCCAGTGGTCCTTCCCACTAACAGCAAGAGCAAGCAAAGCAGATGAATTCAGTTTGTAAGCAGCAGCACAGACTCATTAAGCTCAGGAGAAAGAGGTGGTAATGTAAATAAGAGAGTAACCTCATCACAGGAGGATGTTTAATGCTAAGAAGGAAACAAAAATAACCAGTGCTGTACCTAACAGGAATATCACGAGTTTCTGATGTCAGGTACTGCACTAAGAAAGATGCAAAGCTTGCCAGTAACTCCAGCAGCTCCCAGTACACCACACTCTATGGCTGGACATTACCCTGTGCTTCCACACTTCTCCCAGCTGGCCTACTGCCCTCCTGGGAAGGCTGGAGACGGAGCTGAGCACCCAAACACACTCCCACAGACAATCTGAGAGAAAAGCCCACCCAGTGGGGGGATCATTTACCACCCAGAAAAAAAATAAAAAATAAAAAGTCAACACTCCCTCCGCTCTCTCAGCTCTGATTGGATTAAAAAAAAAACAAACCTACTATGAAACACCTCCCAAAGGCAGATCTGGGAAATAAAATTCACCACTCCACCACAGAGCAAAGCTCCTGGAGTTGGCCACTGCCCCCTTTATCACCTCATTGTGTTCCATGGCCCATAAACTGCCTCTCTGTCTCCAAGGAAATCACTGCCTTAGCACATTGCTTCTCCACTCACCTCTCACCATCTCCTGTATCTTATGGTCACTCCTTCCTTCTAAAACACCCACACGTGTTAAATAGCTCACTAATCTCTCAGCAACTCTTCTCAACTCATTTGGCTTTGAAAGCTGATTTTTAGAGTTCTGATGAGAAGGGTTTGTACTCCCCAAAGCTTCCCAGCATTCCATAACCCTGCCCAGTGAAGGGTCTGTACAGACAGCCCTTGCCCTGGCATCCACACCCAGGGCCCCTCTCCTGTCCCACACCTCAGGGGGAATTCCTGCTATTGGAAAGCTGGGAATAAAACCCAAGGACTTCCAGGACTTGAAAACAGCCATGGCAGCCAAATGAACTGGGAAACAAGACTTTTAGCTGGGGGTGTTGTGGTAGAACGTCAGGGAATGGTTTAAATTAACAGGAGAGATTTAGATGAGATATATGGAAGAAATTCTTCCCTGGGAGGGTGGGGAGGCCCTGGCACAGGTTGACCAGAGAAGCTGTGGCTGCCCCTGGATCCCTGGAAGTGTCCAAGGCCAGGTTGGACGGGGCTTGGAGCAACCTGGGCTAGTGGAAGGTGTCCCTGCCCATGGCAGGGGATGGAATGAGGTGAACTTTAAGGTCCCTTCCAACCTAAACCATTCCATGATGTCCAGCAATCCGGTTGGAGAGAGAACCTCGATGCAAGCACGTCCCAGCTGTGGGATGCTTTGGAGCACACCAAAGGACCTGGAGGTGCTTCTCATGGGAAACCACTTCATCAGGAAGGTCCAGCTGAGAAGCTGCTTCTCTGAGCGCAGCCACGCTCCCGCAGAGCTGACCACGTCAGCATCCACTCCCGATTTTCGGGATCAGGTGGGGTCCTGAGAGCCTCCCCACCCTGTGCCTTCCCGCAGGGGCTGCGGTTTTCGGGGACACCTCGCGTTCTCCAGCATTTTCCTGACCCCTAGTGACAAGACGGGGCTTGTACAGCAGCCGCTTAACATGCAGCGCCCGGCTCTCCCCGCGTAAACGAGGAACAAACCTCGCTCCTTAACATGCGAGGAAGGTTTCCAGATCTGTCAGGATACTCTCCCCTCCGCAACCCCTGCAAATTTGCCGGAAAATCCAACCTGTTTAGCAAAGGCACTCGAATTTGGACTGAAAGTCAGGAAACAAGCTGAGTACGAGCAGCTTCCCTTACCCCGGGCTCCAGCTGTGCCCAGGGGAGCCGAGCTGCAGGACTAATCCATCAGCAGACGAGACAAAACAAGGGGTGGGGAGAAGGCAGTTCTGATGGATTACCTTCCCCCGGGGCAAATGCATCCTGGTGCAGGGAACTGAGTGACCTTGGCAAGACCACAAACTCCGTGATCTCACCCCTGCCTGCTACGGACCAGGGAGCAGCTCCTGGGAGCTGCAGAACAAGACATGGGACATCGGCTGCCAGGACCCAGGGCCCTCGTTTTTGTCACGCCACTAGGTTTCAAGGGCAGACACAGAGTCAAAACAGGATTATTCCGGCCCCACTTTGAGTTTTGACACGTAAATCATGCCGGGTTTCTCCCTGCATGGGGTGGGAATGGGCTGTGTGTCCCAGCCCCAGTCTGACACAGGAGGAGGGATCCACGGCAAAGTGCTCGCAGGCACTTTCGGACTCAGGTTTGAATCCTCCTCCTCTGGGAAGCCTCCCTTCAGTGCAACATTTCTCACTCCCTCATGCTGTGACGTTCCTTGCAAACAGTCACCTCCCACTTTGGGGTCCGTGTTTTCTGCCCGTCAGAAGTGGCTGAGCAGCTTCAGTGCCATTTTTGTTCATCTCAGCCTTCTCCAGGGGACCTGCCCTCTGCCTGGCACAAAGGACCTTCACCCCAAGCACTGTGTGAGCAGACCAAACACCCTCAGCTTCTGCCAGCCTCCAATTTATTTTGTTCACTGCCCTGAGTTTGATAAAACGCTGCTACAAGAGGAAGTCTCGCACAGGAATAATTAACGATTCATCTCTGTTAATTGGGCCCTTTTGTCAACTTAGGCTTGTCACAACTGCCCTAAATCCCCTCCAGTGATAAACAAACTCTTTAATTAAATCTTTTGTGCCACGAGAGCACTGCTTCAGACATCAGATGATGAGGGAGTTTGGCCCACCCTGCTTAAAACACCGTTTGGGGGCCGAGGTTCTCCAGGGAGTGGCGATCCTGTCCCAGACTGCTTCCTCTAATGCCATTAACACGGATGCAACTCTGAGAATGTACTCCCAGTGAATTCCTGAGGCACTGCAGCTGGTTAATTGTTTCCCTGCTGAATAAGCAGTTGTTCCCTCCTTGCCCACACACATGAGTTTCAGTCTCGTCACAGGAGCCACCTCAAAGCCATAAATACACAGACAGTTCAGCACCCACCTGGCAAAAACGTCTTCCCCCAATTTGTGGGTGACCAAGAGTCCTCCTGCCCTGGGTCTCCTCATTTAGGAAAAAGAAGTCAAGCATATCAAGCCTTCCTCCCTCCTGAACAGCGGGAAAAGGGAATGGCAGATGGTGCCAGAGCTGAGGAAGAGACAAGAGCATCAGTTAAAGGTGAGGCAAACGAACAGCACACCCTGGGTTTCCTAAAGGCCTTCTCTGTGGAGCAGGGACATCCTGGCACAGGGGCTGCTTCACACCCTTCTCAAACTGCAGCCAGAACTGAACTCAGGAAACCACGGGATTTAAAATGGTTTGGGTGGGAAGGGACATTATTAATAGTCCAGTTCCACCCCCCTGCCACAGGCAGGGACACGTTCCACTAGACCAGGTTGCTCCAATCCCCGTCCAACCTGGCCTTGGACACTTCCAGGGATCCAGGGGCAGCCACAGCTTCTCTGGGCAACCTGTGCCAGGGCCTCCCCACCCTCCCAGGGAAGAATTTCTTCCCAATATTCTATTTAACCCTGCCTGTGTCTGTTTGAATTCATTCTCCCTCATCCTGTTACTCCAGACCCTTATCCAAAGTCCCTCTCCAGCTCCCTTGGGCACTGGAAGGGGCTCCCAGGTCTCCCTGTTCTTGTTTGCTCCTCTCCTGCAAAGACAGGCTGAGAGAGCTGGGATTGTTCAGCCTGGAGAAGGTTCCAGGGAGACCTGAGAGCCTCTCCCAGTTCCTAAAGGGGCTCGGAGAGAGCTGGATCCCAAGGGTTACCTGGAAAAGCAGACCTGCAGGAAGATGACTGAGCACATTCTTCACACCCCTAAGTGAGGAGCCAGCACAGACTATGGGGAAGGAAAATAAAGAGGGAAAAGAAAGAAACTCAAGCAACAACAAAAAAACAACACATCCAAACAACACTCATTGCTCTATTGGACCATCAAAATGTTTCAGGGAGGGTGAAATGAGAAGGGAGGGGTATTCAAAAGGCAAATTGAGATGGGAGACAGAACAGGGCTCTCAACCAAAGCAGCTTTCAGGGTCAGACGTATCTTGTTAAAAACTTACTGACAAAATAAAAATAATAGTAGGTGAGTGATACTGAAGTGCACTTCAAATATGCAGAATCCCCTGTGGGTATGTGACAGCAACGTGGGTTTAGCTGCCACTGACCTCATCAAAGGAGCACAGCTCTAAACTAGACAAAGAGAGAAGGAAAAAGAGTACAAATCTGCTCCCAGTAAACAGGCACAGGGTGCAAACTGATCTGAGCAAACAGCTTGCCCAACATCCCCCAATTAATAATTAAAAGCAGATCTAGAGGGTCCCATTTCCAAAAGAGAAATTAAAGCAGCGCAGAGGGAGAGTTTCGTGCACTCGGAGGTTCAGGAGTTGAAGTTGGCCAAAGGATTGCCCTGCACACAGCCCCACGTCCCAGAGAGAGGAAAACCACAACTGCCCTGTTAACATTCTTTTGGACAAGCTCATCCCTCCCGGGAAAGGCCGGCAGTTAAAGATAGATTTGTCACCCAGCAGAGAAAAGGCCATTCCAAAGGAGCTGAGCCATCGGCAGATGCAGGATAAGTGACCCCTTTTCTCCTAGTGCTCTCCACCTCCAAGGGACTGAGGTGATGGCAGGGGCTCTGGACTGGCAGCACAGAGAAACAGGATCAGCTCCAGACAGGCTGGAGCAAAAATCCAACAGAGGGACAGAAGGGTAGCACAAGAAATAGGGGATTTGTTTCCTTCACCTCTCCAAATCAATAGGGAGGCCAACAAAGGCACTGTCACCCAGCCCAGGAGCACGTGGGGCCCCGACAGGGCCACCACCTGCCCATATTTACAGGGGCTGTGCTGATGAAACTGCCTGTCCTGCAATTGGAGCTTACACCAAGGAAATATTCTGCTGGCCTTTCCCTACCTGGCAAACAATCCCACCTCCTGATTTCATTGCTGGAATCCATTCAGCACACCTCCTCCTTTCATCTGTATCAGAGCTTCCAGCTTCACATCCACACACAAGTTATTTTCTTCTCAGGTGCTGCGTTGCTCTCCAAGTCTTTTCTCCCTGGACAAAAAAGATGCACGTTTTTCCTTTCAATTACCCCAGCAAGGAAACACATAGAGGGGAGGGGGGAAAAAAAAAAAAAAAAAAAAAAAAGGACAAGACAAAGGAAGAATTTGCTTCCCTCTAACTTGCCTGCTGGAGAAATAAATCATCTCTGTGGTACCCACAAACTCCTACAGTGGAAAACAAAATGTGCACGAGGGTATATATAAGGGATGTACCTCACACCATATTTAAAAAAAAAAAATAAAATAAAAATCCAGAATTAGTTGTTTCAAGAGTAAAGGAACCACGAGGGTACAGCAGGAGGCTGAATTCCTGTCTGCCACATAAAGCAGCACAGTAAAAAGTTGTTGTCAGCACTGGCAAACTGCCCATCACATGGGTGGGCTTAGCAGACGACGAGCTGCGGGACACGGGCACAAAGCCGGGGGCCTGGAGAGCAAAAACGCCAGGGATCAGCACACGGCATCCTGGAGCCCTCATTCCCCCAGCAACGGGAGAAAACACCTCGGAAATGCTCAGGGGGGCTGTGCTGCACACACATCCCCCCTTTCCATGGCTCTTAGTCCACGTGCTGCGATATAATCCAGGCTGTCCCAGGCAACGCACCTGGTGATTGGCGCTGCCCGGAGCTCAGAGGGACGGGAAGCACATGGATTCACTCCGCTCAGCCAGGGATCACCGTGGCGCTCGGCACACGTGTTGCCGGCAGCACCGGGCGGTGCCTCCTTCAGCTGCCCCTCTCCAGCCCGTCCCACCTTTCTTCCTTGTGCAGCAGGTTAATAAAGTGACCCCGCGCAGGAGAGGGGCGGGTGGGTTCGGTGCGCGGGTCACACAGCATCGATTCGGGCAGGGGTTTCGAGAGCCCCTGTCCGGGCGTTCCCCGAGCCCCAGAGCCCCGTGGGGGCCCCCAGGCGTGTGCCCAGCGCTGGGAAGGCTGTGCTGGCCGGGGGAGGACCCGGTTCCCTCGCCACGCCTCCCGCCACCTCGGACACAACGCGGCTCCCGCGGGCTCCGCACGCCGAGCATCACCCGAGCCGCGCCGGGCACGGACACGCGAGGGCCATGGTAAGTCCCTGCGGGGAACAGCCGGCTGATTCTTTAGCCTTTTCCAAGGCAGGAAGGTTTCGGCGGCAGCTCCAGACCCCGAGGAGAGGCAGGAGGGAAGGGAGAAAGGAGCAGAGCGCTGTGGTTAATCAGTAACGCGGGAGCTCCGCGGCCGCTGCTGGATTACCAAACGCAGCTCCCTGCGGGCTCCCTGCGAGGGGGAGGGAAAGGGGCCGTCAGCAATGACCTCCCCCCCTCCAATTCTGTAGGGCAAGGACGACCCCCGTGCGTGCTCCGTCTGCGCACCCCGGATCAGCTGGAAATCGGCTTTTCCACGGCAGCAAAAGACCGTGGGCCTTGTGACATCGTTCCAGGGCTGTGCCCTTTACCTTCTCGCAGGTGACAAGTCACCACTAGTATTGGGAAGGAGTCCTTTCCCTGTGACGGTGGGGAGGCCCTGGCACAGGTTGCCCAGAGAAGCTGTGGCTGCCCCTGGATCTCTGGGAGTGTCCAAGGCCAGGCTGGACTGGGATTGGAGCAACCTGGGATAGTGGAAAGTGTCCCTGCCCATGGCAAGGGGTGAGACTGGGTTACCTTTAAGGTCCTTTCCAACCCAAACCACACTGTGACTCTCTAACTAAAAAATCTTATAGTTGGGGCAAAGAGGGTTGTTTCATCTCCTGACAGCTCAAAGCTCTCCCAATTTCCCATGCTGGTTCCTTCCCCTCAGTTGCACAATGCATCTGCTTGGTTTCCTGCTGGCAAAAAAATAAAAATCCCAACTCCTTGGCAGTTGGGAGCCAGCAGAAGAAAACAAAATAATTTCGTTTCCCTAACGAGAAGAATGTGTTTTAAAGGGAGTAAGTGGACATGAAAGCATTAAAGTGCCATACTGACAAAACCAGCTGGCTGGGCAATGCGCTGGGGTGGAGAAGGAGGGATTGGAGGAGGTTGGAGGGCACAGGGGGGCAGCTCCAGGCAGAGGGTTTGCCATCACAAGACACGGTGGTCTGTGGACCAAACCTCAGCCTGGCCATGCCTCCCACTGGTGCCGGGCTCTGGCAGAGGAGCTGGAAAAAGCCTGGAAAGAGCCCCAGGGCCCATCCTCTCACATAGTCACAGCAAAGAAAAGGGGTCAAGAGAACAATTAAACCACGTCCCTCCCAAGCTGCCTGGTTTCTTGCTCTGCCCAGGGGAGGCTGGTTTGGAGCCCAGCCCCCCAGCATCCCCATCCCTCTGCTGCCAGCAACAACTCCAGCTTTACTCAGCCTTCAGCACCCGATACACCAACAGGTTTCAGCACCGATCCCAAATCCAGGTGCAGCCCATCAGAGTCCCCAGGGCAGCTCCCGTGGGTGCCCCCCTGCCAGCACCCTGTGCAGAGCCATCCTCTGCCCCCACCTTATCCAGTTGCTAAGATACCTGCGCCCGGCTTATCACGCCATCGGCATGGAAGGGCAACGGCTCCGGGTTTATTGTGCTAAGTCATGTTTACTCACCGCCTTCCCCCCAAGCCCGGAGCTCGGAGAAGGACAGGGTTGACGTTTGGGGGATGGGGAGGGAGGTGGCAGAGCCGGGGCTGGGCAAGGGGCCGTCCAAAACATGTACAAAGCATGGAAGGTTTTCCCCAAAAATCGTGCAGCTGCGATGCCAGGGGGACAGGAAGCATCCCACACCCAGCCACCCCATGCTGAGGTTCGGGGCACACCTTGGCCCTCTCCATCCCGTGCAGTTGGCAGCTTTCTCCAAGCATAAGGGTCACGGCTCCACAGACAGGGAGGCACCCACACCGCCGTGGGATTAGGGCATCATCTTTCCAATCTTCCCCAAAACATGCAAGAACCACCCCCCAGACGCATCAGCTTCATGGCTGCCTCTGGTTCTGTACGCCCTGGGAGCAGGTAAGCCACAGGAGAGGATGATTTGCCGCAGTTGTTTAAGGTGGTAATTCTCAGCAGGGATGCCCAAGCAAAGTGTCTCAAGGCCCTGCTGCCCAAACACCCCCCAAAAAAGTGGTCTGGATTTGTTGGGACTCACATCTGACTTACCACACCTTGCTCTGCAGCACAGAAAGGAGTGGAAATTGCAAAGAGATATTGATCTTTGTCATCACCAACTGCAAGGATCAGGTCACCCGAGGCTGCCAGAGCTCAAGGAGCGGTTGGACAACGTCCTCAGGCACATGGTGGGATTCTTGGGGTGTCCTGTGCAGGGCCAGGAGCTGGACTCGATGATCCTTGTTGGTCCCCTCCAGCTCAGAATATTCTGTGAAAGAATTTTCATGGCTAGAACATGACCTTTCAGAGACAGCAATACCCCTCTGCACTCACTCCTGCCTTCCCCAGAGCCACAACAGGCACTGGCTCAGGTGGTCCCCATCCCCAAGAGCTTCATTTTAGTTTTATCTTTGCCTGTAATCATTCCCCAAAGCCAGGAATTGCTGCTTCCCCACCACCACCCCTTACAAAGCAAGTAACAGCAGCTCTGCCCAAGACAAGGCTCACTCACAATCCTTCCCCTCGGGCCTTTGTTCATCACAGGCAGAAACAGCCTCTTAAACTCCATCGTAATAGGAGGGAGATGGAAAAGGAAAAGGAGCTGAACTGCAGTTTAGTGTGACTCATCTCTGATTCACACCACTTCTTTCCTCTAAAACAGGCTCCCAGTAAACAAATATAAAAAAATATATTTAAAAAATAAATGTATAAAACAGGGAAACCTAAAGCAATTATCTGATCTGGAGGCCATCACAGAGTTTCAGGTTTTGGTTTTCCTCCCCCCCCCAAGAAAGTTATCTGTGTTTTGGAGCTTAACCTCCCACAGGCATCATTGCTTAGTACCTCAGGTTGTAACACGGACATGCAGACACTGTGGGAGGTGCTGCAGGTGAGAGGACAGAAGGGACCAGCTGGACCTTGGATACATGCAGGATGTATCCCGGGCAGGGAGCAGAGGGCAGCGTTGATATTCCAACCCCTCCCACCCACCCTGCAGCTGCCTCTGTGTTCCCGTAACTCCAGGATCCACGGGATGCCTCTGATCCCGCTCCAAACAGCTGCTCCATCCTACCTGTGCCACGCTGATCCACTTTTCCCTTCCCTTCTCTTGGTGGCAGGCAGGAAAAGCCCACAGGCTGAGCACGGAAGAGAGGGAGCAGCTGCTGCCCAACCTGAGAGCCGTGGGGTGGAACGAGGTGGAAGGCAGAGATGCCATCTTCAAGGAGTTCCACTTCAAGGACTTCAACCGGGTAGGAGCACCGGTGGCACGGGTTTTACAGACTGGGAGACCTGGTTTGCAGAGAGGGGAGTCCCCTCTGCAAGGCTCAGCCACAGCAACCCCTCCGTGTGTCTCCTGAAATGGGATGGCTGAGCGAGGGAACCTCCTCCAGACACTACAGCGGTCAACTTGGCCCATGGTTTGTCTGGGGGAAAAACTCCTCAAAAAAAAAAAAAAAGAAGGGAAACCCACAGGAAACCCCAGCAAAGACACAGAACATCCCAGGCCCTGCATTTGGTTGGATTATCTAAAAACAGGTGGTGTAAAATTAACAGCAGTGGGGTGAAAAGCAATATACTGCAGGGTGAGTGGCTCAGAGTTAACTTCCCTTCTCACTCCACAGGCCTTTGGCTTCATGACCAGAGTGGCTCTACAGGCAGAAAAACTGGATCACCACCCTGAATGGTTCAACGTGTACAACAAGGTAAAAAACAGGGCTGGTGGGGGCAAAACAGAGCTCTTCAGTGAGCAGATCCCTTTTTTTGAGGGATAAAACAGGAGCAGCAAGTCCTGTTCCCAGCAGCAGGACCTCTTCCCTCAGTGCTAATTCCCCATATCCCAGGCAGCCTCCAGCTTTCACTGGAGATCCTTTCCCTCCTCCTTTTTCCATGTCCAGCTGAGCAGGAGCTGCCCTGGCCAGCCCCAAGGGGTGGCTTTTTTAAGTCATATCAGAAGTAGCAGGAGTAGCAGGGGAGAAGTTTCTGGGGAAGGAGGGAGTTAAGAAATGGGCACAGTGGCTGCTGTGACCAAGGCAGGGGTGGCAGCCACAGCCTGTGGCCAGGGTGAGCTGCAGGAAGGAGAAAACCAGCGAAGTGCCAGGTCACCTCTCCCACCCCGGGGAAATGTTGCTATCAAGTCTGGAGCCACCTGTGCCTCACCTACAGCACTGGGGGAAGCCATCCCTGCTCTGTCTGTCTGTCTGCTTCAGGTTCACATCACCTTGAGCACCCACGAGTGTGGAGGGCTGTCGGAGCGGGACATCAACCTGGCCAGCTTCATCGAGCAGGTCGCAGCTTCCCTCTCCTGACCGGAGGGACACGAAGCCAAAAAGCCACTGTGCCACTGCCACAACCCGTGTCTTGCCTCTAGACAGCTGCCCCCAGAGCCTTGTCCCACTTCCAGGCTACATCCCAGGATCCAGACTGCCTGACCCCCCTGCCACAGCTCACTTGGATGGAGGCCCCGCTCAGGGTGCACATACCCAGCTCTGAGCTTGCAAATTCCATCCTCAAAACCTTCCTTAGCCACGTGCTCCCAGCCCACCGAGTGCCGAGCCTTTCACCAGGAGTCAGTCATGTCACAGAAACACAGACTGGTTTGGGTTGGAAGGGACCTTAAAGATCATCTCATTCCAACCCCCTTCCATGGGCAGGGACACCTTCCCACTAGTCCAGGTTGCTCCAAGCCCCGTCCAACCTGGCCTTGGACACTTCCAGGGATCCAGGGGCAGCCACAGCTTCTCTGGGCAACCTGTGCCAGGGCCTCCCCACCCTCACAGCCAAGAATTTGTTCCTAATATCCAATCTAAACCTACTCTGTCAGTGTGAAGCCATTCCCCCTTGTCTCTGTCACTACATGCTCTTGTAAGAAGTTCCTCTCCATGTTTCTTGTGGGCTCCCTTCAGGTCCTGGAAGGCCACAATTAGGTCACCCCAAAGCCTTCTCCTCTCCAGGCTGGAACAATCCCAGTTCTCCCAGCCTTTCCTCATAGCAGAGCTGTTCCATTCCTCTATTCAGCTGGGTGGCCCTCCTCTGGACTCGCTCCAACAGCTCCATGTCCTTCCAGAGTCACATTACACAACTGCACCAGTAAATCTTTCCCGAGCCTGAGCCCCTCCAGCCACTGTGTTGTTGCTTCCAGAACATGCTCTCTGCCTAAAACATGTTTTGTGAACCCCTTGGTCTCTCTGTAACAAACCAGCAAGGTGATGGGCAGTTTGTCATCCCTCTCCAACAGTATTACAACAAGCAGGCACGTGGTCTCACCCCGACTGGAACCGGCCTTTTAGCAGGATACCAAGTGATAATGTTTACAATAAATTTCTTGGTTAACCTGATGTCAGCTTGGAAAGAGGCCTCACTGATCAAATGACACCAACAGGTTTCCCCCCCAAGGCTCTCAGGGAGGCGCTTCTGCCAAGGGAAAACTTCGTGGAGAAGCGGCACATGCCTCGGCCTCGAAGCGATCGGGGTCTGGAAAAGAAGATTATCAAAGCCAGGGCAGGTAAAAACTGCTCTGGGTGTGCCACAGCCAGGGCACAAACACAGGGAAGGGACAACCAGAAGGTACACAAAGCAGCACAGCAACAGGCCAGGGGTTGCTTACATCCCCAAAAAGAGGTTGTGGGTGGATTTGGTGGTACAAGATCTTCAGTAACACAACAAAGAACTTGACGTGAAGCCAACAGCAGCTGCTTTCAGCACATCAGTCTGGGGAAAAACACTACAAACACCCAATGCAGGTCTGGTTTCTTTCCTCCTTTTTTTTTCTTTTTTTTTAACCCTTTTAAGTTCTACAAAGCATTAGCAGAAAAACCCATAGCTCTTAAATGAGAGCTTTCAGCATCTTTGAACATCACACAAGACGTAGCCACAGACACCCCCTTTTATCTTGACAGGAAGACAGAGCAGCCCTCAGGCAGAGTTAGTAAGGTTCATAAACCATCCTCCCTGCCACAGCCCAGGCTGGCAATGAGCAGAGACCAGGAACAACAGGTCCCCAGCCATTCAAAGGAGCACTGAAACAGGAAAATAAGAGCTCAAGGAGCCTAGATAGCTAAACACACTGTTTTAATACAAACTAGGCCCATTTTCACCATCTCTTCAGCTATTTCAGCCTTCAGTTTTACAGTGGCAAGTCAGAGAAACACAGAAATACTGCCATCAGGTGAACTCATCCTGTTTGTTCATTAAAAAGTCCACGTGGATTTACTGGGCAGGATATTATTGTGTTGTGCAACCCTTCCACTCCCCCTCTCCCCCAAGTCATCAGAAAAGTGCAGATGAAATCCATGGCATGAAGACACACATCTCTTCTTGGTCCATCCCACTGGATATCCTTCAGTCTAGTACCTAAGAGCAGGCAAATCCCTCAGGAGAGTGCTCTGTACAAGCAACAAATTCAGTGTCCCGCTTGGAAAACCTGAGAACTGGAAATCTCACGGGAATCGACAATCACGGAGATCCCTCCAGGTCCAAAGTACCATCCAGTTTCAGGTCATAATCCAGTTCATCAAATTCTTCTTTTTTTTTGTCTTTTAAGTAATCACACAGCCGGTTAATCCATTTCTCTAAGACCATTTGGCATGATAAAAGGAGATGCAGATTACATGAGGTGGCCAGGATGAATAAAGACTACACACCAGTAAATTACAGTGGCCTGCTCCTGACCACAGGATTACATTTACAGTACAGAACAAACACACATGAAACAACTAAACCCACAATTATTATTAATAAGCAAAGCCCAGAATAGAATACATTGACTTACAAATGACATCTTCAAATACTTCCAGAAATGTGAAATCGAGCACTGATCTGTTAGATCCATCTACTTCCCAGGAGGAAAAATGCAACCAGGGAAGGAGGAGAAGGGATTTTCCTCTATCCTTCAGCCCACCCCTAAAATCCATCCCTTCTTTCTTTTAAAGCAGGAACAAAAAGAGTACCTCCCTTTTTTCTTTTTTTTTTTTGCTTTGTTTTTGTTAAATCTCAGTTCAAAAGAGAACCATCACAGTAGCCAGACACTTAAGGCTGTCTCCAAAGTACTGCAGAACTCAGAGGTGCAGTAATGGTCACACTGGCAAGACCCTGACAGAATAAATAGGTCCAGTACAAACTGCCAGAGCTGATAACCCCATCAAGAGACTCTCAGGCAATTCAGTGATTTCAAAAGGGCCCAGACACATCCATCAAGTCATCAATTTCAGGGCAGATGGCCAAAATACTTTTGTCTCCTAGCACTGAGAATAAAAGCTGTTGGAAAGCCAGTATTCTTCCCACAGTGGCCAGGCCCAGGGCTGCACTGGTTTGTGCAGTGGCTGGTAAGTGGCCTTCTCATTCTGTAAAATTACTGTGCAAGTGTGTGCTTCAGCAAGGGTCAGCTTCAGGCAACAGGCCCTCTACAGCAGAGAGATGTCCTCTGACACCCTGTGCAGACATGGCATGAAATCTGAGCCCACATGTGGAATTCTGTCTGGGAAACTCTCTGTTCCACGCAAAGAGCTCAGAGGAAACATGGGAAAGCCCTGCAGGAGTAACTCTGCTGGTATTTAATAACTCAAGGAGATTCTGGCTTGTCTTTGAGGCTACAACTGCCTCACAAGCTGCACTGGGAATAAAAACTCTCTTACCATAAAAACAATAGAGAAAAATAGGAAGGCTGAGCCCTACACCCAAGGCTTGACCACCTCTGACCTGCTGCATCCTTTCCTCTGCCTCTCAGAGCTCTCCCAGCATCTCTGTAATACTGTGAAGGGACTTGGCTCAATACAACTACTACCCTACCTTACAGGCAGGTGTCCTTCCTCTGAGGCCAGCCTGTTTTTGAGGTTTATTTTCAGCATAGTACCATAAAGAGACGACCACGGCCAACAGCTGAACCCTCCAGCCCTCCCTGGCGTCCCACAAAAAAAAAAACAACAAAACCAACAAGCCAGAGAAGCATCAAGGCACAATGGTGAATGCCCTTTTGAGAATGTGCCTTAAAAGAATCAGTGCAAAGAGCTGAGATTACTACTATTACAAAAAAAGTCACCTTTTGGATACTGAAAGATCGCGGTAAAAAAAAAAAAGAACCGTCAGCTTTGGCGCCCCACGTGACATCCAGGGCCTGGCTGGCTGTGCTACAGCATCACGAGGGGACAGTGGAAAACCTTCAAGTTAAGAGCAGTGAAATCGGTTTTGCACCTCCCTCCAGAATTGTGCAAGGTAAAAACACAAAGAAACCAGCCCTCCAGGTGGTAAATGCCTGTCTTCTGGAAGAGGCAGGGGAGCAAAACAGCTACGATGTACCCGGGATCTTCAGTACCATCCGGCTCCTCTCCCTACGCCACCCGCTCGGGTTTCTGTTTCTGCTGCTATTCAAGAGGTTCCAGAAAAGGATTTTGTGTTGGTTTTTTTATCCCCCTCGGCAGATATTGATTGCAGTCTCACTGAGATCTCCAGAGGGGATTTCAAAAAGAGTCCACGTGACCATCTTCCCTTTGCCAATTCATCAGCTCTGCATTACACAGATATAAGGCTCCCACGGCACGGTCTGTTAAATGCAGTAGCTTAGAGGAATACTCAAAAGAAAACAGAATTTTCAATTTATTTTCTACCTTGAACTCCTGGGAAGATTGAAGCTTTGGAACACAAGGTGAGAACTCAAATCTAACACTTGGCTGGACACTGGCTGAACACCAGGTCTGAGGAGGAGGGACAGCGAGGAATGAAGTGACACGCAGAATACCTGAGGAATCTGGAGTTGTGGAATGGACATTCAACTGACCATCGACAGCCCATGATAAAACAGGCAGGGGGAAGGGAAGAAAAGCCCTAAAAATGAAGTTGGCCGTGAAAATAATGTGGATTTCAGAACAGCCTAGGACAGGGAAGGAATTCTTCCAGATCAAGCCACGCTCAGCCCCGCAGCTGTAGGAACAAAGGCTTACTGCAATCTCTTCCCTAGGAAACCTTTTGAACCACCCCAGTGCCAGCTGGCAAGGCATCCATCGTTGCACTACAGTCAGTGGTGGCCGGGGGAGCCGTTCATGTGCTTTTCACTGCAAGGAACATCCGTGCTGTAGAGGCCATCCAGGTACGCCTGGGAAATCTCTGCTACCAAGCTCCTGTCTGGGACGGACTGTGCCATTCCATAGATGGCTCCCTAGGTGGAGAAGAGCAGGCTGTTATACAGAAGAAACATGCCCAGCCCCCCCAGAACACCCCCTTTACTGTGTGCTCCTCACCATGCCTGTGGTCTTGGCATTGAGGTCCTTCATGATGTCCTCGATGCTGTCTCTGACATCCTTCAGGAACTCTTCAGCGACGCCGGGCTTCGTGTGCAGCTGAGTAATGCAGAGGTGGATGCTGGGCAGGCAGGGCAGAGGGAGAGATTAACCACCTCCACAACATACAGCTCCCTATTTCCCAAGCAACTGACAGCACTTTAGTCCTTCCACGGCCAGTGATAACCATGTATGTCCCTAAAAGAGCATTCCCTAAGCATCACTAAGGGTAATCCCTGCAAAATGCTTACAGGAACCAAGCTTGGAGAGTTCAGCTCTTCTTCTGCAACATGTCAGCTCCTCCTCCTTCCTTCCTGACTTCACCATGAGGTTAAAGGCCTATAATTTTCCCACCTCATTCCAGGCACCTCTGGTAGCAAAGATGCAGCTGCCTGCAGGGATGGTGATCCTCACCATCATTTCCCTCTCCTTCCTCTGCAGCTTCCAAGCCATCACCTCCCCCAGAGCGGAAGGTGGCATCCACCACAAGGAACAGGGCTACATGCAGCTCTGGGCTATCACCTCAGGCTCCCTAGAGTTTGCTTTGTGTGGCCAGTCCAAAAGTTTTTCAGTACAGCTACATCTGAGAGCACTGGTCCCTTTTACCCACCAAAAACCAACCACCCAGCTAAGGAAAGTCTCTGGCAAACATTCATTTTCCATCACTGAAAATGATCAGCCCTTCACTGTGCTTTCAATTACCTTCATCTCCAATGGGCAGCAGGGAGATACTAAAAATAAATCCATAAGCCCTCAGTTAACTAAATGTGAGATAAAGCCTTGGTTATTTATATTTTTTCTGCCTGCGTTAGAGGTAAATAGGAAGTGAGCCTCAGATATGTTCCTCTGCCAGGCTCATTAAAATTACTATTGCTTTTTCCTCACTGCTGTATATCAGCAGTTACAGAAGCAATTCTTTCTCTGCAGAGGACGAGTCTCCATACAATTTATAAGACATGGACAACACCACTCAGCAAATCCTAAGAGCTGCGTGGCCTGAAGATGCCCATCTTGCATATCCTGGCCTCCAGACACTCACCTTGGTGGGAACTGCAGGACATTTAAGTTCCATCCTTTTGCAGCTAAAAAGTTGGACAATCGATAAATGTCGAAAGTGTCCGAGCCGATGGAGAGCACGGACACCTCCGGTTTCCCAAAAATGAAGATGCTGTCAATTTTTCTCAACCTTGGATGGAAAGAGGAGAAAAGAAATGACTGACCAGGGTTCAGACATTCTGTCCACCTAGCTGGAGCCTTAAGGGAAAAGCTACAGAAGGGAACAGATGACAGCACATTCCCACCCAAAAATCATGCAGCCAGCCCAGGTCAGTGGCAGTTGCAAGAGGACCCGGGTCATGACATACCCCAAAGTCAAGTAAATTCAGGAAGAAATAGAAGAGAGGGAAGACAAAGATGCAAGAGAAGACAGACTAGCAGAGGCTCACATAGCTTCTGTCACACAGCCACACAAGCACCCCAACAAGAGAGCATAACCCTTCTTTTGTCCTCCCTCCAGATTCCCTCCTCAGCCATGGCTGAGGCAGAAGGAATTCTCCAAGCAAAACCAGCTGAATAAAGGTGCCTGCACCCCTCCTCTCTGGGCATAAACAAAACATCTTCTCCCAGAACTGCCCAGTAAGTCCCTATCCAGCAGGTCCCATGCCACAGCTCCCCCAGGGAAACAAAACCAGGAGCAGTTTGGGAGGAGGAGTCCAGCACAGTATTGAAGAGTACAACCCAAACTCAAAGACACAAAGGCACATACTCTGACTCGAGGAATCGGGCTGTTTTAATGATCCTCCTCGTGGCCTCAACGTAGCCTGACTCTCCTATGTGCAGCAGAGTTGCCCAGCACGCAGCTATGATCCCACCAGGCCTGGAGCCTGCCACGGAGGGGGAGGCATAGATACCCCCCTGCCAGTCAGGGGCTATGAAGAACTGGTACTTCCTGTACTCCTTGTCGCTGTAGAGCACCACCGAGGAACCCTTGGGGGCGTAGCCGTACTGCAAGGGGCACAGACAGCGTCAGAGAGCACCAAGAGGGCACAGGAACACAGCCAAGCACTCACCATGTGCTGGACTGCTGCTGTGCTGAGGGGCAGGAAGGCTCTGCACAGGGATCTGCACAGGCTGGGTCTGTGGGCTGAGCTCCAACAAGGCCCAGTGCCGGGTCCTGCCCTTGGGTCACACCAACCCCTGCAGCTCCAGGCTGGGCCAGAGGGGCTGGAAAGCTGGGAAAGGCCCTGGGGGTGCTGGGGACAGCGGCTGGACATGAGCCCGGCTGTGCCCAGGGGGGCAAGAAGGCCAAGGGCCCCTGGGCTGTGCCAGCCACGGGGTGGGCACAGGCCCAGGACAGGGATTGTCCCTGTGCTGGCACCGCTGAGGGACCCCCAGGGCTGTGCCCAGTTCTGGGCCCTCAACAGGAGAGACATTGAGGGGCTGGAGCATGTGCAGGGAAGGGAACGGAGCTGGGAAGGGGCTGGAGCAGCAGGAGGGGCTGAGGGAGCTGGGGGGGGCTCAGCCTGGAGAAAAGGAGGCTCAGGGGGGCCCTTCTGGCTCTGCAACTCCCTGACAGGAGGGGGGAGCCGGGGGGGGGGGTCTGGCTCTGTTCCCAGGGAACAGGGACAGGAGGAGAGGGAATGGCCTCAAGTTGTGCCAGAGGAGGTTTAAGTTGGACATCAGGAGGAATTTTTTCACCGATGGGGCTGTCAGGCATTGGCAGGGGCTGCCCAGGTTGGTGGTGGATTCCCCATCCCTGGAAGTGTTCAGAGAATGACTGGACATGGCACTCAGTGCTCTGGTCTGGGTGACAAGGTGGGGATCAGTCAAAGGCTGGACTCAGTCTTGGAGGTATTTTCCAATCTAAACGATTCTGTGGTTCTGTACTTTGGCACATTGCACAAAGCACATCAACAGAGCAGCCCCTACACCCCTGCACCTCAGCGCTCCCCACACAGAGAAGAAATGCCTGAAGGCAGGGATGGCAACAGGAATCACACCCCAAAAATGAAAGCACTGGAAGACCCTCTTCTTACCTTGTGGGTATCGGCAGAAATGCTGGTCACACCTTCGACACGGAAGTCAAAGGGACGCTTTAGAGGGAACCCTGCCTTGTCCATAAAAGCAATGAGAAATCCACCCAGGCAGGCATCCACATGGAAGGGGATCTTGTACTTCACTGCCAGCTGTGTGTGAACAAGAGATTAGGGAAGAAAGTGATGTGGCTGGGGCACCTGAACTCCAGTCACCAAGATACACTTGCCATTTCACAAATAAATGTTCACTGAAGCTTTCGGGAGCATCGTGACACTCTCAAGCCTATCTCAAGAAGACAGGAGATCTGGAAGGGTTGGCCACCTGTGGGACCCCTTTTCCTGCCTTCCACACAGAGCAAAACCACAGCATTTCCATAGTCTGCTGTGTTTGCCAAAGGGATATGGCAACACAGTCTGAAAGGAGTATCCTCGATGCAGTATAAGGGCATGAGCCAAACGAACAGAAGGTCAGAGGCCCTGGCTGGTTCCACACAAAATAAATAACTGGAGCACAGAGAGGGAAGAAATCTAGAGGTGTGTCTGAAAAATAAAATCCCAGCCCTTTGACTCCTAACTCCCTCACACAATTTCTCAGAGCTCCTGACCAATTTTGATACAACCATCAGGCCCTAAACCAAAAGCCTTTTCACCAGGTGGACTATTTAGCTGTTCTTTTGTTTCAGGTATCAAGGAATATCAGGAGTGAGGGGGAATATGTGACTATGAGACCAACAAGAAGCACCGGTTGGTCTCATAGTCACATATTCCCCCTCACTCCCAAATTGCATCCTACATACTCTGCTGTTGGTTGACACCTCATTTGAGGACAGTACTACCCTTCAAGCAGTGTGTTCCTCCCACCAAATTCACTGGTTGGCATCCTGGAAGCCATCCTCTGCTCTTCTGGTGCTGTTTTTATTCCTAGAGCACACAGAATTCCCTAGAGGGAGGGGTATCCTACCTCTGCCACCTCCTCAATGGGGTCCATAATTCCATGTGGGAACTGGGGAGCAGAACAGACCAGCATGGCTGTGTTCTTCGAGATGGCTCTCCTCATTGCCTGAAGATTTAAAGAGAGAAGATGCTCACATTCCATTTACCAAGTGCCACCCTGCCAAAAAAGATAAAAAGGTGAAAACATGCAGAGTCTGGTCTTAAAAAACCAACGCACAAAAAAGCAGACAGAGAGCAAAGCAACAAGCCACAAGCACCGTCGGGCATTAACTCATCCACTTGGAAATCCTGGAACATGTCTGGGGCTATTTCTGAAATACACAAACTACTTGATCCTAAATGAATCAAACAAGACAAGAGGGATGGTTTACATCCTCTTATTTCAACTGAAGTCTCATGTGCAGTGAGAGGCACTTCCCTTGTGCCGTTTTTCCTTGTTTCCAGGACGCATTCATCCCTCTTGCTACCCGGGATTGGTAGACTGCTTGCTGCTTGTTGTACAGTGCTAATTATTCACACAAAGAGCGATGTGCTGCCTAAAGCACTACCTGGACATCCACTTCCATAGCCTTGGTCAATGGGATTTGAATCAGCTTCATCCCAAAGTAATGTGCTGCCTTGTCAAACGCCGCGTGGGCGCTCACCGGGACCAGCCTGGAGAAGGAACAGAGCGTGTGTGTCAACCCAGGCAGCACCAGGTCTGGACTAACATGATGGACACTCCATCCTGAACAACCCCCTGCATGGTCTTCTGTCAACCAGGAGTTAGAATTCCCAGGAAATCTACTTTGCTGTCGTATCAAACAGGATTGGACCGTCTCCCCCCAGCCACCCTCCCCGAGAGGAGAGGACAAAAAGGAAGGAGCAGCATAAATGTACCACATGAATGTAACATTTGTGTCTCCCATCTCACAGAGGGCAGAGGTTGTTTGAACAGCCTTAATTAACCTTTCTTCTGAGGCCTCATATCATTATCAGGGCCTTAAACATTAGAGAGGGAAGAAAAGAACCACAGGAATTCAGCAGAAGACGAACACCAGTGTTTCGTTTCTTTCTACGTTTTCCCCTCATCAGCAATTAACCAGAGAAATATTTTTGCTGCACCATCTAGAAAAGAAGCAGCACATTAGAGACAGCAAATCCTCTATTAGCAGTGTAATGATTAGCACAATTCCTCATTTGAGCTCCAACTAGTCCCAGCATTTTCAGACTAAACCCTCTTTGATCTGAATAAATCAAAACCCTCGAATACTTCAAAGGGCTTGACAATCTCTGCTCAAGAGAGGCCCAAAGCTGGTATGGGCAGGTTATCTAGAGCAGTAGACAGGTATTGCCAAAATACATCTGCTCATCACAGCCCCCCAGCAACATTTGTGCCCCCCAGGCTTCTTAAAGCTTCCTGTGCCTTTGAAACTCTTCTTTCCACCCTGGGTTCCCTCTTCCAGACACAGATGGACACGGAGGAGGTGGCAATGAGCTATGAAATGAAGGATTACTGAGGTCCAGCAGCCACCTCGACTCAAGAGGGACAGTAAATCCCACAAGCCCCCCAAAGCCAAGAGTTGTGGAGGCACCACTCACATTTCTGGCTGTTTGATGCCCCTCTCATACGCCAAGTCTCGGTAGGCCTTGCAGGCCATCAGGATGCTCTCAGTCCCCCCAGATGTCATCTGTCATGAAGGAAAGAAGCAAACAAGTTAAAACAGCTGCTTAACGTGGGTGCTGCAGAAGGGAAAAGCATAAAAACAGGGATTCAGCCACAGGACAACTCGGGGTTCCAAGGCAGCAGAAGCCACTGAACAGCACGAGGCAACTTTCAGACGTTCAGTTTGAAAAAGGCACATTTAAATGTTGAACCCTCCATTTAAACGGGGTGGGGGGAAAGGGAAAACAAACTAAAGGTATTCAACTCCAAAGCCTTAACAGGAGGGGGCCACACTGCACAGTCACACCGCACCTCACAAAACTGCAAGCACTTACTTAAGCTCTTGATTACCTGGGGATTGTTTATCTGCATTACAGATTAATTATGCCACGTACACGGAAACAACAAAGCTACTTTTGATCCTCAGATCTGCTGAACCAACTGCAACTTCCCCTCTTAACCTCTTCCCCCCAGAAAAAAAAAAAAACACCAAAAAAAGAACATTAAAAGGATGCAATCCCACTTGTGTGTCTTATGACATCTCTAAGTTTGGGGTTTCCTTTGGTTTTTCCCAGCTGACATAGCTGCAAACCCCCAAAATACAAAGAAGTGTGACAGTGTGACAATGGCTAAACATTAAGTACAGAGACAAGGAACAAAGTTCACGGGCACAGAAAACCAGCCTGTCACATTTGTTCCTAACAGGATCCAAGCCAGCAGCAGCTGCTGGCATAGGCAGTGTGGAAGTGACTGTCACACCACAATTTCTGCCCCCTTTTTTTTTTTTTTGGGTAGTTTAAAAGCAACAGCTGTCACAGATAAAACCTAACAGAGCCTCACACTGGATAAAGACATCGCTGCATTAATTGTGAAGCAAATGGATGGTAGCAGGAACACAATGTCTTGAGCTTTTCATGAGGTTGTGTCACTCCTCAACTCTCCTTGTGAAAAGATCTGTCAAGCTGTCAGCTATTACCATTGGGGGGAAAAAAAACCCAGCTGGTATAACAGGGACTGCCTGCCTTCCTACTGGTGGGAGAAGAGGAATGGGATTATTGCATACTTGTAACACTCCTTGCAACACAGATATTGCAAGGATTGTGAAAACTTTGCTAGGAAGGACTTGGGGGTCTTGGGATTCATGTTAGTGAACACCAGGCCCTCCTCTCATCTAGATAATGTGTTCCTGGGAAAAAAAAAACAGCCTTATTCCCATATTTCAGTCTTTCCACCAAAACACCAACATCTTGCCTTTCTATATAAGCTTTCCTCAAAGTCTGGTTTATCCCCTTCATGGAAATCCTGAGCCACACAGAGTTTTTGGTAGGTCAGAGTCAACACTCATCAGCAGTCGGTCACGTGCGGGATAAGGAACAACATCCAGGATGGATCTTCCCCCCGCCACCCCACCAGGGGCAGCAGGACTGGCATGCAGACAACCACACAGAAAGCTTGTTCAAGCAGCTGAAAATCCACCCAAAAGGCTGAATTACAGCCAGCTCAGCTTCCTAAACTGGCCCACAGCCAGCACATCACAAGTCTCCACCAGAGAGAAGCACCAGAGCAGCTCGACCTGGAACACGCACCCAGTGCAGCTACCACAGCCAAATCCTTCAGATCCCTACGGATTGTACCTGTGGATGGAGCCTGCTCTTTTTCTTTTTTCTATTTTTTTTTTTTTTTTTTACAGGAGGCTTTGGCAGCTCAGTTCCCCACAGCAAACAGCCAGAGCCTGAATCACTGTCACAGGATCGCACTTCCCCAGCGCCCGGGGCAGCCGGCACCCGGCCAGCCCGCGGTGATTCAGCACCACCGAGGGCTCGCACACATCCCTCTCTCCCTCCTCCCCAGATGAAAGTCCGCAGGTTCGAGCCGTGCCGCGGGGAAAAAGGGGCTGGAAACAGGCATTGTTTTAAGAGGTTTGCCAACCCTGTGCTATCTTCAAAAACCAGGTAAAAAAAAAGGCGAGTAAACAGACTTTTTGTGTTCCTGAGTTACTTATTGCTTTCCAAACGGGAGGGGAGAGGAAAGAGCACAGGGAATAAATATATCCCTTCCCTTGCTCCCTCCCTCCCTCCAAATCCCACTGGCTCTGGACCCTCAACGTTACAGGTTGCAGTCCTTATTAAAGGATTTCCCTGGTCATGTCACTGTTAAGCTGTCAGACCTTAAAAGAACCACTTTGGTTCGTGGGCTCTTGAGTTTTTGTTTGCATTTTCACCTTAAGAAACGCCTCCATTCAGGCCCTGGAGACAAAGCTGACCAAAAAAATTCATCGAGCTGAATTACTCAATGAATAAAAAAAGCAAACTACAATTTACTTCTGAGGTAACATCAGAATGAAAAAATACACCCCAATCCACAGCGGGGTCATAACGTTGTGGCAGCCTCCCATAAAACTCCTGTAAACCTGCAGGTTGTAAATTCCACTAGCTGTGTCTCGTCTCAAGGTGACCTGCTCGTCGCTCCAAATAAAATCTGAGGGATCTGCACAGTTTAAGCCCCCCCCCTCAAGACACATCACTCACATTTCACTTGTAAAGTCCTACTTCAAATGTGCAGCTGGTACCAGGACAAAGTTTGGAAGCCCTGGAGTTTAAAGAAGAGACAAAATAGGTTTCTACAGGAGGTTTAGGTTTGCATCTGCTGATTTTGTCTCCCACTCCTGCCCTCAGAGACTGACATCAAATACACAAATGTACACCCCCCAGACACAGTTTTTCTCTACACTTCAAAGCTGCCCTTTCTTTTTAAAGGTCAAAAAACTGCTTAGAACACACAAATCATTGAAGCTTGCATAAAAGTGGTGATTTCTCCCCAAATTACAGGGGAAATCCACAGAGCCAGCACTGCAAAACAAAGCACCTTGTGAACATGAACACATGCACACAACAGACAGGAATGAATCCCCCAGTTCCTCCTCTACATGCTGAGCTTAATTAGTCCTTCCAAATCATTGCAAGAATGTGATTAGAGTCTCCCAGGTGCCAAAAGTCCCCAGTTCCTGTCTCTATGCTCTTGCCTAACACAATTAAAAGTAAGAACAATAGCAGTAATTAGTGAGAAATAGGAAACATCCATCCACTGCTGAAAACGATTGCTTTTAAAACTGCTTAAAAACCTGGAACAGCTCTCAGAGCAACTTAAGGCAAAGGCATGTCTGCACCCCTCACCACCAGGGAATCATTAGAGGTTTTATGCCCATGTTTAAGAGAAAAAATTACAGCCCACATGGCTCAGCTAAAGGCAACTCCAGTAAATAACACAGGTTGCTCATCTAGTTTAACATTCAGAAACCTAAAAAAAAAGACAGGTTTCAGCTTAGCATTTATTAAACACACCAAAAACCTTCAGAGAGGGGGAGCAGGGGATTGCTCCCCAGAGATCCTGCTGAGGAAGGTGTCCACATGACACAGGGCAGCACCACAGAGAGATCCCAGGCTGCTGAAAAGCCTTGGGAACAGCACAAACGTGACTGCTCTTCCCAGACTGGAAAGCAGAGTATCAGCCCCACAAAGTGCTGTTCTGCAACATGCTGTGGAAATCAGAGCACAAAGGAAGTGAAAGTGCCTCACTGAGAAGCCCAGACAGAAACTCTTGGTGTTTTCCACGTGGCACAGCCACAGACACACCACCCAGAAACACCAACAAAGCTCCATCTGCCTTCAGGGACCACCAACAGGCACCAAAAAATTGGCCAAGCAGTCCATGCTGCTTAAATCCAGTGGCCAGGGAGGCTGGCACTATGACCCACTGCTTCTCAGAGAAGGCAGTGGTGACACTCAGAGAAAAAAAAAAAAAGAAAAAAACACCCCACAAAACAGTGGTTTTAATTTTCAACACTGCAAAAGTGGAATCAAGTAACCCAGAAGCCTTCTCAGAAGAACAAGCCAGCAGCCCCTCACGAACAGATCAATTTAAAGATAACTCAGAGCATTGCACCCTCCCTGGTTTAGCCTTAAACCCCCTGTTTTACAGCCTCACCAGTTACTGAAGCGTAACTGTGGCAGTCTGAGCCACAGCACGGCCTTCTCGAGACAGAAACCATTGCATCAGTTGGAAAAAATGCTCCTTTTAAATGGCTTTGGCACTGTCCAAGCCTCCAGGAGTTATTGTGAAATGTTAATTCAGCTTTGGAAAGAAGAAAATAAGAAGTCTTTGAGGCCAGCTACTTGAAGGGCGTGTGACCTCCATACACCCACCCAACATCTCTCTGTCAAAGATCAGCAACTCCGGACGCTTCCCAGTCAGGAAGGGACACGTGGGAGGAAGACAAAAAGTCCACTGGAGACACTCGTTTGGACATGATAATTACAGGGCTGCAATTAATCTTCTGTTTCTGGCCAATCAACTCTTCAGCCCTCCCCTTCACCCTGCACATGAGACTGTTCATCCAGCTGGGATGGAACTCCACGGCAGGTTGTGTGTCTGCTTTGCTGCTCTGCTTGGCTTTATGGCACCATCCTCGGGAGGGAGGGGAGGACGGAGGGAAAAGCAGGAGGTCTCACACTGGCTGTGTCACAGTCTTACTATTTTGGAGCAGTTTTTTACCTGTTCTCACCTCCTCTGAGGCAATTCTACATTTCAGATTCAGTGGAGCAGCACACGGGGCCGAGGCTGACGCTTTTACAACGCGTTTTACGAAACAGAACCCGAATGCCCTCCTTGCAGGCTGCAGCAAGCAAAGCTCTCCAAGCATCCATCAGTGGCACACAGCTATCTGCCTGCTTTATCAGCTGATGTCCCAACTGGTGATAAAAACCAGTTTCAACAGCTTGATCCCCAGCCTCCTCCCCACTCCAGGGATAATCTCACCCCTGTTCTCAGCACTTGCAAGCCAGGAGGGAGCTGAGGCGAGGTTAAACATTTCTTATAAAAGCAGAGAGGCACATTCCTTCTGTACACTTGAAGGTGGCACAGGGAATACAGCCCTGAGAAGACAAGTCAGGTCATGGGGTGTCACATCTTACACTCGCCCACACTGCATGGTGGAGTTTCAGCTTCAATGCAGCTAGAGTCTGATCCCAACTACGCCTACTATAAGGCTACTACAGTACTTACACTCCTTAGCACAACCAAGCCTCCAAATTACAGATAAAGCCCATTCAAGGCCAGTTCACCTCCTAAGCTCTTGTGTCAACACTGGCTTCCCAAGTGACCTTCAGCCACTGCCAGCCTTCTCCCTCCCCAAGCACCCCTGCCAGCCTCTGGGAAACCTCATCTGGATTCTTCTCACAGACTCAACTAACTCCTCTCAAATACTGAGCTGCCTCTTTGTCTGCCAGCTGCACCTAACCACCATGCCAGGAGATAAGGCCTCGCTGTCCCACACACCACGTAAACAGGGAGAGAGAACCTGCCCTGAGGAATTCAGGATCCTCACCAAAAGGAGAGAGAGAGAGGAGGGGAAGAAGCCAGGATTTATTTTTATGACAATATTTCACCGTGCAACTTCTTATCTTTTGCTCTTCGACCAACAGTGAATCAGTTTGAGAGCACACATTTGGACTCCTGCTAGGAGTTTTAGTCGAGGCTGTAGAACTGGTTTCCGCTGCAGTGCACTGGAAGGCCACATAAAGCTGGAAACACAGCTCTCCAGCTGGACAGCTGACAACACATGCCATGCCTGCTTGTTGGTGACCAGCCAGCCAGCTGGCCTTGCCCTCAATCCCAGCAATCTGCCAGGCTACAGATTGCCAGCCCAGAGTGTAAAACTGAGGGGAGCTACTCAAACTAACACTGCTCTGTTCACCATCCCCCATGGACCACCAGCCAGGCTGCACTACACCAGTTCTCTTTGCCAACTGCCATCGAGCCTGTGTCATTTAAAAGCGGGTGGGAAAAAAGCTGAAGTAAATAGTCTTGTCTAGAGAACTATTTCCCCAAGTTAAATTGTCTCGTAAAGCTTCGCCAAGAAGAGGAATTAAGCAATCATATCATACAGACACAGAATTGGCATGGAATATCCCAGAGTGAGCTCAACCTCAGTCTCATCTGCAGAGCACAAAGTGCCTTTGCACTTGTCAGAGTTAAAAATACCCAAGGTGCTCAGGAAGTTAAGACAGGCTACTTACAGCACCACAAGACTTGGGGCCTCCGTTGAAGAGCGTACAGGCAATCCTCACCACCTCTGCTTCCATCTTCCTCAGGCCAGGGAAGATGTCCGGGTGGAGAGGGTTACTCCAGGCAAACTCTTCATACACCTTCAGGAAACGAAGGGAGAAAGTCAGCCTTGCAGATGGAGGGTTGGATTGTCAGTGCAGCTTTGAGAACTCCCCACGTGCAATGCATGAGTAAATTAGCTACATTTAACTATAAGAACACCACGGATCTCCTTGGACTTAACTGCTCCTGCTAAAGTAAATGCCACAAGCTAAGGAATAAAACATGTTTCTCTAGGGCATTTTGACCTCTGGATTGATTCTATAACATATCAACATCTCTTGTTGTAAAGACAATTTTTAGAAAAGGAACAGCACGCACCCTGCGATTGCTTCACACAAAACAGGCCAAAAAGCTTCCTTTGACAGAACTAGTTTTCAAGTTTACTATTAAGGGAGAATTCTGAAGCACAAAAAAAAATAAAAAGCACTAATGCCCACCCACACCACAGCAGAAGTGGATGTGGAAACCAGTATTTCATGCTTTTCTGCAATTGTGGACTCACAGGATGTAAGGCTGGAACAGGCCAGTTCCAACCTCCTGCAGTCCAGATCAAAAAGCAACCACAGGGATGTTAAAAGAAACACAGCAGAATAATCAGCACAAACAGAGGGAATGTTTCCACAACACTCTGAGGCCCCTCCAGAAAGGCTGCTCTGAGCTCTATGTTTCCCTTGAAGTGGCAAAGAAAATGTCAACAGGAGGAAGAAAACAGCAATAGCAACCACCAAACAGAGCTCGTTACACTTGTTACAAAAGCTGTTCCCAGGAGCAGGACTTCCTTTCCTAGCAAAAGAACTCTGGTAGGAAATATACTTGCAAACAGACCTTTAGGCTGTTCAGGTTATTCTCCAGCCTCCTCAAAGGGATAAGTTCCTCAGGAGGTAAACAGACCTAACAAAGACACCACTGAACCATGCCAGTGCTCCATTGTTTAAGATTTGGACCACTCAGTCAAGTCAAAAAAAAAAAAAAAAAACACTTTACAAGCTTCTCTTTTATTTAAAGCAAGAGGGATTTAGCTTCCAGTTCACTTGTAAGCAGCTTCTTACCTTCTCACTCAAAACATCTCACCTGACTGGCCCAGTTACCTCTACGAGGGGTTTTTGCAGGGACCAGATTCATGCTGCTCAAATGCCCTGCTACTAATTCCTCCTACATTTACTCCAGGTTGCTTACAAACTCAGGTAGCCTTAAGTTTTTCATCTTCCCTGTTTATTTTGAGGTGCTGGAACAGCATGGAGGGGTTTCTGGTCACCCTGAAGACGCAGAGGACACTCGCAAGGTTGGACTGCTCGCAATTTACCTTCACGAGCAGCTGGGTGAGCTTCTCTTCACCACTGTAAACAGTGCCAGAGACCTTCCCGTCCTGCCAACGAACCTCTCCTGAAAGAGAGGGAAGGGCACAACATTCACAAACACAGGCATTCTCAGGAAGCATGGAAAAGCGCATGGAAAAGCACCCTCGGATCTGCAGGTGAGGACTCGTCTTTTTTGAGAGCTCCCTGGGTTTTGTGCCCCAGAGGCAGCTGTGCGTGGGGCTGAGCTTGGCAAACAGCGAGTAAACACTGAGTGAAGAGTCAGCACATAACACACAGCCAGCAGGCAGTTATATTAATACGTAATCCACTTAATCCCCATCAGTCTCCCCAAACTGCTGCTCAACCAGCTGAACACTAAATTGGCTAAACTGAAGCCACTGTCAAAGAGCAGTCGCCACCGCAAGTTGAGGTGAGATGGGACGGCCAAGTTTGTCCTGCTAAAACCTCCAGCACACCAGGCACCTCAATGAAACGTCAGCTAAACCAGCATTTCCAGGCAACTTCCAAAGGGGAGTGTGTGGAGGGGGAAGGAGGAGGCCTCAGGAGAAGAAAAAACAACCCAGTGAAGGAAGGAAACAATAATTTAAGGGAAAACACAGACAGAAGCAGCACTAGCAATACACACCAGCAGAAAAGAAGGAAGTTGTTACAGGATACTCTGCTGTGAATCTGCTTCTGAATCTGGAGTAGATGCACTCTTGTAACAGAAAATTCAAGGCATTTCTCAAATTTGGAATAGGAGCAGGGCAGTCGTGATCTTCTCCTCTGGACAGAAAGTCACCCAGACTTGCTCATTAGAAGTAACAGTTCCACTAAGCAGGGTAGAGATATTTACAGGAGAGAGGCAACTAAAATCAAGTGTCAAGCACTGCTCAAGCCAGCAGAACATCATCATGACTCTTTCTTCCTTAAAAGGCTTTTTCAAGGGGCAAACCATTATGTGACTCCAATTAAGAGAAACAGTCTTGGAAATTCCCTAAAAACCCTACTTGGAAGCTGCTTTTTTCGATTATGAGTATTTCCTGAAACGCATTTCTGGTAAAAGTTGAACATCAAGGCAGCTGCTCAGAAATGCACACCAAAATGCACTCAGATAAACTTCTTCCACACTTCTATTCTCCTCAGTTCTCCCACCTCTCCATACAATCTAGAATTCTTGGGGAAGGAATGGAATTTCAGTGTGAACACCCAAATACAGTGTCAGAAGCCATAAACACCCATCTCAGTGGCTTCCAGAAGGTAAATGGAAAAACCTGCAAGCAAAGAGCATCAGGGATGAAATATTTAAGGGAAAACAATGAGCAGGAGTCACTGGAACTCGTTTTAGAGAGCAAGTGTAATGTCAGGTGTCTGACAGACTCACCTTTGGAGCTGTACTCTTTCATCTTCTCCAGCACTTGGGGTTGGCTCATGCCTTGCTCCGGCAGCGCTTTGATATAATCCTTTTCATCTTTCAGGAAGGATAAACTGGAAGTGACATCATTCAAGGCTGCATCAATCTTCTTTTGAATCTAAAGAGAAAGGAAAAACCTATGAAACAGTGGCACTGGCCATACTATAAATACTGGAGCGTGTGCAGGACAGAACCTCCTGGCTACGTGAGCGGTGCCGAGCAGAACAGACAGGAACTGCCTCACTCCGTGACCAAAGAGCCTGCCAACCTCTCCCTCCAAAAACAAGTTGCCTGGAACAGTGAACTGCCATACAGCAGGCTCTAAACCTGTGGGAATGGTGGCTTGGAGAGCCCACAGCTGTGCCCGTTAAGCCATGGCAGAGTGGCACTTGGGCCCCTGCCTGGCTGCTCGACACCACCACTGCAACATCCAAACGCAGGACGTTCTCTGCTGGGCATGGATGAGCAGTGGGAGCTTTGAGACAACTGCATTTTTATCCACCAAACCTCTCTAAGTCAGTTTTCAATCTGCAGAAGCCTTCAGATGTGTTCTGGCCTGTACCTCTTCTCCTCTGCCACCACACACACAGTTTAGAAACTCATGAAAACAAGAGACACCACAGGCACAGTGCAGAGATTTCTTTCTTCCCACTCACAACCTTCCACCCAGGAAACTCAAGACTTCTTCTCACAGCACATTCCAAAGTAAAGATTCTTCTTCCAGGCAACACAGGTGTTGGGATAGTGACTTTTGGACATTGGAATGCCTCAAAGCCAAGGCCTCACAGCGAGCTACTGATAGGTTATCAGCTATCAACCTGCCAAAGAGCAAGGACAGGACACAGATAGGGCACAGCAGGAGTCCTCTGGCACAGGAGAACAGTGTCAGCCCCAAGGAGGGAAAACCTGGACACAACAGGAATTGTACAAGGTGTCCTTTTCTAAGAGGTAGGCAAAAAATACAAGCAGAGGAGAACTTGTCTGATTAAGGGCTACTCAGGTCAGAAGGGGAAAGTTGGGGCGCTTTACATAATAAAGAAGGGGTGCCAATCCCTTCCAGAGGGCTGGGGGAGAATTTGGAGAACTCCTTGTGTGCCCACAGCAAAAGGAGCAGAGTTCCTCTGTGCTCCTCTCTTGATAAAATCACCTGTAACAGATCTGACCCCCCAATCAGTGTGCAAATACGCCAACACAGTGAGCAGAAAGAAGTGCCATCAGGTGTGATACCCTCATTGCCCAGGTGAAGCAAACCCAGCTGGGCATTTCTTCATCATTAAGCCCAGGTGTCAGCTTGTTTTAGCATCATTAAGTTGTTAAACTTAATGATGCTAAAACAAGCTGACACCTGTGCTTGCAAGTTCCTGTGCAAAAAAAAAAAAAAAGCATCTCCCAAACCACAGCTGGTGTCATTTTATTGATTACACAAAGTTCTGATAGCCTTGTGCTGTAATGCTAACTGCTGCTGCTAATAGTTATCTGAGCCCTACACTAATCATGGCCAGTTCCCTGATTAAAAGAAATATCCTTCCAGGTTGCACAACGTGGCTATCTCACACTTGTTGTTGCAGCAGAGCAACTCAAGTTCAATCCTGTCCTCCCTGTCCCAGAATTACAGTGATTTTCTTGAAACCTAACAGTGAGGAAATGTTACTGGAAAGCTCTGTTACCACACTCGTTCTTGGTTAAAAAAAGTAAATTAAAAGAAGGTGGCACCTCCATTTTCTGAGGTTTCTGATATTATGACAAAAAGAATAGGCAGAAATTAAACCTGTCATTAAACCAGGTGGCAGCAGAAGACACTTCCAGATGTGCATCCTTGGATCATTATGGTCACAATGACATGACAAAGATGCACATAACTGTGCATTGTCCAAGAGAGCTGAAGCAAGGACCTGGGATAACACTAGAAGTAGTTGTTCCAATACTTACTATGGCCCCAACAAGTGGCATTTTTCTCAGCAGTTTAAAGAACTGTTTTTTAGTTCGGGATGTCAAACCTGAAAGAGAAAAGTTAGAAGTGAATCTGCAGTGAGTCAAGAAAAAAAGAAAAGGACTGTGAGCACAATACTTCTTATGCAGCCCATAATCCAGGCTCAGCATTCCTGATCCAAGCTAAAATAACACGGTGACCAAGGGGATAGATGAGCAAATTGAAGAGCAAGGCTCAGGAGTGGACCTTGCTATGGAAACATCTGGACTGCAGAACAGGAGCCATCTACAGGAATCCATGATTTGACTTGCTTTCTTACAAGGGAGTTCACATCCACCTGTGGAATTTTATAGGAAGGAGGGGGATTTCAGGGTTTGCAAAAGGAAAGGTCTCCAGCAAAAAGGGAAGGTACTTTTGGAAATTATCTTCTGCCTCTTTGAGCCAGAACAGCACCAGAAAACACTCGGGATGTGAAACAGGCTCCCAGACCAAAGGAGGAAACAGGGACATCTGTGGCCATGCCAGCCATGGCACACACACAGATTTACCCCATGTGTGGCCACCAGAGGTGGGAAATGTGATGTGGGAGGTGACTCAGAGAAAGGGGATGCACAGAGGGAAAAGCAGAAGTTCCACCACTTGAATGAGAGAAGCCACTGATGACAAGCACTGGAAAACTTCTAGGGTAGTTCTAGGCAGGAATGAAATCAGGATGACACAGAAGCTTTACAGCCACCAAAAACATCTTGCAAGTCCTGCAGGCATTTCACTTGCACACCCACAGGACACTTACACCAAGAAATAACTCAATCAAAGTTTAAAAAAAAAAAATCAACCCTTTTAAGACTTGGCGATTTTATCCACACTTTGCCTCCCACTTCAGATGTACAGTTTGAAAGGCTACCTAAGGACACTAATTGGAACACTCTGTAGCAAATACTCAATGCTCTGACAACAGTTCTGCTGCACATCTCACTGAGCACAGTTTCATTATTAATTTTCTCAGTGAGAAAAGGCTTTAAACTCCTGGAAAATCCAGACAACCTTCCAAGTCAATACTTTAAAAAAATACACTGTGCAACAGCACAAATACTAGCCAACAAAATAATATAAGCCTGTTCTGAGCAAAACCTTCACACCAATTTGTTCCTTACAGACATTCCCACTGTTCAAAGAAAAAAGGGCTGCTTGAGAAACAGAGACACAGAGGTTGACATCAAGTTACAAACTCGGCTGTTTCTGACAAACTGCCACTGGAGTGTAAGCCTAAGGCCTGTGGGAAATGAAAAGCACCGTGTTCTCTGAGGGCAGGGCAGTGATCTCTGGCCATCACACAGCCAGGGCAAACTGCGAGTTCACCACAAGAGATCCCACTCTCAGTATCAGAAGTCACTCAAAACAGAAAGAGAGTCTGGAAATAAAATGAAACTTAAAAAGAAACAAAACAAACGAGCAAAAAAAACCACCCAAACAAACAAAACTCACACCACCATCACCACCACACACAATTACCTGGAACATCCTGAAGATGAAACACGCCTCCAACGCCAAATCAAAACCAGGTCTCCTCCCCCAGCAGGAAGGGAAGCAACAAAGGGTTATCCAGACACTCTGCAGCAGTGACTCAGTTCCCAGGAACTCTGGGATAAACCTCCTCGGGGTTTGAGCAACCAGAGTGTTGCTCAAACAAGTAAATGGTCCAGCCAGAAGAAAAAAGGAGATGAGGAAAAGGGAAGGAGACAGAGGCACATTCCAGGCTGGGCTGCTGCACCCTCAGAAGGAATGGGGGTGCTCCATTGATCAGTCTTCACCTTAATTTGGAAGAGGGCTTTGCTGACAGCAGAAAGTCTGTTTTAACAAGTGTTTGTCCTCGTTTCACCCTCTTTCCCTTCCACTACACCTGGGAACAACCCTCCCCCCTTCCCTCTAAACACAGGAAAATCCCTCCTTTTCAAATACTCACTCTCAGGCTGGAAGAGGAAGCCGTGCAGCCACACACTCAGAAGGGTGGAGGAGAAGGTCAGGCCGATGAGCTGCCAGGGTTCAAGTCCAGCACATCGGGCGTTCACAAAGCCCGTTGCTTTCTCCCAGTACACGTGGAGGATTTCTTTGTAGGGAATAACAGCATCCTGGGTAAAGGAAAACAGGAATGATGCTGAGAGAAGTTCCATTTGAACGCAAATGGGCCATCAAAAAAAGTCTTACTGTTGATTAAAAAGGTGCTTTCCAGCATGCAGACCTCACGCTCTCCTTAATTCCTGTAAACAGGAGATGGTTTTCAGCCACCTCCAGTTAAGTGATAAAAAATACACACCTTGAGAGACTTCAGATGCTGAGAGGGAAGTGCCAAGAGCAGAGGAGTGAAATATGGTTCTCTGCACAGTCCCAAGAACCAGCAGGCCTTACCATGGCCCAAGAGAAGCAACTGTGTTAATATTTATTTCCAAGGAATTATCAGGTGCTGAGTGAAGGTGCCACCAAAACAGGGCTGGACTTTTTAAGGAAGATGCAAACACTCAGCAACTCCTTAAATTTAAAGTCTAAGTAGCACGTTGCACACCAAGGGAGGATGGAAAAGAGAAACACTCCTGCCATCAAAAAAAAAAACCCAAACCAGAAAATAGTGATACAATAACAATTCCATTGTCAAAACAGGAATTACTGACAGGATGGAACCCAAGTGCATCATCAATAGCTTCAAACCAGATGCTCTTCAAGAGCATCAGGACAGGGTGAAGAAAATCAGGTGTGCACAAGAGGAAAGGGATCTAAACAGGGGTCCTTCCATCCAGTTCTCTGGAAAAAAAGGTTTCTAGAGGGAAGAATAAAGAAGAATCCATGCTTTGTTTGGAGCTATGACTAATAATGACAGTTTGAGGGGGTTTTTTGCATGTTACAAACAAAACCTTGTGCCTTTTACTTCACTTTTTAAAACTTTATCAGCTGACCTCAGAGCCCTGTTCCCTTTTAACCAGCCATCAAGCCTAGTTTTGCCCAGTTTTCCACAGGAGATTTCCAGCACTGGAAAGCTTCACCCTCCCAACAACAGGGGAAGTACTACATGGGACCTTTGAAAAGATTTGTTACTAAACTTTGGAAGGAGAATTTAACTGGGTTTTTCTTAGGGGGTAACATGTCATTCCAATACAACTGGAGAGGCTACTAACACAGCCTAAAAGGAGCCACGTTTTTCCAAATAATCAATGGAAGAAGGCAAGATTCCTTACAAAAAAAAAAACAAACACCAAACCATAACACTAATGAATACTCACTACTTTGGAAAAACAAATAACGTGACAGCGTTTAAAAGAATTTAGGCAACCCAAGCATAAACCCCAGCGAACCAACAGCATTTCCCCTCACAGGGGAGTAATTTCCCCCAGGTCTTAGCACGGGCAGAATTCGGCAAAACCGGGCAGCACTCAGCTGTGAGGAGGCAAATTAGCACCTCTTCACTTGGCAAAGGGCAATTTAAAAAACACACCGGGCACTTCAAAACAGGGCAGCCACACCAACCACTGCAATTAGGCAACGTCCCAGCTAATAATGCCCAGTCCTCCAAATCCACTCACCACAGAGCTGATTTAACCCCGGAATTTAAGGGAAGAGCCACCTTTTCGAGCTGATTTAACCCCGGAATTTAAGGGAAGAGCCACCTTTCCCAGCTAACCAGAGGCCGTACTTAAGTTTCAGAGAGTTTGCAACAACCTCGGAGAAAGCTCCGGGCAGAAGATCCCAGCTGACTGCGTGTTTTGTGGTCAAATCACAAGATCCCCACTGAACCCAACCCCCATCCCAGCACTGATAACCTGGTAGCTCAATGGCAATTACGAGTTTTTGAACAAATAAGAGAAGATTTGAATTATGTTAATTCCAAGCCACTGAAGAATTTCTTTCTCTTTTTGCTTTAAAAACAAACAAACAAACGAAACTGAAATCAATCCCTAAATAATACAGTTTGAACTGAGTAATTTTCTCTGTATTTCTCAATTTCCTTCTTCAGTCATTTTGTACTTTCATAAGAACTTGAAGGATGAGATTGACCAATTTAGGAGAATATTAAAAACAGGGATTAAAAAAACCAGTAATAATTGGCATGGAAGGCGAAGTTAGCAATGAAATACAACTCTCCAGATCCCTGGCTAACTATGAACTCAGGTTGGTGTTTTTTTTTCCCCAAGTGCTTCTTTGCCCCAAAGTACCAGCAATCTGTACTTTCTGAATTATGAACTTAATCCTAGAGAAAGCAGGGGGCATTCAGAAGGTTGCACTCAAATGTTTTTATCACAGCCAGGAACATGCTGGGTTAAAAGAGGCTTATGAAAAAGAGGGAGAAAAGACTTTTTACACAGGCAGGGTGACAGGACAAGGGGGAAGGGCTTCAAAGTGACAGAGGGCAGGGTTAGATGGGATATTGGGAAGGAATTCTTCCCTGTGAGGGTGGTGAGGTCCTGGCACAGGTTGCCCAGAGAAGCTGTGGCTGCCCCTGGATCCCTGGAAGTGTCCAAGGCCAGGCTGGACGGGGCTTGGAGCAACCTGGGCTGGTGGAAGGTGTCCCTGCCCATGGTAGGGGGCAGAACCAGATGGGCTTTAAGGTCCCTACGACCCAACTCATTCCGGGATTCTCCAGGATTGCAGTCCCAAAGCGCTTCCTCATTCCAGAGGGAGGAGGCAGGGGGGATAAACAGCCTCTGTTTAGCCCAGCCATTGGAATCCCTTCCCCTGCAGCCCTGGAGGTGCTGCTCATAACAGAGTGAAAAACTACTACTGCTTCCTCAGCCGGCCTAAAGAAAACAAGTTGACCTGATTTTAAAGCTGCCTAGGGGACAGCATTTCATGTAAAACAATAACCTGCTTATTGGTGAAGGCATCAAAAAAATATAAGTTTCCCTTCCCATTATAGGAGAGTAGATAAGCTGGGTTTATTTCCAGAAGAGAACCTTCCCTGCTCAAAAGCTTCACAAGACACAGGATTATTTCAGAAGCAGTTTAAAAACCCAATTTATGAGCACACCAAAAAGCTGGGAGGGAAAAAAAAAATCTCCACTGGAGGATTTGTTTCTAATTCTCAGAGCAGTAGCGCAGAGCCAGGTATCAGATAAAATACTAATTGCTATCATTAGGACTTGCAGTGTTCATTTGTACCCATATTAATGCACTCAGCAACCCAAGCCGTTTACATATTGAATTTTTAGCTCCACAGATTAAGAGTATATCCTTAGTACTTTATTTCTAAAAGCCATTAGCTTGCTGAGCTGGTTCCAGGGACAGCACTTACGCCACTACAAAAGAGGACAAATTAACTGCAGTAATGCTCTTCTGTCCCAGATGACAGAAAAGAGGAGGGGGGGAAAAATGCCAGAGCTAACGAGAGCACATTTTGCAGTTTTGCCAGAACAGCATTTCCTCAGCTTAAAAAAAAAAAAAAAAAAAAAAACTTAAAAAAAAAGAGAGACAGGCAATAAACTGAGGACCTCAGACTTTTGCTACAAGTGCCTCCTGTTTCTGACACTAAAGTGGAAGCACCAAGCTTACCTGAGGCAAGAGCAGCAAGAAAGGTTTTATCAGCTCAATCTTCCTTTCACCAGAAGAGCATTTAAAGTGGGGCCACAGAATAAAAGCAGCTTCTAAAGGCAAGTTTATTTTGTGCAATACCACGAGACTTAGGCTGACTGTGCAATAGGAACTGCTAAGACCATAGAATGGCCTGGGTTGGAAGGGAGCTTTAAGATCATCTCATTCCAACCCCCTGCCGTGGGCAGGGACACCTCCCACTAGCCCAGGTTGCTCCAAACCCCATCCAACCTGGTCTTGGACACTTCCAAGGATGAGGCAGCCACAGCCTCTCTGGGCAACCTGTGCCAGGGCCTGCTGCCCACCCTCCCAGGGAAGAATTCCTTCCCAATATCCAATCTAAACCCACTCTCTGTCAGTTTACAGCACATTCTCAGCTTCCACCTGCATCCACGCATATTCCCAAACCAGGGACGCTCTGAGCACCTCCCCATGCCCGAACCTCGGTGTTTGTCCTTCCCTCACATCCCCAGAGCCAAGGAAGGAGGTGGCACGTCACACTACTCAGTGGGTAGTAAATCAAGGCCAAGGGAGATGGCTCAGAGACAGCACCAGCCGGGTCAACCCCCAGGACGGGAACACATGCAATACCAGTACTGCCACTGTAATTAAAGCCTCTGCTCCGAGACAACAAGTTATCCCAAGGAGAAGCTTCCTGACTGGCAGCAAACCTCACAGAGCCAGCAACCCACACAGCAGCTTCGCTTATTTATTCTGCTCCTGAGCAGAAGGAAGAGCTCAATTAGCCCTGCCCGAGCTGACACCTCGCTGCCTGCACGTGCTCTGGCCACAAAGGGCACGGCCAGGATGCTGTCACTACACGGTGTAACCACAGCCACCAGCCCGGCGGCTTCCTACGGGAGAGCCAGGGAATGGGATTGAGCAACGCCTGCCCAGCCTGGGAGGGTGCTGCGTGTGCCTGCAGCGTTTTGATTCGCACCCCGGTAATGACTCTGCTCCTCCCTCCCTGCCTGCCTGCCACCCCCAGCGTGACAAATATCTTTGCACAAGCACCAGGCGGAGGATATTTATTAGTCAGCTCCTAATTACAGCTCGAAGTTTGGACCACGTGCTGCGTCCCCCCTTGCCCGCCCATCACCAAAGGATGTGGGCACGTGGAGCAACAGCGGATGCAGGATCTCTCAGGAATCAAAAATCATCAACTTTCAGTTGCATGGGCTGAACTACGGGAAAGAAAAACACATTCAGGCCACGCTCATGCCTTACCACAGCTCCCCAGCACCACCAGTTTTGTCTGCGTTGCATTTATTTCCACCGCTGCCACACTGCAACATTTCCCAGAACAGCAGCAATTTTGGGTGGGTTTTCTGCCACGTACAGTGTCAGCAAAATGAATGTATGTATAGACTATCCCACCGGCCCTGAGATCTCAAGAGGAGTGGCTAAACAATGGCTAATTATAGCTCCAGCACGAAAACAAACAAGGCAGCAACCCAGAGTAAGAGCAGCAGCATTCCAGCTTCCACTGCAGAGAAGGAATGTAAAACTACCAAAACACGACGGAGTAAGGCTGATTTGAGGTTCAAAAAATGGACAGTTTTTACAGGAACCCACCCAAAGGACTCCAAAATCAGGTGCCAGTTCAAATTTCATTTAACCCAAAAGACAGCACAAGGTGTTGTGAGTGTTCACTTTGCTCACTACAACAAATCAATTTCTGTAAGTTTCTGCAAACATCTGGGCACACTCCAGGCAGCACAGACAAGGATCCACCCAGTCACTGCCAGGCACAAACTCATCTGTGGGCCACCAGGTCCAAGAATGTTCAAGGAAAACATCCTCTCACTGCACTCGTGATAATTCGGATAAACGAAGCGCCCGGTTCCCTCCGTGCTGGGACTGCTCTGGACGTATTTCATCCCTCCACTTGGCATCCTCTCAGCTGTGGATCACTTCTGGAGGATAAAGTGGGTGTTTATTTGAAATATTTTGGGAGTAAGCTGGGTGCCACCCAGGGGCACACGCAGCATTAAAGGATAAAGCCTTGGCGGGAGCTGTCTGGAAGCAGAGCATGGCATGGCAATTGTTCTGGGAACGGCCATCCACGAACAAAGGCAGCACCAAGCCCTGGCACAGCTCCCCAGCAGGGTTATGCAAGCCTCTGACAAAGCCCCCAGTATCAGCACAAACTGAATGCTGCCATTATACATCGAGGGCCCTGCTCCTGGGCGAGTCTGTCCACGGGGCAGGATCCTCAGAAATTATCTTATCAAACACCAACGCGCAGAACCCTTCGACCCCGTGACACCTCGTCCCGTGCCCTTCCTCACGTGGCACAGGTGGATCTCAGGAGAGGCAGAGGAAATTCTCAGAACACAAATGATTCCAAGCAGCTCTTACCTGAGAATTCCCAGGAAACACAAATCTTCCTTAAGGAACAACGACTGTGCCACAATAACGACAGCAAAGAGACCAGCACACCTGCTACTGGATCAAGGGACAGAATCCTAAATCTCAGTCCACACCACGCTCTAAGGACAGCACTAAGACATACCCCAAATGCCCTCTCACTCCACCAACCAGTACAGGCCACAGTCATGTGTCAGCATATAAAGATTTCAGTACTAAACACTCCAGGAGGAAGTTCTGCTGACACGTGAAAGGGAATTGTCTTGGACTGCCTGGGATGCAAGGAATGGGAGCAACAGAATCGTAGAATCGCAGGCTGGTTTGGGTTGGAATGGACCTTAAAGCTCATCCCATTCCACCCCCTACTATTCCACACCCTTCCACCAGCCCAGGTTGCTCCAAGCCCCATCCAACCTGGCCTTGGACACTTCCAGGGATCCAGGGGCAGCCACAGCTTCTCTGGGCAAGCTGGGCCAGGGTCTCACCACCCTCCCAGGCAAAAATTCTGTCCCAATATCTCATCTAACCCTGCCCTCTGTCAGAGGGAAGCCATTCCCCCTTGTCCTGGCACTCCAGGCCCTTGGAAATAGTCTCTCTCCATCTTTCTTGTCAGCCCCTTCAGGTCCTGGAAGGCCACAATCAGGTACCCCAAAGCTTCTCCTCTCCAGGCTGAACAATCCCAGCTCTCCCAGTGGAGCTGCTCCATCCCTCTCATTTTGGTTCCTCCTCTGGACTCTCTCCATCATCTCCATGTCCTCGCTGTGCTGTTCCCCAGGGCTGGAGGCAGCTCTGCAGGGGTGGGGAGGTCTCCCCTGAGGGAGAGAATCCCCCCCTCTCCTGCTGCCCACGCTGTGGGATCAGCCCAGGGCACAGGGGGGTTCTGGGTGCCAGCACACATGGCTGGGGCATGTCCAGCTCTCACCCACCAGCACCTCAAAGTCCTTCTCAGCACTTCTAGGTAAAAAACCACATCACTCCATTTCCAAAAACGGTGTTATGAACAGATCAGGCCTTCTGAGACAACCCCCAGTGCGTGCCGGGGGTGCCTGTGGTGGGAGCAGCCAGTGCAGGAGGAGACCAGGTAAAAGCTACACCTTTTTATGGCCAGAACTGTGTGCTTGGAAGAAGAGAGGAGCAGCACCTCAAACTCCTCACACAGAGAGGGGCTCTGCTGAATCCCTTTTACCACGGGAGTCACAGCAAGGCTGTGATCGCTGCCACGGCAGGCAAACCACACACAACAAGCGCTGTGATTGGGGTTATCTCCACACCACCGAACAGCGCTGGAGAAATCCGGGGCAGGGAGCAAGGCGTCAATCACCTCAGCAGACCCTCCCCACCCCCGCCTCGCTCGGGTCAGCAGTTCAGCTTGGAATTCCGAGGGGAGTAAGAGGGTGGGAAACTCCGAGGGGGCTGGAAGTGAGCAGCACATGGGAGAAGCAACATTTTTCTCCACCTAGGTAAGAACACTTCCAGTGCCTCGTGCTCCCTTATGCTAAGGTCGGGGAAGGATCGCTGAGTAAAACCACAGTTTAGGAAAAAAAGTTAAGAGTCAGTGTTTCTCCAGAGGAAACACTCGGCCCCTGAGTACAAAGCCAACTTCCCTATCTTTCCAGAAACCAGGAATCCCGTGCAATAGCTACTGCCCAGCCTAATGAATAAAAGAGCAGACCCGAGCAGGTCTTCCAGGTGCAATAAGCAGCAGCTCTCCCTGCAAAGCCTTGGCACGGAGGGAACTAAGGAGAACAGCCTGAGCACACAGCACGGCTCCAGCAACCCCAGGCCAGCCTGGACCACCCCGAGCACAAGATGCGCCGCATTTACCCAAGTTCCAAATTCTGGCAGCTGAAACCAACCCGAACACAAGCCGTGCTGTCCCAGGCACAGCTCCACGCCAGAGTGGGAAGAAGCAGCAGCACTTGAGTGTTTGGGAACGGAGTGACCGTGACCAAGCGGGGGAAAAAGCAGCAGGACACAGATAATGCTGTTTCATCTATCACCCAGCAGCAGCTGTGATTTCAAGGTACCCCCCCTGACGGATCCAAAACAAAACAAAAACCAAAACACCTAGCGGCCCTTCCAGGTTTGAGGAATTGGAAGATACATGCCATGCCACAGCATGCCAGAGCTGGTTGTATTCCAAGCAATCCTGAAGTTTGCTTCTAGCTAAAAAAAAAATAAATGATAGTCAATAAGCAAACAGGGTGTCTAAAAAATAGGAGTCAGTAAGCAAACAGGGTCTCTAAAAATATAATAATCAATAAGCAAACAGGATGTCTATCAGCCAGACAGGCACTTTCACCAAAATTCCAGAGGAAAACACGATTTCTACACCAGCTGCGTGAAACAAATACAGAGAGACAGGGGAAAACGCCCTTTCTAACCACCCCCCCGCCGCCCTGAAACTAGATACCTCTGGGAAATAAGGGAAGCAGTGCTTGGATAAGAGGGACACATCCAGGTTTAGAGGAGAGGCAAGGGCCTCACCGAGGCCCGACCGGGACCCCCCCCAGGCCACCGCACCGGACAAGGCCCCGGCCTCGCAGCCTCACGGGCCGCGCCGGGACACCGCTGTGCCTCTGTCCCCGCGCACTCCCCGCTCACCATCGCTCCTGCTGCCGCCGCCGCCTTCTTCTTCTTTCCTTCCCTCTCTTTCCTTCCTCCCTCCTTCCTCCTCCTCCTCCTCCCGGGTCCCGGCGCGGCCGCCCCGCCCCGCGGTTACCGCCCCCTGGCGGCCGCTCCCGCCCCCGGGGAGGGGCGGCGGGGAAGCCGCTCCCTCACGGTAAAGGAGGGGGGCGGTTATTGTTAAAATACATCCCCCAAAAAAACACACAAAAAACCAAACAAACAAAAACCCTCACCAAAAACCAAAACAAAACAAAAACAAACAAACAAACAAAAGCCGCTTGTGAGCCCGTCCTGATTTGTTAATGATCCCTGTCTGAGTGCTAAACATAAGGAGGGACCCCTTGATTCCAGAGCTCTGCACTGACACCCTCGTGCATGAGGAATGCTCGGTCAGTGCAAGATCAGCTATAGCTGATAACACAGTTTAATCCCAGGGCTACTCCCGGAGAGCTGGAGAGGGACTTGGGACAAGCGATGGAGAGACAGAACAAAGGGGAATGGCTTCACGCTGACAGAGGGCAGGTTAGGTGGGATATTGGGAAGAAATTTTTCCCTGTGAGGGTGGTGAGGCCCTGCCACGTGTTCCCAGAGAAGCTGTGGCTGCCCCATCCCTGGAAGTGTCCAAGGCCAGGCTGGAAGGGGCTTGGAGCAACCTGGGCTAGTGGAAGGTGTTCCTGCCCATGGCAGGGCGTGAAATGGGACAATCATTTAAAGTCTCTTCCAACCCAAACCATTCTCTAATTTTTTTTGAGGCGAGTTTTTGTTCTGTGCAAAATACAAGGCAGGAGCTACTGGTTGATATAGCATTAAACTCCAGACCGTTAATCCGTGGATTAAAATCCACTCTGCTCTGGGTGGATCAGGTGGGACCCTCATGAGACAAAATATGGGTGCCGGGTTTCAAACACAGTAAGTAAAATATTGCTTGGGACCAGCCTCCTACAAGCACAGTGATTTCCAGGGCAAACACCACCTGACAAATATCCAAAGAGCATTTTCATGGTGGAAAGGAACATTTTGAAGCAATTGCGCTGCAGAATAGTTAGAGCTAGAAGAGAACCTACACCATCATCTAGTAGAACTGCCTGAGCACTTCAGGGCTGACCAAAAGCTGAAGCACGTTATTAAGACCATTGTCCAGTAAGTGTGAACTCAACAAACACCACAGCAGCATTTGGTTCGTTTCCCAAAAGTTAACACACAGCAACTAAAGTTTACTCTGTTATGGGGTGCTGCCTCTGCCACCTGCCTGACACACTACCTGGAGCAACTGCCCATCTCCTGGGAGGTGGCCACAGGAGCAAGCACCCACATTAAGACATTGGGTTCATTAAAACTAAAATTGAGCATTTCTGGTTAATCTGCACAACACACCCTGGCTTTAGAATTTATAAACCTGTACATTCTTTTACACGCATTCAGGTGCAGCATTTAAAAATTTTTCCTCTTAACCTCCCTCGCTTTTGTTTTTACCCTGGTTTGAGGCAGATGTACAAGCACCAGCTCTTGGCACTCGTAGTTTGCTGCGTCGCAAGCAGTAACTGTTTGTCTGCTGTCACCGTGCCACCCAAGCTGTCTCCTCACAGAAGATGGCATCTCGCACAAGCCTCCAGACAGAACTTTTATCTCAAGCAAACTGCCCTCGTGGGGTTGTTTTTAGAAGTATTCCTAGATATCAGATGTTCTTTTTAGCAGAAAAGGGAACAAACAGATCTGTTAGCAACGCGCTATCAGTCTCGCAAAGTAAGTCTTCTTCCTGCGTGTTTGGCAAGACAGAAAACATCTCTTCGAGACAACCCCAAAAGAGCTGTGTTTTCTGATTATAAAAACCTGTGCAAACACCGAGGACCCCAGTCTTCCAGAAAAATGTTGCTGTTTGGGAAACATCTTTTAAAAACACATTTATGTCTAAGTAATATGTTGGTCTCGAGAGGCTGAGAGGAAATCTTGTTTGTTCCTTCAGCCCCGAAAAGAGCCTCTCTTTAGATGCATCACTGCAAGCTTTGCTAATCTTCACGTACACCTTGACATAATACCAGGAAACAGAGAGCTTGGTTTGTTTAATGTGGCTAAAACACAGGTAGAAGGCAGTATCTCACTGTAAATATGTGGGTGGGAGAGGAAGAGCCACCCCAGGGGGAGAGAGAAGCCATTTGAGTGAGAGGACAATGGTGGCACGAGAACAAATGGGTGCAGGTTGGCCCTGAACCCAGTTAGCCTGAGAATTGCAAGAGGGTTTGTAGCCATGAGAGCAGTAACCAGCCTACAAGCCTCAAAAGCCAGAGCCACCCTCCACAAAATATGGTTTTATCTGAGAATACGTAAGGAGCTGGTTGATGTCATTGCAAGGCCTCTCTTGATTTTTGAGCTGTCTTGGGAATCTGGAGAGGTCCCAGCTGACTGGAAGCTGGCAAAGACTGTCCTGATTTTCAAGAAGGGTAAGAAGGATGACCCTGGAAACTACAGGTTACATCACACTGAGAATCCTCAAAAGCATCCATAACTAGTGTGGTGCAGATGGGACTAAGAAATTCATCAGTCAAGCAGTTAATCCCCAAAACCTGGGGACATAATTGAATCATTTTCAGAAAATAATCTGACTGCTATCTAGGAACAAAAAGAAGCAGCAGGAAAACTAAGTAAGTTTAGTGTTCCCCACAAGTGATTTGTGAGGATCAAGACCTATATTTTCCATCCAAGCACCTGTGATGTTAACACAGCCCAAGCCACACTGCTTCTGTCATTTAGCTTTGTTAGTGTGGTTCTGTGCAAGTCTGGAGGGAGCAGAGGCCAAGAGAGATTTGATGGTAAAGGAGAACATTTTCTTCTCCCTTTCCCTTCCACTGCTCCACGGCTCACATCAGGCAGGGGGCCGTGGCACGTGCAAGCCCAGATGCATGGTTAGCCCAGAATTTCCCAGTGGATTTGATTTGTAACTAAACAGCTCAAAAACAGGAGCTGTTTTCTACACGAGCAAGTTCTCTCCTGCAATCTCATCCGTGCAACTTTGTATTGTGCACATATGAGCTCAGCTCCTGACAACTCTACACTATTCCTACTTGGCAGGCGGCAGAAGTTCTTGTCTTACAGAAAATTGCCCTGAAATTGGAGGGAATTAAAAGGAATCTGATTTCATTTCTTATTTCCAAGTTGTTCAGGACAGAAGCTACTCAAAGTGCTGAAATATGAGCCCTTGAAAATAAATATTTACGCTGTACATCTTGTGTACATATTAAAGAACTACAGAGATCTGGTTTTATATAAACTCTACAGAAGTTAAAGGACACAGCATAATACATTTTCAACATTTTTCTCCTAGAAACTTCAGAAGTGGCTTAGCTTAATGACTGCAGCCCAAGACTGGGAGATGGCAAAGCAGTCAAAGAACAGAAGTTCTCTAGAAGAAAAACAGATACAGGGGATTATTTTTCCTCTTTCCTGTCCAGTTTTTTACAGCCCACGTGAGGCTCCTCAGAAGAACTTGTTGCCTTTCAAGAAAAAAAATGAGCTGTTTGCGTTAGACACCATCTACCAGGAGCTGAAAACAGAAGGCTTTCAGCTCCTTGAGCTACCCAGGATGCCGAGGAGCAGATTGCAACACCGACATTTCCTGGGCATCCTGAGGGCTTCCTGCCCGTGCTGACCCCACACCGGATGTTTCTGACAATGTTTATGGCAAGAACATTCGAGCTTTCCTTTCCAGGGAACAGTCCTGCTCAAAGGACCCTGAGTCCTGTCCCAGTGAGCACCCACAGGAGGTGCTTAAGGGCCAGCTGGGAGGTGACAACTCCTTGCAGCGTTTCAGATCTGCTCCAGTGCCACACTGGTCCCCCCAGTCTGCCCCTCCCATTAACACCATTGCTCTGGGACTCTGCCCTTGTTCCTGGGCAGGTTCCATGTCTGGTTTCACATCCCTGTGATCTCTACAGGTCTGGCAATTACCCTGCTCAAAACACACATTTCTTTCTAAAGTCACCAGATTTATTACAGACCAGTGACGTAAAAGGACAAGATGGACCAAGCTGCATCAGTGTAAGCACTGTCTTCCCAGGGCATCTGTGTGCATGGGGTTTTACCATCCAGCCCCACCTCTGCCTCCCCAGGAAAGCCTCTAGACATGCCCAGAGAGGTACCAAACAAATCTAAGGTGGGAGGCAGGTCCTGGCACTCCCAGATGCCCTCAGGTGCCACACTGCTGCCCTTTTCATTGAGGATGCTCTGGGTGCAGCACACTGAGTCCCCACTCAAAGCAAGGGAGTTGTTTATTACTTTCTTAGTGCCACTCTTTTGAGGCAGCAATGGGACCTGAGACATCCATCCACAGAACCAAAAGACACCTGGCGATCTCCCCTAACAAATCCCCTCTTCTCCTCCTCCCCTGGCTCACTGGGTAACAGGTTATAGGCACCCAGGAGCTGGCAGAGCACAGGTTTTGGCCCTGGACTTTCTTCCACAGCTGCAAGAGCTCAGAGGTCTGGCTTAAGTCACCTGTGAGATGCTTTCCAGCACTGGGACCCTAAAATAGCTTAAGGGAATCCAGTGGGTCACGTTCTGGTTTCACTGCATAGCACATGCTGCATGCAAAGGCACGTCAGAGGAGGTTTGGATGAGATCCTCACACATTTGCAGCTTTCCTTTTCCTGCCTGCACAAGTATTCTGACAGTGTTTCACCACCCTGAGTACCAAGATCCAACTCCAGTTTGGAGCAATTCCGTGAATTATCACGTCCTGCTGCATGGTGGTTTTGGTCAGCCATCCCAACAGGCAGACCAGCATCACTCCAGAATACCTTGGGGTGGTCTGTTTGTTTGTTTTTCAATATTGCATCAGGTGATCCTCCTGGGAGTTGCAAAATAGACTTTAAAAATTAAGCCAGACTTGTAAAATCAAGAAGATGGCAATTCCCAGTGTAATGGCAATGGTTCTACCATTGGACTGCAGCAGCCCACTACATATGCAAAGAGTTGGATGCAAGCTTCTTACCACTCCATCAGCTCAGTCCAGGTTGGAAAGCAATGCAAGCTGTTACCAAACATTTAGACCACAACCCAGACAGCTCCTAACACCTTTCCAGCTGAAGCTGTTCGAATTCAAGGAGAAAATCCTGCTTGCCAAGGACTAGGTAGAAGCACCGCTCCCTGCCAGAGGCACCTTTCCAACAGGATTTGGATTACTGCAACAAGTACCTCGTGCTGCTGCCTTCAGAGTGGCTGTAGCAATGTCTGCAATTTCAACTCCTCCAGTGTTGCAATTGCTTTCCCAGTGATTTCTTCAGAGCTGCTTGTCAGTGAAGAACTTTCTAGCTCCCCTCTGGAGGCAGGAGAGGGAGGCAATAACCTCTCCCTTCAAAACAGAAACCCCACGGCACAGCAAGGCAGCAAGCAGAAATTAAAAGTCTTGCTTGTTACCAAGCAGGCCCCAAATCCTCTCCAATGTCATGTAAATGCCAGAGCATTTCCATCTTTGTTTCTTTTTTCCTCGCAGGCTGACACCAAACACATTCAGGAACAGGGCAATAAAATACTGGCTATCCCAAATTGCACAGTAAATGGAGCTTCAGCATGGGGGAAACCCCCTGAGAAAGCTGATTGCCAGATGGGTGCCTGGAATACAGCTAAGATCCCATCTTGGAGAACCATATTCTGTCATCTTCTGCATGTCCTCACACGTATCAATTTACTATCTCCAAGCCTCACAAGGGACCTGGTTCTGTCGACAACCAACTGCTCTCTGCAGCTCAGAGGTGATGGAGCTTCTGAGGGTTTCAATTTAAGCCCCCAAAGCAACAGAGGAGGAGCTGCTGCCCGTGTTACACCTCACAGCTCTGCTAAGGAGCATCCAAACCCACCACGTGTGCCCAGCAGGTGGGGATGCAAACCCAAAATCCCACCTCCACACCCCTCTGCACTCAGTGCTCTGGTCTGGTTGACAGGGTGGGGATCAGTCACAGGTTGGACTCAGTCTTGGAGGTCTTTTCCAGCCTAAATGATTGCGTGATTCTGATGGTTCAAAACTCGTTTACAAACCCTTTCACACCTCAGCAGGTGTGTAGGCCCAAACTCATACACTTGAGAGATTTCCCACCTCAAGTGGGATCTACACCACGGTTTTAGGGAGAGGCAAGACTTCAGCTACTAAACAGAGGATACCCCAACTCTGGGAGAGCATCCTCTACAAAGACATCCTGCAGGCAGGTGTCTCCCCCTCTTTTGACCATAGAGGGAGCTGAGTCTCCAGTGTCAACCTCTAAAAAGGAAAATAGAGTGCGCTCAAGCTCCGACTCCCAGAAATTCTATCGGCCCCACTTCCCAGCACAGTACCCAGACCTCCCACACAGAGGAAAAAGGCAATGCAGATTAAATAATTAACACTCCTGGATACTGTTTTCCCCCTAAACTACAGATAATCATAGAGGGGAAAAAAAAAAAAAAACAAACAACCTAAAGATGATTGATTGCTCTTGCTGGCACAACAAGAGAAGGAGAAATCAGGCAGGAATATTCTCCATCATTCTGCTGAGGCTTTGTCAAACACTCTACCTCCTGCATTTCAATGAATAATAAATTGCTTTTACGGAAGTGACTTTTGTGTCAGTGAGCATGTTGTTATTGATTAATCTCACACTGGAAAACACTCTTCATACCCTACTGCTCTTTGCATCGCCCAAAGAGTTTAGAGGCTGCTGTCTAACAAGCTCTTGAGTCATATCTTCCTTGTCAATCTTATCAACCCCTTGTTTAATTGTAAAAATGTTAATAAAATGCAGCAAGCATTGGCCTAATGCCTCGGGACTCACATATCTCTTCCAAAGAGAGAAACAAGAGATTCTTCAGCTGCACTTGAGGCTTGTAAAACATCGTTTTAATTCTAAGCAAGTGCTGGCTCTCTCAGAGCCGCAACCAGTGGTTTGATGGATAACAAGACACACATGTCAGAGTCAGGAAAGCCTCCGTGATTCCCTTACACCTGAGGAATATCAATTTAAATACCAGTTAAAGAGCAAGACCCCCTGGAACCACCCATGATTTTGTTCTCTGTCTTCACTATGCGAGACAGTGATGCTCCTGGTGACAGCACAGATTGGGAGCAACTGGAAGATGATCCCAGCACTGGCTTTTCTGGCCATTTTTGGTGTTTGTTTGTGGGGCCTGTCCCCATTTCCAGCCAGCTCTGATCACCCTGGTCAATGCAATATCTTGCTTTCAACATCAGGACGCTCAGCCAAGTAACAGGATAGCCAGCACAAAGGGGAACCTGGTAGTTACATCCCAGCACGTAAACAGAGACACTGCTGATGGGATCGTGTGTGTGTTGAAAAATTGATGGCCAAACGGGACCTGAATGAACACTGAGACAAAGCTTTGCACATCCTCTGGATACTCCTGCTTGTGCAAGCCCAGTCACTGAGTTTCAGGGGCTACATCATAGAATGGTTTGGGTTGGAACTGGCCTTAAAAATCATCCAGCCCCACCCCCTGCCACAGGCAGGGACACTTTCCTCTAGCCCAGGTTGCTCCAAGCCCTGTCCAGCCTGGCCTTGGACACTTCCAGGGATGGGACAACCCTGTGCTAGTGTCTCATCACTCTCACAGTCAAGAACTTCTAAACCTCATCAGTTTAAAACCATTATTAAATACACATATGCATTATTAAACATACATAAGATATATTTCATAGATCCTACATAACACTTCTCCCAGCATTTGCAGAAAGGCACCCACAGAGCAGAGGAGCTCCCAGCAGATCTCACTGTGGGCAGTCTGTTCCCCTGACATCAATCAGAGCAAGAAGTGACCATCCCCTCCCTCCCAGAGCTGGAAAGGTGCACGATGTCCTAAAGATTTTCTAAAACATATAACCTTATCATAAAAAAACCCACAAAAAACCAAACAAAACCAAACAACCAAAAACCAACCTAAACAAAAACCAAAACAAAACCAATTTTTCACAGACAGAACAAGGCTCTTGAGTTTCTGCAAGCTTGACCACTTCAAGGGACCTCAGTTCAGGAAAACCCTCTGATGCCAACCAAGTGTAAAGCACACTAATGATGAAAAGCGGCCACAAAAATTGAGTGGAGGATATATATGTGTACATATATAATTCACGTGCCCTAATTTCACTTTAAAAGTCAAAACTGCTTTTAAAGAAACCTAGTTTAATGAACTACATTTAAAAAACAGCTACTGGGCAACACTCCTTCCCTCCCTTAAATGTCATTCTTCGACCCTCGGCGAAAGGCTTTAAAGCAGCAAAGAGCTTGCTAAGCAGCAACCTGATCAAGAATTCAAATCAATAGCATTCAAAAACTATTTTAAAACTAAATTAAAAAGCAGTTGCATTGCCAATTGACAGGTTTAGAAAGGTTTCCTTAGCAATTGTTGAGGTTACAAACTAATGAAGTGTGGAGAGAGCAGACAGAGCACAGGGGGGTCAGGGGAGGGAAACCTGTGTGAATTTGCACGTGAAATTTGTTGGTTTTTTAACAAATATGGTAACATCTCAAGGACCTGCAGAGACCATTCTAGCCTTAAAAAAGGAAAAGCTTCCTGGATATTTTTTTCATTACAGCAAGTGCCTAAGGAAGCCCTCAAAGTCCAAAACAACAACAGCAGCAGAGGGAGATTGAAATAACTGCAGGGATGGTTTCTTGAGCACAGGGAGCAGGATGGGCTCCCCCACAGCCAGACCCTTCATCCACAGCACTCAGAAGGTAGAAAAACAAGGATATGACAAAGCATTAACTGGGGATCTGGTTACCAAGGGTTTCTAGGGAAACAACAGGGTCTGGAAAACAGGACCTGAAAGGTGAGAGAAGGAAATAGAAGGGCAGCTGAGGCATCTTCAAATTCCTCTCATGAACAAACAGCTTTCCATGTCAGCTAGGAGGAGATTTAGAAATAATGGGGGAAACTGCAGCGAGAGGAGACTTCTTTATAACATTAAAGTGCTGGGGCAAATTCACTACAGAAACTGAGAAATCTCTGTCAGCATCCCCTTGCAAAGAGCTCAGATACCACCCCTCACAGCAAAGCCAGCCCCAGGGAATTGGGCCAGGCAACTTCTCCAAGTGGATCCCAGCCCTATTTTCCAACACTTGCACAAAATGTCACGGTGCATTAACACAGCAAAGGCTTTCCCTCAGCTTACCAGGCCTTGAGAGACCTCAGATTGAGATGTAAACCCAGCTTGTAGCACTTAGCTGTGCTCAGACTCTCCCCTCGACCATCGAGTTCCCCCAGAGACGTGGCTATGGTGAGCAACCGACCACTCTCCAAGCCATGGGGTTATTTCACAGCCCGTTTCAAGCAAGGAGGAGGGGAAAAAAGGAAGACAAAAAGGAGGCTGGCTCTGCTGCTGTCCTGGAAAATGCAGCCTGGCAACCTCCACACAATGAAACACAAAAGGCACAGACAGCATCTTGCAAATGGGGGGCTCGTGAGCCTCTCCGAAGGGCTGGTGGGGAGTAGCTCTTTTTACACATCTCATCCCTGGTGTGCACCGTTTTCCTCCACACAGACAGCACAGTCTCTGTGTTTTCGTAGCAAATTCCTAAGAAATTGCCTAAAAAACAGGCTGGGAAAGAGCATTTCTGGTTGCCAAACCCAGCTTAGGTGAGCTATCTTTAAAAGGGCTGTGTATTAAAAAAAAATAACACTCACCAATAAAATAGCTCCAACCCTTTCAAAGCCCAATATTCACTGAGCATATTCAACCTTTTTCTTTATATTGTCTGTTTTTTTGAACAAAAGCACCACCTACTTCCCTGGTGATAGGCTGCTTTGCAGGAATATGTGTCATCTCCCTAAGCTGTTTGCTCTACAGAAAAAAAAAAAAGAATATTTGCAAAGTATTACTCCTGTTATCTCATGACATTTATACAACGAGCTCTAGGGGCAGAGTCAAAGCACAGGTGCTCGAGGCACCTCCCCAGCAAAAAATATTGCACAGCAAAGAGTCACAGAATACATCCCACCTACCTCAGAGACACAGCAGGGGGAAGAGGCAGACGTTTTGGGAATGGGAAGAGCTCCTTGGATGATCCATGGTCCCACACAGCGCAGGGGGACGAGTTAGGGTGAGCCAGCACAGGCAGTGTCCTCACCACCAGGGTCTCTCCAGAAGTATTTGAGGCTGGGTACCTGCAAAAGGCTCCACCAGCATCCTCCAGCTCAGCAGTGGCACAAAAGAGCTTTGGATCCATCCAGGAGCAAACAGAGGAGACACCAAGGCTGAAAAAGCCACCTAACCTGGAGGCTGAGCTTAAATATGCTCCTGAGCCCAAGGGTGTGGGTGAAGACCACAGGTGAGGCTCCTTAGGGCCCTTAAAGCCCTTTAGGGCCCTTGGGTCGACATTGGCCACACCTGGGTCCCCTTGACCGGTATGTCCCACACAACCCCAGGGCACCTGGACATACTGTTCCTACCCATCTAACAGAGACTAGAAAGAAGTCTCCCTCTGCACAAAAGTGTGGATTTTAGCAGGAAGAGAGCCTGCACACGTTTGAAAACACAAGAATTAGAAGAGCGCTGATGAAGGACCCATCAGGCGCACGTGAACAAAGACAAAAACCCTTGCATGGTTGTATTCACCTCTAATTGCTCTGATAAAGCTTGAAATAAAATCTGGAGGACAGCAAAGGCAGAAGGTTGAAAAACGAGGGGAGATCTCTCCCCTCAGGGATTTTGGAGACTTCTGAGTGCCACCAGTACAGTTATGTGGGAACTGCTCACGTCCCTTTAGGTTTTCTCTTGGAGGGAAGGATTGATGCAGCTTGTTGGCAGAGTCAGTGCTTTCCCTGCCACTGAAATGGCACAAAGAGAGATGGCAAAGATGCTGGGGGCGGGGGGGCATGACTGATAGGCAGGCTTTGCAGCTGAAGGTCACTTGGAGGGGAAGAAAGTAACAGAGGAGAAAACACGTCAATTCAATTCAGTCAGAGGATGCATCCCTGTATCATGTACAGACCTGTACACTCCAGAGCCTGTGAAACCCTTCCCTGTGGCCCTGGAAACCTGCCTGCACCACTCAAAGCCTCCAGCAGCACAAACCAAGGGGCTGGGGCCAAACCAAGAACTGGTTTGACCAGCAGCCGTTTCCCCCTTCTTGGCTCCCAAGCCCAGTCCTGCCTCAGCACACAGCGGAGCTGACACAGTCCTGACTCCAACAGCCCAGAGACTGGACCAGCATCCATCAGCAGCTGCAGATGAAAGGCAAAGAGGACCATGGAGCTGGAGCTGAGGTGGCTGTGACAGACAGACAGGCAGACCTGCTTTCACGAGCTTCTGGTTCATATTAGAAAAGATGGGTGGCACTGAACAGAATGTAAAGCCACTGTAGGTTATTATAAAGCATCATCTGCTGTGTTTAGCAGAGCTGGAGAGTTTCAACTGGTTGTTTCGTGTTGTTGAATGTCTTCCAGCAAAGCCATCCTCCTGGCTTTGAGGTTAGCGAAGGATGGAGCATCCCCTGATTCCCTTGGCAGTTTGCTCCGTGGTGAATCATCCTCACTTCTAAGAGGACCTGCTGCCAACTGTCCTGTTTGCAGTGTCCCTTGGGAAAATGACTCTTTCCTTTATTTTCCTTTGCTACTTTGCCTTTGCTCTTTTTCACTGAGTCACCCCCGTAAAGATTTACCCCCTCAGGGCCTGCTATGCACTCAGTTATCTCCTGCTTCCCCCTCTGGCTGCATGTTTAATCAGTGAGGGTTTTTTTTCTACTTGCTTCCAGGTCTTTCCTAAAAACTCTTGAATAATAAAAGGCTGGAGTGGGTGTTTAACTAAAGAGTACCCAAAAAAAAAAAAAGCAACAGAACCCCTAGGGAGCTTTTCCTTCCACCCTCCCATCTGCCCCAAGGTGATCAGATACTGGAAATTCCCCAGCTAGCCAGGAGCAGTGCTGGCTAAACCCTGAGATGGTGCAACAGCCTCCAAGCTTAGAGACTGGCCACTGGCACTGGTATTGCCCTGGCTAAGGAGTGTTTGGGTCTCATTATTTCCACTAGACATTTCTGATGACAATCTGGACGTGAAAATGCCCCGAAAACACCCACGGCTTGAGGCTTGCAGGCTTTGATGCAACATCATCCCGCTTCCATCTGGGGTTCAGCCGTGGGCACGTTGACCACCCTCTGCCAAAGTCCACCCTGACGTCACAGCTCGGTGGCAAGGTCCCCGTGTGCCTCCCTGACCTGGGCACGGTGACCTGGTTACGCTGACCACCCTGCTGTGCCCACGGATCCTGCAGCTGCCACGTCAGGTCCCGCAGCCAGAGACTCCAGTGGGGATCCAGCAGCTACCAGAGGGACAGGGACCACCTGGAACATGAAGGGGGGAGGGATCAGCACCCCAGTTCTGTCTGTAAAGCTTCCCACCAAGTCATTTCCAAGGCAATCAGCAGCACAGTGTCCAAATAAGAAAGTGATGATCTCTGACCGTATCACATTGATTTAATTTACAAGATTTTAATTTACGGATTTGCGCCGGCAGGTTGTGCCAGTGGGAGGTCTCGTGTCCCTTGGGGGATACACAAGGTGCTGGAGGAGCACCCAAGATTCCAGCAGCACCGATTTTAGGACCGTGCATCTGTCCATAGGTTTTCAAAGTTCCATAAGGCATCTTTCCAAGAGCATGGCAGGTGGGTTTGGGAAGAATGCTTCACAACGTTTTGTAACTCCCTCTGACTTTACTCTTTCACAGATTCTCCCAGACAAAAGCAAGAACCAGGTTTGGTGGAAGAGAAACTCGATGAAAACAGGCACTGGAACTCCTTGTGCCTCCTGGTCTCCCCTCCAGCTCTAACAAACCCCCAGGAGTTTTCTCTCAGGGCAGAGAAAACTGACACAGTTGTCTGAGAAAGCTGCACGTCAAAGAATAGGATTCATTTCAAAGTGACACATCAAAGTCTGAGTTAGGTATTAAATTTCCTACATAACTGATGGAGTGAAATAAATACCATCAGAAGGAGATTAGGGGCACAGTAAGGCAGTGCCCAAGCTCAGGGGCACGTGGCATCCTCCAAAGACACCCTCTCCCTTTCTGCTGCCTGTAGAAGGATCTGAGATGGCTGGTTTAGTCTAGAGGCCTGATGTGGGAACCTAGAGATAAATCCCATCCCAGGTGACTTTCCCTGCCCTTTGCTATCCTGTCATGAGGATGAGATTAGAACAGAGATCACACAGCGACAGCAAGACAGCCCCACATGCAGATTTCTTGTGGGAGCTCCACAGCTCATCCCTTTCCCACCTTGTTTTTGGGGCTAAGGATGCTCCATGGTACAAATCCCCCCCAGGCTCTCCCCATTCCCTCCAGCCTGGCCCTTTAAGTAACTTGAGCCTTCGGGCTGCAAATCCCAGTCTCGAACTGCGAGGATGGAAAAGCATTTCCCCCCTTCCCCCTTCTGGGTCTTTTTTTTTTTGCTTTTGAAAGCAGCTGTCTCTTCCCCTTTCACTTGTGGTGGGAAGACATGGATCACTGAGGGACAGAGCAGCTTTCTGAGCATTCCCCTCCCATATCAAGGCAAACTGGCAGTTTCCCCACCCCACACACCGCTTCTGGCAGCTCTTTTTTCCAGCTTTCCTCCCCTCCCCTTGCCGGCCTTTGGCAAAGCTCAGCTGATTTCCAAACCCTCCATGGCTGCTGGGGGGTTGGTACAAAGGTTTAATTATTGGCTTTTCCTTGGGTGTGTAAGGCGGGGATAGGGAGACGCTCGGGCCCCATCGCCTGACACTGCTGATCTTGCCCACTTTTGTTGTACAGTCCCTCTCCCACCCCCCTTCCTTCCCTGTCTATCCCGCCCAGCTCCCAGAGCCTGCCATGAATCCTCGGGCAGTCTTGGGATGCTTTTGCCTGCTTTGTTTTTCCTTCACGGGCACAGCAAAAGGTAAGAGACTTTGGGCTGATTTGGGTCCAGGGGCAGGACAGGGTTTGGATGCCCACGGGGACGAGATGCTCATCCCAGGGCACAAAGAGCCTCCCTGGCTCCACATAATCCAACATCTCCCCAGTCTCCAGCTGGGCAGGGAGGAGTGATTGCCAAACTGCAAACGGCCTGAGCATCTCCCGAGGCAGGGGAATTTTGGGGATCCTGGAAGTCCTCCCTGGGGGATGAGGAAAACCAGAGAGCTGGAACTGTTTAAACTGCACACAGTGCAAAACTATAAAAACTCTTCAGTCTGTCTCACTGAGGAAAGCCCCAGGGAGCAAGCTGGATTTCCATTGATTCCTGTCTTTTGTTGTTATAACAAAAGCAAACATTTCAGAAGCACAGCAAGTGCATCAGATTTGCAGGAGAATTTCAAGTGACTTCAGAAAATAGATTTGACTGGCTTTGTCCTGGCAGAGGCAACACCCCCCTTACACAGACTACAACCATATTTGTATATGAACAAGAGAAGGGACTCCAAATAATTCTAGATAAATAAGTTTAAAGCAGAGAGCTTGGATCTAAAGCTGCCCCATCAACTTCACTTTGCCTTATCATTAAGTCAGTGATTTAATTAAGTTCTCATGGGTAACACACAGTATGAAGAACATGGCCTCTCTCCTCCCCTAAAAATGTTGTTTGTGCCCCAGTTAATGCTGAGCAGGCACTGTGAGATATCCCTCTCATCTGTGGGCACGCTCAGGAACCTTGACTTCAGCAATAAAGTGTGTTTCTCTGGCACTCTCTGAAAGTGCCCAAGCAGAGCTCCCTCTCTGGCCATCACTTCTGAGGCAGGACTGGAAGCCTGAGGTGTCACCCAAATATCCAAACCCAGGCACAAATCATTTCCCATGGGAACCTTCCCGTGGGCTACACTTCCACATCAGCACAGGAGCGGCCCCTCTGGGGGCAGAGTGACGCAGGGCTCAAGCACCCCTGCAGCTCTGGGGCCCCCCTAGGATGGAGGTTGCCGGGTGCAGCAAGGGGAGGGATTGAGTTTCGTGACGGCTTCCCTTCAACGTTTACATCTTTCCACAGGGGATTTGCAGCCGCTTTCCTTCCAGCCCGGGACACTGTATCAGTACCACTACACCCTGGATGTCCAGCTGCACCACACGGCCCCCCCAGGCCCTGGGGGAGCCTGGCTGCGGGCTCAGGCGTCGGTCCACGTGCACCGGCTCTGGAGGGAGCAGGGCGGGGAAGAGCTGCTCCAGGTGCAGGTGTGTGGGCTGGGAAAGCCATCACAGCACCCCAGCAGGTGTAGCCCCCTTCCCTTTCTAGCCCAAGTCATCTGAAAAACGAGCTCTCTGACCAAAACCCGTTGCCTGCAGGTAAAAATACCCACCAGCCTTAGTGTGACACGCTTGGTCACTGCTCTCTGCCATCTTCTGCTGTCGTAGATCCGTGACCTGAAAGCCCAACACGAGGAGAGGAGCCAGGATAGCCCTGGAGGTCCCCCTGCAGAGATTGAGCTGAGCCAGGAGGCAAAGGCAGAGCTCCAGAAGCCGGTGTTCATCTCCTGGAACAGCGGGAAGGTCAGCTGGACGCCTCCTGGGCTTGCCCGTGCCCTCTGCAAAGCGTTCCTGCATGCACCCCAAATTTTCCCAGCTATGAAGCCTGTGGGAACTCTTGCTGTCTGGTCTGCCATATGTCCCTAGATGGAGCCCCATCCTCCAAAGGGGCTGCAGCATCCCATGTTAAAAGCTCTTCAGTCCTAACCATGGGATGCAAGCTCCTTTCTGACCTTCTCCTCTAAGGCTTTGGAAAACCAGGGTGGGGAGGAAAGGGAAATTTTGTGGACGTGCATCCACAAAGCTCCTGCTATTGAGGGGTACAATCCTCCATGAGAAAACTCTTCAGGTGTTTACAGGGTGTTGCTCGGGTTGCAGGGAAGAGGCCTTTTGGCAGCAGAGAGCCTGCATGGACTCCTCAGAGATGTCCCCTCAGCCAAGTACCACCTCTTTCTCCCCACAGGTGAAAGCTTTGTATGGGAATGAAGCAGAAAGCATCCTGGTCTCCAACCTGAAGCGAGGCATCATCAGTCTGCTCCAGCTCCAGCCCCACGCCGGCACCACAGTGGAGGTACGTGCAGAGCTGGGGCCAGACCCTGCCCAAAAGCCAGGGACCAGGAGAGCTGGCCCTGGAGCACAGGCAGCCCAGGTTGCTTCAGCAGAGGAGGCAAAATTCAGGATAAAACAGCACGGGCTTTGTTGCTTAACTGGGCACTGAGCAAGGATGACTATTGGAAAGGCAGACGACTTAAAATAATCTCCAGATGATTTTCAGGAATGGGCACACTTAAGATAATGGTTTTTTCCCTGGACAGTAGGAAAAGTGGAGAAAAAAAACCTCTGCAAGCATTCCTGCCAAGCAGGATTTGCTTTGCCAGCAGCCAGCAAATGGCAGGGAAATCCCTCCCTCCGGAGCTCAACCGAGGCTGGAGTGACCTGCGAACAGTGTGGAGTAACCTCAGCACCCAAAATGCAGGCACAAAGATGCTGCTGATGGTGTCAGCCTGAAATGCAAAGATGCCCAGATGGAACTGGAGCTATCCCACATCCCCCCAAATCCAGCCCACTTTCCCAGCTTTTTGGTGATTTTTCTATTTGTTAGGTTGTCCTTTGTGCCTGTCCTCTCCACGGATTGTTTTACTGAGCGTGATCAAAGCCGGTCGCCCTTACCCACCCTGCTCTCTCACATCTGTGTTTCAGGAGGACGCCTCTGGGAGCTGCCAAGTCACCTATGCCATGTCCAACCACTCCATCACCAAGACCAAAGATCTCCTCAGCTGCACAAAGCCAAGCTCTGGATTCACCTCTGTAAACAAAGCAAGTCCTTTGCTCTCCCTGTGGTGGGCTCAGCTCATGTCAAGTGCATCAGGGCCATCCCCCAGTTGATGTTTTCTGGACTTCAGACTCGTTGGATTGAGGATTAGATTGACAGGACCAAAGGCCTCTGTTTGTTTTGTTTAAAGCAAGTGCATCATTCCTTCTGGAAGGAGGAAATCCAGGGAGCTTCCCCAGGGTCACCACACAGCAGGGAGAGGAAGTTGAGCATTTTTTGGCATCGGCTTGGTGGAAATTGCTGTTGCTTTCCCTTTTGCCTGGGGAGTGTCCTTGCTGATGCTCCCTGGGAATGGGCATTGAGGGCCACTCCTCTTCCCATGCCGTGCAGCTGTGTGGGAGCTGACGCTGTTGAATGGGCTTGGAGGAAGAGCAATGCTTTGGGAGGCATTCACTCCCAGTTTGCAGTCTCCAGGCATCACCCACACCAGGCAGGAGCACCTTCTGCTCCCTCTGCTGTGGCTGAGCCCAGGTGACACCACCCTATAATGAAAGTCCACGTGGTGTCACCAGGCTGTCTCCCCACATCAGCCACAGGCAAGAGCATGCCCCTTGCCATGGTCCTCTCCCGGTGCTGCCTTCTCCCACACCTGGGAAGAAGCTGAGCTCTTCTGGATTTCCCTTTCCTACATTTTGCAAGCCAAGCAGGTGACTCTGTGGGCCGGAAAGTTCTTTTGCTGCTGATGGAGAGGAGAGGAATCTCCCCGAGGAGAGGGGAAGAGAGAAAAGGTTGCGTTTTTTCCTCCTTTCTTCTCCTCCAAGGTTTTTGGAGTCGAGTGGCAGCCCAGCAGCAGAAGCCAGTATGTGGTGAAAGACAACCTCCTGCAGTCGGCCCTGGCAGAGGAAAGCCATGTGCTGGCTCCAGCCCTGAGGTCCAGCTCTGGCATCAAGATCACTTCAAGGTGAGTGATGCCCCCAGCCAGGAGCCACAGAGGGTGTAAATCACAAAGCACTTCCCCATGGTTTCTTCTCCTTCCACAGGCAGCAGCTCGAGCTCCTGTCTCCTCCAATGCCTGGTGCAGCAGAGGAGTCTGGACAAAGCCTTGAGGATGTGCTGGCTGGCACAGAGGGACGGCACCAGCCCCTGGGCATGGCCAGCCTGCCCTTCAGGAGGGTCTGCACCGACTGCCCGTCGGTCAGTGATGCTACTGACCCCCAAAACTCACCCCATGCTCTCCCCACAACCTGGACACTTGTAGGATTTGGGGGTTAAACCACAGTGGTACTTTGGAGGGGCAGGAGCACACAAAGCTGGGTTGAACTCATCACAGTTCTGAGGCCAGCAAATATTCCTGCTGCAGGCCAGGCTGGAGAGGACAAACCAGGGATTATTTCTGCCTCCCCAGATCCTCCAGGTTTTTCACTTAGGAAATTTGGAATTGCACCAAAACGATGCTCACAGTTGCTCCTGCTCCTTTCCTGGAACTCACCACAAATTGGGGCGTATGGGCTTCAGCACAAGTCCTCAGCAGTGGGGCTGTGAGGCTGCAGTCGGTGCCTGCAGGCAGTTGCATGACTCCCCCCGTGGGCCCTTCCCATTCCTAAATATTTCCCTGGTGTAAAAAATATCCCATGACAATGGGGGGGGGAAAAAGAGGCTAAACCCCACCTAACAAGCCTCACCTTTGCAGCTGAGAGCCCACCTGAAGGCTCTTGATAGACGGGGAGTCAAAACTGACCCCTCGAAGGTGGCGACGGCCCGGCAGTTCCAGAGGTTCATCCGGATGCTGCGCAGTGCCAAGAAGAGAGATGTGCTGGAGCTGCTGAGGAGAGCACCTGAGGAGACATGGTGAGACAGCCAGGAGCTTTCTTGCCAAGATTCTCTGCATGCAGAACCCTGGCACGAAGAGTCATTCCTAGCTGGGACAACTGGAGTCATTTGGTGCTGCTCCATTACCCCATCCCTGCTCCAGGCAGCCACAGGGTGCCAACGTCCTCTGCTTTTCCTTGATGCCCTGCATGGTTTTTGGGGGTCATTCCACTGATGACCTCCCTCTTCTTGCTCCAGCCCCTTCATCATGGAGGCAGCAGTGGCCGCACATTCAGTGGCTTCCTTGGCAGCTCTCTCAGAATTCCTGGATTTCGGCAAGGAGGAGTCCAAGCCCCTCCTGGAGAAGTTCCTCTATGCAGCAGCTTTCTCAGCCCGGCCTTCGGGAGAGCTCCTCCACCTGGTCTTAGTAAGTATGGACATCTCTTTTCCTCCCTGAGGGTCCTGCACCTGGGATGGATCCTCACCCATTTCAGGCAGGATGGAAGACCAAGCATGTTTTCCTGAAAAAGGAAAATATGTTTTCTGTAGTAAAAAATTTCCTGCTTAGGGGGTTATTTTATGTGCATTTAATGGGACACTGGTAATGGGAGCTGATACTTCCTAGCAGTACATTGCACATAATAAAACCTTAATTAAAGCCACTGTGAAAAATCAGTGGTTTATCCAATCAAACCTTGCATGGCCTCCTTTATGATAGGTAAGAGCAAGTTCTTCCTTACTTTTGTGATGAACGTTCTGAGATAAGAGGTCAAACACATTCCTCCTCTCTCTTTTCCTCCCCCCCTTTTCTTTTTTTCCCTACATAATAACACCCCTTTTCCTGATGCCCAGGACAAGCTGGCTGGGAAGCAACTGGCCCCTGAGACCTGGGAGATGGGGATGGTCGCCGTGGGCTCTCTGGTGGGCAGGCTGTGCCAGCAGAAGCTGTGTGGGCTGCAGGTGGGTCCTCTGCAAACCCTCACGGGTTGGCTTTTCCAGACAACCCCCCAACTCCAGGTGTGCCTGGAATGTCTCCTTCTCCTCACCTCTTCTGCCCTCCCGAGCAGGAGGTGGAGCGTGGGGTGGAAACCATCCTCAGGGGGCTGAGAGGTGCCGAGGAGGAGCATGAGGTGGTCATTTACCTGCTGGCCCTGGGGAATGCGATGCTCCCTGGAACCATCCCCACCCTCCTGGAGCACGCTGAGGAAGGTCCTGCTGCTGTCACCACCACGGCCATCTCCGCCCTGCGGCGATTCCCCGCTCGGCACATCTCCAGCAAGGTAGGAAGCGCAGCTGGCGAGGCTTGGTGTCCTCTTCACACCCAAACCCCGAGCTGTTGGGGAGCTTTTGCACATCACAGCACCCTTTTCACTTTCCCTCCTGCACCAGGTGAAACGAGCAATGAGGAGGATCTTCCACGAGAAGAGGAAGAGCTACGAGAAAACCTGTCGCCTGGCCGCTGCGGAGATACTCCTGGATAACCACCCCTCACCCATGGATGTCATCAACATCCTGCTGGCCACCCAGGAGATGGAGACAGAGATGGCAAAATTCCTGCTGCTGAAGGTCCAGAACAGCCTGCACTCCCACCACCACCCAGCAAGGTGGGTCTGGAGGGGAAGGTTCTGTTTTCCCCCCCTGTAACTACTCCATCTGTAGTTTTTGACCAGAGCGCCTTTAAAATGTGCCACCCCCACTTCTTGGGGCTGGCACAGGGGCTGCCTAGAAATTCCTGGGGGAAGAAAAGGGATGCAGGTGCCCCCCAGCCAGCCAAAACCCAGCATCCTTCCTCATCCTGCCCCGGGACAGCGGGACCCAGGCTCGTGGTCTTAGCAGAGGCCTCGGAGGCCAAAGCTCCAGCTGCCAGGGCACTGCACAATTTGCATCCTGGTGTATCAGGGTGCTCTGCATCCCTCTCCCTACCTGCACAAAACCAACCAAGCACTCACATTTGTCAGGGCTAAGCAAGAGCTGGGCTATGATATCTGACTGGTTTATCCTAACAAACCGGAGGAGAGGGGAATTCCAGGGTAGCCCACGCCTGCTCATTTCATTTTTTTGCTCTGGGCAGTCAGTCAGCAGCCAAGAGAAATACCTTGGAAATTTATATTTCCTCCTTTGCACAGCCCTCTGTAATGACCACTGACATTTTCCCTTCCTCCCCTCCCAGAGCTCACACACCCTTTCCCTCTTGCTTCCAGGGAGATGATGAAAGACATCATGAGAGACCCACAGATAAATAACTACAACTTCTTCTCGAAAGTTGGCGCCTCCTCTTCTTTCTCAGGACCTCTGACAGGTGACAGCACAGAGGACACTGATCCTAAGAGGGCTAAAGGAGGGGCTGGCAGGGAAAGGCAGCTCCCAGGAAAGGCTTGAGCGCTATAGAATGCCCCAAAATCTCTGTGTGAGGTTTCTGAGCACGTCCCCCAGCACCAGCTGGTTGCCGTCACCTGAGATACAAACATACATACCCTTCTCTAACACCCCTAGAGCAGGAGGGCTGGGCTGTGCCACATACTTTTCCCAAATCCTGCTAATTTGAAAGAGGAGCTTCAGCTGGACCTGAAACCAATGATAAATAGTAGGTGGGAGTCAAGATATTTCACTCCATTCCTCAGTTCCTTTGGTATTTTTAATAAGCTCTTCAAAAAGGAGAAACCTGATACTGAGATTAAGAAACAACAACAACAACAAAATAATCAAACTTCAGAGAGACTGCAACAAGCAACACTTGCTAAATTATCTGCTTAATTCTTCATCCCCCAGCTCTCATTTCTGTCCCTCTTCAAATTAGCTCAGTCTAGCTTTGTGGGGGTTAGTGAGGGTGGAATAGCCAACACTGGGGAAATAAAAAACAACCTTGCAATGCTAAATCCTTCAAATATTGCAAGAATGGGAGGAGAAGGTGCACAGTTTTCCCCTCTGGATCATGAAGCTTCATCAGATATTGAATGGCCAGCACAGGAGATCCATTCCTACAGTACCAGCCATACCCTCTATTGAGAAAGCTTACAAATGACCAAGGAGCCACCAGCACCCTGCTTTTAGTGACCTCCCAGTTCCTGCAATCATTCTGGAGGAGCTTTTCCAAGAAGCCACCCTGTCCTGCCGAGCACTGACGTGGTGACAGCGGGCGCGGGGGATGCACTCACCGGGATCCCAGCCTTGCACATCCCACCCACAGCCTCTGTGTTTCCACGTCAGCCTGCACCCCTGCTGCTGCTCCCAGAGCATTTGTGGTTCACCACCACTCATGAGCAAAAAGAGATCATACAATGGTGGAACGGTTCGGGTTAGAAGGGACCTTAAAGCTCATTGAGTTCCGACCCCTCTGTCGTGGGCAGGGACACCTTCCACCAGACCGGGTGTGCCAGGTGCTGCCCAGGGATCCTTATGGGCACCTCTCTGCCTTTCAGTCACCCAGGACCTGCTTTCCACCTTCGGGCTGGACCTGCTGTTTTTGGAGGGAGGATTCCTGAGGAAGAGCGTCTCTGAGTTCTCGCTGCTCAGCCGCAGCCGGCGGCTCCGCGCGGCTCAGGTGAGCTGCTGGGAGAGGGGCTGGGGGGTGACAGCACCAACCCCGTGGTGCCACTGCCCTGTCTGTGTGTCCCCTGCTAGCCTTCTTAGGGTGCCTGACCTCCCCTCTGCGCTCAGTGCACAGAGATCCTCAGAAATAGGTAAATTCATACCCAGATCACCAGTGTGAAGCCGGGCACGCCTGCTCTGAAAAAAGGAGTCCCCCCTCTCCCCCAAAAAACAGAGGATGTGACACCGATACCTCAGGGTGCTCAGGTTGGATGCCTCATCCAGCCCACTCCACGGCTGATCTCCCAATCCTGAGGGTGCCCACCCAAGGGTTGGATAAGCACAGCAACTCAAACAGTGCTGTGGGACTCAAAGCACTCTCCAGCTTCACTCTGCACCAGTTGCATGTGTCTACCTCCATGTTCTAGGTCACCTTTGAAGCACAGGGGATGGAGTCGATGATGGGAGAGACCGTCTCGGATGGGGAAGAGGAGCCAGAGCTCATGGCCGGGATGTCTGTCACCTTCTTCGACGTTCAGCTGCGGCCGGTCGTCTTCTTCCAGGGATACACTGACCTCATGGCCAAGGTCCTCCTGAGCAGTGGAGAGCCCACAAGCGTGGTCAGAGGGAACCTCCTGCTGATGGACCATCACCAGGTACTGGCTGGGGGGGAAGCAGTGACCTGTCTCCATGACAAATCCTAGTGAATCCCACAAAGTGAGCCGGTGGTTGTTACTCACCGCAGATACAGATCCAAGGGCGAGGTGGCACTGCTGGATCTGTCTGGGCCTTGGTAAACAGCAGGATGGATGGGTGGATGGATGGCTTTGCCATGGGACATAAGTGGCATGGCTGGAGTTGCTCCCTTGCAAACCCTGCTGCAGGTTCGGGATGAATTGTTCCGGCAGCCACAAGTCACTGCCGGTATCAACCACTCACACAAGGGCAGTGCCCAGTCACAGCAAGCTCTGCCTTCTCCCTCTCCCAGGTCATTCCTCTGCAGTCTGGCCTCCAGGTGACCATCAAACTCCAGGGTGGGCTGGGGCTTGACATTTCAGCTGACCTGGACGTGGGCATTTGGGAGCAGGAACTCAAAACCGGCATCAACGCGAGGTGAGCGGGTGGGGACCTGCTTGGCTGTGGGGATGGGGGTACCCGGGGTCTCAGCACCCAGCACCAGGGTGGCTTTCCACAGCCCCCAGCTCTTCTCCTGGCAGGCCCTGGTTACACTTTTCCATGGCCAGACCTCAGATTAAGGTGTTGATGGAGTTGTTGGGCCATTCTTCGGTGACCAGGCCCATGTGCTTCTTCCTCACAGGGGAAGCCTCTCCATGGATTTCCAGGCAGAACTAGATTCCCCTTTCCTCCAGGCCACCCTGAGGAGCCAGGCAGAGCTGGAGACCTCAATCCACTTTGACACCACGCTGAGGTTTTCCAGCAGCCCCGTGCTCATGTGCCTGCAGCTGAGACAGGAGCAGGCCCCATACAGGTGAGTCCCTGGGTACAGTCAGATGCTGGAGAAACATTACGATGTGCTCCTCTTGGGAGGAGCTGGGAATTAATGGCTGTGCACTTACTGAGCAGGGCGGGTCGAAACTGGTGGGAATGGGGGAAGGACAGTGCAAGTCCATGACAACAGGGGTGGAAGCACCATCCCTAGACCAGATGGTGAGTATGGATGAGGTCCACCACCAGCACCACGGCCTCCTGACCATCTTGCTGTCACCTCATCCCACAGAGAGATCTTCACAGTTTCCAAGTCCGCCGGGAGCTGGAGCAGCACCGCTCGGAAAGGCAGGCGTGGCACCCTGCCCGGGAAGGAACTTGCCTTGCACCAAACCAACTCTGAGGTCTGCAACCTCCTGCTGACACAGGAAAAGAAATAGGTGAGTCAGAGCACTACAGGACTGCAGAAGTGCCCTGTCTCTGCCACACAACCCCTCCACAAGGACCTTTGAATCAGAAAAGTGCTGCAATAAGGACATCAGAAGAGGCCACAAAAGGAAGTGCTGCAGAGCAGCCAGAGGCACCCCTTGCTTGGGGCTGGAGGAGCCAAACCTGCCCTCACGCCCCAAAGGCTGAGATTTCTCCCACCTGGACTCTTCCCCTTCGTGGGGAAGGCCTTGCTGGCTGATCCTTGTGAAAAACAGGACCGTGATTCCTCAGAGCCCAAGAAGCTACACCCACAAGCCCACAGTCCAAAATGCCCCCTTTTCTCCCCATTTACCAAAGCAGCCAGGAGGGAGCACATCTGCAGCCAGCTGGGAGGAAGTTCCCCAGGGGAGGGAGTGGATGACCCTCCTTGAACACTCAGCTTTTCTGGCTGCCAAATCATCCAGGAACACCTTAAAAAACATCTCAGGAGGAAGAGTGATGGGTTTTAACTTTTTGTTAATGCAACCTCAGAGACACCTCAGAATAATCCTCAGGGAGAGAGGCAGAGAAGCAAGACAACATGTTGTGTGTTTTTACTTTCTGGCTTACATGAAAGTGTTTGCATTTATTTGCATGCAAAGGCAACCCAGCTCCCCCCTCACAGCTTGGTGCCATCCTCTTCATCCTGGGGGAACTTTGCTCTCTGTTGCCAGGGATGTGGTTGGTGGTGGCTTCCTGCTCCAATGTCTGCACCTGACTTTTTCCACATTTTTTTTTTTCCTTCTAGGATAGGCAGGGCTGCAAGAGCCACCTGAGGTTATTAAAAACACCTTGTAATTAATACCCACAAGGGCACAAGCATTTTAGTGTTTGCAAAGAGTGGATTGAAAAGGTGTTTTGAGATTATCAAAGACTCCCAGGATGGGGTGAAAACACTGAAAGTGGAGAAATTACAGCTCTAACAGGTGGCACACAGAGCTGGATCTGAAGTCAGCCACACTCAGCTGGGCAACCAGATGCTTTCAAAGCTGCCAAGGTGTTTTAAAAGTTCTCCAACCTTTGGGTATTATTACTTTTTTAATGAGTGCAGGTGGTGCAGCCCGTCCTATGGGGCTAATGCAGATGTGGCTGCCACAGAGGGCAAAAGATCCTGTTTGGCTGACACGGTCCCTCCTGGATTGTGAGAATCTATCACAGAAGAGCTTGGACAAACATTACAAAGCTGTTACTTCAAGTAAACATCCTTCAGGGTGGACATAATTCAGCCCAAACTGTGCAAGTTAAATAGTGGGATCACACCTCCATCCTCTTCCTCCTCTTTATCAAGGCCAGCACAGACTAGATGTGCCTTCTGCTGGTGCCTGCAGACTCAAAACCTATCAATCCAGAGGTGAATTCTGCCTGCAGCCTCTCATCTTCATTTCTGATCCAAAGTTTACATATTAATGGAGAAGCCTCTGGCCTCTCTTATCTCCTGAACAGCAGTTCCCCTACTCTTTTAATCGAGGCAGCAGATGGAGATGAGATTTCCTCCACCCTGCATGGGGGAAGGCAGCGTTCCAGCCACAAAGAGATACAGCAGCTTCCCTTTTCTGCGGATATTTGGGCTCTTTTGGGTGACCATTTATGAAAATCACAATTAGCTTTGAGAAAATATTGTTCTCCTGCTCTGCATTCTGCTCTCAAGCTGGATTGTTATCAGCCACCACCACCCAACACCTCTCCAGCGCTGGAGGGAGGCTCAGGAAGAAAGAGCAGTATTTCTTCATTCCTCCCTGATAAAAGTTTGCATTTGAAATATTTTTAGCCCTTTGTTTTGTGCTATAAAATATGTTTTTTATGTGAAAAAGAGAGGGACATCGAGTATATTGTTTAAATTGTGAGCCTGACAGTGCAACACTGAGTCTCCTGGTTTAGGGGGAGGAAAATTGTTTGGTTTTCCATCTGGGGACACTAATTACCAGTGCTTTGGTTATGTACAGAAATAAATGCCATGTGCTTTTACATTTCCTCTGTTCGACTCTTATAACTTGTCTGGACACACGGATGGGAAGAAGGGAGAAGCACTTCCAGCAGGAACAGCGTGGCCAAAGCTCTCCAGGGACTTTCTAGGTCTGCATTTAGGGTGCTCCAGAGACATGTGGCTAAATGCCCCATCAGGGCTCCAAAACAGGGGTGTGAGGGCTCCTCTGCTCCTAGAACCAACCCCAGAGCACCCTTAGGGCTGACCATGAGTGGGTTCCCACAAGGGGCTGCCTCAGACAAAGCCAAGAAGCACCATCCTGCCATTTGGGACCTTTTTTCCATTGCTCTCTTTCCCCTTTCTCCTTCTCTGAATGAGATGCAGAGAGGCAAATTTGTCATTCAGTTGAGATTTACCCTAAATTTTTGAACTTCTAGTCTTGTCCTGCCAGAGGGGCCAGGTCCTATAGCTGGGATTGGAGCTGGGAATGGTGAGGACATTTCAAGAGAGATTTTACTACCTTGCATTGCTGCTGGAACTTCCCCTGGCTGTTTCCTCTCATCCTGTCACTGGCTCCCCAGGAGTAGAGCCCGATCCCCCCACGACTCCACCCTCCTGTCAGGAAGTTGTAGGGGGTAAGAAAATCCACCACCCCACCCCACCCCCCCAGCCTCCTTTTCTCCAGGATAAACATCCCCATCTCCCTCAACCTCCCCAGACGGTCCTTCCATCCCATGAAAGGGATATACAGGGAGGGGTGGGGTGCCGGATCTGATTCCTGCTGGAGATCCCCCAGGACAGCCACTACCCCAGCTGCCTGGGACCTTGCAAGGGGCGAGAGGCAGAGCATCCCAGAGCCAGGAGCTGGAGCAGGGCTCCTGCCGCCTCTCCAGGAGCGGCAGTGACCTCCAGTGGCTGCAGCCGAATCCAATGGATACGCCAGGATTCCTCTCCGATCCCACCCTGTGTCCCACAGTCGGCACACAGGGGCGTGGGACATTTGTGATGGATCAGGGCTGACCCCTGGCAGCCCTTCACCGCCCTGAGCTGCGTTCTGGGTGGCAATGCCATCCTCTCCCGGCCTCCAGCCTTTGCCATCACAGCCGATTTCCCGTGTTTTCTTCTCCCCAGCAAGCCACACCATTCCCGGGACGCCTCGCACAGCCCTCGGGAGACCGCACGGACACCGCTCGTCAAACGGGGCGATAGAACATTATCTGCCCGTCTATCCCAGCTGGCTCCAGAGACAAAACTATCACGAGAAAGAGAGCACAAAAGCGTGCGAGGGGCTAAACCGCGGGCAGGCACCGGCTCTCACTGGGAGCCGGGTCTAAAGCGCCGGGGCAGAACTCTGATCAAGCCACTGCTCTCTCCTTCCTCGGCAGATTTGTAATTAAAAGATTGTATTTCCTCACTGCTGGGCCCCAGTGACTTCCCAGACTCCAGGAAAAATCAAAAGAAAAAGTGGTTTGGAACTCACCAAAGCTGGGGGGTAAATCCCAGCCCCGAACTGGGTCAAACAGCAAACCTCACGCAGAGCTGCAGCTGCACATCCCGAGCCCCTGCTGGAGAGCTTGCAGCTGCCCTGGGCCGTGCACATCAACCTGCAAGGCTTTCCTGAAAGCACAGGGACACCTATCCTGGAGCCACGGCACGCTGGAGTCACTCTGGAGCAGACTGTGGGTAAGCAGTGGAGCATCCAAGGAGCAGCAGTGGGCAGGGTTGCTGTTATAACCTGCCCAGCCGTCAGGGATGGAGGGGAAAAAAGCTGTGAAGCTGCAATGGGACACAGCTGGGCAAACCACAGCAGCTGTGCCATGAGGTTATCCCTGCAGGAAAAGCTGGGGGGAGAAAGCTCAGGGCCAGGGCTGGTGAGTCAGGCAGGGAGCCTGGGAACTGGCTGAGCTCGAGCTAACAAGTCTCCAGGACTGGGATAAAGCCCTCTGGCACACCAGCACCAAAACCCATGGGAATAAAAAAAAGCTGATCTTTTCCTAGAAAATTGTTCTACCCACTCCATCTTGGCCAAGAGTGTGAGTATTTTCCCTTCTATAGGAAAACAGATGTTAGCAGTGTTTGAAGAGAGAGCCAGAGTCCCAATTCCGTGTGGAAGGGTGACACGGGGACAAACACCTGCCCTGGCCCATCTCATAGAATCAAAGAATCACAGAATGGTTTGGTTTGAAAGGGACCTTTGTGCTCGCCTCGTTCCACCCCCCTGCCACGGTCAGGACACCTTCCACCACAACCAGGTTTGTTTCAGGCCCTGTCCAGCCTGGCCCAGCAAGAAACCCACTGACCACAACCACACCAGTTGCAATCCTCAAAGTCTTTCCTACCCCTTTTAAAGCCAAAAAGTCTTGTTCGCCCAAATATTTTGGCTGTTGCAGCCTCATAATCAAGCAGGGTTTTCAAAGCACTTGAAAACGGGGAGTTTAATATTATGTACTTTTGCTCTTAATGGTGACACAAGGTTAATTAGGATGTGGTGTGTGGTCACTGTAGCCAGTCGGAAAAGCTACATACAACTCAAATTATTTCCCGTTGGATAACTTTCGTGATATGCAATTTGCAATCAGTTATAAAAACAAGTGTTTAACAATGTAAATTGTTAAACAAGTACTGCAAAGATCCAGAGGAATGCAGCGGGGCTGTATTTTAAGGAGTGACGTGGTAGGGTTTGGGGTTCAACTTTTCAAGAGGGACCACTAAAAACACAAGGGGAAGGACCGAGTAAATTTCTGCAGCGATCCCACCACCACTGTGAGCACCAGAGGCCTGCAGGAGACACTTAAAAGGGAGTAAAGCGGGAAAGAGGAAAATAAAGCATTATTTGAGGGATTACAGCAGCATCAATCACCACCACCACCACCACATCTATGAAGTTTCCACAGGAAGCGCCCATTTTCCATGAGCATGGCTTCACAGCAGCTTCCACACTCCCTGAGAGCAAAGCAGTGTTGTTGTCGTCTCCTAACCCGCCCTTCCCTCCATGTAAGTGCCACCAGTTTGTCTTTGCCCCCCACAATCTTCAATAAAGTGGCACTGGGGACCCCTCTTATCTTCAGAAGCTGATGGGGAAGGACACAGGTAAGCTCAGCCTGGGCCTGTGGGTGCCACCTCTCCTAGCCTTGCTCACAGCCTCCTTGCAGCACACCATGGAGGGAGGTGCCTAAAATGTGCCCCCTCCCACACCTGGGCCCGTGTTTTGGGGAACAAAGTGTCTCACAACTGCTGGGCTGGTCTCCAGCTCTCTGCTGGCTTAAAAGCATTCCCTGTGCTGATGGCAAGCTGGGTTAGTGGGAGAGCCTGAGGTTGTGGGGAGGTAAATAGCATTTGCTCGCTGTAGAGGCAGCCAAAGCTTTTAGCAGAGGTCACAGGCACTTATCCATGTTTTGCTACGCTCCTGCTGTGTCCCTAGCTCCACCATTTACCTAAAGACTCAAAAATTGGCAAATTTATCAGCTTTTTTCGAAGCGTGGCTCGGTCCAGAGGCTGCCCGTGTGATGTCAGTAACACCTGAGCCTTACTAGGAATTGCTTTGGAAAGGAATTTCAAAGAGCCTTCCAAGCAGTCAGCACAGGCACAGCAGATGGAAGCCAGGGATGCTCCTGCCAGCGAAGGTTTTCTGGACCAAGCCATCCCTCTGCCCAGCAGGGGACCAGTTGCATGGGAAGATCCAAGATTTTGGGTCAGCAAAGCCTCTCCTGCTCCAGCTGTATCCACTTCTGTACCCACACCCACAGGCAAGGCGGGGTGGGGGGGGATTTTTCACATTGCTCTGCCTTCCTCCTGCAGCCTTAGGTTAACTAGAGGATGGGTGATGTTAATTAGAGGATGGGTGATGTTAACTAATGACTAAACAATTCTCTGCTAAGATGACACAAGCTGGTTAGGATTGCTCAGTAGCACAGGGCCACACAGGGAGAGCAACAAAAGGGGCTTCTACACCGTCTTGCAACGTCACTACAAAGCCTTTTCATATCTTGCTGAGGGGAGACAGAGCCATCAAACAGAGTTAAATGTTAACAGGTACATTCTTCGTGGTATCTCTTGTGGTGAGGCTTTTGGCTCTCAGATCAAGGAGTTCCTCCCGGCCGCCCACGGTTTGCTGCTTAATCCTGTCAGTTCTTTCTCTGCTGGTAGCTGAGTTTAGATCCCAACACTGGGCCACTCTTGGCATTCCATGGCCACACAGAGCTTCCTCTGCTGGCATCTTTGGTCTGGGAGGAATCTTCATCCGTATTCAGTTTTGGGACTCGGACTGAGAATTCCAGCGCAGGGCTGCGAGAAGCAAACCCACCCAGGGAAGAAGGAAAGCCCTTACCCTCCATCTCCCACGTGCACTTGGTGGGCTGTAGGAGCAGGTGTGCAGCGAGGGGCCCCAGAGATAACCATGGAATTCAGCAGGCTACCTCGGAGATTTAGCAAGAGAGGAAAAAGAAGTTGTAACCCTGCCAAAATGAAACCAGAGAGACCAGAAGCAATTCTGGAACAAAACCACTGTTTCTGTTAGTTCCATGTAGGGACTATAGATGGGGCAGTTACCTGATGGTAACAAGCATGTTGCAAATGGGTTCGTGAGGAGTTTGAATGGTTTGAAAAATGTGCAGCTGTGCGATGGAAAGCATTCCCCTCGCCCTGCAGTCTGTATATCCCTCCACCGAGTATAAGTTGAAGCGCTTACGTGTGATGAAAAAACTCGGGATTCAGTTTGCCCCCGCTCAAACAGAGCTGAACTGTGTCCTTGTAGTACCCTTGAGTCACCACAGTGAGGAACTCCTGGCACTCCGTGCACACACCGAGCTTCCTCTGCTGGCACCTTTTCCCTCTGAGGGATCTTAGTCCGGATTCAGTTTTGGAACTCAGGCTGACAATTCCAGCGCAGGGGTTCTGCAAGCGAATGAATGCATTTCCAAGCAGGAAAGAAAGCCCTTCCCCTCCAAAATACGTTCACATCTATTTCTAAAATCTACACAAAATTTAAAAATAAAGCTCTGAGGCATCAGTTCCCCCCCCTTTAGAGATGGACAAAACTCGATCTTGTTCCATCTCTACTACTTCTACCTAACATTACACCACAGAGGTGACCAACAAGTTGAAGTTACAGAACCCACACGTGGTGGGCAAGCGCTAAGCCCACCCGGCACGCAGGTCACTTCAGAAGTGACACTGGTGAAAGAGAATAACACAGTCCAGAAGTGGAAAAAAAAAAAAAATACCAACTGCTTCAAATTTCGTGAGTGATTGAACTTCCTCTCCTCGCTTGAGGCCTCAGAGGTAGGAGCCCACACAGCCACTCTCAGCAGGCACCTCTGAAACTGGGACCGCTCATTTATGGAGAGCTACAGGCAATTCTGTTCACATGCTGCCGTTGCAATCCTCCAAAGGATTAAATGAAGTTGTATTCCAAGCTTCCTGATGAATATCTACTCTGTTTAACCCTTTGCTGTCCTAACAGGTCAGCTTTGAACTTCAAGCACGCTTGAGGAGGCTTCTCTTCTGATGCCTTGTGAGTTCTTACCAGTTTTATGGACTGGGTTCAATTTTATGGACTATTTTATGGTCTGGAGTAGCTCCCAATATGCACTAATTCCCTCAGAAAGATCCTATTCAACATCAGTATGCACTTGTTTAATGACTGAAGAGAAAGTTACATCTTTTATTACAGTAAGAATCAACTGCAACGAGATCTGGCCAGGACAGGAACCACCTGAATGAGAATACATGAGGAGACTGAACTGCAGCTGAGAGTCAAAACTTTGCAGGAAGCTGAGCTTTGCAAAGCAAAGGATGACCAGCAGCGCTCAAGGGACAGCAATGATGTACAGAGCCACGTGTGCCACAAAAAAAAAAAAAACCCTTCCAGAACATCACAGAATCACAGAATATCCTGAGCTGGAAGGGACCCACAAGGATCATCCACGTCCAACTCCCGGCCCTGCACAGAAACTCCCAGGATATCAAACCTGCTGCTGGAGGGAAACAATTCCTTTAATGTCTGAGATCACCTATGGAGCTGTGACTTCAAAGGCTGAGGATGAGCCTTCGAATGGGACAGTGATGGTGCGAATGATGGACAGCCTTTTCTTGTAGTGCCCGGAGTAGCGTATCCGGTAGATGCCCAGCTCTGTGCCACGAGGGATGTGCCACTGGATGGTCACATTGCTCTGATTCAGGGATCCTTTGGTCCAGTATAACCTAGCAAACAAGCCAAGAACCCTGCAGTCAGCAGGAAAACCCACTCTTCACCTGTTCCAACGACTCAAGAGCTCACTAAGCGGAATGAGATGAAAGCACTCCAGTTAAGTACATTTTAAGAGCTTTTTTGACCTTTCCTCATGTATTTAGGCCACCAGAGCAGCAGCCAACTAGCCAAGCCAAAACCCAGCAGGGCTGAAAAATAGCTGGAAACATGGGAATACAAGTCAGGGGTCCTTTCTGTGGGTGAAGAATATTTCTACCCACGTGTCCTTCCATTTCCAACTCCACGTCACCACCCTTGTATGACATCACCTCTGTGAGCAACATTCATCAGCTCAGTCCTCCCTGTGCAGGGGGAATGCTGAACAGAGAGAAGGAACATTCACTAGAAGCGAGATAAGCAGCCCCATTTCAGGAGCTTAATTAAAGGAAGGAGCTGAACAGAACATCTTGAACAATTTTTTTTTCTCATACCTATCTTACTGAGATTGAGATAAATATTTACAAACATGACTGGATGAAAAACTGTGCAGCTCTGCAAGGTGACACCACCTTTGTTGCTCAGTGGGTGTTTTCGCTGAAAACTGACATCCCCAACCTCAACTTTTCTTTCTTGCAAACCTTTTAAATTGTTGTCTGTGTCTCCTTTGTGATGTACAACAAACCCAGACAGCTTTTCCTGATGAAAATCCTCTGAGTCTCTTCTATTCTCCATTTGGCATTCTATTCATCCACATGGTGTGCCAGATGGATGGATACAGGCTATGAACAAGCTGGACCCCAACCCTTCTGTAATTCTTGCCCTTCCTTCTACATTCCCCAAACTTCTAAGCCTTTGTTGCAGATGCCCGAGCCAAGGGGAACACCAGTTTTTGTGGTCTTGACAAGTTAACCACCCAAATATGGACTGATCAGTCCCCAGGAAGCACCATCTGCAGGGTCAAGACTCTGAAACCGGGGAGCTCTGAAGTTAAGGCCTTGAGGATAAATTTAAGTTACTCCCAGGGGTCTGTGGGACAGTGAAATCTGCTTAGGGCACCCACCTGGTGTCCCAGGAGGCGTCGTTCTGCACCACTTGCCAGGAGCCTGAAGTGTTGATGTATCTCTCCACCGTCAGGAAGTTGTGCTCAGTCTGGAATAAAAACAGCAGAGTCAGCCAGATGCTGAAGGTACAGGCATGCCCCGACCTCCTGTGTCACTTTAAGGTGCATGCTTCACTGGCAAACGTGGTACTTACTTCTGTTTCACTGCCAAATCCCACATAAATGAGGTAAAGAACTTACCATTAAAAAGAAAACAGACAGGTGAGGTGTTTGCTAGCAGTGTCTACGCAAGAGGACTGACTGGACAAAAGGAAGTGCTTTCCTAATTTTCTTTGCTTTATTAAAATAATGCACCAGGCTGATAGGATGGAGACTAAAGACCATGTTTGCTGTGCCTGGATGGCACTGAGAGTGCCATCTGGCCTAACACACGACGTGGCTGACTCTGACCTCAACAGTGTGAAGAGTTCACGAACGGCCCAACACGGCCACATTCAGTCCTCTGCCCCAAAAGCACTCACTCTGGCGGTGGGAATTCCCAAAGCACACACCTCCTTCTGAACCCCCAGCAAAGGAAAAAGCACTGGTTAAACATTCACTAATCCCCAAACATCCCCAATTCTGGTGTGGCTGCATCATATTTACCGCGTTCTCTGCAGAGTTCCGGGGGTTTGCTCCCACGAAAATCACTTCAGCAACTTCTCCCTGGGTGGGGGGGGAATTGAGATTTGTATTATTTGTACTATCACACTGCACATTAAGAACATCCTTTGAGGTTTTTAGGGGGTTGGTTGTTTTTGTGCCGTCTTGGCGTGTTTGGTTTGCTGTTGTTTGAAATTATTTATGATTTCACTTGTTGCAGCAGCAATGGACAATTTATGCTTTGAGGTGGTAATTCTGTGCCTTGCCATTCCGCTTGTCCTACTTGCTGGATAAACTCCACCATAAAACTGGATAAACTCCACATAAAGGAGGGAGCAAACAAGTGAGATTCTTCAGAATGCCTCCCTGCCTTACTGCTGGAGACAGCAGTGAGATGAAAGTCCTTGCTCTGAACAGCTTATCTAAATTTTGAGCATTGAAAACAGAACCATTTCCAACATTTTAATTTCATTTCATTTACATTCCATAGCAGAGGCATCAAAGGTGACCTGATTTCTCCTTGTAGAGAAATCACTGTGCAATATTTGCCTACTTAATCAACCGGTATTTTATTTTGAAGCAGAGGATGAAATCTACTCGATGGTGAATAAAGAGCTTTTATTTTCCTCTTGATTCACCCCTTAGAATCACATTCAGTGCTGTGACACTGGCATGAAAACACTCGGTTCTCTGCCTTCTCAACCATGGCCACCAACAGAAACGTTTGGTCTGAGGGCACCACGACCCTTTGGGGAGCACAGCCCTTTTGGGACAGGGGTAAGAACCTAAAGGTGGTTTTAGCAAACCCCTGCAGCTCTCACCTCTCGATACCGTTGTCTCACTTCTTGCAGCACATCCCCAAACGTCTTGTTCGCCGGCGCGCGCTCGACGCCGAGAGAGGGCAGCAAGGTCAGGTTGCTTACGTTGAAGAACGGGGGCTCTGGGCCACGGGGCAAGTCCTGAGTGGTGTTCTGGGAGAAGGAAGATGTGCTTGTTTGACACACACAGGCATAACCAGCGTGTCCCTGATGAATCACATCCCTGCTGTGGCTCTATATCCCACACCCCCACTCAGACAGACTTTAGGAATAATAAAGTGAGCCTAAAACCGAACTGGAGGATCTTCACCCACGCTCTTCAGGCAGGAGCAATCCCTGCAGGGCACCCTGTTGCTGGGGTCCCCTCAAACCCATCCACCAGGATATCCCAGGACTGCCCACCAGTCCTGCACATCCACATGATCACAATGATCATGGAGGTTGCCAGCCAAAATGTAGAAGAATTTTTTTTTTTCCCTTTAAGTAAAAAAAGCAGCAACTTCAGGCCATGCTGAAAGGTTGGAGGTACTTATCTCCCAAACTTTGAACTGAAAATCCCCTCGAATTTCTCAAGTGGTATGAGACCCCCATTACAGGGACTATTTTCATATCACATGAGTGTTTCTCAAGAGAGGAGAGGGCAGCAATCATTTGGCCTGACTGAGGAACAAATATAGGGTTTAAGCGTCTCCAGCAGCATCTGGCATGCAGAAAAGTTTGATTACCGTGGCAATGGCCTTTGCAAGTCCTCTGTAGAGCTGGATGTAGGCAGAGAGGGTGTGTGGCCCATAAATAGTCGATGCAGCCTCATATCGTTGAACCTGGCAAAGGACAAATTGGGAAAAGGAGGTTCTGAGGGACTCTTGAGTGGTTTAAACAGCCCATTCTACTGCACTGACAAGATCAGCGCTGTATCAGGGTTTATTTACTGCCCAACAATTTGCCAAAATATTTCTGCTGCAGTTTCAGGTGACTCTTCATTCTCCAGGGAGGACCTGTTTGCTCTCCCAGTTATCACAAGATCATATTCTTTTAAAGGCTCATGGTGCTTCAACTTTTTGGGCTGGACAATCCCAGTTCTTCCAACCTCCCCTCCCAGTTTAGGGTTTCTAAACTCAAGTAGTCCAAGCAATGGTCCACATCCTCTTCAAAGCACAACATCTACTTTGCCCTGTGGAGACTCAAAACCATGTCAGCCTTTCCACAGCAAGGGGCACTGCAATTCCATGGTCATCTTACAGCCCTCCTGCTCCAAATCTTTTAGTTTTTGTGGCAAAGTGCTCTAAACACACATAATTTCCCATGAATTATCACCCCATACAGCCAAAAGCTGAACTGGATTAAGCACGTTCAGTCCACAGATTTAACATTTACCTGGTATTCTTCATAGGTGGTGATGTAGTGGGTGTAGACATTGCACAGGCCTGCAATTACCACGTTCATCCTTGGTGTCCCATGGGAATCAAATTCCTAAGAAAGGAAAGAAAACACTTACCTTGAAACAACTGCTTAATGCACAAATATACTGTTGTTATTGCTATTGTTGTTATTATTATTGAAACAATGTTGTTATTATTGTTATGGTGGCTAGTATATTATTATCGTTACTGTTGTTATTATGATTATTTACCAGGCTAGAATACAAAGTTATGGTGGGGAGAGGGCTGGATGCTCAGGAAGGTAAACCTGCAAATGCAATTTGCCTTTATTAACACCTCATATCCACTTCCCAAAGGGAAAGTGGACACGTGACCTCCCATTCCAGTACGTTAAATGTACTGCTTGTACTGGCTAATGGATTGAAACTCGATGGGTTTGCATCTTTTGGGGAGATATTCATTTCTCCTGCATGTCAGGAGGCACGTGCAAAGTCTGTCTGAAGCAGCTGTGAGAAGGAGGCATCTGTGAGACATGAGACCCATGAGCCCAGCTGGGAGGAGGAGACAAGGGCAAAAGCAGAAGGCTCAGGAAATGTGGAGTTGCAGACATGCCACGCTCTGGAGAAACCTCTTCCTCAGCAGCTTACACTTCTAACAGCTTCCCGCAGCCTGCGGCCAGACATGGTCCTAGGGCGTGGAGGGAACAACATCAGGCTCCAGAAACCATAAAATCCCAGAATCATTTAGGCTGGAAAAGCCCTCCCAGCCCATGGATCCCCCCTGTGCCCGATGCCCACCTTGTCCCCCAGCCCAGAGCACTGAGTGCCACAGCCAGGCCTGCCTGGGACACCTCCAGGGCTGGGCACTCCAAACCTCCCTGGGCAGCCCCTGCCAAGGCCTGACCACCCTTTCCAGGGAGAAATTCCTCCTGATGTCCAACCTGACCCTCCCCTGGCACAGCTGGAGGCCGTTCCCTCTCCTCCTGTCCCTGTTCCCCAGGAGCAGAGCCCGACCCCCCCGGCTCCCCTGTCCTGTCAGGGAGTTGCAGAGAGCAGGGAGCTACAGCGGGAATCGCTGGCTGGATTTGCAGCACCCCACCAGAAACTCCCACAGCACCTCCAGCACTGCTCAGCATCCCTTAAGGACCCCCTGAGATAAGCTCAACCAAAGCACCTCAAAAGATTTCTCACTCGTCATCACAGCCTGGGTGAGGCTGGAGACACCCCAGGAGGGGGCACAAATAAAGGTGCTGGGGGTAAATCATTTCTCACCATTGTACCATCAACAGTCAGTGCAGTTCATTATCAAAAACCAAATCAGAGTTAACAAGTTCCTTTTGCTTCAGTGAAACTGCAATTTTGCAATGAACACTTAAAATTATTTGGGAAGCCTGTTTACATCTTGTTCATTCCCACAGTGAGTTTATATATCTATATCTATATTTTGGGGACAATTTTTATCTCACTCTCCCTTTCTGCCTGCCCACAATTGAACTATTGCAGGGGGTTTGAATGAAATGCTGTTGGCTGCAATAAATGAATAACTAAATAAATCTCTTTCCTGAGGGAATACCCACGTGAACTCTCCGGGAACAGCAACGATTGCCAGCGAGCCGATGGCGGCGATCTGCACGTCCACGACGTCCGGGTGCCACGGGTGGGGCCAAGTCATCTGCAGGGGCACAAAAAGTGGATACAACAACTTCAGGATAGCGGGGAAAAAATGATAGCTGGAGTGTTTTCCTTCCTCCAGTCATGAAAATTAAATTAAATTCATTTGTAAAACACACGAGAAGGTGTTTTAGTTCCACGTGCGCAGCAAGTTGTCTGACTGTCACAGTCACACAGGGCACGTGGAAATACTTTGTTTGGAAAAACAAGCAGGGTGTTGCCAGGGGGACAGCTTAAAGCAAAGTGGGTGAAATAAGGTCGGGTAGCACCTATAAACCCCTCACCTGCACAGAAAAAGGATAGAGCTGGGATTGAAAAGGTTGAAGATCTGATCAGGAGAGCGAAAGCAAACGAGTGAAGTCAGAGATCCTGATGGTGATGGGAAAGGGGAGTCCCCTCTTCATCAGAATCCCAGAATGGTTTGGGTTGGAAGAGACCCTGAAGACCATCTCATTCCATCCCTGGGATCCCATGTGGCATGCAGGGACACCTTCCACTAGCCCAAGTTGCTCCAAGCCCCGTTCAACCTGGCCTTGGACACTTCCAGGGATCCAGGGGCAGCCACAGCTTCTCTGGGTCAACCTGTGCCAGGGCCTCCCCACCCTCACAGGGAAGGATTTCTTCCAAATTTCCAATCTCAACCTCCTCTCTATCAGTTTGAAGCCATTCCCCCTCATCCTGTCACTACATGGTCTCGCAGAGGGGGAACCCTCAACCTAACCCTGACTCCCAGCTGCCCCTTTAGCAGGGACCGTGCTCAGACTCAGCATTGTTGCAGCAGCCAAAACACACACACACAGAGCACCATTTCATCTGAAAACAATGGCAAAAAACCAGTTAGATAGAAATGGAAAAGCCTGTGGAAAGGAAAGCAGGAACAGGAGCTCGAAGTTGGCACAGCTCCAGCAAATGAAATGCAAAATCCCACTGCAGTGAGCCAAAAAGATTTTCTTTTTTTTTTTTTTTGAGGAGCAATTTACTGGGGTCAAAGCATGAATGACAAAAACCTCACATCAGAAGCAGGAGGTCTGCCAGAGCACCCATCAAATGTGATGAAGTTGTAAGAAAAAAAGTGTAATTTCCTCTCAGTGACACAGTTGTAGATGGAGGAGGCGGGTGGGAGGAGCTGGGACCTCTTTTTGGGGAGATGAGGTGAGGAGCTGATTGAACACAAAGCGACAGAAGGAAAGCTTTTAAGGAGACTGGTGAAAGGGATAACAATCATCCAGATGGCATCCTGTAAGTGCTCTAAAGGACCTTGGACATGATCCCGCTCCACTACAGTGCATTTGTCTTAATGCCAAGGGAACATCAGGTGGGAAATGGGGCATCAGTTTTCGTTTAAAGCTGTAAGCAGGATTTTGGGAGGGACTCAGTAAGAACAAACACCAAGTCCTGCCCAGGATGGAGCAGCCCTGAGCGTGGGGATGGGCTGGGACCAACAGAGCAACCAGCAGAGACTGGCCCTAAAAAATAACCCTTCCCTGTGTGAGCAGGGCACCCCTGGGATAGGGACCCAAACAATGAGGGCTCTCCATCCTTGCTGATTGCCCCAACTCTTCTGGACAGGGTCCTGAGCAACCTGCTGCAGCTGCAGTGTTGGTCCTGCTGGGAGCGGGATCATGCTGGGCAACCTCACTCCAAGGGCACTTCCAGCCTGAGCCTGGTGTGATTCTACCCATGGATGAGCAAGTCTGGCATCAGTCCATGTTGCAGCTCACAGAAATATCAGACACTTGCACAAACGTGACAGGAGAGCAGAGACATCAGATTTTTTTGGCCCTAATGAGGGCAGGAAGTGTGGTCTCTCCTCCTGAGATACGTGGAAAAGATGCTCTGAGAGAAGAAAACTTCCACCTCTCTCACCCCGATGCAAACTAATGACAACACTTATTCTTGCTTTCTATTTTCATTCCTTCAAAGCCCATGCAGCTCGTTCTCCCTCCGTGTTCTTCACTGTGTGGGCTGGCACAGACATCTCCTGCAGCTCCCTAAGGAATCTGTCAGAAATGTGGGTCTGTGAAGGAGTGCTGATCCCGGCTCAGATCAGCAATCTCTGCACTTCCCAGGGCACACACCGGTGTGTCCTTACCTCTCCCGTGCTGAAGAGGATGGGCTTGGGTTTGTGGCAGGCTTTTGTTTCATTGGATGGCTCTCCCAGCAGCTGGTCCCGGATTTGATCCCAAAACGGGTCACCTTCTACTGAGCCTTGAGGGGGAAATATCTTGTTCATCAGCTGCCCCAGCAGCTCTCAGACAGACACTACCCCCTCCCTGCTTAGGTGGGCTGGGATATTCCTCAGTGGATTCTGACCAACTCCCTTTCCTGGGGTGGTTTGAAAAGCTGAGCTTTAGCTCAGCTGAGCTTCGTCTTGGCAGGCTTCAGGCAACGAGAACAAATGAGAAAGAGTGTCCCAAATCCAGGTCTTTCTTTTCCCCACTCCCCATCCAGTGCTCTCCTTCCTTCAGGGCATGGCCAGTATCCTTCCCCAGAAGCTTTCTGACCAACACAGACAAACCTGTAAAGGGTTTGTAAGGTCACACTTTCCTAAAAAACATTCCTCTGGAGACTGTGGCTCAACAAGCAGCTGAATCTGTCTGGGGGGTGCCCCACATCCTCCCCATTTGTACAGAGCCACCTCGGCACCTGCTCCCCAAATTACCTTGTGTGAAGTTGAAAGCGCCCGCTCCATCAATCGTCCCCGCGGCAAAGCTGTGGCCTAAGGCTGGTTTACACGTTTTGACCTAAATCAGGCAGGGAGAAAAAAAAGGAAAAAGGGATAAAACCCAGCTCCCCTCAGCGTGCCAGGTCCTGCTGCAGGGCTGTGACATTTCTCCCTGCACAGTTCCCGTGTCCAGGCAGCTCCCATTCTCACCGTGTGCGTGGCGTTGAGCTCCACCGACACGTCACTCATGTTCACCCACTGGTGGGCTGAGCTCAGGGGCCCTGTGACCTCCTGGGAAGCCTTTTCATACAGCTCCTAAGGGACACAGAAGGTGGAAATCCTTGAGGGAGAAGCAGTCAGGGAGCCAGCCCCGCTGGGATACAGCCACGTGGATTATTTCTTCATTCTGTTGATGCCTTCCCATGGCCTCTTCCAGGCCTATTTCTCAAGCTCACGAGGTGTTTCCATCACCCCATCTCTACATTGTGCTCAACCTGAGCCTTATTGTGCTCAACCTGAGCCTTGCAAGCTCTCCCTGTCTCAGGGAGGGAGGACACTCTGTGGTCAGCAGTTTTACCCATGCCTTTCTTTCACAGCTGAAACAGGCACCTATTCCACAAGGATGGCAGCTCCTTGTTCCTGGGTGCCACCTTTTGGCATTTCTTGCAGCTTAGACCAACCAGAAGGAGCGTTTTCCACGAGAAAGCAGCACTTTATTCTGAGCTGTATTCACTGCTCAGAAGTGCCTGGACTTTACCATGTCTTTAGCACACAGCTGACAGCTAAGCCAGTCAGCTCTTCAGGGACTGGTTTCCCACCCCAGGTGCCTCGAGTTGGGACACAGAAAGTGCTGCCAGGAGTTGTACAGTTTAATGACTTTCCTGGAAGGAATTGAGGGCGCAGCCTTTGAAGGCCAGGAGTCTGAGGTGTTGACAACAACTGCAGTGTTTCCCCTCTGTGTTTTATACACACCAGGACACTCTGACTGGGACAATCTTTCACTTGCAAGTCACGATCAGCCTGGAGTGACTTCGGGGCAACGATCTGAAAAGGTGATTAAAGGATGCCACCGCCACCAAGCCTCCTGCTCTTACTCCCCTGTTGGACACATTCCAGGTCCCACAAGCTGTTGTCCCTGAAACATTGCCAAAATGTATTTGAACGTGTGCTGATGTATCTCAGTGTGTGCTTTCTGCTCTAAATTTAGGTGTCTAGTCAGATATGTTACACCAGAAGAAGTTTTTCACTACCATTATGATTTCATACACTGTCCTAAACTTAACAAATTCCAGGCTCTGAGGTCTTCTGGATGACCAGAAAGATCAATAAAACCTCATTTACCCATTAAAAAAATTTTAAAAATCAAGAAACTTTTCCTTAAGCATATCAATGTGGACTTTGGAGTAATTTGCATCTACAAACATTCACAAAAGATAGACAGAATATAGAATATAAGAATACCCTGAGCTGGAAGGGATCACTGAGTTGTTTAAATGAACATGCATTCCTGTCATAACAAGCACTCACACACACACACTTGGAGAGCAAAATATCACTTACCTTTGCTTTTGAGTAGATATTGTGCCCTATAATCCTGGTACTCTCGAACATATCGTTCCCGGGACCCTTGGCCATGCACATGGCTGCCTGTTGAGAAATTTGTGGAAAGAGGCAGCGATCAGTTACCACGGAGAACAGGCGGCACTGCCAAGGGGAACAGCTCACAGGGGGCTGTGGGAACCGACGGCTTCCAGTGCCAAAATTAGGCACTGGGTTACTACCCAGGCCAGCAAGACAACCTGAAACTTGGGCTGAACAACCAGGGAAAAAGGGTGTCTGAGGCAGAGCAGGCGAGGCACACTCACCCCTCCGACGGGACAGCTGCTCTGGGGGTTGTCGCACGACTCGCCCGTGTTGGCGCAGGTCGGGCCTCCGGTGTTGGGCGACACGTCTCCCAGGTTGGAGGAGGCGAAGGCGGCAACAAAAGAGCCCTGCCCGAAACCCAGAGGTGGTCAGAGGGACTTGGGAGCCTTGCAGTGAGGTGCAAACACCGCCTGCAGCTTTCCCTGGAGCTGTGGTGAGCGCGTGGCGCTGCTTATCGTTTCCCAAGTGACTGGGAGGACTGGAGAGGGGATTTAGGCATATCCCAAGGGTTAGGGGCAGGGAGAGCAAGGGAGAACCGGACACACAGGAAGCAATTGCCATCTCAGGGTGGCCTTCAGTCTGCTTTGGTATCCAGACAGTGTTTCTCCATCTCCTACTCGAGTCTCAGGGGCAGCTCTTCCCTCCATGTCCCCAGTTTCTCGTGTTACTGATCAGACGTCAAGGGATCATTGTACCACCTTGCACAGAAATTTTTTTTCCTGCCAGGCTTTCACCATGGCTGATTTACAGGGTGAGAGCTACTGGATCTGCAGGAGTTAACATCAAGTAGTACAAGTCAGAAGCAAAGCTGGTTGCACACTGAGCACTGGCTGAATTCAAGCTCTTGCAGATATCTCATTTCCCCCCCCCATTTTTTAGAGTTGGGACATGTCAACCTCAACTATTTCGATATATTATCATTCCTTAACTCATTTTCTTGTAAGGCTCTTAGATACAATGTGCCCAGCAGACCATACAGCCAATTATTGAATCCTGCAAACACTTGTTAGCATGTCAACTTCCACCTATAACAGTGCACTAGAACTGAGTCTTGTAAAAAGCTTTTTAGATAATCCACTACAAAAAGCAATAGTTGCAAGCAGGAATTAGGCAGACTTCCTCTAATTTCCATTTTTTGCTGTGAACCACACGTGTTCCCGGAGTATTAAAAGAGAAACTGAGCAACAGCTTCCTAGGTACATGCTGGAGATACACCCAGGACAGCCTCTTAATCAATTCATGACTCAAAGTACCTCTGAGATGGGCTCGTGTCCACAGTCACATTTCAGGGGAAACAATGGTTTTTAAAGGAGCTGTGTTTGCATTCTGAGGATGGCAAATCTTCTGGGTAAAAGCAAATCACAAGGCAGAAGTGGCTGGAAGCCATGAGAAAGAAGTGGGGCTGAGCACAGGCTTGATGCCACCCCACAGATGCAATAAATGGATCCCTCTGGATCAAGGATCCCACACATGTCTTGCTAGTAAAGAATCCTGGAACAGGTTGGGTTGGAGCTGAAGCTCATCCAGTTCGAACCCCCCTGCCATGGGCAGGGACATCTTCAACTAGACCAGGTTTTTCAGTGCCCCATCCAACCCAGCTTTGAACTCTGGCAGGAGTGGGAGAGCCACAACCTCTCCAATTTCCAGTAGTCTAATCAAAACAAATGTGGTTTATTACTTAAGTCTAAATAAATACCACTGATTCCTAGTTTGGAAAGTCAAGAAAACATCTTCCATCTCTTTTCTGGAGGAAGAAAGTAACTAAATCACGAGAGCTCAGTGTTGCCCTCCTTTTTCTGTCTGTCCCACTGTTTGAAAGAACCTGCTTTGGTCCTTGCAAAGCACCAACTACCCCCTCTCCGTGCTGCAGCCCTTTTCCACCCGCTGTTTCCAGCAGCCTGGAAGCACTCCCACCTCTCCAGGAAGCATTCCCTTGTTCCTGTCCTGCTCGAACAGGTAGGACGCGTAGCCCACGTTGTCGCTGTTCACGAGATGGTTTGTGTTGTTCATGCTGACGGGGTGCACAGCAAACCAGCTGAGGGGGAAGTCACAAGACACTCGTTGTTCAGGCTGTGTGTGCTGGCAGTTGATCTGTTCAATCTATATGTTTGCAGTTGACCTATGGAATTTTCTTTGGGAGGAATACAAACACAGACCCCAGCTACTTAGGGATGGATTAACAAGGGCAGAGTATTCCCATCCTCTCCAGGGTGCATGGCTGTGACGGTCCAGGTCTTGAGGCCACAAGAATTTGGCAGTTCAGACCTAGACTGACTCTTTTACTAATCCAGAGAATTATGTTCTGAAGGGGTTTTTTATTTTCTTACATCAAAGAAAAAAGGAGGAGTCAACAATGTAAAAAAGGGGGGAAAAAAGGAACACCATTCTTACAAAAAGAACGAGGATATGAAGGAAAACTTGCTAATTTAGTGGACAGTACCTGATAAGGCCTAGATCTTGTCCATCCTCATCCACCATCTTCAGAATCACCATTTCTTTATCTGTGTTGGATGAATACCTAAAGGAGAACAAAGCAGGGAAATCTCATTAGCACCAGAGCTGTAGTCACACTCATGGCTCTAACATGTTATAGCTCCACTGGGCTAGACAAGGAAATTAAAAGGTTATTCCACGTATTACCAGAGCACAGTGAGGCCTTAGAGAAGCATCTGAAAACAGCTGTGAAGGGAAGGGAAGGGTTATGGTTTTCCTCAGGTGCTGCTTCTCCAGGGGACGGAGAGAGCAGCTCTCTCCAAATGCAAAATGGGGGACACAATCAGGAGCCCAGGACGGCAGCACCGTCATTCTGCCACATCTTGACCCCACATTTTCAACCTTCCCACGAAAGACCAGAAACACCAACTGCAAGATGGTCCCAGCTGAAGGATTCCCTTCAGGGCTCTGTTTCCCTCCTGCTTGAGGAGCTTTTACCTGCTCCGCTCGGATGCTGGATTGGCAAGGTAGGAGAAAGGGCTTCGGTTGATCTGGCTGTTTTCCACAGTGCCTCTGTTTATAAAAAGCCTTCCTCTCTTCATGTTCTCATGTGCTATGTCTATGCTCTGGAAAGCAGGAAGACAGGGAATATTAGTCCATGTCTGTAAGGCATGCATGAGATTATCCAGAAAAACCTCTCTCTTTTTTACCCTTCCTATCTGTCCCCAACCCTTACTTGGGAGTTTGGGGGTGCTTCTTTGATTTTTTTTTTTTCCTTAAGCAGTCTAAAATTCTAAAAAACTATGGTAATATTTTGAAGCTACTCACAATTGTCTCTAAAGAAAGAATTTCATGGCTTTTTGATCTGGTTTCTCTGGCAAACATAAACCCATCTCCAAGTGCATTCAGAGGTGCTGCCACAACCACCACAGCCAGAGCTCTGTTAGTCACAGACAAGCCAAACCAGGTGACACCGACCTTCACGATGCCATTCACGATAGAGTTGAGGGACGGTCTGATGAGCCCTTTGCTCGTGATCCAGAAGAGGGTGTACTGGAAGTACCCCCCGGGCCCCGAGTGCGTGTGGGTGCCGCTGAGGATGACGTTGTCCTGTCGGTACCGGTCACCGTACTTGCTCTTCAGCCTCTCGAGCACCTACGAGGAAGGAGGTGGTCCTAAAAAGCCCTTTTCCATGCCTAAAATCTATAGAGATTTGTGCCAGCCCTTGCAAAAAAAAAAAACACCAACCATTCATCCTCCTCCAAACGCCAAAGTGAAGGGCCGATACGCTGCCGAGCTCAATGTTACTTAGCTATGACTATTAACACATATGTAAGCTATTAACACACTATGGAAACTACAACCCTCATGCAAACACCAGCAACAGCCCACCCTGTGGCAGCCACTCCTTTCCAGCCACGTACCTCCAGCCTCACTCTCTGGGACACCATTCCTATGTCGGCGCTGACGAACACCACCCGCCGGGAGTCATCGCGGTCCGCCACGATGAAGGCCCGGCTGTAGAGGCGGGTGAGAAGCCCACCAGCCACCTGCTCCGGGTTGGCATATCCCATCTGGAAGGGAAGAGCTCCGTCACGTCCACGCAGCCAAGACACTGAGTGACGTGTTCATCCGCGTGAACTTCCCCGGGTGGGTTTGCCAGAGCGTCAGGGGGGGCTCGTCCAACACAAACACTCAGAGCTGCAACCCTGTCCTGCCCTGTGATTGCAAGAATCATCTGAATGGTTTGGGTGGGGAGGGACCTCAAAGCCCATCTCATTCCAACCCCCGTGCCACAGGGACACCTCGCACTAGACCAGGTTGCCCCAAGCCTGAGAGAAACGTCACTGAATGTTTGCGGACGACGCGCGCTTGTCGAGGCTCTGAACCAGAAATCCTGCAAAAAATCCCATTAGATGATGAACAATCAGTACTTTGCCAGCCCCCATGTTCGATCCCCCCAGCTTACCAGGGGAACTTGTGCCACTGGTCCTGTGCAGTCAGCTCGACCTACGCCCAGTAAGTAGTTTGCTGTTTCCAATACGTTGATGGAATCTGTAAGAACAATAATCGGTGGATCAGTGGACACACGAGGGAGCAGGTTTGGAGATAAAAAGAGGCAGCCCAGCTTTGCTCACGAGAATCCACACTGAAACCTGCTCAACATCCCCAGAGGACTCAGCAGACCCCTGGACAAGGGGGTCTAGCTGAGTCCTCTGCTTGGGTTTTCCAATGGGCTGTCGATGTGGTCCAGGAGTGCTGAGGCTGTTGAGGCATTTGGGGGGGTAAAGGGTGGACCAGGCACGAGGCAAAGTACTCCCAAAGGAGGTTGTGTCTCACCCCAGCCATCATGAAGGTGCAGAAATCCTTACAGGATGGATAAAGTCATGGGAGAAAAGCCATTGAGGGTTATGAAACAATAATAATAATAATAATAATAAATTAAAAAGGTTATCTGCATCTCAGGAAATCTCAGAGCCACAGATCACTGGAGACTGAGATAAATACTGGGGGAAAATATTGAATGTTTCTGTTCTCACAGCCTTCCCCAGGCAGCTGCTGCCTCTCAAGGCAGGACACTGGGATAAGGGGATGCTTGGTCTTCCCAGTCTGGCCTTTCCTAGGCTGTCACTGAAACCAGAGAAGTGAAACCCTCACACTGGCCACAGACTGGCCATTTCTGTGATTTAAATCATCATCAGTGAACCACGCCACCCATTAAAACTACCCTTCCTCCCCCTCCTCCCGCTGTAACACAGAGGAGAATCACTTGTGCAAAACTCTCACGTGTTACCACCTAAAACCACAAAGGAAGTGTGAACTGCATCCAGTTTGAGATCAAAATCTAGAAATTGGAAGGTCCCACTGATGGCACGTGGGGTGATGCCCAGCCCAGGGGCAGAGTTGACTCGGGGCAGCTCCCAGCACCTGGCGAGGGGGTTGGAAACGTGAATGGGCCGTGATGGGATTGCAGGAGCTGCGAAACCCCTTGGGGCAGTGCCAGGAGGGAGGGGCTGTGTAGGGCCAGGAAAGGGAGGATGTGTGGGTCCCTGCAGCCCCACCGTGCCCAGGGCTGTGCAGCCCTGCAGGTGCTCCTGCTGGGATTGACCACCCTGCTCCTGCTGCAGAGGTTGGGCAAAAGGCCCATGCACAGAGGTGATGGTGAAGGCTCAGCAGTGACCCTCTGACTGTGTCTCTTTAATTGAAGTGGCTGCACTGGACACAATACACTGGAGCAGCGTGTGATGGTGGGGCTGAAAGAGCTTCCACTTGCCATCGCTGTCTTTGGTGAGGAAGTGGAGGACGAGCAGCACCACGGTCAACGTGATCATCAGCACCAGGCAGACGATGAGGATCACCTCCAGGCGGGAGAAGGAGCACTTGGACCTCTTCCCAGACATGGTGGGAGCCCTGTGAGAGCAGAGAGGGACAGATGGGACAGCCCCAGTGCTGGGCACAGCGCGCCCTCCAAGAGCTGCTGAGGGTTTGTGTCCCCCATCCCAGTGTCAGAGCAGCAGAGATAAGGATGGGAAGGGGAGATTGGCTTTTCAATCTGCTTAAGGCAGCAGAAATATATCTCCTGGGAGCAGCAATCACTCCCTGTCACGAGGCTTGATAGGACAGGGTGAGCACCCAAATCACTGACCCCACGTTTCCCAGAGCACTTTGCTCGCCCTTCCCAAGGAATCTTTCAAATCAACTCCACGATCCTCCACCAGACCCCACATTCACTGAGTGCCTGAAGGAGGTGCTGCAGCCTGAAGCCTCACAGCTTTTCAGTTGCTCACATGCCCAGAGCATGTCAAAGAACGATATTGTCACCATAATAAAGGTCAGTTTAGGAACCTCAGCATGAGAAGAGCACAGCCCATTGCAGGTCCAAGTGCAAATCTCTCCTGGCTGGAAAAAGTGCTGGCTGTGACAGCTTTCCAAGATAAGAGCCCCTGTGTAGATGCTGGATTTCTTCAGCATATAAAAAAGCTTGCTTTGGGATATTTTTCTTCCTTCTTCTATAAAGAAGGGAGGTTTATTTTGGGTTAAAAACAGAGGTTTATTTTGGGTCAAAGATCCACAAGAAAAATGATGCAAACTACAGCTATGGGAAAAATATGCTGTTTCCCTCTCTGACTTGTCCTGCTCTGGCAGCTCAAAATTTCACCCAAAAATTCAGTCTTGCCCAGTGGGAAGTGACACTTGGAGCTAAGGTGTGCCTTTTGCCTTTCCTGTAAACACCTGTGTGAGGTAGAAATTAACCTTTAAAACAGCTTTGGATGTTTCCATAGATATCTTAGCAGATAGAATTTATTGCTGATCCCATCGCTCTGCCTGTGACCCAATCCACAAATCCACCCCCGTGGCAGGGGGTGGAACAAGGTGGTCTTTAAGGTCCCTCCCAACCCAAACCAGCCTGTGAGTCTGTGGTGATTCTGTGATTAGGAAGGGAAGAGTGAGGCAGAGCCTCTGATTCTCCTAGGGGTAACAATTTGCCTTAGGGTGAGTCTGTCAGGGGGCTTGGGAAAGCTCCTGCCCTCAGGTTATTCCTCATCGGAATGTGCCCTGGAAACAATGAACCTGCAGAAAACAACTGCTGAAACGGGGGTTTGTGGGCTTGGGAAGGCTGCAGTGAGAAACAACATCCCCAGACAGCCAAGTGGTCGCCTAGACTTGCTCCAGGTGACCTTTCTTTATCAGCTTCTTTTGCCCTGGTGAGCCACAGCAGTCGTGATCAGGGCTGGATTTCACACAGCAGATATTCGAGTGGTAGCAAAGCTAACACTGCAGGTTTCCTTCCTCCCTTGTTTATTCTCCAAGCGTGGCACTGGCAGCCACTCTTGGATGCTCACAGCACCGGCCTGGACCCCATCAGCACGACACACATTGACAGCGTCCATTATCCCACTGACTCAACCCAAAGAACACTGAGAGAAATCAGCATTCCTCCTATGGAATCCCAGTGGGACCTCGTGCAGACCTACCTGAGTTCCCTCACCTGTTCCAGCGGCCCGAGGAACGTCTCCCACCTCCAGACCCGTCCCAAGCTGGAAAGCAGAGCTTGGCAATTGTTGCTGTATAACCCCGTGAGTCAAGCACTGCACGAGATAAGAAGAAACCAATCAGTAATTTCTGCCCCACAAAGAGGTGAGAGAATTTTTTTTTTTTTCCCTGGCGTGTTTAGGTTGCCTGAGGGCCAGCACCTGCCTCTCTAAAATAACCTTTCTGGGATTGCACTGATCGGCTCTGCTGCACGAGGAATTCGGGAACAGGACTCTTTTCCTCCTCTTTGCTTCATCACGGCTTGATGGAATTCCACAGCCTGGGGAATGATGGCTGCTTCCCAGTCTGGCCATGGCTCCTAATCCTCACAGAAGGCTGCTCCTCAGGGTTTCCAAACTCTGCTAGAAGAAGAACTTGAGAACAGGATTGTATTTTAAGCATAAAATAGTATTTTTACTTATTAAAAGCTTTATTTGTTAAACCCAAGCCTTTTCCATCAAGTCCCAGATGGGTCTGGATAAATTCACCAGCTGCTAAAGCATGCCTAATCCAGAGGGTTTGGACAGTTTGCTCCTCCCAAATATTACAGGACCCACCCCATCCCTTAGATGTGGTAGCAAGGGAGAAGAAAGATCCAACTAGCCATACCCCTGTCTCCCTCCAGCATCCACACACTTTGTTGGGAATTTAAGGCTGGGATCACCTCTGACGTTTTCCTTCCCATCTCAGGAGTTTCAGTTTTCCTCTTTCATCCCCTTTTCCTTCGTGCACCCCTAAACCAAGGGTTAACATTCCAGCTGGTGCCGAGCACGGCCTGCGGCCTGCGTCATCAATTCAGGGTCATGTTCGGGATCGCCCTTTGACTCGCTGATTTTTGGACTGGCTGCTTGGGAGAAGCAGGATTTACTGATACCTTATCTCCTCCCCGCAATTCCCAGGGAAGCTGCTTGCCCCTGCCACCGGTGGAGAACCAGCCTGCTCTGCCATGTGGGGTGACAGATACTCCTGGCCACCACTGTGCTGCTGGGGATCCTTGAGTCACCGGGGCTTCCCAAATTGTGTCCCAAATTAGCCTTGGAGCTAAGGGAAGAGCCTCATTTGACAAAACCATGGAGCAACTGCTCTGCTGTCATAGGAAAGTTCCTGGGACAGGGATGAAAAGCAAGGAAGTGGAGTTTTAATGAACTGGCACACGGATGGTGTGTCCTGCCAGCCTCACCCCACGGAACGCAGGGAGCTGAGGAAAAGGCCTCTGTAACTCCAGAAAGGACAAACCACCTGCTGGTGGGGGTGGAGGAGGAAAAGGAAAGTTTGATGGCAGCTCAAAAAGTGTTTGGGGGAATATTTTAAACTGTTTTCCTTTTCAAAAGACTGCTCCATGAGGTTATGGGGACCCACAGTTCCCCTTCTCCCCCCCGTGATGTGCCCGTGTCCACACACCCTGGCTCAGGACTGCAGAAGCAACAAGCTTTTGGGTGCAGAAAAGGGACTTCCAGGACTGCAAAGGCCTCAGGTGAAGTGCTTAAAGGCTTGGTAAATCCCTGTGCCTATGGAAATGTGAACTGCTTTCCCCCCTACAGAGGGTGGATGAGGCACGATGCTTACCCCAAAGCAGCCACACTGGAGCACCTAGCCTGGAAAATAAAGCCTCCAAGGAAAAGCTGTCCTGGCAGGGGCAGGATGCTCATGCACCTCCTCATTAACCTCTGATGGCTGAGATAGAACTCTACAGGCTGGAAGGAAAAATGGAGCCTGGGAAGCAACAGCAGTCATGGCTGGAGGCTCAGGGCATCCCTGAAATTATACTCCATGTTGGAGTGTGGGAGGAAATGTGGGATTTGAAAGCAGGCACAGTTGTTAAATGTATGCAGACCCAGAAAATTACTTCCTTGAGGTCCTTGTCCTGCCATGCCTGGACAGCCTGGCCCTGGACATCAGTCTGTGCTGGTGTGACATCATAACATGCCAAGTTTCCTTCTCATGAGATGAGAGGTTCCCACAGATCATCCTCTTTCCCAAAGCCAGGAGTCCTCCAACTTCTTCCCCCCAGCCATTTTGTGCTAAATGACACTAAGGAAACTCACGTTTTCTCTGAAATATTTTTCCTGCTGAAAAATGGCTTCTACCCATCACTGCTGCCACACACCACCAGTCTGTGACCTTCCCAGGCATAACCAGGGACTGCAAACATAACAGGATTTTCATTTTCAACAAGAAAAAACGTCTAAAGCCACTCAGGATCAATGGATCCACTGTAGGAGCAAAGCTGAGAGAAGGGAAACCAGTAAAACACAGATTGTCAAATGTGTATTTCCTTACAGAGAGAACACTGTGCTTCCAAATCATGAAGAAAGAGGATTCAAACTACCTCTATCTAAGATCCTCTAGGAAAAAAAAATAAAGTAATTGGCTTTGAAATGTAAATCCATGAAGCATTTGCTTTCCCTTTCTGCTCCCTATTTTTCAGTTTCTCATTTCTCCACAGCAAGATCAGATCATTTCAGAAAAGTGACCCTTTCTTCCAGCATCCACATTTCACTTTAAAACCAGCATTTCCCGGTCTCTTGGAGAACTCATTTTGTGCAAGCCATCACAGCTGGGATGGGGGAAACCCAAACTCTTCCCTTAAAAAGGCACAGGAGGCCACAATCTTCTCTGTAAAAATCTCTGAAACAAAAAACCCTTCTGATGGGTAATGAAGGGACTGAAATTTCCTTTTTTTGAAAACAAAACAAAACACCAAAAACAACAAAACCCCAAACAAAAAACCGGAAACCAAAACCCAAAACAAACAACAACAAACAAACAAAAAAACCCACAAAACAAAACAGAAGAGCTGGGAGGATTTCTGCAGCCACTGAAACTGGCTGCATAAACCCTTCAGCATTCTGGGGGGCAAATCCCTTTTTTCCTGAGAAGCCACTGCAGATCACCTGTAATGACGAGCAATTCTCCAAGTGAGGTCAGGCGTGTCACGAGCCCCACTCATCCCTTGGGAGGACAGAAACCTTGATTCAAGCCTCCTTGCTAAACCATGACCAGGTTGTGAGGAGAAAATAGGAACCACCACCATCTCACCAGGAGCATGTTGCTTATACCTACCCAGGAATGATCCTCAGTGCCCAGGATCCTGCGCGTGAGGGGCCCCAGAGCCCTCACAGACCCCACAGCCCTCATAACTCTCTAAGTCCCAAGAGCCCCTCTCAGCCCTCACAGATCTTATAGCCCTCATGGACCCCACAACTCTCACAGCACCCATAGCCCTCACAAATCTCAAGAATCCTCACAGACCTTATAACCCTCATGGACCCCACAACTCTCACAGACCCCATAGCCCTCACAGCCCACAAAACCTTTTAAGCCTCCACAGTCCTCTCAGCCCCCAAAACCTTTTCAGCCCCAACAGCTCTCTCAGAGACCCCACAGCCCCCATAACCCTGACAACCCTTACAGACCCCACAATCCTCAGAGACCCCACAGCCCTCACAAACACCATAACCCTCACACATCTCAGGGTCCTCACAGACCTCAGAGCCCCTGCAGACTCCACAACTCTCACAGACCCCACAGCCCTCACAGACCCCACAGCCCCCAAATTCCTGTAATTCCCCCAAAACCCCCTCATGGACCACACAGCTTGCACAGCAACCCACAGGCCACAGAATCCTGACAGCCCCCACAGCCATCACAAGGCCTCCTACACAACGCTGTTTACTAAATAAAGAAAGGTCAAAGTCCTTTTTTACCGGCACCAGGGATCCTGATGGCAGGAGATAATGTTTTTGAGCAGAGCTGTCAGCAAAAAAAAAAAAGAAACCTCTCATGCTTTGGGGCAAGGACACACCAGGCATGAATCACTGTAGATGGGCCGCACCTGAGAGGTTTTGGGGGAAAATTAAAGGCAGCTGAAGTGGGAAATTCCACGCCCTGCACACACCAAAGCACAGCTCCGCCGTGGGACAGACGGGACCACGCCGAGCGGGATCCATGCAGTAAGTCACACACTACAACGCGGGGTTCAGCAGATTCCATTTAATGTCATGTGCATATATATATCCATACATTTACTTATGTCAATGGTTTGGATGTGCGTGATGCCAGGCCTTGAAAAACCTACTCGTCAGTCTGGGAGCGTGAATTCTCTCTCTCTCTCTCTCTCAAAAAAAAAAAAAAAAAAAAAAATCACCTCAAAATGGGTTTTGAAAAATGACTTTTAACCCCAGAGTTGCCAAGACAAAAAGCTGTGAATTGAAAGCAAAGCACGCAGAGCTGAGCCCTAAATTCTCAGGCAGCTCTGACAAACGCTGTTGGCAAAGGGTTTGGCCAAGAAACCCCCTCCCTCCCAGCCCCAGGGAGACAGAGAACTGATAAGGAACAGGTTTTGTTTAGCATCCCAAGCAACAACCATCAGCTCCTCCAGGAAGTTTTTGGCCAAGGATGAGGAACAGGGCACAGAGGTCAAGATAAACCATCTTTCCCCCCCAGAAAAAAAAAAAAAGAAAAAAAAAAAAAGACACTTTCACCACCACCTAATCACAGAAATTTGCTTTTCCTTGTCTTTTTTTGGCGTTTAAAAGCCAGGACTGACAGATCCTGGGAGGTGGGGGTGGACGCTCACCCTGCCGTGTGCTCCGTCCCAGCAGTTTTGGGGTAGATTTTTCAAGGCCTGGTGATGGCTCCCAGGAAGGCTTCTCCCAACCCGCTCCCGGCTCCCGCACGATCGGAATCGATTGCATAGCATTTATTTCAGATAAGGCACTGTTTTTGCCCGACAGCAGTTCGAAATCAATGCAGTTTCCATACAGTCCAAATCGGATGGCCTACAGTGCAATAACATCAACTTAAAGGCAAGGTTTGGAAGAATAAACCCAGCTTTAAATTTCAACTTAACATTAAAAAGATAAAGGAAACTACACGTTTCAAAAGCCTTTTTATTTTCCTTCACCATTGTTGTTTTACAATACAAATATCACCTTGTGAATACACAAAAAACCTACAGAAGATAACTCTGCTTCACGTAAAATACAGAATGGATATATATATATATTTATATATATATTTTTCTCTTCTTCATTCTTTTTAAAAAAAAAAAATATTTTTGTTCTGCACATTGGCAAGTTTAGGATAGGATACTTCCCCAAACATACAGTATGTATGGTAGGAGTGAAACTTAGAATTACATGCAGTTTCTGCACAAATATTTTAAAGAAATAGATTATCTTTGTTGTTTTTCAACAACATTTCAATAGGGGATGGAGGAAACCATTCGTAGTTCACTCAGTGATCATTTGTAAAATTCTTAAAAAACAGGAATTCATGGCTGTTTTGCTTGTTAAAATCCAGCTACCAAGAATAAAGTGATACTTTTCAGCTTGACCTGCCCACAATGTGTGAACAAGATCGGACCCTTTTTATTTGGTGGGGTGGTTTTTTTTCCCTACACATGGCAATTTCAACATTATAAGCAAATTTCCAGTTTAATTTAGCTATAAATGCAAAAATTAGTAATTATATAGTATATATAATTCTGCTTTCATGGAATACTTTATTTTAAATAAAAACATTTAAGACTGCCTACTGACCATACAATCAAGACAAGAAAGGCACTAGAAACATAGACAAATCTCTCTCTCCCAAGAAGCATTTTCTTTAAATTTTAACTCTCTATTCTCTGACATGTAAAAATCTTTTTAAATTTAATTTTTTTTTTTCCATACACGTTTTGAAAAATAAAGTTAGGAAATACTTAGAAAATCACTTTACATTTTTTCTCTCTTTTTTTTTCCTTTTTTTTTTTTTTTGCACTTTTTGACACAGTCAGTCACTGCAGGCTCTACAAAATCAGGATTACCAAACCTTTCTGTGTCTATCATCTTATTCATAGCGCGGTGCAACAGGTAGAAAGATTTCTTGATTTCACCCAAGGCAGGTATTTAGAAACCTTCATATAGTCATTTGCTAGAAAATGGCTTACAGCCCAATCTTTGGGGCAAGAGATATGAAAAGTATGTTTTCCCAAGAAAATAATATGCTTTGTTCCCAGACGTGACTGGAAAGACCAGAACTTATGATATAAAAGCTTTCATTTATGTTGTCGCATCATATACAAAGGAACACGGTGATGGGTAAATGTAAATCCCAAATCTATCAACAAGAAATGTGTAACAGTGCATGATAAGTTAAATTTTTCTTTATTGTTGTCCAACGCAGAGATCCTTTGGAGAGAAAAAAAAGATCACAGTGCTTACCAGGTAACTGAAAAGGTCAAGTCGAGGGAGCTGTTAAAAGAAAGGGTTATAGGGAGCAGTTGATTTTTTTTTTTTGTTTGCTTGTTTGTTTGTTTTTATGGCATCTTCTCGTAGGGAGTTGTGAGCACTTGGGACAGGTCCTTTCCCCCCCGGGGTGGCCGAGGACGCGCCGTTACGTGTCGCTCACCAGGCGGCTGTACTTCACCGGCCGGCCCCGCTGCAGCGCCGGCCAGGGCAAGGGCCAGTGGTAGGAGCGAGGTACAATTCCTTGGACATTCTTTTCGAAGTACTGGAAGGGCTTGTACCACCAGACCCTTGCGAGGAGGTTTGTTTGGGAAGCTTCTTTTAGCACCTGCGCGGAGAGAATCGGGAAGGGGAGAGTTACAAAGGAACCGCAAAACGCTTACGCGTGCGGCTTCGTCGCTCCCATCCCGCTCACTGCTGCCTCCAACACACCCAAAAACACCTCCCAGACAGATCTGCACAGACACAAAGATCAGGAGAAGCCAAGCTACTCTTCCGACAGCCTCCCTGCACACACTCAAGTGAGGCTCGCCAGTGTTTCCAAGACCTCAGTTGTTCGACGGGCCCGCAGGGACAAAAAAAATGAACGGCCCAAAGATCAGTCTCTCCTCTGCCTTGGGAATGGAAAACCCAACCCTAAGCACAGTTGTTACCCTAAGTATCTCTGAAATTCCACATAGAATGGCTTTGGAACTTATGGAATGATGAGCAAGGCACACCTCAACCCACCCGGAGGAGGTCAGGAGCCCTGCCCTGTCCTCCACGTGCTCCCAGACTGCTCCCACCCACCCTTTCCCTTCTCTTAGCCACAAGCAAGCCCCAGCTGAGACACAAGGAGTGGGCAGGCCCCCAGGGAGCTGTCCAACCACCCTGCTGCATGTTCTCAACACCAGAGCCAGGAATCACTGAATCTGCCCACAGCAAAGTGCAAGCACAGGGCTTGTACACTCAGCTTTACACCTCCATGTCAAGCTCACACGTGAAATAAAGCCACTTTTGCTTTTAACTTTAGGGTCAGACACAAGCCAAAGCCCTCTGCACATGGAGCAGCATAAGGAAGGAAAGAGATGAGCACAAAAAGGTGTGCTCAGGAAAGGATCCAGGGACTGGCATTTCCCAACACCTCGGCAGCTTAGGGAAGCAATGTTGAGCCACCTCCTGAATCACATCAGGCAGCAAAACAGGTAGGTTTGCACACAGTAAGGCAAAGGGCTTTGCTGAAGCAAGTCCTCATTAGGACTCGGGGCAATCCTGACCCCAGCACTTCCAGCTTGGAAGCACAGCCAGCCAGCACCTGTTTTAGCAGAGCCCAGGAGCAGATTCAAGGCATGGAAACCCATCTGGTGCTGCATGACAGGAGTTAGAGAATCTGGGCACAGGCTGCTATCGGACACAGTGGCTCCCAGACTGAACATCCAAGTGCACCTAATCTGCAGTTTGGCATTTTGGGGTAAGAACATAGCACAGGGCTTGGTGTACTGCTTCAAAACCAGAGGTACAATGAGTTGTAGCTGGAAGGCCTTCAGGGGAGCTGGAACCACATGATCTTGAAGGTCTCTTCCAACCCAGGCCATTCTATAATAATTCTATGATACAGTCTAAAAACCTGGACTGTCACACTATTAACTCATTTCCTATCATCACAGTAGGTCTTTCTTAAACATAATTAACTGCAGGCATGTGCCACAGACAACGAAAAAAATCTTTCACCCAGTGCACAGAAAATATCTGGACACCAATATGCTGTAGGGGACCTAAAAGTTTCTCTTAACTCACTATGTCTGTTACCTGTGGCAAAGATTTGGGCACCTTCTCTCATAGAACCAGAATCCTGAGCTGAATGGGACCCACAGGGATCATCCAGTCCAACTCCTGGCCCTGGACAGGACACCCCAATAATCCCACTATGTCCCAAGTGCTACCAGAGCTCTGGCAGCCTTGGTACTGTGACCTGGGGAGCCTGCTCAGTGCCCAACCACCCTCTGGGGGAAGAACCTTTTCCTGAGATCCTCCCTTGACACAGCAGGGGAGGTGTCATATTCCTCAGCACTGCAAGCTTGCTCCTCTCTTACTGCTCCAGTTCACTGGCAGGGGAAAACCAATGGGAATAACATGAGACATAATTTAAACTTCTTTATTCAACCTTTGATCAATCTTTTACAGCTCCTCTCTGACTGAGTATAATCATCAAGTGCTGTGTCTCCTCCTAAACAGCTCCTTGTTCTCAGCATTTCCCTCATCACCCCATTTTCCCAGACATGGGCCTTAGGACAGGAGCAGCTGCACTGCCCTCCAAAAGGAAAACATTTCCCTTGGCCAGGAGAACTTCCCACCACTTGGACACACTTAAAAAAAACTGGTTCATTTTTAGTGAGGCCCTCATACAGTTCCTCCAGAGACCTGTCATCGAACTGCAGGGCACAAGCCCCAGAACACAAAGAAAACCCAGCTGTGATGACTATTTTTCCTGCAAACCCAATGGCAGGGGATGGAGAGGGACTCTCCACAGGACACGGGTGGGTTCGCTCCTCCTGGATGTTTCCCCGTCACCACCCAACCGCAAGCGGAGCCCCGCGGATCCCAGGAGAGGAAGGAACTCACTTGCTGGTTGGCCATTGTGTGGTACCACCAGAAGAGTCTTGTAGTGATGTAGTAAGCCACCACCACGTCCACAGTGTAGTGGTCATGAGCAAGGAGGATGCAGAACATCCCAACCATGCTGAGCGCCCAGCAAAGCCAGTGATACCACCAGAGTCGCCGCGGGGAATCTGGAGAGAAGCACAAGCAGTGGTTATTTCAAAGTGTAGCCTTATCAAGGCTATTGCTGTCGTTAGCAGAGGTCATGGACTGCAATCCAGCAGGAAGATTAGGAGCAGGAATGCTGAGATCACAAAATAAGTCCCATTCTCCTAAGGTGTAACTTAAAATTGCGGTCAGGGGTAAGGAGATCCTTGGAAAATGCAGAGGTTATGAAATCTTTGAAGAAGATACAATGTACCCCCTGGCCAATCAGATTAATCAATTTGTGTTCAGATGAGATACTGGGAAGAAATTGTTCCCTGTGAGGGTGATGAAAGCCCTGGCACAGGTTGCCCAGAGAAGCTGTGGCTGCCCCTGGATCCCTGGAAGCGTCCAAGGCCAGGCTGGATGGGGCTTGGAGCAACCTGGGCTAGTGGAAGGTGTCCCTGCCCATGGCAGGGGTGGATCGAGATGAGCTTTAGTTCCAACTAAAAGCCAACCCAAACCCTTTTGGTTAAGTGTTTCCCTAATATCCAGCCTAACCCCACCCACCACAACCTGAAGGCCATTTCCTCTCACCATGGAAGAAGCACTTAAAATTTAACTTTAACTGCGTTTACCAACGAGCACAACAGTGATTCCCTCAATCAGGAAGGAAATTCTACACCAGGGAACTCCCTGTGAACAGCCAGGAACTCACACTCTTTGATGAACAGGTATGTGAGGGTGAGGATGACGGTGTGGCCGCTGTACAGGTAGTCGCCGCACATGTTGTGGGATCCCGTGATGGACAATCCTCCGCCAGCGATCAATTTCATTATCCTTCGCAGGTGAGATTCCCAGTCTCCAAAAAGCTGGGGGAAGAGGAAAACACAAAAGCACAGTAAAATATCAGCTTTAACCTGTCAGAGTTTAAAGCAAAGGGTTCAGCCAGCGACTCTGCCTTTCGGTTCTTCTCTCCTTCTCTCTCTTTGCTTTGATCCGCAAGTTCAATCAGCAAATAAATCCCCAAACCTGGCAGCACATTTCTAGGGGGGAAAAAGACTGGAAATGAGACAAGAGTTGATTGATGCTTTGCACCTATTATAGCTGGCGTTCATGTGAGGTTTTCCTTCTGTCCAAGAGCCAATGCCCTAACTGACGATAATCCAACAGAAACCAGCACGAACTGTACATCCAGCTGCCAAAACCAAGATTTGATGAAGAGTGTCTCACTCCAAACCCTAAGGCCACCTCGGAAAAGTCTTCAGAGTTATCTCTTTCCATTTCACAGTCTGACAGAAACATGTGTGGTGTCTATCAGAGCACAGTGCCCAACTCCAAGAAGTGGCAATTAAAGAGTTTCTGACAGACTTCAGCAGGTTCTTTGTAGGAATTAAACATTTCCTGCTAACTGTTCATTACAAACATTAAAATGCTCCCCAAAGCCCACTCTTCAGAATTGTATATAACTCAATAAGGTGCTGAGAAGTTATTCTTTTCCCACCAGTGCATTTATAGCTTTCCAGAAAACCCAGCTAATCATTAATCTGATTGGGGCAATAGAGGAGCACAGCACGAGCTTGTCTCTACTTGAGTAATGAGAAGGATTTGCCAACGCTGTAAATTCCCAAAAGTGGCAGATTTATTCACTTCAGCCTATAAGTACCTGTGTTATTTTTTTTAATTTCATAACAGATGACTGATCAAACAAAGTGTTGACTCCTCTCCCGCTCTCTTCTCTTTCCAAAAGCCCCTCTAAAGGCCACACGGGGCTTGGCAAACATCCTGCCTTGGCAAAGTACTGGTGTTGGTACATTCACTGGCTTGATTTCCCTGAGGAACTGAAGCAGTTCAGCTTTGTTTGTACCTGCCAATCCTCACCCAAGCAACGGCAGCACGCGCCCCGAGTCACAGCGGGGATTTCACTACCTGTCACTTAATTTACGGCTGTGCACACTAAGATATTTTGGGTGACATGAGACGGATGCAACAACCCTGTCCCATCTCCACCCAAAGCAGGTGAATTACCCTCCAGGCTGACCACAAGGGGCTTGTCCAAGCACCTCTGTCCCAGTAGCCTGGTTTCATCCACGGCTTTTGCAAGCCCAGTTTATTCCTTGGCACAACAAACAGGAGTCAGTGCTCATGTGGGGAGGAGGTGACAAGCCCTTGTGCTACCACAGCTGCAAAAATATATACAGGGGACAGAGTTCTACTAGCCTCAGAAAAGCCTCTTGGGGCCATTTTCAAGCACAAATGATATTTGGATTCGACACGCTGAGGTGGCTTGAAATAAATGAGTCACACGTGGCACATCTGCAGGTTGCACACCTTCAACTGCTTTGGTGGAGACAGAAAATTGCTGACCGTGCAAATTAGATGAAAATGCCACAGAAATGGTGTAAATCAGCGTTTTGAAAAGGGTGGGAACGACTGCACTGCCCCAAAGCACCGGTCAGCACCTCCACCGAGAAGGGAAGCCAATTATCTGCGGAAGGACGTCCCTGTCACACCAAACCAGTGTTCTCAAATTAGAATCACGGAACTGGTTTGGGTTGGAACGCACCTTAAAGATCAGGGACAACTTCCACTAGCCCAGGTTGCTCCAAGCCCTATCCAGCCTGGCCTTGGACACTTCCAGGGGTTCAGGGGCAGCCACAGCTCCGCTGGGCAACCTGTGCCAGGGCCTCCCCACCCTCAGAAACAACTCTTGACAAAGTGTTGCTGGTAGTTTTGATTAAGAGCAGGCCAAGGGGGAAACATGCAGATTAAAAACATGGGAAGGCAGCCAGAAGCAGTTTTACCTTTGGAGAACACTTGAAATGCATTCCAGGTACTGGGAGCGTGGTCACGTACATCGTAATACACCGGTACAGGTACAGTGTGCCAACTATACAGAAAAATCTTCTGCTAATTATAGACCTGGGAGAGGGGGAAAAAAAACAGAGGATAAAAATAAGGAGGTCACTCAAGGCAAACAAAACACGCAAAAGGTAAATAAAACAAACCACCAACTGTTTTCTTCTGATGCTTTTAGAACTCGTGATGGTATCCGCTTACACCTGAGAATACTGAACTGCTCCACAAACATTCCCACGCTTTCCAGGTCAGGAACACAAGAGCAACTCATGTAACATGACCCATGGAGGTGATTACAGGAAATCTAAGGATTAGAACACAAAGGCCTGTGCAGATTGGGTGCTGAAGACATTAAAAGGGGATTTCGTGCCCCAAACCCCTCCATTAGCTGGGGGCTGTCACTAATTTCCTATTCAAGGCAAGGGATAAAGTTACAGTATTTTCATTCCAAGGTGAAAAGGAGGAAGTTTGTTTCAGCTTGGATAACCTGAAGGAGTGAGAACACACCGTTCCTGAGCAGCGTTATAAAGGAAGCAACTCACATCAGCAGGGAAACCTCCAAACTGCAACTGCAGAGCTGCCCTGGCCACAGCACAGGGTGTCTGCAGGGGAAGCCACTCTCCAGGCAAGCAGCCACAGCTGCAAAGACATTTATTCCTGAGAGCTGCCAGCGAATCCCTGGTGGATGCAGAGAGGGCAGATGCAGTTCTGGGGTACAGTGAGGTGGTTCTGCAAAAGCAGCAAGAGCACACGAGGTAAAGCGAGGCAGCTCGGGCTCAGGAGGGACAGCCAGCCCCAAAACTGCCCTGTTGGGTTTCACCACAGGGTAACAGCTAAGAAAACCTCAAGGAAAAGAGCTACAACAATTAAAGCCCTTCTGGCACATCCACCAGGACAGGAGCAACTGCTACAAACCCTAAAGAGACATCACTGCCAGGACTGCAGAAATCAAGGGCAAATTCAGTTACAGCAGTTAAACCACCCTTTGTGCTCTGCTGGTTACAGACCCTGTCGGTTTCGGTTGATTTTAGATCATTATTTGCAGTTATGATCATCTCAACCTGCAACTTCTGGCATTCGTGGAATCACAGGATGGTTTGGGCTGGCAGGGATGTTAAAGCTCATCTTGTTCCACCCCCTGCCACGGCCAGGGACACCTTCCACTAGCCCAGGTAGCTCCAACCCAACCTTGGACACTTCCAGGGATCCAGGGGCAGCCACAGCTTCTCTGGGCAACCCTCACAGGGAACAATTCCTTCCCAATATCCCCTCTAACCCTGCCCTCTGGCAGGGGGAAGCCATTCCCCCTTGTCCTGTCCCTCCAGGCCCTTGGAAATAGTCTCTCTGCACCTTTCTTGGAGGTTCCCCTCAGGTACTGCAATTCCTTTGTTGCTACTGTGTTCACTTTTAAAAAAAATAACATTCCTATCAAGCTGAGCTCTTTCAAAACTCAAAATTGGCCACCTTTTTAATTTTTAATAGCTTTTGGCAGAGTTATTAAACTGGAGAGCTCCATTCTTGGAGGAGGATGACTCTGCAGTGCCAGATTAATAACAACTTGAGTGCCTTGATTTATCAGGAAAGCATCAACTCTTACAGGGTAAACACATTTTGCACTGGAGTGCTCACTGCTCCAACACAGCATTCCACATTTTTTCTTCTCTCCTCTGATGTAAACATGGACAAAGAGTGGAGTTAAAAACGACACTTATTAATGTAACTCCACAGACCGAAATTTAGCGTGGAAGGCACCAAGCCATTGGGGACAGGTTTTTCTTCCTCTGCAGAATTTTTCTCCTGGAAGAGTGATCCAGTGAAGGTCTCACACTTCTGCCTGGCTTTTATTACTTGAACCTGCTTTTTTCTTTATAACCATAAAGGCAAACAGGGGGATTGGGGATTAAAGACTGAGCAGCACCTTTTTTGAGAGATTGAAGAAGTGGTAGCATTTTATTGAGCATTGAACTTCTCTTTTCAATTAAAATTCCCCACAGACCCACTCGATTTAGCTGGATTTGGTATATTTTAGCTTAGGGAAGTGTGAGAGTAATCTGTTGTTCCAACCTGGCCTGCTTAAACTGCCTGACTTTGAACACTTCATTTAGCACAGGGTTTGACATCAGACACTCGTGGTCAGGCAGCCCAAGGTGTGCGTTTCCAGCTCTATAAATACCTTGCATTAAACATCCACGTGCTCTCTGAGGAGGGGAGGTGGCAGGTTAATTCCACTGGAAGGCAAATTCACTCTTGCAACCGTGAGCAGAACACTGGGACAAGCACTGGGAGCTTCCAAATTCACTGCAGATCTTTTGCTTATTTTATGATCAGCTTTTGGACATGCCCTGTGTCTGACATCACCTGCCCCACCCAACGGCCAGAAGAGAACGCATTTCAATGCTTTTTTCCCCCCGCAGCAATCTTCAGGTGCACAGGCTAATCCCCTGCCTGCTGCTTTTGTGCAGGAGCTCTAGGGCAGGGCTTTGGATCAGGCAAAGCACAGGGACACTAAATCACAGAATATATACAGCTGGAAGGGATCCATCCTGTAATCAAGTTAAACTTCTGGCCCTGCACAGGCACCCCAACAATCCCACCCTGTCCCTCAGAGCGTTGTCCAAATGCTCCCAGAGCTCTGGCAGCCTTGGGGCTGTGCCCACTGCCCTGGGGAGCCTGTTCAGTGCCCAACCACCCTCTGGGGGAAGAACCTTTCCCTGGGATCCAACCTGACCCTGCCCTGACACAGCTCCAGCCCTTCCCTTGGATCCTGGTTCGCAGCTGCCCTCACAACAGTGTGAGCTGTGCTCCTTCTAAACAAACAGAACAACCAACTGAGTTCAGATGATCATTTCATCCAGTTCCTGGGCTTTTCACACACAAAAAGGGCTCCAGTTGATTGTGCAGACAAACACAAACAGGGGTATTGTTTAGTTTCTCAGGGAACAGTTGGACTGAACTTCTATCTCTCGCTCAAGCAGCTCACGCTGCATGGTACCTATTTCAGTTTCCGAAACCCAAATAAGAAGATCACAAGAAGCTTCACTTCACCTGGATGTAAACCAACACCTGTCCTCCAAAAGCTACCAGGAGCACTCAGTTTTCTAAAGGCTTTACTTACTTGTACTTTAAGAGCAGCCACTGAACAAACCACAGTCCTACAAGGATCATGCCGTTGATTTCACAAATAGAAAAAGCCCATTGCACCCGATCAAAGCGATCAAAAAATGCATCTGGAAGGGGAGGCTGCACCTCCTTGGGAGGCACTCGTTCGTGAACGACTGAGATAGTCACTGTGGTGAAGACGAAACAAGAAAGTGCATAAATAAAAGCCAGGAAAGTCTTGCCCCACTCCATGGGGTACTGTGAGCGCTCCGGCTCTGGCATGGGGATCTTGATCATCTCCTTCTTGAACCCGTTTGGCACCCCGTTGAGCTTGGCCTTGCCGCCGAAGCCGTTCTCGCCGCCGCTGCCGCCGCGGACGTGCCCGTTGACGTGGCCGTTCTTGTGAGCCTCCATGTGGTGAGCCATTTTCAGAGTCTCAATCATGTGCAAAAGCCGCTGGCCGCTGTCGGAAGACACCCGGGAGAGAGGCGTCCTCTTGAAGTCCTCCTCCGTCAGGTTGATGAGGTCGCGCCCGGTGAAGCTCCTCAGGGGCTCGCAGTACTCGGGCACCGCATTCTCCGTCAGCCAGCTGGTCACCTCCTCGGGCGACCACAGCACCACCTCTTTCATCTCGCCGGGCAGCCGGGGCGCCGTCTGGCATGGATCTCAAACAGGGCAGCACTCCCTGCCGCTCCGGCGCGCTGGGAAGCTCCTCCTCGGCTTCATGGTGTCCCGGGAAGCGGTGTGGCCTGAGGCGGGTGCCCGTCTCTGATCCGCTGACAGGAGCATCCGGGCGCCGTGGCACAGCATAGGAGTCCCTTCACTTCATATTCGTGTTGGCATTCTTCTTCCTGGGGAGGAGAGACACCCAAACCCACTCGTTAGGACAGCAGTTCAGCGACAAAGACAAAATTCCCGCAGAAGAACACCCAACATTCCGCATGGAAAAGACCAACTCATTGGAGCTCCAGCCCTGGACACACAGCACTGTCCTTCCCAGGCTTGCTGCTGATTCCGTAAGAGATTTAACACCACTCTGCAGCTGTGGGAAGAATCCTGCCTGCCCTGTAGTTCTTGTATTTTCCACTGGTATGGTCCATGAGACCAGCACCCAAACTCCTCTCACAATCCTCATACTCGTGGATTTAAGGACCTACAGAAGGAATGTTCAGTATTATTCGTGCCAGAAGCCTTTTCTCCCCCTCACAGACTGGTACCGTAGTGCAATGTTTTGCACTAGTGATTGAATATGAAGGCTGGTTTTTGTTCTGCAAGGCAAAACCCACAGAATCCCAGAACGGTTTGGGCTGGAAAGGACCTTACAGACCATCTCATTCCCACCCCCTGCCATGGGCAGGGACACCTTCCACCAGACCAGGTTTGCCCCAAGCCTCGTCCAACCTGGCCTTGAATGCTTCCAGGTGCCATATCTGATGTACCAGGTCACCAACATCCAAAAAGGATGCAAGGATCTACTCTCTTGGCCAAAACACCAGCAGGAAAATCCCATGTCCAAACAGATTAGCCTAAAAATAAAGCATTTAGGTTTGCAGGTGTTTAGCAGCTCTTTGAGGTAAATTTTACTGTTTCCATGGTATACTGCTACAATGAATTGTTTTCTATCAGCTAAAAAAAGGAACCAAATGCTACTTCCCGAATTTTTGAGGCACAAGCAGCAAAAGAGGCTGTGGTCCCGTGGCAGCAAAACCCCAGGTCTGAGGTATTTATTCAACCAACCAACAAAAACTGGTCCTCCCCAGAGCAAAGAGAAGAAACCAGTGAACCCCCTGTCTCCAACCTGCCATCCCATAGACTACATGTGAGAAAGAAAGCAACAGCATGGGGAAAAAAAAAAGTATTTTGAAAAGTCACATCAAGCCTTTATCAGCTTCAGGAATATTTTTAGCCTCTTGCAGGCTACCAAGTGCTCGTGTTTGATTGCAGGGAGCAAAGCTGCGACTGAGAAAAACCAAAATAATTTACCCTACTGGCAAGATTGGAGGTAAAGTGGTTCAGAAGAGATACAGAGCTTTACTCCTGCACAAACATAGTCACAACTGCACACCAATGTATTTTCTGACCTGTTCCCTTCTAAACTCAGCAGGAAACGCAGGGTGCAGTTTTCAATCTGCTTTTCCCTGGAATGAACCATGATGGTTGAGAAAAGAAAGAGCTTTGGAGGAAGGACTGGCAGTACTTTGAACAGGGCACCTCTCCCTGGCCTGGACATGTTTAAATCCACGAAGCAAACAAGAGAGATGAAGATGACTCTTCCACCTTGTGAATATCTGTGTTGTTTTAAAACAGAAGATACAGCTCTATTTATTTCCCTCAGTACCAAGGAAGGCTTTCAGCCACAGATTGCTTCATTATTCAGGTTGTGTTTAGCAAATCAGTGTTTAGTTACAGAGCTCTGAACATGGAAACAGGGCTGAATTATGCATGGTAACCCACATTAGAAGCTCCTACAAGGCTGGCACTGAAGGAGAGCAGCTCAGCTCTCCACCTGCCCATCTCTGTGTGCTCACTGTACTCGTGGTGTCCCAGGGCACAAAAATTCCCAATTAATCCTAACAGACTTCTCCATGGGCTTCTTGTTTCCAAGGATGATGCCTTACAATGCTGCTAAAGCCCGAGTTATTTATTTTTTTAATGCTGTTACAACACCTGGGCTCTTGGTCTGCAGCAGGGCCTCAGCTTCCTGTGCTGTTCCACGGGGACATCGCTGCCTCTCCAAGTTCTGTGGTACAAATCCAGCCTGGCTTTGGGGCTGTCACAGCACCCCGTGTACACCACGAGGGGGAGCAATATTAAACTTTTTCAGATTCCAATCGCTGGAGTGACCGAATCCCAGTTTCCAGGCAAACCCTGAACCATTATCCTCCCCACACACCGGCTTTCTGTCCGCTCCCTGACAACATTCTTAAGGACTCACAGTCCCAAAAGATACAGGATCAAGGGCTGCATTCATCACTGTTTAGGAGCCTGTAGCCAACCTTCAAACTACATCTCAACAGCCAGGAAAGGTTTAGACTGGATAACAGGAAAAAATTCTTCACTGAAAGGCTTGTCCAGCCCTGGTGGCGTTAAAAGATGTGTGGATGTGGCACTTGGGGACTGTGCTTTAAACTCACCCCCAGCGATGTTATTTAAGGTACCACGCAGGAGAATAAAGACTGCTTGACTGCAATTTCTGTGACTTTGTGGATTATGAAACACAAATCTATCTCCTAAGAGTCTTAGCTGGTTTTAAAAACAAGAAATCCCACGTTGCACACGCAGAGGCACCGACATCCAGCCCACCTCGGCCTGGATGGATGGAAGAGGATGGTGTGGGGTTCACCAGGGAGCTGCTGAGCAGAAAAGTTCAGTCCTCACGGCTGACATTTCTGGGAGCAAGTGCAGGTACAATCCCAGCCCGCTGCTCTCACACCACCAGCGTGTAAATCACTATCAAGCACCTCCTGGAAAAGCAGAGTAACTGATACTCATGGGAGGAAGGCTCAGAGGAAACACAATACTCTGCTAAGGACACAGGCCATGGAGCTGGTTTCATTGAGAGTTAAAATGAGGAAAACCAACTGGAATTTCTAACATCACCTACCCTTCAAGCCCCTGTTTCACAGCCTGTCTAAGGGAAGAGAAATAGGCAAAAAAGCTTCTTTACTAACACCTTCCAGCTTGTCACATTAGAAATGCCTCATTCCCTGTGGTGTATCTGTGAAAGCTTCATCAGGTAAGCTTTGCAGAAACTGTACAGGAGAGTAACAACCCTCACTGACCCCCTTGTTCCCACAAAAGGTCTCATCCTCTCCACAAAAGGTGGGGACCAGCGTCAGCTGCTGCCAGGCCACGTCCATGGGCTCAGCTCCATCCCACAAGGATGGGCAAACAGAAGGCTCCCCAGTCTCACATGAGCTCTTTAGGCTGGGCCAGGCCACTGAAACACTCCCTCCATCTGCAGCAGAGATGGCTCATTAAGGAATTATAAATAACAACGGGATTACCACCATAATGCCAACAGCACTCTGACAGTGATGCCGCGTAAAACCGGTATCTCAAAACACTCGGTACAAGACCCAGCAGGATGAAACAACCTCGGCAAGGCCTCCAGGCCCCACCTCCTCGTGTTTACATGACCTTTTCCCCCTGTTCCCAGCAAACACCGAAGTGATAACTGAAAACATGGGGAGTAATTGCCACCACCAACCACTTCAATCCACATGTGTGTGGTTCCAACGCTGTGACCACAGACACCCCGGCAGGTGGAACAAGTATTTCAGAGGGCACCACTACAGCCTTGGCTATCAAGACCTGTTCTCTCCTGCACTGCTTTGCAGAGATGCTGTTGGGCACAAGTACTGAGTGTGGGAGTGACCAACTCATTGGTTAAAGGACAAGATAATCAGCCACAAAATCATCAGCTGGTTACACCTCCACACTTCCAATCATGGAATGGGTTTGGGGTGGAAGGGACCTTAGAGATCATCTTATTCCAACTCCCTGCCATGGGCAGGGACACCTTCCACCAGCTCAGGTTGCTCCAAGCCCTATCCAACCCGGCCTTGGACACTTCCAGGGATCCAGGGGCAGCCACAGCTTCTCTGGGCAACCTGTGCCAGGGCCTGCCCACCCTCACAGATAGAAATTCAATCCCACTATCCCACCTATCCCTGCCCTCTGGCAGTGGGAAGCCACTCCCTGTGTCCTGTCCCTCAATCCCTTGTCCTAAGTTCCTTTCCAGCTCTCCTGGAGCCCCTTTAGGCCCTTAAAGGGGCTCTCAGGTCTCTCTGGATCCTTCTCTTCCCCAGGTGAGCACTCCCAGCTCCCCCAGCCTGGCTCCAGAGCAGAGAGGCTCCAGCCCTCAGAGCATCTCCGTGGCCTCCTCTGGATCAGCTCCAAGATGTCTTTGTCTTTCCTGTGCTAAGGACAAAACCCAGGTCTGGGGTCTTCTTGCAAGCAGAAAGCATTAAGTCTTGCAATTAACTACTGACAAGAGAAAACCACATTCAGCAGCCAGGAAAAAAAAAAAAGACCTCCAAACCAGTTTGTCCATCTCCAAACTCCTCCTAAAACACTTTGAAACTCACCTGAAGACAACCAAAGTCCTCCCAAATCGAATCACGCCTTCCTTTTACTCTCTAAGCTTTGCTGCCAAGGCAACAGTCACTATAGAAATCAGTAAAATACTCAGCCATTTCAGCAAGTCCTCTCCAGCAGCCAGGGAGATTTTCCAATCCTTTCAGAGGCAGTGGGTGTGTTCCACTTGCAACCCCGAGTGCCCTTCCCAAACACCCCAGGAAAGTCGAGTGAACAAGGAAAGTTCACACGAGCGAGGTCCAGGGACAAGCACAGATGGGGGACACAACAGTGACCTTTTCTGCGCCTTGGAAAACCAACTCTGCGATTTGCACCGATTGTATGTGCACACAAGTAACAACCAGGAGAAATCCAACTGCTGTAAGGATTGGAAGACTTAATGCTTTATAAACCAACCCACAAGGGAACTCCCTGACCCCACACTGGTGAGCAGGAGTCACACAGGAGCTCTTGTCCTGCCTTTTTACAGCACAAGAACTGTTAACAGCAGGATCTGAGTCACTGCTACACTCACCTCCCTCCACAGGCATTTTATCATCACCAACAATAACAATGACACCTCAATAACTGGACATCCTGTCCTGGACAAGCACCTCTGCACGCCAGTGTGCAAGGAGAGGGCGATGCCTGCCACAAATCATGTGCTGGACAGCACTAACAAGCTCTCAAGAAATGTTTCCCTCTCTCCAGGGCAGCTTTGCCACCAAACCAGGATCAACCCCTTGCAGAGGTTGCACCACGACCAAGCAAGGGACCGATTTTGTACTGTAAACACAAACATATGCAAATATAAAATAGCTGTGAGTATAAAATCAAAGCACAGGTGGGCTCAGGAGCCACACAGAGCTTCAGGACAGGTTTCCAAGGTTGGCCCCAGATGGAAAACATTGTCCTGCAGACACCAAGTCACAGCAAGGGGAGTTGCTACTACAAAAAGAGGCTGGGATCAATATGCAAAGCAACAGCTTCAGAGAGAAAAAAAAAACCCTGCCTGTGTACTACATAAATCCCTGAGTAGCCCATTTTTTTCTAAATTACTTTATACCAAGAAGGAAAAAAAAAAACCCTCAGCGTGTATTTCCTATCCTAATTTAACAAAACAAGAAAAATCAGAATGAAAATCCACTCACAGGGCGAGATCTCAGTTGAACAGCTCACAACCCGAGCCCAGAGTTCAGCAGCGAGGATTTAAAAACTCAAGTACTTGTAGCACATCTGCATAACCAAACAGCTCATCCCCAGATGGGAACCACCACCAAAATGTCTACAGGGATGTGCTCGGTGATCCAGACCCTTTTTCCCTCCAAACCTGATGAAGCCTCATCCCTTTTTGCTTCTTCAGGAAGTTGAGGGAGGTGGTTCTGCCCTTTTACTCTGCCTCTCATGAGACCCCACTGGAGCTTGGGGCAACCTGGTCTAGTGGAAGGTGTCCCTGCCTATGGAAGGGGCTGGAATGGAACGCTCTCAAAGCTTCTTCTGACCCAAACCATTCTGTGATTCTCTGATTCGAAGCCCTGCACAGCTCTGCTCAACCTTCTTCCTCTCCCTTTCTGCTTGTGGTTGGAAGTAGTGATGGAAACCAGCAAACACTCACAGGAGGCTTCACCCCACCAGCGCTCTCCAGCCAGGAGCAGTTGCTAAGCAGGGCTTTTGTTTTCACAGTACGGAAATCCTGCTTCCAGGGATGTGGGGATGGGGAGGGCAGGGCCTGCCTTCAGTTTAAGTTCCAAACAATTTATTTCACACTGGGAAGTCTCCTCAAACGTGGGAGGGAGTGACAGGCACCAGGCACAGCCACGGCCTTTCTGGCCTCAGCAGGGGTAACCCAAGCACTCATCTCGTTCTGTACTCCATCCCCCAATCCTAATGGCTCAATCCTGAAGTAATTTATCACCTGCAGCACAAGGGGGACCGATATCAGCTGATTTTTCAACAGCTGCCAACAGGAAACCCACCTTCCAAATCACCCTCCAAATGCAAAGGGGTGCATGAAAATATTCACAGACCATCACGAATCCTTAAACGTGAATTAAAACAGGATTTTAGGAAAAGTCTTCTCTGTGAGGGTGAGGAGGCCGTGGCACAGGTTGCCCAGAGAAGCTGTGGCTGCCTCTGGATCCCTGGAAGTGTCTAAAGTCAGGCTGGACAGGACTTGGAGCAACCTGGGCTAGTGGAAGGTGTCCCTGCCCATGGCAGGGGGTGGAACAAGATGATCTCCAAGGTCCTTTCCAACCCAAACCAGTCTGATTTCATGAGTAATCTGCTTAGGCACCAGGATTTTTAACTCTCCAGCAGCTTTCTACAGCAGGATCAACACCCCTTCTCCAGCCCCCTGGTCACAGACAAAAACCCCCCAGGGCACCACAACTCGTGCCGCACTCAAACCTTGCACGTCTTGGTTCTGGACTGGAACAACCCTGAGCGTTCCTGGGCCCTGTGCTCAGGCAGCAGCAAGCTCTGGCCGCCGTCTCCAACACAGCTGAACACACATCCCTGTGATGCCTCAGGATCTGGGTCAGCCAGAGACAGGGAAGAGCTGGAAACAGAGCCCCGTGTCCTCACGCAACCTCCGAGCTGACGCCGTCACTGAACGGCACGGAGCGATGCTTTGCCTTCCTCTTGAGACCATCCAAACCTCCTCACATTTATACACAGACAGAACAAGATCTCCAAAGGAAAATAAATTAAGCTAAAAAAAAAAAAAGGGGGGGGGGCCCAGAAAAAGCAGGGGGGGTTTTCCCCCCTACAGGATGGAAATAGGAAAATAAGGAGAGATTCTATGTTTGCCACACGTTCCACATTTTAACTCAGTGCAGATGTTTGGGGGGGGGGTTGTGAGGTTGGGTTTTTTTTACCTACAGTGACTACCTGGAAGTAATTTATTGTTAGAAAGTCAGAATTGTGGTGAACCTCTGGGAATGTAAGGTGCAGCACAAATTTAAAATAAAAAGAAAGTAGTGGAAACAGGAAGGGAAGTTATGCTCAAGGAAACTGAGGAGAGTCTCGTGACCGACGGTAACATGGCTCTAAAATGCAGACTCCAGCATAATTTTCCAAACCAGTCATGCATATTAGGAAAAGGAAAGCTGGTAGAAACCACAGGGAAAACAGAGCCTCACTGAAGGCTTAAATCAAGTATTTGTCATATTTTTTTAATATTTAGGTTTGTTACTGGATATGTATTAGACAGTAGCCAGACCACAACAGTTGCTTCGTCCGAACTGTCTTTCCCAGAGTTACAAGTAAAGCAGAAGAAAACCAAGTTTACACGGTATGAATCCCAGCCTAGAATAATATTTCCATATTTCATTAGCAATATAAATATTTTATTACTAATATCCTACTTTTGAAGTCCAGATCCAAAAGACTCCCAGCCTCAAGAGTTGTAATATAAATATCTATAGATCCTCATGTGTGATGCTGTTCTCTGCATCTCAGCTGTTACTTCTCACAAACCCACCCAAAAGACCATCAACATTATTCATTTTCAATGCTCTTCCTCTTGGAAAATGAAATAATCCCTGGGTTTGTCTTAATTAATTTAGTTTCATATAACACAATGTTATACAACATCACAAACAGTCAAGATGATTTCTGGTGCAAATAGTCCAAATTTCTGGGCACTGAACAGTCCTCCTCTCTCCAGCAATAACCTGCTCAGAGCTGTACTGTAAATCAAGTATGTCTCTGGAACAGATCTGCATGAGGGAGGGGAAGACCCTTATTGCAGAGTCGGTCTGGAAAAATTAGAAACCCCAGAAAAGAACAGAAAAAGGAGCAAAAAAAAAAAAAAAACCCAAACAACTTGGATTGCCAGCAAGTTACGGGCGTACAACCCACACGATGGGGATTCGTCTGACTGGAGCCAGATCTCCTGACAATTCACATGGGCTGCCCTGGCATCCTCCCTTCCGTGGTTAATGCTCCAAGCAGGAAAAGCCCTCTCAGTTTGCCAAACTCCAGCCACGTTCCTTGCTCTCCCATCCCACGGATGCCAAATCCCTGTGTTTGCACTGGAGATCTGCCACCCTTGGCCTCGGGCTCCATGGCAAGAACACGCTCCAGCAAAATCCACCGCGGCTGGAGACACCAACCCTCCTTCCTCCCCAGCCCAGCCATCCAGGAGCTCCTTCCTCGACAGCAAGAAGGCCAGAACGAGAATGCCAAACAACTCTGTGCCCTACTCTGAGGGGTCCTAATTTTTCTGCCTTTTAGAGGTAATTTTGTGGTCATACCCTGGTGTTTCGCCACTGCCGATGCTGCCACAAGCTCCAAACGTCAGAATTTGGACTCCAGAAACCCAAGATGTTCCTTCCCCCTGTGCTGACAAGTAGCTTTATCTCTGTATCAGACCCCAGATTACAAGGCCACCGACTATTCCTACTCAGCTGCTCCCCATCTGCGTCAGATGTGACGTCCCTGCCACCGATGAGCCCGTGACACCAGCAAATCCTGCTTCAATCTCGCTGCTGACAACAACTGGGCACTGCACCACCAAGGAACAGATATACACGAGCATTCTCCCCGAAACATCAGGCGTTCCTAACATCTTTAATTGACAGATACTCTCAAGATCACAAAACAACACTGAAGACGTGCTCGGTTCCACGCTGACCGCGTGTATTACCTGGTATGGGCCAAACAAGCCACAAGCAGAATCACCTGAAGCCATTTACAGCGTGTTCAAAGTCTGCAAAATAGGTTTTTTGACATTCCTCTCAGCTCAAAGTTATGATCAATTACGTTCACAAACAAGGAGAAATAAGGAAAGATAAGAAACTCTGATCTTGCTGTCCTAACTGTTCTGGAAATTATGAATATTTCAACAGCCACTTCAAAGCCTCAGAAATAAGTTCCTCCTGCAGACACATCCAATTACCTCTGAATTTTTTTTTCTAGTGACACACTTGAGGCATAGGAGATGTGCCTGTGTCACGTTGTCCCAACATCTTTATGGAGATGTCCATCAGCCACCTGGTTATGATCCCAGGAGGAAATCTCCGGCACACTGGCTCTCAGCCATCCTTTCCTCTGCAGGCAGGGCCTCCATTATTTGGCACACTGAACATGAAAGACTGCTGGCTGTGGCACAGATTCACATGCTGAACTGGTAGGATCTCAACACATCAATCAAATCAGTTCAGAAAGTAACCTGTAATTCCAGCCAAACAAGAGAATCCCAGCTGCAGGTACCGGGTAAGTCCGACCAGCCTGTGCTCGGGCCGTGGAATTAAAGCTACAGTTAAAAACAGAACCACAAAATCACACAAATGGTTTGGGTTGGAAGGGATCTTAAAGTTCATCTTATTCCAACCTCCTGACACGGGCAGGGACACCTTTCACCAGCCCAGGTTGCTCCAAGACCCGTCCAACCTGGCCTTGGACACTTCCAGGGATTCAGGGGCAGCCACAGCTTCTCTGGGCAATCTGTGCCAGGGCCTCACCTCCCTCACTGGGAACGATTTCTTCCCAATATCCCATCTAACCCTGCCCTCTGTCAACTTTAAACAAGAACAGTATCTCCCCTTACAAAACCCCCCACCTGGGGAACACTGTCACCCACTCCTTAGCCCTGAAAACTGTCGCAAAGCAACTCAAAACACAGTGCAAAGCTCAGGCAGCAATCTGTTAAACCCTTCACAACCAGAAATAACTGAAAACACTCAAATCAGATGCCTCCTGAGATGATTGGTCATACAATACCTCTTCTCCTGCCGCAGAAGGGATGGAGGGATGTCAAGCTGACACAGCAGGAGGGCACAGCCTCCAGCAAACTTCGCTTACCAGTCTAAACATTTTCTTTTAACTAAAAGAAGGTAAACTGAGTGTTACACCCCACAAAGTGGCTGATGCACTCCTCAGGATCTGGGCTTCCTTTCACTACGCTGCACATTGGGCAGGAGGAATTTACAGCTTGTAGCACCTCATGTCATTCCCTTGATCCACCCCACGGAAGTGTCCACGGCCACGGTTCCTTTATCGAGCAGGTAACAAGCGCAGCTCCCTGCAGGGGACCAGCCACACGCTGCTCACTGCAAACACAGCCAACTGCTTACAGGATTTCAGATGGCCTAGAGATTGGAAAGCCACGTCCACCCTTGGAGAAACAATTTTTAAAAAGTCAGCATTCCAGCGTGGGAAGTCGACAGGTGAATTAACCATTTAATCGACTAGGGGGTGCCCGTGGCTTTGGGACGATGGCTGAGCTCCTGCCTGCAAAAACAAGGCTGGGGCTTCATGGCTGCTGTTACACGAACAGTTAACTGCAATAAGGAGGTGCCTGTTACAGCAGAGAGAACTGCAGGAACCCAGTGGCACAGTTCTCCTTCCAGCACAGAAAGAGGAACCCAAACAAATAAACCTCCCTCCCTTCTGTGGCACGAGCGTCGCGTGACCAACCAGCTCGAGAGGCATCCGGCCCAAGTTTATTTTTCATTATTTCTGGTTGTTAAGTGTGAACCAGAAGAGAGGGACAGAGAGGAGGAAAGATTTAAATCTGCAGTCACGTAGCTTTGTGCAAGCAGACGGGTGAAGCTCAGATTAGCAGGGTATTAAGGGGAGCAAGGCAGGGACACTGATGAGGTGCCGCTCGAAAACAGCCCAACGCTGACCCACCTCCTCTCCCAGATGGATCAGTGCTGGCCAGAAGGAAGTCGTGGCTTCTCTGACTGGTGGGGAAGGATGGGAGATGGTAAGAGAAGTGGAAAAAGCTGCTGAGGCTGAAGCTAAAAGGGGAAAGGCAAAGTAGACAAGGAAGCAGGAGCCACGCAGGAGAGAGTGATGCTCCCTTCCATCACCCTTCAGCAGCAAGATGCAGGAGGCTCGCTGGGAATAAGCCCTTCCTGTAGGTAAAGACCCAGGAGACACATTCCCTGGGGATGGCCAGTAGGATGAATTAGCCCTGCTGGGAATAACAATTCTGCTGATGTTTCTGCTGTGCACGAGTAGGAGGGTTTGGATCTTACAGCACTGCAGAAAGTCATCCAGGCATTCAGATTGGATATTGGGAAGAAATCCTTCCCTTCTCAGGTTGCCCAGAGAAGCTGTGGCTGCCCCTGGATCCCTGGAAGTGTCCAAGGCTGGATGGGGCTTGGAGCAACCTGGGCTGGTGGGAGGTGTCCCTGCCCATGGCAGGGGGTGGCACTGGATGAGCTTTAAGGTCCCTTCCAGCCCAAACCATTCTGGGATTCTGAGCTGGTAAAACCCCACCCAGCCACTCATGGCAGGCTCCACGACCACACAGCACTCCCTCAAGGCCAGGGAAATGTATGTAGGCCTCCTGAGTACATCAGTAACCAAAATATTTTAGGAGTAACAAACAAATAAGGGCCAACCTGCCACAGCTGCTGCTTTCCCTACTCATCCTGTGGTCAGACTTGCTCTGCAGGAGCAAGTGCTCTGACAAGCATTTTACAGGTAAATCCTAAGAACATCTCCAAGATCTTCTAAATCCCAGAAAATACTACATTTTAATAAGAGGCCCTAAAAAATTAAATCTTCCACGTAGAAAGATCATGAAAATTCGTTATGAGCCCTCCAGAAATGCCAGTGCTGCTCCTGCAAGGAACAGAGCTGTTTGAAATGACTACTGATGGGAAAAATAAAAGCACTGTTCTGGAAACAAGAAGACCAAATACTATAAAGTTCACACCAGAAGATACTAAACAGTCACAGAAGTCTGAGTATGGGGTTTGTTGAGGTCTTTTTTTGTTTATGTGGGTTTTAGGGGTAAGGGTGGGCCTACCAGAGATTGCACAGAACACACACACACATGAAATTCTCTTTTAAAAAGAAATAAATTATCTGTCCTCAGGCATTCCAAAACCTTTTTTACTGGGTCTGAAAATAACCTAAATTCACAAATATTTCATGTGGGTGAGGGGATAAAAGTACTGGCAGATATCCTGATGAAATATGCAGCTCACCCTACGTGGCACCACATAATATATAATATATATATAATGGCCAGTCTTCACGAGCAAAGATCCGGGGAAGGTCTTTCCACCTTCCAGCCTGCGCATTGGATTTTTTAGGTGAGACACAGTGTGCAACAGCACTGACAAAAAGACTCTAATTCTTGGTCTTATTTCACATCACCAGTGAAACAATGTAGGGACTGGAATTAATTTCAAAACTTGTGCTGGTCTGGATGGGTCTGAAATGCAGGACACGCCACACATGGCACCATGTAAGCTCAGATTTAATGGGAACACCGTTGATCTCAGCCCAGAAAAGCCACAGTCTCAGACAGCACAAGGATATCACATTCCCATCTGGTTTTAGGATTTCTTGCCCAAAGGTGCAGGACACAGGTTTCCAACAGCAGGGCTGAAGGCTCTCCTTGCTTTCTGGAGGAGCCACAATGAAAGGATCAACATTGAGAAAGCTCCTCAGAAAGGGAGGGACAGCCCCCAGGGAGGGACACAGCGCCAGTCCAAAAAAAAAAAAATCAGGCAACCTGCATCTCCTCAGCTCACTAAAAGCCAGGTTTTGCCAAGTAACCAATTTCCTTACACTCTACATTAAATAAAACATGAGGGGCAGGCAGAGACATAAAATATGAATAAGTAAGCAACAGGCCCTGTTATTGTAGATGCTGCACAAATCATCAAGGACAAGGGACTTGTGTCCCCTAACAGAGGGCACAGAATTTGGGGTCAGTTCACAGGCAAGGAAGTCTGATACGAAGAAGTGTTTCGTTTATAGTTGCCTTTGTGATCTACACTGCCTAAAACCAGCAGACAGCGCTTTGGTTCATGTATTATTTAGTCAGGCCAACTGGGAGAGAGGCAGAATCCAGCCTGGAGACAAACATCAGCTGCTGGTGGTGTGTTCTCCACCCAGCACGGCCCTTGCAATGGGATGGCTGGGCACAGAATCCCAGAATGGTTTGGGGTTGGAAAGGACCTCAAAGCTCATCTCATTCCACCCCCTGCCATGGGCAGGGACACCTTCCACTAGCCCAGGTTGATCCAAGCCCTGTCCAACCTGGTCTTGGACACTTCCAGGAATGGGGCAGCCACAGCTTCTCTGGGCAACCTGTGCCAGGGCCCCACCACCTGTATGGACACTCACTGGAAATTAAGCCAGAATGGCCAAAATGCAGCTCCTGTCAAGACTTCTCTGTGAACCTGCCTGAAGCCATGACAGAGGTTATGAACTGCACTATTAAAACTTGTTGCTGTAGTTTTTTTCCAGCCCTTTCCCAGGCACAAACACAATGTCTTTACAATTTCTAGTGTTAGCAGTTACAATTATTGCTTTGGCAAATTTCCCTTGGGAAGATTAATAGCTACCTAAGGATGACTTGCCCCTAAGCACTGCCATCTCCTTTTTCTACACAGTTTTTATTTCAGGCAGTGGACTGACAAATAACACTCCTGTTTACAACACACAGCATCTTGCTTCTCTTGTATTTGCACCATTTGATGCAAAAGGCACAGCAGCTTTCAGACAACAACCTCGAAGTTCAGTCAGGACAACTGTATCTAGCTGAAAACCACCTTCCACCTTGAAAAACTGGGAACCAACTAATTCCACCCTCCTGCCACTGGCAGGGACACCTTCCACTAGCCCAGGTTGCTCCAAGCCCAGTCCAACCTGGCTTTGAGCACTTCCAGGGATGGGGCAGCCACAGCTTCTCTGGACAACTTCTGTTTACCTATTTTTAAAAGGTACTTATAGACAGGACTTCCTCCCTGTCCCAAAGCTCTGCATAAAACTGGATTTATGGATACAGCCCCATGATTCATCAGCAGAGCACGGTGACAAACTGTATTAGGCTGGAATCTAACAAAATCAGGAAGGAAAAAGAAATCAGGAAGAAAACTCAGGAGTATTCATCTCTAACTGAGCAGGGGTATTTGTTGCCCTCTGGCTCTTTTCCTCCTAATTTTTCTTTCCATCTTCGAAGCATTCACTCTTTCTTCCCTCCTTTCCCCTCCTCCTCTGCGTCTCGTTCCTGTGCCACGTGCCAAACCGAGCGGCACACGCTCCAGATTAATGTTCACCAGGTTTAGGAGAAACTGAGGGGAAGCTGCTCAAACCAGGGCAGTGCCAAAGCACCTCCTGAGGGTTATTTTAGATAGTTATGGTTAGTTATATTAATTATAGTTAGTCATATTTAGTTATTTTAGATAACTCCGTGATGGATGGGCAGCAGCCCCAGCAGCTTCCTCATCCTCCTCCCCCCCACCAAGAGTTTTGAAAAGAAGGAGAATCAGTCTGAAAGGATCCCGAGAACTGCAAATAAATGATGGCCCTGTTCATCAATTAGCTCAGGCTGCAGTGAAATCAAAGTCACAGCGGGCTCTGCAATCACTCAAAATAAACCCCTCCGACAGGATCGCTCCTGCGTTGATGGCTCAATTATGCCTGGGCAGAGCGTTACAGAACATTAAACATTAACAAAAGCCTGAGCCTGGGATACTTTTCTCCCAGATAAATCTAATTCAGTACCCAAGTGCTTTTAGCTTAAATAACCCTGAATTACGGGATCAGCTCTTTTCCCACCTTTCCCTCACAACCTGCAAAGGCCAGGCCGCCGCACACAGGGAGAGGTGTTTGCAAACAGTCCCTCTGCCAGATTGTTGTACTTTTATCATTTAAAATACATACGGTTTGCCAGAGAGCTGTTGATGTAAACTGAGTGGCTCAGAAATCAAACCAGGGGCAAACTGTTCCGCTGGGCCATGAGGGTTCACTGTGACCTCCTTAGGAGGGCTCCTTCGCTCCTCTAAAATCCTGTTCCCGGCACTTCTCCACTCCTCTGTTCCCAGGAAACAGTTGCACCACTTCTGTTTCCTGACACTGCAAGCAGAACCACGAACACAAAGCAATGCAGCAGAAAGCTGCTTTCATTTCTCATTTGGCTTCTGCAATAGGAATTCACCTCTCACAGCTTCAGGTTTGCCAGGACTAGAAATTCCCTCACCACCTGAAGCCTCTCTCCACTCCGTCTCTGCAACTGTACTGACACAAATCCAAGTTCCTCAAGGCTTGCCCAGGTCACATCATAGAATTCTAGACTGGGTCTGGCTGGAAGAGACCACGGTGGGGATCTGCTCCCACCTCCCTGCTCCAGCAGGGCCAGCCCAGAACACACGGCACAGGAGTGTGTCCAGACAGCTCTGGAATATCTCCAGTGAGGAGACTCCACACCCTCTCTGGTCTGTCCTGGGTCCCTGCCCAGCCAAGAAGTTCTTCCTCCTGTGCAGGTGGAGCTCCCTGGGCATCAGTTCCTGCCTGTGGCTCTCGTGCCATTGCTGGGCCCCCGAGCAGAGCCTGGGCCATCCTCTGCCCCCTCCCTGCAGCCCCTGCCAGCCATGGCTGAGGGCCCCTCTCAGGGGGTGCTCTGGAGGCTGAACAGCCTCAGCTCCCTCAGCCTTTGCTGCTCCCAGAGATGCTCCAGCCCTTGGGCATCTCTGGAGGGGAGTCACCTTCCAGGAGCTCCCTGTCCCTGCTGTGCTGAGGAGCCAGAGCTGGGCCAGCCCTGCAGATGTGCCTGCCCAGGGCTGGGCAGAGGGGCAGGATCCCCTCCCTGCCCTGCTCCAATGCCCCCCCGGTGCCCCCCAGAATCCCATTGCCCTCCCTGTCCCCAGGACACGTGGCTGGGCAGGCACAGCTGGTTGCCCAACAGGACCCCCAGGTCCTTCTCCAGCAGGTCCAGCCTGTGCTGCTGCCTGGGGTTGTTCTTATTTGTTGCTTTAAACCCACGTACAACACCCAAACACGTTACAGAACAATGCCAGGATTTAGGTGGGGTGTGACCAGTTCGGAACAGACAAACCAGCGTCCCCAAAGCAAAGCAGGTGGCTGAGATGAAAAGGGAAAATTTCAAAACACCAAAGGAGTTAGAAATAATAAGGAAGAAACCCAAAGAGCTGGGAAGTCTAAGAAACTGAAATCAAAGTTGCACCAAAACTCACTGGCTGGTCGCCTTCCTACTAAATCCCCCTCACCCCTGATGCTTAATAAATCAACAATTCCAAAGCGTCAGCTTTTCCAACACAAATATAAATTGGAGTCAACTGGGTTCAGCTTCTTGGTTTCAAAAAGGTAATAAACTGTAACAGTCCATGTCCATCCTTCCTGGTGAAAAATCTGCTTGACTGCTAAAGTGATCTCAAATTCACAAGAAAACAGTATTTATCACTGGGACCAATGAAACAGTGTTTATATATATATATATATATATCACTGGGACCACTGAATTTTTACTCCTGGTTATGAAAAGCAGCCCAGTAATCCATGAGAAATCATGCTGAAGCATTTTGAAACTTAGAACTCAGTAAAACCACCTGCTTGTCTTCAGGATTCTTGTCCCGAGGCTGAAAGAGCAACTTCAGCTCTTAAATTCACTTTTAAAAGACAGACTCATTCCAGGTAAAGGTAAAATCGGACCTGACAGTAAATTCCACTGAGCTCTGGATAGGCTTTTATCCATAGCTCATACCCACAGCCCCTTGAAAAGAGTAAGGGCTGTTTGTCTTCAGGTTATCTGCCCAGGAAAAGTGCTGTTACAGGTTTCCTGAACTAAACATTACATAGCTAAATGTTCTTTAGTTATGTTGATGACACATCCAGGATATCTGAAATCCCCCTGGATATTTCTTTCCGAACACTGAACAGGATGGATTTCTGGTTAATGATGGGAGTGCTACAACAACAGGAGCAGCAGGACAACTCCCACTGCTCTCAAGGCTGACAAAGAGTTAAAAACAAAGGGAAAGCAAATAAAAATGAACTGAAACCCCTAAAACCAAAGGGAAAAAAAAAAAAAAGGCAGCAGGAAAGAAACATTTCAGCAAAGAATGGTTTTCCTAACTGGATTTTGTCCTTGTTTTAGGGAAGGCAACAGAAAATACAGCAGAAGTTACAAGGACCAGCGATAACCACAAGGAATAGTGATAAACTCTGAAGAGCTGCTGACAAGACACTGTACAGTGCCCGCTTCCTAAACCCAACACTTAAAAAGCTCCCAGCTTCCACAGCACAAGATATCTACCCCCTTGGCTTGTCTGTTGGCTCTTTCTCCTGACACTTCACACGCTTATTGCAAAATAAAGTCTCTTTCCAGAGCGCAGCGTTACCGAGCAGGACGTTCGCAGTCAGTAAATGGAATTACTCCCCCAGTAATTTCTGTGGGGGTTTTTTTCCCCCCCAAGTAGAACTCTCCCCATAAAATATGAACATGAACAATCCAAGCAGCAAAGTAAATCTCCTTAAGGCTCTTCTTGGGGAGACTGAGAATTAGCTCAGCTGAGCAGGGCTGTGATTTCAGACCCGACCTTTCCGACAGGAGGCTTTCACGCCGCTCACCTGAACTCAGCTCCAGCGCACCTGGACTCTCTCACCTGCACCAGCAGAGCTTCCCAGAGGCTTCCCCTCCTTCCTGCCTCGTATCCCCCACGCTCCTCTGCTGTGCCCGGGCGGAAAAGCTGCTCTTTTCCTGGTTTTCCGCCGGCTGCGCAGGCACGGAGGCAGGAGCCAGTCCTTCCCCTTTCGATGGCAGCAGTGAGTTGTCAGAGCAGCTCGGCCGCGTGTTGAAACCCTACCTCGAATTTCCTAATCTGCCTTTCTATTTTTAACCAGAGCCACTCCCCCCCACCCCCCACCTTCTCTGCCATGCAGACAGCTGGAGACAGAGAGCTCCATCGGGCCAGTTTTCCCGGCAAAAAGTCATCCCCAGGCCAGAGGCAAGTGCACCAGGGGGAGCAGAGACACTCCCAAGGCAGCGGAGAGGGAACGGGGCTGTTTGTCCCTTCTCCCTGTCCTCTGTGGCCACAACAGCTCTTACTGAACACACAGTGTGGTTAACCTGGTTGCCTAAAGGCCCATCGCTCTCCTGGCTCAACTAAACTGGCTGAGATCCCAATCAGCACGTCTTGTCCCTAAAATCTGAAAGGAGAGAGGCTTAAACAAAGAGCCAGAGAGTGGACTTGGCTGCCCAGGCCAGAGAGGGAGGGACCACTCCGCCTTCTGCAGGCCAGCGTTTACCATCTGAAACAGCACTTGAGAGCACTGGCTGGGGTGTCCCCAGTGCAGAGATCTGCTTCCACAAACTCAACACCTCTGGGGGAAAGGTCTGGATTCACCTCCTCCTGCAGGTCTGGGTATCTCCTCCCCCAAGCGCTTGGTATTAGGTGTAACCCAGACACACGGCAAACCCTCACGTGGTGGAACAGCTTTAAAAAGCTCAGCTTTAAAAAGCTAATGTGCAGCCAGGCTGTAAAGTTAACCAAGCAAAAAGGGCACTTTCCTGAGCAGCAAGAGCAATTTGGAGCTTTCCCAGGTGGCTGGAAAGCTGGGCACACAGAGCACAGGCTGTGCAGAACCGCACCAAGCAGCTTTGGGGGCTGAGGTTTTCTTTACAGGGAGGTCCAGCCTTCTGAGCTCTGCTCTCAAAGGTCTTATTAGGACCATCTGAGATGCCCAGCAGGACAAGAAAGAAAGTCTTGTAGGACACCAGGCAGACCTGTGGATAAGACAGCCAGGTTGAGAGCTTGACACCTACACAGACACAGCTTGGGGAGGGCAAGGCACAACTGCAACGCTGATTCAGGGAGCTCGGAGTTCAGCTGGAAGTTTTGAGTCATGCTCTTGGACGTGGCTACCTAGAATAGCTTAAGCCCTTCTTGAGCCCTTTTTTTTTTTCTTTTTTTTAATTCAGGCAATGGTTGCAAATATCACAAATGAAGCTACTTTTGCTTTTCTTCATGTGCTACATATTTTCTATAGCTCAAGTTACTTGCATGAAGTCGACTCACTGCAAACACGATCGATCAAAGCGTGAAGCGAACACAGACAGGACTCTGCAGACTCCAAGTACTCAAACACCACAGGGAAATCCATTTCTTACGTGCCTAAGAAACAAAAGCCAGCCCAAACAGAAGGCTGGTGTGGAACTGAGCACAGCAAGACCCACAGCCAATCTTCCCAGCTCAGATTTGAATCACAGGATCCGGGGAAACAAACCCGGGGAGTAAACCAGCCCATCAGCCATAAACCAGTTAAAATCAAGTTTCATTAATGAGTTACAGTATTTACAGGTAAGTGAATGCTATGTTTCCCCTTTGCCTTAGCTGGAGCTGCTCTCTCAGGAAAAAGAGCACAGGGAGCAAGTCCTCTCCCATCATTAATCCACTGGACAACGTGACTTTATTAACCAGCACAGAAACCAGAGCAGCAGCAAACACCCACACACGAAACCGAGACCTGCAAGCAATTTCACTTCTTACCTCCTGGAAAACAGGAGTTTCAGGGGCAAGAAACCTCTTTAGCAGCTTTTCCAAGCACCTGGTCCGTGGGTTAATGATTTACCTGACAGCGCTGTAAGCAGATTAGTTTTGATAAGAGCGGTTTTGTTATGGTTTGCTTTCCTGCCTTTGTCTGCGTAACCAAATCAACTCACAAACGAAGGAGGCAGAGCAGGAAGAAATTCATACTCCTCTAAGCTTGCTTACCCCATCCTGCTTTACAAAAACATTTTTTTTATGGACACACATGCCCATATGCACACACAGAGACTGAAAACCAACGCCTGGAGTAGCTCTGGTGCGTGTGCATATACACAAATATACGTATCCAAAACACACAAAGATGTGTTACTGCAGCAGTTTGTTTAGTTCCTTCCCCAGAAGAAAAAAAAAAAAAGATAAATGACTCATCACTATAAGTCTATTAGAAAGTTTCCAGATTAAAGCATTGTGTTCCAAAGAGGTTTAGGATGAGAAGGAAAGGCGGCTGTGCCCGAAACACACAAATAGGATCACAGCCCATGGAAAGGCTCTGCTGCATATCCGAGGCAAAGCTTAGGGATAAAGGGCTGTTCCTCTTGCTGCAGCACCTTCAGCTCACCAAGAGGATTTCTGTGGTTTCCCTTTGACTCACTGGGCTCTTCTCCACACCCAGGGCCACCCTCCTCTAGAAGCAAAGCATTCAGGTTTTTGGGCAGCGGGTGACACGCAGGGCAGGCACAGTCACGTGGCACTGCCTTGGTACAGCTGCTACAAAACCTCACAGAAAGTCTAAAACACCTTCTTGCTCTTACTGTTTCATAAACCCTCAGTGCCTGACTCCGGACACAATTCTGGGGGACAACACTGGGGTACTCACTGCTGTCCCGGTTTTTAAAAAAAACGAACTCAAGTTGAACTAAAAACTAAGACTAAACCCAAGCAGTAAACAAGACAAACCACAAGCTTAACTGTCACTTTAAAAGAAAAAAAAAAAAAAAACAACAAACACCCAACCAAAAAGCCAACCAAGCGACTCCCCAAAAGCCACTTTGCAGATCTTACTGTATCCAAGTCCTTCTGCTCCCAAAACACAGCCCCCGGCCCTCCAGCAGCAGCCAAACACGCCTTTTAACTAAAACGGGATCATCCCGAGCCGGAGAGCAACTCACTCGTGGAAACCGGGCAGGGGATGTAACAGCACAGCCAACTTTTCCTCCTCCCAGCTGCCAGCCAGACGCGACGCTCCCGGCAGGAGGAGGGAGAGGGAGAAGCGGAGAAGCCTCTTGGAGCCGAAGCGTTTCGCGGGAGAGCAGCTGGCGGAGCCCGGGATCTCACCCGAGGATCTCACCCGAACTTCCTTCGCTCGCGTCAAAAGTTGCCTTTCAGCTTCCCCGTGGCCGGGCTTCGTCAGAGCTTCCCTTCCCGCTGCTCCCCGGGAAGCGCCTGGAAAGGGAAAGCGGGAGAGGTGAGCGGTGCACCGGAGGCGACCGAGCGAAATCCCTCCTTGGCATCACCCTCCCTGTGCGTCAGCAGGGAGAGGAGGGGGAGGAGGAGGAGGAGGAGGAGGAGGAGGAGGAGGTGGCTGGGAGTGCCAGCACGGCCACAGGGCTGCAGTTTCCAGCTGGTGCAGCTCCTCAGAGCAGCACGGGGTCCTACCAGCAACTAACACCTAAAACGGGAGGGATTTATCCTATAAATTCAGGTCTGTCAGTCCCTGCCGTGTGCAAGGAACGCCTCGAATCGGTGCTACTTTTGAAAGCCTCCCGATGACACTGCGAAGCTGAAAGTGGCAGTGCAGGGAGGAAGGATTCATTTTCCCAATACACATAAAGACCAGATGTTAAGTCCTACCCTAAAACCAAAAAACCTCTGCAACAACAAGAAAAAAATAAAAAAAGTGGTATTTCCCCACACTAAAAGGAAACCAATGAATTTCCCTAAGCTTCCAACAAAGTTTCTGGCTATATCCCACTGCTTGCCACCAGTAGCAGATTCCCTGGCCAGGCAGCATCGCCAGTATCCAGCCCCTACCCCAAAAAACACAGCGAGGACTGGAAGCACAGAGGTGCTTCCTGCACAGGTACAGTGGGAGAGGACTGTGCCAAGCATCCCAGGGGATGGAGCAGAGGATATCTGCTGACCACTGCCCTTGGGACAGCAGGGAGTTCGTGTAATTGAGGACAAAACCACAACACAGAGCAGGCTGAGTCACTTGTTGGAAAGACTGATGGGATGAGCAGCGCTGCCAGGGTGTTTTCCAGCAGCTTACACGGGAGCGAGGACTGCACGGAGCCCGCTGGCTGCAACAGAGATCCTGTCCAGGAGTGAGGTCAGAGGCTCAGGGAGCAGCCTGATCCCACCCCATAGATGAAATCATATGGAAAAAAACCCCAAACAAACAGGCACCAGCAGGAACAAACAGCAGCATCAGGTTTTCTGAACTCCATCCCAAGAGAGGGAGCCTGCTGCCAGGAATACCGAGGAATCTGCGGAGCCACACCGAAGAAACGCGGGGTGGAAAAAGTCTTTTCAGCAGCTGTGCAGAGAAATCCTTCCACAATCATCTTGTCACACAGAAGACAGGGATTTTTAAGGAGTTTTCCAGGTTTTCTTAATAGATCCACGTCCTTGTTCCTAACACATGGGGACAGACAGTTATCCAATGCAACGTGTTCACCATTAGCTCCTCTATGAAGTCCAGAAGCCTAAAAATGGTCCATGGTCAAGCCCAACTCAGCCCATTTTATTGCAAATATGAGGAGAGATGGGAAGTGTGGATGAGCCACCAGTGAGCTCCCCATGCTCTTTTTCCAGGGGTCTTTTAGTAAGTGAGCCCTGCAACACTCAACAGATGCATCTGCCTGACCTCGCCCTGCTTTCCAGGAGGGATTCTGGAACAAAACTGGTGATTACTCATTACCTAAAGATTTCTGAGATGTAACTCCATCATTGCCAATTCTGTAAATCCCTTCCACTGAGGGCAGATACAAGAAATTGAAGCATTAATTGGAAAAGACACTGCAGGCCACGGATTCCTCGTTGTGCAGCGTCTGCTTTGGGGCATCACACACATCATGGGACAGCAGAAGTCACCTGGTAAGCACAGAGGCCAACCTAATGCCTCACTTCTGACAATGACTGCCTTCATATTTGACAGAAACGCTCTTTTGTTACTCCAGCTGATCTTATCTCGGCATTATTTCCCCCCCCTTGCTGCAGGACTGTGTGAGTTCAGCGACCTCAAGGCACGGTAACAAAGCCAGCCCTGTTTTCCCACGAGTCAGGAGGGGCCAGAAGGGAGAACAGAGGACAGTTTGACGACTATTACAGGTAATTAAAAGCAAGTTCTGGGAACACATTTTCAACCACGAGCCATTTCCACGCTGCATGTGTCCAGACAGATACAACCTAACACCCTGTAAAGCCCTAAACAAATAGAAACACAATGAACTCTTCCCACAGGACGTGCAAAGAGGTGGTTGGGTTGGTTTTTTTTTTCCTCCTACACAATTCAGCCAGGACATATTTAGCCTAAGGGCTGAAACAGAGGACAGCCTGAGCTGCTGACATCATTTTCTTTCTATAGGACTGAATATCTGGGAGCGCTGCTCTCACTCAGCTCAGTGCCTGTTGCTCTGTTTCATCTCCACCTTCCCACACTGCACTTCAACAGGAGAGTGACAGTCACCACAAAAACCCCTGAAGAGGAGGGATGGTCACCAAGTGTTGACCTGCTCGCTCCTTTCCCCATCATGACACGAACAATGTGACACAACACCAGATCTGGGGCTGATTACTGGCACTGAAGAGAAACAGAGCTACTACCAAGCTCCAGCACTGATGTTTATCATTCAAGCACTGGCAAGAGAGCATCCCCTCAAAAGCCTTGCTGGGGAAAGGCTGTCCCTGCCTGGACAGCTTAAAACCTACCTAAACATCACAACAAGTCAGATTATATCGAGCCCACTTTTTCCCTACCCATCAGTGAAGAAACTACCCATTAGCAGATGGAACTCAGCACTGAAGGTGGCAGGTAAAACCTAATGCAAGTATTAAAAACTGCTCATGATTACAGAATCACAAACATTTAGGTTGGAAGAGACCTCCAAGACCACCGAGTCCAAGCTGTGAACAAATTCTCTTTCAGGGAGAAGCAATTTAGCCTTAACCACAAAGTGACTACCTGCTCACTCAAAGGAAACAAATCCTGTTGCTTATTATTTACAGCGAGTTTATTATTCCTTCCAGCTGCAAGTTGAGTTTTTAAATCAATTTGTTTGAGCTGTCTTTGCAGAGAAAGTACAAAAAAAAAAAAATCGAGGATGCTGCTAGAGTTTTAAACAGCTTTGGCAGAGACCTTTCAGCACATTTGCTTCATGGTCCAGAAGTCAGGGAATTCCAGAATGGTTTGGGTGGGAAGGGACCTTAAAGACCATCTTGTTTCAACCCCCTGCCATGGGCAATGAAGCCCTTTTTATTCAAGATTTAAAAATACACACCAGGGGAAAAATAAAAAAAAAAAGGCATGCAGTGGACACCCCCAAAATATCTTTCCTACTGAAAAATAACGTGACTATTTACTATTACACATAAAAATGATTATTTCACCTGTATAACAGCATTAATAGCCATTAGAGCTTCTTAAATGCAAGGTTGTCAATGGACAGTTGCTTTGGAACTTAAAAAAAAAAGCCATTAAATTGACTTTAATGGGGTTCTGATGGATACAAAAAAACATTTAACAGTTGAGTTTGAAATCTATGAAGTATTATCAAAATAACTTCCAGAAGTGCCAGGTTAAGTGCTTAGGTGTGTTTGATGACACAAGGGGAGATTCCAGAGTGCTGATGTGCTCATCAGCTCCAGCAATTAAGATTCCCAAGAGGAATGCTGTGTCATGTAACGTGTGACTCAGAGAGCAACGTCCGGAGGAAACCACGCTCCTCTCTCTTTTCCTATAAAAAGCTCAGCCTGGTCTCGAGTTGAACTGAGTTCCCTGAGCAGAATCCCTCCTGTTTCAGCATCACTTGCTCGAGCACGTGTGTGCCAGAGCGAAGGTGTATTTTAAATCCCCGGCAAAAAGCCTGGCAGCAAACCAAGAGCCTCCAGAAGAGAAAAAAAAGCAGCTGGAAACTCCCCTGCTCCTCCTTCCTTAAGAAATAGTTGGAACACGTGTTTGTAACTCTGACCTCCAGTCACAGGGCTGTGTTGCGACAGCTCTGAGGGATCACACACACCCCACTCCCCTTCCTCCCTGTGACTGGAACCTGGAAAAAAGGATGGCAGGAACAGCACTGGGATCCCCACACATCCTGGAGCTCCACCAGGATGCCGTGCTGTCGGTCCACACAAGCAGCTTCTGGAGTTCTCCTCTGACCTCTGTCAGTGACAAAATCCACCACTTGGCTCATCATCACATGTGCTTCTCCCCCTGCAGGGCGTGTCCAGCCTCCTGCTCTTCCCGATTCAACACCAGAGGTTGACCTTTAAATCCTCGGAGAAACACCTGGATCGCCCCAAGGGTGGCTCTGAACACCTGACACTGCTCCAAAGGCCAGAGCAGAGGAGGAAAACACAGGGCCACGCTGGAATGGCACCTCACTCCCACACATACCCAGTTCAAAGCAAGTGTTTAATACCTCATTTTACCTGGAAGAGCAAAGCTTTCCATAGAAGAGGAAAAACAGACACCCTTTTCAAACTCACCCACTCAACTAAAAGGACTTTTTTTTTTTTTTCCACAGGGCAGGGTGTTATTCCCAAGGGACTGCATCCCACTCTCAGCTTGGGATGTGCCACTCCTATTCTCTGATCCACTTATTTTGTCCTCTGAGAAGTCTCATTACCAGGTTGTGTTAAAATCCTCTGGTTAAAGAAGTCGCAGCCTCAGAATGCCAAATTTGGGAATATTTCTTCCAAACCCAAAATTTCAACCCAAAGGCCTCTGATTACAGATTGGATCCCCACCAAATGCTGTCATGGGACATGGACTGGTGTCCCACTGTTTTTTTCCATTAAAACAGTGAATTCCTTCGCTATTTGCCCCACACCTTGCCACAAGGCTGCTGGGTTTGTACACAAATCAGGTGTGCTCTGGCTTCTTTAAAGCCTTTGACAAACCAAGCTGGCCATTCCCAGGGGATGTGGCATGGAATGACAGATGCCCAGCTGCTGCTGTCACCAAGGACCTTCCAGAGAAACTTGCTTGGTTTAAGTAGGGCTTTGCTGATGCCATCTCTGGCTCTTCAAAGGAATTTTTTACTAATCTGAAAGGATCTAAAGGAAACAACACTTTCCAGTTGAGCAAAATTAGCATTAAAAAAAACAAAACAAAACTCAACCAACCAGAAATAAACTCAGCCAAAAACCAAAAATTAAAGCAAGAGTTTACACAGGAGGATGTTTCCTGCTAGAGGTCAACGCCAGGGCCCGAGGAGGGTGGAGGCTTTTTCCTGCTAAAAGTAAACTAATTCTCCACATCCTGAGTGTTTGTTTGCACATCACACCCGGGGCACAAAGCACAGAGAATCCCACAGCTTCTTGTGGCACCTCAGCAGGATGTTTACTATCCCAAATACCTGACCAGCACTTGCTGCTCCTGCCAGGAGGATCTCTTACACCCAGGCCACTCAAAGACTCTGAAGACAAAAACATTGATTAATCCCTTCCTCCAGCTCCCCTTTTTCCCTCTTGTGTAACGGGAAGTCGATATTCACAGGTTAAACAGCCCTGACACACCCACCCATCCAATACCTTTCTCATTAACAAGCAAGATGTGGGTTAATATCGCCAAGCAGGGCTTCAAATATCCACTTGCTCCATCCCAAGGACAAACAGGACACAACAGAAGCAATCAGGAGAGCTATTTGTGAGGGCCACAGGGTGTTGCATTCCCAAAATCCTCGGGAATTTGGTGCTTTGCACGCGGGGGAGTCGCGTGATCCCAGCATTCCAACACACACCCTCTTCTTGTGACTTTAAAGTGCCACGAGTTCACCTGGGTTCAAAGTATGACCAGGTGGATTCAGAGCTGGAAAGAGGAAGTGATGCTCAGGAAGTTGGAAGCATTAATCCCAAAAGGCTCAAAGGGCTTACTGGGGAAGCATCTTTACATGTCCCCTCATGCCTATCCCAAAAAAGAGGGAACAGACAGAAATGCCACCACAGACATGGGCTAGTTTTGGTATAACTAATATAAAAATCTATAAAATCTAACTGTACTTTTATCTAACAATGATCAAAGTGCAATAAAAACCATTCCCAATCCCTATTTTCAGGCACTGGCCTGTTAGACTTTATTTTTATAACCCTGACCTTCAGTCTAATTTATTCCTAAAAGATGTTCAAGCATCAGTTCTGCGTAAGCAATAAAAATAACAGCCTGTTCCTTCCACCAGGACCATTTAAACTTTGCTTCCTAACACATATACCCCTTCAAAAATTCAGCATTCACTGAAATCCCAACTCACAGTATTTGTTACGTGGACACTTCCCTACAAATACCTGAATTAGGTGTCTTTGACTACAATGCCAAGGACTAACTTGAGCAGGGACCTGAAAGAACTTCATCCTGCTCCCACCACAGCCAAGTCTCAGCAGCTTTGACCTCAAAAAGTTTGGATTGGAAGGGACCTCATCTTGTTCCACCCCCTGCCATGGGCAGGGACACCTTCCACCAGCCCAGGTTGCTCCAAGTCCCATCCAACCTGGCCTTGGACACTTCCAGGGATGGGGCAGCCACAGCCTCTCTTCTCCCCAACTCTATTTACAACATAAATAAACGATGCTGTAGCATACACAGAGCAGCCTAATCAAGCCATGGTCAAACACCTTTCCCCTGGCATTCAACAAATATCTTCTGGCTGGAATTGACTGCACTCACACATTCCTGTCCTCGGCACCAGCCACAACACAAACATCAGGTACGTGTTTTCAAACCCCAGAACCTCAAAGCCCCTCCTTTCAGAAGCACAAACAAGGGGAATCACTCTGCTTGAAACCAACCTCAGAGGGATGGGGAGCTGGCTGGAGAATGTCCAGAGGACTCCATGAAGATGCTCCAAGAGCTGGAGCCCCCCCTGCTCTGGAGCCAGGCTGGGAGTGTTCACCTGGAGAAGGGAGGGAAGGATCCAGGGAGACCTGTGACCTAAAGGGGCTCCAGGAGAGCTGGAGAGGGACTTGGGACCAGGGCCTGGAGGGACAGGACAAATGGGAATGGTTTCCCACTGCCAGAGGGCAGGGTTAGATGGGATACTGGGAAGAAATCCGCAATTAGGGTTAACAAAAATGCAATTCTGTTATGAGCCAAAAATATCTAGTAGGGGAGTACAACAGGGTGAAAGTAAATACCTGGATTTTCTAGAGAGGCAGACTTGCTTTCTTCCCTGTTTATTTACACAGGACTCTTGGATTTGCTCAGGGATTGGCATCTCTGCAAAAATCCAGTGCTCAAACACGCTCAGCTTCACACTGAGCACTTAAAAACCTTGAAGTGTTACTTTTTGTGTCTTCTACAGCTCACAAGCAGCAAAAAGTAGCAAATGCAGCTTCAGACCTCAGGAAACTCGCCCTCAACCAAAAGTAAGTGCCCTTAATTCTGCCAACTACCCCACAAGCACAACACAGATTACTCAGCCTACACCTTCATAAAACCGCCACCCAAATTATTCGAGATTCAGACCAGGCACGATAAAAACAGAGAGGCTGGAGAAAGTTTCAGAGCCAGAGCTCCGAACTGCTCAGAAAGCTCAAGGTAAGCCGAAATTCAGGTTCGCTGCAGTGCAACCACAATATCTGGGGAGGGGGCTTGGGGGAGAGAAGGCAAAGCCTCTCTGCCATCCCCCGACGAGGGGGGACAGCAGCCCCCCCAGCTCCCATGCTGTAAATGCAAGCAGCTGGTGAGACAAGCCCTGCTGGGTTATTCAAGAGCCGTCTGTCCTCAAGCCTGGAGGTTTTTTTTCAGCGACTCATTTCACAGGTCTAAAATACAGCCCCAGCGTTTGGCACCTCCACCCCCCCCCGGAAAGAGAAGTTCACAGGTTTTTTTTTTTGAGGGGGGGGGGGTGTTTGTCACCGGATTAGTCAAACAGAAAAAGGCCATTTACCTTCACAGGCTCCCCCCTGTCCTTCCTCCCAGGGTGATCGTGGGTTTTTTTGTGACTCTCCAGGCCTCCCTTCCGACCAAGAGGAGAAGAAAGAAAGAACCGCTTTATCCTGCAGGTTTGGTTTCGCTTTGGCTCAGACGGAGATGATTTTTTTTTTTCCTCCCAAAGCAAACACTCCTGCAACGTCACCGGGGATATAAATAGCCAGAGGAGAGAGAAGGAGGGAGAAACAGCCCTTCTGGAGAGACTCGGTTACATGAGGAAAGACGTAAGTAAGGGGAATATCAGACAGAAATAAAGCCTTTATTTTCCTGAAGCTGCATGCACAGCGTCCACGTGAACACTACAGCCAGGCCGGGCGATCCAAGAGGAATGTTGCGTCCATCTAATAATAACAGGGAGGTTCTCCCACATTCCAGGCCTTTGCCAAGGAGATGTCTGCTATTCCTGCCATCCTGGCAGCTCACACACACTGCTGAGTGCCCAGCTGAGCTCCAGGAAAGCCTCCTGCACCCACACAGCCTAAGGCAGGGACAGAGGCATGGGAGGGGCTGCAGGGTGTTTGTCCAGAGAAGCTGTGGCTGCCCCATCCCTGGAAGTGTCCCAGGCCAGGCTGGATGGGCCTTGGGGCAACCTGGTCTGATAGAAGCTGTCCTTGCCCATGGCAGGGGTGGAATTAGTGGTAGATCTGAAGGTCCCTTCCAACCCAAAGTGCTTTGTGATTCCATAGGGAAAGCCCCGATACCATTTTTGGGAGGCTGCACCCCTGGGTGCCTCTCTGAGTGCCCTGCAGGCAGCACAGGAAAGGGGCAGGAGGTCTGACTGCACCTACAGGGCTCCAACCTTTGTGATCCCTGAGACATGGTGAGATAAATCGTGAATCATACACCTGGATGAGCATCTGGACACACAGGTCCTTCAGGAAGAGCAGGATGGGTGCTCTTGGGGGACTTCCACCGCCTTCGTATCGGCTGGAGGGACAACACAGCACGGCAGAAACCATGGAGGAGGTTTCTAGAGTGCACTGATGGCATCTTCCTAACACAGGTGATGCAGGAGCCACCGAGGAGAGGAGCTCTGCTGGACCTCAATCCTTACAAACAAGCTAGAAATGGTCAGGGATGCCAAGGTCCTTGGGAAGCCTTGGCTGCAGATGGTGGAGTTCAGGACTTGGAGAGGAAGGAGCTGGGGGAAAAGGCTGCATCATGGCCCTGGATCTTTAGGAGAGGAGACTCGGGCACCTTCAGGGATGTGCCTGAAGAATCCCACAGGCTACAGCCTTGGAGAGGAAAGGGGCCCAAAAGAGCTGATGGATACTGAAGGATCACCTCCTCCAAGCTGAAGGACAGTCCATCCCAACACGCAGGTGCTCAAGCTGGGCAGAGCCAGGTGCAAAGTGCAGCAGGTGATCCAGGAGGAATCTGGGAACACTGACCACACAGGGAAGGAGCTAAGTGAGCCAAAGCACACCTGGAATTGAATCTGGCAAGGGATGTGAAGGCTGACAGTAAGACCAACCTTCAGGAACTGCAGGCCAGCCCCTGAGACCACACGGAAGTCCAGACAAGGAAGACTTACCCTCAGTAGAAGAGGATCAGGTTAGGGAGCAGTAGCCTGGACACACCTCAGCCCATGGGACCAGATGGGATGGAGCCAGGAGCGCTGAAGGAGCTGGCTGGTGTCAGTGTGAGGTTACACTTGAAAATCTTTGAACAGTTATGGTGATCAGAAGGGGCCCCTGAGGAGTGGGGGAAAGCAAACATCCCTCCAGCCTTCAAGAAAAGGAATGGCAATGGATCTGAGAAACTACAGGTCTGCAGCCTTACTTTGTACCTGGGAAAGAGCAGCTAATTCTGGAAAGCACTTCCAGTCACTTCAAGGACAAGAGGGTGATCAGGAGCAGTCAGCACGGATTTATGAGGGGGAAGGAAATCACGCTCCATCAGCCTGACCTCCTCCTAGGATGGAACAACTGTCTGGGTGCACGAGGGGAGCACAGAGGACATTGTCTTGGCTTTGGCAGGACTTCCAACACTGCCTCTCATCACACCCTCAGGCAAGCTGGGAAAGAAGGGACTAGCCCAGGGGGCAGTGAGGTGGAGGGAGAACTGGCTGAATGGCCGGCCCAGCGGGTTGTGGTCAGTGGCACAAAGTCCAGCTGGAGGACAGACACTCGTGGTGTACCCTGGGGTTGACATGAGAGCCAAAATGGCTTAACCTCTTTGCTAATGACCTGGAGGATGTGCACAGTGTACCCTCAGCACTTCTGCTGGTGACACAACACCGGGAGGGGCGGCCAAGACAGCAGAGGGTCACAATGGCACTTGGATGAACTCGGACAGGCTGGAGCAAAGGGCAGACAGGAACCTCGTGGTGTTCCAGGGAAGGAAAGGCAAAGTCCTTCCCTGAGGCAGACTGACCCCAGGCACCAGGACAGGCTGGGGGCTGATAGACAGTACTGCAGGCAGTACACACCACAGAGAGTCTGGCAAATGGTCCTGGGCAACCAGGTCTAGGTGACCCTGCTTGACAAGGGGGGCTTGGACAAGACAACCTTCTCCAGCCCCACCCAGCCTGTGATCCTGGGACTGTTGTGCTGCTCCTTTTCCCACCCCAGATATGATTTCTGACACACACAAGGATTCAGAAGCAGCACCTGGGCCCTGCCTGAGGTGCCTGCCAGGGCACAACCCCACAATGTCACAGCGCTGAGAGATCCCACACCAGCTCAGCAGGAACAACCCCCACGTGCTGGATCTCACTCTTGAGGCTAAGATTTGGTTTCCAGCACTTGGTAACTCGCCTCTGCTATAGTTTGGCTCAAATTCCGCTTTCCCAGTGTGACACAGGGGTCAGCCAGAGACTGGGACCATCAACAGGCCCGTCAGGAGGTGTTACATCATCAGACTCCCTGGTATTACTTTAATTCCTTAAAGCTCCCTTGCAGTCTCCATCTCAAGTTTTTCTCCCTTTTGCCTTTTTTTTTCACTTTTCTTTTTCTAAACATCACCTCTTAGATGAATACTTGAAAAAAAGCCCTCGGTGCCACAAATGCTCTGTACCACCTGTAAAAACCAGAGGATGATTATCCTCTTTTACAGCAAAGCAAGACACGGATATTCTTTAGGTTTACTAATTAAAATCTTCATTAACTTGGCAGATAACTACTTCTTGTAAGAATTGAAATCCTAAAATTTTTCATTTCAAGGCCAAGAGATAAAAGTTGCCATTTTTTTAAAATTTCTAACATTCCCTGTTCCCACAGTCTGGCAAAAAGCCCAATGGGAGCCACGAGCAGTGGAGGGAAGTGCAAAACTGATCCTACCTATTAAGATTTCACCCTAAAAAGGAGGGACAGGGAAGACTGCGTGCAGAATTAAGGTTTTTGTATGAAAGTTCAAGATAAAACACCTTTCTACCCAAGCCTCAGCGCATTTGTCTTGCCTGGTTCTCAGTTTAGCACACCTCCTCCTCCTTCTCCTCTCTTTGCAAATACACTGAGCAGGGAGAAAGGAGAGCACAGCTGAGATGGGCCAGGGCAGCTGTCACAGAGGTGGCCACAGCACTCACCGTGTCCTCACTTGGCACAAAAAAGATGCCACTACAACTCTGAGCTGACTCTCTGCATGCGTTTGGTCCAGGGGGTTTGAGGCCATCCACAATTTTGGCCTCTTCCCATGGGTGTTATCCAGTGTTAGCCTGAAAGAGTTGAGGCTGTTCAGTCTGGAGAAGAGCAGGTTGTGTGGAGACCTCACAGCACCTTCCAGGATCTGAAGGGGAAGCTGGAGAGGGGCTGTTCATCAGGAACTGGAGTGACAGGACAAGGGGGAATGGATTCTCACTGCCAGAGGGCAGGGTTAGATGGGATATTGGGAAGGAATTCTTCCCCTGTGAGTGTGGGCAGGCCCTGGCACAGGTTGCCCAGAGAAGCTGTGGCTGCCCCTGGATCCCTGGAAGTGTCCAAGGCCAGGATGGACAGGGCTTGGAGCAACCTGGGATAATGGGAGGTGACATCTCAGCAGGGGGTAAAACGGGATGGGCTTTAAGGTCCCTTCCAACCCAAACCGTTCTGGGATTCCGTGAACAGGTGCACAAAGAGGCAGCCCTGAAACAACAGGAATTCCCTACACTGATGTCCTGGCCTGCACAGGGACTCACATTCTCAGCTCACTTACAGTTTTGCCTTTAAAAACCCCCCAGCTATGAACATCAAGTTTAGCCCAGCATCTCCAAACATCAAAGCAGCTCATCCTAGGGAGGCAAAGGAGTTGCTTTCCACTCGCAGCACTCTCAGCACACAACCAACCCCATTTACACGGTACTTTTCTCTTGGGCAGCATAAGCTTGTGTTTCATACTGAATTAAACCCAATAAAGCAGAACCAACTAAACACAGAAATAACTACAGAATCCTCTCTGGACTTGCAAGGGAAAGGAGAGGCTGCTAATTGCAGCCCAACTCAGCTCCTCGCTGCCACAAAAGCAGTAGCAATGTCTGTATTGTGCATCAGCACAGGGATTTTGGTTCTCATGGAAGCAGCTGGCCCGGCAGCACCCCCAAAATCCATCTGCCCCATCAAAGAGGGAAGGTTGGTTGTTCTCCACAAGCAAACCGCTCACGGTTGCTCCCCACCAGTTAATCTGCAGCTTCATCTCACCACCAGCCCGACCAAACCACCCAATTTTGGCCGTGGCCAACGGGGAGCAGCCTCAGAGAGGGACTGTTTGTATGGAACGGTGCCAGGAGCTGCTTTAACGAGCTGTGCACGCTTTCCTGCCCCAAGGCTTGTAACACCGAGCCTCTGCATTTGTGTCTCATCTTCTTGCCACTCCTGGCACTCGAGATTATTTCCAAGGAGCACCATGCAGCAGGTTCCAGGGCTTATTTACTGATTAAATCAGGCGTTTGGGTCGAGCCAGGAAGGGTCTGTCCATGTTACCCTGCTGTAACAGGGTGGCTCCTCTGCAGCAGACACATTCAAGCTGTGGGATGCCAGCAGGCTGCACCTGGCACTCAGAGAGCAAACAGAACAAGCAGGGAAACAGGGATGCTGCACGTCCAGCACGTGACTTTCATTACAGAATCACCCAACAGGAACCTCAACAGAGCTTTGGGTCGTTCATCTACTGACAAAAGTAACAGCCTGCCTTCCTTAAATACACCTGAGAGACACAGCAGCTCTTCTCCTGCTTAAGGGCTTTCTGTGATCAATAATGTTGAAAACCTGACAAGATTTCAGCAGAAAAGACCTTCATTGTTCATTAAATAACTGCAATATTGACTATTTGTTAACACAGCTGAAGACTGTATTTGCTACACCACTAACTAAGGGAAAATTCAAGCTTCCACATCAATCATGCATCTCTGAAATGGACAAGCAAAAAAAAAAACCTCAGTTTGTCTTCAGCATCCCAAAATGGACCACAGCTTTCCAGGGCTTTCAGTTCTAAATGAAAGGCTGACTGCAGAAAATTCCCTTGTAAATGTTTATTATTCTAATTTTAACCTTGGGATGCTTTTAGGGCCAGCAAAAAGCGAGACCAAAACCCAAGAGACCAAATAATCCACACAGGGATTTTCTCCTGCCTGTGCTAGTTCAAAAGTCATTCTGAGATGCAGAAGTTGTTTTTTTTAATTTATTTTTAAATCACTGTTTAACCTCTTGTACTGGAAGCATTAAATTACACCACAGTGTCGGAGCAGATTGTGCAAGAAGTCTCTTAGAGAGGCAGGGACATGGATTCCCATGGGAAACGACACTTCCCAATGCCAGTATTTCACCAGTATCCACAGTGGGGAGCAGAAAACCCCCTTTTCCTTTGCCTTTCCACGGTGAGGGGTGTGAGACTCCAGGAACACAGAAATACCTCCCAGCAATACACTCTCTTGTCCAAGCTCTTCTTCAGCCTCACACGAGCTCCCCTCAGTTCCTTCCCAGAAAGGTAATCCCTGAGATGCAACCAGACACCCCTGGGGTGTGTTTTGGAGAGTTACCAAGCCAAGAGGAAAAAAACCAAAACAAAACAAACAACAACCAAACAGCAAAAGCCAAAAGTGGCCAGTCCCTGGGGCGAGCAGCTGCCTGCAGGGATAAACTTCACTCGCAGACAGCACCAGGCTGGTGCCAAAAGGCTTTCCCCAGTAATTCTGACCTTTGTTCCTTGGCCAGCCTCATCCAGTGGAGCAGCAGCGTGCCCAGGTCTCAGCTCTGGCACTCTTGGCTGCACTAGAGCCTGTAGCCTTCTTCCAAATTCTCATCAGTCCAAGTCACACGGGCAGGATTTACCTTCCCTCTCCACCCTACCAGCTCACCACGTGCTGATGGGGCTCCCAGAAGCTGAACAATCCACCTTTCTCCACCTTCTGTGGTCAACAGGCTCTTCAGTTTGACCCAGAGATGATGTGCTGCTTGTTTTGTTCTACCTGCTATGTGCTCAGGCATTTCCTTGTGAAATAAAAGCTGAATTCCCCAGTAACCTTGTCTTCCCTCTGTGTCAGAGCTGTAGTTTGGTTACTGAAGCCACAGTTGGGTTTGTTTTGAGGGTTCCCCCCCCTTCCTTTTTTTTTTTCCTAATCCATAAGCCTACATATCCAAAAATAGTCAGAGCAGACCAAGATCTTCCAACACAACAAAAAAAACTTGAGCACATCATCGATACAAAAAGCACTTTCTCACACAGAAATTCAAAACCTCAACAGCACCATAATAAAATGCAATAAAAAAACCTTTAAAGGAGCCCAGGTCAACAGACACAATGCCAGTTAAGTGACCTGTATGACAAGCTACACTTGTTTGGGAGGGAGGGAAGAAAGGTGCCACCTGCTCACAACATTTCAGATTCAGGCCCTCACTTCAACTCCAGATCCCTGGATCTGAGTTTGTCACACACCACACCCCTCCTGTGCCCAACTCCAGCTTTTCTATCCCCTCCACCTGCAGTTGCCTCAGGTTCACCACCTCTAAGACTTTTGAGCAGCCTTGTGGGAGTATTTAGGGTAAGATCATCTAAAGGAAATAGCTTATTGTTAACCATTCCCAGGCCAGGAATCAGCATTTTAGCAGGTAAAAGCCACTGCAGGCAGCTTATGAAGCAGAGCTGATGATGTGAGCAGGAGGGAATGCTGGAGGTGAAAGGCACAGCCACTTAGGCTTCCACAGGGAAAGAGAAGAAACCCGACTTGCGAGGCAGCTCATAGTTCTTAAATCTTATTTAGATGACAGTATAAATCCAATTATATACTTATTAAATATTCCACACTTACTTACAATGATTACAAAGGCAAAACACCGGGTTACAGGGTAACCATTGTCTGATATCAACCACATGGCCATCTAAATCCCAGAATCATGGGATGGCTTGGGTTGGAAGGGACCTTCAGGAACACCTTGTTCCAACCCCCTGCCATGGAAGCAGTCAGTAACTAGAAGATGGGCCAAGGCCTTTTTCTAAGCAATTTATTCTTAAAATCATCATAAACTATGAAGAAAATGCAGGGAAATAATTCAAGTACGATTCTTGCTGATTCCTGCTGCAAACAGGTCTTTTTCCCCCCACCCTGCAGTTCCAGAGGAGGGATTTTTTTTCCGCCACCACTTTCAGCTGCCACAAGCAGGCTATTGTTTGGATTTAGCCACGCAGCAGCACTCCTGATGCAAGCCCACAGCTCGGGCAGCACCACGGACCTAAAATGGAACAGGAGGGAATTCAGTCAGAGAATTCAGAACAGAGATTCCCACTAAATACCTCTCTGGAGCAGCACAAGATCCGTTCGGCACAGCCAGGGGAGCGCATCCAACTTCAGAGAAGTCCTGAAGCACTTCCCAACCTCCAGGTGCCCCGAGGGATGTGGTGTATCAGGTGACAGCTCAGCAGCAAGTTCAGAGCAAACATCCTGCACATCAACTGCCCCAAATCCAGGAAGGTCGGAACCGCTCAGGACGTCCCCGCGTCTCCCCCTCACATGAACAGCTCCAGTGCATCCTCCCTCCTTCACAAAGTCATCCCAGGCCAGCTGGGATGGACCCCAAAACAGGTCCTCTCTCTGCACTGGTACCTTAATTCTGACAACTCCTGCTCCATCCCTCGGCAAAGGGAACCGAAATGCCGTGAGCTCACTTGTAGCTGTGGCAACGGCGCATGCAAATCCTGCCACGCTGCAAAACTTCGCTCTCCTCCAGCGCACGGGAGCGACGTGTGAGCAAAACCACCCTTTTTTTTTTTTTTTAATTCCTTTCTTCCCCTTCCTCCAAGGAGAAATTGGGCTTCTGAAAGCTCTCCCCCTCTAAAGCAAAAACCCAGCTGGCAGGGCAAAAGTTAAGCCAGGCACATGTTGCTTTAGTTGGGCTTTAAAGTGCAGAGAAAACGGAGGCAGAGGAGTTCGGGAACAGGGTGCAAGAGGTTCAAGGTCTCCCACGTGCAGCTGCAAGGGCTCTACTCGCTGTTTACACCTGGTGAGGAGCAACTCTATTTGTAGCCTTGAGTTTTGGGCTGACCAAGTCGTGCCCCTGCTGTTTTGATACGATGAAGTTGCAGTGCATGGACAGGCACAGAAGAGAAAATGGATTTAATTCATTTTAAATTAATTCTTTCCTGTGAGGGTGGTGAGGCACTGGCACTGAGAGGCTGTGGGTGCCTCAAGGCCAGGCTGGATGGGGCTTGGAGCAACCTGGTCCAGTGGAAGGTGTCCCTGCCCATGGCAGGGGGGTGGAACTGGATGAGCTTTAAGGTTCCTTCCAACCCCAGCCATTTTTGATTTCGTGAGGAAGTGACCCGTTTTTCACAAAGCAATCAGAATTCTAAAGAATCAGCACATCTGAATGCAACACCCTGAGCTTTTCTCAGGAAATAAACTGGGTATTTCCAATGGAGTTGCAGGCACTAACTGCATATAACCCTCAGGGGTTAAAAACAACCAGTGGGGGTGGTGAAGAAACAGAGGAAAAATAATAATAATTAAAAAAAAGCAAGCCTCACCTAACAGGTTTCCAGCAGCAAAGCCCGTGTGAACTTCAAGACCTGAATTGCAAATTGAGCTTTGGTGAGAATATTAACTCTGCTTGCAGGGTATCTCTCTGTGTGGTTTGCAAAAACTTCTAAGACAATATCCTGAACGGCAAACAAAGGGTAAAAAAACACACCACCGATGCTTCCTGCATGTTGAGAAGTTTGGGTGGGGAGCTTCGAGATTCTGGCTCTGGTGGGGGTTGGTTTTGGTTTGGAGTGGGGGTTGTTTTGCTGTGCTTTGTTGGGCTGTTTGTTTGGTTTTGTTTTGTTTTAAAGGGCAGTTTGGGTTACCAAGCCCAAATCACTTCCAAGGCTGTAAACAGTGCAACCTAACCTCCACCTATTTAAGAGCAAAGCAAATCTAATCCCACGGGCAGGTTATTCTATCTGGGAGCAAAGCAAAGGAGCTAAAAACGAAGGAAAGGGAGAGTTACCATGGGATACCAGGATGCGTCACTCCTCTTGGCTCTCTCGGCGCCACGTGACATGTGAGCCGTGAGCGAAGAACTCGGCAGATGGGATAGGAATGAAAAAAAACAAAAATGTAAAAAGGTCTCTAGATTATAGCAAAGTTTAGGCTTTGAAATCTACTGCTGGTGGCTACAGAAATAGAGGCAAAAATATTTATCTACAAACCAAGCTATCTGTCTATAAATCTATTGCCACTGTGCAGTAAATACGCGCTTCTCCTTCCAATAATCGTCAGCATCCACGCTTTCCTAACAGTTCCTAATGGTAAATTCAGTCCAAGCACATTCAGAAATACTGCCCTTGCCATCTCCAGCGAGAACTATCACTTGCCTTTCACAGGAGGCAAAGCAGGTCAGTAGTTTGTGATTTGCTCATAAATACAGAAGCAGCCACTTGACAGCAACACACATGAGCAGTCCAGAGTTCAAGAGAGATCAGAAGAGGGATAAATCACTTGGAATTTACTCTCAAAGTTACCACAAAGGTCACCAAGTCCACGCCTCGGGATGGAGCCCATTGATCCAAGACTCTTTTGATTCCCAAGGTATCACTGTCGAGCAGCTGTGACACCCCCACACACTCTCACCTACACTTGGATTTTCACCCCACTCAGTCCAGTATAAATTCAACACCTCCTGCTCTGAGTCCCCACAAAACCATGGAGTGAGTGGTTCAATGTTTGAGGGCTCCCCCCTCTCCTTTTTACAGCTGCCAGTTTCTTTCTAGCACACCAAAACAGCTCTGATTCAAAGGACATTATTCCATCTCCATCCTCCTCCACCTCCCAAAGCCTCCTAACACCCACGTGCTGCTGAGCATCAACATCTCCAGGGAAATTCGCTCCTTTCACATGCCAGCCAAGCAAACCACCTCCCTGTAGTAAAGAGTGACGTAGAGCACAAGAAACCTTCACCCTCCCCGGCTGAGGGTGCGATCCCAGAGTTCCAGCTCTACCCAAACATTACGTCACGCTGAAAATCGAGTTTCCAGGGTAATGCTGGAGCCCATCTGTCTCCAAGGCACCACAGTAACCTGATCATCACCCCAAGGCACCAGCTGGCACGCCGCCACTCCAACCCACCCGGCTCCCAGCACGCTCCTGGGAGCTCCAGGCTGCAAAACTTTGGTCAAGGAACACAGGGAGTCAGCCAGGACACCTGCTGCAATCATCTGCTCCTCAACACCAGCTTGTTACCACCTGAGTCATTTGTCATTACATGGGAGCCGAGAAATCCTGCCTTTCCTTTGCAGCCCCTGGGTTACACCAGTGCGTGACGTGGCATTTGAAAACAGCCCCGTGTGTTTCTGACCTGCTTCCAAAAGGAAGCTCCAGGTTTCTGCAGACACATCAACACAGAGGCACCACCTTCTTCAAAGGCACGCACAGGATCCTGTACCTGGGGAAGAACAACCCCAGGCACCAGCAGGAGGTGACCTGATGGAGAGCAGCTCTGGGAGAAGGATCTGGAGGTGCTGGTGGGCAACCAGCTGTGCCTGCCCAGCCGCGTGTCCTGGGGACAGGGAGGGCAATGGGATCCTGGGGGCACCAGGGAGAGCATTGGAGCAGGGCAGGGAGGGGATCCTGCCCCTCTGGCCAGCCCTGGGCAGGCACATCTGCAGGGCTGGCCCAGCTCTGGCTCCTCAGCACAGCAGGGACAGGGAGCTCCTGGAAGGTGACTCCCCTCCAGAGATGCCCAAGGGCTGGAGCATCTCTGGGAGCAGCAAAGGCTGAGGGAGCTGGGGCTGTTCAGCCTCCAGAGCACCCCCTGAGAGGGGCCCTCAGCCATGGCTGGCAGGGGCTGCAGGGAGGGGGCAGAGGATGGCCCAGGCTCTGCTCAGGGGGCCCAGCAATGGCACAAGAGCAATGGGCAGGAACTGATGCCCAGGGAGCTCCACCTGCACAGGAGGAAGAACTTCTTGGCTGGGCAGGGACCCAGCCCTGAGCAGAGACCAGAGAGGGTGTGGAGTCTCCTCACTGGAGATATTCCGGAGAGCTGTCTGGACACACTCCTGTGCCGTGTGCTCTGGGCTGGCCCTGTTGGAGCAGGAAGGTGGGAGCAGATCCCCACCGTGGTCTCTTCCAGCCAGACCCAGTCTGGAATTCTTCAAAACATTGCTTTAATAACTGTTCCCAGAGCCAGGAGTCTTTAACAGCCATGGCTGGGTTTTATCCAGCCTCCTTTGAACCTCTAACCTTCCAGCAACATTCCTGCAGCAGGGAATACCACAGAGTAACCACACCACCAGAACAAAAACGTCACCACAAGAACAACACTGCCAAAAGCAAAACTTTCCCTTACTATAAGCTCATGCTTCCTTGTTTTTTTCCATTGAGAAAGGCCTGGGTACAGTCATCCTCTCTGGGAGATGCAAAGCTCACACTCTCATAACATTGCTGTTCTCGCTCCCTCCCTTCACAATCATTTCTTCTCCGCACTAAAGAGTCAAAGTTGATTTATCTGCTTTTATACAACAGGTGCTCTCTGTGCCTTTGATCACCTTCAGCATCCTGTGCTGAACCTCTCTCTTTTTGGAGATGGAGGATTCAAAACACGTGGAATCACGCAGAAAAAGGTGGGGGGGGGTTTAAATTATTTTCTTTTTTACAGCAGGTTGTTCTGTTTTCTCCTACTTCACTAATAATATTTGTTCATTCAGCACTTTGACCTTGCAGGCATTTTCAGTGTAAGGATCTCCAAGTTCAGTAAAAAAAGCCTCCCAAGAGCAGAACAAAACCCCAAACTAGTAATGTTTTTGCATCCTGCCAGTGTTGTGGAAACAAGCATTAGGCTTCAGAGACAGGAAAGAGCCTGCAAAGTGCAGTAACCTCGACATTTCTCAGTTCCAAAACTTCATTTCCACCAGAGTAGAAATTCCACTCCAGAAAAAGGAATTAACCACAACCCTGTCCGTGCATTTGCCTTCCTCCACACACCTCAAGCTGTTTGTGCACTGTAAATAATCAAATAAATATATAAACACGCACTTTGGTCACCTCTATTTATTAATTCCTGACACAGTACCAACAATATGGAAGTGCAGAGAAACAAAACACTGCCCTTTTTCTTCTTCTTTTTTTAAGTAACTAACTGTTGCTTAACAGCTTCACTGACCTTGTAGCTCACAGGGGTTCTGAGCAGAAAGTTCCCCTTGCTTTATCAGAGAAACAGCAGCTGCAACAGTGACTTGCCTCATGTTCTTTGTAAACAGCTTTTAAACTGCCACGTAGAGCTACATGAAGGAGCTGGAGGCAGGAAGAGACACCCTCTAACTGCTGACAGGGAGGGTTACTCGAGCTTCAGCACAAGCATTTGTAGATGAAAGAGCACGACTGACAGCTCGAGGAGTACACACCGGTTTTCAAATCACTCCTGTGATGTAGGGTAATGTTTGTGATCACGGCATTCACCGGCAATCAGATCATCCATTTAGCAGCAGGTTTGCCTGATCAGCTGTCTGGGGACTTCAAACACATCGGCAGAACTGCACAACTGGAGATGGTGCCTTGGCACTCAGCTGAGGAGCTGCACACAAGACCGAAAGATGAAGGGCAGGCTGGGTGTGCACCTGATTCCAGGCGAGCTGCACGCTGTCCTCGCTGCCTGCTAAGCCCAGACCTGTTAATCCACCTCTGCCTCACCTACAGTGCTCGAGTCTGCACCTGCTGCTGGCTCCATTTCAGTGCTTTTCAGGCCAGGTCATTATTTTTGGAGCAGACAGGGTTGGAGGGCCCAGCACCACAGCAGGGCATTGTGCTGTGCCAGACACACAGCACCAACACCTTTAGCAGGGGGCAGACACAAGCAGCTGCATCACCTGATTTGGATCAGCAACAGCATTCCCAAAACACGTGGAGCAACCTGGATAACACACACCAATAACAGCAGCATTTGTCCAAAGCAGGGCCCTTGTCTTTCTGCCACTTATCCCTAGGGAGCAAAGTATGTTAAATGTAACATTTTGTCTTCCCAAGCAGTACATGGAAATCTGTCAAAACAGTTGCTGACAGCTTTTCAGCTACTCACTGGGAATGGGGACAGCACAGGCCAGGAAAAAAACCTTTTTGATTTCATGCATCTTGAAAACACAGGCAAAAACATTTCAGGAATGAACTGCAACAAAGCTCCTTGTGCAAGAATCCCAATAAACATATTATCTGCTGAGTAATAAATGAAAATAAAAATGAAAATAAATTTAAAATTAAACCATGCAGTCATTTCAAAGAACTGCATCTGTCATTAAAATTAGGAACTAACGAGTCAGTGCTTGTCCAGAAAGAGAGAGCTATTTAACTGAATCCCAGAACGGTCTGAGTTGAAAGGAACCCTAAAGATCATCGCATTCCAGCCCCTGCCATGGGCAGGGACACCTTCCACCAGCCCAGGTTGCTCCAAGCCCCGTCCAACCTGGCCTTGGACACTTCCAGGGGCAGCCACAGCTTCTCTGGGCAACCTGTGCCAGGGCCTCCCCACCCTCACAGGGAAGAATTTCTTCCCAGTATCCCACCCAACCCTGCCCTCTGGCAGTGAGAAGCCATTCCCCCTTGTCCTGGCACTCCAGGCCCTTGGCTGTTCCCCAGGGCTGGAGGCAGCTCTGCAGGGGGAGTCTCCCCTGAGAGGGGCACTGGGTGTAATTCAACCTGTTGCATCCCTGACTGAAGCTGGGGGGGAAACCACTGACTAATAATGCAGCTTCCCAAAAGGCACGAGCCCCAGCAGTGCTGCCCCCAGAGCCTGTGGCTCCCGGGGTGCAGCCCCAGAGGGTGCCCGGGTACCCCGAAAGGCTCAGCCTGAACACAGCTCTGCTGCTTGCAGAGACACCAGACAGGAACCAGAGAGCCAAACGAGATTAGGGCTCAGCGAGATGGTGAATCCAAACAAACAAGACATTTTGAACTATTTCCAGCATGACTTCAGCACAAAATAACATTTGCACGTCAGTGTAATCGCTGATGTTTTAACTGCATGCGAAGGGAACAGTCACGCACAGCCCGAGCTCAGCAGCAGCTGCTCAGCCTTCAAAGGGAGCAAAAAGAGCTGCAAAAGAGCTGTGCTGTAGCTCAAAGCCTTTCAAATAAAGACTAAATTCATTTACATTCACTCCTCAAGCACTTGAACCCTAGCAGAGCACGGCCTGTCCTGTCCCCAGACATCCTGGGGAGGGGATGTGACACTTGAAACGAGTCGGGATGGCACCAACCATCAAGTCCCAGCTGAAGCCTCACGTCTACGAGGCTCAGGGAGTAAAAGAAATGAAGCCAAGGCCAAAAGGAGCACAAGCCAAGAGGATGCAAAGCAAGAGGGGAAACCCATTTTCCCTTTGAAGCCCTGTGAGGGCCGGTGAGCACACCCTGACGGGAAATCCTATTACTGGGGCCCCTAAGCCATGAATCAATCTCAGAGTCAGCCGGGGCAGCCTCGGGACAAAGGAACAATCATCTGCTAATTCAGGCAACAAAGCTGGAAAAGGAAGGTTCCTTCTTCTTCAGGTTAAGGATTAATCATCAGCAGGTACAGCCTATTTTCATTAAGTGCAGCCACTTCCTGCCAGCACATCCCTTGCCTTTTCCAAGAAGCAGGGGAGCAGCTCCGTGTCTGAAGGCAAATGAATTTAGGAGACAAGATTGAAATGATCAACAGCACAGAGCCAGCCAAGCTATTTAATAAGCAGCTGGGAAGTTTACCAAAATCCAAGACAATCGAGCCAAGCTGAACACGGGGAACACACAACCTTTGCTCCAAAATCCCATTTAGACCTTTAGGTTTTGGATGAGCGCCATGTCCAGTCCTTCCCTGAACACCTCCAGGACAGGGACTCCACCACCTCCCTGGGCAGCCCCTGCCAAGGCCTGACAACCTTTTCCAGGAAGAAATTCCTCCTGATTCTTCAGGTCCAACCTGAAGGTTACTAGAGGAGCCCAAGAGGAGCTGAGGAGGACACCCATGGTTTCTCAGAGTGTGAGGACAAAGCCAGCAGCAGGTTGGAAAAGGTGCTCCCAGCTGTTTGCAGAGGGGCAGTAAGGTAGTGCTTCCTCTGGGATACTGCAACCTGTTCAAGCTCAGGCCTGAAGCAAAGCAGAGGTACCACTCAAAAAGTCCATGTCACGATGAACTCGTGGCCTACAGGGGACACAGAAACACTCCTGAAGTCACATTCAGTTCTGCACATGACTCATAAATTCCCCCCAAAGGTGTTCAGACACGCACAAGACAACACCCAGAAACCAGTCACCACTTCTAACAATGATTATTTGACATTTCCCAGGGGGGAGGCTGGTTGGTGGTGGTGGGTACTGGGGGTTTTTTTTGGTGCTGATTTTTTTTTTGGTTCATTTTCTTTTCAAGCATCTGCTCTAGCCAACTGCTGCCCATTTAATTGGGAATTCTGACTGCTGAGTAGTCTGCACTGGAATTTACTTTTAACCATTCCAAGCCCTTTGCTGCATTCACACACACATTTCTATTTCTGCCCAACCAACTTAAGCACAAATATTTACCAAAGACGGCACAAACACCCAGGCCCTGTTCCCGTGGAGCTAAATTTGGGAGGCATAAGCACACCTGGCTGCAACAAGCTAAAACAAAAAATCCCTGAGACGCAGGAACTGAGTTCCAGGCACAAAAGCCACTGTTCTGCACTGCTCTGTCTGCTTTACACACCACTGTTACATTGTGATTCCACAGCAATCAGTGCCTGCTTTGCTCTCTGAGCCCTGGCTTTCTCCTTCAGAGCCACTGAAATTTAAGTTTTAAGAGAGAATTCAGCAAACAGTTCTAGCAAGCACGTTCTGTGCCAAGGAGGAGGATGAGTATATTTATATAACAAAAGGCTTCCTGGATTATTTTAAGGCTCGAGTTCTGCAAAGCGAACAATTGAGGAAAGGGATGTTTTTCCTCTGTTTAAAAAAATAATACTCGTACCAAAAAGAAAGAAAGAAAAAAGCCATTGAAAAGACATCAGTGTCTTGATAGTCTACTATGTGAGATGCCTGGATCTCAGCAAAAAGTTATCCGTGTGCTTTGTGATCCCCCCCAGGTCCAGAACAACATACACTGAAATAAATACACATACACTGAAATAAATACACAAGTATCAGAGGTTCCAGACACAAAGGCACCAGCAAGTGAATATCTGCATATAAATGACAACCTATGCCACAGAATTACAGAATCACTGAGGTTGGAAGAGACCTCCAAGGTCACAGAGTGCCCCCTGTGCCCGATGCCCACCTCTGTCCCCCAGCCCAGAGCACTGAGTGCCACGGCCAGGTCTTCCTGGGACACCTCCAAGGGTGGGGACTCCAAACTTCCCTGGGCAGCCCCTGCCAAGGCCTGACCACCCTTTCCAGCAAGAAATTCCTCCTGATGTCCAACCTGACCCTCCCCTGGCACAGCCTGAGGCCGTTCCCTCTCCTCCTGTCCCTGTTCCCTGGGAGCACAGCCCGACCCCCCCGGCTCCCCCCTCCTGTCAGGGATTGCAGAGCCAGAAGGTCCCCCCTGAGCCTCCTTTTCTCCAGGCTGAGCCCCCCCAGCTCCCTCAGCCCCTCCTGCAGCTCCAGCCCCTTCCCAGCTCCATTCCCTTCCCTGCACACGCTCCAGCCCCTCCTCTCTCCAGCTGAGGGCCCAGAACTGGGCACAGCACAGGGACAATCCCTGCCCTGGTCAGAGGGAACAACCCAACAACACAGACCCCACAACATTTTGCTCAGAATCTTTTCCAAAGCAGCCTCTTGCACTGCACCTGTTGCTGCTCAACCCGCAATTAAACTTGAAGTAATAGGTCACTGCATTATTCACCACGCCTGTGTACTGGGTGCAGTGACAGGAGCTCCTGGTGTCTGCTAAAAGCATCTTCTGCTCTTAATAATGATGTAGCTGAAGGAGGGTGGGGAAAACAGGAATTTTTCACGGCTGCTGAAAACAAGCCTAAATATTACAGATTGTCCTGAACCACTGTGACAAAGGTGCAGCTTTCAGGAAGCAGCAGCTCCAAAAAACTGCTCAGACCAATTCACCCAACCTGCAACATGCAAAAAAAAAACCCCAAACTATCAGTTCCCTCAATTTTAGCAGCACTGATGTTTAGCCACAGCGTTTTTCTCATTATTCCTGGTGGTATTTCTGTGAAAAAGCCACTCAACATTTTGATTAATCAGCCCTTGAGACCCACATACCTGAAACACCGGGACAGCCACAGAAGGGCTAAAACCAACTCTTCCAAAAACAAATTTCCTCAGGGTACCACAGGAAAAAAAAAAAAAAATCACAACTGCATCAGGAAGAATCACAACTGAAAGCTGCTTTTCTGCTCTGTCTCTCACCACAGCCTTTCAGGATCAGCCAGTTCAGGTTCACTAATATTCCAAAGCACTTGGGGGGAAAAAGGCAACAGCTTTCCCAACTAGGAACGGGAGGTGCAAGGGACTTTGTTCACTCAGTGTGTTGGTCACTGGGGCTACACACAAACAAATAACAGCTTTCAAAACACATTCTTTCTCACAATTTCTATGCCCAGTAGCTCCATTTTATTTTCTGATTTTTACTACACCTCTCCCTCCAACTCTTCAATCGGTCACGGAGCTTTTCCAGCAAGGATCAAACCCAACAAAACCACGACAAATCTTACGAGATGCCTTTCAGGAAATCCCCACGCAGCTCCAGAGGATTATTAAAAGACAAAAACACAACTACAAGCAGCAAGAAAGGCCATACACCCCATTTATTTTATCTCTGCAGGTCATTCACCTGCATCAAAGCCAGAACTGGGAACGGAAAACAGGTATTCCAGCCACCAGTCCGCTTCTCTACCCAGTGTATCACTCCACTTTCAACAGCAAAGATTTCCTTATAAGCAGGGTTTGGGGAGCATTTATCCACAACCTACATCATCCCAAGTTTTGCTCTTAGTCACCTTTACCTGGAAGCAGGAAAAAGGAACTGATCTAAATGACCCTTCAGGTGCCTCTCCCTAAGATTTGACAGTTTAATACCAGAGTTTGGCAGTCTGTGTGATATCCAAAGGAAAATGGGTATCTGCCCACCCAAATCCAAACCAAGAACTTGCCCAAACTCAGGTCACAGTAAACAAAGCACTGAATAAACACAGCAAAAACCCACGTGCTTGAAAATGCAAAGCTCATTTACTCACCTGAACTCGCTTTTCTACCCAGAGCACTGGATGCATCGGCTCAGAAACTCGTCATGAACACGAGAGTCGAAGCTCAGAGGACCTGCTGATTGCTGCTTCTCACACAGGCATGAGAGTCACTGTCCAAAAACCACCAAACAAATAAAAGTAATGACATGTTAGGAAGCAGAGCTGGCAGCAAGCCTTCAATAAACCATCAGCAGTTGTTACAGTGGGAAGAGGACTTCAAGGTGTACCGATAGTTGGGATATACAGGAAAGATCACAGATGGTGTGGGTTGGAAGGGATCTTAAAGATCATCCAGCTCCAACCCTGCAAAGACACCTCCCACTAGACCAGGTTGCTTCAAGCCTCATCCAACCTGGCCTTGGACACTTCCAGGCAAAGACAACTTTAAAAAATAGTATTTCCCAAAGGACTACCCAGTAAGAAAGAAGATCCTTGTGTCTGTCCAAGCAGGCCTACAAGCAGCTTTCTTGGGATCTGAAGGAGGGCTGAGGTGCTTCTCATTCCACTCAGTGGCATCCACTATCCCCCAACAAGCACCAGCCTTCCCACAGAAGTCTATCTTGGATACAGGTTCATTTTCCTGCCAGCCTGCACCTGACAGGAGGGGTTTGGATGAAACCACCACCTTGTGAACAACGTGGAAAATGGAGCTGCAAGAAACGGGCCAGTGACCCCCTGATGTGGCCCAAGGGCACCACGGAGCAGCTTCTCCTTCACTAAAGGAGTAATCCAGCAGAAGAACTCTTGGGACACACATCTGCCCCATGGAGCACAAACTACAGGAGTAAACCTCAAGGTTTGCTTTGAAGGGAGCTGGTGGAGTCACCCTGGCTCTGAACACCAGATGTTCTGCTGACAAATAAGCTGAAAGCCTCTCCTGATAATCTTCAAGATAACCAAGATCATTCACAAGAGAGAAGCAGCACCTTGCATGGAGCAAAACCAGAAGCTAAAGACCAAAAGGCACAGGGCCAACACCCAGGGAACAGGTTTCCTTCCAGCCCTCTTACCTCTTGCACAGCTAAACAGAGCCAGCAGCAGCACAAAACCCACTCAATCCCATCACTGGGAAGCAAATCCACTCGACATCCAACCCCCCTCCAGCTTCCAAAGGAGACGAAAGCAGGACAGAAATTCAGAAAAGAACCAACCCCTTGCACTCTGTAGGGTTCTTCCAATTAAACCTTCCCTTTCAGATAAGGGAAATCCAGAAGGTCTCCCTGCTCCATTCACATCAGCCAGACAAGTGCAATTCATCCATTCCCATTCAAAACACTGGTTGGGGAGGAAGGGGGAATAAATAACTCTCATTGTGCTTGCTGAAACAGAACCAAATCCAAGTGCCTGGCTGCCAGGGAGCAGGCAGGAGGAAGCACGGCACTTCTGCTTTCCCAGACTCCTTTTTAGCTGTGTTTAGGATTACTTGGAAATTTGCTTTTTGGTTTTTCCTCTGCAGTCTTGCCTCATCTTCGAGATTAACCCATCCAAGTGCTTCGAAGGGAAGGGTGAACCCACCAGCCAGCAGACTCCTCTGTGCTCCAGGCTGGAAGTCAAACAGCTTTTGTCCGTCGGGATGGAGCCGGGGCATGCTGCCAGCGGATGAGCTGGGCAGTGAAAGCCCTGCTGTCCTCCTGCAGCACTGCAGTAACACCAGTCAGTGCTGACAGAACCCAAGAGGAGTTATCCATCCCCTGAACACCCCCCAGCAAGCCCTGTTTCCACGAGTGACCGGCTCTTATCTCACAACAGCAGCCGCCCTCCCCAACGTGTCACGCTCGCTCGTCTGCCAAGTTTCCTGAAACCCCAAAAAAAACGTGCCAAGAGCGTGACCTGAGGGAAACCAGCCTGCTGCACCCCTCCCTGCATCAAAGCTCCAAACCCTGCATGCCCACCGTTCTAGGAAGGACATTTCCCCCCGCTCTGAAGAGACACCGGAGCACGAACTGGCGCTCAGATGTAAACACACACTTGGGATGAGCGAGTCGTGAATCAGCTCGTGCTGCTGAGCACCACGAGATGCTCCAGCCCCGCTGCAGCCTCTTCCTCTCCCTACAGAGCCACACAGACCCCGTAAAGACACGTTTCCTGCCACAGCCACAATTATTTCTGGGCCAGTTAGAAGACAGCAGAAGGAATTCACGCTGGCAGTTGGCTCGGGGTACCACCCGTTCCGCTGTGCAGCAAGGTTTGATCAGAGCCCATTCCTATCTTTCCCGTGGCATGCACAGCACTGCCTCGTCTTATCTGACCAGCTCTGACATTTGTCCTGTGCTTCTCAGAAAATAAAAGGTCTGTCTCACCCAAATCAACGAGCCAAACTCCTCCATCCCGAGGAAGGCCCTTGTGTTTGCACAGCACTGGTTGCTGCTCTGCTGGGCTACGAGCTGCCGAGTTCAGGGCCCTGTTTCCTCAAACTGTTAATATCCCTGTGGAAATAGTTCAGTTCCTGGAGTTGCTGAGCCATAAGGAGCCAGAAGGGCACGAGAAAAACCTGGCCCAATCTTAGCCTTGACAACGCTCAGCTCTGTCTGTGCCACCACTCGCTCCGACAGCCACAGGATTTCCTTCACACAGAAGCAACAGCTCAGAAGAAACTCTGAAGGTTTTGATGCTGGGAAGATTAATGCCTGAAGTTACTTGCCAGTCTTGTTCTCTGTGTCACAACACAGCCAAGAGCTACCAGTCAACAGGACCAAAACACCCTCCAGAGCATGGCTGGCTCGGTCACAAAATATTCACCATTTTACAACACCTGATCTAATAAACTCAGCCTGCAGCAGGCTCAGAGTCAAAGCTGCATCTCTGATTAATGCATTTGAAGAGATTACAGCCAGTGGAAACCTGTAGGATTTCCAGAAAGAGCACACAATTCCTTTATTAATAGTTCAAATGTTTCCCAGGTGAACGCCACTCTCATTATCCATGTGGAATCACAAGCAAACCAACCACCCATATGGTTTAGGAGAGTTAAGTGGCCACACCTGAGTGCTGAGGGCCACCTTGGAAGACTTGAGGGAAGTGAAACTCTGCCTGTCCATCAGCACAGACATCCTTTCTTTCCCACTTCACACGTTCCTTCAAGCAGCACCATTGCAGAAGCACCAGCAGTAGGCTGCTGTCTTCCTTTCTCACCCAGCATAACCAGCAAGGATCAGCAATGCCTGTGAAGGCTGGATTAACCAGCTAATGACCGCTTCTTTGACAAGGCACCTCGATGATGAGAGGAGTATTCTCATTTCACACCCCAGCACAGGCTATTTCCACATTTCACCAGCTCTTTTTTTTCATTCCCCACCACGTTTGCTTCTCCTTTGCCAGACTAAAGTACTCCTTAAAAATGCTCTGGAGAAATTCAGCCTATATAGATCGTTGTTCACCAACCCAGTTGGTTTGTGGATTAAAGAAATCAAATAAATTGATTTAGAGACGACGTGGAAAGGGATTTTGAGAGAACGTTCAGGCAACGTCTGAGATGTCACTTTAATCCTCACAGTTAATTCTTTAAGCATAGGAAGCCATTTAAATTTGTAATGTAGTGCTTACACACACACACACACAAAAAAACCAACCAAAAAGCATCTCCACAGGCCTGCTAATCACTGAACTATCTTGCAAATTGATCCCAATCTACAGTTGCTCCTGTCTGCACCCTTCCTGTGGAGACAATAAAATCATCCAGCCAACAATGGACACCTGAGAGGGTCTGCAAGGAAACATTATCCAAACATTATCCCCCTTTGGTTTATCCACATAGGGAACCATTAAACACCACTCTCCACACCAGCTTTTGCTCTTAAGAGTGACTTCCACTTTGCAGTTTTGTCTTCAATTGTAAAAGAGCAGAATATTCTCAGCTCTCATTTCCAGTTTTGGAAGATTCAGGACACATTTTTAACCAGAGACATCCCTTCCATCTTTCCTGCACGGAAATCCGGTAGCAAAATCTGCCAGCAAACTGCAAACTCATTCCTTGTGTCCCAAACTGATAAAACTCATTACCACCATCTACACCAACACAATCGTGTCCATCAGCAAGATCTGTTCTCACTGACCTGACCACACCTGACCTCTCCAGCAGCAGAATGAACCTTTTTCCCTGTTTCCAAAATAATCATTCCTCTTCTCAGACCTCCTCTCCACCTCCTTTGATGTTCATCCTTCCAAAACAAAAAAAAAAAAACACCTTGCAGGACATACTCCTCTCCTCTCCACAAATCTGGCCCCAAGAGGAGACACTTGGAAGCCTCTGCACCACATGGATGCCAGGACCCTGGGAAGTGACACACTGATATCTGCAGCTGTCCCCCCTCAAAGGGTCAGACGCTCAGAATTTTCCAGATTAACCTGAAGACACTTAGAAGAGAAAAAGCTTAGTTAATTCTACAAAAAGCAAGCTATGACCAGGCTAGAAAATATTAATAATTTGAAATACGCTGCAGCTTCTCACAGTAATTTTTATTATAACCACATTTTTAAAAAAAATTAAAAACAAGCAAAACAAAACAAAAAACCAACCCTCAAAGCTGCTCTGCTATATCAGTTACATCAACATGTAAAAGCAGCTCAACTGCTCTGTATGTGTTTTCCTCCCTCAGCTCTCACTCACTCCCAGACAGCACGTTACAATCCACAGGTTGGGAACACTCTCCCCTCTGTAATAACACGTGGGAGAGGTTTTAGGAATTCTTCACCGTGAAACAACAACCACCAGGAATGTGTTTTTTCCTCTGGAAGCAGAGTTATACAGAAACAAACTTTATCTCAGTGGGTTCCTGAGATTTTTCAAGCACATTTCTGGGGGCTCCCACTTAACGACCCAGCAACTTTCTGGGGAAATCAGGGGGAGAAAAAAAACCTACTGCAAACTGTTCCACAAATAAAAAAAAACGCTCTGGTTGTGGATGCCAGCAGTTTTTCCATACAAGAAATGGCCCGGAATGTGACATGCTGATCAAAATGAACATTTAGATTATGACACGCTGCCCCACTACATCCCACTCCTGACCCTCAGTTCTGGAGAGGTCCTTGTTCCCACTGCAGCATTCCCGATGGCTGCATCCCACTCCCAGGGGAAAGGCTGCCTGTAAGCACTTGACACGGACGCTTTGTTTAGCCAAAAACATTTAAGCTCCGAGAAACATTAAAGCAAGACCCAGATTTCAGCATTTGCACAACTCCTACAGATATTGCCAGCAACTTTCTTCCTTAGGGCCTTCCAGCCAGAAAAGACGGTTCTGCTGGAGCAAAGCTACCGACAGAAAGGAAAGTAATGGGCTGCAAAGGAGTTTTTTTAGAATTTTTTTGGAGGGGGTGGGGACAGTTATCTAGTTATCTCCCACTCCACTGGTTCTGCAGCAGTTATCAATTCGTGCATTTTCCTGCCCTGCCTCCTTATCTGTCTCTGCAGGCTCACCATCCCAGAGTTCCAGGTCCTGCTTTTCCTGGGATATGGTTTAGTTGTCCCCCCCGCCAGGAAATTCCCAACTGGAAGAGCTGGCTCTGCACCAGGTCCTGACTTCCATGAGCTGCCTAATTTATCCATGGGCTTATCACCTCAACCTACACCAGGAAAGTAGAATTACCCAAATACAAACAGAAAAAAAGCCACACAGAGCTTCACTCGCCCCTCCTGCCTTCCAGGATGGAACGTGTCTGGTGTGGTCAGACAAACAGAGCTGCAAGGAGTGAAACCCAGACAATCCAATACACCAAAAAATAAACCACTCCAAAGTAAAGTAAAGTTGGAATAAACTTAGGTCAGCTCCCTGCTTACCCTCCATGAAGTTAAACTTCAGCCCTACAAGACTGGTTTTCAAGCCTAGGCTTGTGCAACACCCAAATACAAGATTACTGGGTGAGGTTCAAGAGTTTAAACCAAAGTAAGTAAACCTGTCACAGGTCCCTGATGAGAGCCATGAAATAATGAGAAATAACCCCAGCTTGGATGTGAGAATACAGATAATTTCAGTTCTTGTTTTAAAAAGCCAAAAGGTGCATTACTGCTCAGTATTGAAGAAGAGTCAAGATCAAGACGGGACCAAGGAGGGATATCCCACAATTTCAAATCAAACAGACTTCATTTTCCAGTTTTTTTCTTACACCAGGGAGGAAAGCAGTTACACCAGGCATATTAAGTGCCAAAACTCGCTGTTTTGCCTAAATGCAACACACAAACCCACCTGCAGCACTTCCTGAGGTACGAGCTACAAGAGCAGCAAGTCACACAAGCTTTTCAAGTCTTAGACTAAAAGCAAATTGAAAAAGCAAAACAAAACAAAACAAAACAAAAAACCAAAGCTGCAGAGATTTTACTCCGGGTTGCCCAGTCAGTGCAAAGAGCAACAGGCAAAGTTGCTTCATACCCTTTTTTAATCTGGGGTCTGATTTAACAGCAGGCCAGAGAGCAAGGGAGCATTAGCTCAGCCTCAGCTGGGTGATGACAGCCTGCACCACTCAGAGTTTCCCTGACCAGCAGAAATCCTCTCAGCACAGGGCAGACACGCAGTGATGAAACGTGAAATCACTTGTGCTATCTCATTTCCCACCCCTCCGCACGACACAGCTTATTTTTAGATTTTAACTTCTGATGCAGGAGGGAAACAAAGGATGGGCACAGGCACAACAGCTGCAAGCAAACTCAGAAACACCGAGGAAGAGACATTTCCACCCCGTGTTTTGTTACAATAGCTACACCTTCACCTCGCATTCAGCATTTCTGGAGTCAGGGCAAAAAGATTTTTACTGGTAGGTGGATGTCACCTTCACACACGTGGTTTCCCCACAGCCACAAGCTGCTTACAAAGAGCCTGTCGCCATCCCAAAACCTGCCTGCCAAAGGGGAGGGTCAGGTTGGACATCAGGAAGAATTTCTTCATGGAAAGGGTGATCAAATATGGGCAGGGGCTGCCCAGGGAGGTTTGGAGTCCCCACCCCTGGAGGTGTCCCAGGAAGGACTGGCCGTGGCACTCAGTGCTCTGGGCTGGGGGACAAGGTAAATGATTCTGTGGTCCCTGTGAACCAGAGCAAACACTGGGTTTTTGCCTCTTGCTTCATAGGGAAAAATAGGCTTGAACCAGCTGGGTCAGGTACCGAGGAGGAATTTTGAGCAGGTGACTCCTGAGTGGTCATTCAGCCCAGAAATCTCTGGGGTGAGAATCCAGAAGTCGGTGAAGCTCTTTCTTAAGTTCCTTCCCCCGCATCTTTCACAGTGAGGCCTTTTATTTTTTAAGCAAATCAAGCACATCTCACAGTCCTCTCACAGCCCCTTACAGGCAGGGTTTGAGCAGAGCAGGAGTGAAGCAGCGGATCTGTCAGCTATTACACTGAAATTGTCTTACATCTTGCTTTTTGCTAATTCTGTCGGTGCCACAGCCATCAGTGGGAAGCAGGAGGAGGGCAGATGAGCTCACCAGAGCAGCACATCCAGGTAATGGCCCAGTAATTCAATCCACACCTGCCCTCTGGGACTACTGGATTCCACAGCTGGGTCTGCTGAGGAGCAGCCTGCTCCCAAATCCCACAAACCAGGCCTATTCCTTGGCTCTCCAGAGGCCAAGCAAGCAGAGGTTCTGCTCTCAGTGTGCTGGAAGTGTTTTATTCCCTCGTGGCTGTAACACACAGCAGTTCAGCAGCAAACCCCTGGTCAAGACACCTCGAAGTCCCCGCAGTCACCCGCCCCGCGCCCCGAATTCAGCAGGAATTTTCTTCTTCTCCTGCCACACTGACTGGAGTCTCCCGGGAAAAGAGATTCTTCCAGCCACTGAAACGTAAAGAATAAACGAGACACCCGCACAAAAATACACTGAGGGCAAGGAATTCAAGCTGGATTTGCACTTGACCCATTTGCTGCAAGCCAAAGTCGAGTTAGGAGATCACCTGTGCGAATCACGTGTTGTTTAATTACCACAGAAAACAACGTTTAAAAGCGGCTAATGGGCAGCAGTGGCTCTGTGTTAAACATTGATACGTGCCTAGTGTGATGCAAATTATCTTTACTCAGGAAGATATTTTAAATAGGCTTAACACATACACCCCCAACAAGTGGCAGATGACTTGCTAAGTGCAGGGGGGAGTTGAGGGTCATCTCTGTTGGAGAGCAGCACGATGTGTCCATAAATAAACTAACTCAGGTTCGCCTGCAACACAAAACAAGTACAGCTGAGCCCTAAGGAAGCAAAACAGAATTAAATAAACGGAAACTTCCAGCTACAGAAGTTATTTCAACTTTCAAAGGTTCCCACAGGTCGCAGAAGAAATTGTTCCACGTACTTAAACTTTTCTACCCTTTGCCTTGGCCTAAAAGTCATCCACTCGGGAAAGGAATTTAACTCGGAAAAGGAATTTTCTGGACCACACAAAGCCTCGCAAGGCTACAGTAATTGCTTTTTAATCTCGTCTCTTCCGGGCATTGCGGCAACAACCGTCCTATGCGGTTAAATACACCTTAAGGGATGGTCACCTCCCAGGCCTTGGGCAAACAGTCGGTATTCACGTAGAAATTCCATTGAAAAAAAAAAAAGCATCCTTCCAGAGCTCGCTTTTTGAGAGCAAAAGTTCGCCAAGCCTGCGCCTTAAGGCGGAGCGAATCCCTCCAGGATCAGAGGGTGAGAGGAATGGAATTCCCTGGTGTGGGATGCTCCTCTTAGAAACGCCAGGATGGGAGCCTGAAAGCTGCACCTGGACAGGTGTGAGGGGTTGATCATCTCTTCCAGACGAGTCTGAGAACAAGGCACACCCCGCTGGCTTTTGCACCGCTTCCCTTTCTGAGAGGCCGCCTCCTGTAACTCGTCCCTTACTCGAGTTTTCCGCTCGCTTTGGAAACGCCAAACAGCCCCTTCCAGCCCCAACAGCTCACCAGAGGATTTATGAACGGTGCAAAGGAAAAACAAAACAAAACAACTCTCATTTGGCAGGAGAGAGAAAAGCTGAGCTCCTCCAATGTATTTGCAAATCTGACCCGAACAAAGCGCAACATATGTTCTCTACAAAGCCACAGAAAACAGGGAGGAAAATTGAGCTAAACCTTCCATAAAAGAGCAAAAGCGCTGCTGGGGCTGCAGAGAAATCCCGTGCTCCGGAGGAAGGAGTCACTCTCACTCCCAAATGCACAAAGACCCCACTGTAGCTTGTTCCAAAGGGATAACAGGAACGTAACACCAAAATGAGCACTGGTACCATAAACACACCCGAACTGCGACAATAAACAAACCCGTCTGAAATGGGCTGTTTATGCCCATTTCTGTCGGACAGCCCAACGCGACACCAACCCAGAAGTCCTGCTTCACAGGATTTGGGGTTGGAGTTGCCTGCTTTCAGTCCCCAAGGCAAGCACGGAATTTAAGCACCCAGGTCCTTAGAAATAAATGAAGAAAAAAAAAAAAAAAAAAAAAGGTGGTTTCTGGGTTCACCTCCCCCAAACTACAGGCTCCAAAAGTAGACACACCTCAGGGTCGGGAGCAAGAATCCCTCCCTCCAACAGCCATCTGCAAAGTCACGGAGCTCACCAAACGCCTGCTAATTCCTTTTAATTGCTGGGATGTGACCACCCCCTCGGCAGGGAGGGAGGGGCGGCAGGAATTGCAGGCAGCTGTGCCTCCCTGCCCTGCCCTGCCCTCGGGGGGGGCTCATCCCTGACTCCAGGCTCATCCCAGGCGTGCTGGGAGAAGCAGGGCTGGAAAGTGCGATCCCGGCGGCGCTGCTGGATGTAAATGTGCAGGCTGATGTCCCGCAGAGCGAGCAGGACGCTGTGGCACGGCACGGTGACACGCGTGGTCCGGGTGGGAGCACAAGTGGGATGCCCCCGCTTTTAGCTTTATCCTGGCTCCTCGCGGAGGAGAAAATCCAGGCACGTACAAAAAAAAAAACCTCCCTCCTCCCCCTCGCACCTCGTTTTGGGTGTTAAAGGAAGGGGCAGTAAGTGTGGCAAAGCATCTTCCCAGTCCCTCGTGGCCCCAAATTGGAGGGGTGTTTGCTCAGCAGCCCGGCTGGGGGAAGGGTGGGAAACAACCCGATGGCACAACTCAACTGCGAAAAGGGGGATCTCAAATCCCAAAAGCACGAGCAGATCCTGCCCTCAACAGGTAGGTCTGCCTACGCAGGATTTCAGATGGATTGACACGCCTTGCAAAAGCAGTTTCATTAATTAAAAAGAAAAAACCCCAACTCTGTATAAACTGTAATACAAAATTAAAATCAACACAGGCCCTAAATTTCTGAATCTCACCTTACCAAGCCAGGCTTTGTTTCCTTCTTCGGCACTTTGAAAACCCAGCCTTCAGTTTAGGCTCCCAACACCGAATTGCCAGTTGTTACAAACTATCTACAGCGTTTTCATCTTCGACATGAAAGTTCTAGGCAATTAATTGCATCTGAGCACGACGGGAGAATCCGGAGTTTGACAGTGCTTGCCAGGGCGATATCCCTGTATTTTAGCAGCACAGACAAAGCAGGTGACTGATCTGGCAAATGTCTCAATGTCTACATCTCAAGCTGCCCTTCCCTTCTCACCAACTCCCAAATACAGGGCTTGGGGCTCCCAGGACAAGCCAGGGCCTTGAGGAGGTGGGAATGAACACAAGGAAGGCTTGGAAGAGCAACGGGAAGGCCACAGGGACTGTGCCAAGAGGTGATTTCTGATCTGAGCGGCATTTCTGAGCCTTGTACAAACCTCTCCTCCCTCCGAGGATAAGAAGTACCACCAGAGGTGATAAACTTAATTTGGGAATATTTGCCAAGTCACGCTGAGAATCCTTCAATTGAATGTTGTGCTTCAAAAACGTGTGGCTTTGCTGCACATCAGTACTTAACCTGGAGGAATAAGTTAAGTGCACAGCTTCGTAAGCACCTAAGAAAGTCTCCAGATAAGGGAATAGCTCTGCTCCTCCTCCTCCTCCTCCTCCTCCTCCTCCTCCTCTTCCCACTTTTCTGAGGCACTGGAGGAGCGGTGCTGCCCTCACCCTGCCAATGGAAATCACAGCAATAAAAAACACCAATTAAAAGCAGAAAGGTGCTTTGCTCAAGACAATCGTGCAGGACAATCTGTCTCTCCTAAGAGGCTGACTCGGAACGCTCCGTTTCTAAAAAGCACAGCCCAAATAGAATATGTAGGTTATTCAGCACCCAGCAAGTCACTTCACATAAATGTCCACGGAGTAATTCACTTCTGCTTTATGAAAAATGAAATGTTCTTAGAGCAGTCCTGGAAAGGGAACAAATCCTCAAAACCAGAAGAGGAAAATACTGCCACCGGAGAGTCCATTAAAGAAATCATGCCTCTTTTTATTTAATTCTTCACCCATTTTTAAGCCTCAAAATACAGCAAGATCAGCACGTTCAGCTCCTCAAACACTTCACTTTTCACTCCGCAGTGCTGGTGGAAATAAATGGGCTTTTCCTCCCTGCCAGCTGAAGTTTGTGGTGCCTCTCTCAGTGACTGTCAGCAACGTGAAGAGCAAAGACAAAAGGATGCAAGAGCCATACACAGCCATGCTGCACTCCAGCATCCCAAAATCCAGCAATCCCAGGCAGAGAGACCCAGTGGCACCTGAGCACTTCTTCTGGATAGCAGCGAGTTGCACTAAGGTGGAATAGTCTGTTGTAGGAGCGTTACACTGGAATACACGCCCACAAGCATTTGAGGCTGCAAAGGGCTCTATCCCAACTGTCCTAATTCAGGAAAGGGCTGGGAAACGAGCAAGTCTGAGCGTTTCCAGCTGTCTGCACACATCCTGTCACTGCACTGGGTATTCACCACTAGCAAGTCCTTGAGTTACTCACAGAAGCAACACCCGCTTCAGTCCCATCTTCTGCAGTCCCACAAATGCCTCTCACGGTGTGTTTTCAAATGGAAATCAAAATCAACAACACATCAGTCACAAGCAAAGTTTGTTGACACAGCCGACACAGTCCCTGCAGGAGTTACTCCACTCCAGGGGTGCAAATATTGCCATGAGTATTTTTTCATGGCACAGACCTGGAAGAGGCCCGTTAGTGACATTCCCTGTGCTCCTGTTTCTCTCCTGATAAGATCTTCCTCTGCCAGGTAAACCACAGTGCACCTCTCCAAAACCCCAAGGAACACCCTTCAACACTGGAAACGGGGAGACCAAGAGAAGGCGGGGGGAGGAAAACCAGCTCTGTGAATTAAATCAGCCCAGAGAGCTCCCTTTTAACAGAGGCACCCCAACCTTTGGTTTCCCTGGGAAGGAAAATCTGCAGCCTCTGAACCTAAAAGCAGGGATTTAGTGATAGGGATCAGAGCTCAGAGCTCTGAGGCGTTCACACCTCCCCTGGCTCCAAGGGTGGGAAGCCTTTGCCTGCCACAAGCCACCCTGTGCCACCACAACCAGCTCAGAGTGACACACCAGTCTCTCTCACTCTAGGAAACCAAGGGGTTCATCTCCAGTGGGCACAGAATCAGGGAATGGTTTGGGTTGGAAGGCACCTTAAAGCTCATCCTGCTGTGGGCAGGGACACCTTCCACTATCCCAGGCTGCTCCAAGCTCCATCCAGCCTGGCCTTGGACGCTTCCAGGGATGGGGTGTCACAGATTCCACAATGTCCAACCGTGCCCAAGGCAGCTGGAAACACATGGCAGTGACAAGCAATAGCACCTTACCTAGGAAAGATATAAAGGCTTCACCCTGACCCAAGTCACAAGAGAAACGAATCCTTCTCACACAGTGTAAAAATTGTCTTTCTGAACCTATTTGTGCTTTAAAGTGTTCAGATATAGTTTATTATAATTACATTTATTAAGCAGTCTAGACAAACTGTATTTTCTTGAAATGGGGTGAACAAACTCAAAACATGACTTGGATTTTTACAGTGAACAAGCTGATCTGGCTTTTTAATTTGCACACAGGTGACGAGGCCAGACTTTGGAACCTTCACCTTGGAAGAGGCTGGAAAGCTCAGTGTCCCCAGAGCTGTCAGTGGTGTCAGGATCTCCCTGCACGAATGCAAAGCTCACACCCCATAACACCCGTGCTGCAAAGCACAGATAAGGCATTCTCCACCTCACAGTTTTTTGGAGGCTCAGAGCAGAAGGGCCTGGCTTCATTATCCAACCTGCAAACAAACGCAGGTCATTAATTTAGCAGCATGACATCACATCCTGCAGGCTGAATTTCAACACACAGCTCCAACAGAGGAACCACGTGAAGGAATACAGCAATTCCCTAGGATTTCTAATACACAGGCTGCTTTCAGACCACAGAAGACCTAAATGGATGTCCTGAACACGGAAACAAAATCACTGATCACAAGACACAATAATCAACGATGCCAACAAACATTTCTGTAGAGTGGACAATTGTTTTAAATATTTCCTCCCATCCAACTGCAAATGGGCAGCATTAGAGCACTATTAACGTGGGAGGGGGGTTACAAAGTTAGTGCAAACAATCTGCTTTAACCTCTTAAGCACACTGGGTGATATCAGCAAAGGAGAAGTCTGACAGGAGGAATCATAAAAGGATTTTAAAGACTGGCAGTCACTCCATAAAATGGCCAAGGAAAGTTCCCTCTAGGCAGTGATAAATGATTCTGGCCAGTTCACTTGTGCCCTGATGGACCATAAGTTAAGCAGCACCCATTAGAAATGAAGATATTTAAGAAGCAGTTCATTAAAACATCAGCTCAGCTGGACAGGCACAGAGAAGAGAACAAGTAACAGCCTTCTATCCCATAGTCCTGGTGCTCCTGTATCAAATATTATTTGTGCCTCAGGCTCTTCCCTCTCCTCCACTCTCATCCCACCTTGGCACTGAGTGAGGCTTGCAGGATGGGCTGTCTCCCAAAGCCCACAGGAGGTTCTTCCAGCAACAGATTTCCATCCTTGGAGAGTTTCAAAACCCAAGGGAACCGCGAAAAACCTGATGTTCCTTTGAGGTTCGTTTTGCTCTGAGCAGGAGGTAACACAAATTTGCCTGGGATTGTTGTCTCCACAGGTATTCTCATAGCCACTGAATTCATGGTTGAATTCTGGCATTCCCTCTCAAAAACATCCTAATGCTTGGATACAGGACACGTGCCTAGATGGGGCTGTGTCTTCTCATCACAGGCACTCGTTTTCTTGCCAGCATTCCCCCAAAAAACTCTGCACAAACTATCAGAACTCAGATTATCCCCTTCTGATAAAAGGTTCCTCGGGCCCTGCTTTTGTGTTTAAAACGTCGTTTGAAAACCCATCTATTTACGTTTTGAAGGGGAGAAAACCTGAACTAGGAAATTGCACATGCACAGAAACAAAGGCGGTGCCTGACAAGGAGTTTGTTAATTTGCGGATAATTGCTCATTACGGCAAAGAAAGGCTTTTGCAGTGTTTCACGGAGAGCAGATGAGAAGCCCCAGCCCATTTCCGAGTGCTGCTTTTGGCAAACACGAGCTTCTCCCAGCGCCGAGAGTCTCCATAAACCCACGGCTCCATTAAATGCCTATCCCGGCATCCCGAAAGTACCCGCGGAAAGAGAAGGACGTGTTCTGTCAAGTCATTTAGGAGGGACCTTCACGTGGCTGCATTCTCTCTTTTCTCTCTGCTCCTGCCTCGTTCACAGTGGTGTTTTGAACATCACCTACCTCCCCCTCCTCTGCTCAGCCCCCCCAAACTCCCAACCTGAGCCCTTTCAGAACACGGATTTCCTTCTTCCTTCCTCTAAGTCTTCTTCACTTAATTATCCGACCAAAAGTTCCCCAGACACTCAACGTCTACAGACCGCTGGCACTTTACACTCCTCAAAGCTCACCCTGAGCTCCCGAACCATCCACCAGCGCTGGAATTTCACTCCCAGTTGAAGCAAGCGGGTCTGGAGCCCGGAAGCATCACAGAATCTCAGAAGGGTTTGGGTTGGAAGGGACCTTAAAGCTCATCCAGTCCCACCCCCTGCCATGGGCAGGGACACCTTCCACCAGCCCAGGTTGCTCCAAGCCCCGTCCAACCTGGCCTTGGACACTTCCAGGGATCCAGGGGCAGCCACAGCTTCTCTGTCTCACAGCCCTGAAGGCCCCTGGAGTGACTCCGTGGTTGGGCAGGGAGCGTGCATGGCCAGGCAGGTATTCCTGCAGCAATCACCCTCAAGGAGCTCTCAAGGTCTTTTTCATCATCCTAACAGCGGGAGCCATTTTAGAGCCTTTCAAATAGTTCTAAATTCACCTTCCCGACCAAGTTTTCCAGAGCAATATAACCTGACTATGCAAAGCTCCCCGCAGAAGAGCAGGGGCACAAGGAAGACAAAGCCCAGACCTGAGAGCTACAGCTCGATTTAGATGGAGCCGTTTCATTACTATGTAGATTCCGAGCCATTCCCGCAGTTCCCGAAGCGCTCCCCGGGCCCTCCTGGCAAGCGAAAATCCATTTTGTGTACAAATAGGGCTTTTACAGCCTGGCACAGTGCTCGGCTGCAGAGTCAAACTTTTCAATGCCTGATAAATTTTTACTTGAAAGTGGCAGGAGAGCTCGTGCCAGAAGCCCGTCTGAAATGCCAGCTCAGTGGCAGAAGGTCAAAGCGTGGTATCGAGAGATTTAATGGAAGTGTTTCAAGACAAACTTCTTAAAAGCATTGTGCTATCTAGGGAGGCGCAGATTTACACCGCTTGGAAAGCCGAGGAACAATCTCCACGACTCTTTTTCCAATGAAGGGTAATTTCTTTAACGTTCTACCTCTCAAAAAGCACCGCAGTAAGAAGGTCTCCTGTTTTCGTGTCTGTTCAATCCTTGGGTATTCGGCTGAAGTTGAAGAATTTAATGGCCAGTCTTCGCAAGCGAAGATCCGGGGAAGGTCTTTACACCTTCCAGCCTGCGCATTGGATTTTTTAGGTGAGACACAGTGTGCGCTGAACTGAGCCCACCCTTTAATCCTAAGGTTCATCTGCCGGGGCCAAGCGAGCTTGGACGGTAGCAGTGAGGTCCTTAGGACGTAGATGGGTTGCCTTTTTTAAGGGCTAACGAGCCCCACCTGCCCGGGAGTGGCCCTGACCGGGAATCGAACCCGGGTCTCCGCGGTGATAGCGCGGCGCCTTTACCACTAGACCACCAGGGGCTCAGTTGAAGAATAAAGAAGTGTTAAATGCCAGAGGTTTTGTGCAGACTGTCTGCTAAATAAACGAAAAAAAACCAAAACAAACAAAAAAAACAAACAAAAAACACCCCAAACAAAACCCCTCCAAGGCCAAATCCCCAGGTGCTAAAGGTGCTAATTTCGTGAATAAAAACCCCAGAAGTCAGACCCACAGACAATTAAGACCAACAGTCCAAACAATTAACGTTTCTCCTAAAACTGTGGCTGGAGAAGAATTACATCGAACTGAAAAGCTCCATAATCTTTGCCGTTTTTACAGAAGTATTTAAGGCTAAGTCAGTGTCAACAATGACCCTGAGCAGACGTCAAGCGTTAAGACTTTCAGCATAATGGATTTTGCCAGCTGTCCCCACACTGTAATATAGAAAGGGACACTAAAAACCCACCAAACCCCGATGTGTCTGCTCAGGGTCTCCCCCTGCATCTACACAAATGCACTGCTGGAGCCACTCGCGAGAGCAGCTTTGCGACAGCTCACACACATTTCAATTGTCTCCATCTGCCATTTGAACAGATCCAAGTATAAGACTTTAAATTCAATTAGCGGCAAATCTCGGCGCTCCCAACATTAAATCTGCAAGTGACATTTAGTGGCATTCAACACGCACGGAGCTAAGCTAATACACTAATGGACCAGCAAGGGAGACAGTAACACACTCCAAATTGTGATGCTCTTTTTCAGTCAAGGAAATTAAAGGAGTAGGCTGCAGTGGACAGGAGGAGATGACAGCTATTAAAAATCCTTCTTAAATAGAGGCTGCAAAAGCTTTTCTCTCCAGAAAGGAGTGTCTCACCCAGCTTGGGAAGAAAGCTGCCGGTTTTCCCCCCCATTAGAAAAACCCAACGCTACTGGACTTCAGGGATTCCTTGAAGTCTTTTTTTTTTTTTAAAGTGACAATAAGCTTCTCCTCAATTCTACTGAAATAAAGCAAGAGCTACCTCCAAAGAGCTTCAAAATCAGGGAGACAGAAAGCAGACCACGCTGGGAAGTCAGAGAGAAAAACAGCTTTAGAGTCATGGTTAGGCAGGGGGAGATTTGTTGTTGTTGTTCATTTAAATCTAAGCGAATTAGCACAAGCGAAACCCAGGGAAGATGCTTTCCCAATAAAGATTTATTAGTGTTTTTCTTTGATTACAGATGTGTAATTGGATACCAGAGCAGCACCCGCACGAGCACACCAAGGAAGCATCAACAGGACATGTTCTGTTCCACTCAAGTCTTGCTTCTCTGCTTTGCATGAGTGAGCTGTAAAGAGCAGCAACAGCAGTGACCACATTTTAAAAGCTGCATTTCTTTAAGAGACACGTGGTAGCCTCCAAAATTAGACTTTCTCTTATCAGCTCTTGACCAAGCACTGTCAGAACAAAGCTCCTGCGGTACTTTGGGGGTTTCCCACCCACCCTTCTCAACTGCATTAAAATGTTTGATAAGACCACAAACAGTACAGACAAACATTTTAGAGATGTTTAAACCCCTGAATCCCAGAATGGTTTGGGATGGAGGGGACCTTAAAGACCATCTTAATTCCAAACCCCCACCAGAGGCAGAGCCACCTTCCACTAGCCCAGACGGCTCCAAGCCCCAACCACACAGTTAATTACACGTAAGTAGCTTATTAAGATGGATGTCCTTTTGATCCATGAAAACCAAGCCCAAGTAACCTGCACCAAACACTGCCTCTGATAAGCAGGTTTTCCAAATAATAATAATTTAAAAATATATCTGAGATGAAAGCATCCCAAAAAGCCAGTAGGTTTGCAGCCTTCCTCATTCTTTGGCATTTCCCCAGCATTTTGGGGATGCGGGAGGACGGGATTTAATAATTCATGGTGCTGCACACTTTGGGAATTCAAGCTGTATTAAAAGCTGGAGTTTCCAATCCCATGAACAACACCAGCCCTCCAAAGGGCTGCCTCTCTGCTGGTGTCCTGGGAGCAAAAAAAAGCCTGCAACCACACCAAAAAATCCCTTGGAAAACACTGACAGGATGCAGGAGCTCAGTTCGTGACCATGAGATTCCAAGAAAACCTCTCAAACTGCAGGGTTTTGAGCTCATTTTAAGCTCACCTCTACTTCAGAGCACTGCAGTTGGGTTTGATGTGTTGCACTTGAATTATGATTAAAATAGCATTCGGCTGCTCTGCTCTACTTCAGCAAAGAACACTTTGGACCTACCTTGCTGAGTAGCCTTAAAAATCCTTCCTGCCCTACACCCGTCCCTGCAAACCACACTGGGAGAGAGGGACCTCCTGCCACGTCCAACAAAACCAGCCCTCAAGCCCGTGTGCAAGTTTGGGGTTTTGATGGTGCCATAAGGATTTATTTTTTAACTCAAACCGGCCTTTTCCCAAACAAGGGTCTGGATTATTTTTAAGCAGTTTTGTTTTTCTGGTTTTGTTTTTTTTTTTTTTTTTCAGGATGTCCTGCTGCCCCAATTAAAAAGCCTTTAATTCCACAGCCATTCCTTACGGCCATGCTGAAATTGCTACTAAATCTGAGTAAGTCCCAGGCCACCCGTATTGAGTGCACCAATTAACCAACGCTGAGCAACCAGAAGACAGGGAAGAAATTTTTAAGTCGCCATCACCCACAGTGAGCGTGTTCTCCCTCCCCATGTTCAGTTCCAGCAGAACTCGCTAATTATTTAATTAAAAGCTGCACCTATTCAAGCTTGGCAAGTGTTAAGAGATACACATAGAACAGGTATCTAACAAACCACTGCCTTTTAACCGTTAACACTCAGTAGTCCAAATAATACCCATTAAGACCTCCAAGTCCTGAAAAACGATCCACCTACTTGGATTTGTTCAATGTGTAAGTGTCACGTTAAAAGCTAATTAACATGTGGAGACACGTTGTCTGCAGGTTGATACTGTGGAAGGCGAAAGAAGCGTGATAAACGATTCGGGAATCACAGCTTGTTGCACAGATCACAAACACAGTTTAAAGGTGTCTGGGATGAATTTAGTTCTGCTCCACATGCCCAAACTTGGAAAATCAAGGCAATCTCTCTGGATTCAACTAGGGTTTATTACCCATATTGTAGAAGTAGCCTTTATTTGTTGTTTGCCACCAGCTGGGGAGATTTGAGCTCTCTTTCCAAACTCTAAACAACATCACAAAGCTGAAGCAATTCCAACCCCGACCAAATACTACTGGAAATAAACCAGAATGCCACTCCAGTGCAACACCCGCTCCCCAAAAAAAACCACAGCCAAGCCCAAATCCACCAAGATCCACAGCAGCATTGCCAACTGACTTCAGCTGACAGGTGTCACATCTGCACTTTGTACTGGTTCACAGGCGGGCATGAAATCCAACAGAAACCACTTCCATCCACGTGGACCTGAAGCAGGAGAACGGAGTCTGAAGGAATCGTCGCTAAATGTGCCGCCACACCACGAGGCTCCGACGCTGCCACCAACCCAAGTGACACGAGGACGTTCACCCACATCCCGCTGCTGCTCTGCTTCCAGAGGCATTGCCTGCATCAGCAAGCTCCAGCAGCACCATGTCAGTGTGGCAGAGCTCCCAATTTTTTTTTTTTTTACAAATAATACTCTTTTTCTCTCTCCTTCCATCCTTGCTTCGCGTACTTACGGCGCCTGGAGGCACCGAGGCACTCTTTAATGAGGTTTTCACACAAGACAGAATAAATTAGAAGCCTTGATCAAAACAGGGCCTCCAGGAGGAACACGGTACAGAGACAGCCACATGCATTATACACCCCGAAAAATCCAAATACTGCAGCCAGGCAATCGGCAAAGCCATTCCACGAGCAAACAGGGAGCGCACCCGCCTGCCGGGGTGCCGGTGACGGCGAGGTCTCTCCTTCTCACCCCCGTTCTGCCTCCCAGCCCCTCTGTCTCCAAGCGTGTCCCCACTGCCACCCCACAAACCTCAGCCCCAGTGTTGCCTCCATGACCCTCGAAGGCGTAGGGATGGGATGGATCTGCTCCCGGCTCCAGCGGATGCTTCCAGCCTCTTTTGGAGCAGGGAGCATCCCGCCCTCGCACCCCAGCGAGCACAGGGACCGGAGCCCATGGGCTGAGGAGGGGGTCCCATGGGCCCCAGGATGAAAGGACCAGAGCCACCGGGATGAGGGGGCTGGGCCACCCCCACAATGCCACCTGAGCGGACCCCATGTCCCCCAGAGCCTCTGGAGCAGGGAGGACCAGACCTCTCCCTCCAGCATCCTGGGAAGGAGGGCACAGACCCAACCAGGCACCGGGGCTGAGAGGACCAGAGCCCCTCCTGGGTACCGGGGCTGAGGGCGCTGCAGACCCCCAAGCTGAGGAGCCCTGACCTCCCCCGGGATCGGCTGCAGCCCCGGAGCTGGGGGTCCCAGAGCTCCCCCGGGATCGGCTGCAGCCCCGGAGCTGGGGGTCCCAGAGCTCCCCCGGGATCGGCTGCAGCCCCGGAGCTGGGGGTCCCGGAGCTCCCCCGGGATCGGCTGCAGCCCCAGAGCTGGGGGTCCCGGAGCCCCCCAGGGCTGAGCAGATCGCAGTCCCCGCGGAGGCCCAGGGGCCCAGATCCCCCCGTGCCGCGGGGGCCACAGCTGGGTCAGCCCCGCCGAGCGGGTCGGAGCCCGCCGGAGCCCCCGGTGCTGCGGGGGCCGGAGCTCCCCTCGCTCTCCCCGGGGCTGCGGGGGCCGCCGCCGGGCTGCGGGGCCGGATCCCCACGGGACGCGTCCTGCCCTCGGGCAGCGGCCCGTCCCCGCCGTCCCCGCTGTCCCCGATGTCCCGTCCCACCGCCACCCCCGGGCCTGCGCCGGCCGCTCCGCCGGCCCCGCGCTCGGGCTGAGGCCGCTGCCTGGCTGCTCACTCACCGTGCGGAGCCGCGGCTCGGTGCAGGTCGGTGCGGCCGCCGTGCGGGCGGCTCCAGCCCCGCGCCCTGTATCCCGTGTCCCGTGTCCCGTATCCCGTATCCCGTGCCCCGTGTCCCGTGTGGCGGCCGCGGGCGGGGCGGGCGGCTCCGCGCGCCACGTGACCGCCGTGTCATCCCCGCCGCCATCTTGTGTCCCGTCCGTCCCTGGCGGGCAGCGCTGCCCCCAGAAAATCGCGTTCCTGAAGGGATTTACCCCCCAACTCCCCGCGCTGCTCCTTAAAGCCTGGGGCACCCAGGGAAAGGCCGTTCCTCGCTGTGAAAACCGCTGTTTGACGGCATCACAGAATCAGATCCCAGCCCATGGATCCCTCCTGTGCCCGATGCCCACCCTGTCCCCCAGCCCAGAGCACTGAGTGCCACAGCCTGGCCTGCCTTGGGCACCTCCAGGGCTGGGCACTCCAAACCTCCCTGGGCAGCCCCTGCCAAGACCTGACCACCCTTTCCAGCAAGAAATTCTTCCTGATGTCCAACCTGCCCCTCTCCTGGTACAGCTGGAGGCCATTCCCTCTCCTCCTGTCCCTGTTCCCTGGGAGCAGAGCCCGGTGCCCCCGACTCCCTCCTCCTGTCAGGGAGTTGCAGAGCCAGAAGGTCCCCCCGAGCCTCCTTTTCTCCAGGCTGAGCCCCCCCAGCTCACGCTCCAGCCCCTCAATGTCTCTCTCGCCATGAGGGCCCAGAACTGGACACCCAGGTGTAATGGGTAATAAAGAGCAAAAGGCATAATTTGATCATCAAATTAAGTTTAATAAAACAAGTTGCAATAAACCTAGCAAGAACTTTGCTGGAGTTACGAATTAGACAGTCACGATAAGGGAAAACACAGTGTTGTAGTTGTTAGATGATTGTTATGAATTTGTATGTTATGTCTTGTTATTTTACAAGTGTTTCTTCTAAGCATGCTTATAGAGAGAGAAAATAGAATGAAACAGCAAAAACCAAAGGAAAGGACTTACACCCCCCCAATCTGGAAGCTTCTAGACAGCAGACTCTGAGGACTATGGTCTAACTAAATCACTGGCTGAACCCAGGTGGGGAGATGGAACCTGCGAAAACAAGGACCGATATCAGGGGAGCCCACGAAATGGAACCCAATAAAGAAATCGAAAGAGACTTAAGGGTTGGAGATAAAGGGGGGGTATAAAAAGTGGGGTGCTTTCTCGCCACGTTGCAGACCGTTGGTGGAACAAGAGTTTCCTCCGGTCGCCCAGCGCGCTGTTTTGCTTACCTGCCTTCAATAAATTTCTATTACATTTTTAAAATTATCGTCTGGTCTATTGACTATAACACAGGTGTGTCCTCAAAGAAGGCACCTTGAACCTTTCTGAGCGTAAGTAGCTCCCCTAAAACGTCAAATTCCAGTATCAGCATGACTTAATCAGAGCAGCTGTGGCATAGCAGGGTATGAGGAGTTCACCTCCTAAATCCAACTGGCATCCTTCCTGAAGGGAGCCTACAAGAAAGATGGAGAGGGACTTTTCCCAAGAGCATGTAGTGACAGGACAAGGGGGAATGGATTCAAACTAAAAGAGAGTAGGTTCAGGTTGAATATTAGGAGGAACCTCTTTCCTGTCAGGGTGGTGAGGCCCTGGCACAGGTTGCCCAGAGAAGCTGTGGCTGCCCCTGGATCCCTGGAAGTGTCCAAGGCCAGGTTGGACAGGGCTTGGAGTAACCTGGGCTAGTGGAAGGTGTCCCTGCCCATGGCAGGGGGTGGAACAAGACGGGTTTTAATGTCTTCCAACCCAAATCATTCAATTTATTCTGTGACCCTTTGACCCTGGGCCTCCTCCTTCAGGAGGTGAGGCATGCTCCACGCTGGCACAAGAAGCCATTCCCTTGGGATCTGGGGTTGGGGCAAGTGCATCCTGCCCTGAGAGCCATGAGTCCAGAGTGTCCAGTGTTGGAGCAAACTCTAATACCTGCCTTAATTTCACTTTGCAGACACTTTTGTTCACCTTTTTTCATCACAACATCAGTAGCTCTGGAGATGTGAGAAGTCAGCTGTTATTAATAAAATCCTAGTTAACATAAAATCACAGGGCAGTTTAGCTTGGGAGCGACCTCTGAGGGTCACCATCTCCAGGTAGAAAGAGGCACAACTTTCATTCCTTACAGCCTATTTCAAACCTTGCATTCACAAATTGTGACCTTTAATACAAAAACAAACAAACAAAACCAAACAAAAACCAACAGTGGTTTTTTCCCTGCAAAAAGGTCTCAATCATTTTGTGGTGCCCACAGAAGGATTCCTGCGTGTGCTGAGCCTGGTTCCCTGCAGGGCCGTTCCCCAGCGTGGGAAGATCTGCGAGGTTGGATTAAAAGTTTTCCCCTATTTCACTCGTTATCTCGCCAGCGTGGTTCCTCGCCAGCAGATCCCGGAGATAACAGAGCTACACATGCAGCTACCCCTCTCCCAGGCATGGGAGGATGAAAACACACATGGGAGGGACTGGATGTACCAGTGTGTTACAGTAACGTCGAGCAAGAGACAGTTTTTGCTGATCTTGGCATGTAAACATAAAAAAAACTCTGAAGAAAAAAAAACCCTCACGACTTATCCTGATCAACAAGTGATTGCAGACATTACCTAAGCAAAATTAGGAATCAAGCTTGAATAAACAGTAAATTATGCACTGGAACATTTGAAACACAATGGCCCTCTGTAAGGAGCTGTCAAATCCGACACCTTCTGAAAAGGCAGTTGAGCCAATCTGAGGAAAAATGCTCTGTAATGAAACTCAAATTTAGAGCCAGTGGGAAAGTTATTATTTTGAGATCTGCCATGACCTGCAGCTCATCACATCTTTCATCAGGGCTGATGAAAAGGGGATGAGTTGTTTGACCTCAGGATGCAGGCACAGCTTTCACCCTGTGCAAACTGCTTAGTAGTTGGGAAGGGAAATGCAGGTGGAAGAGTCTTCTTTGGAGAAGACTGCACTGGACTTTTCTTCCAGGCAAAACATTTTCAATGTGTTTTTCCACCTGCTCGTCTGAGCATGGCACTCATGGGCTAAATATAAATGTGTCTTTTCCATCTGAACAGGAAACCAGAGTCTGAGTGTGGTATTGACCACTATTTTCCCACTCTTTGCCCGGCATGTCCTGGAAGGCATCATGGAAATGAGTGAGAAACGCAGGTGCCCAGCTGGGTCACCCAACTTCTGTGGGCAGTGCTGAGCCAATCGTGCAGGAGGAGGAGGTTTGATTCTCTCCTCCCTGAAGAGGGATTTATTTATTTCTGAGTAGGTTTAATATATACCAGCTCGGTTCTGGTTTTTCCCAAGTTGACCAGGCTGGCTTCCAATAGTCTGGTTGCACCAGGAAGGGTTTAGGAATGGGGAATTGGGCCAGCTCAGCTTGCCTTGCAGGTGCTGATCACCCACACAACCACAAAAGGCTTGGGGCAGTGCAGCCTTCGGGGGAGTGACAATCCCAATCCCCATTTATCTTTCCATTTGCTCCCCCTGTGCGATGCCATCCCGACACGGATGTTCCTAGCGGGGGTCCTGCTTTTCGGCAGGGCTCTGTTTTCTCTCTGACTGTTGTTTCCTGCCATCCCATCTTACTAATGCTCTAATAGGATTAATGTTGCTGACGCTCCCCCCGGGCTAACGGTACAATAAATCCCCCTTCCCGGGGTTGTTCCCCCCCGGTATGGGCATTTTCCGGCAAATAATATGAACCTGAAGTCTGTGCAAATTGATTCCCAGGGAGCCTGACCCCTCTGTTGGGAATGACAAAGGGCCATCCAAGAGGCTTAGAAATAGCTGTCCTGGGCTGCTGCCTGGGCTTAATCCTGCTGAGCCACTTCTCTCCCTGAAAACAACCTTTCCTGCCCAGCTACAACCAGGCCCCGAGCGCTGAGGGCGGGGGAGATGCACCAAGGCCAGGATGGATGGGGCTTGGAGCAGCCTGGGCTAGTGGAAGGTGTCCCTGCCCATGGCAGGGGGTGTCACTGAATGGGCTTTAAGGTACCTTCCAACCCAAATGATTCCATGATTTTATAAATATAAATATTTTGGGGACTTCCTGCAGGAGGGAGGTGCCCTTGGGAGGCAGTAGGGGATGACCCACCTTGCTCAGCTGGGAGGTTGATTAAATCAGTTGATCAGAATCGATGTACATGTGAATGGATCAATGGATGGAGCAGATTCCAATTCAGCTACTTTGTTATTCAAGCAGTGATTAATGGGGAGGTGACGTCATCCTCTCAGATCAGCAGTACTGGCCGGTGATCTGTTGCAGAAAAACAGCATTATAAATGCAAGGTTGTTGAGTTTTCCTCCTGTCCGTTTCACATCACCGGGAAAACGCATAAACTCATTTCTTTAATTAATCCTGGTTTTAATGGCTGATTGCTCCTGATTAAAACAGCACGTGTCTTGGGGGGAAATGTGTCAAAGCTGGAAGTAAAAGGAGAAGCTCTTAACAGAGGGAGGGCAAAACCCATTTCCCCACTTAAGAAGAGGGTAAAATGAAAAGGAGGTGTGGTAAAAGAAGGAAGAAAGGACGATTCCAAGGGGAAAACAAGCCAACAGCTGTGGTATGAGTTTGGACCTGATTTGCTTGGAAGCTCCTATAGAACCTGCACCTCACACGCTGCAGCTCCCTTGCTTTTTCCCACCGTTGCCAGTGCTGCTCATTCCAAAAGCTTTTTTTTCCCACCCCTGACACGAACTGTAAATAAATAAAGGTAAAGGTGGGTGTGTCTGCGTGCCTTTTTCCCTGGAAAACAGGTGCTTATCCCCATAAGGGTTTTGCAGACCCACACACACGCACTGGCAGGGCTCAGGTGATCCTGGAGTGGAGCCCCGACCCTCTCCAAGCCGGCATTGCCACATCCTCCTCCTCCCTGCAGACGGTGCCTGCCTGCTCAGGCAGGTCCAGCAGCCCGAGAGACATTAATTATGGAATTGTTAAAGCTCAGTTACCTCTCCAGGCAGGAGTCAGAAGAAGGAGAAGAGCATGCTCTGGGAAATCAGCAGCGTCAAGGTGCGGTTTCACTTGTGCTGCCCCGATGAGCCCCCAGCTTTCAAGAGAGGAGATTGCCCTCTATTCACTTTGCCAGCAGGTTTATTCTCCAAGCTGCCACCCAGGGAGGGCACAAGTTTCTTTCCCAGGCTGGATTTTCTCAGTTTTCCCTGTAGGGGCAGCAGTTGCCTTTCAAGCCAGCCTGAAAGAAGGAAAAAACCCTGTATTTTAAAAACTAATTCCTGATCCCAGTGACTGCAGCTCTGATAATGGGACTAAAACATCAGCATGAGCTTCTACTAAGTGGGTTTAGTAGTTATCACGTTCAACTCAGTGCCTAAAGCTGCTTAGTGATTTGTGTCCTGTGTCACCATGCCAGCTCTGTTCCTCAAACTAGAATGAGGACTATAAATCAAGCCTCCTTTTATAATAATAATAACAATAACAATATTAATGATAATAACGATGATGATGATAATAGTAATAATAATAATGTTGTCCTGATGGAGTGCAGGCAGTATTAAGGACATGTTATTAGGAGAAGGTGGAACCACCCCCAGAGGGTGGTTGGGCACTGAGCAGGCTCCCCAGGGCAGTGGGCACAGCCCCAAGGCTGCCAGAGCTCCGGGAGTGTTTGGACAACGCTCTCAGGGAATGGTGGGATTGTTGGGGTGTTTGTGCAGGGCCAGGAGTTGGGCTGGATGATCCCTGTGGATCCCTTCCAGCTCTGGCTGTTCTGTGACTGTGCCTTTAAAACAGAATAAAATCTCTGTCCGGATCCCCTCATACCTTTCAGAGAAACACCAGATTCTCATAAAACAGATGGAAATCCTCTTACCAGTGCGATAAATAGATAAAATCAGAGAAATCTATAGGCCACCAGTTTTTCCATGTGAGGACAAGGATCAAACATTATTCCAACTTCGGTGCTTGTACAGTTTTCCCTGTAACAGCCTCTAAATAAAATAATCTGATGCTGCCTTTAGGAAGAAAGGAAATGAGGAGACAACCTGAACCTAAGGTTCTTATTTTGATGGTAAATGTTGGTAACTTGAAGATTAAGCCCCAAAATCCAAGTGGAGCTGGCAGACATTACTTGAGGAGGACTGCAAAATGGTATAAACCATATAAAACTGAGATCACAGCATTGGAGGTTTCCTTGAAACTGCATGAGCTTGGGTCTAATTTCAGGCTACCTTACATTAAATCCGAAGGCCCTCGAGCTGGCCAAGGCAGGGAGTTGCTCCTGGAGGGTGCTGGGCCACCAGTCTGAGTGTATTCATGGAGGTGGCATCACAAGAGCTCATCTGAAGCTCAGGTCAGCACAGCAGCCTCATCCTAAAGCAAGCTGTAAATGGCTGAAACACCTCCCGTTTGATGGCTGATAATAACAGTCCTGAGCTGAGCTCTAAACCAGGGGAAAGCTGTTTCCAACTGAGTGTTTTTGATGCAGGAAGGATGTTTGATGTAAATGTTGGGTGAATAATTCACACTGGGCACGCACATGAATGCAGATGTGATTTGGATGGCAGGCACAGGACGTTTAGAAATGGAAATCTCATTATCCTGACAGTAATTCAGGACTATTACAGGGGAGCTTAGGGTCTTTAATCAGTAACACTGTATTAGCATAACAGAGTAAATTGAGATAAAGTAAAAGAAGCTGATTAAAGAACATTTTTCTCCACCCAAGCCCTGCTATCTACTGTATCCAAACACATCAGTGAGCCAAGTCCTGCTGATCCCTTCTCCTTCTCCCTGAGTCAAGGTGAGCACAGGTGGGTTTGCCTCCTGCCAGAATCACAGAGCATTCTGAGATGGAAGGGACCCACCAGGATCATCGAGTCCAGCTCTTACTGGGATCTTTGACTTGGTCTCACAGCAGAAGAACTCAGGGACAGCCTGGGATAAACACCTGCACATCTTTCACTGACCCTTAGAAGTGGTGATGTCTCACAAGGGACAAGGCAAGGCAGGGAACAGTCCCCGGGGCTGTGACTGAGAGCAGGGACTGCTGCACTAGGTTTGTTCCCTTATAAAGGCCCTTCTCTGGCTTATTTTAACCCCCACTAACCCTGAGGTGACAACAGCTTCCTTATCTCCGTGCCCTGGGGGCTGGTTCTGCAGCAAGTGTGGCTGAGCTCCTCTGTGCCCCAGAGCCACTTTTTACCTCTGAAGAGATCGAAGACACCTCGAGGGAAATCTCTTATCCAACTGCAGTTTGTCCTGGAACTGTGGGTTTGGGTTCCTGTCTGGCTGGGCACTCCTGTGAGGTCTCCTAGTCACGGTGGCACTCAGCCACCTCACCCAGGCCAGTCTTAGTTCATCTCCTTGGAAAAAGTGGTCCTTAACTCAGTCTTTCTCCTGGTGGTGACCACACGGTTTGCAGGGCTGCTCTGCTGTGCCTTTGAGTACAAGGACTCCAGTACCAGCTCTGTTATTATGGCTCCAGCTGCCCTTGGCTCTTCCTGGGCTCTCCCACTAACCTCCTATATATCCTTTAGAAAACAGCTTAGCATTCCCTTCTAGATCCCTTCCTCCTTCCTTTGGAGACCAGAGCTGTATGTGGACACCACTGCCATCTCCATGGAGAGCACAGAGCAAACTGAAGCAATTTTGCTGACTCCTGTCTCAAGAAACACCCCCTTTTGTTTGTTTGCCCCTAAAATCCTTTGAAAAGGGGCCGTTTAGAAAGGCCTGCTCATCTTCCCTGAGTGACCCAAGTGCGTGCAGCTCACACAGGAATGGCCACAGGGAGTCAGACGTGAGGGCCCCTACGGGTGGATACAGAGCACAGAGCTGCTCCAGCGAGACCTTCTCACCGGTTCTCTTCGTGTTTAACAGCCCGTGGTTATTTCCAGCTAAAAATAACGTGCTCTAAGGCCCCGGAAGGATTATCTGGCTCCCCTGTGCCTGAAGAAGCGCTGACTCTGTGTGTCAGTCCCAAGTTATTCTCGGTGATGAATTAGCCCTTGTTCCGGCCACGCGCTGTAAATGGGCTCCCTGGCTCTGCCTGCCTCGGGAGCCAAATGCCACTCTGCACTCAGGAGCCAAACAGGCAGTGCTTTCAGCTGGGGACAGCAAACCTCCAAGGGGACACCTCCAACCCCGGCTGGCACGATCAAAGCTTTTGCAGAGCTCGTTTTCCTCGTGCAAAGTTACGTAGGAGCTCGAAATCGTGGTTTCGGGTGCAACCACCGCCGTTGCTCCTTATTATATAAACGGCTCGGGATAGCACATTTGGTCATTAGCAGGAAGATTTATGATGGCTCCAGAAGCTGCAAAAGGATATTTGGGCTGCCATCAGCAGCTTTGGTAGGAACGGAAGAGCCCAGGCAGGATCTTGAAACACACAGACCGTTAAACACACAGACCACAAGTGTTTTGTTCTGTGTCTATTTAAATCGGAGTAAAAATACACCGACAACAGAAGGAACAGATTGACTTTTAAAATATTTCATGAGATAAAAACCAGCTTTGGCAGAGTCCAGCTGAGGGATTTTTACCTTGTGAAAAGTCTGAACAGTCCTGGAGTTCAGGGGGGTTTATAAGGGTGGCACAAGCCACTGTTTCAAACGAGCTGTTTTGTAAATTTGCTCTGCAATAATAGGCAACATCTGTTTTAGAGAATCCCAGGATGGGTTGGGTTGGAAGGAAGCCTAAAGATCATCCCATTCCACCCCCTGCCATGGGCAGGGACACCTCCCACTAGCCAAGGTTGCTCCAAGCCCCGTCCAACCTGGCCTTGGACACTTCCAGGGATCCAGGGGCAGCCACAGCTTCTCTGGGCAACCTGTGCCAGGGCCTGCCCACCCTCCCAGGGGACAATTCCTTCCTAATATCCAATCTAAACTTGCTCTCCTGTAGTTTGAGTCCGTTCTCCCTTGTCCTGTCCCTACAGTTCATAGTCAGATGATCTGCTTCAGCCTCAAAGCTTAGCTGGAATTTCTCAGGCTGAAATTATAGGGAAGCCAAACCAGAGGTTTTATGAAAAGAACAAGCTGCAACCTCTCTGTGGAAGAGGGAATATTTTACAGTGAGAGAGAAGAGCCAAGTGTCACCTCTTTTTTATTTTAATCTTATTCCAACCCCATGATTTCCCAAAAATAGACTCACTCACTGGGAACGTCACGTTCATCTTGATTCAGCTAATGATATTTATACTTTTATATTGGATAGGATTAATTTTCCTATCCTGTTAATGCAGCACGTGATTATTAAACACCTTTACTGCACGCACAGACATATATTTTCTCTGTCAGAAAGGAAAGCAACTGGCATTTTAAATTACTGAGTGATAATTGTAGGTGGCTGTTCTCCATAACGGTTAAGGAATTCCTTTCAGGATGATAAATGGTTCTAAGACTCCCTTTTACACAAAATGAGTTCACGACTGAATTCATTCGACAGTCATGGGTTGTGGGTCTCCTGGAGAACATTTTCCACCCCTCAAAGGTACATGTACTAATGTAGTGAACATGTGTAACAGCATATTACGGAGAAAAGGTATGGAAACTTCCCAAATGATGGGTTTGGGTACTAACACGTTGTACAACTAATGCTGCAGCTCAGATCTGGCCAAATTTCAATGAGGCTTGTTTCACAACCCCAGCTAAAGAAGTGAAGTCAGTGCCTGAGAAAAAGGGGATCCAATGACAAGCGAAGTAAATTACTATCCTGGCCTGTCAAGGAAAAGGTTTTAAAAAAATCAATACGCAGCCCTGCACTGTTAACGTACCGGCTGCAAAAGTGAATTCCAACGGGGGAAATCTGCCAGAAAGAAAATATTTTATTAAGACAGGAGTGAAAGAAGCAGAGACATTCGATCAGGGTAACTGTCAGCAAAGCCAAGACTTCTCTTCTACACAACACTGCTTACAGGGGGCTGGAGCCGCTGCCTGGACCGCAAAGTGCCCGGGACTCCAGGGCACTTACGCCCCGACTACAGGGGCCTCACTCCGGCCAGGGGCCGCCAGCAGGCACCAAGGTGCCGAGGGAAAAAGCCCTGCCCTGCTTACAGGGTGGGCTGGGGGTCGGGAGAGCTCCGTTTCCCCCCTCGGGTGTGGAGACGGGGGCTCTCCCCTCCTTACAGGGTGCTTCAGCCTCTCTCCGGGCAGCCTCAGGAGACGGCAAAAGGCCGACGACAAGCACCGCAAAGACCCAGCCCTGCTTACAGGGAGGGCGCCCAGCGCTAAGCCGGCCGGGGCAGCCCGAAGGTGCCCACCGGACTCGTAGGTATCCCTGCCCCGGGGATGCCGAGGAGGTCCCTTTGCCCAGAGGGCCCTTGCCCACTCTGTTCCTCTGCTTTCTTCTCCAAGGGTTCCTACTGAGGCAGAGAAAACATTATAGACTTTGTATCATACTCTGTGTTTCCTAAGATACTTGTGATTTTCATGTCTCTGACTCTGATATTTCCTCAAGATTTCACCAAAAAATTTAATTTACAGTTAAATCCCCTAGGGATTATCTCATTTTTTTCCCAGATCATTCCCTGTAAAAAAAGGTGAAACTCAGGTTTTCCTGAGTTTCCCAAGATCTTCAGTCTGTCCCTCACACTTTACCTCAGATTTTGCCTCAGAACATCCCCACACTGTGCTTTTCAAGTTCCCTCAGCTTTACCTCTCTGAAACTCTCTGTCCTCTCTGAGTTACCTCATCAAGAAGTTCAAAAACATTTTCCCTCAGGAACTTCACCCAAACACCCTGCTCTGCCCCTCTCACGCCGCTGCTTAACACTTAATACCTCTGTTACAGCCCGAAATCTGCCCGAGGGAGGCTCCACAACCATTTAAGGAGCTTCTCAAAGCACCTTTCGCCTTCGTCCGCCTCACAGAGCGCGGGAAGAGCGGGGACTTCGCGCTTGAGGACTCTGAGGGGAGCTGCAGAAAACCACCTCCCTCTGCAGGGTGGGAAAAGCAATGCAGAAAAGCAATGCAGAAGCAGCACAGCAGCCACCGACCCGCCCTGCCCCGTCTCGTCTCGTCTCCCTCAGCGCACCCTCACGGCTTCCCAGTGATCCTTCAGGACACCCTTTTCACCCTGCGTCCCTCGCAGCTCCTCAGAATCAGAGAATCAAAGAATAGATTGGGTTGGAAAAGACCTCCAAGATCATCGAGTCCAACCCCTGATCCAACTCCAATTACTATATCATGGCACTAAGGGCCACGTCCAATCTCTGTTTAAAAACCTCCAGGGATGGTGGATCCACCACCTCTCTGGGCAGGCCGTTCCAATGCCTGATTATCCTCTCTGTAGAGAATTTCTTCCTAACATCTAACCTAAACCTCCCCTGGTAGAGCTTGAGCCCATGTCCTCTTGTCCTATTGTTGGTTGCCTGGGAGAAGAGACCAACCCCCACCTGGCTATAACCTCCCTTCAGGTAGTTGAAGAGAGTGATGAGGTCACCTCTAAGCCTTCTCTTCTCGAGACTAAATCTATCTTGGCATTATTCTCCTTTCCTAAATAAAGTGTAATATATAATCTCACAATATTTGAAGGTTTGAAGGTTAACTAAATTATATTATTTTTGCAAATTAGTAAAATTTTCTGAGCAAAAAGGCATTTCAGTTCAAGGAAATGTATTCTGATTTTTCTGTTCCTTTCATATAATGATCCGTTCAATTTAGCTGGAGGGGTAAGACACCCTTTACTAGGAATGGAGAAGTGAAACACCCTCGTTCAGAACGAGCAGGACAAGAGAAACAAGGAGTTTCATCTTCCTACTGAATGTTCTTTAGGCCTCAGAAAAAACTATCTGCAGTCAGTCTTTATTCAGCACGGTTCATTGTGTAAAGCAAACCCCATTATTTGTCATACAAATATTTCAATCTTAACATCTGGTTTTTGTGCTTACGTTAACCATTTATTGTTAACCACGTTCCTTTGCATAGTAATAAAAATGCTGTTTCGAACACAGCACTGTGGTTCTAAATGTTCATTCTATCTTCTTTCCCACAATACTTAGAGAGAAACAATTTTATGTTTTTAAGAAAGCCAGTCAGGGCAGTTTTATATACATGATAAAAAAAATTATTTTAAAATAGGACTGTAGTTTCATATTACATTGAAAACTGTTTGGCATTTCACATCAACATTTAAAATTGGTCGTGCAGTGATGCTATGAATGTTTACATGACACCCAGAAGTGAATAAATTATGGGTAACCCCCAAAACCCCCAACCATCTGCAGGGTGTTTGGAGGAAAACTATCAGATTAAAAATAATCATCTCTTTTCCATCTTAAAAATGAAGTGGTCAGACCTGAGATGAGCAAGTACTCTGAAACACTGTGCATTCTGCTGTCATTGCTTCTCTGCTTTGTGTTCCTGACACCATCCAGGAGGTCTCATAGGCAGCAGCCAGTGCTGTAAATGGAGTAAATAAATATTCCTGTAACTTCCCTTTGCTGCTATGTAACTTCCATGCTTGTGAACAACTCATTTCAGCCTCTTGCTGGACTCATCCATCACCTAATTTGATGTTTGCTGCCTTCCTACCTGCTCACTTCCCTGTGCTCTGACCACACAAGGACTTGAAGGATTAATTATTCTTGACTGACCAACAGTTTGATAACAGTTACCCTTTATTTCATTTTAGTGTTAAGATGGAGTAACAGGAACTCGATGCACTAATGGAAAGGCTTTAATATTTGGAAAAAAACCCAAAACACTTCTGTAGCAGTCTGCAATGGCCCATCCCGCTTTTAAAAGTTTTTAAAGAAATGTAAGAGTATTCTCATTTTTTTTCGTTAAAAAAACAAAGGGAATTACCTACAAAAAAATGTAGTCATACAGCTTTATAGTAGAGTTTTGAATCCAAAGCCAGGGATTTCACAAAGCATTAACTCTACCTCCTATGTAATAAAAAGTCACATGACATCATATAACACTGCATAATCAGGCATTAATTGGCAGAGCAAACATTTTTTTTTTTTCCAACTAGATTAAGAAAACCAAGTAGGCAGGAAATTATTTTCATATTTTCTGGAAAAGTTCCACTTGAAAATGTATCTTAGAAGAACAAAACCAGAAAAGCTTTCAGAAAACAAAGCCCCAGAACAGAAGTATAAAAGATACACAAAAAACATCCAACCTTCTTCACCTGTTAGAAGAGACACGTATGAAATTTCGAGCTAGGTGTTAATGCAAATATTTATCAATATGTATTAACACTTGTGATCACACCAAAGTTTTAATACCATTACAGATATTTATAGAAGATCAGCTCTAAGCTCTTAATAACATTTTATTTGTGCAGTTTCTAGAACCTTGATGCATGTTTTCAGACTTGAAAATTTCTCTTGTAACTCCATGTGGTACATGTAAGAAGAGTTGTATCTGAAATAAATTCTGAGGTAAAATTTAGCTGCTTTTAAAAGCACGTCGATTTCCAAGCTTGAAAGCTGCACTGATGTAGTTTTTGGCACACAATAAAGAATGACTTACCAGGTAAAAAGAGCTCTCTGAAGGTGGCATTCATTAACCTTGCAAAATCTGGAGTAAGATTATCCTCTACTGCATAACACTGGAGGATGGGAGGAAAGTTCAAGAATTTTCCTCAGTCTTCAGCAGGTGTTTCTTGAAGGATGTTTACGCTATCTTCTTGAAGCCTTGTGTTATTGTCTGACTTTCTAGGTTGTTTTGGTTTGATGGATCCAGAAAGGAGAACTCTTCAGTGAACTCCAATTACAGGACAGTCAATTTTGTTTTGTCAAAAGCTACTTTAAAGATAACTATAATGATTAGGTTATTAAAATACTACAAATGTGCCTTCAAGTGCAGTAGCATTAAAAAAAAAAAAATCAGAAATCTTAGTATGAAAAAAAAAAAGCCATCTGTTTTTAACCAGACTTATAAAGAAAAGAGCTTTTCTCTTCATCCTGTCCTCTGACAATACATGTGGCAATCCCCCCCCCGAAAATTTGGTACAGCTACTAACCATGACTTAATTTTCAATTTTTTTGCCAATTATAATTCCTTTAAATTATGCTTCTAAACACACAAAGCCTAATGGTGACAATATTACGTACCTGCAGTATTAAAGAGCACACAAAACTCAAATTCCTGGAAATAAATCTATTCCTGAATTTTTTTATTAGCAAAATGTCTAGAAGTAAACTAGAACGAACAGGTAGGTGGCATCAATTAAGTCATGTCTTCTGCTAAATCAGCAGATTTAGAATTCATGTTAAATTGTATCACACTTGGAAAAAGCATATTAAATGCTACACATTAGAAATCTTTTCATTTTCTCAATTATAATAAACCACTTGACCACTTTTATTTGTTATCCTTTTTGGCAGCTGGAGTTTCTCTCTCGTGGAAGGACGGAACACTTTTTTGGCCTCCAGTAACACTTAAGTCATAATAACATAAATGTATTCTCCTGGAAGTGGAAAAGATGGGTTGTACTTTAGGGCAACAAATACTCCAAAATCTTTAGAACAATTTAATAGCTGAAAGAATGTGATGCAACAAAACTCGACACCAGACCTCAGGGAGGGTAGAGGTGACTTTACCTAACTTGCTCATCGAGTTGATTCTACCCTCTCACTTTCATATCCACTTACTCAGAAACACCGAGCAAAGAGTGCCAAACTCAAAGGCTTGTGTCTGATAGAGAGGACAGAAGGTTTCAGCTGTCACAGCCTCACTGTGTCTGAGTGTGATATTTTATGAGTTCTTATGCTTCCCAAAGACAAACTGTCCTTCAGACAAGTCTTTTACAACTCACCTTAAATTTTGTGACTGATGGATTACTACTATATGTAAAGAATCAGGTATGGGCTGTTACACTGAGATGACAATTACTATGTACAAAAGCAAACATTTTAATTTCCTTTTAATCCAGGTTGGAACATAATGCATTGTTTTAATAGAATCTGCATGTCATGCAAGGGAGAGACTAAAACTGGCAAAAGGGCAGCATCTAGAAAAAATGTTCATCTTTCTGTTCTGAGAATGTCAATTAGGAGCAGGTGTTTCTGAAACAGAAGAAAAAAAAAAAAAGATAAATGGATATTCCAAGGGTGTGAATATAATCACTCAGCCATTCTGAAGACCAAGTGTTTAAAAAGGTAAGATCTCTGAACTATCATTATTCCCATTTTAGAAAAGAGTTGTCAGAAGACATTGCAAGGCCACAGGCCTGCAAAGTAGTAAATACGCTAAAGTGAGTCCTGAAGCAGAGTTACAATAAAGAGGCAGAACATATTTCACACAGATTTTTGCTTCTTTTACTACAGGCTGACACCAGGATGATTTTTTTTTCTGAACACTGAAAATTCTAAATATTAACACCTTTCATGTCAGTTGCATTGCCAAATTTAATTTGTTTCTTGGTGGCCACACTTTTCTCTTTGTTCTTCAAATCTTTTGGTGTTGGTCTCAGCAACAGAAACCTATCCCCCTATTTTAAGCTGTTTAGATATATCTTTTTCCATTTGGAAAAACTCAGCCAACCGCATTCTAAAGGAAGTTAAATACATAAATTTTTATTTCACCTTAGACCTGTTGAATCTCCCAAGTGCTTCTAGCAGTTTTACAACTTGTATTCTTGTATCTTCTTCCCAGAAGAAAATCCATGAGGAGTTCCTACCATAGGTAACAGCACAGCTAAAAACAGAAATTAAAATTTTACTAACAAAGCGGCTAATGAACAAAATGACAAATTCAAGGCACATTCCCCAGATATAAGTACTTTGCAATCAATTATTCATATGCATTTGTATCAGAAATGGTATTTAATGCTTTTCTCTCACACTTCAGAGCTCAGCTAGAAATTCAGGCAGAGAAATGTCTGGAGAGACAGGATAGCAGGTGGGTGAAAGGCAAAGGGAAAACACCAGAGTGGTCCCCACAAAAGAATTACTGCACACAATAAGGGTATTGTGTCATAAGACATCCACTGATTACATCTTCTGAACTTACATACTTTGCCCTACTTCATTTGTGCCCTAGAACTAAAAATTAAGAATTGTCCTAACTGGCCATAAGAGGCCTCCTTAAAAATTCTGACAACTACAGAACTGAGGAAAACTGAAAACAGTTTTCTGATCCAAATGCATCTTATATCACAATTACAGGCATCACCAGCTGTTGCAGAATGGGTTAAACTCTCTCCTTCCTTTATTGGCCATTGAGAAAACAAAACAGTAAAAGCCTCAATATACTTCTAAACTACTCCATGTCTTCATTTGCCAAAAGCAGTAAGTGAAAGAGTAGACACAAAAAAAATCCATGTTCCAGAAGTATTAAGATGGAAATACTGTTACTTAAAATAGCTTTCTCTGATTTAACTAATAGAAAATTTCTTTGGAAAACCAAAAAAAAAAAAAAAAAAGTAGAGTAAGAAAGTGAAAATATAAGGTTGCAACTCTCATTTGAAAACTTTACTTCTGAAAAAAAGAGGTCTGAATAATTAATATATATGTATATTCTTGGTTACAAAAAAATTCTCAAAATAACTGGCATTCATTACACTTACTCTCTCATCAATGGCAATATTGTCCATGCACCTTCATGCCTGTCCATCTGATGAATAAGCAGAACCGTAGGGAATTCCTTTAAGAAAAATAAAAATATTCCCATTAAACTGGAATTATATGTATTTTTTTCCTAAATATCAACTAATCTTAAAAAATCATTACTCTGGAATGACTTTCACTGTTTTTGACTGGCAAGTAGCCTTGAAGAACAGACAACTTTAGACGGCATGAAACAAGGTGATCTGCAGTTTAGGGGACATGCTTCTTCCTTAATTCCTTAATTCTCTGTTAGTTCCAAAGGTGACAGACTTCAAATTAAATGCTTTGAATAGGTCCCAGGTGATTAATATATCACAGGAATTTCTTTACCATACCATTAAATCCCATACTGTAAAGAAACACCAAGAAACACGGTAGGTTATCCTACAAAGGCTTCCACTGGACAATCCTGTTACAAACAGCTTATGCTATTTGGAATGACCCAAACTGAAGAGAAACAACATCAAAGCTCTAATCAAAAATATCTAACAAGATGTGCACTTGCATGTCAACTATCAGCGTTTCTGATTTACAGTTCCAGTTCAAGCCAAACTATCAAATATGTTTCTGCTTACTTTCAATTCACTGCAAAACCAAAGAAGTCCAGAGGTTTGTTTTGGAAGAGGCAAATCTTAGTCAAAGTATGCTCAATATCTGCTGCTTGACTAAAATGTAGCCACTTCAAGGTAAAATCAAAAAATTACGTCTGCTTATGGGATTGCAGATACACACATAAAAAAAACAGACCTCTGTCTTTACGAGAACATATTTTTTTACAAGCATATAAAGCCTTCAGTTATGCTAGTATTTGTAGGTAGCCATGTATTTCATGTACAATAGGATTCAGACAAAGAAAAATAGTTAATAATAATAATAATAATATATTCAGTGTATCTATCACACTAAAGGCTGAAGGTAGGCTAATTTCAGATGAAATAAGCACTTGCCCATGCAAAAGGTACAAAGTAAATGACATAATCTAAGTAGCTGTAACATATGCTCAGGTATCTCTTTAACAAAAAATGCCCACCTATTTCCTTTGAGAAGATCAAAGGAGTGATTATAAAGAAAAAGCACTCTTTCTTGAGCTAATCCAATGCTTTTAGAAGGTATCTTTTTTTCTCTTTGGCATTCTCATAAGCCCGGTCTTTTTCTCTACCCAACTTCCTCAAAAACACGAAAACACATGTCCTTCATGTTCCTTAACAGCCACTAAGTATTATTTATGAAAGCTGAAGTATGAAGATGCTGGTGGCACACTCCGTTTCACAGCAAATCATCAACAGAACTGCAATCAAACTCTGGCCCTTGAATCTAAACATTGGAAGTCCTCGTCATTAAAATGAAAAACCTCAGGGGAATAGCATATCCAATAAAGAAAATATAATTCAGAATAAAAGAATTCTTAACAACTAATTAAGAGACTTGCTAACCCCAAACAAGTCTATGTATTATTTCTGCACTACCTGCAATTTCATATTAATCCACCAAACCCTATATGAGAAAGGCACAGTTTGCAGAGAACAAAACAGCACGGTGTAAAAACAAAGGTTTCATGGACTAAAGGGCTAAAATGACCCTCTGTAAGCAACTGGGATGGCAGAGATCACCCCCATTTAAAACAGGGTTTCTAGAGCCACAGCTAGGTCATGTCCTCTATGACCCACTAACACATCTGTCCTTGCTTTGTTTTCCTACAGAACAGAGTCCACTGAGTTTCATCTGAGCACAACTAAACCTTGCAGTAAGTGCATTGTTTCATGAGAACATGCTTTATTAGAACAGAATTCAAACTACTCAGCACTATTCATTATATGTCCTATGTGACATGGAAGAAGAACATAAAAACACACATGGAACTGTGGTGAAATGCAAAACATTGCAGTAATATTTTTGTTGTTGTATTACTGAGTCACCAGCTCAGAGCAATTGGCAATCTTGTAACACATTATAGAGAAACACAGATATCAGAGAATCAAGTCCAAAAATTCAGGACAAAATATGATTTCGATATACCCATTCCAATAAAACCCACAGATGATTTAAAGCACTATTTTACAATACAACTGTAACAAAAGAACTTTGCTTCTGTTTAACAATCAGTCATTTGGGATCTTCCCTGAAGCTGCCTTGTACAATTTTAATCCCTTTATTTCTCCCTTTAGCTGTCTCAAAAACTTATAATTATCACTGATCTAAGTTTTTCACATAGGAAAGATGCTGGCAGCCACCCACTTTTTATTTTCCTGGGTTGTTCTTCAACAGTAGTGGGAGTAAATTTCAGCAACACTGCTGGTTCCTAACGTGCTGCCTAGACTTCCAACAGCTGGAAAATCAGTAGAAGGCCTAGTAAGGTTTTTGTGATCCAGAAATAATTCACCTGTACTCAGCAGTAATCAGAGTTAATTTGATTTGCACTATGTTGATTTGGCATCACAAGATTTTCCTCATCTACTGGTACAAACAATAAAAATTGTAGTTTTGGAAGAAGAAACTTAATCAGTATGAAAGTTATCACCAATTTAGTCTGCTTTTAATTTTATCTTTCGTCCTCTAGGATCCCCCATCTTCCCCCTAGATATCCCATATCTTCCCTCTGCTGTTCTCCTGAGAGCTAGTGATCACCAGTATCCCAAATTAAATCTTATTTTGCAACAAGCCACATAAAAAAGATGTGGGAAATTATCTGGAAATGTTTTGAGTGCTTATTGTAATAAATGCTACCACAGATGTGTATAATTAGACAGTAGGCTAGAATGGCAACAATACATTGCAGTAAAGTGCCCTTTGTTTGCTTTTCACTGGTGTGAATAAAAAGCAGTGAGGGATAGTACCTTCACAGCTCACACTTCACAAGAATTCTAAATAAATGCAATCACACAAAAATACAGATGTGGTATAAAGCACATTTCTATTATTCACAAAAGTAAGAACTAATGGCGAGCCACTATAATTATGCTGCCAACTGATCTGAGTAAGATTCTTTTTTTAGAACGTGTGTAAGGTAGGATTTTAGTGTTGTGAAGTGAGTTTTTACTTAAAAGTAAAACCCTTCTCAATCAGAACTAATGAATTAAAAACATTTCAGGCTGGATATTAGGAAAGATTTCTTCGCTGAAAAAGGCAGTTACAACGTATTTGTGCTCTACGATGTGTAAGGTAGGGCTGAAAGGAGCCCATTTAGCCCTACTAAAACATTTAAAAGATCTCACTAGTGCAGAATTATCTGACTTCTACCAATTCCTTCAAATCTGCTGGGTATCTATGACAGGGAAATGATCCTGTTCACCTTCCAGCACTACAGTGTAGGTAACTTTTACAGTTTCAATAGTTAACGAGCTAGACATCAATTTTGCTGCTAATAAAGCCTGTCAGTTGTCAAAAGGACGCCAGTACCTCTGCAGAATGAGAAGCAAGGGCATCTCACAAAGTCAGAGTTCAAACAGTTAAAACAAAAAGCTGAGAGAACAGGAGGGGGAAAGCAAAGATAAAACCAAAGTCAGCCAAATCTGTAAAGCCCTGCCAGACAATTCAAGCCCTCGAAAACATTCAAGAAAGACAACTCTGAAATAAGTTTTCAAAACTGAACAATGGCTTTCTGCACTTTTCCTGGAATACTTTCAAAAGGCTGTACTTTGAAGGCACCTCACCCTTCAGCAGAACAGAGTTCAGGTGCATTTCAGAACTTGGGCACCCAAATACCGAGGCCCCTGAATGAGCAGTTGCATTAAAACATTTTGCAGACAAACTACGGACTCAACAGGAAAGAAAATTGCTAGAACATGGTGATATTAGACAATGCATGTAAGTAGAATAAGTAACACAAGATAAAACAAACAAAGGTATTAATATGGATAAAAAAGTGGAAACAGGAACTTCATAGACTGACCACTTAAATGGGGTTTTATACTGCAAGCGCTGCCCACATAATAGAAGTGAAGTTTTAGAGACAGATTTGAAAAAATAAATGTAAATATTAAAGTTTTAGATGGTGTTACAAACACAAGTCAGGCAAAACAAAAGCAAAGCAAGGGGAGAAGAAAGACTGGATAAAATTAAGTTCCCGCTATAGAGTAATCTGAAAATGAGGCCATCTGAAACGCTAAATTAATCCACCAATTTGTTTTCTCTACTTTAAACAAGAAATCTAAATTCTACAAGGTATAGCTATGCAAGTTTAGGAAAAAAATTCAACTAGTACAGCAGTATTTATGTGTTGTCTAAATGAGAAATGCTGGTTTAAGGGGGGGGGACAATGGGACAGGAGGAAGAAATCTTGTTTCCAGACTTTCCTACTCATAAACCAAAGATGATACAGGGATTTTAGTAGTTCATGGTAGGATAACATGACTTAAGCAATACAGAGAGAAAATAAAAACATCACAGGAGCAACAACACATAAGAGGTACCCAAAACTTCTGGACAAAGGTTTGTGTGGTTTCAGGAAAATGATGGAAAGCTAAAGGAGAGGATATGCCAAAACACCTTGTCAACAAAAACAGTTCAGTGCCAGGCGAGATAAACTCTTCCATCTTAAGGAATAAGCACTTAAGAACTGAGCTGAGAAGCACATTCCGTGAGGCTACAGGATTTATTTACAGGAGTAAATTCTTGCAGAAGAAAGGAAAACTGTTGCGAAGAAGGAAAGAGAGGGCACACTAACATTTCACAAAAAAAAAAAAAAAGGGGACTTGATCAAATAACACTGAGAAATCAAACAATTTAACAATTTAAAGCTCTTGATGTTACAATACACCTGTTTTAATTTAAAAAATGAGGTTGATCTAGATATTGTGGCAAATCTTGCCGCAAAGACAAACCATGGAAGATGTGGAGATGGACGGGCAAGTCAGAATGTAGCCCAACACTTCACTTAAATATAATATTAATATATAATAAATTAAGCCTTGTTAAAACTGCAATATCCAAAAATGAATCATCTGATCAGTCCCAGATGAAAAGCAGCTTCTGTGCAATAAGAAGGCATTAAAGGAGGCAGAGGAGGAAACAAAGTTTTTATCCTAGAATCCAGAGTTTGAGTGAGTGATCTGAAAGTTGAAACTACAGGTATATGATGGATTGCATTGCATTTATGGCATTAATTATGAAAGGTCTCAAGCAAGTTATGTCTACAGATGTCTTATCTAAATATATAGATTGGTTTAAAAGCAACTCAGTTGTTGTGAAAAAGCTATTTTCCCACTCTATTTTATAACAACATTATTAACTTGCATGTGAATTTTACAATAAGGTCTACAATTCCCTGAGAGTAGTCTCCCACAGATGGCCAAAACATCAGCAGGAAAAATTGCCTGCTTTCCACAGGAGACTCAGAGGCATTCCCAGAGCAGGACATGGCAGCACTGTTTATCCAGCCTCCCTCTCTCTAGGCCCGTGCCCCGAGCACTTTTCAACCCTGCATAAAGAAGAGTAAATGAATTTACCTTAATGAATGGTAAACCCAGCCTACAACTCCCTCTTCCTTTATCCGAGCTCAAAGCGTTGCTGACACGCGCCGATTTGGAAGGGGCAAGCGGACAAAAGTTTTTAATTTGTTACTCCAGGCTTCAATGGGGAAGTTAAGGATTTTCCAGACAAAAGACTAAGACTCAGCTAACCCCAGCTGAATGCCCTCTTTCTGTTGGTTTGCCTTTTGTGCTGGAACTGCTAACAGGGCTAAAAGAAAGAGCCCGATGACTGACGTGCCCCTTCATTCCCGTTACACAGATCTGTGCTCGGAAACGCAGGCAGGATCAGCTGAGCTCCGGGCAAAGCTGCAGAGCAAAACAACATCTTTCCTCTGCAGAGCTCTGTTTGCCACCACTCCCAGCCCGGCTTTGGGAGGTGAAAAACCTTTCCAAAAGCATTTGTGGATTATATGCTTTGTTTGCAACCCACACTGCCTGGAAAACATAAAACCAGCTAGACACGTAAGAGCCAGAACTAACCAGACTGTGAGCACAGAGGACAGATCTCAGTCAGTTTGAGTGTGAGATTTGGGGCTGCACCCTCAGTAAGTTTGCAGGAAACAATCAAGCTGGGTGGGAGTGTTGATGTGCTGGGGGGCAGGAAGGGTCTGCACAGGGATCTGCACAGGCTGGGTCTGTGGGCTGAGCTCCAACAAGGCCCAGTGCCGGGTCCTGCCCTTGGGTCACACCAAGCCCCGCAGCTCCAGGCTGGGCCAGAGGGGCTGGAAAGCTGGGAAAGGCCCTGGGGGTGCTGGGGACAGGGGCTGGACATGAGCCCGGCTGTGCCCAGGGGGGCAAGAAGGCCAAGGGTCCCTGGGCTGTGCCAGCCACGGGGTGGGCACAGGCCCAGAGCAGGGATTGTCCCTGTGCTGGCACCGCTGAGGGACCCCCAGGGCTGTGCCCAGTTCTGGGCCCTCAACAGGAGGGACCCAGAGGGGCTGGAGCGTGTGCAGGGAAGGGAACGGAGCTGGGAAGGGGTTGGAGCAGCAGGAGGGGCTGAGGGAGCTGGGGGAGCTCAGCCTGGAGAAAAGGAGGCTCAGGGGGGACCTTCTGGCTCTGCAACTCCCTGACAGGAGGGGGGAGCCGGGGGGGGCCGGGCTCTGCTCCCAGGGAACAGGGACAGGAGGAGAGGGAACGGCCTCAAGCTGTGCCAGGAGAGGGGCAGGGTGGACATCAGATGGAATTTCTTGCTGGAAAGGGTGGTCAGGCCTTGGCAGGGGCTGCCCAGGTAGGTTTGGAGTCCCCACCCCTGGAGGTGCCCAAGGCAGGCCTGGCTGTGGCACTCAGTGCTCTGGGCTGGGGGACAAGGTGGGCATCGGGCACAGGGGGGATCCATGGGCTGGGAGGGCTTTTCCAGCCTAAAGGATTCTGGGATTTTGTGACAACTGGTATGGACTGCCCTCGCTACCATAACCATGATGTACTTTTGGCATGGCTGCAGACTTTGGGGAGGACAGAACAAGCACCTGTCTTCAATTTAGCACCAAAGGGACTAGGAGTTCATAGTTGATATTTGCTTCTCCTCTTGTGTGAGGGTATTAGCAAGTACAGTAATTTCTTTGGCTTCCTAATGCCTCACCATCTCTCAGATCTAGAGGAGATGAAAGGTAAGCTTCACAAAACAAGGCAGTGAAGAGCACACAGAAAAGAGAAGTGAGCCAGCAGTGAGTTGTTACCTCCCATAGAAAAAATGAAGTGGCAAAGTTAACTAGTCTAGATAAGAAAGAAATTTTGAATGGCATTTAAATTGCCTCTAAACTTCTTAAAATAAATATCTATAAGACAGACTCTTACATCCATTGGCAGATAAAAGTTAAGGTGGCCTTGGTTTTTCTAAGGATAATGTGGGTGATCAACACTTTTTTTTTTAAAGAAAATAAAAACTCTGAGCAGCAATAAAAAATGCCGAAGGAATTGAAAAGCAGCATCACAAGGATAATTTTCTGCCTTAGGATTAGGACAAATGTTACCAGACAACATTTTATTTACTGAATCTATTAAAAAGGTGCCTTGGTCATGAAGAAAATCTGTCTTAGATGACTGCTGTAATTTTAGAAAGCTGCTGACCAGCCGTGACTGTACATCTGCTGAATAACTTGGCGAACTGCCCCCGTTTCCAGTTCTTCACCCGGAATGATTTAACAAGATGTGGCTTTGAATGCAGTGTGATACAGTTGGGTTTGTTTCATGCCAACTCCTGACACCGAGTTTTTCCAAAGCTCTTTCAGAGCTCTTTTCCTGCGGGGGATGGATGGATGGATGGCCCTGGCCATGGAAGTCACGCTATCGGCGTTGTCACTACGACAGCCCTGTTGTCTTGGGTAAGAAGCTTGGGCATAAAAGCAGGCTTGAACCTCTGGCTGGAAGCAGAAGAGGAGAACAGGGCACAGGACTAAAAGCCTCCTGTCTCACCGAGCTCAGTATCTCCCATCAGCGGCAGGCAAACCACCTCCACCCTCTCACTGAGGAAGTTTATCATCTTGCCAAGCTTACCTTGAGGCCAGCTGGGTCATTTACTGCTGGAAGGCTCTTCCCAAAGCTGCCCTGTGCAGATGAGAATCTTCCTCCTGTCCAGCCCGTGTTCACTCATGGCCAGTTTGCACCCACCTGAGTGCCCTCTTGTGAACTGTGCAGTGCCCCAGCAGCGCTTCCCTGCGATCCTGCACTTGGGTGGATGTGGCTGTGGCTGTGGGTGCCCATGCTGTGACCGGGGCAGTGCCACAGTGGGGAGCGTTAATCTCTCCCTGTCTCGACTGATAATGTCCTCCCTGGTAAACCTCAGCCCATCTCTGGGTCACTGCTGAGCTTTGTGCTGTCAGCAGACTCAGTTATTATGGCCTTTTTTTGGCCGTCCAAGCCCGAACCCAGTCTGACAGAAGCATACCAAAAAGAATGCCACTGGACCGAATTAATTACTCTGGTCAGTTCGTGGGATCCCAAAATCATTTAGATTGGAAAAGATCTCCCTGTGCCCGATGCCCACCTTGTCCCCCAGCCCAGAGCACTGAGTGCCACAGCCAGGCCTGCCTTGGACACCTCCAGGGGTGGGGACTCCACCACTCCCTGGGCAGCCCCTGCCAAGGCCTGACCACCCTTTCCAGTGCAGAAATTCCTCCTGATGTCCAACCTGACCCTGCCCTGGTGCCACCTGAAGCCATTTGCTCTTGTCCTGTCCAGTTCTTTCACTGTTCTGACTAGTGCCTTGCACTGAACATGTTCAAATCTTTGAGTTTCTTTCTGCCCGTTATGTGGTGAAAATACAACCCAGAAATTTTCCTTTTCCATATACAAAGCACACGTTCACACTGTGTAGCTTCTGTCCTCCTCTTACTTACCTGGAAAAAGAAACCGTCATGATTTATTTTTACTCTTGGAAAACCCGGTTTGGCTGGATTTTGAGGCTTTCCGAATTTATCTCTGCATTTTTGACACTCCAAGCTGTTCTACAGCCTGACTGTTTTGCTATGTGGGGTCACACTGCTCGAGAACTGGAAGGGCCTGACGTGCTCCAGAAAGGCAACCACATAATTATGGGGTGGCCAGGCCGACAGAGTTGCCCACGCAGGGCGAAGCCACACTGCAAGACCAGAAACTCTGCTTGCAAAGAGGCCAAACCACTTGGGATCCCCAAAGGCTTCCGTGTTTTCTGGGAGAACAAGGCATGTGACACACGGCCTCCTCAGGACACGGCTGTGACAGCAATCAGGGGGTGGCTCTGCCCTCAGCGCAGACCACTTCTGAAGAAGCAGCAGGGACCTGGCAGTGTCCCCAGATCAAAGCAGTTTTGCACCCAGGGTACAAAAGCAAAGCCTCAAAGCGAGTCCCACTCTGCTGACGTGGCCTTGCACCGGAGAGCTGAGATGTGATGCCAACTGACAGAGGATCAACAGCCTGGCTTTCTGGATGCCACCATCTCGCCCACCAGCAGCTCAGCTGTGCTTGCTGAGCGCAAACAGAGGCTGCTGCGTGTGAGCCAGAGAAGTTCACGGGGAAAAGGGTGAAATACCCTCCTCGTGGGAGAAATAAAAGCAGCTCAGTTATTGATGCTATGAAGCACACAAGGAACTCCCGAAGCTGCTGTGCTGGTGCATCACCTCCAAGTGTGAAGGCGTGACCCTAAAGCAGGCTGAGTTGCTCCAAGCCCACACCCTCCACCTCCTCTGAGTCTCCACCACACCCCTCTGTCTTTCTGCCCCTCTTTGTGCCAGATCAGTCTGCCATCAGCTCGCCTCTGCCCTGCCCCACCCCTCCTGCCCAGGCCCAGAGCCAGAGCAGTGACACCCTCACGGAGATCACTCCTGGGCTGCTGGCTGGGCCGCAGAGGGAGCAGCCCTGGGGAGAAGGCCCTGGGGGTGCTGGTGGGGGAGAGGCTGGACCTGCCCCCAGCCCAGAAACCCCCCGTGCCCTGGGCTGATCCCACAGCGTGGGCAGCAGAGGAGGGGGGGATTCTGCCCCTCTGCCCCTCAGGGTACACCCCCCCTGCAGAGCTGCTCCAGCCCTGGGGAACAGCACAGCAAGGACATGGAGCTGCTGCAACAGAGTCCAGAGGAGGCACCAAGAGGATAAGAGGATGGAGCAGCTCTGCTGGCAGGAAAGGCTGGGAGAGTTGAGATTGTTCAGCCTGGAGAGGAGAAGCTTTGGGGTGACCGAACTGCAGACAATAAAATTACCTTCCAGGACCTGAAGGGAGCCTGCAAGAAAGATGGAGAGAGACTATTTCCAAGGGCCTGGAGTGCCAGGACAAGGGGGAATGGCTTCCCCTGACAGAGGGCAGGGTTAGATGGGATATTGGGAAGAAATTCTTCCCTGTGAGGGTGGGCAGGCCCTGGCACAGGTTGCCCAGAGAAGCTGTGACTGCCCCTGGGTCCCTGGAAGTGTCCAAGGCCAGGTTGGACAGGGCTTGGAGCAACCTGGGCTGGTGGAAGGTGTCACTGCCCGTGGTAGGGGGTGGGACTGGATGAGCTTTAAGGTCCCTCCCAACCTAGGCCATTCTATGATTCTATAATTATTTCTTCTCCTAAAGGAATGGGGTTGCATGGGAAAGAAAGCAGAACACAGAATTAGAGGGCAACACCTTTTCCTCCCTGGACCACGTAATTGATATCATTGGGTTTAAAAGAATTATACAGAGAGCTGAAACCTAGAACCATTCCTGACTGTTACAGCTGCAGGCAGGGAGTTCTGTATGATGGGAATTACCCCAAGGCTCGGACTGGCCACGGGAGCAGCTTCTTCACTCCTGAAAAGACCAGGTAATAGCAGACACTCAGCTGGGGATGCATTGAAATATCTTTTTTCTGCCCTTTGACTGCTGAAGAAATACATTACCATTAATTGCAATTACAGGCCAGCAAAGCACTGAGGAGCAGGAAGGATTGATAAGAAAAAAAAGGTGCTTTCATAAGAGGTTGGTGCATTAACTTGCTCGGTCATTTGGAATGTAGCTTGGTTGGAAAGTTGAGGCAACCCTCTGGAAAATCCAGAGACGAAGCAGAAATAAAGGATTTGTTCAGGGCAGGACTAATTTGACTGCACTGCAAGAGAACAAAAAAATGCTACTGAATGGAAACGTGAGTCATGAAATAACCCCCCTCAAGATCACCACACTTGAAAATGGAAAGAAACAAAAAAGAGAAAGGAGAAAGGGAGAGAGAACAATCTGATAATGTTGCATTTGCAAACAGGCATGTTTGTAAATGCTTTAGGCTTCTCATTTAAACACAAAGAAGGCACAACAAGATCAAAAAAGAACATGACAGTACTTGTGGAGGATGAAAATGGCAACGTGGCTGTTGTGTAAATGCTTTGTCTGTAGTTTTGGGATGTGAACTGGAGCTGCCGTGGCTCCTCGTGGAGTGATATTTTATTAATGAGATTATCCAGGTCTTAACAGATACACAGGAAAAAAATACCGTGAAACCCTTCAAAATACAGAACTGAACAATTTAATGTTCAAACCACCTTAAGACAGTATTTTCTGAAAACTGCACTGTTGGCAGTTCCACCCTGGTTTTGTTATAAAAGATGATGTGCTAGAAATTATTGTGGTAGATGTGCATAATATAAACTGTGGAATTACGTTGAAGTTTTTGCATGTTATCCCCTCAGGACCTGTGTTCAACCTGAAATCCAAATTCCTTCTCTGTGCTGGTTTTGAAACGCTTACTTAACCAATTTAGTCCGGCCTTGTAAAATTATAAAGCCCGCTGGAACAATTTGTGAGGAACCTTTTGAATCTAAAAGAGCCACACTAAACAAATGATAAAACCAGGTTGGTTTGTCTCACCGATCCTGAATTATCACTGTTTTATAGCAGTGTCCTCTCTTATAAAACAATTTTTAGCCTCCCCTTTGTGCAGAAACTGCTGTTTAATCTGAGCTCCATGACCACTGAAATGCATGTGCAGCCATTAAGGGTTTGTTTACCTGCTCAACAGTGCTGGCAATTAAAACGAGGTGCCCTGGGGTTTCCACCTCTGCACTGGGGAGGTTGTCCCCTGAGTCACCGTGGAATTGCTCCCTCTTCCTTCACACCCTTCAGCATGGCTCACACACAGGGGTCTTGGTGACACAGGCAGTGACAGAAGCCCCAGCAGAACAGCTGAGCGCGTCACCTGTCAAGAGAGATCGATTTGAGGTCAGCTGGTGGCATTCAGAGATCACAAAACCAACCCTGTATTATCTTCATGGAACAAACAGCACAAAATCCCCACTGTCCACAATTTTTGCTCCATGCCCTGAAAGCTGCCGTTCTGCTTGGTAAGATGTAACCTTTCACAAAAGCCAAAGCCTCCTAGAAGATCATTTAGTTTGCAGCCCCTACTTCTCCTTTCCCAAAGCCAGCAGGAAACGTGCCAAGCAGCCCTGCACGGTATCACTGGGAGACAGCTAAGTCTGCTTAGCCTTGAGAGCCCATAACTTTGCCCAGAAGCTTTTAAACACTTACTTATTCCCATATTTTCAACCATGAAAATTTATTTATTCAGTGAAAGCTGTCAACTGTATAAAGCAACAGCCTGACTGTGTAGGCAGGGAGTAAAATCTGACTGCATGAAAACATAGTTCTCCCCAGGACATCCTGAGGGCCAAAAGCTAAGCCTTTCTCATGAGACTGGAGATGTTTTTGTTAACAACAAGCCTTGCTTTTTGCTACAGATGCCTCTGTTTCCTTAGCTACAAACTGTTACCTATTTAGCAGTGAGGGTTTAGGTGAAAACGGGTGTAATCAGCACCGGGGATGTTTTGCTTCTGCTTTTGCCCAAATCGTTTCATAACCTGATGTGTCACCAGTGTGCTCAGGCTTTTCCACGGGATGACTCTTTTTTTTATTCTTTGCTTTTCTAAGCCTTTCTGAGCTTTTCTGGATAGATTATTACAATGCCTTCATTCCACGCTGCCAGCTATGCCAGCGGGGTGGGACTGAGCATCCGAAGGGAGGGTGCCAAGAGGATGGCCCAGGCTCTGCTCGGGGAGGCCCAGCAGTGGCACAAGAGGAACGGGCAGGAACTGATGCCCAGGAAGCTCCACCTGCACAGGAGGAAGAATCTGTGCAATGACCAAGCACTGATCAGGCTGCCCAGAGAGGGTGTGGAGTCTCCTCACTGGAGATATTCCAGAGCTGTCTGGACACACTCCTGTGCCGTGTGTTCTGGGATGGCCCTGCTGGAGCAGGGAGGTGGGAGCAGATCCCCACTGTGGTCCCTTCCAGCCTGACCCAGGCTGTGATCCTGTGATTATTACCAATACTGGTGGCTCTCTGGATGCCTCTTCTGGCTGGAAGCATCCCTGGCTGCAAACTTTGCGCTCCCCCTCGTTTTTCCACTGCTCCATATTTCCACCTGTTCCTGCTGGGAACACAAAAACCGTGTTAAAAGGAGTTGGACTCCTCTGAGGAGGCTCAGGGGTGTGTCTTATCACCCTCTGCAACTCCCTGACACGAGGGTGGAGTTCCTTGTTCCCCTGTTCCCTGGGAGCAGAGCACAAGGGACAGGACAAGAGGAAACAGCCTCAAGCTGTGCCAGGGGAGGGTCAGGTTGGACATCAGGAGAAATTTCTTGCTGGAAAGGGTGGTCAGGCCTCGGCAGGGGCTGCCCAGGGAGGTGGTGGAGTCCCCAGCCCTGGAGGTGTCCAAGGAAGGACTGGACATGGCACTCAAGTGCTCTGGGCTGGGGGACAACGGGGGGATCAGGCACAGGTTGGTGCCTGAGACCACTCGATGGTCTGAGAGGTCTTTTCCAACTTAAATGATTCTGTGATGCAATGATCCAAGTGGATCCCTTCCAACTCAGGATATTCAACAATTCTATTGAAAAAGCCACATGTCCCAACCCCTGCAGCACTGACCCACAGTCCCCTCACAGCATCACATTTTGAGTGGAATTTGGCTGCTTTTTGGCAAAAAAGGGGCCAAAACCACCTTTGAAACGCCCTTCTGGAGTTATCTTACCCATGTTGGAGGACAAAGCAGGCTATAAGGGGAGCTGCAGCCTCCAGCAGCATTCCTGGTTTGGGATGAATTTTTGTCATGGAAAAGCACAAAGAAAGGGAGCGTGCTGACATTTTAAAAATCTATCTAAGCCCGAGGCTTCTCTGATGCTGGAGATAGGCACATCATATCTCAAGTTTTCACAGAGCTCTGAGAAACAGAGATAGCTCTAAAGTTCACTTCCACATCCCCACTTGCCCGATTTCCAGCATGGCCTAAGCCAGGATTTTGACTGAAGCTTATGTCTTAATATTTAGCTAATTTAAATGCTAGTTAGACTAATTTGTTGAATAAAACGTGGTAGGGATTCCTTTACAAGTTTCTGCTACTGCTTTACATCTACAGAGAGATTTTCTAAAACAGGACACCAGGGACAACAGCACATCTGTTGCCAGTCAAAAAAGTTGGATTTTTTCTTAACACTAAACCTTTGAGTTGGTCATATATTGCAAACTGCAGTGAAGATGCAGGAGCAGTGTTAAATTTCTGAGATCTAGCACATCTGGGACACAGGAGCCCATCTGAGGGCTCACGTTCATAAGGTTTGCTCTGAGTTTTATACGCAGACAAAGAAAACATACCTTTTCTCTGCCTCTCGTTCCTTACTGCAGTCCATGTTCTGCCTGGCGTTATTGGCGCCTTGCACAGGGAAAATAAACCTTTCCTCTCACGTCTGATACGTCGGGTAAACCTTTATGGGTTTATGGAGCTCTGTGCAGTTCGGGAGGCTCCACAGAGGCAAAGGAGGTGCAAAAACAGGCCTGAGGGCTCATGGCTCCCCTCAGGGTTCCCCGCCACACCCTCGCCGGGTGCGGGTGCCCCGGGCTGAGGCGGGCGAGGCCGTGAGGGGGCAGCTCCGGACGAGACCCTGGGCTGAGGGGCGGCTCCTGAGGCGGGTGAAGCCGGGAGGCGGGCGGCTCTGCTTCGCTCCGCCTCGGTACGATACCCCCGAACTGAGGCGTACAAAACCCTGAGGAGGCGGTTCCTTCACCTGGCTACGAGTGTCCCGGGCCGGGGCGGTCCCGGGGGAGGGTGCAGCCGTGAGGGGCGGCTCCGCTGCTCCCGGCTATAAGAGCCCCGGGCTGGGGCGGCGCCCCCGGCGGGTGAAGCCGTGAGGAGGCGCCGCCGCTCCGCCTCTTCCTGCGGCAGCCGCGCAGTTGCCGCCATGGCGCCGTGCGGGCCGGTCTGCTCTCTCCTCCTGCTGCTCCTCGTCCTGCCGCCGGCGAGCGCGGGCTTGAGCGGCTACTTCGGCACCAAGTCCCGCTACGAGGAGGTGAACCCGCACCTGGTGCGCGACCCGCTGTCGCTGGGTCCCGGCGCGGGCGAGTCGCCGCCCGCCACCTGCACTCCGCTGCAGCTCCGCGCCGTGCTCCGCCACGGCACCCGCTACCCCACGGCCGGGCAGGTCCGCCGGCTGGGCGAGCTGCACGCCCGGCTGCTCCGCCGGCCCGCGGAGCCCACAGCCTGCCCCGCCGCCGCCGCGCTGGCCGCCTGGCCCATGTGGTACGAGGAGAGCCTGGACGGGCGGCTGGCGCCGCAGGGCCGGCGGGACATGGAGCAGCTGGCCCGCCGCCTGGCCGCCCGCTTCCCCGCGCTCTTCGCCGCCCGCCGCCGCCTGGCGCTGGCCAGCAGCTCCAAGCACCGCTGCCTGCAGAGCGGGGCCGCCTTCCGCCGCGGGCTCGGGCCCGACCTCAGTCTCGGCGGCGACGGTGAGTCCGGCACACCCGACCCCCCTTCCCTACGGGAGCCCCGCGCCCTCCCTGGGGGAGTGCCGTGCCCTCCTAGAAGGGTAAGGGAATCCCACGCCCTCCCTGAGGGATTCGCAGCTCTCCTGAAGCGGTTGAGGGTCTCCTGTGGCCTCCCTGAAGGAGCTCCCGCTGCTCGCTGAGGGGCTGAGGGAGACCCCTGCCCTGACCGAGGGATTCCCGTGTCCTCCCCGTGGGGCTGGGGAAGACCCCGGGAGGCCTTCCCTGAGGGATTCCCGTCTCTCCCCGAGGGGATGGGGGTGTCCCATACTCTCCCTGAGGACTCGAAGAGGGGCTGGCGGAGTCCTGTGCCCACCCTGAGGGAGCTGCGTGCCCTCCCCCCTCCGAGAAACTCCCAAGCCCTCCCTGCAGGATTCCCGGTTCTGCCAAAGGGGCTGGAGGAGCCCCACGCCCTCCCCGCTGGCCCGTGGCTGAGGGAAGCCACAAGACCAGTCCCATGTCCCCCTTGCCCAGGCTGAGGGGGACCCTGTATCTGCATCCCCTCCCTGGGGACACCGCAGCGGTGGCCGGACCGTCCCCAGGAGGGTGTCGGGGTGGCCGGGCTTTGCTCCCCGTGGGGCTGGCGGTGCTTCTCCTGATGCCCACGTTTGCTTTCAGAGGTGGAGGTCCAAGTGAATGATTCCCTGATGCGGTTTTTTGATCACTGCGCCAAGTTTGTAGCCCTGGTGGAGGAGAACGACGCGGCCATGTGCCAGGTGAGCGCCTTCAAAGAAGGGCCCGAGATGAAGAAGGTCTTGGAGAAGGTGGCGAGTGCCTTGTGTTTGCCAGTGGAGGAGTTAAATGCAGGTAAGTAGTTGCTGTTACAGGTGACTTTGGCTCCAAGTCTGGCTGAGAACAACTTCCAAGACTTGTAGTTATGCAGAGTAGGTAATTTAGAGTGTGCTGTAGGTTGGAGATGCAGTCTCTAAATGCATCAAGCTGTAAGTGTATGTTGGTGTTGCAGTAATGAATGTTAGTTAGTTCCTGGTCAGAAGAAGATGATGTTTGAAAATATATCTCCTTTAGACTAAAGCAACTTTACCTTTGTTTGGAGGGATTTGAGTGTTATTCTTTTAACTCCACTTTCTGGAGTGGGTAGGTTGAGAGTAGGTTGCTACTTGTGTAGCAGTACTTTCTTTATCTTTTGCTTGTTTGTTGGATTTATTGCAGATCTTGTTCAAGTGGCTTTTCTCACCTGCTCTTATGAGTTGGCTATAAAAAATGTGACCTCCCCATGGTGTTCACTCTTCACTGAAGAAGATGCCAAGGTATGTGGGGCTCAGAGCAACCTGGAATAGTGGAAGTTGTCTCTGCCCGTGGCAGGGTGTTGGAATTAGATGACCTTTAAGGTTCTTTCCAACCCAAACCATTCTGCAGTGTGCTAAAAGGGAGAGATATTTGAGAAACCTTCAGAAGATGCCATAATGTCTAGATTTAACTCTCTTTGCACAGTCAGAAGGTGTGTTTTGTTAAATCAGGAGGCACAAAACTTACTCTGTTCTCCAAAGAGCTCTGTATTAATCAAGCAGCAGGACTGAAATATCCTTTATTCAGACTTGAGTGCTGGTGCAGTCTTGATTTGCCCTGGCATAAATTGTCTTTTCCTCATGTGCTTAATTCATATAATACTTATTTCTGTAACATCTGGACAGCCTTCATATGATAAAATCATATGATAAGATTTATTTCAGAGGACATAAAATGAGGTCCTCTAGGGTCTCTAAGACTCTTTTTATGTGGTTTTGAGGATTATCAAGATACCTAAACCTGTTATTATTAACCCAGATAAATGAGACAAATGTTTGTTCTTCCTCTTTGAAAAAGTGTTTGATGTACTCTTTGATGTTCTGGAAGGCTTTCCTGAGGCTGTTTAGGAAATTTCCACCCTTAGGAAAGAGGGGAGACTTGTGCATGGGTAGGTGGCTGGCTAAAGTCTGTTAAATGTGTTTATAAATAACTCAGCAGCGAGGTGAGAAACAACTTTGATGGCAGGAACAGAGGACAAGGAGAGCAGCACGTGCTCTTGCATAAATCCAAGGCACAGTTGTGTCTGTTTCAGGTTGATTTTGTGTCAGATTTGTCCATCTCTTTCAGTGTGTGGCAACATCTGGGGGGCTTATTTTGCCTTTGAGCTCACAGGTTTTTATCATTGCACTACCTTTAGGTCCTGGAGTACCTGAATGACCTGAAGCAGTACTGGAAGAGAGGATATGGCTATGACATCAATAGTCGCTCCAGCTGCATTTTATTCCAAGATATCTTCCAGCATTTGGACAAAGCGGTGGAAGAGAGCAAAAGGTAAATCGAAAGGCTTCAGTGCTTTGGGGTTGAGTTTTCAAATTGGTTGTGGTCAATCCTGAGCTGGATTTCACGTGAATAGAAGCTCAGTACTTTAGTTCCAAACAGGACAATATTAGGAAAGTTGGAGCCAGGTGAATTCTTAATGGAAAAATGTTACTTTAAAAGAGTACATGCAGTTTTTTTATTGATGCTCTTGTGCCCAGCTAATGGAATTCCTTCTTTTTAACTTGCTGATCCACACAGGCCCTTGGGGACAGCCAGCTGCTGTCTGCTAGTGGTGTTCTCTTCCTGCACAGTTTGAGAAGAGACCACTGGGTGAAAACAGTGTCTCGTAAGAACAGGAAAAAGACAATTCCCCTGAAATTGTTGTAAATGGCTTCATTTGTCACGTGATTCAGTGGTTCAGCCCATCAGTCGGGTCAGACCCCTGCCTAGGATGTTTAGTTTCCCACTGTTTAGGATGTTTACTTCCCATCCTTTCACAGCAAAGGCATAATTTGGGAGCTGTTAGGAAGATTATTAGGCTCTACAGGTAACTATTAGGAGACTTGAAGGTGCAGTACCCAGGTGCCCTCAAAGGGTGGTGCCCTAATAAAGTCATTTGTCTTGGATTATTCCTGGGACTTGACAAGTCACTCTGTGTCAGTGGAAGAACAGCAGCAGTGGCACTCCAGGTGCTGTGTTGTGCAGTCCTCAAAACTGCCTTTGTAGTGTCAGGGATGTGCTATTTTTGGGTGGTGTTTACTCCTCTGAGCCTGCAGCAGTTGGGGTTTGGGAGCTGCTTGGTGTTGCTCTTGTCTTGTGTGGATTGGTTTGATGGGGAGAAGTAAAACAGGGATAGAACTGGGATCAGTTTTGATTCAGTTACAGGTTGGGATGTTTGTGGCACAGAATCACCTGCATTTGCTGTCATGTGCTGATGACTTTTTTTCTTTTTTGAGAGAGGTGCTTTAAGTGGTAATTTACAATCTATGTGCACGTCCCTCTTGCAAACTGAACAATTACAAATTCATAGTTCAGTGATCAGTCACACGAATGAATACCTTGGCAGATTAGTATGGAAATGTTTTTAAAATGTACATGATATCAAGGATATGACCATTAGATTGTATAAATACTGTGCCATTAAATGCTCGCTATAAATCAGTGTACAAGTAACTTGAACTTGCAACCAGCAAATTCAGCTTTGGTGTTGATAACTAAGCCCTCTAGAGCCAAGCTGGGTTGAGGAATTGTGCTGTGGTGTGTGGGAGCGGTGAAACCTTTGTGGTAATGGTGGAGTTAAAGCAGTGGTTGTGCTACACCACTGTTGATTTAAACTTCTTAGTCCTTTCTTCAGCCTCCTGGAAGAGCTGAGGGGAAAATCCATTAGGGCAGGGGGCCATTAACACCCTGCTGGGAACAGAGGGTTGCTGTGCCTGTCAGGATGGTCGGGAAGGAGTGCAGGTTAACAGATAACAGAGAAGGAAGGCACTTAGAACTGCTCTGTCCTTCTGAAATCTGAAAAAAAAACCCCACAAAACCAACCGTGAATCACAGACCTGTGCTACGTTAGGAGCTGGGAAGAGAGCAGGTGTTTGAGGTACCCAAGGGAACGCTGTAACCTCATCCCGCCTTCCAGCCTTGGCCGTGGAATTTCACTTGCAATCCCCGGGGCTCTCGCCGTGTTTTGCCACCCCAGAGGGGCGCGGGCAGTGAGTGTGAAGGGTGGGGACCGTAAATCCTGTGGCATTCGGAGCCGGGTGAGCGGGATGAGCATCATCCCGAGCGGGAAGGGAAGGGGAGCTCGCCGGGCGCTGAAGGAGCGCGTGTGACTCCGCTCCGCAAACGGAAGGTGGCGGTCGTGGAGCACCGGAGACACCGGGAATAGCCTGGATTGGGTATCCCTGCAGAGGAGGTGGGGAATCTGCCGCGGTACTGGAGCAGCTCGTGTCTCTCGGGAGCTACGGAGCGGAGGTGCGGCCAATCCTTTCCCGTCTGGGAGAGACACTTAGCCCAGATGCCGTGGCCGTGTGAGAGTACAAATGAAAACAAAACATGCAACGCCAGTGTTAATAACAGAAAATATTTGGGCGTGAGTGCCTCTTCTTTCTCTTCATGGTGGTGTTCAGCTTCAGGGCAACGGGTTAAATATTTTTGCAGCGATTCCTCACTCAGAAAATGGACTTTTGTGGCGACGAAATGTCTCTTAGTGGGATGTTGTTCCCATTTAACGGTGTTTAACATTGATTTGTGTCTGGCTGCTTGCTCTAAAAACTTAAGAACAGGAAATTTACTTCCAATTGCCCCAAGATCTCTTTTCTTTCCGGAAAGCTTAGGTTGGCCTATCCAAAAGTAGAAAGAGAAGCATTTGTGTTCCAGCAAGAAGCTGAGGGATCTGAGTTATCTGTTCAGCTCCAGGCTTGGCAGCAGAGAACAGTGTTGGCAGTGCTGTGTTTTTGTGGAATACTTTATGTATTTCTGCTGAATAGCTTTGTCCTGTTTTCATTCCCAGTTACAAGGAAATTAAAAAGAGCAACCTGGCTTTTATTGTAACCCTTTTTCTTCCATGAAGTGATTCCTGACCTTGCAGCCTGCTCACCTTCTTACCAGCTCTGTAAGGAAGTGTCATGAGCCCGTTTTTTGGGAGAGGTTGGGGAGCAGGACTCTCTTCCCTACAAATCTTCTTACACTGAATTAATTTCTTTGTATTTATCACAAGATTTGCACATAGAATGAAACCAGGTGATTTGCTGTGCTGAAATGGCATTCTTGGGCAGTTATCTCAGTCCATAAAGCACTTTTATTTTTGTGAAGGCGTAAGAACTGTGGTTTTTCCCAGATCTTCCTCCTAGGGATAGAAAATAGTCAGGCTATGCAACTATGTGGCAAAGAAGCTGACTGGGAATTCTGCTTCACTGTTGGTTTTCCCAGCAGTTTAGTGAAGAGTATTCTGCCAACAGTGTGTGTTGATGAGAAATCTGTGTGTTTTGGTAGTTAGTGTAATATGAAGCTGGTAATCTGATTTTTTTTAAAAGCCTTTGCAGCCACACGCTTGGGCAAGGGTGGATTTGCAGATTGGTTGTGGCACACTTTAAGCATCTCAGCTATTCGCTGTAACTGTTTTAAATTTTTTCTTTTTCCCCTTATAGCTTCAAATATTTAACAATTCTGCCTTTCTTGCTCGTGAAAGAATATTAAATCCCAGTTATTATGGATTACCTGCCATAAGGCTCTGGAAATTGGGAGGCATGCTTTGGGCAGCCTTCTCAGTATTTATAGCGTGGATGGAAAATACCAACCAGGCTACACACAGACATTGCAAAATATTCGGGGGTTTCCTCTGAGTGACAGCAGGTTCAAGCTGCTTAAAAAGAAAAAAGGCTCATTTGGATGTAGTTCAAGATGAAGTGAAGATGATCTTTGTGAGTTCTACCAGGCTAAGCTGTAAGGTAAACAGACTAATTTGGCAATTTACTGGTAGTTTTTATAGTCCCCTGTAATTTGCCATCCTCTTTGTGGGTCACTTCCTGACACAATTGGTTTGAAGCCTTATTAGCTGAGTGATTAACTCTTTCAGGACTAGATAAGAGCTGTCGCCTTTTAATTGGGGGTTTTTAATGAGTTTTGTGTAGTCCCTTCAGCCTTTGTCATGAATGAGCCCATGTGTGGCCTGGTTGGAGAAGAAGAAATCTTTTACCTTGTCAGTGTTTGTGGTGGCTCTGAGCAACACCACTTTTTAATGTTTCTGCTGCCCTCTGAGTCCCACCACTGCCACTGCATTCCCTGATCTCTGCTGTTTCCTTGCAGGTTTAAGGTTCCTCCAGCTGTTTTTCCCAGAAGTAAATCCCAGGGAGGGGGGGAAGGATGAATTTATCCTATGGCTGAAAACAGGTTTTGGAGTCCTTAGTCCTGGCTAAAAAGGACAGAATGTGATCTAAGCTTGCTTGTTAAACGGGTGTTAAAACTTACATTCTTTGGAGTCCTTGGAGGATTTTTACATGAGGTTTGTAGGTTTTGCTGTAGAAAATGTTTTCTTAACCCACTATTTCATGGGTTTTGTGTTATCTCTAACTGAAAGTCACGTCAGGAAATACAGTTTGGTTAAAAGAAATATCACTTTGGATATGGAGCAAGTGAACTGTCAGTGGTCCTGGGAAGGGTGGGGATGATCTGCTGCTGAGGATGGGTGAGCTGGTGCAGAAGATTCCAGCTTAAACCTGAATCTACTGGGATTGAGGAGAACTAGAACTTGCCTGGATGATAAATCCCACTCTCTGCTTCTCCACCAAGCCTTATTTTTTTATTTTTTTTTTCCCCATGGTGAGACTTGGCTTTTGGGGTCATGCCGATGAATTGTTCAGCTCTGGTCAGATTGACTTAAAAGGTAAAAATAACCTCTAAAAACCCCAGTGTGGGTGGTTCAGTAGCTGGAGCAGCCACACGTCTGCGGTGAACCCTGAGCTCTGCCCTCGACAGCCGCTGCTGCTGATCTTGCAAGTGCCCCGTGCGATGGGGACAAAATCAACCTGCAGCAATCACCTTTACACAAGCTCTTAATGTTTTATGGCAGAGCTTTGTGCAACTCCATTCAAAGGTGGAGGTTTATTCAGTGGGCTTTCCCCCACTGAGCTCCCAGAAGTGAATTGTAACACCGGTGGCAGCTGCCGGAGGTGTCGAGAACTTTGAAGCTTCCAGCGCGACGCTGAGTCATGACTTGATTGGGAAGCAGATGCAGTGTGGAAACATCAGGCCTTCCCTTTAATGTTTTATTACCATGTGCTACTGTTAGAGGAGTTTTATCAGTGGTTTGTGGCTTGTCCTGCCTTTATCAGAAATGTAGGGGCAGTGGTAACCTTTGCCTGGGTGCATCCTCTGAAGAGGCCGTCTGTCACTGTCCCCATAACTAAAAATATTGCTACTTTAACCTTGATGGCCACTTTTATTGTCATCATTAGATGATACGAAACCACATCTGAACTGGAGTCCTGACCCCAGACACTGAACAGGGAGTGCTTGAGTAGTCTGGGAAATGAGACACCAAGCATGCTGTGTTAGAGCTATTGAAGACTCAGGAGTGTGTCAGATCAGGAAACAGTTCTAATCCTCATGAAAATCATCCAGTGGGACACCTGTGACTGGGAAAAGTTTATTTTGCCTCCCAGGACAGTTTGTCCTCTCAGCATGAGCATTTCGTGACACTAAAGCCAGTGAAGTAAAAACTCCAGTTACAGTGAGAATGAGTGCCCTGTTTAGTCCTTCTTTTGTCTTCAGGAGCTTTTCTATTCTTGTTCTCATAAACCTCTCTGTGTGTATATGTTATAATTTGTTTCCTGCTTTGGAAACCTATGTCTTGCTGGTTTTTTAACTCAGATATTCACCATCTTTTTTGGTGATTTGCTTCCATTTCAACATTCCTGCTAACTGGAAAACAGAGCCAAACTTTGCTTAAAGCCAGCACTGATAGCCAGAATGTTAATTTTAATTTTTTGGGTGGTGGTTTTTTTTTTTGGTCTTAGTATTTCTGAAACATTTTTTGGAGGGGTGGGATATGAAATCCACTCCCTGTGGAATGAATAATGTCTATGTAATGCTGGATTTGGAGTCTTCAGCTGCATATTTACACTACTGGCTTCCTTGCTTAGTAAACTATAAATCTAAAAAGACCACCATGCAGCTGGGAGGAGGTGAAAATGTGCCAAGTTGCTAGAGCTGGGTGATGTTACCCCTAGAGTGCTAAAAACCTGAAGGAAATAGCTGAAATAAGAGCCAAGAAGCTTCTGGGGCCTGGCAGATGTGATGATTTAAATACAAATAATTAAATAAAGGGAAAATTCAGAAAGCAGCTCCAGGAGAGAGTCAGAATTAAGGGCCATTCTTGTAGAAATAAAGCCCGAAACTACTTTTGGTGAGCTCATCGATGAACATGAGTAGTGTCAGTGAAAGGAAAATGTGGCTCTTGGAGCTCTTAGGAAGGATCAGTGAGTGTAAAATCTGGGAGCCACAGTCATGATTTCCAGACATCTTCCAACAGGTTTCCTTATCTAAAGAAATCCTGTGGGTGGGGTTAAAGGGGAAAGGTCCTTAAGTGGGTAGAAATGAATAAAATTCCAAGAAATGGAGGGTAGGGACAGCTGATGGATTTCTTTTCCTAGCAGAGATGAATGTGGAGGGATTTGCATGTGGTACATGACCCAGTAAAAAGGAGGTGAGAAGTTCAGTGGCACTGCAAATATGGCAGCTCTAATCAAGATAAAAAGGATGAGTTGTTTCTGCTGGGAAGGTTGTAAAGGACCTGGTGAGACCAACTGGGCTGGGAAACTGCAGAGCAGTCAAGTAATCCCCACAGGAAAAAATGATCTTATCACCCGTCAGGTAGAATCTGGGAAAAGTTACTGCTCAGGAGTCGAGTTTTGAGGTCACTGTAGCTGGAAAGAATATTATTGCAAAGCTGTGAGTAGAAAGGATTAAATGGGCCACGGCCTCTACAAAGAGAACAAATTGAGAGCAGTGTGTGGAGCTGTGCAGCTCCTTGCCATGGGATGGTGAGAAACATGTGTGGCTTTGAGGGGAGATTTGGCAAAGGAAAGATTTATTAGATGGATGAACCTGGAGACCTCTGAGCTGGAAATTGCAGGGGATCAAAGGAGCAGCCTCTTGTCTCCTTCTGTGTTTTGCTGCTGCTCCTCTTGGTTGACTGACAGAAGGGAGGTGAACGTGTCCTAAAACCGAAAAATACTTCCCTGCAGGTGTGTGTGGAGGGGCAGGATATCCAGGAATTAGTCAAGTGAGCAGGAGAGGTGAACAAGGAACAGAGAGGGAAGGGAAGAGGAAGGCACTGAAGGATCCAAAAGCTTGACAATTTTAAAATGAGTGAAGGGAGTCATAAAGAGCTGGGGGAGAGAACACAGGGAGAAACGCTCATTTTGGAGAAGCAGGAAGAGGAGCTGTGGTAAACGCGCAGCTCCTGGTGCACCAGAGGAAAAACAGAATGTCCTCCAGACAGAACTGCTCTGTGTTCTGAATGCTGCTTCTTTTGGAGGGGAAGCAGAGGCAGGGTTGGGATTTCTCTTGTAAGGGATGGGAGGAGGATGAGGCTCTGGCCTGAGGGGGGAGTCTGTGCACGTGTGTACACGCGTGTCTGAGGAGTGGAGGCACAAGGGCCCGGGTTCCCCAGGAGCAGCACGGTGCAGGGTGTGTCAGACTCTCCAACCATGGCTATGTGGAACTGGTGGGACCCATCCTGTGCCAACACTGAATTCCTGCTTATCTGATCGAACTCCCAATCCACAGGCAAATTTCCCAGTTAACCGCTCTGGCGTTGAGTTGGAGCGGAGGAAACGCCTCCTTTTCAGGCCAAGTGGGGCGTGTCTCCCGAAAGCTGAACGTGTATTTCCACGTGCTGGATCAAGGCACGTGGGCTCCTTGTGCCACTTGGAAATGCTCCCCAAAAGCCATCCTCTTTCTCTGGAACAAGGGTCAGATTTTCCTCTTGGCTGGTGCTTCCTGGCACAGCAGGCCAGCTCTTATCTTCCCTTGGGCTGAGCAGTGTGTGAGCTTTTGTTGCACAAACTCTCCTCGGTGTTCAGGCTTTGTTCTTGGTACGGATCAGTGGCTTAATTGGCTGTCCCGTGTGCTGAGTGTCCTTCTTGACTAGCTGGAATCCTGCTTATAATTTGGACTTATAAATTAGGGAGGGACAACTGTTTTCCTCTAATGGCTGGGCTGCTGTCTTCAATCTAAATTTGGGAAATGGTGGTGGTGATTGGAAGAGGACTCTTACATTTTATGGAGGGCTTGACTCTCTATGTTAACAAAGCCTTGCTTTGTGATCTGCTGCCCTTATCTACTTCCTGATGGGAGGAGCCACTGCTATCTAAAAATCTTACGTCTAATCCAAACCTGTTCTTGGCTGTTGCTTGGTCAGTGGATCATCCCATGGCTGGGAAGAGCACAAGTGAGTGGGTTCACACCAGGAGTCAGAGATGTGCTGAGTATATGGATGCAAACCATTAGTGTATTTCTTACTTTTGTTAATCATATGAGGCTCCAGCTGTAGCCCAACTACATTTATTACAATTTAGAATCATGGAATCATTCAGACTGGGAAAGGCCTTTGACACCACAGAGTCCACTCTGTGCCCCATCCCCACCTTGTCCCCAGCCCAGAGCACTGAGTGACACAGCCAGTCCTTCCTTGGACACCTCCAGGGGTGGGGACTCCAAACCTCCCTGGGCAGCCCCTGCCAAGGCCTGAACACCCTTTCCAGCGAAAATTCCTCTTGATGTCCAACCTGACCCTCCCCTGGCACAGCTGGAGGCCATTCCCTCTCCTCCTGTCCCTGTTCCCTGGGAGCAGAGCCCAACCCCCCCTGGCTCCCCTCTCCTGGCAGGGAGTGCACTGAGGGTGCACTCTCTACAGTTTCTGTAAGAATCGATGCCTTAAACTGGGACAAAATTTAGGAAGCTGCCTTTCAAACTGTCTGTCATGCAGTGATATTCCCAAGCAGGATTTTCTCTGTACCAAAGCAAGCCGAAGGTGTCCCTGAGCCTCGGCTGCCGTGTGTGGCGTCGGTGTGTTTGTTCTAAAGCTCGGGCTCTCGCTCATCCCTTCCGCTCTTTTCTTTTGTAGTTCAAAACCCATTTCTTCACCTCTGATTGTCCAAGTTGGGCATGCAGAGACACTGCAGCCCCTGCTTGCCCTGATGGGTTTCTTCAAAGATGAGGAACCTCTCCTGGCCAGCAATTTCGCCAGGCAAACACACCGGAAATTCCGCAGCGGCCGGATCGTGCCTTACGCGGCCAACCTGGTGTTCGTGCTCTACCACTGCGACCACGTGAACGCCTCCAGGGAGGAGTATCAGGTGCAGATGCTGCTGAATGAGAGACCCATGTCCTTCCATCACTCCAACGAGACCATCTCCACGTACGCTGACCTGAAGGACTACTACAGGGACCTGCTGGAGAACTGCCACTTCAAGGAGGAGTGCGAGCTGCCCAAAGTGAACGTCACTGCTGTGGACGAGCTGTGAGGCTGCTCCGCGTGTCGGTCTCAGTTTGGTTCGACAGGCCTTGTAAATGAGCACTTTGGATGATTTGCTGCTGCTGTGTTGACTTTCCAGACTTGCAGATTTGGTGGGTTGTCTCAGCTCGGTGTGCTGGTTCTCTGTTGCGTAAGCAGAACTACAAAAACAAACGCTGTAACAGGGAAGTTGCCGAGCATTTGTAAAAAGTCTGTGATGCAAGATGAGTCCCCGTGTGTTTGTGTGTACAAATAAGCTGAGTTCATTGGTCAGTCCCTCTATGAATGTGCCACAGATGGATTTAAGAGCTGGGGCAGCTTCTCTTTTATCAGAGCTGCAGGTGGTTGGACTGATTCAGTATTGCTTTGCACTGCCTTTGTTGTTTGCTGCTGTCTTCCTGTGCCAGGCATGAAATACTTCAAACCTGTGAGCTTTTTTTACTCTTTCTCCTGAGCTTGTAGAAGGGAAAGAGTGCACAGTCTTTCTTCACAGCTGCACAACTTCTGCCTGGACAGCACCATCTCTTTTTTGGGCATTTTAAAGCAGGAGGATTTGCAGCGTTCCTGCATGCATTACCTACCTGAAAAGGGGTGAGGAGGTAGAAATCTTAAAAGTCCTCACTGACCCATCCCACATACCAACTTAGCCTCTGGGGTAAGTAAATCATCTTTAAAAAGAAGGAGTAAAAATAAACATAAAGAAGTGAGGGAGTGGGAAGTAGCCATTCTTCCTTTAAGTTGCTCTGGGAGATGCAGCAGTTGTTCTCTAAAATTATCTGGGCTGTTCTTTCCCTGTCACCCTTCATTTCTGGTGTTGAAGGTTTGGGCTGGGACATTTAGGGTGAGCTCTGCTATGACTCTGAACAGCCTTTGGTCCTGTCTAGGTGCTGGCAGTATTCCCAGCAGCTCTGGATGGAAGGGATGTCTGGATGTCTCCAGCCCTCCTGCTGGAAATGGGATTGTTGCTAGCCCGAAATCCAGGTGGATTTTGGACTGTATAAAGATCTGGGTGAGGTTTGACTCCTGCTGCCTTTAAGCCACCACGTTTGGTGCCACTTACATAGGCCTTACATGTTTGATGTGCCACCTTGGTTTTGAAGTGCAGCTGGTTTTAAAGAGATGAATTGCATAGAAGGACTGGTGATCTTTCGAAGCAGCTGCACTTAAAGTAGGTTCACTTATGACTGAAAGCTGGCAAGTATTTCAGAGCTCTGCAGCGTGGCAGAGAGAGGAAAACCGAAGAGATGTGTCTGAAATGCAGGGAGTCAGATAAAATTCCTTCACCACCTGGAAGGGAATGGCTGTGTGAGCAAGTTGCCCTGAAGCAAGTGAAGGTTTGGATTTATGGTGCTGGTAAATCCTGAAGTGTGTTCTCTCAGCCCACAGCTGAGTGTTCCAGAGCTCAGCCCCTAAAGTGAGGTGTGTTCTGCTGTGTTACCTGGGGAGGAGGTGAAAGGTTGGAATAAGCGATTACCACAGCATATCAGGAGCACTGTAGGTTTATACCCTTCATTTGCTGAGGACTAAGTTCCTCTTGTAGGCTCCCCTTCAGAACTGGGAACTTCACTGCTGCAGAAACAAAATCAGAGAAGAGAAAGCCCAACCGCCTCGAAGCTGAGGAGTTAAACTTAGTGTGTGATTTATTTTAATCTTTCTTGAGGACTTACTTAGGCTTCTGTCACTTCTTTTTAATATGGCTTGTGGAAAAGCCCTTTAGATTGACATACCTGTGAGTTAAGGAGCCACTGAACACCTGTTTTTTACTGTTCTTGGAGTTGAGGGTTTTTCTCCCCCTGGGCACACAGGGCCCTGTTTCATTGGTTCACCAGTAGAGATTACTGAATATACTGGCTAAATCTGGTGGGTATTCCAGCATGAACATCCCAGTGAAACACTCGGCCTGTGTTGGCTCTTGCAGCTCCCTCTGCAAGGTGGTGAAAGGGCTGGGGAGGAGTTCAGGGCTGACACCAACGCAGGGATGTAGGTCAGGATGATTGTCAGCCCCCGCATCTCACTTTACTGCTCTGTAAGCTCTGCATGGCTCCTTTTTCACATGATCCCACCTTGAGACCAAATCATCTGATGGTAATTGCTGTGACTGGTGCCAGTTAGGGACTCGGTTGCAACACTGGCAGCGAGCTGCAAAGAAATGAACCTTTGTTTAAAGGCAGTTGACTTTGGAAACAGCAGATACCCGGAGTGAGAAAATCCACCTCTGAACAAATATTTTTTTTTTTCGGTGAGTCAGTCACCCTGTGATGATTCATGGACAGAAGGGATGAAAGCCTGACTATGGGAGATGAATGGAGGATTCTGTTGTCGGTTCAGCAAGACTGATTTTGAGGCATCACATTTGTTAAAAGGTACATCCTTCTTCCTTGTGGAGAGGGGAGCACGTTGCACTTGATGGCTTTTCTGACCGTGTGCCAGGTGAGGTGGAGGGACCAAAAAATCCCTTTCTGCAGCGGGGTATCATGTACTTCTGCCCAGGATGGTTCCTCAGGGGTTATTCCCTGTTTTACCTTGGGGTGCAGGTCCATCATACCTCCAGCCAAGCAGATCTGGCTTCAGCGGTGTCAGCAGTTAACTGGAAAGGGGAATGTGCTGCTCTGGGTGTAGAGGATGCTCTGACTCACCCCTTCAGCACAATTAGAGGCTCAGTGTGGAAACTTTGCACCATTAGAAGTGTTGGGACATGTAAATACTCTGGGCACTTAAATTGACTCTTACCACTGGGCAGGTGACTTCTTCACTCTGACCCTTTCATCTGGTCAACACAGACACTTGTTCAGATACTGAAGTGGGTTAAAATATTCCTATCCAGTGTGAGCAGGGCTTGAAGAGGCTGCCACATCTCCTGGCATGGCACATTCCCACATCCTGCAAGGAAAAGAATGCTTTCTCCTCCTTCACCTGGCCTCTGGGTGCCTCATCTCAGTCTTCTGTCAAGGACTCTTTGCAACCTTTCTCAAACTGGAAGCTTTCACCGATGGAAAATACTGACAGTGTTCTTGGCCACTGGCCTTAAATATGTGTGAAATGTGGTGTAGTTTGTTAAATGTCTAATCTTTGTCGAGCTGGCCAATGCCAATTTGTAATAATAATAATAATAATAATGGCACTAACTGGATGAATTTTGAGAACTTACTGTGGATTTGTAGTGAAATAAAACTGCACCCTTCTTTCATCTCTGATGATCTTCAGTATCATGACTGTGTTCTACTTCAAAATACATTCGGTGAGTTGATACTGCTCGTGTTGGTGTCTCTGATTATTTTAAGTCTTCAATGGTTAATAGAAAATGCCTTAATTGGGTTTTTACTCTCTCATGTTTTGAGGGAAGTGTAAAGATTTCCTCTTGTTTCCAGGAGCCCTGATTTAAAAAAAACAGCAGCGATTTCCTGACAAGGATTTTGCAGATGCAGAAAGGATGTGGTGACTGAACAGCATCTTTGATCCTGTGCTGTTTCTGCATTTTCTGTGAAGATGTATTAGTCTGCAAGCTGGAAACAGAAAATAATTGAGGCTGTCTTGTTTAAAACAAAGAAACCCCCCAAACTCTCTAGGAAAAGGAGTGAAATGCCTCAAAAACTGAGACCCCAAAATCATTTAGAGCCTTCAGGGGGGAGGAACACCAAAGCCCTGAGAGCCAGGGGAAGCTCAGAACATCCAGACTCTTAGGAAGGCTCTTTCTTCCCACCTTTCCTCCTCCTCTGGATCTGCTGCCTTGAGGCCACCCTTGGCTTTGTGTGTCGTGGCTTCCTTGGGTTTAAAAGCCCTGCCCGTGTCTGGTGTTGCTCTGACTGATGGGGGTGTGGGTGTGTTTTGCCACCTTCAGATTCATCTTCAGCAAGAAGACTCAGCCAACTCCTTGGTGTCCAGTTCAGCTGCTGTGAGTGCTGTTTGTCTGCCTGGTTGCTCAGGATTTGGGGGCCAGTAAGTAGAAAGCTGTTTCTAAATTGCTCTGTTTCTGATGGTGATAATGTTTTTGAAGAAGGTTTTTTATTCTTCTGGCTGTGGAATAATACATGCCAGGCCAGAGCTGGGTTCTGCTTCCAGATCTGATACAGGGATGTGTTTGTAAAGGCCCTCTGACTTTATTGCTCTCCCTTGTTTGCCTTCCACAAGTGGAAAATGAAGATTATATAGAGACAGTTAGGTTTATAGCTAATTTTATTTCCACCCAGCTTGCTTCAATACCTTTAAAGAGTTATCTTTATGTAAAATCAAGATAGGGGAGGTTCAGGCTGACACCATATGGAGTTTATGGTGATGGATTCAATCATTTATTTATTTTAACAATCCCTTTGAGAAAGGGTTTAAAGGGAGCATTGTTTTTCTGACATTCTGGTGAAAGGTTTGAGCACACCTCTTACTGTGTTCAGTTAACAGAAACAAATCCCTGCTCTTCAGGGAAGGGATTATTGTTGAAGGAGCTGAATTCCTTATTTATTCAGGGGTCAGAGGAGCTCTTGCAGAACTTTTCCACACCAATAACCTGTAGCTCTCAAATGGCTCCCTGGATGTGATAACGCTGGGTATGATAACAGGTCTTCCAGAAATGGAAGGTGCCCAGCTGATCCCAGGAAGAGGAACCAGGTTGGATCAGGCTGCAGGTCCTTTAGCCTGCCGACCTCTGGCTTTTGGTAGGATGTGGTGGCTGAGCAGATGTGTAGGGATGGAGCAAATATTTCCCACACACTGCTGACTTGTGGCCATGGGGTTTTCCTTGAGTTAAGGACAGTGCATTTGTGTTCAGCTTTATGTATTTCTCATAAGGAATTCCTCTTATGCACAGCTCTCCTGGGGCTCTCCCAACTCAAAGCTGGGATCCTGCCCCTCTCAGGGGACACCCCCCCTGCAGAGCTGCTCCAGCCCTGGGGAACAGCACAGCAAGGACAGGGAGCTGCTGCAGAGAGTCCAGAGGATCAGAGGATGGAGCAGCTCTGCTGGCAGGAAAGGCTGGGAGAGTTGGGGTTGTTCAGCCTGGAGAGGAGAAGCTTTGGGGTGTGACCTGATTGTGGCCTTTCAGAGCCTGAAGAAGCTGACAGGAAAGATGGGAAGAGAATATTTCTAAGGGCCTGAAGGGACAGGATAAGGGGGAATGTCTTCCCACTGCCAGAGGGCAGGATTGGGTGGGATATGGCGAAGAAATTCTTCCCTGTGAGGGTGGGCAGGCCCTGGCACAGGTTGCCCAGAGAAGATGTGGCTGCCCCTGGATCCCTGGAAGTGGCCAAGGCCAGGTTGGACGGGGCTTGGAGCAACCTGGGCTGGTGGAAGGTGTCCCTGCCCATGGCAGGGGGTGGGACTGGATGATCTCTGAGCTCCCTCCCAACCCAAACCCATCTGTGGTTCTGTGATTTGCTTTGCAGTGGGATGTGGATGCTGGAGCTCAGCTGTAGCTTTGGGCAAGTGCATCAGCTCCTTCCATCTGAGCCTCCTGCTGGGCTGGAATTTCAGCCCCGTTTTCAGGAGCTGTGATTTTTTAGAACAGCAATAGCTTGCAGCATACTCAATTAGCAGAGTTGATTACCACATGCAAATGGGAAAGCTAAAGCTTGGCAGGTGTTCTGGAGCAGTTCTTGTGATACAGATCTTGTTTCAGTGTTGTGTTTTCCTCAACACCAGCAATCCATCTGATTCCTTGGAGCACTTCTCTTTGCATCCCACCTGTGCTACTTGGGACTTGTGGGTTTGCTTTTTTTTTTCCCAGCTGGGAGTGGCTCATCTTGCTGATTTGTTCCTTGTGCTGAAATCACTCTGTTATCATTGGCACCTTAATTTTTGGCTTGGTGTTACCCTGTGCCTATAAATACTTTTCCTGGGCCAGACTTGCACACACTGTTCAAGGTGAGGCTTCACTGTCAGCTTGAAAAGGGGTGAAATGACAATTCCTGTGGAAAATTTTCGAGGTTTTTATTTCACACTTCCCCCACACCAAATAGCATCCCAAAAAAAACCCCTCTGTATGATGTATTCCTCCTCCTTGCTATTAGAGGCTATTTACTGCTCCCTGAGGATTTTGGTTATGTAAAAATACCTGTACAAATTGGAACAGCTTTTTATCCTGATGTTTACCAACCTATGACACTGTATAACTATGGTATTTTGAAAGGAATAATTGGGGTTTTTTTAAATAAACAGCCAAGGGCTGAACAGTAGAGGGAATAATTCTGGCCAAAGCCCAGGGAGGTGGCTCTTAATCCTCTCTGATCAAACCTTTGCTTGATGAGCCCAGGGCACAGTTGGCTCTCTGGGGCTGCCAGCACACATGGCCAGGTCAGGTCCAGCCTCTCACCCACCCAGCAATTTAAAACCCCAACCATTGAAGCTCCAGTTCCCGGTGTACCTGCCAGAAGGCAGCTTTGAAAACCTTTGTGGTTTGATGTTCAGCCTGGAACTTTATCCTTGGCCTCTGCCTTCCCAGTTCTATGTTTGGACATACAGTCATTGAGCTGCCTGATCCCCCTGGAGATGCCACTTGGCCTCTGATTTCAGTCTTTGCTTTGCCAGATCTGATTAGTCAGTCCCTCTTCATCTCCCCTCCTCACCTGACTTATTTCTCCTGTGTGCTGGCTCTCGTTTCACTTCAGTTCTTTTGAACTTAAATACCCACAACTGTAACTTGGTTTTCCAGAGGAGGTCCTGCTGGCAGGGACACTTCCCCACCTTCCCTCTTGGGAAAGGTTAATCATTATGCAAGTGGGGTTTTTTTGTGTTCATTTGCTTGCCTGTTTTTCTGTGGCAATGGGAAGGTTTTGTGCTCTGGCTCCCATCTTCTGGCACAGAACCTTTTCACCAGGTGTCACAGGTCATTTCTTGCCCCTTGATCAACGTAGAACAAAGTTTTCTCATAATATAAAGAGCATTACTAATTATGCTCTGCATGTCTGCTGCCTTTATGATCCAGTCCCTGGGGCCTTGTACTTGCAGCCCTCTCATGCATGAAGCACATGCAAAGTCCTGCTGTGACTTGGCTTTGCAGGGAAGCCTTTGGGACTCAGATCTTATTTCACAAAACCCAGAACTGAGAGGGCTGTTCCTCAGCCCTCATAGGCCTTGGTGTGGCAAAGAATGGCACATCTTCCCTCTCTAGGGAATTCAGGCTCTGCCCTGAACCCACCAGCCTGGATGTCTGGGTTTACAGGGGTTGATTATCCCTGGGGATAATCAGAAGGTTCTTCCTTTGCCTTTCTTTTGCTGGGTTTGAGGTCAGATGAGATGGATTCTCCAGCTCTGCCCTGCAGATCTCCCCTGTCTCCATCTCCAGGCCTTCCATGCAGAATTGGTAGCAAATATCATTCCCAGTGTGCTGTGGCCTGACCAGGTGAGAGGTAAATCAAACAGGTTCTTGATAAGTTTAAGTTCTTTTCTTTTCTTCTTCCCCAGAAGGTTCTGCTGCTCCAAACCAGCTTTTGGCACAGGGGCTGGAGTTGGGTGCCAAAGCCAAATCTGGGGGTGTTGCTTCGAGCCTCAGAAGCTTCCAGCTGGATGAGGCAACACAAGGAACATGAGCAGAGGCTCATGTGACCTGCTCCTTAAAGCTTGCAGCCTGCAGAGCAGAGACCTGGAGACAGTTCTCAGGGTGAATGAGGAATTGCTTCCTTCCTGGATGGCCATGGAGAGCTTTCAGGGTGTTTTTAACTGTCATGGTTAATGAGCCACTTTGCCCAGAGAAGCTGTGGCTGCCCCTGGATCCCTGGAAGTGTCCAAGGCCAGGTTGGACGGGGCTTGGAGCAACCTGGGATAGTGGGAGGTGTCCCTTCCCATGGCAGGGGGTGGAATGAGATGATTTTTAAGGTCCGTTCCAACCCAAACCCTTCTGGGATTCTGTGGAAATCAGTGTTCGGATAAAGCACCCAACAGGTGTCACAACTAGTAAATGACAACCTGACTTTTAAGGCTTATCACCTCTAATTAAGAGTGGCTTTTCTAGAAGAGTGGTAAAAAAGGCTTCTCTGGATTATTCTAAAAATTGCAAATTAAAGTTCCTGCAGCCTGGAGAAGTTTCCCCTTCACGTGGTTTCCTGCAGGAACAGTCAGTAACCTGTGTGACAAATCCTGCTAGGAAATGGTAGGGAGGGAGAAGTGCTAAAATCCAGCAGTGTCTTCCAGATCTGAAATCTGTCCCTGCACAGGATTGCAGACAGGTGGAAACACGGGGGGGGACTGTGGGGTTGTTCACTGTGCTGGCTGGAAAAGTGCCTGGTGCTGGAGAGCTCCTGTTCCCACCTGCCTGGAGTATGGGGATGGAGGGAGTGACAGCTGGGGGCTTTGTGAAAGGATTAGGAAGAAGTTAAACTTCAAAAAATGGGACAGGAGATGATTTTTTTCCACCTGCCTGTGCTCTTTTCTAGCTCCAACACTGCCCATCCATGGATAGGCTGGATTTTTCCTTGGCCTTTCCTTAGCCTCTATGAATTCTCCTTCCATTGTGACTGCTCTGGCATCACTTTTGTCTGCAGAGGTCCCAGAATGGCCATTTTATGCCTCTTTCTCTGTTAACCTGCTTTTGGAAGAAGATCTACATGGTTTCTGAGTTCCTGGTCTGGAGCAGCCTGTAGGGAAGGGAGTCTGAAAATTTCAGGAACTGAGATCTTTATTCCAGTATTATAAAAGGAACAGGGTAGGGATATGGGTCAAAGTCTGTGATAGGGATAAGAAATCACACAGGGCAAAGGCAATGGACCTGTAGTAGATAATTACACTCAATAAATAAATAAATATCTTTACTGCAATATGATACACCACAAAAACGATAAGAATTTTTGCTTTGCTTCTAAAGAAAGAGATCTGTGAAGTCAATACTCCTTTCTTTGGAGAGTATTGTCCAAGCCTCGGTAGGAGCATATTTGACATATTTTTAGATGTTGAAGCTGTGGTGGGAGGTCTGTCTTGCAAACAGGAGCTGGGATTGCTCCGGCCTCGGCAGGGAAATCTCAAAGGCACTGGAGGTTTGTAAAGGCAGGCAAAGTAAAAAAAAAAAAAAAAAAAAGAGAAATGAGAACAAAGAGGTGAGTGAGAAAAATAAAAAGACCCCTGTTAGTTTACAGATCTGGGGGGCACAAACATGAAGTTCCACCTGAATGTGAGGACAGGACAGGATCGTCCCCGGGGGAGCAGTAGTGGCTGTGTCACCGGGGCACTAAACCCACCCTGGCAATGCCACACGAGGCTCCTTCCCAGCGAGCTCTGCAGCGCTGAGAGACCCACGGAGGTGCAAAGCTTGTTATTGTGAAATCATCTTGGCAAACTGGTTTTTGAGCTCGGTTTCTGGCTGGCTGTGGCAGTCCCCAACAGCAGTGGGAGGTGCCAGCGCTGGAGGTTTCAGTGGCTGATTTGTTGTCCCTTCTGGAGCTCGTGTTTCTCTCCAGCAGCTTTCTTGTAAGTTAGGGATGATCCCACATGTTTGAATTGTAGAACAAGGAAAGGAAAAAAGTTTCCTGCTCTCATTAGAGTCCTAATTGCTTATGCCAGGAGGTAGTGCCTTACCAACCTGTGTCTGTCTGGGTGCTTCTATTAATCCGTGCTTTGTTTTTGTCATTCATTTCTAATTTGTTATCTCACCAGTGAGGTTTTAGGGCTGCAGATCCAGACTTGACTTACACACAACATTTAGAACTCTTTTTGTGAAAGGCCCTGGGTGAAAGGTGAGGTAGATAAGCTGGAACTGCTTGTTGGGGCAGTTCAGTATCGCTGTATCTCTGCGGGCCGATGCCAGAGCTATTATGTGTGTTCACTGTGGAATATTTAGGGTTAGGTTTCAGAGGCACTGGCCTTAATGCATTTGGGGTTGGATGAGCAGAATTTTACACTCCTGGTGACTGGAGGATGCTCCTGTCACTGGGGTGACAGCCTCTTCACGTAGGGGAACAAACAAAGCCAGAGAATCTGACAGAAAGTGGTGCCGAAGATGGCAACTGTGTCTCCATCACTTGGAAAACTAAGCAAGGTGCTGAACCTTCATCTGCAGGTTCCCCAGTTCTAGGAAAGCAAATAAACCAGAGCAGAGACTCTTGTAGTGGAGTAGTTTGAGTGCAGGGTGGATCTCTCATCTGGCAGTATAGCCCTGGAACACTGGGAAAGCTTGGCCATCCCTCTCTGCTTCCTCCACCCTTTGCTCCTGCTTTGCCAAGCGTACAACAGGGAGCAGGCAGGGACTGTGGAGGGAATGGTGTCACCTGTCACTTTACAGCTGGGCTCTGGGCTCCTTCTCCAGAGGTTCGATGCTCATTTGGGTGGTGCTTTTCCAGCAAGGCGTCATCGAGGTGAGGCAATTCCTGCAAGGATTCAGGAGAACATGACTGTGCCAAGTCAGGGACAATGACCTTCCCCTTTATAACTTCCCTGTGGGAGAACACTGCAGGGGACACCCCTCTCCTCCCATGACACCTTCCCAAAGAATGCAGCACCTGGGGTTGATACCACAGAGCAAAAAGGATGTGTGGCCTTTTTTAACATCCACCTGGTGAAGTTGTTGGGCGTGTTGAGGTGGGTGCTGAGGAGACCAGCGCTCGTGCTTGGCTCTGTAAACACTCACAGGAGTGCTGGCACTTTGGGGTGATTTCTAGGGTTCTGCTGGGACAGGAATTGTGATTAAGAAGGTGATTTGGAACAGGAAGGTGGCTGTAGCAAAGGCCTCCCATGCAGCTGGGCCTGTGGTGGAGTCACACGCAGGCTTTGCTCTCTGGGGGTCCTGTTGGTGGAACAGGTTTGCACCTTAAGAGAGCTTTTTTGTCAAGGGATTTGTTGTCTCTCTGAGATCAGGGGGTCAGGACAGTACAGACTTCCCAGTCCACAGGAACAAGGGCAGGTACCCAGAGCATCACTTTCTTCTGTCCCTCCCTGTAAGGAAAGGAACAATCTCCCATCCTGTAAGCGTGGCGAGAATCCCCACAGATAAAAAAATTCCCTGGAATCATAGAATGGTTTGGGTTGGGAGGGAGCTAAGAGCTCACCCAGTTCCTCCTAGCTGTGTCAGCTGAAGTTCTTAGAGCCTGTTCAAAAGCCCAAAAAGTTCTTCCATGAAAACTGAGTGTCACTAATTTATGTCTCCTGAGGCAAGCAACTGGATTTTCTTCTTTTTTTTTTGCTTAATTTCTGATTCTGTTTCATCAATTATTTCCTTGAAAAGCCCCTACAAATTAAAACTTGAGGCAATAGCCACATATATTTAATTATGAGAGGTTTATGTTACAGAAGTTCATACAATTTTTTTTTTTGCATTATACTTGGGAAAAATAGGGGAGAAAAGCCCCTTTAATCTTTTGTGCCCAAAGTACTGATTGTTCCCATTCCTAGGCAGGTTGTGAGCAGTCAATTTAATTCCTAGAAGGGAAAGAATTTTGAAGTTAGAAATGAGGAATGATGCAACAAATGGAGATAATGTTGACTCATTTTTCTGTCTGATAGATATCTAAGGGGAACATGGAGGTGTTACATGGGTTTGATGCTAATTTTTCTGTTATATTAGTGACACAAGTTTCCTTGTCTTTCCCCTGACCTTTCCACTGCTTATTTTTAGCGAGAACTGCTTTTCCTTCCAAAGTGCCCTCACTGGAACCCGTTGTGTGTCAGGCTGGAATGGTTTAGAGTGGTCAGTGGTTAGAGAGGCCCCTCTCTCTGACTTGTCCTCACAGACACCTTCTTGCTGCCCCTTGTTCTTGTGTAAATGTATTTCCCCCCTTGCTTTGCTCGTTTTACTGAAGGCACACAGAGGCAAAGTGACACAGAAAGGCTGTAAAGACGTGAATTTCAAATTCATCCCACAGAAGCAGAATATTAAATGGGTTTTTTATCCAACTAAACAAAACAAAAACCTTAAAAATAGTACTTTTAGGAAGCAAAATGAATAATTGACTCGTCAGAGATGACTTTCAGTCATTTAATTTGTCTTTCTCCTGGTGGGTGAGATGTAGCCTGTGTTTTGTCCAGGCAATGGTTGGGGGAGGGTTCCTTGTGCCAGGATGTGCTTTTCCAATGGATATTGTGCTGGGGCTTCTTTCCTGTTCTTCCAACTTTGCTGTATTGATTTAATGGCAGAAACTTTAATCTGCCCTTAATGGAAAAAGAAAAAAAAAAAAACCAAACCAACAACCCAATGTAAGGAAAAGCACGAAATGAGTGATGCTTTTTAGCGACCCTGGTATTATTTAGCTGAGCTAATCCCGAATGTAATGCCGTGGGTTTAACTGGAATTACACTGGGGATTAGTCCAGTTGATAGCTGATTGCACTCTAATAGCTGCCTGGCTCCAGGAGTTGGTTGAGTAGATGCTGCTTGCCTCCTTCCAGCCCCATTCTTTCACTTCCACATTTCCCCTGCTCCCACAGTGGGGCCTTGTTCTTCCTCCAGCAGGACCTTTACTGCTGGAATGAAGGACAGGGGTGGAACAGGAGTGTTTTTGTGGAGAGGGACACGCATGGCTGGTGGTGGTGTGCTGAACAGGTACAAGGAGCAGCCCAGGGTAGGTTCAGCACGTTGGACCCGTCTGATAGATATCTTAAGAGCACTTGCTGTTCTGGGCACGATGAGAAGTGAGTTATCTCCTCCTAGAGGAGAGGCAGCACAGTGTGCACAGCCATCCTGATAGCCCTGGGCTGGATGCATGGATGGATGGGTATGGATCAGGAGACAGTGGTCACAGGACACGTGCCATGCTGGAGCAGGCTGTGCATCCCCAGGTGCAGACTTACAGACCCACGGGGATCATTTCTTCCTGTCGCTGGCTCCCGTGCCATCCCAAGGATGTGCCGTGCTTTCCCTGTCCTCTGGTTCAGCAGCATCCTGGGATTTGAGCGTGGTGCTTCAGCTTCCCCTCACCTGCCGAGCTTTGTGTGCCGGTAGACTCCTCTGTGTTTCAGCTTTCTTCGGCATTTTGGCCAAACACTCGGGGACCATCCTCCAGCACTGCTTTGGCTTTAGACATCATCCTCATATTATCATTATCATCATCTTCAAGAGGTGACTTCCCGAGCCGCTTCGTGCAGGCTCCTGTTCCTCCTCTCCCTCCTGGAGGCCGGGCGGGTCGGAGCTGATTTTTTAGGGCAGCTTTCGGGCGATCCGGGAGGGTTCGGCGCGCCGTGCCCGCCGTGCCTCGCCCCTGGCGGGTGGGTGACCCGTCCCCCCCCGGTGCTGGAGCGCCCTGCCCGCTGCCCCGGGAGGGGAGGGGAGGGGAGGCCGGGCCGGAGGAGGAGGCGGGGGCGGGCGCAGGGCGAGAGGGGCCGGCCCAGGGCCGCGCTACGTGTCGCGGAGCCCTTATAGCCCCGGCCCGCCCGGCCCTCCGCGCCGCCCGCACCATGTCGAGCCCGGAGCACACGGTAGGGACGCGCCGGGGAGCGGTCGGGGACAGGGGTCCCTGCAGAGCCCCTCTCCGTCCCGGAGCCCCCGGAGGGACGCGGGATCCCCGTGGGCATCCGGCGCGGGGAGGGGACGGGCAGAGCATCAACCCTCGAGGGGTGGGGAGGATGGCAGGACGCTCTTGGCACCGGGCAGGGGCGTGCCCGGCAGTGCCGCGCATCCCTCCGCAGGTGTCCCGCACCTGCCCCGCTGTGCCCGAGCTGCTCACTGCCATTCCCGCCGGAGCTCGAAGGTCGGGGCAGGAGCGAAGGCTTGAGCCTCGCTCGTTGGGTGGCTCTTTTGGGCGTCCTCTGCCCCGGTCCCACCCAGGGGAAGGAGCCCGGCGAGAGCCGCTCGCCGCCGCCACCGATGGGCTCCCAGAGCCCTGCGGAGCCGGCGCTTTTAAAAATAAATATAACGCGCGCGGAGCGATGAAAAATAAGCACAGGCAGAGCAGAGTTCAGTTAGAAATTAAAATTGCAAATCGCAGTCGCAGCCAGAAGTCGCTTTCCGCTTGCCAGCTGCCCTCCCGTACTTGTTGGATTTGGGATGGGAGCCCCGGGTCCCTCCGGCTGCGCCGTACGTTTTCCAGGTTTTAAATCGGAACCAGAAGAAATCTTGACGTTAAAGTCTTTCAGGCTGCTGTTGCCTGTTGATTTTTCTTTCTTTTTCCTTTCTTTCTTTCTTTTTTTTTTTTTTCATCCTACTTTTTTCAGATGCATTTTGAGCACCCTGGTGATGTGTGCGGGGTGCAGGAACGCAACCAAAACCACGCGGAACAAAGCGCGCCTGTGCGGCCGGGTGTTCTTGGGAACGCGAAAACCTGTGGTTTAGGGATTATTTCAGGGAGGGGAGGTGCAAGCCCTGAGCTGTGCACGGGAGTTCTGTTTATTGCCGTGTGACAGGAGGGAGGCATTACTGAACTTCCAGAATAATCCCTCTCCTTTGCCTCCACCCTGGGCTGAAAAAATGACCTTTATAAGCAAGTTCGTGGCCGACCTTTGTTCGGTGACTGTCAGAACAGGTGCTATCCAGGTGAGCGTTGTGGGTGGATTTTCACGTGCTTATCTGCCAGGTGTCTGATGGACTGAGAAAAGGTGAGATTTCACTAATTAGCAGAGGTTTTGGGAAGGGTGATGAAGTGGTGATGTCCCATTAGCGATCTTCCTGTCAGTCCCGGGCAGATGTGTTGCACTGAGCGCGGGGGGAAGTTCTCTTTCCTCACTCAACCTCAGCGGTTTCTCGGTTTCAGCCACCCCCAGCTGATAGCAAAGGCACGGGATGAGGATGAGGAATTTCCCTTCGATAGGGATCCTTTGATCAGCACGATTATTTATGTGTGCACGATTTCTCCTGATACCTTTTTGTAGCTGCACCCAAGGCAGTTCCATCAGAAAATGAAGATGGGGCACGCAATAATTTGTCCTATTAAGATGGGTGCAGAACTAGGGACTGCCCCCTTCTTAATCCCCGTTCTTCATTCTCCCAGTTACACGAATCCTTATTACCCCCAAAAATCCTCGTTACTAAGAAAATCTCAGTTTTACCACGTTTTCATGACGTGGGTGGTGTGTTCAATCTTTCTCCCACAGACCAGGTTTTGTGAGGCTGGATGTTAGCAGTGTTTTTTCCCCAGCTGAGAGTGTGTCAGAGCTGGGATTTGCAGGTGATGTTGATCAGCTGTCAGCTCTTGAGAGGCATAGCAGTGCCACCTGTGGCAAGATGGACAGCTGTGTTATTTGACTGTGCTCCCGCTTTTGGAAACTGAATCATTAGAAGCCCAGGATCTAAATCCGAAATTCAGCCTGAATGCCCTCTGGAGTTAGAGGATGGTTTGATTTGCATTTATTAATAGAAGCTTCGGGTAGGGTGTAGAGAAGAAAACTTAATTTTTTTTTTGCTTCTGCACGTGTTGTCCTTAAAAATGAACGTGGCTCCTTAATTCTGCCTTGTCTGAGGACCCAAAACTTGGTGTGCAGGAATCTCTCTGGCCGGTTAGTGTGGAAACGCTCTCTGCTCTCTTTGTTTCTGCTCATGAAGTCCTCTGTGTGCCAGGCAGTGCCCTCCCGTTCCCAGACCTCACTGACAGAAAACATTTATTACTGGCCTGTTTCGGGACTGACTTTTGGGGGAGAAGAACGTTCTTTGACGATGACCTTAAAGACTTCACGTTCCTCACACAGCCCTCCTGTGTGCTCGGCGGCAAAATCCAGCTCTCGGGAGCGAAGGAGCTGCAGCGAGGAAGGTGGAGCTGTGGGACTGCCCTTGTTTATTGTGTGGGCTCCTGCACAGCGTGGCATTCAGGGCTGAGGGGTTCTTTTAGCTCTGTCCAGACAGCAGCCTGTTCTCCCTCCACCTGCGGCGTCCCTGGTATTTCCGCAGCTCGGCGCGTCTCCCCGCCGGGCAGCGTTTCCAGGAGGACACAGATGGTGCAGTGTGCTCCAGGCAGGTTTGCCACGGAGCCCAAAGCCACAGGCACGGCCTGGGAAGGGCTGGCCCCTCGCTGGGGTGACTGCCTGCGTGGCTTTGTGTCCCCGTGGGTGCGTGGAAAGTGCAGCCCGATGCGTCTCGTGGGATGGAGGCGTTGGGAGTCCTGCCCCTGGCAGGGGAACGTCCCGAGTTTCTCTTATTTCTTAGGGCAGAATGAGAGCCTGGTGCTGAAGCTGCCCTTTTCAGGGTAAGTGTCCCAGCTTTGTCACCCCCCTGCTCTGGTCACGGCGTCTCCAGGAATCCAGCTGGGGCGGCGTGTGGCATCCCTGGCTTCCACCAGGGAGCTGCTGCTGGAGCCTGATGGGTCACAAAGCTGTAATTTCGGCTGGTTCACTTCTGTTTGTGCAGGGCTTCCGTGCAAATGATGTGGGCTTATTGAAATTTATTTAAAGAGAAGGGAAAAAACCCACAAGCTCAGATGACAGCCCTGAAGAAAGAGGCTTAGTTTCTTTGCCTAAAAAAAAAAAATACTCTCGTGTTGAAAAAACTGGAGCCACGGGGCAGAGTTCAGATGGACTGATATCCCAGAGCAGTAGCATATGTACAGCTTCATGGATTCAGTTGCTAAGCAATATGGAAGAAAAAGCTTATTAAAAAACCCAGACCGTCCATTTATCTCCTCTCACGCTTCCTCTAAACTATTGCCTTGAACACAAAGAGGAAAAGACTTTTAAAGGTGTTTATTTTCCAAGCAGTTAAGAATAGCTCAGGTATTCACTGCCACTCGTCCAGGTGACAGTGCACCCTGATTTCAGGGGATTAGTGTGGGTTGAATTACTCAAGAAAGCGTTTCTCCTGTTTTATCCAGCCAGTCACAAGCCTTGTTCTTACAGCATGATTTATTTTGTGAAACACAGTGCCCAACTCATTGCACCACGACAGTCAAAGGGGATTGTTTTCCTGCTGCTCATCCCATGCTCGGGATTTCTTGGTTTATATTCTATTACTTTGTTTTGCTTTATATCTCTTTTCCTCGGAGATCAATGAAAGGTGAGGTGATTAGTTTGTTAACTGTAGCGCTCTCCACTTTTCTCCCTGTTTCTTTTGAAGCCCCTTGCTATTAACAAGTTCCTTTTCCAGTCTGTTGCCCACACTTTGCTGTTTCATTCGCTTGGGCTGCCCCAAGACCCTGTTTAGTAAGAACATTCTGCTCTGTTGGGGAATTTGAGGGAAGAAAAGCCAGGAAACGCTGCAGGCTTCTAAATAGGAATGCCTTTTTCTTTCCATGGCTGAGCCCTGCAGGGGTTGGGGAGTTAAAGAACCCCCTTGGTGAGGACCTTGGGGGACCTTCCCCAAGTGCAGGAGGGCTTGTCTGGTGCTCCCAGGCAGTGTGGTGGCAGCAAGAGCAGCAGGGCATGTTTTTCCAAGTTGCTGCACAGACAGACCATCTACCAGGATTGTAGAAGGACGTGCAGATGGAAAAGTGGAAGGGTTTTTCTGCTGGGATGGGCAGTTCCTGCCTGAACCACCCCTTCCCCTCTGAGGAGGGAGGCAGACAGGGCAGGCCTGATCCCTGCAGGTGAGCTCGGAGGTTAATCCTTTGCTTTCCCAAGAGGAGCAGTGGCTCTTCGGGCTGTCTCCATCTCCCAGGGGTCACCAGCTGAGCTGCTGCTGCTGCTGCCATCTGGGGTGGTGGCTTTGAGTCAGTATGTCCCTCCTGTCCTGCTCCTGGATAAACACAGACTGCAGCCTCATCTGCTTCTCAGGGTGCACAGATGAAGTCACAGCCAGGTACAAATCCGTGTCAAAACCTGTGACACAGGCAGGGGTTTCCATCCATGCCCTCCCTGGGCAGCCCCTACAAGAGCTTTGAGGCAAGATAAATGATGTTGAAGACCCCACACTACCCAGACATGTGCACTGCAGCTGCAGCTTAGATTTAGGCCATGGGGATTTTGTTTTTCTGGAGGGTTTTCAAGAGAAACACTGGCATACTTGCCTTTACTTTTTTTTTTTTCTTTCTTTATTTTTACTGGGCTGATGTTGATCCTGGAGGGTGTCTCGAAATAGAAATGGAAAGACCTTGCCTATCTGAAACCAGGTGTTTTAGATAAACTTCCAGCTGTATGTGCCTCCCCCACACCCCCAAAGATAAGTGGCGTGCAGGGCCTGTGTTAATGCTGCCCACGATATGCCCTGCCTTGAACTTGCACTTTGGTCACGCTGCCCGTACGCTTTGGTATCTCAAAAAGCCCATTAAGAGAGAGGCTGTGGGGTTCAGGTGTGCATTTACGAATTTACCAGCATCGTGACTAATGGTTATCGTCTCTGACTGGGCTCTGAATCACAGCTGGGGGAAGTGAGAAGTAGTTCCTTAATGGTTTCGCGGCTTAATAATTTCCAAGGGCGAATTTACCCCCGAGTGGATCATTAACAGAAGGAGGGATGCGACAAGCCCGGCCGAGGAGGCGTTCAGTGCCGGCCCCCCCGTCACAAAACGGGACGTTGGGAAGTTGGGAATTGCCTGTGGGGCCGGTAGTTCCTTGCTGGCCCTGCCTCCCGTCCCTCACAGAGCGGTCCTCGCTCCTCTCCTTGCAGCTTGGCTGGGATCCAACCGTGTGTCAAAAGCTTTGTTTGCTGACGCGGCGCCAAAACGAGCTGGAGAAAGGAGTTGGTTTACGTGGGTTGGATTGGATTTGATTTTTTTTAGATGCAGCACTGCGGGGTTTGTCGGGATGAGCTTTTTTTAGGGCATTGCTGGAAAACAATCGTCTCTACCTACATTTCCAGGGCTTTCTGACCTCGAGGTCTTCGCGGCCTCTCTGGCAGGACAAAGTGTTTTCTTCGATATCGAAGCGATTTTCAGCTTCCCCTTGTGATGCAAAAAAGTGTGTTGGGTGGGAGGTCATTTTTCAGACCTGCCCTGCCCTTCTGGTGGGAAGATCATTAGGCTGTGCTGCCAGAGAGTGTGGGAAGAGGGGGGAAAAAAAACCACCCTTGTTTTAGAGGGGCTTTTTAGAGTGTTAGTGTGGGGATCTGAGATGCTTTTTTGCCTCTGGGAATGATGTGGATGAGTCCCCACCACCGTGGCTGGGGCAGCTCGTTGCATCTGCCCCTCACCCCTGTAAAGCTGGTCTGGGACTGTGGGGATGGATGTGAGGAGCAGCCTGAAGTCCAGGGGAGCTGCCCAAACCTGTGTCACTTTTATGTCTTAAATATTGTGTGGGATCTCAAGTCTTCATCTGCTGTTGGCCTTACTCTCCGCTGCTGTGAAATTGGGGATGATGCCACCCTTAGAGGGATACTGGGAGTTTTCATGACCTTCTGAGGGACCAATCAACAATAATCTCCAAGGAAAACGAGTAACTGCCCTTCAGCAAGCCTTGGAGCAGCGTGGAATGACGAAGATCTGTGCCTACACCTGGTTTAGGGAGGGATGATGGAAATGCCAGGCAGCCACTCGTTCAGGAAAGGGTACAGTGTTCTTGGTGCTGCCTTAGGCCAGGCTCTAGGCAACCCCCTGTGCACTCATGTAATTAAAAGCCCATCTTGCAGCTCGTGGGGGTCGGATGCACGGGGAGATGGGGAGGGAAACCTTCATCCTGCTGCCTCTGAACCTGAGTCCTCAACTCGGACGTGTGTCCTGCAGCTCGTTGTGCAGGGTGGCACATCCAGTGGTGTGACAATGGAAACAACCCTGTCTTCATCCAGCAGGAACTCCAAGGGGACTGAGTGAGGGAGGGGTACTGAGTGACAGGGAGGTTTGTTTGGCTCCATCTGCTGATTCCAACAGCAGCCAAGAGTGGGAGCCAGGCGAGACTTCATGTCTGGGACACCACAGTTCATTGTCCCCCCTTCCACTGATTTATGACCCCAGATACCAGAGGCCGTGCCTTTCTTCCTGATAGCATTTGATGAACTTTCCTTCCATGAATTCATCGTAACGATTTTTTCCCAGCCAAGTGAACTTTTGCCCTCCCCGTTTAACCGTGTCCTCTGTGGTGGTTCTGGACAGGCTTCCCTGTGCTCCTTTCTGCTGCTGCTTTTGCACTTTGCAGACCTTCACAGAGAACTGCTGAGGTGGAGAGAGGTCTCCTGTTGCCTGCTGGTGGCCACCCACCATTGCAGAGTCAAGCACACGGGGTTCAAGATGTGAGGTTCAAGACCTGAGTGTCCAAGCTGGGGCAGGGAGAGGCACTGAGACCCAGTCTGGCCTTGAGTCCGGCTTCTTCCTCTCATCAGGCTGCTGAGATGTCCTGCAGAGGAGAAGTGGTTCAGGAGGAATAGTTCTTTTACAGAATCATGGAATCATTTAGGTTGGAAAAGACCTCTGAGATCGAGTCCCCCCTGTGCCCGATGCCCACCTTGTCCCAGAGCACAGAGTGCCCAGTGCCATGTCCTGGCCTTCTGGGACACATCTAGGGGTGGGGACTCCACCACCTCCCTGCCAATGTCTAATCAGCCCTTCTGTGGAGAAATTCCTTCTGAAGTCCAACCTGACCCTCCCCTGGTGCAGCTTAAGGCCTCTTCCTCTCATCCTGTTGCTGATTGCCTGGGAGAAGAGACCAATTCCCCCCCAGCTTCCCCCTCCTGTCAGGGAGTTGCAGAGCCAGAAGGTCCCCCCTGAGCCTCCTTTTCTCCAGGCTGAGCCCCCCCAGCTCCCTCAGCCCCTCCTGCTGCTCCAGCCCCTTCCCCAGCTTTACCCTTCTCTGGATTTGGGAATATGTGTATTTTAAAACCTGATGAAGCTGCTTGAAGTCTTGATCCTCTGTAGCACCCTTTGCTTATGAAACCACTAGAGCCTCTCTGAAGGTGCAGGATTTCTCTCCTGAGAGGGATATGTTGGACATGTTAAAAATGGGTGTCTTATCCCCATATCATTTAGAGCTGAGCTGGGTCCAACCTGTGCTAGCTCAGAGGGTGGAAGGAGATTCTGCTTTCGTCTCTCTGGACTCACACTGCGTTTCTGATCAGCAGAGTTTCTGGTTGTTCAGCTGGTGGTCTCCTGGCACTGCACTGCCAGTTCTCTTTGCATGGTACTTGGAACAGGAATCCTGGCATGTTTTCAGGGATAGGGTGCCCGTCCTGCCACGGCAGGAGGTGGGACATGTACAGGGGCGTGTTTACCACAGAGAGCCACAACCCAGTAATTAAATTCCTCAATCTCAGGTTCAAGTGGAAAAAAAAGAATCGATTACCTGTGGATGCAACTCCTACCTGGAAACCTCTTCGACAGCAAAGTTAATGTGTAGTCAAAATCTGCACCTTTGTCCTCCTTCCCTCTTCTCCGTGGAGTCTGAGGGACTGATCCTCAATTTACCCTTCCCAGAGCTGGATTTGCCAACAGGCACGGGGGGAATTTCGCGTTGAAATCGTTGTTTTTGACGTGAGGGCTTTGTTTGTCGGATATTTTGTTGCCTGCCCCTGCAGCTGTTCCCTTGGGATGCCAGGAATGAAGATGGGGAAGGTTGTTTTTATAACAGCTGGCCTGGCCTTGCAGATTCATCCCGAAAATGCAGGAGCACAGGCTGACTCACGAGTTTTTCTGTGAGGAAATGAGAGTAGTGACATCATCTAATTCCGAGATAAGGGAACGCCTGAGCTGGGAGCCTTCGGAGAGGCAGATTTTAAGGCCCAGCCTGCTGATTTAGACTCACACAGAGTAGAAATCACTGCCTGATTTGCAAAGTGAGCCTGGAACATGAGCCTGATTTTGTTGATTTTTAATTTTATAAAAAAATTATTTATTTATTTATTTATTTGTACCAAGGCTGTATAAAACTTGATTGCGGCGATCCAAGCCACGCAGATTTACGCCAAAAGAAAAAAATACTTGAGTAGCCATCAAAAAACAAAGTCTTGCCAAGAGCTCAGAAATTCTTGTGGCTTAAGAAAAAAAAAAACCAAAAACAAAAAACCCAACAAAAATCACAACGACTTTAGCTGACAGCAGCTTGAAAATCCCGTGTGGTAGCGACGCTTGGCATCTCCAACCGTCTGTCTCCCAGCTGAAAGGCTGCTTGTTTCGGGGAACTGGGGTGGCCCTGCTGCTCTCCTGAAGGTCTCCTGTGTTACAGCCCTGGCAGTGCCCGGGGGTTGAGGTGCTGCCAGAAGGAACGGGCAGCAGAGGTGGCGGGTGCCAAGGAGCAAGCCGGGTCTGCTGGGGTTTATTCCCAGTGCTGGATGAAGAAAGGAAGCCCAGTCCTGCTTCCAGCTTGGGAATTGGGAGTGCTGGCAACCCCTCAGCCTCAGCGGGGTGTTTGGTGACGCGTCCCTGTGTGCTCGGCTCAGGCTGGAAGGAAAACACAGCATCATTCCTGCTCGTGTCCAGGCGGTGGGAGGGGAGACATCCTGAGTGCAGGGAACAGGGGGAACCGCCAGGATGGGAAGGAGGAAGGTGGATACCATGATGGGAACACCAGGATGGGAAGCAGGAAGGTGGATTGCATGGCAGAAGGTCCCACTTCCCTGTCTGGATCTGCACCCTGAGAAGTTAAACAGGCAAAATTTCCTTCTTGGTGGGGTTTTCCCCTGGGAAAGAATGGGGCTGATTTTGAAGTGTTTACTGCCTTAGTCCGTGAAATGGATATTTGGGAAAATCCAGAGGTTTAGGGTTACAAGAGCTAAATCGAGACTCAAGAGATGCTGAGGTTTCTCCATCTTCAGTATGGTCATAATTAAATCTTTGTTTCCACAAGCAAAACCCTCCCTTTTTTTCCTCTCTTGCTCCTTCTGACTATAATCATTTTGCTCTTCTTCATCAGATGTCTCTTTTATGGAAGTTTTTTTCCCCATTGTTGGTGATGGATTACAGCATCACCCTCTTGCCAGAGCACCCAGTGGGAGCTACCCTGGTAGAAGAAATTAATTTTTACCAAGAAACCCCATAAACTTAATTTTTGTGCCTCAAATTCAACTGGTAGGACAAAAGATCTTTTAAACTTGGTGGGTTTGGTTTTTTTGGTTTTTCTTTTGTTGTTGTTGTTGGTGGTGGTTTTTTGGGTTTTTTTGGTTCGAGATGGCAGGATTTGGGAGGGGATTTTTAACAATAAGTTAGATCCATCTCCAGAGGCTGAAGCAAGTGTTTTATTTCAAACTCATGGAGTCACAGAATCTCCTGGAGCTGGAAGGATCCTGGAGTCCAAGTCCTGGCCCCAACAATCCCATCGTGTGCCTGTGCAAGTGAAAGCTTTTTTGATCAGTTGAAAAGCTCCATTTTGCCATTTGCAAATAGGATCAGCTGAAAACCTTTTGAGAGCCTCTGTTTTTATTTTGACCTTATTTTTTTTTCCTTCCTGGAGACACGTCCAGGCTGCAGGACCCGAATAGGGCGTGTATGAAATGCTTGACTGGAAAGAAATGAATCATAATCCTGGTGCACTGAGCTAGCCCTATAAATAAAAACGCAGCTGGGGGGAGTCCTGACCCTCCCCTGGCTGGTGGGTCAGGGTTTCCCTGGGGCCGTGAGCGCTGCCAGCTTCCAGCTGGATGCTCGGAGGAGGAGCCGGAGGTGTGACTGATGTGCCCTTAATAGCCCTCCTCGGCTGGCTTTGTTCTGCTCCGTGTTTTCAGGAGGGAGTCCCTGTCCAGAGCAGGATGCTGCTGCAGCCTGACATGAGCTGAGGCTCCTGGACAGCTTCCAGCACCCTGCCTGGGTCAGCTCCAGCGGGCAGAGGTGCTGCTGTGGCGGCAGGGGGTGAATTGAGGGCACAACGAGGACGTCGCAATGACCAGCGCGGCTTTCTCGTGGCAAAACTTCTCCTTCTGCAGCATCACCGAGTGGCTGCAGAGCAGCCAGGCAGGAAGGGACCTGGGAGTTTGGATGGAGAGAAAACTGAACAGGAGCCAGCAGTGTGCCCAGGTGGCCAAGGAGGCAAATTGATCCTGGCCTGGATTGGGAATTGTGTGGCAGCAGGAGCAGGGCAGTGATTCTGCCCCTGGACTCAGCGCTGGGGAGGCCACCCCTGGAGTGCTGTGTCCAGCTCTGGGCCCCTCAGCTCAGGAAGGACATGGAGGGGCTGGAGCAGGGGCAGAGAAGAACAACGAGGCTGGGGAAGGATCTGGAGCACAAGTGCTGTGAGGAGAGGCTGAGGGAGCTGGGGTTGTTGAGCCTGGAGAGGATGAGGCTCAGGGGAGAGACTTGATCACTCTCTCCAACTCCCTGACAGGAGGGTGTACCCAGGTGGGAGTTGGTCTCTTCTCCCAGTCACCGTCCCTGGAAGTGTTCAAGAAAAAATGGGCACTTGAGGATGTGGTTTGATGGTGCTGAGTTGACGGTTGGACCTGATAATCTTAAACTTCTTTTCCAGCCTTAGCAGTTCTACAATTCTGTGATTGTAAGCATTGTTTGTTTGGTGCATTTCCTGTTATTCGTGCAGCGGTTCTACTCCCAACAAACATCAGCAGTGGCTGGGAGAGGTCCCCCAGACCTTGTCACCTGGTGTCTCCCAGTTTGCCAACCTCATGGAAGGGTTCAGTAGGAGGGAAGACCAAAAGCAGAGTTCAGATTTGGTTTCTTGGGCCCCTGCAGCCTCAGTTACAAGGTTTGGAGTGATGTCTTTATTTTTCCCCAGTTTCCTGGATGAGCTAAGATGGGGTGGGCTGAGCACTGACATCATCCAGACAGGGCCAAGCAGATTTCCAAGGAGAGGAGAGAGTGTGGCAGTGTCCTCTTTAACCCTCTGTCTGGCAGAGGCTGCACAGCTCTTCTCTGGGGACTCTGCTGGGTCATTTATTGCCTTGTTTGGGGCTGAATTATAGATAAGAAGTTCCTGTTCCAAACCTCACTTCCTTGAGCTGGACTATTCCAAGCCATGCTGACCAGTGTCTCTAAACTGTCCCTGCTGCAAGGCCCAAAATCCAGGTGTAAGTGTTGTGATGATGATTGGGTTAATTATTTAAATATGTTTGATTTACGATGGCAAGGTTAAAACCCTGAGAATAAAATCAGTAGGACAGCCCTGCATCTGATTAAAACCCTATCCATCCCTTCTCTCTGCCTCCCAACCACCTTGCAGGACATGCCCTTCCTAGATGAAATCTCTCCAGGATTTGCTCTCAGGCCACTGCTGCTCATTTTTCCCGGTGCCTTCAGTCCCTGCCGTCTTTTTCCAGCTCTGGCTTCCCAAACCACATCCAGGCTGCTGGATTATGAAATGGGAAGTCCATGTTTCCCACTGAACAGCCCATTCCCAGCCAAACAAAAGCCTCCAGCCCAGTTGCTCGGGGTTAGGAGGAGTTTCCCAGGAAGATGATTAACAAAAAATCTGAGGGTTTGGTACCCCCTGGAGCTGCCGGCGGGGAGGGGAGGTCTGATGGTGTTGCTGAACTGCAGAACTGCCCTCAGTGATGCCACCCCAAGCTCCCAAAAGATGCCAGTGTGCAAAATAGCAGCTCTGGGATGCACTCCCAGCACGGGTTTGTGGCACAGCAACAAGTACTTGCAGCAATCTCCTTACGTCAGCCCCGGAGGGATGTGTCAGATCCCACCCCTTCCCCAGGCACGCAGGATATCAGGGGCTCATCAGCACATCAGCACTGTGCAAAGGCTGGAGTCCCTGCTGATGCAGAAGAGAGATTTGAAGTGTGCAGGTTCGCTTCTCCACACAGAAATGTCAGTCCTGGTCGTCCCTGTCCGTCATTCGGTCTCGCTGCTGGAGCCTGAACCGCAGGGACAGGTGAAAATTAAACCGTGGTGTTGCTGGCTCAAAAAATGTTCCAAGTTTTGGCAACCCCCCTGCAAAAAAAAAAACAAACCGTGAAAGCAACAAAACAGAACAAACCACAAAAACCAGATCTTGAGCTGCTTATCTTTTATTCTCTGAGTCACAGGATGTGTAGTGTTCGCTCGCTTCTTCAGGGGCAGGTCTGGAGGTGGTTTAAGTTTTTCATGGAATCACAGAATGGTTTGGGTTGGAAGGGACCTTAAAGCTCATCTGATTCCACCCCCTGCCATGGGCAGGGACACCTTCCACTAGCCCAGGTTGCTCCAAGCCCCATCCAACCTGGCCTTGGACACTTCCAGGGATCCAGGGGCAGCCACAGCTTCTCTGGACAACCTGTGCCAGGGCCTGCCCACCCTTACAGGGAAGAATTCCTTCCCAGTATCCCATCTAACCCTGCTCTCCAGCAGTGGGAAGCCATTCCCTGTGTCCTGGCTCTCCAGTTCCTGCTGAACAGCCCCTCTCTGGCCTTCCCTGTAGCGCCTTCAGATCCCGGAAGGTGCTGTGAGGTCTCCACACAACCTTCGCTTCTCCCATATATATATATTTCTCCAGGATATATTTATATCCTTGTTCCCTCCTGCTACTATCCATTGGATGCCTCAGTTGGAAAGATGATCCTTGCCATGAGTAAGGTCTTGCAGATACTTTATGTGGACAGTTCCTTGTCGAGCTGCCGTTGCTGGAGCTGCAGGGCACGGACAGGCTGTTCCATCTGCAGCCAGCAGGGAGGCCAGGGTGGGCAACTTTAGGAAGCACCAAAATTCGGACCTGTGGCTCAGCTTTGTGCCAGTCCCTTGTTTGCTCTGGGAAGTGCCCACAAACACCTCGGGGTCATTCCTCTGCCTGGCACCCCGGCGCGTTCCGGGCGTCGCTCAGCTCGGCGCTGCCATGTGGCCGTCTCCTGCCCCAGTTATCAACAGCCAGCTCGTGTCAGGCACAGCAGGTGAACGAGCACCTGCAGTTGCCCTTGTTGTGCAGGCACAGTTAAAATCATAGGCGAGTCTGCCTATGTTTCAAAACGTGGAAAAGGCAGGGAGTGTGTGTCTGTGCCCTCCGTCCCCTGCCTGCGGTCCCCTGGCAGTGCTCCTGCAGCAGCGGTGGCACCGAGGCATCACCACCACCACCAGCAGCACTCTGGCCACAGGCTCAGGGCCTTCAACAAATCACCCATCCCACTCACACCAAGGTTTGCTGCGTGGCTCACGAATGGATTTGCGTTTCTCTCCCTCCTCTTTGTTGCTCCCAGTACAAAAACGCTTCGCTTTGCTCTCCTCAGGGATCCACCAACGTGGTCTACCAAGCCCACCACGTGAGCAGGAGCAAGAGAGGACAAGTTGTGGGTACCAGAGGAGGATTCCGAGGCTGCACCGTTTGGCTGACAGGTATTTTCCTCTGGGTGTGAGAGCGTGGCTCGGAGCTGGGGATCGGGGATCGGCGGGAAACGTCAGCGTTCCTTGGGAGCCGGGAATTGCAAAACCCTCACACGTGGGAAGCGCAGACGCAGCGAGATGTTCTCCCTGGCAGCTGCCGCCCAGAACCGATGTTTTCGTGCATTTCCCAGCTGTTATCGGGCTCCTTTGAACACGTCAGAGGCCCCAAGGGGAGCACTTGTTGTTCCCAAGTGTGTAGCTGAGGAAGCCTTGGCTCGAACCCCAGCCAGTCCTTGGCAGCGAAACGCGCCCAGGGCTGTCCAAAATGCGAGTGTTTTCATTCGGGGGCGGTGGGAAGTTCATTGGGACACACAGGTTTGCTGCGTTTAAGGCAGCACGAGGCAGTCACCTTGTCTGGAGAATAAATATTCTCAGCCAGCCGCACTGGAAGCAATTCCCTGCATGTGTTTTGTTGCCCTTCTCCTCTGCTTTGAAATATAAGCTCGTTGTTTGGGGATTAGGGGCTGCTGGAAGTGACAGTAGCGTTTCTCATTTCTAATATTTAGACAGCTCTGTCTTTTGCCACTTGTCCAGTTGTTCCTTTGCTTGTTAAATATTGGCATTCTCTTTGATAGAGGATGTTGAAGGATTTGCTTGGGAGGGTTTGTAAAGCCCTTTCGCCCTCCTGTCAATTTAGGTGGTAGATGTTGGATGAAAACACATTTCTGGTTTGTTCTCCTCTTCAACTTGGATTCAGTTTCAAAAAACCTGTCCAAGGGAATCTCCTTCTCTTTTGAGCGTCACACAAAAAAATCTTGTGCCTAAAAGGTTTGAGCTTCTCTGCCTTGTGATTATTCTTCGAAATATGCACCTGAAGAAGGAGTGTCTGTGGATGCAGAGGGGCCATTGCTGCTGGGGCCTGTCCCACCCCACACAGTTGCTGCAAGAACCTTTCCTTGGGTTCAGTCTGGAAGAGCAGTTGGTCCTCAGTGGGAACAGAAGGAGAAAGAGGGAGATGCTGAGAGACTTACAGGCCACAGCACCCTTCCAAACTTCCCCTACTTCCTGGTGCATCTGTGTCCCACCACGGCCCAGCAGGAGGTGCTTCTGCAGCACTGCTGGGTTGAGCCCCTCCAGACTTTGGGATGTAGCAGCTTTTCTCATGGGCTCGGTCTCAAGCTGTGCCAGGGGAGGCTTAGGTTGCACATTAGGCAGAAATTCTTTACTGAGGGGTGATCAGGCACTGGAATGGGCTGCCCAGGGAGGTGGTGGATTCTCCATCCCTGGAGGTTTTTAAGATGAGACTGGATGTGGCATCAGTGCCCTGGTCTGGGAACCACGGCGGGGTTGGAGCAAGGATTGGACTTGATGATCTCAGAGGTCATTTCCAACCCGACTGATTCTGTGATTCTGCAGTTAATAAGAAGGTTGACCCAGGTGTGCTACAAAGATGAATCCAACTTCCCTTCCTCGCTCCTTCCTAAGGCAACTTCAGACAGAAGGAGTTTTGCTGTGGGTGTCCCAGGACACCCTCACTCTCTCGACCTCAAACCTGACCCTCGCTCCCCTGTCTCCATCAGGCCTTTCTGGAGCCGGCAAGACGACCATCGGCTTTGCCCTGGAGGAGTACTTGGTGTCCCACGGCATCCCTTGCTATTCCCTGGATGGCGACAACGTCCGGCACGGCTTGAACAAGAACCTGGGCTTCTCGGCGGCCGACCGCGAGGAGAACATCCGGCGCATCGCCGAGGTGGCGCGGCTCTTCGCCGACGCCGGGCTCGTCTGCATCACCAGCTTCATTTCCCCCTTCACCAAGGTACCTTCTTTCACAGAATCACTAAGGTTGGAAAAGACCTCTGAGATCATCAAGTCTGTCCAGCTGTTTTCTGACACAGGGCAGATAATTTTTCGCAATCTGAAGTTCTGCTGTCCTGCTTCACAAAAAGGTGTTGAGGTTTTGGGTGGAAAAAGCTGAAAACAGAACGAACTTGTACATTTGTACAGTTGTTTTTTTTCAAGTATCTTTAAAGGAAAGGAGGGAAGGAAGATGAAAGACCCTTATTAGAATTAGTGTAAAAATTTGCCTGTGTCAAGCTCCAGGACACATCAGGTAGCAGGAAGGTGATAGCTGCGGTTTGGACACACAGGATTTTCCCATCTGTCTTCTAACAGGATCGTCAAAATGCACGGAAAATTCACGAGGCAGCTGGACTCCCTTTCTTTGAAATCTTTGTAGATGCTCCTTTAAATATCTGTGAAAGCAGAGATGTGAAGGGCCTGTACAAAAAGGCAAGAGCTGGAGAGATCAAAGGTATGTAGAGGAGTGAGGTCTTGTTTTGCCTTTACTTTCCAAAGCACTGGACACCTCGTTGCACATAGAGGTGGGTTTCTGGAGGCTCTTTGTGGAGCACAAGAGGATCCTGTTTCCCTAATCTTGCTGTCACAGATGTCACTTGTCATACCCAGCACAGCTGAATGCCTGCTGGTTGTTTGCACAGCGTTGTTGGCTCTGGGGCACCGAGTGTTGCCTTAAATAAATTTAATTTGGGGTTTCATTGTCCGTAGGGTTCACGGGGATCGACTCGGAGTACGAGAAACCCGAAGCTCCTGAACTGGTGCTGAAAACGAACGTTGCATCAGTGTCTGAATGCATCCAGCAGGTTGTGGAGCTCCTCCAAGCACAGGTAGGTCATTTTTATGCCGCTGTCACCAGCAGATTTGGAATCCTGCTTTGGGACACGGGCTTTCTGATGTGTACATAAAAACCAGTGTGTGCCTTACAGGTGCTGTCTCTTCTCTATCTTTCAGAATATCGTTCCCCAGGGCTCAATTAAGGACGTTCTTGAGCTGTTTGTGCCTGAAAATAAGCTCAGCAGTGTCCGAGCTGAGGCAGAGAAGCTGCCATCCGTGGAGATCACTAAGGTACTGTCATGGGTTCTGGCATTCTTGAGCTGATCCAAGGGTAGAAGCTTCCAGGAGAGTGTTGCCAGAGGGGCCTGTGTTCCTGTGATGGCCACGTCCTTTCCTGGCTGTGGTTTATGGTGAGCTGAGGTGTGATCCTGACCCTCAGCTATTTTCTGCTCTGTCTCCAGCCTGTGCTGTTGAAAGTGAGTCCCCTTTTAATAACAGCCCCACAAGTTCACACTGACAAGTTGGATATTAGGAAGAAATTCTTCCCTGTGAGGGTGGGCAGGCCCTGGCACAGGTTGCCCAGAGCAGCTGTGGCTGCCCCTGGAGCCCTGGAAGTGTCCAGGTTGGACGGGGCTTGGAGCAAGCTGGGCCAGTGGAAGGTGTCCCTTCCAACCCAAACCACTCTGTGACTCTAAAGGAGCGTGACAGGAGTGCCCTGTGGGTTTGTTTTGCAGCTGGATCTGCAGTGGGTGCAGGTGCTGAGCGAAGGCTGGGCCACCCCGCTGAAGGGCTTCATGCGTGAGGCAGAGTACCTGCAAGTGCTCCACTTTGGCACCCTGCTCAACGGTATGGATCCCCCCTCCCTGCGGGAATGCTGGCCAGGAAGCCACTGTGGGGTGGGATTCCCGCCCCACAGAGGTGGTTTCCTCTCTTGTGTTAAGGTGGCCGAGGTCGCCGTGCTGTGGCCACGGCCCTGGCTCACAGCTCTGACATCCTTCAGGCATTTCAGGAACCCTTGTGCAGCTCTTTCCACCCTTATTTACACCGGGGTAAATAGAGATGCAGCCCCAAGGCCAGGCTGAGCTTGGAGAAGGCACCTCTTCCTTAGAAACAGGAGCAGAGCCTGATTTTTCTCCTCCCACCCCACTCACCTGCTTATCCAATACAAATTGGATAACTTGAGACAAACCAGATTTCCTTATCCATTAGCAGCATGTGCTCCATCCCTGGAAAAGGCAAGGAGTGCTCAGGGAACGATCACCCACAGCTGAGAGAGGGGCGTAGGTGTTCCCATCCTGTTTCTCAGCTGTAGATGCTGTCACTGTGACTTCACTTAGGGCTTTGTAGACCTGGCAGTGACCTCTGCCTGCAGGAATCTGGGATCTTGGCGAGCCTCTGAGCCTGGCCTTCCCTCCAGAAGATCCCACGGTGGGCTGGGGCAGTGACTCGCTGCTGTTGTCAGGATTTGGGCAGGGTGCAGCAGAGGCAAAGCCCAGCGCTGCTCCCTTTGGACTGCAGGAGTGTCTGGGTGGGGGCTTCTGCTCTCAGGCCCGTCATAGCCTTTCACCTCCTTCCCAGGGCGCAGGCAGCGTTCAGAAAGCACATGGCCCTGTTATCAGAGCCTGCCCTGTGGTCTTTGAGCTGCCTGCTGTGCCTGACGAGGTTGCAGAGGTGCCCCTTGATGACCACGTTGCTTCAGAGCTCCGCACTTTGCGCTGGAGGCTCGTCTCAGACAGCATCTGTTTTTGGGGTGCCCCCTTCCCCCTGCAGGCATCACTGAGCAGAGCTCCTCTGAGGTCTGTGGGCGTAGGTTCAGGATCTGTGGAGATCCGTGGGGTCAGGGACAAAGGCAGGACAGGGATGAACTCCTCCGAGCGAGCTCTTTGTAGCAGAGAGCATCAGCGTCAGTCCCTGGGCCACCTCGTCTCCATGGAGGTCTCCACGCTCGACACCTGCACGGGCAGGCCCTCAGGGTGATATTTGGACAGGAGGGAGAACATCCCAGGTGCTCCTGGATGAGCTTTAGGAAACGGTGGAAGGTTCCACCTCGTGGTGCTGGGAACTGCACTGGCTAAGAGAGGTTTGAGGCTGGTCCTTCCAGAGTCAGTCCAGCCCTTTTGCCCTGGGGTGTGAGGGAGTTTTCAGCAGCTCCAGCCACTCTTTTGGGGGAGTTGTTCAAGTTAATGCTCTGCTTGCTCAGCCTTGGGGCAGTAAATCCCACCCTGACTTCCCAGCGGCTGGATGGATGGTGAGCTTTGCGGCCACCAGGGAGGGAGGGAGGGGGATCTGCAGGAGGGCTGTGGGGTCTGCAGTGCTCTGCCCTCTGCTCCAGCAGTGCCTGAGTGCCAGGAGGGGGTGACAGTGACAGCAGAGGTTTTGTGGCCACTGTGACCCGTGTGGGGATGGGTGAGCACCACAGCTCGGGTGGCACCCTGGAGGCCACATCATCAGGCCCGTGCTCGGGAGGTGCCTGGCTGAGGTTTTAAAAGCTTTGGTTCTTGCAATGGTTTCTGTAAGGTGCCTGTGAGTGTTAATTATCTTAATTATCTTAATTGTGTTTGTGTTCTCGCAGGAAAGAGTCACTTGGTAGCTGGTATGTATGTAACTGTCCTTAGGCTGAACACAAATTACTGCAATTGAGATTTTTTTTTTTTTTTGGCTATAATTTTTTGAGATTTATTTTAAAAAATAAAAAAAAAGGAAATTCTTAAGTCTAGACACAACTGTGGCCTGGTTATGATCCACGTGGCCTGAGACATGCCATGTCCTCCAGACCACAAAAATCCCAGTCGTGCAGTTTTGTGATTACCATCACTGGGGTGATCTTTTGTTCAATCTCCATCTTGCATTTGGAAATGGAGCCTGAAGAGCCTCCCCTTCAGCATGACTGGTTGGTTTCATAATCCAGCTGTTTGTTTTTCCTGTGCTGACTTCATTGACTGATCGCTGTTAATGTGATTTAAATGTATGAAGTTGATATTGATTGGATCCCATGTGACTGTAATTCTGATTATTCGTGAAAATTGCTGCCTGGCAGACGAATGATACCCAGTTGTGAATTAAAAGCAAATGCAAATATTTTAATAAGGATTAAAAAAAATCTACAACCCAGTCAAAATGATCAAATTAAGACTCTCAGGGGTCCAAACTGATTTCAGTCGGATCAGAACCAAGTGAATCAGTGATTTGTTTGTGACTGGGAGCTCATGGGGCGGGACTGATTCTTCTGTATTAGCACTGGAATTATCCAAGGAGGAATGGGAGGACTGGGACATTGAGGAATGGGGATAAAACCAACATGATTTCAAGGTATTTAGGGACAACACCAAAATCAGGGACTGCATGTGCAAGTCTAGACTTGCTGTGTCCACCCAGATTAAAAAGGGCCAAGTGCAGAGATACCAAGCAGGAGGAGCAGCAGTATAGAGATAACCAGAAAAAAACCCGAGGAAACCAAGTGTGGTGGTGGAAGAGGCAGCTCAGGAGGTGTGCAGGGAATGGGGTGCTGCAGGGAACACCGTGCCCATGGAGCTGGTTCTCCTGGAGCAGGAGGCAGGGCTTGCACCCAGGGCTGCGTTTCCCAAGCACGTTTACACTCATTAACTTCACAACTAATGGAAAAGAACCAGGGGAAGAGTGGGAGTGCAGGAAGCAATGAGGTCCTCCAGGTGTCTCGGAGACATCTGTGTCCCTGGGACAAGGAGCTTTTGGATCCCGCTGAGGTCACAACTTACCGGCAGCGCTGAAGGGAAAGCGGCGCCGTGACCGAACTCGCGCGGTGTCCTCCTTTTGCCACGCTCCCAGTTCCCGGGGCCGGAGGATGGTGAAGTTGTGCCCTTCTCTTGGCAGATGGCGTGGTGAACCTGAGCATCCCCATCGTGCTGCCGGTGTCCTCGGGGGACAAGCAGCGGCTGGAGGGCTGCGAGGCGCTGGCGCTCAGCTACCAGGGCCGCAGGGTGGCCGTGCTCAGGAGCCCCGAGTTCTTCGAGCACAGGAAGGAGGAGCGCTGTGCCCGTGTCTGGGGCACCACCTGCCCCAGGCACCCCCACATCCAGGTAAGGTTTGTCCCCCGGGAAGCCTGGCTGGGGTGGCAAATGTGGGTTTTGAGGGCTGTGGGTTTCCTGCTTGCCCAGCTCCTCGCTGGGAATCATCACATCCTGAGCAGGCAGGACTGAGGAGCTGAACTCGATGGCCCTGCTGGGTCCCTTCCATCTCAGAATATTCTGTGAATTTTTAGGCTAAGGAGTCAGTGCTCCTCAGTTTGGCTGTTCTGTGCAGGCAGCCAACAGGGGTGTCGTGTTTTTACAGCTCCTCTCTTCCCACTTACTCTCTGGCAGTACAAGGAGCTTCATCCCTCACAGAAGGGGAGAGCTCTGGGTGCCACCCAGTGACTTGAGCTGTCAAAACTTGTGACTCTGCCTAAAAAGGCTAAAGCTGTGTTAATTCTTTTCCCCCTCCCTTGAAACACCTTTTGGAATGAGTCAGCAACAGGTGTACTCCCAGGAGGAAAGAGCAAAGGGTGAGGTGGAGGAAGGTTTTGTGCCATACCTTGTACGCTCCTGGCTGCCAGAGTGCAGCACCCAGCTGGGTGCAGTGGTGGGGACTGGGTGGCTGGCACCTTTTGCAGTTCATGTGGTCACTGTAACGAGGTTTTCCACCTACAATGTGCTGAGGGGGAGGGGAAGATCACCCCACCAGCAGAGTGAAACCTAACACTTTTCAAAGGAGAGTGGGAGAGGGAAAAGGAGGTACTTGCTGCCCCCTCTGCCCTGCATGTGTGTGTGTAATCCACAGATGGTGATGGAGAGCGGAGACTGGCTGGTCGGTGGAGACCTCCTTGTCCTGGAGAAGATCAAGTGGGACGATGGGCTGGACCAGTACCGCCTCACACCACGGGCTCTGAAGCAGAAGTTCAGGGAGATGAACGCTGGTGAGTGCCCCGGGCTGGCACTGGGGGCACGGCTCTCCCTGCCCCAGCTGGCACCGGCAGGGTGGTGTGATCCGTGGGGACGTGCTCCCAAACTCGCAGCACTTGCCAGGTTGCTTGCTGGACACTCCCAAAATGGGGCTGTTCCGGTGGGGTTGAGCAGTAGGAGGCACGAAAGCGGGGCAGGGTCTCCGTGCTTAAGGATGGTGCTTGTGATGGGCTGGACAGCGCAGTGTCCTCCCTGGCAGGTCAGAGCCTCCCTGTCTGCGCTGACAGGGCTGGCCTTCACACATGGGGACAGCTCCCAGGGGCTACCCCACAGAATCACAGAGTGGTTTGGGTTGGAAGAGACCCTAAGGATCACCTCATTCCAACCCCCTGCCATGGGCAGGGACACCTTCCCCTAGCCCAGGTTGCTCCAAGCCCTGTCCAGCCTGGTCCCAGCAGGCTGGCAGAGGTCAGACACCCATGCTTACTTTGGGGAGAGCGTTGGCCTTCCTGAAGGTGCCACTGAGCTCGTGGAGCTGGCAAGTCACTTGGGAAGTTGGGGAACTTGCTGGAGGTGTCTGTCCACCTACAAACGTTACAGGAGGGCTGAACATTATAGGACTGAAACCAGCCCCAAAGGAAGGGCGTGTAACGAGAACAACCTTGGCAGAGCCACGGATCTGTGTGAAACACTCACCCGAGGTATTTAAGGCCTCACTCGTGGGGAGGCAGGACACTCTCATGACTCTGTGTGGAAATGCCAGGTGTGTAAAACGAAGCCAGGGGGCCCTGAGGGTCGGTGCCAGCCCCGTGACCCTCCGCGTCCTTCCCTTCCAGACGCCGTCTTTGCGTTCCAGCTGCGCAACCCCGTCCACAACGGGCACGCCCTGCTCATGCAGGACACGCGGCGCCAGCTCCTGGAGAGGGGCTACAAGAACCCTGTGCTCCTCCTGCACCCCCTGGGGGGGTGGACCAAGGATGACGACGTGCCGCTGGAGTGGCGGATGAAGCAGCACGCGGCCGTGCTGGAGGAGCAGGTCCTGGACCCCAAGTCGACCATCGTGGCCATCTTCCCCTCCCCATGCTCTACGCCGGCCCCACGGAGGTAACGGAGCCCTTGGCTGCTCCCCGGGGCAGGGTGTGGGGATTCTGCTGCCAACCTGCCCCTGCAGCTCCGGGAAGTCCCAGGAAGGGAGTTGTAGCCGTTCCCTCCACGGTTCCCCTGTACTTGCTGTGTCCTCGCAGAGCTCAGCTCCGTGGGCTCCCATCCCCTCACTGGGGACGAGGGGTAGAAACAAGATTTCCCCTTTTCCTGTCGGGCAGGGACGTTCATTTTTTCCACACCCCCCCAGTGGTTTCCCTGCCATCCCTAAATCGGTGGGGCCAAAGGAGTCAATGCTGGACCTGCCCTGAGGGAGGAGGGGAGGGAAGGACGTGTGGTGGGCACCGCCTTTGCACGTTCAGGGTTCAAACTGCGGCCTCCATTTGCCGCCAGATTGGAACAAACCCCGTTCCCATGCCCGGTGTTTCCCTGGAAATGCGTGTCCTTAGGAGAACTGTGGCTGCATCAGGTCCAAGCAGCACAAGATGTGTCTGGGCGGCCTCAGCGCCGCGACAAACCCGCAGCCAGGCTGCTGACACATCTCCTTCCTTCCTTCCTTCCTGCCTGCCTGCGTGTGGATGGCCAGGAGCTCTCTCGCAGCCCGGGCTGGGTGGCCCCGTTGCTGCCCAGCCCTCAGCCTCGTGTCCCCGCCCTCCCCGTGCAGGTGCAGTGGCACTGCCGAGCTCGGATGATCGCAGGGGCCAACTTCTACATCGTGGGGCGCGATCCCGCGGGAATGCCGCACCCCGACACCAAGAAGGACCTCTACGAGCCCACGCACGGCGGGAAGGTGCTCAGCATGGCCCCGGGGCTCACCTCGGTGGAGATCATCCCCTTCAGGGTGGCCGCCTACAACAAGCTGAAAAGGGCCATGGATTTTTATGACCCCAAAAGGTAACGGCAGCAGCGGCGTCGCGGTTCCTTCGGCCCCTCTTCCCACAGCATGGGGGGGTTTGTGGTCACCTCGGGCTCACGGCTCGCCAGGGCAGAGGGAAAACCCTTGGTGTTCCTCTTAAGGAGAGGAGTGGGGGGCAGAACCTGGGAAAGCCCCCCCCTGGAATTATCCCCCACTGAGAGCTGTCACCAGGTCAAGGATGGCTCACGTGGAACTAAAGGTGCCACAGGGAGGATTAAGCAGCACAGTCTGGGGACTGAGTGGCGGGAGGAACGCAGCCTCTCCCGGCTGGGAAGCGTGCTGTGGATGCTCCAGCTCCCCTCGGATGAGGAGCCCTCGGGGGATGACTTGGGCCAGCTGTGCTGATGTCGCTGGCCTCTGTTTTGCACAGGCACGACGACTTCGACTTCATCTCAGGAACGCGCATGAGGAAACTCGCTCGGGAAGGTGAAAACCCACCGGATGGCTTCATGGCCCCCAAAGCCTGGAAAGTCCTCACCACCTACTACCAGTCACTGGAAAAGAAGAACTAACGCTTCTCTCCTCCTCCTCCTCCTTCCCAGAAATACTTGTATTAAGAGTGAGCAATGATTGATTGATTCCCTATGACACAGATCAGTTACGTGGCATTTCCAGTGCTCCGACCGTGGGATTTTCCCACCCGGGTCAGGGTGGTTTTTACTAATCAGAAATACTTCGAGCCTGGTCCTTCTCCCCTTGAAGCTGCTGGGAGCATCCTCGTGGAGCTGGAAGGGAAGGGCAGCAGGTCCCTTCATTCACTCCCAGCTGATCCTGGTGGCAGGAAGCCCAGCACAGCCTCCAGGTGGGCCACACGGATATTTTGGTGCTGCCGGGCCACGCACCAGCTCCCAGTGCCGAGATGGGGCCTCGGCACCGGGATAAATCCCACCTGTCCCCTGCGTGGGGCAGGAATGAAGAAGTGCCTTCCCAGTGCCCCTCTCCTGACGAGGCAGGAGCAGGTGCTGAAGTGAGGAGCGGATGCTGCTGCCGGGCTGGGAGAGGGAAATGGGCACCCTGTGCCCGGATCCAGTCACCACCCTCCAGGTTGTGCCTTAGACAATTGTCCCTAATAAACAGCGGAATCTTTTTAATGCCCTTTCTTAAAAGGATTTTTTACAGTCAGCCTTGACCACCACCACCAGTTCCTCGTGGCCGAGCCAGTTGCTCGCTGTCATTCCTTGTTTCCTCCTGCTGGACCTCTGTGGTCCAACAGAACCCGGGCTGAGCATTCCTGGTGCTCTGGGTCCAGCTCTCCGTGGGGACTGTGCCTTTGGTGCTCCCTGTGCTCACAGCCTGGCAGGAAAAGCAGGCCTGGGACGCACCTGAGACCTCTCAGAAAGCTCTGGGCAACAAGCAAGAATTGGGAGGTGCCAGCAGAGGACAGTCTCTTGTTACTCCAGCCACCTGAATTTGTGATTTTTATACCTGTCCTCCCCTAGTAGCTGCCCCAGATCCGGTCAGGATGTGTTCCCAAGGAACAGGAACCAGCATTCCCTTCTTGTCGTGCTTCAGTGTTAATTCCAAACGGATCCACGTCCAGCAAAACCAACCAGCTTGTCAGGGTAGGGAGCGACACCGCCAGCTCGGAGCCGCTCTGCTGGGGCCATGGCACAGCCTCCAGGCCTTGGGATATGGTGGGAAACAACCCCCCAAAAAGGCTCGTTGGGTGGGGTTTTAAGTCATTTTTTTAAAGCCTTTGGAGCACAGAGCCCAAAGCTTGTGTTATAGTCCAAGGAAATGCTGCAGCCCCCGTGGTGGGAGCTGACAGCACCTCATCTGCTCAGGCCCTCTGGCAGGGACCTGCAAGCCAAAAGCAAGATTCCCACTTTGGATTTTTAAGGAGTGAAGTGGCGCTGTTGCTGCTCATCATTAAAACAATCCAGCATTAAAAAACCCTCTGTGGTAAATCCAGGTGGTTACAGCAAACACTGCTGTTGTATCGTCCTGTTAAACCAGCGTAGTGTCCTGATTACAGTATGAGGGCTGGGGCTTTTATAGTGTATTTATTGAAGACATGAGACTGGAATTTGTACTTCAACTGATGGCATCTCATGATTTAATATATTCTGAACTCGCTGCTCTGCTACGAAACCCTCACTTTTAGTACAAATAAATATTTATACACGTTAAGTAGCTCTCACTTGGATTTTTTCTGGGGGAGAAACTTCGCTTGGCATCTGGGAGACTCGATGCAGTTTGAGCAGCTGGCCCTGGAGGTGTGGGAGAGAGATGAGGCTCATCCCCACCTCTGAGGAGAGGCAGGATCGGAGGGGGAGGATTGGACCAAACCGCTGGAGCCACGGGATTGAAGCGGCCACGTTCCTGCAGGACAAACCACGCTGCTCCCCCAGCCTTTCTAGCAGGGCTTGAGCTTTGACAAGAAGGACTCCTGAGGCGGCAGCAAGAGTAGACAAGTCTGGAAAAGTTCCAGGAGAAGTGGGAATTGCAGTTCATCTGCAGTAACTGCCCTCAGGGGCAATTAGAAATAACCCCTCGTGCCTCTTCAGTCAGCCCGCGGTGATACCGGCACGAGGAGAAGGCAAGATCCAGCCGTGCCAGGAGCCAGGATTTTGGAGAAACAGGCAGATCAGAGCTCAGCCAGAGGCTGTCCCAGCACCTGCCAACAGCCCAGGGTTTGTTCCTGCAATGCTGCCCTCAGTGGGATGTTAAAACTCCCCCGAGGATACACTTTACACTCAATTAACACCAACTAAAACCTGCCTGCTGGGTCTTTACCAAATAGGAAGCAGCCTGAAAAAAAGGGTGGGAGGTGCAGGAGGAGCTTCCCAGCCCAGCATTTCTCAGGTGTAACAATCCTGGAGAGGGGCTGGAAGAGTGTCAGAACAGGCATGGAACACATGGATCAGCTGGAGCACCTGGCACAGGCGTCATTCCAACCTCCTGAGAAACCAGATCCTGGTAAGTAGCACAATTTGCAGGTTTAATTCTAAGGTGGGTCATAGAATCGTGGAATGGTTTGGGCTGGAAGGGACCTTACAGACCGTCCAGTGCCACCCCCTGCCATGGGCAGGGACACCTCCCACCAGCCCAGGCTGCTCCAAGCCCCGTCCAACCTGGCCTTGGACACTTCCAGGGATCCAGGGGCAGCCACAGCTTCTCTGGGCAACCTGTGCCAGGGCCTGCCCACCCTCACAGCCAAGAATTCCTTCCCAGTATCCCATCTGGCAGTGGGAAGCCATTCTCCCTTATCCTGTCCCTCCAGGCCCTTAGAAATATTCTCTTTCCATCTTTCCTGTCGACCCCTTAGGCCCTGCAAGGCCACAACTGGGTCACCCCAGAGCTTCTCCTCTCCAGGCTGAACAATCCCAGTTCTCCCAGCCTTTTCCCACAGCAGAGCTGCTCCATCCTCTGATCCTCTTGGTTCCTCCTCTGGACTGGCTCCCTGAACCCAGAGCCAGCTCTGTCACCCATCCCTGCCCTCGGCCCCAGCACTAACCTGACAGGGCAGGATTAGCATCCCACATCCCAGGCTTTTCCCATTTCCATAGCCCAGTATTTCTGCCGTGCCTGATTTCCTGCACCCCTGTGTGAGAGCAATGTGCATCTCCCCTTGTTTCTTGATCCAAGAAAAGGAGTCTGAGCAATTCTTCGGTTCCTTTTAAACCCCCCTCCCTCCTCATTTGGTTTCAAGATGAAACTGGGTCAAGCTCAGCCCTGCTGCATCCCCAGCCCAGCGTTCCAGGAAGCAGCTGTGCTGGATGGACACTGTCAGCAGCCCCCACACTGGGTGATGATGGCAGGGCTCCAGCCCTCTTGATTTCACTTTATTTTACTTTGCAGTGCGTTCAGTTTTACATCATTCTCCGCTTCCAACGCCTCCCCTCCCCTCCCAGGCAGCAGAGCTGGGACACAACACTCCACCCCAGGGGTTGGAAACGATTCCCTTTACAGATTTGTGTTCAATTAGTGCACAGTTCGTCAAATCAGACAGAGAAAAATTGAGTCCTTGAATATCTCTGACAAAAAAAAAACTTCACCAAAACACTTTTGCCACTCGCACTGGCAACCCCTCAGAACGTGAACTCACCAGAACTGTTACCAACAAGCACAGCACGTTGCTAAATCACATTTAAAAGCCTAAAGCCCTTCCTGTTCTCTTCAGTGTCCCGGATCCAAGCACGTGACAGAGCCAAACACTGCACATGGCGTGTCCCCCCCGTGCCTCAGAGCTGTGACACCTCACGCTGTGGAGCCACACTGGGGCCTCCAGAGGAGACTGAGAAAGCAGCAAGTCCTCAGTACAAAGCACAGGAGCTCAGGAAGCCACGGCCCCAGAGAGCTGGGAGAGACCGGGCAAGGTTCTACTCTAACTGCTCACATCAAGGGAAAACCCAAAATAAAACCAGCGTCCATTTAAAAAAGGCAGAATTCATACAAAATTAAAAGTATTCCAACATTTGTACAGGGGAGTTTTGCTATCTTTACTAAATGGCACCGGATTTCAAGTGGTCACGTGACAGAGAAATCAGTAGCATTTCCGAGTTTGCTTTGTTTCTAGAAGCAGTTTCTATCATCTTGGTATTTGCTGCTAAAAGGTAGAAGTGAACTGAGTACCGAGGAAACCTTTCATCTACACATCTTTCTCATTTGGTTTGCTTCAGTTAAGTAGAAAAAGATTTTTCCATACTCAAGTTATCTACAGATTATGTCTCTATATATATATATGTATAAAAAAAAAAAAGAGGTGTGGGTATTTACAGGTCACAGGTACACACAGCCCTGCCATGGATTGTCCCCCTCACCCCGGTGCCCCTGTGTCCCACCTGCTGGAAGGGCTCCTCAGTGGATCAGCGTGGGACAACCCTCTCGGGCTGGGCTCAAGTCGTTCCACTCATGATCTCCCCGCTGCACTTCCAGTGGCGCGCGATGGAATTTCAATAACTTAGAAGTTGTTGTATCAAAACGATTCCGAGAACCGAGAACTCCCTCGTCCGTCCCCGCCCCCGCCCCCCCCGGCATTGGTTTTTGCTAACTGATTACACAAGTCAAACTAAATCACATCAGGAACTGCAAACACGCCTCTCTGGGCTTAGTCAAAAACAATCTCCATGGCCAGGTTCTGCATGGACATATCCTTGGATTTCCTCATCTTCTCGATGGCCCTGTGGAGGTCCTGCTGCTGCACGGGCCGGATTTCATCCTCGTCGTGGCTTCGAGAGAGAGGGAGAAACGGCAAGGTGAGGGTTCAGGTGCTGTGGAACAGCTAACCCAGCAGTGAGCAGCAGTCACTGGGAACAGGAGCTCTGAGATGGATCCAGCATCACGCTGGAATCATGGAATCATTCAGGCTGGAAAAGATCTGCCAGCCCATGGAGTGCCCCCTGTGCCCGATGCCCACCTTGTCCCCAGCCCAGAGCACTGAGTGCCACAACCTGGCCTGCCTTGGACACCTCCAGGGGTGGGGACTCCACCACCAACCTGGGCAGCCCCTGCCAAGGCCTGACCACCCTTTCCAGCAAGAAATTCCTCCTGATGTCCACCCTGACCCTCTCCTGGCACAGCTGGAGGCCGTTTCTTTTCCTCTTGTCCCTTGTTCCCTGGGAGCAGAGCCCGACCCCCCCCAGGCTCCCCCCTCCTGTCAGGGAGTTGCAGAGCCAGAAGGTCCCCCCTGAGCCTCCTTTTCTCCAGGCTGAGCCCCCCCAGCTCCCTCAGCCCCTCCTGCTGCTCCAGCCCCTTCTCAGCTCCGTTCCCTTCCATGGACACGGCCCCTGTGCACACAGGGACTCCCTGTAGGTGCGGGGGATCCCAGAGGGACGTTGCAGCACCGCGTCACCAGCACCAAACCCCGGCACAAACTGCAGCACCACGACGTGCTGGCTCCTGCCATCTCCAGCCTGGCACCCTGGCACACCCCCCACCTCATTTCCAGAGTCAAAATCAACAATGGCAACTTGGATTCTGAAAGCTGTGGGGGTTTAGGAAAGGCAAACCAGACCCTCCCACGCTGCGAGGGGGTCGAACCGCCTCGAAATTCCCGACCAAGGCCGGGCAAGGGGAGCTGAGCCCTGCGGGGGCCGGGAGAGGCGCGGCACGTACGTGTCCTCCTCGCAGGCGCTGTTGACGTACTCCCGCACGCAGAGCAGCGCCGCGTCCCGGCACATCTCCTTCAGGTCGCTGCCCGAGAACCCGTCGGTCTCCTTGGCGATCTGCAGCAGGTCCACGTGCCTGTCCACCTGCCGGAAACCACAAGGGCAGAGCATGGAGACTCCGGAATCCCTGACAGTCGAGTCACCTCCAAGGATTTTTCGCCTGCCCCCGCATCATCTTCGCCATCTGATGTTGGTGAGAGGTGAATCACCAACTCAGGCTCGGAACCCTCCAAAGGGTTTATTTCACCAAAGGGAACTGATGCTTCAGCTCATCAAACTCTGGAGCTGATTAAGGAAAATCCACCAAAACCCACCCAAAAGCCAACCATCCCGACGCTAACCAAGCTCCTGCGTGACAAAAAGCGGATCCCAGGAGCAGTGACCCGTTCTCCCAGATGCCCACAGAGGTTCCTCAGCAACTCTTGTCGTCTGGACACCTGCTCCTACTTTTTGCAACCCCAAAACAGGGATTTAGAGGCAAAATAACGTGTCTGACTCCATGCACTGGACCAGACTGAACTATTCCCAGTCAAGACTCCACATTTATTCCATCTTTTTACAGCCCCTTCCGGTCCATCAGTGTTTCCTTTTCCTTTGCAGCATCAACTTCAAGACAAATAGTGCTGCTGACTCAATTTGGGAGGAACTACTGATAACATGGATCCCGTATCCTGCCCACAGACACTTCCAGGTGTGCTCACACCGAGCCCTTGGAGGGCAGATGGGACACAAACACCACACAACGGTAGTAACAACATCTGCAGCGGTTTTCCTCTAAAGGAAAGAGGAACTGTGGAGCAAAAGCAGCACTGCCAAAAAAAGTCACTCCTCCTTTCTTGACTTGAGCCAAGAAAGAGTTAAAGGAAGATCTCCCTGCTTCATGAGGTCTTGAAATGTCCTCATGGGATCCAGCATCTTTAGGGAGATAAATATAAATTATCTAGTTATAGAAGGAGTAAATGGAGGCAGAGAAATGAGGTGACTCTGCTCAGAGATGGTGATTCACCCCCAAATCCGAGGCTGCAGCCCTGCTGAGGCTCGTGCTTACAGGGCAGGCAACTCTTAGTGCTTCAGTGTGAGGCCACACCTAAATCCACAAAAGATTCCCAAGTTATCAGCAGGAATACCTCAGCAGATAATCTCTCCCTCCCTCCGAGGCAGGCAACTGTAAAACGTGTTTTCTGCAAGGCCAGTGATGTCACCAGCAAAGGACACAGGAACAGGGGTCTACTTACATTTTCATTTTTCAAAATGAGCTTCAGGATGGCTTCTCTTTGCTTCAGAGCCTGCAGCAGAAGAGACCAAAGTTACCAGGGGACAAAAATGAACACATGTTACACCGAGCCCCGTGGTGGGGCTTTTGGTCCCAGTTCAGCCACACAGGCTGGTCCCTCACCCAGGAGATGTGAGGGAACCTGTCTGAGAGCAAATTTAGTTCTACAGGTGATGCTTGGGGCATTTGAAGCAACACAAATCACACCCTGTGATGAGGTTACAGTGAGGAACAGTTGAGCCCTGAGCAGATCTTTACCAGCAAGGTAAGACACAGGCAGCAAAATCCGGGGTTTGTGTCTCCCAAACTTCACCTACATCGTCAAAAAAGGGGAAAAAAAAAAACCCACAGATACTCTGGCAGCTGAACAGTTGCTGCTCTGTCCCAAAAAAGTATTTCTTCCATTTCCCTCTGCCTTGCAAGTAACTGTAAATATCCCAAGGCTCTGTTACCTGCACATAATTCCTCCTTCTAACGGGGGTCTTGATAGAAAGACAAGAGGAAGTACTAAAATCCACATCCTTACTGATTCAAGGACCACTTGGAGATGAGGAAGGGCTATGGGACAGGTCTGGAAGCTCAGCAGTCACTGGGTTATAAATGCCTTGTTTCCAAGAGGATCCTCCCACACAGAGGGAAAGCCAGTTCAAACAACGTGGGCCTGGGAGCACAGGTACTCTCTTGCACAACCTGTAAGAGCTTTACTCCTCCAAGTTTTGTCTCTTCGAGTTCCAGCAAAAAATGAAGAGTTATTTCTGTAGCCAGAAGGGAATTGTGACAGGGACTGAGCTCCCAATAACACCAACACCTCGGTGACAAAGCCAAGTGTTCAAAGGAGACTACAATACCTGGAAAGGTGTGGCAACAGCAACACTGGTAGCAAGGGCAACCTTGTGACAGCTGGCTAATTGATAAAGAGCTTAATTACTGCCTCTTGGTCATAAAACCTCCCTGAGGAACATCCCCTTAAAAAGGCGGGTTATGGACGTGCTCCTAACACACAAAAAGCAGATCAGAGGAATGCTGTATTCCCTGGGAAAAAAAAAACCCAGGGATGAGCATTTCCTGGCTCTGGCAGGACTCACGGGCTGGTTGATGTGGAAGCGCGTGGGCATCCTCCTCATGATGGCCAAGTCCAGGTCCCGGGGGCGGTTGGTGGCTCCCATCACGATCACCTGGGAATTTCCAGCAGGACAACAACACCAGTCAGCCTGAAAGCAGCTTTTGGGAAGCACGGGTGGACTGGGAGTTTCAAAAACCAAAGAGGTGACTCCTCCCCACTTTATCAAGAACATCGACATCTGCAGAAGTTACATAAGGTGTTTCCTGGCAGCGATTTCAGCAACAGGCGGCTGAGGAGGGAACTGGTGCCACAAAAGCCACCTTTGGGGGGGGGGGGGGGGGGGAGATTTTTCCATCACTCTGAACTTTATGAGCCCACTTTGAAAGTTCAAGCTCCAAGAGGGAACTTAAAAACTTCTGCTTATCACCCCTTGGCGACGTGACTCTTAGTTCCTGGTGCTCTGGGGGGGAATCTGAAAGGAGATGTTTCGGTGAGGTGTTCAAAACACGGGGTATTTTTGTGCTGAAAAAAGAATCCCGGCATGGTTTGGGTCGGGAGGGACCCTTCTGGCCAGGCTGGGGGGCTGCAGGGCAGCTGCAGCAGGGTTGGTGGCACAGAGTCACCCTGCCACCTAGAGCCACCCTGCCACCTACAGGCACTGGGATCACTGCCTTTCCAGCCCCCAAATTGTCTCACTGCAGGGAAGGAACACTTTGACTTGCTCCAAGAAATTGTCAAGTGTATTGGGAAAAAAAAAAACAAACTACACTGTGATTGAAAGATGATGTTGGTTTGTAGTGAAGGGTTCATGCCATTTTATTAATGGTAAGCAAATACTCTGCTTTAAGCTCCTCAGTGTGCGTGTATATATATATATATATATATATATTTGCTGCCTTCTATTCATTTTTGGGGAAATGAACTTAAAAACATCTTTAGCACAAGCTTGAGAGAGGAGGAAAAGCAGATTTTACAAACTAATGGATGTCAGTGCATCGGCCATTTACACGAACACAGATTAAAAAGGCTGAAAATTTTAAACTGGGAGAATAAACATCCTGTTTAAAGGTTTTTAAAACATTGTTCCAGCTGACAGTTCAGAACAACACCATGCCAGGCTTTTTTGCTACATTCAAATACTTCAGAATCCCACAATCCCAAAATGGTTTGGGTTGGAAGGGACCTGAAAGCTCCTGTCATTCCACCTCCTGCCCATGGCAGGGACACCTTCCCCTCGCCCAGGCTCATTACAGAAATATTTATTTCATTAATGGTTTTTGTTGGTTTGTTTTTACAGCACCAGCAACTTTTGTGTTTGCTTTCCACTTCAAAATACAACACTTATTGGAGATCATGGAGGGGACGGGAGCACACGGGAATAGCGGGATGGAAACACAATTTGGCTTTTGGTGACACTCACTTCTCCACCCTTTCAGATTAACTCCAGAGTCTAGTTCTTGTCCAATCCCTGGAGGTTCCCTATCCCTGGAAGTGTTCCAGGCCAGGTTGGACAGGGCTTGGAGCAACCTGATCTAGTGGGAGGTGTCCCTGCCCACGGCAGGGAAGAGGACGGGATGATCTTTAAATCCCTTCCAACCCAAACCATCCCACGATTCCATGACAAACCAACCAACCTGCACCCGGGATGAACACTGGGATGAATGCCCAGAGTTTTCAATAGCTTTTCCTGAAATCAAAGATTCCTTTTCCCGAAATCAAAGATTCCCTTCACCTGAAGAAAACATCGTCCCCACAACGTTTTTCAGAACAGTTTAAAAATTCCCAGTGTTGGCAGCTCAGACTGCACACCTGCATTGCTGACAGTGCTGGAAATAACACCTCCAAGAAAACCCAAAGAAGTCCAAACATGGGACTCCTCAGGGAGAAAAATGAGCTGTTAATATCTCACTTCGTTGCCATGAAGTGCTGGTCATCACTGCCAGGTAACAGAACTATCTGGCAATTCCTGCCATCCTTCCAAAGGGGCTCTCCATGCACAATAGCCCAGAGGAAGGAAATCCCATCCCTTTTCCCCCATCCTGTCCTTACCTGGCAGTTATAATCGGTGTCCAGCCCATCCCACAGGCTCATGAACTGAGCTTTCATCATGGCAGTGGCTTCGTGGTCAGTGCTCGACCGGTTCCGTAGGAAGGAATCTGTGTGGAGGGAGAAAAGCACTTCACTCCCAATCCAGCTGGAGTCCTCCTGGGCTATTCCCTTACCTTGGAAATGCACGTTTAATAACCACTGTCACCAAACCAAAAGCACTGCTTAGGATGAAGAGCAGCAGAGTGGAACGCCCCCCATCTTTTCCGTGGCCTTGCACAGGTGTGTGCCCATCGCACGAGCTTACCCCAAAATCCTGTGCTCCAAACTTTCACCTTCCTGAATTCGTGGAAAGCAGCCTCCCCTCCTCCTTCTTCAGCCTTATTCAACTACTGTTCCAGAGCTCTCCTAAACCCACATTTTATTTTCCCTCATGGCAGAAGCACTGAAGTGTTTTTGGTGATGGGTTTCCTTGTGAACCAAAAATAAGCAGCGACTTGTTCTAACTGTAAATTCCTCCACTCCCACGAGGAAGGAACACGTTATTTTTCCTAATTTGCCATCGTTACTTCAAATTTATTACTGAAACTTTTCTTCAATCCTATTTCTATTACTGAGCCTGCAGTTTTTCATGTCACTCAGCTTGCAGGTACTTCCATAAAAAGAGAGAATTTTTTTTTTTTTTTTACCTATTTCATCAATGAAGATGATGGATGGCTGGAGCTTTACAGCCAGGGAGAAGACAGCAGCAGCCAGTTTTTGGGACTCTCCATACCACTTGTCTGTCAGCGTGGAAGGCTGGAGGTTGATAAATCTGCAGCCTGCTTCCTTGGCTGTAGCTTTGGCAATCAGGGTTTTGCCACAGCCAGGGGGGCCATAGAGAAGGACTCCTGCAAAATTCAGGGGGTTAATGGCAGGCCCGAGAGCGTCCAGGCTTGGGTTTCATCCACCTCTTCAAAGGGGAAGAAAAGCAAGGTAAGAAAACACTGCTCCCATCAAAGCAAAGTCAGAGATGTTTAAAATAACCCTCATGAAATCACAGCTCACGATACCTAAAGGCAGGCATGGGGAGACATTTGGAAAAAGGGCTGGTTTATTGTCCCTGCCCATGGCTGTGGTTGGAATGAGAGGATCTTTAAGGTCCCTTCCAGCCAGAAGCACTCCATGATTCCACCCTGTGGATTCTATTCCTGGGCCTATAAAAGGTTCCATAAAACTGAGCCCCACATTTATTTCCTGTCAGCATCTGACAGGCCCTGTTCAGAGCCAGTTTCTGCCCTGCTAATAAAACTTAGCACGGAGGGCTGAGAAAAGGGAAAAAAAAACACCGAACAACCGAGCCCACTGACATTTTAAACAAATTACCCCCAATTAAACATGACATCTCATATTATTTTTAAAGCTGTCACAGTGAAAGAACTCACAGGGGTGTTTTTCTAGCACAGCTGTAAAGGAATTACAGAATTACAATTTAAAGAGACAAAACTCAGCCCAAAAAAAAGCCTGAAACATGGAGAATTAAGGTGGTTTTTTCCCTGTTTATGTGACTGAAGATCACAAACATGATTTCCCTCTGCAGCACTGACTTCCTAACAACACACAGCACAAGCCACTAATAAAACTGGGCAGCTGCCCTAGATGGAAAGTCTGCTTTAAAAAAGATAAATTAAAAAAAAAAAAAAATCATTTTTTTTCCCTTCAGCTTATTAGATCATGGCAATTCAAGTAATTTTCCAGACAGCTTCAATCTGTGACTTGAGACAGAAAGTTTAGCCTGGAAAAACTAAACCAGCTACACAAGTGCTGCTTTTTCCACCCCTTGGGGCACAGGACTGAGAGGGTCTCACAGATCCAGGCAAGGAATGAACAGGTTCAGAAGACAATATTCCAGGGATCATTCCTCTCCTACCTTTTGGAGGCTGCAAGAGCCTGGAGTTCCCGAACAAATATTTCTTCTTGATAGGCAAAATGACAGTGTCTTTCAGATCTGTAATGACATCATCCAAGCCTGCAATATCACTCCAGGTGACCTAGGAGGGGGGAAAAAAACAAAAAAATATTAAGGGATGATCAGCATAGTTCCTGACCAAAGGAAAAATATCCTAAATTCCCCAAGGAAAAATGCAAAAGCTTCAAAATAAGAGACAAGGGCTTAAAAACCTCTGCTCTCAACGATGCAACTGTAGCTTTATATCACTGGGAATGTTTTCTGTGTGTCCCCACAGATGTGACAACTAATGAAATCCAGAGTCAAAGCCAAGATATTCCGTGCCTGAAGAGCAGGAGGAGCAGGGAAAACTTACATGCATGCTGAGTGGGTCCACGAGATGTGCAGCGATGCTCATTTCATATTCTGTCAGCTTGACGTTTTTCACTCCAATCTGCTTCATCAGCTTTTCAGCCTGGGGGTGGAGAAATCAAACACCGGGAGAATCAGAGTTGGAATGTTCCCCTCAAAAATTGGCTTTTTAAAAAATCTTCCGTGTGGAGTTTGGAAAGAAAAACCTTCTGTGTGTCCCTAAGTCACACCCTAAAAGAGGTTCAGTCTTGTTTCAAGCAGAGAGTTCTGCTGTTTCCTAAAGATTTGTTGTCACCTGAGTGAAAACAAGTCAGATGCCTCAGTTCCCACCCAAGCAGTGTCACCTCAGCCCTCCCTGCCCAAATCCACGACTCAGCCACCATGACCCAAAAAAACCAACCCCAGTGAACATTAAAACAAAGAGTTTGGCCTCCCAAAACCTCCACGGTGCTGCACCAAGGGGAGATGAATCCATTTTTAAGGGAATAAAAGCTACTTCCCAGAAGCCAGTCACTTTTTTAATGTGCACTCAGGGGGTTTTCCCCAGTTTAAAAGGAAAAGTCCTGAGGTGTGTCAGCACTTGCACAGCTCAGTTTCTCTTTCTGCTCGAACTGGCACTAAGTCCAGCATGCTTTGGGGATGTTGCAGCTTCTTATGGAACAGCTGGCACAGGCACAGATGGGGAAAAGCTGATTTTTGAACTCAAAAGTTCATTAGAAAAGGCAAACCAGCCTGAGGTTGCTCAAAAACTGCTGTTTGAATCTGTGACATTTATGTCAGCCAGAAAACGAACCAAACAGCTGCCACAATTCCAAAGGAAACGTTTCCCTTTCAGTTCTGAACTGCCCAATAAAGCTTTTCCCAGAGCAGGAATTGTTTCAATTTTCACTTCTGTTTTTTTTCCCTCCCCTTTCCAGGAAGGAAATTTGACTGCTCCTGCAGGTCTCTGCCATTAAGTCGCCCCGAAAGCAGCAGAGAATTAAGTTCTCTCTGCTCAAGGTTTCCAAAAGCAACCAAGAGACTGATGAGGGTGTGATTTAAGGCAACTGCTGCTCAGCAAAAGGTGCCAGGAGCAGGAGCAGCACCGGGACCACGGACGTGCCAAAAACCAGAAGCGACATCAGCCCCCAGTTTTGAGCAGTTCTGCAGGGTTTTTTCTACCCCTTCAAGGCAAAAATTGTGATTTTGGGATTTTCTGAAGAGAGCCCAGCAGCCTAAATCCTGAGATTTACTAAGAAACAATCCCAGGTGGGTTTTTTTTATTCCGCCCGTCCTGTCGTCGTTCGCGGCCAGTCCGGTTTTCCCTCCCGGCATCCCGACGTTCCAGGGAAACGCCGAAGAACGGAGCGCTACCTGCTTCTGAGCCTCTACTTTCTGCTTCCTGGTGGGGTCGATGGCATCCACCATCCACTTGATGGTGAAATAGGTGACGGCCCCGAAGATGGTCAGGCGGAAGATCAGCCCCACCACCTCGTTCCGGCTCAGGGGCCGCGAGAAGGCCTCGGCGTGGACCATCCTGCTCCCAGCTCTGGAGAGGGGAGGGGGAAAAAAAAACAACCACAGGGAAGGGGTAGAAGGAAAGAAAAAACAACAACAAAAAAATCAAAGGTGAGAAAATGTCTGCCTTGTGTTTAAAGACTGGGTTGTAACAGCTGGGTGCCAGGGGCTTTGGAGTTGGACGGGGCTTGGAGCAACCTGGGCTAGTGGAAGGTGTCCCTGCCCACGGCAGGAAATGATCCTTAATTTCCCTTCCAACCCCAACTATCCTGGGATTCTGTGTGCACATTCCCATTAAGAGTGTCATTTTGGGACCGTTCTTGACCCAAGGATGCTGAATCCTGGAGACAGAGAACTCCATTATTTAACCGGAGAGGCCTCTTCCCTACAGGGAAAGTCACCCCAAGTGCGATGGATGACTCGGATTTGATTAAAATGAGGTTAAGAGCTGGAGGCTGCACCTGGCAGGATATATGTGGAGTTATTAATATCCCTGGAAACCTGGAAATGCTGGATGTGGCACACAGCTATCCAGGGAAAACTCTGCCTGCTGTAGGAGCCAAGCCCAGGCAGCACAGCGCCTTCAGTGCAGGGGACGTGCTGCACAGGGGGAAGGACTTCTAAAACACTGGAAAATGGCTGGGAAAAGCGGGGTCCACCTCCTCCTCAACTGGTGGGGGGGGTTCCTCTTGACAATCCCCAGTCACTCCTTGTGCACTGCCTCGTTTTCCTGCCCTAAGGACAAAGCCAGTGGCAATTCCTCTGGCAACTCCTGACGCTCCCTGGCCGCTCTCCAGAGGGAACTGGCAACCAGGGCAAAGCTGGAGCACCCACAGCCAAGATATCCCTGGATCCCTGTCCCTGTCTTATGCTGACCCCAAGGCTCTGCATAACCACTGACTCTGGAATCTGGAATTCCATTGGGATTGGGCTCAGGAGAAGCACCACTTGATAGACATCAGCCCCAGGCTCCTGTATCCCAGCGGGATCACTGGAATCACTGGGTTTGGGTTTTTTTAAAGCTCCCCTCCCTGTCCAGGCAGTTAAAAATCCAGCCTGTCGCTGTGCCCACCTGCCTGGGAACCAAATTAAATTTGCCTGCTTTGGGATTTAAGCAAGTCATGCCGGGCTGGAGGGCTCTGCGTGCCCTCCTCAGCCTGATCCATTAAAATGAAAGGGCTCTGTGTCAGTGAACGAGGAAAAACCCTTCCCAAAAACCCACGGAAGGAACAACCTCCTCCTTATGCAACCCGTGCCCTGAGCAGCAAGCGTGAGGAAGAGCTGTAACAGGAGATAACCCGGGGCACGGCCTCGCTGAGCAGAGCCCTGATAACAAACGGAAGGCAAATCCAGCAGGACCCGAGCGTTCATTTCCTCAGCGGGCAGGACGGTTCGCTGGGGCGCCAAAGGGAAACCGAAAGCACAGCGGTCGTGCCGCTCCCGGGGAATGCTGAGGCACTGCCGGGAACCCCCCCTGGCTGTGCCGGGCCCGGCGATGTCACCCCCATGCCGTGGATCCCCCCCCGGGCCCGTCACCCCCCCCGCGGGGGCGCCGTGAGGGCCGGCCCGGCCCGGCCCGCCCGTGACCTTCCCCCGCCCCGCGGCCGCGCCCCCGGCCCGCACTCACCGTGGGCCCCGCGGGTCACTCGCGCTGCGGGACACGGGGCGGGCCCGGCGGGGGAGGAGGAGGAGGAGGAGGAGAAGGAGAAAGGGAAGGAGGAGAAGGAGGAGGAGAAGGAGCAGAAGGAGCCGCCGGCGGCACCGAGGGCCCGGCAGCGGCCGCGGCGCGTCCCGCGCTTCCTCGGGCCGGCCGGCGCTCGCCGCCCCTACACGAACGTTCCGCCCGCCGCCGCCTGCGCGAACGTTCCGCCCCAGGGACGATCGGGAGCTCCAGCCTGGAGAGGGATCGGGATGGGACGGATCGGCCGGAACGAGCGTCAGCGGAAGGGAAGGATTCACCGCGCCTTCACCGACGCGCACCGCGGGCACGGCGGCCCCACTTCAGCCGTAATGAGAGCAGGGACTTCAGTCTCTCTGCTGATGTGTGAAACGCGTCTAAAATAATAACGTATATATGACATAACATATATATAACAGATGCTCAACATAGAGATATATGTGTATATATAGTATATCTTTTATATATCACTTATTTTATATATACATATATATACATAAGTGTAAATAAATATCTTTTTATATGTTATATAGAAAGAAACGTAGATATATTTTTACATATTATATAGAAAGTTATCTTTTATATATATAACAAATCATAGATAAGCAATGTGTATATATTACTATATATTGTGTATATGTATATATATGTATATATATACTGTTTATTATATACTATATTACTATTACTATGTTATATATTATACATTATATATTAGTATATATTACATACACATAAATACTATATATGTATAATATATAGAGATAACATGTTATAAATACAGCATGTATATTATATATATGATAGATATATATGACATATATGAATAATTTTATATATACACAGTAACAGAAAAACATCCAGGAAAAGGTTAAAATAACAGGATCTCTGTAATTCCTGTAATTAACCCGAAGTTTTGGCAATTCCCCTTCAGCCCTTCTGCTCTTGTGTCCGTGTTTTGCAGGGAACAAGGGACAGGATGAGAGGAAACGGCCTCGGGCTGCGCCAGGGCAGGGTCAGGTTGGACAGCAGGAGGAATTTCTTCCTGGAAAGGCTGCTCAGGCATTGGAAGGAGCCTTAAAGCCCATCCCGTTCCACCTTCCACTAGCCCAGGTCGCTCCAACCTGTCCTGGAACACTTCCAGGGCCGGGGCAGCCACAGTTTGACCGATTTTGGGTTTGGAGCCGTTGGGTTTTCCAGTGAAACGTGTGGCTGAGCTGGTTGGACTCCACGAGACTGTAGCAGGAAAACTCCTGGGAGCAGGTAAGCTGGAGGCCCCGGGATGCAGCCACTGGGAAGGGGACAGCCTGGAATTCGAGGGGATCTGGGCAGAGCTGAGCACAACGAGGGGATGTTCGTGCCTGTGGGAGCACAGAGTGCCCCAGAGCAGGAGCTATTTCAGGCCAGTGCTGGCACAGGAATCAATGGGCACCGACCAGTCCCAAATATATTTAGCCTGAAAAGCAGCAGAAGGTTCTGGGAACAGCTTCCCGGTGGGAATAATGGTGGCAGAAGATCTTAAGATGCAGCTTGATACGTCTATGAAAGGAATTATATAATACAGCGTTTGCAAAGGCTGGAGGCTGCAGCAGCCCAGGAAATCCCTCCACCTTATGTTCCAGTTTATTTTCAGCCCTTAAAGGCAAAGCTGAGCTTTTTTTCCCCCCCTTCTCCCTGTTCCTTTTCCTGCTCCAGCATCTGCTGCCAGACCCCAGCACCTCTGAAAAGTGTTTAAAGGCGGAGCAAGTCACTGAAGCAACTATTTATTGATTGATTTTTGGTTATTATTGACATTCATTATTTATACACAGACTGTCTTCAGGGAGGTGCCTTTCCCCTGCCAGCCCAAAAAACATTCGAGGTGGACTTACAGAGCTGGTTTTTTTGGGAGACACCTGGTTTACATCACCTGCTTTTCGTGGAAAAAGGGGTGCATGGATTCTCCTCGTCCTCTTGGGACACTCCTTTCTGTGGTGTCTCTTTTCTGGTTGGACAAAAAGTGGTTCAATTTTCCTCTTGTTTTTTTCTTCTTTGCAGATTTTTTTTTTTTAATAAAACAACCAACCACCCTGTAAAGATTTCCTTTTCCAAGGTGTGTTATCCTTGGCCTCCATGGGATATCCCTCACCTTACTACCCAGCAATGGAATGACATGAAGACTGTTTTTGAGGGAGCTAAATTTACACGTGGATTGTCCTGGTAATCCCATTTTTCCCAAAGGTATCATCTGCCAAGCTCCTTCCTGATCCCTCAGCAGCTGGGGCAGATGCTGATCTCCAACAGATCCCACTCCTGATGCTTTGCAGAGATCCTACATCCCAAGCTGCCTTCAAATTTTAGTTTTTATTGTCTCAGGAACCCAATATCTCACCTCTCTGCACAGCAGAGGGGAAAAAAAAAATCTCTCACAAAAGATCCCACTGCCAAACAGTGAGAAAGATGGAAACTGGTCCCAGGCTGCAGCCAGTGCTGATATCCAGAAGCTCAGGCTGCACCAGGTTTCCTGATGGTCGTTTTCCCCCAAAAACCGGGTAATTCCCAAAGACTTGCAGGAGTTCTCAGCTTAGACTGTGAAGAACCTTGTAGGCTGGGGTTTAAAGGCTGATTTAGAGATTTATAGACAGTGCTTTCCCCCTGCCAGGATAATTGCCATCCATGTGGGAAGGGGGATGGAATGGGACAGAAACTCCATGGAAACAGCACATCCAGGGGGGCTGAGCCAGCCGGCACGACCCGGGGGGACTGTCCCGTCCCTGTGCCCATGCCTGGATTGTCCCGAGGACATCAGGAGGAATTTCTTGCTGGAAAGGGCGGTCAGGCCTTGGCAGGGAGGGTTGGAGTGCCCAGCCCTGGAGGTGCCCAGGGCAGGCCTGGCCGTGGCACTCAGTGCTCTGGGCACTGGGGGACAAGGTGGGCATCGGGCACGGGGGGGACTCCACGGTCTGGGAGGGCTTTTCCCACCTCAACGATCCGAGGGCAGCAGGTGGCCCCAAACCCCCTCCCTCCCTCCCTCCGTTCCCGGTGGCCGCAGGGGGCGATCGGCGCTCGCTCACCGCGGCTCCGCTCCTCGCCAAACCCGCCGCGGGGCGACAGCGGAGGACACACCGAGACCCCCCCACCTCAACCCGCCGGGCTCACCCCTCACACTTTCCCCCCTCACCCCCTACCCAGCCCTCCCTCACCGGGGGCCGCACCGAGACCGCTCTTCCCCTCCGCTCGACGCGGGGGCGGCTCGGAGAGCTGGGGAGCTCGGCGGGGGTTTCGGGGCGCCCTGAGAAGGGCTCTGAGGTGGCTCTGAGGGCCTGAGGGGGCTGAGGGGGCTGAGGAGCTCTGAGGGAGCTCCGCGGCCGCCCCGTCCCCTCACGGCCACTTCCGCCCGCGGGGGGAGGCGCCGCCGCGAGCGCCCACGTGACCCGCGGGCCGCAGCACAACCACCGAGCCTCACTTCACCGCCCGTACCCCTCCGCCTGCCGGCACCCCCTCGCCCCCGGAGGGGCGAGGGGGGTGCCGGCGGGCTGAGGGGTACGGGCGGCGCGCTCGCAGCGAGCCTCTCCCCCCCTCCCCACCCGCCCCGCTCTCCGCTCCCCCGCTGGCGGATCCCCGGAGAAGGAGGGACTACTTGTCGCTGCCGGCGGACGCGTCGCGGTGGGCGTGGCGGCGCCGCCCGCCGTCCCTCTCGGAAGCCGCGGCCATGATGGGAGCCCCGCGCCGGCGAGCGCTGCGGGCCGGGGGGATGAGCGCGGCCTGAGGGAATCGCCGCCGCTGTTGCTGCTGCTGCCGCCGCCGCCGCCGCCAGGGGAGGAGGAGGAGGAGGGGAGAGAAGGGAAAAAAAAAGGGGAAAAAAAGCAAAGAAAAAAAAAAGCGCCGAAAGGAGCGAGCGAGCGACCGATCGGCCAGTTCCCGGGGCGGGGTGAGGGGGTTGTTGGGGTGGTGGGAAACGGGAGCCGGCTCCGGTGGGCGGTGTGGGGTGGTGTGGGGCGCGCCCCGCGCCCGCTGTCACCATTGCCGGGGCCCGGAGCGCCGCAGAGCTGCTCCCCCCGCCGTCGCCGCCGCGCTCGCCCCAAACACGGCGGCGGCGGCGGCACCGCCCGCAGGGGCTCGGCGCGGCTCCCGACGCGCTCGGGGGAGGAGGAGGAGAAGGAGGAGGAGGAGGGAGCAGCAGCAGCAGCAGCAGCGGCGGCAGCAGTAGCAGCAGCAGCGGCCGGTGCCGCCGCCGCCGGCAGGAGCCGGGCCCGCCCGGGGCTGAGCCGGCGGAGGAGCATCCGCGCCCGGGGCCGCCCGGTGGTGCCTCTCGGCCGCCGCCCGGGCCCTGCGCGCTGCCCCGGAGCGGCCCCCGGCTGCCAGACATGACCGCCATCATCAAAGAGATCGTCAGCAGGAACAAAAGGCGATACCAGGAGGATGGCTTCGACCTGGACCTGACCTGTATCCTCTTCCTCTCTCTGTCTCTCTCCCCCCCTCCCCCCACACACTGCTCCTTTGCTCTTTTCCCCCCGCACGTCCCCGGCGATTGCATCAGACCCCGGCGCGGCGTTACCTAACGCGCTGCCCCGCGGCCGCTCCGCCGGGGCTCGCCCGGGCCGCCGCGCCCTCCCTCCCTCCTTCCCTCCCTCCCTGCCGCCGCCGCCGCCTCGGCCGCCTTTTGTCCGGGCCCGGCAGATTAACGGAGCTCCAGGATTAACGCCAGCGCTCCTTGCTGGCCCCCACACCCTCCCCACCCTCCCGGCCTCCCCGAGCTCTGCCCCCCACCCGGCCCCGCAGCCTCCGATCTCCGGCCGGGGGTGGCTTTTTGGGCCCTTAAATGTGCCCGTCCCGCCATGACTCGGGCCCGCGGCGCTTTATTATTTATTATTTATTTATTTATTTATTATTATTTTCATTTAGCAGCTCGGATTGCGAGTATAATCGTGGCCCCAAGGCCTGTGGCTTTTTTCCTCGGGTTGCTCTTGTCCTCTGCCCTGATTTCCAGCCCTTCGCTGGGGCAGAGCTGTACCTTAGGATGCTGCGAGGCTCCCCCACGGCAAGAGGTGGCAATCGCTGCTTCCAAATTAAAAAAAAAAAACAAAACCCAAACCACAAAAAACCCCACCGTTTTGTTTTCCTGGTGGATGTGTCACAGGCGCGGGGAGCGCATCGGGTCTCGTCGTCGTCGAGGAGGATTGTGTAGGATACTTACTCTTGGAATAAGTAATTAGCGAGCAATTACGGCTAATGAGGCAAAACCCGGGGTGTAGTTCTGGTGGCCTTTGGAGCAGATGTGCTGGAGCGGCGGCAGGCAGATGTTCGGCTTGGAATGCCTTGCGGGGTTAATGGTGTGTGGGGGCTCTGCTGTGGCCGTGGACAAAGATCAGGGCTGGGTGGGAGGGATTTTGGAGCAAAAACCTCGCTTGGAAGTTGGAAAAATGAATGTTGACAGTAGTGTTGAGTGTTGGGCTTAGCCTTGCAGAGAGATCTTCCTGTTCTGCAGCAGGAGCAGGGGGAAATTTGCTGGGTTTTGGAGTGATTGCACTCGTGTCCGAGCAAGTTCTCCAAATAAATCCAGTTCTTGGGCAGGAGCAAAGCTGATAACAGCTGGAACCAGCATAGAACTCTTGGTGTTCCATGGAGCCTTGGCCTAAAATTTTAGTGGCTTTAAAACAGCCTGAAAGGTTCAGGACTTCAGCGAAGTGGCTGCTGAGCTCTGGGTTACAAAGCAGCAGCTCTGGTACGTAATTCCTGCACTCTGTCTGCCATAAATATAATTTTAGGCCTGAATTTTGAAGTGTTTGCACTTGACCACCGGGGTTATGAAAAAAAAGACTGTGAAGTGGTGGCAAAACCAAGAGCTTTTGGCTTCCCAGTTGGAAGAGTTTGGTGTTTCAGGTATCTTTGCCCAGATGTGCCAGTGGTGGTAGGGAGAGGTGTTTTTGGCCCAAGCTGATCTTTTTAACTGGTCATGTGCTCCCAGCAAGAAAACTGGTGAATGGAGAACCCTGATTTTCTTGCTCAAGGCTGCTAATGGTGTGTCAAATGGAATTTATTGCTTATTTTCTTGCCTTTTTTTTTTTTCTTCTCCTTGTCTCATTAATTTTATTCTTAGAATTTTGTGTTATAAACAGGCCACTAGAGTGGGCTCAGGCTGGCTTTTCTAAAAGGAGCAGCTGGCTGCAGTTCTGCAATGAAAAGTGTAGAAAAAGTGATTTGGTTTTTTCTTTTTCCAAAAATATTTTAGGAATAAGCTTATACTCAGACCTTATTTTTTATAGCTGTGCATTTTAAACAGATAATTAATGAATGGAGACTTCTGCCATTACAGTGCCATGGCTTTGCTTGGAGGCTGATGCTGCTGCCCAAGTGGAAGTTGAATTTTTTCAGTTCAGTGGTGGTGGCTCCGAAATCCTCAGTAGCTGGTGATTGATCACCTGGGCTTTGGGAGGTGGAGATCAAAGGAATGATGGTGGATCCAGGTGAGGTGCCTGATCTCCAGCCTGTGAGCTGCCCTTTCCTTCCACCCATCTTTGAGGCGGCCCGGGTGGACAAAGATTTGTGGTCTTTGCGTTTCTGTCGTGGCTGATTCTGCCCAGGCCTTGCAGGAACACCTGAGTGCCAGAGCCAGGCTGGGGCAGGTGCTGGAGTGCCAGAATTCCCTCTTTGCCTCCCTTGGGCTGTGTCAGATCCTTTTAAAACTGATGCTGGTGCACGTAACAGTACAGGACATTGTGCTTGGAACTCTCAGTTCCTGAGGAGTTGGTTGAGAATTCCTCTTGTGGGGATAAATGTAGGATTTTCAGCAAAGGGAAACAGCAGCTCCTCAAAATCAGTGCACAATCTGAGAATAGTCCTGTGTGTCCCTGAAATCCACATTGACATTACTTTTCATCTAATCAGATGCTCTCTATGACCAGTTTTTTTTAATGCACCTCTTGGGGGGGAAAAAAAAAATTGAATTTAGAAGAAGAAAGGGGTTTGAAGGTGGAGGCATTAAATAGACTTTTTAGTACTTTATTTCGGCTGTTTATTCCTGATTTATTTGGGTTTCTAATTGCTTTCTGTAATACTGGATGCCTTTTTGTGCAGATGGGAGAGAAGGAAAGTTCGGGTTAGCTGCTTTCTTCTATGAGGATGACATTTCTTGATGCTGCAGCCACCAGGATGTTTTCTGATTCACTGCAATGTTTGGTATTTCTGAAATTGTGCACCTTGGTTCATGTCCACTTTGGGAAGCAGTGCCTGGATTGCCTGTGTCTTCAGAGCTTTCCTGAGTTTAGCAAGTGGCTCAACTATTTGAGGCTGGGAAAAAAAAAAACAACCAAACAAAAAACGGTGGAGCTGCTTCTGGCTTTGGTTAAACTGTCTCGTGTTTCCATGCCTTCTGTCAGGGGTGAAAATGGCCAACTAGGCTGAGCTCAGGGCTTGACTGAGGCATGTGCAGCTCGTGACCTACATAGTGGTACAAACTGCAGCAATATTCAGCAAAGATGAGATGTTGGGTGCAGTTTCCACGTCTCACACGTCGTTTTGTCTCGTGCAGCGAAAGGCAGGGAACGCTCCGATGGCGAGAGGGAGCCTCTGACAGTCTCCTCCTGCTCTCTCTGCTGTTTGCAGTCCTAAAGCTCTTTGCATTTTTAATGAAATTTTAAATTATGGGCCTTGACTCAAAATGGCTCAGCTTCCAGGGGGAGAAAAAAAAAGAATTAGTGGCATGAGGTACATACAGCGTTTAAAAATAGAGCCCGTTTAAGGGACTTGGTTTCATTTTAAAATTGAAGTTTTTGTAACAAGTTTTTCGTGAGGGTTCAGAAGAAACTGGAAGAGACCAACTGGCAACACTTTTTATTGGTGGAAAAGTCTTGCTTTGTTCTGGAGTAAACCACGTTGTTTAGCGGTGGTGTTTGGAGCTCGTTTTGCTTCTGGAGCCTGGGATGATCTCAGGTTTGGGACGGAAAGATCACTGCCAGTTTTGCTGGGAATTCATCTAAGAAGTCAGTTTGCACAGACAGCAGTGCCATGGGCCTGCTGGCTGGGGACTCCTCAGAGCTCCAGTTCCCTGCTCACTGTAGGACATGTTTGATCCCGGGAAAACGGCTCTTTGTGCTCTTAGCAAGGAGAAAGGTGCCTGGAATTGTCCAGGTGGTCATTGCTGTAGGTGTGTTGGTGCGTTTTTCTCTTCTCATGTGGGCTGGATCATTTCCTGTTGCTCACAACCCAAAGCAACCCCAAACCCTTTGCCATGCTGCCGTGGAACATGTGGATGGTGGTGTTTGACAGCTGAATTTTTCCCACAACCCCCCAGTTCCAGCAGGTGCTCCATTGTGCAATCCCATTCGGGGTCACCCAGCCCCTTCCTGCCCTGCTTTTTGGCTGCTGCTGCTCAGAAAGGGACTTAAAAGAAGCTTCACAAATAAACAAGGGCAAAGTAAGAAGTGTGGGCTTCCTCATGAACTGCTTCATCTCGGCTCGTCGGGAATTTGTAATCCATGTGGACAGGGCTAAACTCCAGGTTAAGAATTCCCTGCCTTTTATGTGGATAGAAGGTGCTCCTTGGTTTCATGCCGAGGTGGTGGCTGTGTGTTCTCAGGGTGGGCTGAGGAACACTTGTGACCCTTTGGAAAAACCCCAGTCCGAAGTGGCCGATGACTGAAATCTGTGTGGAAGCTGAGTGAAGTGTGGGAAACCTGCAGGACATCCAGAGCTTTGCCATTTAAACGGGAAGAAGGTAGTGCTGAATTCAGTGCAAGCTTTGCCAGACCTGGTATCAGTTTTGAGTGTTCCCTTTTCCGGGAAGAATCCAAGTTCCTCCTCCTCGTGGCCCTGAGGCTGCCGGGCTGGTGGCACTTGAGGAGTGACGCTGTGGGCTCTGCTGGGTGGCTTTGATGGGGACTCCTGACATTCCCACCCCTTTGCTCTGCGGGTGGTTGGTTGGCCACGTGTCAATACTGGGGCCAGCCGGAGGCTTGGAGGGTGGTTGGAGTTTTGGAAATGCATCTTTCTAGGAATCTCTGCCGCTCAGGGAGGCCTTTCTGTCCGCAGGGTAATTCCATCTGACTTCAGTGCCTCGGTGCTGAGGGAGAGGATGTAGCCTTGAGTTGTGGAGCTTATGCAATGCTGGAACTGGCCCTTGCTGCTGGGTTTAATACATGCCCAAAGATTAGTTGGCTCTTGGTGGCTGCTAGGCTGGCATCAGCAGGTTTCTTTGGGACTAAACTCTGGTTTTCCAGCGGCTATCCAGTGCTGCATTCCTGTAGGATGTATAGGAATGGTTTTGCTTCCAACACAGTCTGAAGCACAGCGACTGCTGTGCAGTGAGTATTTGCTAAATGATGTCTTAAAACGCTGTGCAGAGGAGGACAGAATCGTCTGATTTTCTGATGTTCACTGATTTGAACACCTAAATCCTCTTTGTTGTGTAAGCAATGGATACAATCTGCTCAGGAATAATATTGCTGCAAGAATATATTTCTTTAACCCATTGTGTTAAACCCCCACCCCATCCTAAAAACCGTAAAGCCAAAACTGAACTTCAGGATGCGACAGCCACAGAGTTCAAATGTTCTGTGTAAAGTTTCTGTCTACCAAGTTGTTGCTGCTGGTTGTGAATCTCTGGGCAGTTCCTTGAATGGAACTGTGCTTTTAATGGGTTCATGTTGTTGCCACATTAATTCTGCATAAGCTGACAAATCACACCCCCGGTACCTTAGCCCAGGGGCTTCCCCTGCAACGGGGTTAAACACGAAAATGGTCCTCATGTAGTGGTTTAAAGGACAGTAGTTGTGTTCTGACAAAGGGGGAGAAAAGGGAGGGAATAGGCGGTTGAACTATCCAATCCTTTCTGGTTTAAGTGATCTGCAGCTTGGAGCTGCATGGGATGTGGATTTATTTAATTCGAGGGTGGATATTCAAGGTTAATTAATTAGCACATGGCTTTTTTTGAGGGGGAAAAACGAGATGTGGCCTGAGGTGATGGCTGGATATGCCCAATGCCTCATCCTAATCCCTGAGGTAGCTGTGGGCTCCTTTGACTTGGGGCACTTGGGTTTTTTCGGGATTAAAGCTGGGAGTTACCGGAAGGCTGATTTCTGGGCCGGGAGATGGGAATTTATCGGAAAACCAATTCCCGTAGAGCAGCATCTCTCCTGGAACGCGGCTGCTTTGTGGGTGGCTCGCTCTGCTTTGGGTTTGTGTTGGTTTCTGAGTCGGTGTCTCAGGGCCCAGGTTGATATTTCAGATGTAAACAAATCCTCGTTCCAGTTTCTAATTCCAGCCAGCATCCTCTTCACTCCTGTCGTCATCTGCCTTGCCTGGGTCGCTGTCTCGCCTGCAAGGGGCCCTGGAAATTAAAAAAAAAACAACCAAACAAACCAAAAAATCTCCAGCAGTTTTGTAGAATGGGAGTAAATAATCTTGCAATTAGGCCCTGTATCGTGCTGCATAAATCTAGGTTATCTTAATAACGATTTTGAGGCAACAGGGCTCAAGTAGTGGCTCGGTGATTCAAATGGTAATTGACTGTGCAGCTAAAAAATTAAACTCAACTGCTCTGTGTTTGGGATGATGACTATTGCAAAAGCTGGCATTGTTCCCTTTAAAGATGAACTCCCAGCTTCACAGCCCCAGCGTGCAGCAGTGCAGAAAAACTGCTTAATATCCAGTTTTTTTGCAGTGAAGTGCTTAAGAAACGTCTTTATAAACTTAATTCTGCCTTTGTGGAGCGGTAGTAGAATAGCTTTTAATTGCATGATTAATTTTCTTAGAGGCCTCTGCTTAATTCATTGCACTGCCTGGGTGTATATCAGGCTAGAATTGAAGTAGTTGTGTATTTTCTGCTCTTTAATTTCTTGTGTGGGTGAGTCAGGGAAGTAATGTCCTTTTTTTTTTTATATACTGACATTTAAAGGAGGGAAACACCAGATCTCATCAGAATGAAATTATCTTGGAGCTCATGGGTTGAGGAACAGTTTATTACGATGGCCTTGTGTCTTGCCTTTATCTTCTCTCGGACTCACCCCCCCCAGAAATGAAGGTTTGATAAATCCATGCAAATCCTGGGGTTTGTAGCTTCTGTTTTTAGAAAGCTTTTTTTAAAAAGTGTGTGCCACATTTGTCCTCTTCGAAATTCCCTTGTCTCTGGAGGTTTTGGATGTTCTTTGGGGCTTGCAAAAAGTTGAGTCTGAGCCATTTTTCACTTCCTGTCAGTAAATATCAAAGCAGTGACTCTTCTGTGCTGACTTCTCGTTAGTGAATAAAATTCTTGCCTTTTTCTGGGGGTGTTTGAGATTAGGATGTGCTTAAATACACCTTAAAGGAGACCCTACCAGGTGGGGTGGCGTGCTGGGAACGTGGACCAGGGAGACCTCCAGCTTTTCTTGGAAAGGGTTCCTGTTGAGTTTGGTTGGTGGGTTAAAACAGGTGAATTTGGCGCTTCACAAACTCAAACTGAGATGTCTGGTCTAGCTGACAAGGTGCTGATGGGTCAGAGATTGGGATTTCTGATCCTGTGAACCTGCCCTGGCACAGCTCGTGGTCTTTGGGCCTCCACGTGTTGCTGCAGCTGGTTGGGATGCCAGGGTGGGGACGATAAGATGGGATGCAGCTTCTTCCTCCAAAATATGAGCAGAAACAAAAGAACCTTCTTAACTGGCCCTCTCTGCGTGTTTCCATCTCTGGAAAACTGTTGGCATTGGAGGGTTTTGTTCAGTGCTGTAGGTCTGGATGGACTTGAGGTCGAGTTAGGGAGTTGAGGCCCAATCTCTGACTTCTCAACTGAAGAGTTCTTTCTGTCACATTTGGTATGAATAACACAAAGTTTGGTGCATCACTTTTAGGTTCCTGTTTTGCTCTTAGTTTTCTGTGAATGGAAAGGGCAACTTTTTTGTGTCTGTAATATCAGCAGCTATTTTAGAGGGGTTTCATAAGTCACAGAATATCCTGAGCTGGAAGGGACCCACAGGGGATCATCCAGTCCCACTCCTGGCCCTGCACAGGGCACCCCAACAATCCCTCCCTGTCCCTGAGAGTGTTTGTCCAAACACTTCTTGCAGCTCTGCACAACCAGCTCACGTTTCCTCTGTTACCTGCAGGCTTTTCTGTATTTAGGATTCCAGCCCATTTTGAGATGAAGGCTCAAGGCATCCTTTTCTCAGCCTTTGTCAGAACAAGCTCTTCTCTAGAGCAGCCATCACCTTTCATGCTGCTTTTAGCACTTCTTGGATCTGTGCTGGGAGGTTTAGGGTTTTTCCCAATCTTAACAACCCCGTGAGCTGTTCAGCAAAGCCTGCATGTGGACACCTCACAGAGGAAGGAGAGGCTCTTGCTCTGGGAATACTTCCCAAATCAATGTGGGAAACAGGTCTAAAAGCCCTGCTATGGGATGGAAGTGGAGTTATGGATGTAGACAACCTGGCAATCCCCCCTTCAGGCATCTTTGGATTTCCCTCTTTGTGCTGGGGGAATTTGAGTTCCCTTCCAGACCTGTTGTCAGCCCCGTGACCTCATCTGGACAGGTTTGCCTCCTGGATAGGAAGGAGCTGCATTTAAACTGAAAGCTTAAAAAACTCAAAAATGGGGATGGGGAGGGGAAGATCATAGTTGAAATATGGAGCATGAAGGGGTTAATTGCGTTTCTCCTAAATCATAAAATGTTTCAGCCACATCTGAGTTGGTCCCTTTTCTTGTTCTTTTAAGGCACAGATGGTAGAGTTGGCAAGTGCAGCTGGCTGGCTACAAGGAATCCTCCTTTGCTCTGAAGAACTTTCTTCCTGTTCATTTCCTCTCTACTTCCTGATGATCCAGGCTCGTAGAAAAATAGTAAACTCATTTTGTGCTTCGTGCTGCCTAATGGAAATGCTGCCTATTGAACAAAAATTTAGCATGGCTCCAGTTTAAACAGCCTATCTGCTAGGAAGCTTTCCCAGATTGCTCTGGGTCTATTTTCCTTGCTTTTGTTTTTTTTGTTGTTGTTTTAGGGATGCTGTCAAGAAAATGGCACTAATAGGAGCTTGGCCATTTGTCAGGGCTCTTAAATCTGTTTGAGGATGGAGTGTGGACACTTCTCCTAACACTCCCCCTCCCGTAGCTTCAGGCTGTCAAGCTGTTGAACAGCAAGAACAGTGTGGGTTTTTGGGTTTTTGGGTTTTTTTAATCCTTGCTGTTGGTAGATGGACTTGTTTAAGCTGGACTTGAAGGGTTGGAGGTCACTGTTTCACCGCTGAGCGTTGGGAGAAACGGGCTTGCTGTTGTTTTGTTTGCAGGTGGCAGGTCTGGGTTGTGCAGTGAAGTTTTTAACCCCAAAGCGTGACTTGAACAGTCCCATCAGTCCCAGCTTCAGGAACACCTCAGCTTGTTTTCAATTCCCTTCCTAAAGGCAGATTTAGTCTAATGCTTGGGAGGTCTCGTGAAGAGTTCGGTTCAGAGCGATAGGATGGTTTGGGTTGGAAGGGACCCTAAAGCTCGTCCAGTCCCACCCCCTGCCACGGGCAGGGCACCTTCCACCAGCCCAGGTTGCTCCAACCTGGCCTTGGACACTTCCAGGGATCCAGGGGCAGCCACAGCTTCTCTGGGCAACCTGTGCCAGGGCCTGGCCACCCTCACAGGGAAGAATTCCTTCCCAATATCCCATCTAACCCTACCCTCTGTCAATCTGAACCCATTCCCTCTTGTCCTGGCACTCCAGGCCCTTGTAAAATAATAAATATTTGTAAGACTGCAAAGGGCTCTGAGATTTAAAGTTGTTTTTTTATTTTAATTATAAAATCTGTCCTCAGTGTTGGGTTTGAAAAGCAAAGCTCTGTGTAAATTCTGAACCTCTGCAAGCTCTGGCCTGCTTATAAAATAGGAGATGAGGTCGTTTGCTCTTTGTTTTCCCTTTAAAACCACCTTAATGAGCGGAGTGAGGATCCTATATTTGAAATACAGGGCTTCATAAAATTACTTAAAAATTCTAATGCCCTTGTAGTTTCCTGACTGAGAGTGTTGCTCGCTGCAGGAGAGGCTGCAGCTGTCTGTTCTCGTGGCTGTTTGAGAATTAAGAACTGGTAAATATTTCGGTCTGTGTTTTTGGCCACCTTCCATTATTAGGCAAAAGGCTGAATTTGTGAGCAGCAGCATCAGTTACAGGACCAACATGAGTAATTTACTTTTCTATCTCCATGTATGTGAAGTTGCAAGTGTATACTGCATCTTCTTTAATTTGATCTTGGCATAGTGTGAATATATAGACAGCTATTTTTGAAAGTGATTATAACTGCTGATTTGCATAATGATCCAGGATTTCTCTCATAGCAACTGCAAAGACTGTCATCTTCAGCAACGTGGGAATGATTTCAGGCTTTGAGGAGCAGTGTTTCGTTAAATCTCTGAGCAGCATCAGAGCAGAGGCATCTCTGAAGTGGCACCCGGATTATTTGCTTTGGTCTGGTTTCAATATCGACGCTTTCTCATTGGGTGATTTCGCAGATTATTGGGTGGTTTGATTTTAAGGTTCCTCGGGCACGGCACAGTGCCTTGCTTCTGTAAAAGCTGCAGGTTGGTAATCAGTGAGCAGAGGATGGGGTTTTGGGATTTTTGCTGTTGTGTGTCCTGTGGCACAATATAAGAAGGATCTAAAGCTGTTAGGGAGAGTCCAACCTCTAACTTGCAGGGGAACAGGTGTCTTAGGAAAGCCCTACTTTGGCAGAACGTGGCAGGGTTTATTTTATGCTGTTTGAGGAAGCCCATTTCGAATCTGGGGAGTTCCAACACTCTGGTTGACTTTGTTTTGTGTGTGTTGAGCTGCCTCAATCAAGGACTGAGGCTTTTTCCATTTTTGTTTGCCTGCCCTTAAAAAAAAAAAAAACTTGGAATTGATAATGAACTTGTTGCATGTTTTAAGTGATCAGTTCTCCCAGGTTTCTAAAATTAGCAGTATCATCACCAATTTTGTGATGACTCAGAGTTCTCCCTTTGAATGGAAGCCCAGCTTCCAAGTTCCTGTGTAAGAAATCTCCCTCTTGGTAGGGAATATCTTAATTTCAGCTTTGGGGATCAGTGTTAAATTAAGTGAGGTGTGAAAAGGAGTGTCTGTGAACTGTGGAGCGTGGCTGGTGATAGAATTCCATGAAGATGATGCTCGGTGATGCTCCTAAAACCGGTCTGTGCAGTGATCACGGGTTGTCCCTGTCCCTGAAGAGAGGGGTTTTATTCCCCAGCATGGGGATAAAAACATGCAGGAATATCTATCCCCTCCACTTGCTGCAGATCTTGGGGTGGAAGAACTTGGGTTTTATGGCAGCTTTTCCAATGAAGCGATGAATCTTCTGTTTGTACTCAGAGGTTGAGATCATCTGTGCCAGCAGCAGCGCCACTTCCACCACCTTCTTCCATCTCAGGCTGGAAATGCCTTCAAACCAAAGGCATTTCTGCTGTTGCTTGGACCAACAAAAGAGCTGCAAAGCAACATGTCAAGGCTGCCAGAGCTCAAGGAGCTTTTGGGCAGCTCTTTCATTGGCAGGGTGGGACAGTTGGGGTTGTGTGTGCAGGGCCAGGAGAAACTCAGCGCTCCTTGTGAGTCCCTTCCAGCTCAGGATATTCTGTATTGAGCACACATTGAAAAGAGATAAAGTTATCTTGCCCAGCAGTAGGAGTGCATTTGTCATGGCTGTTCCTTGCTTTCCTTTGGGAGCAGAGGAATCCCGGTGCCATGAAAGGGTGTCCCAGGCTGGCAGGGCCGTGTCCTTTAGCAGGAGCCCTGCTGCAGACACAGGGGTGAGTCAGCAGTGGCGTGTGAACTGCATTCCTGCCTAATACTTGCAGATAATCACTGAGGTACTTCAGGACGATTATATTTAGGGGGTGGAGAGATTGCCTTGCCTGTTTCAAAAAAGAAGCAAACCGATCTCAATCATAGTTTTCTAAAATCAACCCCCTCCTCCTCACTGGGCTCGCCAGTGGAGGTTTGGTTTTGAGCAGCCCTGGAGTTTTTGTGCTCTCAGGTTGCAAAGCCCCAGAGCACACAGAATGCTTTTAGTGAATCAGCATCACAGACTCACAGAGATACCTCTGGAGATCATCCACTCCAACCTCCTGCCCAGGCAGGGTCACCTGGAGCAGGTGACACAGGAACATGTCCAGGTGGGTTTGGAGTGTCTCCAGAGAGGGACACATTCCCTGGGCAGTGTTCCCTTGTTCCAGTGCTCTGCCACCCTCCATGGGAAGAAGGTCTTCCTCATGTTGAGGTGACCTCAGTAAATAGATCTGATTTTTTTCCCCCCACCCTGCCCCTTTGAGAGTATTTTCCTTTTTTTTTTTCTTTTCTGGGATATTGTGGAGCACCTTTTGCAATGTCCACTCTGCACTTAAAAAATAATTGCAGTCATCCTGGTACAGTTTAAGGGACCTTAAACCTCATCCAGTTCCACCTTCTGCCATGGGCAGGGACACTTTCCACTAGCCCAGGTTGCTCCAAGCCCCGTCCAACCTGGCCGTGGACACTTCCAGGGATAGGGCCTGGTTAAGTTAAACATTCCTAGTGATTCCTAGTGGTGATCAGTCAAAGGTTGGATGATCTTGGAGGTCTTTTCCAGCCTGATTGATTCTGTGATTTAATTCTGCTCCTCTTTAAAAGCAGAAATGCCTGTGAGCTGTGCGTGTGCCCTTGAGCCAGGGAGGGGAGAGGGGTCACAGGAGAGGCCGGATCCAAGCGGGAATTGGGTTTTCCAAAAAACACGAACCCGCCCCGGTTATTTTGGAACTTTTTATCTCCCTCTTGCCTGCGCGTTTCGAAGCTTTGGTGTTTGGACAAGTCTGGGAGCCTGCTGACTGGAAAGGCTGCTGTTGAGGTGTTCCCTTCCCTTTGCTTTGGGGTGTCTGCTTCGCTTCCATCTTGCACCAGCTGGGAATCCTGGAAAGTATCTCGTGGCTCAGCCTCTGGGAGAGGAAAAACATCTGAGCGTAAACCACAGGCTGCGACGCCTGGGAAAAAAAAAACCTTGGAGTAAAGCTCACAAATGGAAATCCGAGCAAGTTGCAGCGGAATTTGGTGAAGTTTGGGCGTCTGTCTGATGGGTGATACTATAACTGAAACTGGGGTTTGATGTGGTGTGTCAAAATGAATTGATTTTACCCCTGGTTTTGTTTTGTTTTGTTTTTTATTTGACCCTGGCAGGAGTGCTTGTCTTCCACAAAGCAGTGCTGTGGAGAGCAGCTTAATTTATTGGGTTCTTTTGCTGGGGTAGTTGATGTGGCCCTCGCTGCTCAGGGTAGGACCCAAAAGGAGGTGCTTTGCAGGAGAAATGCTGGAAAAGTTGGCAGTAGGGAGAAATCAGGTTGAGGAGGGATTGATGTGGTGTGTAGCTGAAAGCCAGATAATTCGCTGTTAATATAATATAGAACCAGTTTCTTCTTCTTATGGCAAAGAAGAACCGAAAAATAGTGAAGACACTGCTAATTATATAGCACCTTTTGTTAATTAAGGAGGTGTGAACTGCTTGAGAAGTAAAATAGGATCAGAGTGGTGTTCAACGTTTGTTATTTGAAGTTATCACAAGCTCTGTAAGTTAAGCAATTTAATGTTTAGGGGTTTTTTTTTTCTCCTCCAGTGTAAGTGTTTTTTAGGGTTTGGGCAAGTACAGAATAAACTGGAAACCAGCCACAAACCCCTTTCAGCTTCCGTATTTAAGGCAGCTACAAATATTTATTTCATTTACTCAAAAGCTTTCCTATTTTTCTCATTGTCTGCACAAATCATCTGTTGAATGGCCCGAGCAGACCAATGCCTATTAATACTCGAATTACCACGCAGTAAATGCCAATTCTTTCTTTTTTTTTTTTTTTTCTGAGAGTACAAAACATGATTTCCGTGTATTCAGCCCTTAATGTTTTTCTGGAGTCTCGCAGCTAACGGTGTCAATGCAGAGCTCGGTCTGTGCTGCTCTGCTCCGAGGGCTCGAGCTTGTGGGAATTCTGCAGGGGTGGAGTAAAGGAGTTTCATGTCCTACTTCAGGCTTTGCTTTGTGTACAACTAACTGGAATTTTAATACCTTGGAAGCTGCTGCAGAGTCTCCCATCCCAATGATCCAAGTCTTTGCAGCTTTGGGATATTCTGACCATCAAAACCATTCTTGACAGGGTGGGATAATTTAGGTTAAATAATTCAGGTTAAAAGGGCCCTCTGGAAACCACCTCCTTCAAGCCCCCTTGTTTAAAGCAGGGCCAGCTTCAAACATATCATGCTTTGTTCTTGCTCCTTCTAAAATTAGTTTGAGGAGGAGGAGTATGTTAATGCAGCAGGGGATGGGCTGTTGGAGCTGCTGCTTTCATTTCTGGTTTGATTTTTCAGTGAAGCTTCTTCACTGCATTATCATTCCCTAACACTGTTTTAAACTCAGGAGTACTTTCCTTTCTGCAGTTCTGTTAAAAAAAAAAACAAAACAAACAAATGAATCCACGTATCATTTCACCACCAGGAAAATAAATGCCAGTAATTTTCTAGCAGTTTGCTGGGAAGTCTGTAGAGATGTAAACTTACAGCTTTCCTATTTGCCCCTTTTTTTTTCCCTCAGCACTGATTTGTTTGGGCTTAAGAGGTACTTTTACCTTAAGTTCTTTTATCTCAGGTTGCTTGTGGCAAGTGAATTGCAGGTAGTTCAGAACAAGAAATGAGGATAATTCTTCAGCAGTGGGTAATTGTTGGGTTTTGGGGTTTTTTTTGATAAACAAGATGCATAATCCTTTTCACATTCCCATCTGTTGTGTGGAGCCAGTTGGAGTTGTTGCTTTGACTTGGATACAGTTAAATACAATACATTGGATTGATGTCCATTCAGTGCTCTTGCAGACATTTTACTTTACAAATATTTCCTTTAACTTGCACGTCCAGATATTTATCCAAACATAATTGCTATGGGCTTTCCTGCAGAGAGGCTTGAAGGAGTATACAGGAACAACATTGATGATGTAGTAAGGTAAGGCTTGCTTTTTCTTTTTCCTAAACTTATGCAGCTGGAATATTCTTTTCTTCACTCATTTAAGTTGTGCTGAGGAAAGGATGTGTGTTCTGACACACAGGTTTTTGCTTCTTGTGGATGTTGCCTGATTGGTTTTCCTGGAAAATGTTGGAGACTAAGGAAATGGTCAGGCTGCCGTTCTGGAGTGATCTCCAATGCATGTAATCTGCTGCTTTTTTAGTGTGAAAAATTCACTGCAGTGAGTTGTGTTGGAGTGAAAAGGAGGTTCTTTGCTTTTAGGAAGACATCAGTCCATGGCATTTCAGGATAAATTTGGCCTTACCCTTTCTTCAGTCGTTAATGATGTGCTTCATGAGTTAATTTTGAGTCAAAGTAGTAAATACAGGTGACTTTGTCTAAAGGCTTTTTTACATTGGGTTGTGTTGAGTAATCATGGACAAAGAGAAAAATCAGCTAAAATTCGTTATTGCTGCTAAAAAAACCCTCCAGGTTGTCATTTTTACCACCAAATGAAGTCATTGGCTGTGAATTGCTGGCTGCAGCTGCACAGGGGGTGCAGACTGTTTTGGGAGCATCCTTGTAATTCTTCAGTCATCAACACCCAACCTGGAGAGTGTGGAGTGAGAGGCTGCATTATAAACGAAGTACTTGGTGGAAGCTGCCAAAGTGTGTGTTTGGGATCCTGAGCTGGGGTTTTTTGAAGCCATGTGTTGATGCTCTAGAGATCATTTGAGGTCATGAGCTCGGTAGCTCCAGGACAGACGTGATGTTTGGGGCAGGAGGGTAAGGCAGGAGGGTTCCAGGGTTTGACACTCCCACACAACATCCTTGGCTCTGAACTGGAGGGACGTGGAGTTGGTGGATGGACCACTCAGTGGAGTTGTGGTCAAGGGCTCAGTGTCCTCATGGAGACCGGTGAGGAATGCTGGGCTGATCCTACAGCCTGCACAGCAGGGGCAGAGGGGGGAGATTCTGTCCCTCTGCTCCATTCTGATGGGACCCCACCTGGAATGCTGTGCATAGTTCTGGTGCCCCCAGCACAAGAAGGACATGGAGCAAGTCTGGAGGAGGCCACAAAGTTGCTGAGGGGACTGGAGCACCTCCTGGGGACAGGCTGGGAGAGCTGGGAATGTTCAGCCTGGAGAGGAGAAGGTTGGGGAGACCTCACATCACCTTCCAGGGTCTGAAGGGGCTGTTCATCAGGAACTGGAGTGACAGGACAAGGGGGAATGGGTTCAGATTGACAGAGGGCAGGGTTAGATGGGATATTGGGAAGGAATTCTCCCCTGTGAGGGTGGGGAGGCCCTGGCACAGGTTGCCCAGAGAAGCTGTGGCTGCCCCTGGATCCCTGGAAGTGTCCAAGGCAACCTGGGCTAGTGGAAGGTGTCCCTGCCCATGGCAGGGGATGGAATGAGATGTTCTTTAGGGTCCCTTCCAAATCAAGCCATTCTGGGTTTCTGTAATCATGGGCAGGCAGAATTAGCTCTGCTTGGTTTCGCTGGTGATTGTTTCCAGTCTCTGCTGGAATTGTTACCAGAGGTGTGGAGTTGTGGTCTGTAATCACAGGGCTGCACACAAGAAAAGGTCACTCGAGGAGGTTGTGAACTCCCCACCCCGGGAAGTGTCCAAGGCCAGCTTGGTCAGAGCTTGGAGCAACCTGGGCTAGTGGAAAGGTGTCCCTGCTTATGGCAGGGGGATGGAACTGGATGGTCTTAAGGTCCCTTCCCACCCACAAAACTGAGCCTCTGTACTCAGCTTTCACTGGCAGCAGTCAGAGCCACGTTTTTTTGGTGCTGATGGGGGCTTTGCATCTGCTGAGTGACAGGTCTGGTCCCTGAGGGGCTCCATCTTGGGGAATTGTAGGATAGGGCCAAAGGCTGGATTGAAAATCAATCCTAGAATGGTTTGGGTGGGAAGGGACCTTAAAGCTCATCTCATTGCACCCCCTGCCATGGGCAGGGACACCTCCCACTAGCCCAGGGTGCTCCAAGCCCCGTCCAACCTGGCCTTGGACACTTCCAGGGATGGGGAGTCCAAAAAATCCTCTCTGGGCAACTCATGCCAGGGCCTCACCGCCCTCACAGGGAAGAATTTCCTCCTAATATCCAGCATGGGAATAATCCAAATAAATAACAATAGGCAGCAGCCTTTGAAGGCCCTCTTTTTATTCACAGCATTGATTTCAGTTGCTTCTGGATGAAGGAGAATACATTTTATTGAGTGCATAGGTGTGTGTAAAATAGACTTTTGAAGATGAATGCCTATAGAATGATTAAGCTGTCCATAAACACTCTGATAAAAAGGAGCAGTGATCACCTAAAAGCATCATCAACCAAATTAAGATATGGAGAGATGTAAATTAAGTGGCTGTAGGGAACTGGATGCTGAGGCAGTGATATGTTTGTTGCCTCCTATTTTTAAACAAGAATAAAATGTGATCATGCAGCATTTTTCCATGTTGCATTCCTCATCTGCTCTGGTCCTTTTTTATCGTGGAATTATTTCTCCAAGAGCTTTTCATGCAGAAATTCAACGTTGCTTGAGCTCCGGAGCAATTGGCATCGAGCCAGGATCCACCAGTGGGCTTTTTCTGACTATCCTGACAAATTCCAGGCTAATACTGCGTGAGAAGTACGACCTGGACTGCTGGCAGTGGCACTTGGAGAGGTTTTGGATGGAATTTCATCCTTAGAACGGGAGATGGAATTTTTTTTCTTTGTGGATATCACCGGCAGCAGCGGAGTCAGCTCTCCTCACTCTCCTGAGTGTGTGTTAAACAAGCAGGAACATCTGAAAACAAACCTCCATGTCCACCATCTTCCTCAGGCTCTCCCAAGTGTGCCAGGAGCGGGGGAACCAGTGGGAGCTCTGGAATACTTTTTATTCCCGATGAAATCGGAATCTCCCCCCTCGACACGAGGAGCGTTCACATCTGTTCCTGTTCCAACGCCAGGGTTGAACCACGGAGTTCTTCGGGATTCTTGCTGGAATATTATGACTGATAAAACCAGAGCTTGTTTTCGCTCGAGCTTTCCAGGATTTTTTAGCAGCCAGTGTTTCTTTTCGATTCGAACAGCATGTTCTGTCATGGCTAATTAAATTCCTCCTGGCTGATGTGCAGATACACACTGTTGATGATGTTAAGTGTAAACATTTGTGTGTTCTTCCTTCTTGCACGTTGCCAGGTGACACATCATATATAATCGCGGCAATTTTGATGAATCACGTTTGCAGTTTGGCTCGCCCGGGCTTGCATGGGAAGTTTGTGTTTTTTGGGGGTTTTGTTTTTGTGTTTGTGTTTTTTGTTTTCTTTTTTTTTTGGTCCAAAGTGAGGTTGGAAATGAAAGGAGTGTGAAAAAGCGATCTCCCTCCTTGCTTCCTCTCAGAACCCACAGTATCGCACTTGGGTGGCAAATAACGGCCCTTTAAAATGGGATTGAAAGGAACGGTTGGGGCTGCAGCTGGAACACGAAAGTTACTTTAAACTGCTCTGAAAAATGTGTTACCTAGATGATAGAATGGGAGGTGTTCACAGATCCCTGGCGTGGTGGGTGCTTTCTGCTTTTCAAAATAACCAGCCCTTCCTCAGCTTCACCCAGCGATCTGCAGGTACTCCAGGGATCAGCAAATCAGTCCACACAGGCAGTGTTTCGGTTGCAGGCCAGATCTTGGCTTTTCTGAGTTGCAATAATCCCTCTATCCGTGTTGCTGGATTGTTTGGATGAGCTCTGCAGGGAGTGCAGAGCTGCACATGCTGGGTGGTGCTTTGAGGATGCTGCAAATTAATTATTGCAATGTATATTAATACAGGATTTTTTTTTTCTTCCCTTCCTGCTTAAGGTTTTTGGATTCAAAGCATAAAAACCATTACAAGATATACAATCTGTAAGTATGCTCTTAGAGATGCATTTTCCCAAAATAATGACTTCTAAAAATAGCTTTTGGAGGGGAGGGTGGGGGGGTGCAAGTGGCTTCTTGTTGCCGTCCCGAAGCGGAGCTGGGGATGTTTTCTGCACATTTCTTAAAACAATTAAGGCTGATTGAGAGCCCTGGTACTTCATTTAGAGGAGCTGAGCGAGGTTAAATGAAATGCTGGGGTGTATTCACGTTACTTGAACGCTTTTAAATGACTTGGCACCCGGCCCATCTGGAGCTTGTACCATGTGATTAAAAAGTGAAAAGTAATTCACAGCAGGCTTTCTGTTCGTGTATTAATGTCCAGTTGCCAAATGAATATTTTCCTGGGAATTTTTTTTTTTGTTTCTCTGGTTTTTTTGGGTTGGTTTTTTTTTTATTATTTTTCTTTTTTTTTCAACCCAACCACATTGGTACCGTGGCTCTCTTTGCTTCCTCACTCCTCTTGTCTGTCCCTGTATTTATGACTTTAAAAAAAAGCTGTTGGGGCGATGGGTGATGGTTTCTCACTTCTCTTAAGTGTAATGTTTTGCCTCTGAAAATTTAGTTATGCAGAAAGCTGTTACTGTTGCTGTTCCTTGATCAAATTTATATGTTAGCTTAGGCTAATTTCATTTGTATAAATGATTTGCTGATGTCAAGCTGCTGTTGAGAAGTAGGTCATGGTTTTCCTACCCCTCAGCTTTTTCCTAGAAATCTTAAGTTGAAGATTGATTCTCTGAAGTGCTACAGCTTTATTTTTTTTATTTTTTTTTTAAATGAATGTGTTTCCAAAGATCTGCAATTAATGGAAAAATCACTGTCGTCTGAAAATCCAGGCAATGCATGACACTGTAATCTGTCAGTCATTAAAAATAAGCATTTAAAAATGAGGATTTAGCTCTGCCTCTGAGTTAGCTGAAGGATTATGCATCAAGCAGCTCTGTTTCCTGATGCTGGGGAGAAGTGACAGCAGAAGCTGAGGAATTGTATTCTGATTTTTGAAGTTGTCTGGGACAGAAAAAAAGGATACAGGCATAAAATACACTCAGTGGCCATCTTTCATACAAGTTCAGGAGCAAAACTGCATTTTTCAGCTTAGAAGCCCTCCAGAATGTTATCCTATGAATAAATGGATACAATTTCTGGCAGGGGGTTGCTGTGTGTAAACCACGCTTGGTCAGAAAGAAGGATTTTTTTTTTTTCTTCATGTAAAAATGGATTTCCCTCTTGCTCACCTTGAAAACAAATAAAGCTTCCTAAAATTGCTCGCCCTCAGATGAAAAAACTTTTGGAGGATAAAACATCCTGTTAAAGTGTGAGGAGTGTTTTTTTCTTCCCAAGATGTGGCTCAGTTGCAAATGAAGATTTAAGTGATTTACTTGGAAAGTGGAGCTTTTAAACCGTGTGGAGATCCCAGATTGTCTCTTGCATCTTTTTGCAGGAGAGGTTTATACACGTGAAATGCCATCAGGTGACTCGTGGCAGTGTTTGCTCAGGAGGTGGGGAAGGAGTTGCATCCATCAGGTGTTGCAGAGAGCTTCGTCTCCTCAGATGAAGCTGTAAATAATCACCTATTGTCTGTGTTTCAAAGGAGGAGGTGGGAGGGAGTTCAGAGGAGCTACGTGATCATAGTCAGAATTATTTCCAACTGTCACGGGGTTTGAGTTCCCTTAAGGTGGCTGTTCCGGGAAGTTTGATTTAAAAGGATTTAGAGATTTTTCTAAAATTAAGTCAGTTATGCCTCATCCTCACATCTTTTTCATTTCCTTACCAGTGTTGGAGCAGTTTCGTTTTTGCTCCTTGTTTGTGTGGCTTCTCTCCTGTGTTCCTTTAACCCTTTGCTGTTTCTTTATTTATATTTTTCCCTTTCATCTCCTCACTCCACGTGCTGCCAGATTGTTACCCCCCCCCTTTTGGAATCCTCTCCATCTTCTCCAGGGTATTTCCTTGCAGTGTCCTGCAGGCAGATGGTGGAAGGAAGGATTTGATGTGCATGTTTGTTCTTCTGTGGAAGCCCAAAGTCCTTTGGCAGGTCGTGATTGATCAGGAACGTGCCTGGCAGCACTTTGGTGCTTTAAACTCCCTTTAATCCTAGGGAGGGTTATAAGACCTGTGCCAACCCACTCCTCAGCCCCAAAATGCAAAGAAATATTCAGGTTTCATCTGGAGACCTGACTATTACAGGTGTTTTAAAAAAAAAAAACAAAATGCTTTTAAAGTGTTAAGCCCCTCCAGCACTCCCCAAAGCGTGTGTTGGTGGGATCTGTGCTGCAAATCCACAGGATTTGGAGTCAGCTGTGCCTGGAACCCCGCATTTGGTTGTGTTCAGCTCCCAAAAGAGGGCACAGAGAGGGCCATGAGTGTGTTCTGTGCTCGGTTTCTATCCTTGATATCAGCAAAACTATTTCTTCTCCCTCGTGGCATTTGACTTGAGACTCTCTCAAACTTCAAATTGTGAAGGCTTCCCATGGGTGAATTATTTCTTGGGGGGTGTGTTTTGAAGACTTTCATCTCTTCCTACCCATTTGATCTGGGTGTTTCTTTAAGAGGAGGCAGGAAACCCTCTTGGATAAGATGCTTTGTGTTAACTGCTTTGCTTCCTAAGCAGGCTCAGCTCCCAGAGTGCAGGTGCTGAGTGGTGACTCCATCCTGGGTGAACATCCTGCATCCAACCTTTCCTCTCGAAGGCTCGAGTGCAGATGATGTTTCTGGGAGTCCCATCTGCCACCTTCACCTGTGTCAGGTCACTTCTGACCCAGGGAACGTGTCGGCAGTGTGGTGGGAGCTGGAGAAGCTGCCAGACTTTTCCCTACATGAGGGTAGAGTCGGGAAGGCTCTGCAATCCTGAGAAAGGGGAGCACTGAGAGCTTGTGCAAGCCCAGCAGAGTTGTGAGTGTCGTGGACAAAGTTCAGAGCAGCTCTGGAGGCTCCACTTACAGTCACAAGTAGGAGCCCAAAAGTTTGCGTGTCTGAAAGTGTCAGGTCAGCTCCATGTGGCTCCAAAGGCTGCAGTCATAACAGCTGGGGAGGAGAGATGAGTCCTGAAACTGGGGTGGGAATTGGAGTCCTGTGAAGAGCAGAGGTTGCAATCAGAGCAGAAGATCTACGTGTGCTTCATCTGCCGAAATGACTCCCGGCCGTTGTGTTTCAACCTGGGGTCCTATTGTTTCGTAGAATCATGGGATGGTTTCGGTTGGAAGTGGCCTTGAATCTCCCCTCATTCCAACCCCCTGCCATGGGCAGGGACACCTTCCCTAGCCCAGGTTGCTCCAAGCCCCATCCAAGCTGGCCTTGGCAGGATTCGAGGCAGGATTGTTCTTGTTTTCCTTTCTGAGCTGCACTCCTATCATTTGGCCTCAGAGAGCAGCTCCAAGGAACACTGCAAGGGCATCCACTCTTGCCTTCTTTCCCTTTACCCCAACATCTCATCTCAACTGGCTGACTGGCATTTAAAGTTCACTTAAATTCAAGAACCAATGCCAAGTGTGATTTCTGTGGGAATATCTGGTGGGGCTTTCAGTTGTCTCTGGGGGTCCTGAAATGTCCTCGTGATCCCCACCACTCCTCTCTTGCTGCAGAGGCATCTTGACGTGTGTTTTGAGTTCAGAATCAATTGGATGAAGGTCACAGCTGCCTGCTCTCTTCATGTGTTTGGGAGCATAAAGCTGCCTGGAGTGGCAGGAGCTGTTAATAGCACAGGTTAAAAAGTAATTATATATTGCATTACTTGCGTGAATTGAGTCACGTCAATTAAACGTACCGATGGACTGCAGTTAGCAGAGGGTAAGTATTTGCCTTTCAGTAAAACAACTGCTATTTTAGTGAGCAGTTTTACAGATCTGCAGTTTTTCTGTGTGGAACCTCCAGCTGTACTTTCGAAATCCTAAAGGTGAAAACGCTGGGATTTTCCCAGCCGCGCGTTCCGAGGCGGGACGGATGTCGGGAGCGCCTCAGAGACATCAACAACTCTTGTCTGTTCTTCTTTTTTTTTTTCAGATGTGCTGAAAGACATTATGACACCGCCAAATTTAACTGCAGAGGTACGTTTGTCCTGTTTAATATCTGTCCTCTTTAAGCTGCAGTGAAGGAAGGGCTGAAGGAGGAGCCGATGAACAGTCACGTAGGAGATTTGGGCGCAGGGAATGATGTCAGATTGCTTTGAGTCACTGGAAAAACTTGCTGTGTTCTTGGTGCTTTCAAAAAAAAAAAAAAATGGGCCTGACAGTTAAAGATCAGGACCTAATTAGAAATGTGCTGTTGCAAAAATCTTTGCAGAGTGGGTTATAAAGAAGTTTCAGTTCAGCCTGCAAACTTACTGTACAATTTACACGTGCAGCTTTGGAGGAGTCTGGTTCTTAGGAACAATAGAAATGGAGAGCACTTCAGCCACTGTCAGTGTTCATATAAAGCAGCTTTTTGAAGCTCTGGCATAACCTTCAGATGCTTAAAAAAAAAAAAAAAAAAATTAATTCCCATTCACCTCTTAGAGATGAGCTGGGTTTTAGACACTTTGCAGAGCTACTAAAACCAGCAGGGAAACTTTCAGGAGGGCCTTTTGACCAGGTCTTTTTGGTGAGTGGATACTGATGTTGCTGTTGTGTCATCTTGACTCCCCAGGTAACGAATAAATATGGATTTCCCTCCTTTCTTTGGGCACAGGAACATCTCTGTGCACAGTAGTAGAGCTGCCTGTGTAGATGAGAAGTTCTTGTGTCTACACAGTTGTAGGAGATGACCAAATTTTGGCAGCACGGGCTAATCCTACATCATTGCAAGAGCTCAACTTCTTCTTTTCTTTTCTTTTTAAACGTTTTTAATTAATATTATTTTAAACCATCCTTCTAGTTATAAAAGAGAGGTTTAGAACATGACCAAAATATAATTGGCTGCTCTGATGGCTGAATATAGAAGGACTGAGATTGTCGTGTCGAAGCCATCATCACTTCTGATTTGCTCTCACCACGTTGAATGACATGTCCTGAAACCTCACTCCATATATATAAAAGCCAGGAAAAAAGAAAAAAAAAAGAAAAGTATTTTGAGATGTGCTTGAGCAGTACTTTGGGTGAGTGAGGAGAGAAAAGGCGTAAATGAGAAGGACGTGGTTCTAATCTGGCCAGAACATATGTCTGCTCTAATTTCTGCTTTTTGATAGGGAGGTGGCAGATCCCTTCGCTGTCAATCCCAGCCCAAAATGCTGTTTGTGACAGCACCTTTCACAGCTCCTCTGCACATGTAGCTTTTTTTTCTTTCTTTCTTTTCATCCCTGAATTAGTTAACCTTAGATAACCAGATTGGTGACTCAGGACTTCCCTTAGCAGAGGAACAACAGCTCTACTTTGAAATCCCCTGAAGTGAATTAATTGCAGAGGGAACTTCTTACTTTTACACTTAGCATGAAACACCAGAGTAGTTCATTATTCACCTTGGATGCTCTTACATCAAATTAAACCTTGAAAAGCTCTTCATCATCTTTGGGAATTTGCTTTCTGCCCAGGGTTTTTGCAGTTCCCAAAGTACTTCTATGCCTGAAATTACCTTCTGCTTTGCCACAGACTTCCCTTTTTATTACTTTTTTTTCCCATTCCTTTACGTGCTATGGGATTTTTCTTGTGATGTCTGGGAGCTTGGAGAGGATAATCAGGCTCCAGTGTTAGGAATCAAAATCCATGGAGGACCCTGCACCTTCTCAAGGATCCAGCTCGAGGCTGTGAAGTTTAATGTTTCCTTCCTCTTAATCCCCCCACCCCAACATCACAGGGCACCCATTTCATCCTCAGCTCGTTGCATCTTTGAAGAAATTGCCACAAGCTTTGCCTTTGATCCCAGACCTTGGAGAGCACCTTCAGCACGCTGGGACTGTTTGGGATTTTTCAGGCTGTTCTTTCAGGACTGTTTTACTCCCCTTTCCATGGGAACCTTGCTGGCTGTAGTTACTCAGAGTTGGATGGACACGTTTGCAGCTTCTTTTCTTAGGGATTTCGAAGTAAATCCCATCTTTTGTTTCCATCTGCAAAAGGGCATCTCTGAGTTCACGTAAAACAATCCTTTGGGGAGTCTTTGGATCTTCCACCTGGAAGAATTTATTAACATGTGTTCCTGATGGTGAACCTTTGTTGCTTCTTTAGCAAAGATTCTTCACTTCATTGGGCTTCCCTGTTTGGTCTTCTGGGAGAAGTGAATAAACTGTCCTTGTAGATCCTTCCAAAAGGCTTCAGCCATTCAGCAGTTCCAGAACTTCATCCCTCCCATGTGCTCTTCCAAGTCCTTGGGGATTCATCAAAAGGAGCCTTGTGTGTGTGTGTGACCAGAGAGTAGGGCTTACGAAACGACCGCAGACCCTTGCCAAAAAAAAAATGGAATGTGTTCCTTTTGAGCCCAGAAAAGGAAATGGTGTTCCTAGCTGAGAATTTCTGCAGTGAACCAGAGTTGTGTTGATAAGATCCCGAGGCGGATGGAGAAGTGGGGTGGCACTTCATCAAGTGCCTTCTCCTGGTGGAACTAAAACATCCCTTGGGATCCTGTTGCTCAGCCTGGCGTTGTCTGATGTGTGATCCGAGGTGCTCGAGGTCCGGGTGCTTCTCTCTGCTTATTTTTTTGCTCCCTTGAGTTTCCTTTCGTTTCCTGCGTGAAGTTCTGTTTCCATCTCTAGGTGGAAAAAGGTGTGTGTGGTGCATGAATACACCCATATAAAAAAGGAGGACTGCAAACCCCCTGAGTGTTTTATATGTGATTTTTCTTTTGATTACCCTATTTTTAAAATATGGAAATGGCAGGTTTTTGTTTCAAAGCACCTTTGAGAGTTTGCTCCCAATGCAGACCCAACCTGTGCTCAGTAATTTTTCAGCAAAATTCCTGTTGTCTGGCCCTGTTCTCCCTCAGCAGGTAGTTTAATTATTGCTGGAGTCATGGCTTTCCACAAGGCTATTCTTGGTGCCAGCACGCTCTGAAATTCTAGAAGGTTCCCCTTGCAGAGCCTGTGCCGCTCATTTCAACAGAGGCGTGAAATAATTGCTTCGTGGAGCAGGATTCTTGTGGATTACTGGAGAAATTTCTGCAGTGCTTATAATACACTGAATAATATTAGAATAAAAAATACCTAGATGTAAAATGGGGGGGGGGAGTTACTTAACAAGTTAATTTTGACATGTTTGTCACCGAGTTGCTCTGTCAGAGCTTGCTGCGTTTCCCTTGGACATCCTGACCAATTCCTCCTTCTCCTTGCAGTTGCACAGTACCCTTTTGAAGACCATAACCCACCACAGCTGGAGCTCATCAAACCTTTCTGTGAAGACCTTGACCAGTGGCTGAGTGAAGATGACAATCATGTGGCAGCAATCCACTGTAAAGCTGGAAAGGGACGAACTGGTGTAATGATTTGTGCGTATTTGTTGCATCGAGGCAAGTTTTTAAAGGCTCAAGAAGCCCTAGATTTCTATGGGGAAGTAAGGACCAGAGATAAGAAGGTGAGATGCTCCCGATATTCCTTCTGTTCCTCTCTCTGTAACTTGCTGCTTTTCCTCCTTGAGGTCATTTTGATGCTCAAACCCTTAAAGAAATACTTGCCATCAGTTGTTGTGATGTCTGGTTTGATTTCAGCTTCAGTGTTATCAGAGCAGTGCAGTTATAAATGGAAAAGCTTTCCTAAGCAGCAGTAGCAATTAGTCACAACACTAAAACAGCCTGGTTTTTCCATCTCCTGTTCAGGAAGACCTGGACAGTCTATTTTAAATAGCTTTTCCAGCAGAGTTCTGCTGGGTGTTACATCAGGTGGGCAGTCCGTGAGGGAACTTTCTCGTTCAGCATTTTCAGCCCAAATAAGAGGATTATTCCAGCTTGTTTTGCCTGAATGGGTGAGCTGTTCATCTCCTCAGGTTCTCCTAACTTCTGTGGTGGTGTTCAGAGATGGGCAGGCATTACAGTTGAATATCCCTACTGGAAGAATGCACTGGAATGTTGTTGGATGCCCCTTTTCAATAGAAGGGTTAGTGAAGAGCCTTTCTGGCATTGTTATGCCTCATTAACGGGAATTCAACCTTCCTTCTTTGAAATCTTCTCCAAAGATAATAAGGTGTGAATTGCAAGGTCACTTGAACAAGCTTCCCTGCTCATCTTTTCACCATTTCCTTGAGTATGTTGGTCGAGCATCCCAAAGGGATCATCCCAGCGGGATCATCCCAGCAGGACAGCTTTTCAGTCTCCTCAAGTGCAGAGCTCTCTCTGTTCCTGTGATGTTTGCACAAAGTATTCATTTCACAGTGTGAAGGCCCCTGAAAAGCAGAGCTTCGTGTCTGAAGGCTCTTGAGGGCAGAAGTGGCACATGAGGAATTCCAGGGATTTGGCAGTTAATTCACTGGAAGGAGCAAGTAGCTCCTTGGTTTGCTCCCTTGGCAGGATGGAGCTGTTATTCCACGGACTGCTGAGTTGGTTGTGGTGTGACACTGGAGCAGAGGCACTGCCAAGGTCTCCCATCAGAACTCTGAGGCTTCTGGTGAGAGTTCATGACTAGGGGAGGAGTGGCTTGAGTAAACACAGGAGATTCCTCCTGCTGATTAAGGTTATCTCAAGAGCTGCCCCAAAACAGCCCTAAAACCACAAAGCTGAAGAAATGCAGGGTAAAAAAGTGTGTTGTTGCCTCAGTTTCCCTCTTGGAAAAAGGTGGCATTTCTGCATGTCAGTGTGGTGGGGATAAGGGCAGTTGGGTGTTCATCAGCACCCCAGTGGTACCTCGGGCATCTTGGAGATAAGGGAACCTTAGTCAAGAGGAATAGTGAGAGGCTTGTTTAGCTTTACTCTAAATATTGTCTGTAACCAGCAACTTTGTTTTGGTTTCGATGTCTCTACTGGAAGAGTTGATTTTTTTTTATTTGATTTTTTTTCCCCTTCCCAGCTCCACTTGAGCATGGTTATCTTGATGTGGCCAGTGGGCAGCATTTGACTCACATAATCCTTCAAGTAGTGTTTATAAACAGGTATTCCAGTGCAGGTTCTGGGAGCCTTTTCCTCCCTGGTGGCCCATATTTCAGTGTTATATGTCAAGTGCTGCCCTCTGATTTGGTATTTCACCACACCTTTATAGAACTGACTTCCTGAATTCAAAGCAGATGAGGCATCAGAAGAGCTGTTTGGATCTAGGGATGAGCAAATTCCTCTTCTCTTTCTTTTTGCTTTATTTTTCTGGACCGATGAAGGAAAACCGGCTTTAATCAGGCACCACATTTGCCTGGTTCAAAGCAAGAACAAGGTGCCCACTTTGCACGTCACAGCTGAGAACAGCCCAGCTAAAAACGCTGTTGCCATTAAATGCTCATGGCAAAGTGATTCCTGGAGGGTTCAGTCGGTGCTGGCAGGAAGTGGGAGTCTGATTGCAAGGGGAAGTGTGACTAATTGGTCGAGGGAACAACCTGGAGTGCTTCTGGAACAGCCTTTTCCCAAGTGCCTGCTGGGAGAAGCAGCTTCAGGGAGGCCTTTGCAGCGTCAAGTGAGAGCTGTTGTGGGTGAGGTTGAGAGCTGGGATGTCCTGGGGGAAATGAGAGGTTGCAAAACTCAGTCTGCAAAAAGGCCGGGACCAAAACCTGTTGTGGGGTTTGGTTTTTGTTGCCTGGATAAGCTGCCTCTTTTGACTTCCTTAACTCTTTGTAGCGGGGGGGAACTTTGTCAGAAGAAGGGAATGATGGAGATTAGAAAGTGTTCACTGCGTGGGTGCTGCTTCTGCCTTGAAGGGTTTTATGGTGAGGATTGGGCTTGGAAGGAAGCAGAGTGTGGACAGTGCACAGGTATCAGCTGGGAAGAACTGTTTAAGGGCTGGAGATTATCAAGTCAGGGGCATTCTTTGACCATTATATGAGGGAAGGCTGAGAGAACTGGGATTGTTCAGCCTGGAAAAGAGGAGGCTGAGGGGTGACCTAATTGTGGCCTTCCAGGACCTGAAGGGAGCCTGCAAGAAACTTGGAGAGAGTCTTATTGCAAGGCCTTGGAGTGCCAGGACAAGGGGGAATGGCTTCCCACTGCCAGAGGGCAGGGTTAGATGGGATATTGGGAAGGAATCCTTCCCTGTGAGGGTGGGCAGGCCCTGGCACAGGTTGCCCAGAGAAGCTGTGGCTGCCCCTGGATCCCTGGAAGTGTCCAAGGCCAGGTTGGACAGGGCTTGGAGCCACCTGGTCTAGTGGAAGGTGTCCCTGCCTGTGGCAGGGGGTAGAACAGGATGATTTTAAGGTCCCTTCCAGCCCAAACCACGCTGTGATTCTGTGGTGGTGGTATAACTGAACAGGAAATACAAAGCCATTATTTTGTGCGAGGAAGTCTCAGAATGACTCTCTGAGCAGGGCAGGGATCCCAGGGCCGATGGCAGAGCTCAGCAGTTGTGATTTCTGTTCGTTGGCTGTGCTCAGGTGACAACCTCTGCTAAACCTCGTGCCCCAAGCCTGGTGTGAGTCTGCAGCTCTGCTCTCACAGTAGGGCATCTTATTGAAGTGAATGTGGGAATATTACTTCCAGAAATGTTTGTTCTTCGTGATAGTGCCCGTGCTGCGTTGAGAGGAGAACCAGGAGCAGCACCTGACGGTTTTTGTGCTGTCTGCACTGCTCCCTGGTGCCCTGGGAATCTCTGCTACAAGATTTAGGGAACCTTGTCTAACATCTGTTTAAAAAATGATGGTGGTGATAGGTGGGAAAGAGCAGCTTCTCCAGGAGAACATACTTGAACTACTTCCCTGTCCTTATTCTCCTGGAGTAAAAGTGAGCAGGGGTTGATTGTACCTCGTGGAATATCCCAAGATATTCCAGATCCCAGGAAAGCAAAGCTTGAAAGCTCCCTTAAGGAGTGGGTGTGATAACTGCTGAGGACATCTGAGCCAAAAACCACGGGCAGCGTAGGAGCCTTAGGAAGGTCACTGTACAAGTGCTGCAGGGAAAGGTCTTTTGTGTAATTTAGAAGCAGCTGAAGTGATAAGGAGACATAATTATCAACATTTTTTTTCATAATGGCAGGAAGTGACTTATTTTCATGGGTGCAGAATAGAGATTGGCTCAATTCAAAGTGCTCTGGCCACTCTAAGCTTCTGGCTGCTGTGAGGTGAAGCAGGTGGAACTTAAAAGTTTACAGAAATACTGGGGGGTAGGTCTTGTGCCCAAAATGCTCACAGACTCACATACAAATCTTTGCCTTGTTTTTGTTTATTGCAATCCCACAACTGGTTTGAATCAGAAAACTTACTTATTGTAATGCTGTTGTATGTGATGCAGCTTATTGTGAATGTGAGGCATTTTCTGGGAAATGAAATAATTTTTCATCTTCCTCACTTTGGCTTGAAAATATTGGTTGTAAGAGCTTTAAAACTGTTCCCTTACTCGAAGCTTTAAGCTGATTTAAAATCAGGAACGGAAACATTTGTAGGTTATATGTTCTCAAAGCAAATACTTACTTTAGAGTTGTAACAACTTTGGGCTTTGGGGCTTACTGTAATGAAACTTCCCAGCTTTTGGGGGGGAAACATTTCAGAGGGATGTTAGAAAGCAACATTTGTCTTGAGTAGGGTGATATTAGTAAACATCAGAATCCTTTGACTTAAACTGCTGTCAAAATGGAATTCCTCTAGTGGTGCTAAAAAATGAAGAGTATGTTCAAGGCACCCTCCTGCTCAACACCTCACACTCCCCACCCCAAAAAAAGCAGGAGCATGAAACCATCTTGGACGTGATCCTCAGGGTGTCTGTGGTGTTTGGTTTTAAGATACGAGAAAAATCTGCATTCTTTGCCTCATGGAGGTGGATTTGCCACTGGAGGTGGATGTTTGGAGAGCTCAGAATCATGGGATGGTTTGGGTTGGAAGGGACCTTAGAGCTCGTGTCCTTCTACCCCCTGCCATGGGCAGAGACACTTTCCATTAGCCCAGGTTGCTCCAAGCCCCGTCCAACCTGGCCTTGGACACTTCCAGGGATGGGGCAAGAATTTCTTCCCAATATCCAGTCTGATCCCACTCTGTTGTCAGTGTGAAGCCATTCCCCCTTGTCCTGTCACTTCAGGCCCTTGTCAATAGTCTCTCCCCATCTTTCCTCTCATCTCCCTTCAGGTCCTGGAAGGCCACAATTAGGTGACCTCAGAGCCTTCTCCTGTCCAGTCTGAACAATCCCAGTTCTCTCGGCCTTTCCTTGGAGCAGAAGGGCTCCATCCCCTAGGATGTACTAAAGTTACTGGAAAACCAGTGCCCTGCTTGATGCTGGAGGGTGCTTGCTGATGAATTCCCTGTCCCTTGGTGGTTCATTTGCCCTCAGGTGCATCTGGGGTGATCTGCCAGCGATGCCGATGAACGGTCCCGGTGGTTTCTGACGCTTGTTTTCCCTCTGTTTAGGGAGTGACAATTCCCAGTCAGAGACGCTACGTGTACTACTATAGCTACCTGTTAAAGAATCACCTGGATTACAGACCAGTGGCTCTGCTGTTTCACAAGATGATGTTTGAAACAATTCCCATGTTCAGCAGCGGAACTTGCAGTAAGTACCCGGCCCCCGGTGGGGGAACACCGGCCTTGAACGTGGTTGTGGCACCAAGAGCTGCCACACCTCGATGGACAAGGTCATGTTTACACACCTCACCTTCCCAGATCTGCTGGGGTTGGTGTGGTCTGTCCGCTGGGATCCTCCCAGGTGTGGGAACTCGAGGTCTGGATTGTTTTACTGCAGGTTTGAAGCTGAGCAGTGTTTAATGGTCTGAACATCAGTTCACAGTAAGGTTGGAGATAGACCTCCAAGACCATGCAGAGCCATCACCACCTTGTTGACCCATCACCACCTTATTAACCAGCCCAGAGCACTGAGTGCCACGTCCCTTGAGCACTCCCAGGGATGGTGACCCCACCATCCCATATATCTCTATTTCAATATTTGCTCCTTAACTTTTATAAAAAGCCTCTTTTTTTTTTTCTTTCTTTATTTTTTTTTTAATTTTTTTTTTATTTTTTAAACGCAGCAACTCTTGGGAAACATGAATCGCTGCAAAACATTTGCTTAATGGCGTGTTGGCTTCAGTTGCAGCAACATCATTCTTCCCATGATGTTTTTAAAAAAAAAAAATAAATGAATCAGTTCAACTGGGTAAATATCTAATTAACTCTGGAATAAACTTTTCTTGATGTGGAGGCTTCTAAAGGCTGGGATACACCTGTGAATGATTAATCTGATCTGCTGGTACGCCGTGTTAGGAAGGAACAGCAGATTTCTTGAAGCTTTGTAATATAAATACAAAACTCTCTGCTGTCCTGTGGGCTGCGTGACAGGGCAGGGACCGCCTAGTGCTGCGTGTTCATTTTTTTTTTTTTTCTTTTTGGTGGTGGAAAAAATCTTTCTAATGGTTTTGCTATGGGGAATTACAGCAATGTGTAATTAATTCCAGCGCCTCCCGTGGCTTTGATTAAAACGGGCCCCGTTAATGTTGTTGTGAGGCACCACCTGAGCACGTAACGCGCATCAGAAACAATCGAGCGACTTGTCAGGCTGGGCTGAGGAGGGGGAGGAGGAGGAAGGGAGGAGCCTCTGCCAAAAAAACCTCTGCCTCTAGGGGAGAGGTGTGGAGGTTCCAGATTTCTGCAATTACCACTTATTTAATGTTTTGGATAAGCTGTGCTGTACTTGCCAAGTGAAGCTGCGGGCCCAAATCGCTCGTGTGAGCGTTCACTTGGGTGTCCACGGCAGGCCCTTGGTGGGCGGTTTTCATGGGACAAACAACAGGTTTGCCAAGCACCTGAGGAGACAGATGAACTGTCAACTTCAACATCTTTCTGTGTTGCGAGATTTTAGGTTTCTCTGGAGTTTTCAGTGATCTTTCAGAACGTGAAAGCCGTGGGCTGGGTTGTTTCTTTAGTTGCGTTATCGACTGCGAGGGGCGGAATTTTACGTTGAACTTCCTGGTTCTCTGACTTCCTGGTTATCCTTCTGCTGTTCTGAAGTCACTGACCAAGAAGGGTTGTGCCTCTCAGGCAAGGTGAAAGGGTGACAGGGTTTCACAGCTCTGAGGATTTGAGGGAGATAAGGGGAGAGACCTGGGGCTGTTCAAGCCTGGAGAAGAGAATGTTGTGTGGAGACCTCACAGCACCTTCCAGGATCTGCAGGGGCTACAGGGAAGCCAGAGGAAGACTCTTATAAGGAACTGTGGTGGTGGTAGGACAAGGGGGAATTGCTTGACACCGGCAGAGGGGAAATTTAGGTTGGGTATATGGATGAAATTGTTCCCTGTGAGGGTGGGCAGGCCCTGGCACAGGTTACCCAGAGAAGCTGTGGCTGCCCCATCCCTGGAAGTGTCCAAGGCCAAGCTGGACGGGGCTTGGAGCAACCTGGGCTAGAGGAAGGTGTCCCTGCCCATGGCAGGGGGTGGCACTGGATGAGCTTTAATGTCCCTTCCAGCCCAAACCATTCTGTGACTCTGAGTCTGTCACAGTTTCATAGCTGGGATAGTGTGGATGTGCTCCACAGGGATTCCCACAGCTCTGCAGGGGTGTCTGGCAGTTTCCAAAGAAACTCTGCTTGGACTGCACCAGAAGCCTCTCCTAATGTCACTGTTGATTGAATTTGGAAGTTATGCTGTGGCACTGCTTTGGTGATGGTGATATATCCAGGCCCAGCTTGGTGCTGGTTGGTTTTGTGTATTAGTGTTCAATTTTATCCTTGGTTTTGTTTGTGTAAGAGCAGAAATCAGTTTGTGCTGACATGACCACCCACTCTACAATTGGAAGAAGAGATGAGAGAGAACAAAACCCCTCAGTCAGATCCATATGATACAGAGAGGAGGAGCAACACACAAGGAACATCAAGTAGCTGTCACTTCATGTAGTTACTTCTTACTATATAGTAAACAACAACTTTCTAGGAGCTCTGCTTGCCTGAAAGTATTGCCATGAAGGACAGAAATCTGTTGTTTGCAGTAGCCTTTAGGAATGTTTAATGGCCCGTGGTGCTTAACACTCTAAAAGATATTTACTTTACTTTGAAAGTATCACGATTCTGCTGCTAATATTGTGCTTTCTGACACAATTCTGAGGCATTTCTTACCAACTGACACTCTGTTTTGCCACGCAGATCCTCAGTTTGTGGTGTACCAGCTCAAGGTAAAGATTTTCACCTCCCCTTCAGGACCCTCGAGACGTGAAGACAAGTACATGTACTTTGAATTCCCTCAACCTCTACCAGTGTGCGGTGATATCAAAGTGGAATTCTTCCACAAACAGAACAAGATGTTGAAAAAGGTTGGTTTCCTTGTTTTGTTTTGGGTTTTTTTTCTGGAAAATGGTGTTGAGCCTGCTGCAGGGGCTGGGACTCTGGTTGTTCTTCAGGGCTGTGCAATCACAGTGTTTCATTCTTTGATGTCCGGTTTTCCCAAGGAGCGGATCCCACCACAAAGTGAACGCTGGGTTTTTTGGAGAGTTGGTGAGATTGAGTACAGAGGTTGGATAAAAATGATCCTGGATGTGTGTTGCAGTCGTTTGGGTAGTAGTGAGTAATCTAATTGAGGAAGAAACATTCTCAGCCTAAAAATAGACTTGCATACTGAGCAAGTTAACTCCAGCTGTTTTCTTCACTAAATTTTCCTAAGGTTTTGAGCAGGCACAGAAGATCCTGTCTGTGCTGTTGGCTGATTCCAACCCATCTGTCAAATGCAGTTGAATCTGTGAGATAATTAAGTTCCTACGCACTTGGTAAAAGTATCTGCAGTCTCTTCAACCACCTCTCTGTTCCCAGCTGCAGTGCCTCGACTTTAGAGGTTTAGAAATTCACTCAACACTGAGGATTTTATCAGCTGTGGAAAGAAATTCATCTAGAACTTATTTTGAAACCAGGTTCTTAAGGCTGAATGGCTCATCTCTGAGGTTCATCACTCCTGGGGCTTGTGGAACGGGTTTGCATCTAGCAAAGTGAAAGCTGAGGATGAGGATGTTGATTAAGGGCTGCCTTTGTGTTTGCTGCTTCAGATTCCTCATCAGTTGTTACTCACGGTTTAATGGAGGTTCTAAAACTTGAGAGCACCCAGTGAGTGTGTTCTGTGTACAGGCAGGGCCTAAAAATGAGAAATGCTGGAGTTGGGAGATAAAACATAGGTGATAAGTCTCTTAAAACTGAGCATGCAGGTTGTACCTGCTAGCTGTGTGTAAATACACGTGCACACCGGGCTGGGGGCTTGTTCAGGTACCAGGTGTTGTCAATGAGTTTCATCTACATGCTGATGTCTGCAGAAGTGTTTAAACTGTTTCTTAGTGGGACTGCCTTGTGTCTGATGAGATGTTCTGGTTGGTCAGTGCAGCACAGTGTCTGTAAAACAGAGCATTTTGAAAGCAGAAATTCTGCTCTCAGGTCAGCATTAAGGTTTATTGGCATTTCAAACAGTAAATCTTTTGAGAGCAGGAGCACCCAGACCAGTGCTGTGGGCTAGACACGAGGGAGGCAGGGAGGAGATGATACAAAACCCAAACATCTGAGGCAAGGCCCTGGTTTATCTGCTCTCTGTCCTATCTGGAGTGTGGATTTGCTGTTCCTTTACCATCTCCAGTAGCACTTGGAGTTTCTGAGGAAGTGGTTGATGGTTTGGTTTTGTTGTTTTTTGGGGGTTTTTTGTGTATTCTTATCAAGCACCAGAACTCTTTGGGTTCTGTGGATTACAGGTAGTGCAGAGATGCTCCTTTTCTCAGTGTTTTTGGCCTGTTAGGGCCAAGAAGTGGTGAAAGCTCTACTTTTCACACCTGCAGGCTTTTCTGAGATAGAAACCCTTCACCAGACAGTAAAGAAACCACCCTGCCAATCAAATACCTGTTGAATTGAGTGTCTGATTGCCTCAGCTTTCAGTACCAATGCAGGCTGGAAGGAAGTAGGTTTGAGCTGTTGCCCAGTTCTGGTGAGATCACCTCTCTCAGCTCTGCTGGAAACACAGACAGGAGCAGATCCCTCCACGTGGTCCCTTTGACAGCTTGTTCCATAAAAAAGGTGGGAACAGGGCGAAGGTGAATATTTGTGACAGAAAAACCTACCTTGGCTCCGAGTTGGCACATTTCTCTGTCCAGGTGTTGCACATCTCTGCCTGCTCCTCTTCTGGATCAACTGACTTGGCAGCTTTTACTCAAAACCCCAAAAGTGAGGGGGATTTCCAGTGGGGAGACCTGTGTTCCAAACATCACCTCCATGCAGGGATCCCCTGATTCATGAGGGATTCATCCCCTGTATAATCAGGAGCAACAGGATCTTCCCTTCCAGAGATTCTGGTCTAGTCACCAGCTTTATGAAAGGTGGAATTACAACTCTGTTGCCTGTCTCTGGTTCTTGTCCTTCCAAGGTTTTCTGTTAGCAGATTTATAGGTAGCTGTGCAAGTCTTGAAAGACATCACATATTTACCAGTCTGCATTTTTAACTTTAATCTAATAAAAAAATTATAATAAGATCAATTAAAAGTGTAATTCCTGATCAGGCTGGAGAGAAGCAAAACTTCTGTGTCCTCTTGCTGGGTCTGGGTTGGTGTTTGACAACACTGACCTCAGCTGAAGGTGCCCCAGATTCCCTCAGCATTGCTTGCTTCCAAATTCCTTAATCCTTTGAAGAGCAGTAGCATTACCTGCAGAGCTCTCCAGTAGGAAGGGTCCTCCTCCTCACGTTTGATCAAGCTCTTTTTGGGTAAATTATTATGCACAAACCAAATCAAAGTGCAACAACCAAGGGACTTTAAGCACCTCGTGTTGCAGACCCAGTGTGACCCTTAAAACAGCCACATGTCCTGCCTTTTAATGACAGAAGTTAATGTTGGTGGCTGTTGAGAGCTGACCTCAGCCAAAGGATTGTTGGTAAGGGGGTGCCTGCTTTGGAAAAGTTTCCCAGCTCTTCCACAGTCTGTGCCACCTGGCATCAGTTAGGAAGTCCAGAGCTTTTGGTCTTTTCTTGTCTAATCAAGTTGTTTACTTTACCCTCAGCCCATTTCTTCAGTGTGATGGAGCTGCTTCCTTTCAAGAATGAAATGCATGCCCACATGAGAACAAAATGGCTTGAGGCTCGAAGTACAGTTATTATGGATGAATTTCTGATGGATACAAGTTAGCAATCTAAGGGATTATTTTTTTTTTTATTTTGGAGCGTGGCTTTTTGTTGTTCTGCCTTGTAGCTTGACTGTTCTTCCATCTCAGACTGCTGCCAGAGTCTCTCTAGGTTTGCTTCCACATATCTGTGCAGAGCCTTTTTTCTTCCAGTTATCGATGCTGACATGATAATTTTTAAGTATTTTGGAATACGCTCAGATTGCTCGGTTCAACGAGAGCCTGTTCAAAAATAATGCAGAAGATCTCCTCATCTTCCTGCCTCCAGAGCCTGGGGGTGAAGGAGACCTTTCTCAGGAGTCCTCCCAGTACGGATGAGAGGGAGCTGTGGCTGTGGGTTTAATTTGTAAGAGTCGGTGGTGTTTGAGTCCCAGGCTCCAGCGTGGGCAGGGCTGACAGCGCTGTTAGAGCGGTTGCATTTCATCTCCCCGGTCTGCAGATGAGAAGTTCGGCTGCACAGCTCAAGTTTGGGCAGTCGCTGTTTGGCAAACGCTGAAGAGTGAACTCTGAAAATGTCAGAAGACTTTGAACTGTTGATCTGAAAACGGTACAAGAAGTTCCCTCGGCCATGACTGGGGGAAGGCTGAGGCCAGCGTGGAACAGGCTGAAACAGGATCTCCTTGTCTTGGACAGCATCTCCAAACCCCTCCGTTTGCTGCAGAGTGATTGGAAGGGCCTGTAGATCTCTCTGCAGAGTTAAAACTCTCAGGAGGAGAGAGGAACTCCTGACTGCTGGCTTAAATAAATGGGCTTGGATTTGGATCTCAGCCTGCAGTTAGAGGCAGGTACCAGCTCGAGAGGGAGGAATGTTTTTCTGTCAGTGAGAACTGAGGAGCTGCACGAGGTAGGAGTAGTCCTGTGTGTCAGAACAGGGGGATTGAATCAGCTGCTTTTTTTTTTTTTTTGTAGATTTTATGGTACAGAAGAAGTACAGCTGTGATTTTTTTTTTAAGACAGATGTCTGTGATGTAACTGGAAGTGAAGCAAAACACATTGAGAAACAGTCTCTAATACTCCTTTTCAGAAACCTATTCATTAAACTGTCTTATGTGAGCACTTGGTCTTGGTATTTTGATTTGCTATATAAAGCCCAAATTCAGTTCATGCCTTGATTTTTAAAATTCCTATCTTTGGCCCATATTACATCATCTTTCTCCGTTGTCTTGCATGAAATATCTTGGAATCTGATGCTTTAGCTGAATCCTCACTTTGAATAACAAGGTTTATTCTTCAGTGCAAACAGTGACACTGTTATCACCCATAGGAGCTAATTCCAAAAATCCTAACCAAGTCTTCCCTCCATTTGAGTGGCCATGCCATGTTCCAGGACCCATGAACTCACTTTATTGAGCTAATTAAGTTACTGTAGTGGGAAAGAAAGGAAAATAACTCAATGCTTTACAAAGCTGGAGGGAGATAAAAGGAAAAATGACCAGCTCAGCTGAGTTGCATTGTTTAGTTTGAGTCCCTGAAGACCTCTGGAAATTTATCCCAAGGAAAACAGATTAAAAGCTGTCTAGCAAGAAGTTTGTCAACTGTCTTGTCCTCTCCAGCCTCTGTCAGTGGAGCTGAGTCCCTGCAGTTGCTTGTTCAGGCAGGCCCTCCAATGCCGAGTAAATCCTTCCTGGTTCTGCCCCACGTGCTGGAGTTGAAGGTGAGGCACGACAAGCCCGTGCCTTCTGCTGGCATTGCTTCACATCCAGTGGCCTGGTTTTCTCTTGGCACTGCTTTCTCCCACTGGTTAAAGCCGTTTTTCCCCCCATGTGCTGCACGCCGGGGGTGACACGGGTGGCGCTGAGGACCCGCGCCGGTGGCAAAAGCGTTCCCAAAAAAGGGGCTTCCAAAACAGCTGTAATTTTACAGCAGGTTCATTTGGCAGATCAGCCTGATTCCCAAAGGTGCTGGAGAGGCTTGTGGTGTAGTGGGTAACTTCTTAACTTCCAGAAGTCTTTCTGCCTGAATTATTTGACTTCTGTCTCTGCCACTGCCCGTGGTTACAGGTTGGGAGTCTCTGAGGTGCTCACAGAAATGCACGCAGGCTGGAAGGCTTTTTGTGGGCTTTACCTAAAACACTGCAAGTGGCTCTGCTGGCCTTTGGTAGGGAAGGCAGGCAGGTAGAATTTGTTTGATCAGACGCTTCTGAATTCCCAGGATATGTGTACTTGTTTGTATTAATTGCTGAGGAAGATGAACATGAGGGAAGGTTCTGGAACGGACCAGCAGATGTAACAGGGGATGCAGAAATACTGACCATGGTGGGGAGAGAGGTCATTTGCATTTGGATCTTTTGCATGAAAACTCAAATCAGAGTCAAATGGAAGATTTCATTTGTGAAGAGCAAGTAAATCCAGCTCAGTTTCAGAAGGAGAGACAAGGACCAACCTGTCAATGATCTTGGAAATGTCAACTCTGAACTGGCAGAAGATGGAGAGCTGAACCAAGGGTATTCATTCAGAGCATCCTGTGGAGCTGCTGAGGTGAAGCTCCTGGGCATATCACCCTCAGAGCTTGCTGTGACCACTATCAGCTGGTTCTCCAGCCTTTAGAATCCCTGAGACACCGATGTTTTACCTCAGAGCTTTCTGTTAGGGGAGTAGATTGTTCTGTGTTATCAATATTTAACTCACCTGAGCTGGCTGGCTCAGGTTTGTCTGTTGGGTTTGGCAATTGCCTGGCGAGGCGTGAAGCAAACAAAATCTGTTTATGCCTTGGGATTGCAAGTTTAAGACTTACTTAATTTCTTGTCATCTGCTTTTGTTGTAGGTGTGATAGTTGTAAACTCCAGCTTTCGATAAGGAGCAACTTCTGAAAGCTTGAGTGGTTAAAAACGAGCTTGATTAATGTAGAGTTTTCTGTGTTGAGCAGGAGATTTGGTGACAATGCCTTTGCATGCAATGTAACCAGTGATGTACTGTTGTCCAAACAAGTTTTGTCTGTTGTTACCTATTTGTTTCTGACCAGATGATGATGATGATGATATAGTCTAACAAATGTGCCACTATAGTGAATACTAAAGCAAGCTTGTTTTTTTGTGTTCTTCCTCCCCCAGGACAAAATGTTTCACTTTTGGGTAAATACATTCTTCATAGGACTGGATGAAAATTCAGACAAAGTAGAAAATGGAAGTCTAGTTGCAGATCAGGAACTTGATGGTATTTTCAGTACAGAGCGCTCAGATAATGATAAGGAATATTTAATCCTTACGTTAACAAAAAACGATCTAGACAAAGCAAATAAAGACAAAGCCAACAGATATTTCTCTCCAAACTTCAAGGTCAGTATATACGTTCTGTGTGAACAAAGCTGAAAACCTGCATGAGTTGCCCTTTTGGTTTGTCTGTCTCGCCTCGTGGAGGGACCGTGTGAATCTGCTGCGTAGAGATCGAGTCCCTGTGCTGGTGTTGCCACCACCACTTAGCAGCTGAGTTCTTTGCTTTGGAGGTTTATCTGCTTTTTTTGGGAAGCTGAGAGATGTTGAGAACTGGGGATTAAAGCCTTCAGGTTGTTTCAGGTATTTCTCAAAGCCATCAGAGACGAGTAGTAGGAGAGCCAGTGAGAGCCAGGTGGCATCTCCCCTGTAGCAGCTGCGTTGCACGAGCTCTGAGCTTGGCACACTTAATGCCTGACTTCATTTGTCTGTGGTGGTTCCAGACTCTTTTTGGTGGTACCCAGTGACAGGATGAGGAGCAAGGTCCATAAACTAAAACACAAGAGGTTCCACCTCAACACGAGGGGAGAATTCATTGTGTTGAAGGGTGGCAGAGCACTGGAACAGCTGCCCAGGGGGATCGTGGAGTCTCCCCCTCTGGAGACATTCCAAACCCACCTGGACATGTTCCTGTGCCACCTGCTCCCCTGGGTGATCTCCAGAGGTCCCTTCCAACCCCAGCTGTTCTGTGAGTCTGGGGAATGCCTTAACCTGGCAGTTAAGCTTTGAGGAACACGAAAATCCATTGCCAGCAGCATTTGAAACATTTTGTAAGGCATTTTGTAAGAACTTGAGCATTTTCTGCCTGGCTCATAAAATATCAGCCAGACCCCAGCAGTGCTGGTTTGGAAGGTAATGGGTCAGAGCTGCTCGTTGGAACGTTGGCGTGGGAAAAGTCTGATCCAAGCAACTCACCCATCAGAGCGGGGTTTATTCATTCCTGTGCGGTCTCCCCGCAATTCCAGAGCTCTGGAAGGTAGGAGGGTTGAAAAGCTTGGTCCTGCTGCTACAACTCATGCAGCACCAGTGAGTGCTGCAGGCAGGCCCAGCTCCTGCTCTGGGCTGGAAAACCTGTCCCTGAAGAGAGAGAGGAACACTCGTGTGATTCAGTGTTGCTGTTAAAACATTGCTTTGTTACCTGTGCTCTCTCCAAGTCCAGGTTTCCTTTTTTTAAATGTTGTTTTTTCCTTCCCCAGGTGAAGCTATTTTTCACAAAAACAGTAGAAGAGCCATCAAACCCAGAGGCTAGCAGTTCAACTTCTGTAACACCAGATGTTAGTGACAATGAACCTGATCATTATAGATACTCTGACACCACTGACTCTGATCCAGAGAATGAACCTTTTGATGAAGATCAGCATACGCAGATTACAAAAGTCTGAATATTTTTTTTATCGGAGATAAAAGAAAAAAAAAACATACATAAAAAAAAAAATAAACCACCTACCATGAAGAGAGATAAACTTGAATAAACTGAAAAGGAAAAAGAAAAAAAAAAAAAGGACCTTTCTAAATGGCAAAAGGACATAGTGTCAGATTACCAGTTATAGGAACAATTCTTTCCTGACCAATCTTGTTTTGCCCTATAAATCTACAGGGTTTGACACTTGTCCAGTCGGGGGGAAAAAAAAAAAAAAGGAAGGTTACCTAGCTCTTATATGTATATACCTTTTTGTGTCAAAAGGACATTAAAACTTCAATTAGGAACTATAAACATGGCACTTTCCCATTTTATTCCAGTTTTATAAAAGTGGAGACAGACCTAATGTGTATGCGTAGGAATTCTTCCTTTTTGTGTTCTGTCACCAACCGAAGTCTCAAAACCGAAAAACAAACAAAAAAAAAACCCACCAACCAACGACGAAACCAATTCACAGGTTCACACATCCTGGCCCCTTTTTTTTGCACTTGGTGTGGCAACGGGGAAGTCTGCAGTTGGCTAAGAGATGTTTTCTGGAAGGTTTTTCCTCCATTCTGATGCGTGTCTTTTGGCTGGGGGATGGAAAGGAATGCTCGGGAAGGAGCGTGGCCTCTGTACCATGTCCGGCTGTTCCATTGCCCTGATCCATCCGGGACAACAGACGAGGAGTCGCCGCTGTCGCTGCTTTGTCGTTTGTGCATTTTTAAATTTCTTTTTATTTTTTTCTTTCTTTTTTTTCTCTGTTTTTTTTTTCTTTGTTTTTTCCTCAGTGTAATGGTGCTAGAAAAGGCAGCTAGAGGGGAGTGATTCTGTACCTGGGAGGGTGTTTGGGGCGGGGGGACAGGAGTGAACCTTCCCGACACCCGCGCCACCGAAGGGAGATGAGAAATTCTTGGGGTCACACAAAAATAAAATAAAATTTAACAAAAAAAAATTTGTTAAAAAAAAAAAAAAGGAAACACACAGCAACAATGACTTAACCATACAAATGTGGAGGCTATCAACGAAAATAGGAGCTTGAAAACAAATGGTTACAAAATTTATCGGGTTGTTTTGTTGTTTTTGTTGGTTTTGGGTTGGTTTTTTTTCCTGAATTGTAATGGCTGCTCCATCTCCTGTGTAATCAAGGCCAGTGCTAAAAGTCAGATGCTCTTAGTGCAGACATCAGTCAACATCTTACATTTATATTAGTAGTTTTTCAATCATATTCCTGCTGTGAATACTTCATGTGCTGCCTTGCAAGCTTGTTTTTTCTTTTTTTTTCCTTTTTTTTTTTTTTTCCTTCTCCTCCTCATGAATATAAAAATATTTTGTAATGGTGCACAGGAAATGTCATTGGAGATTCTCCAGGTTAGTGTGTTTTGTTTTGTAGGTTTCTGATGCATTTATTCAATCAAACCTCTGTCAGCCGTTCCACCCCTTTGACCTTACACATTCTAATACAATGAGTTTTGCAGTTTTGCACACTTTTTAAAAAAAAAAAAAAAGAAAAAAAAAGAAAAAAAAGAAATAAGAAGTCAGTAACTGTTAGGGAATTTTACTTGAATGCTCAGTACCTACAATGTTTGAAAAACAGACCTTACACCCGATAGAGAGGAAACCGGTGTTGCAGTAAATTCTCAGCACTGCAAATGAAGATTAAAAAGCAGAACTTGTCCCAAATAAATTGCTTGCTATCAAAAAAAAAAAAAAAAAAAACACCAAACCCACAAACCACCCAACAAATTAGTTTTCTACACTAACTGACTGTGTTGTGTTACTTGTTTGTAGGGATAGAGCCAAGGGTAGGGCTTGAGGTTCCCTTTTGGTGTGTAAATTGTCATGCCCAGACTGCAGATGACTTCAGAGTACAACTGCTGTTGCATCCGAAGGTGGAGCAGCTGCCCAAATTGTCCCTTCTAAAGTACATTGTGAAGAGCTGACCCCAAATGGATGCTTTTTTTAGGATATAACACACACACACACACACATGCCCCCCATTGACTAACTGGTGCTGACAGTGAAGTTCACGAGCTGTGTTCTCACCTGGAATTACGTATGGAATCTGTACAACAGCATTAATGGTTGCAATTAGAACGAGACGAGGCAGGACTTCCAGTAATTACTATTGGTAAAGGAAGGTATAAAGGGCTTTTCTCTTTTTTTTTTTTTTTTTTTCTTGTCTGGTATCTGTCGGTCAGTTTTTTTGCCCATCAGATTCGTGGTTCTAACTTCTAACAAAGCTGGTCAATGCTTCCTGACTTTAAGAGGTTGAATTAGACTTTATTAGCTTGAATGGATCAAGATTGCTGGTTCCAGCACTCGTTATTCCCAGTGTGAATGACAAGCAGGAGGTGGTTCCCTTGGGACACGAATATTGAACTCTTTACCCTTCCGATCACGTTTCACCTTGTCCGGTTTATAACAGTTGAAAGTTGTGTTGGCTTAATAATAAACAAAAAAAACTGTCGATGCTTTAAAAAGTATTTGGATGTTGGCACTGCTGCGTGTCCCGCTTCGGATAACAAAGGTGGGATCGGTGTGGTTCCAGCCTGGAACGCTGAGGGATCTCGGGAATCATGGCGCGATGGATGGGCTTTTGCACTGTTATTTTTCCTTTGGAATGTGAAGGTTGGAATGAGGGTTTTGATTTTTTGTTTTGTTTTGTTTTCCTTTTTTTTTGTTTTCCTTTTTTTTTCCTTTTTTTTTTTTTTTTTAATGTTTCGATGTCTTTGAGAAGCCTTGCTTACATTTTATGGTGTAGTCATTGGAAATGGAAAAATGGCATTATATATATATATATTATATATATAAATATATATTATACATACTCTCCTATACTTTATTTCAGTTACCACCCCCATAGAAGTTGACAAGAATTACTATGACTGAAAGGTTTTTTGAGTCCTTATTAAAACTTTATTTATGACAGTATTCATAATTAGCTTGAGCTGCATTCTGTAGGTAATCTTTCCCTTGAGTTTCTGGACTTGTACGCTTCGACCTTTTGGGCTGTGCAACAGCTCACGTGTCTGAAACTACTTGAAGGCATCACCTTTGGTAAGAGCTTACTGTTAAGGCCCCGAAAGCATCCCCTGCTCATTTGGCAGCCCCAACTCCAAACTTTTGTCACAGCTGCTGAAGGGGCAGCTGTAGAATTCAGATTTAAAACCCCCCCGCCCCCGTGGCACACGTCCTAAACCAAGGTGGAGTTTACACTCAGCATCATTCCAAAAAAAAAACACCACCCCCCCCCAAAAAAAAAAAAACCAACAAAAACCCCCTTTGTAACGATCAAAAAAAAAAACCAAACCAAAACGGGATGCTGGTGTGCGAGTTCCACGTTTAGTCCTAGCAAATGTGTGCAATACGTTAACGATGCCTGTGGTTGCCACGAAGTGCCTCGTTTACCTTGGGAATAAAAAAAAAAATGCTGTTAGGAAGTGTGGTGCATGCAGATGGTGGGGTGGGACTGTGCACTAAAAGGGGCTCTCCGACTGCAGCGTTTGGCAGAGCTGCCTCTCTCTCTCTCTCTCTGCCCGTTCCGATTTCCAGTCTCGTTTTTTTTCATATAGCATATATATATATAGATACTAAAAGAAAAACGAAAAAGAAAAAAAAAAAATCAGTCTGTTAAGCAGCCTTACTCTGATTCAGCCTCTTCAAATACTATTGTGCTGTGCAACAGTGGCTCTGTGTGTAACTGAGAATACACAAAAAAAAAAAAAAACCAAGTATGACATGTACAGGATAATGCCTCATACAAATCAGATGTCCGTTTGTTATTGTGTTTAACAACCCTTTATCTCTTAGTGTTAAAAAACTCCACTTAAAACTGATTAAAGTCTCATTCTTGTCACTGCGTGGGTGTTTTATTGAAGTGCTCTGAGGGTGGGGAACAGGCAGCTGGAATGTTGTGTGCCGGTGGGAGCCGAGGGTGCTCCTTGTGCCTCCAGGGATTTGAAGGGAACTGCAGCTCAAAACCCTTCCTTTTGTGTTCTGAGGCTTTAACGAAGAGCAGGCAGATTGGGGTGCAGGGATATCAAACCCTTCCAGTGCCTAAAGGGAGCTGACAAAAACCATGGAGAGAGATTTCCAAGGGGCCTGGAGTGACAGGACAAGGGGCAACGGCTTCCCGCTGCCAGAGGGCAGGGTCAGATGGGATATTGGGAAGAAATCCTTCCCTGTGAGGGTGGGAAAGCCCTGGCACAGGTTGCCCAGAGAAGCTGTGGCTGCCCTTGGATCCCTGGAAGTGTTCAAAGAGAGATGAGTTTTTCCCTGTGGAATCACAGGGTCGTTAAGGTTGGAAAAGCCCTTTGAGCTCCTCGAGTCCGTGCTCAGCAAACGAATCGAGTGTGTAATTTGGGGGTTCTTCTGGTTGCTGTTTTCCAACTAGACTTTAAACTGGCACTTAAATCATAGTGTTGGTGTTGCCCTGTTGTGTGGGGTTACCCCCAGAGCCTCTAGGAATGTGAGACCCGTGGCGAGGAACCGGGGAGTTCTTCTGCACCCACGGGCGACTTTGGGTGACTCTGGCTATTCCTCCTGCCTTCCCACTGGTGTTAAAGCCAACCCTGTATCCCACTTGGCTGTGCAGCTCCTAAAAAACACACAGATTTGAGTGGAAGTTTGGTGCTGTGGCCGGTTCTGCTCTTTGGTGGTTTTGAGAAATGGCAGTTTTGGTGCTGGGGGGGTGAGGAAGGTGGAGGGTTTGGCAGGTGAGTGGCACAGGTGACACCATCTTATTTAAGCAGGTCCCTCTGGCATCTGCAGCTCGCTTTATTCAGGTCCCTTTTTAGGCAGCCGAGGAGGTTGGTTAATAATTAATTGCAATCTTTTTTTTTTTTAAAAAAAAAAAAAAAAAAGCTGCAGCCAGAGTTCCAATTTCCACTCCTCCGAGCAGGAGTTATGTTGGTAGCAGACTTTTAAACCTCTCCTGGATATGAACTGCTTGCTACGACCTCTTTGGCTTCTTCTCCACCATATTCTTTGGCATCTTCTCCAACCCCATTTTTCCTCATCTGTCCTTGGTCATTCTGTTCCTTTTTTTTTGCCTTACAATCCTGTGCTGGGCAGATGAGAAAATCCATTTATTTTGAACTGATGGTCGTCATAGAATAAAACCTCGCACTTGGGGGTTTTTTTGCCTTTTACTGCCTGTGCTTTGAGACTTTTTCTTGTTGGGCTTTTTTTATATATATATATAGTGTTCCTTTATTTTTCCTTGTGTTTCTTCTCATTTTCTGTTTTCCTTCCACACCTTCAAACTTTTTAGCCACTGCTCTCTCCATTGCAAAATAGGACAGATAATTATTTTCTGCCTGCTTCTTATTTCTTTCTTTTTTTTTTTTTTCTATACCGAGCTTTAGTCTGAAAGAGAAAAGCTTTTGGGTTGCTTTTTTTTTTTTTTTTTTTTTTTTTTTAAATAATAGCTCTGAAAACATCAGGGATGTGCAACTTCAGCAGATGTGTTTGCCTTGGTGAGCTGCTGATGTGCTGGGGGAGTTTTATCCAGCCTAATGGGAACTGATGAGCACACTGGCTTGACTTGTGATGAGCAACCTGAATAAAAACAACAACAAAAAATAAAAATAAAACCAAAAAACTTGTTAATTAACTGCTGGGCTACGGGTTTCCAGCTGCAAATGTTTCTCTCTGGGCTGTGCTAGTGTAGAAAAATAGCTTAGCGAGGTGTATTTTTACTTTTTGAGGGCTCGTGGGCTTGGTAACTTCGCCGTCCCATCGCTAAGATGATGTGAAAAAGGTGGCACTTTGCATCCTTTGTTCGTGGAGGAGTTTTTAAGCTGTTAAAAGGGGATATTTTAGAGGCTGAAGCTCATCCTTTAAAGTGCCCTTTGCGGCACTCAGGCTGCTCAAGGCTCGACTTTTCTTTTTTGGCCTTCGGTGAAGCGGTTTGTGGTGGTGGTGGTGATGTCATGCGGGGTTCGGAAGATGAGGAGGCTGAAAGCAGCTGGGAAATGCCGGATTGAGGAATTTTAGGGGGACACACAGAGAGATCGGGGCTGCCCCGTCCTCCAGAAGGTTTGGGGTTTTTTTTGCTGCAGAAGAAAACGGGAAGGATCCTGTAATGGAAACCTGGGCACGAATGAAGCATCCGAAGTGGAAATTAATGAGGTTCGAGGCTGAGGCGGCAAAGCCTTTTAACGCAGAGCAGGGTTTGGTAACGGGAGAGAGAGAGAAACCTCGTGGGTGGAGGCGTGGAACTTGTGAGAAGAGGGGTGATGGCACATGTTTAGAGACGGATTTGCTGAGGTTTTGCAGGGAGGGGAGAAGAACAGCTGATGAGAGGTGGCTGGGAGGCATCTGGAGGGCTGAGTTTAGGGCGGCAGATGCGCTCCAGAGGTTGGCTTGGGGGGATCCTTGGCTTTGAGAGTGTTTGAAAGTATGGAAACGGGAGGGCTGGGAGCTGCGGGCCGGAGTCAGGGCTGCAAGCACCTTAGGAAAACGTCGGGATTTGCGTTGGAGGCTGGTGAGGGGCTCGTGGAAACGTCACCCAGCAGGGAAAGTGGACTGATAACATCCACTCCCCGGCAAAAAGGGGAGTTATTTCACCTTCCCTGAGCATCAGCGCTTGGGAAGGACGCGGCTTTTTCACGGCTCTTCCTGAAATCTGGATGGACAGTGAAGTATACACGGTGGGTTTTTTTGAGAATCTCAGGGTTCAGCGTTGCTCAGATCTGACTTAACAGGTGGGCTGCTGGTGCAAAGCAACCTGCAGCTGAGGGCTGAGGATCTGATGGCTTCTGGGATGAACTGCAGCCCTGCTGGGAGGGGAAAGAGCTGGAAGCAGCTGGGAACCACTGAACTGAGAAATACGGGCTAATAATAAAAAGCAAAATGGGGAGGGGCTTCTGCCAGGCTGGGGTTATTTTTACCCCAGGTTGCCCGACCTCTTGGCTCTCAGTTTAGCTGTTGTGCTGAAGGGAAGGAAGAGCTTCGTACAAGAGCTCCCAGCTCGTGTATTTGTGCCTTGCTTTAGGAACCTGGAAGCCTCTGGGATGAATTCCTCACCTCTTCCCATGGAGCACGGAGGGGGGGGTGGGGCAACTGGTGCTGTACAGGTTGCTTTCCTTGAGGGAAAAGGATTTCTTGACATGCTTTGAGCTTCCTCTCACCGTTTGACTTCTGATGGCACCTCAGGGTGAAGCCCAAAAACCCTTTTCTGGTTGGATCTGTGCTGCAGCTCTCCAGGGAATTGCCCTGGATTTCCCTGAGGGTGGAAGTAAAAAAGGAAGATGCTGCAAGGAACACGCTTTGCCTCCTTCATCTCCACAGCTCCAGGGGAGTAAGAACAGACCTGCCCAACTCTTATGCTCACGTAGGATAAAACTCTGCCTGTTTGATAAAAAACCTGAGCTTTGGCAAAATATCTCTTGGCCAATATCTGGAAGGTCCCAGCTCGTGACCAGGAGCTTAGCTGGGGTTGCTTGCTCAAGCTGTGTGCTCAGCAGAGATTTTCCCTCTCCCTTCATCCTCATCCCTCTTCTTCCCTGTCCTCGGAGCCAAAAAAACTCTGGAGCGGGACATTTTGATTACTTTGGTTGGGAGCAGTGCAACAGCAGGAACTCCAGGCTCCTCTGGGAAGGCAGGACTTGTTTTGTAAGGATCTGACACATTTCACAACACCAGCAGACAGATGGGTGAACACAATCTTGTGCACGTGCACCCCCTGGGGTGGATATTCCCTTGGGTCTTGCCAGAGGAGGTGGGAAGAGGTGGCATGAGGAGGTGGATGTGCCCTGGAGTCACTTCCACTGGGCTATTGATGCTCTCAGGCACAGGGTGTGACCCTTGGGGATGGTCCTGGGCAGGGCTAAGGCCTGGACTCCTTGTGGGTCCCTTCCAACTCAGCATATCCCCTGATTCTGTGAAGAGGGAGTTAAGCACCGTGGCTGGGAAAGGAAATCAGTTTGGGACCCATTAAGCACTGGGGAGTGATCTGTCCCCATCACGCTGCTTGGCTTGCGTGTGCTGGGCTGGAGCAGACTCATCTCAAGCCGTGCATTCATCGCCTTCAGCAGAGCTGGTGAAGTGCTGCCCACTTCCCACATGGAGCACTTCCTTAATGAAGAATCAAGAGAGCCCCCCGGGGGACCAGATGCAACTTGGTGATGGAAAGAGTTGCACAACAGGGTGTTTGATTAATGCCTTCTGACTTGCCCAAAAGTTGAGGTCCTTCAGACAGAGCAAGCTTGGCCTTGACTGCAGGGAGAGTGGGAAGGCAAGAGGAGAGGGACAGGCGAGCTGAGGTGTCTGGACGAGGAGGTGGAAGGGAGATAAAGGCATAACAATATCTGAAGGGAGATATCTTTCTCAGGAGAGAAGAACTGAATTGGCCATTACAACCTACTTGTTTTTGGGGGTTGGGGGGGTTGGTTTTGTGGGGTTTTTTAGGTTTTTTTTTGCTGTAAAGCCTTAAAATATAAGAAGAGCAGTTTTGAGTGCACATCTGCGTAACTGTGCGGCCGTTTGGGTTTGGGGCTCGTGGAAATGGGTGTCCTGCCTCTGCCTGTGGCTGGAGGGAACTGTTCAGGGATGAGTAAGAACATACAAGACCAGCCCGTAACCAAAACCAAGTTGGTGGCCGGGGACTTCCTGAGCCTGAGCCAGCTTGTTTTGTTGGGCGGCCTTCGATGCTCTCACCTTCAAAGCTCTGCTCCCATTTCCCCTCAAACTGAGGTACAAACTCTTTTGCATCCACCGAGTCTCCAGACAAGGGTCTTGGGAGCTTTGGAGTCCATCACTCCTGGAAGAGCCAGCAGGAGGCCCAGCCCTTCCTCCTCTGCCCCCCTCCCCGTGCCTTTTTGCAGACCTTTTGGCAAAGACACCCCCCGGGCTGAAACTTCTTCCAGTCAGGACTTCGCACAATTCTTCCACCAGAAGGACTCCTCCCAAGCTTTGTGCTGGGGCAGAAAGCATCTCGGAGGAGCCCGTTTGCAGGGTGGCTGTGCCCTCGCCCTCCCGGTGCAGCTGTGCCCACCGGGCCTGTGCGGACTTTGCATTCCCCAGGAGGCCCCAGTTTTGCGTCATCCTCCTCCTCTTTGGCGCTCGGGGGGATGGTAGAGGTGATGGTTTGGCGGTGGGACAGGCAAGGGTGGTTTTCCCGGGGGTTTTGAGGTGGCAGAGGCCGCCGCAGGTGCGTGCCCAGCAATGAGGCATTTCTGCTAAAACGCTTTTTCTGTCTGGCCCGGGCATTGAATTCAAAATCACAAGATCAAAGTCAGCACTTTCTATCTCAAGCATCTCGAGCACGTGTTTCCTTTTTTTCTCTCTTTCTTCTTTTTTTTTTTTTTTTTGTAATTGAAGCCCATTAAGGAGTTTAATTGGAGAGACGGTTGCTCTTGAATAATAAGCGTTTTGAATTAATGAGCTGTGCTTAGCAGTGCTTGTGCCTAACAATGCTTTTTCATCTCATGCGAGAGTTGGTTCTCACCTGTCCTCTTCCTCTTTGCTGCATTTGGGAGACGAGCCAGGCTTTTTATTGCCTTTGCGGGTGCTGTCACCCTCACTCTGTCACACTGTGCAGGCGGCTGGGACAGGGTTAATCCCCCCCCATGCACGGCTGTCTCCCCAGCACTCGCTTAAACAAAGAAATAAACGCTCCGTTCTCACCTTTCAGAGGACTCAATCCAAGCCCCGGGGGGATTTTCCAGCCCCTGTGTCCGTACAGGTGCCCTGCACTCCCGGAGTGCAGCAGCATCATCACCCGGTGGGACAGCCTCGGGGCGCTTCGCTCTCCCCGGGGCTGCAGCTTCAGTTTTTTGCCCCGTTCGCTGCCGAAAGTTGACTTTTTTATCTTATCTGTGGTCTTCCACCACGAGCTGATGTGGTCCCCGCTCTGATTTGTGCGCCGGCCCCGCTGAGCTCTGCTCGGGTTGCAGCTGTGGCCTCACAAAGTCTGTTTTCCTTTAGCCTTCGCTGCAGAAATAAAATAAAAGCAGAAATAAATAAAAGCAGAGCCACTTGGTGCCACGTCCGCCAGAGCTGCTGCTCTTGCTCCCCTGACGTGGGCTGCTGTGGCAGGAGCCTCTGCCAGAGCTTCAGGAATAACCTCACCCTCATAAGCCCCACGGGTGGAAAGAGCAGCTCAGCTGGGGGAGATCCCCGATGCTGGTGCCTTGTGCTCAACTCTTGGTCTTGAGCTGGGTGTAACCAAGACTAAAACATGATTTTTTTCCCCCTCCAGGTAGCTCTGGAAAGCTCTAGGCAGGTAACAATCCCTCCTGCCCTCCTCTCCCTGTGACAGGCTGGTGATGACTCCTCTGCTTGCACAGCAAATCTCCTGTTCAAAGGGACGTTTCCCCATGAAAAACCGTTGCCAAGTCAGTGATTTTTTAATTATTATTATTATTATGATTATTTTCCCAACAGAAAGTATAAAAACCATCCCGGGCTGGAAAGATTTCCCACCTGTTCAATTTACCAGCAGTGAGCTTCCAGGCTGTGCTGTAAAATCTGCCCAAAAATCTGTTTAATAGAATAGGACTTTTTTTTTTTCTCCCTCCAGTAAATGGAGCGAGAGGGCATTTTCACCTCCAAAAAAGAGAGAGGGCTGCTAATACAGATTTTATTCCAAATTCTGTTGAGATGAGGAGGGACCAGGCAGAGCAGCGTGTCCGTGGTCTCCCCCAGCTGTCAAGAAAGCTTTTGCATTTTTCAAAGACGTGTTAATTGTGCTGTTGGTTTGTGATGCTCTGTCCGACTAAGTGGTTTAGTTTCAGATGCAAATCGTGTCGTTGGGACTCAGGTTTTCTGACCCGTTCCCGGTAAAGTTTCCAAGCACCCAATTCCCGCCTCAAGGCGATCAGGGGTTTCAGTATTAGCTGAAATTTGGGATTCGCCCTTCCTCTCGCTCACGGAAAAGAGCCTGGAGGCTCCCAAAAACTCCAGATGTCTTTGAAAACGAAGCTCCGGGTCTGCCTCGATGTAATCAAAACCCGGGTTGCTAAAGAAATTCAATTAAACTCAGACCACACTCCCAGTGAAATTCAAATTTGGTGATTTGTGACTAATTAGAATAGAATATTTTCAGTTGGAAGGGACCTACAGTGATCAAATTAGATGTTTTAAGCTCCCTGAAAAATGTCTCCTCTCTACAAGCTTTTCTTCAATTGAACATGGTTTCGCAATTCTACATAATCTTATTCACTATTACATAGAGAGTCATTATCATATGTAAGTTTTATTGCCTAGAATGACGTGACATCGTGCATATTTTTTACCAGGAAATCGAAAATGTGGACCTTGGTAAAAATATCGAAGATTGTGCATAGTGATGGCAGGGTAAGACTTGTTCTCTAAGCGGCGCCAGATTTTATTCAGGAGATATTTTCTCTTTAAAACAATAATAATTTAAAAAAATTTAAAACTAAAAAAAAAGCCCTCTGGAGAACAGCAACACTTTCTCATGCAGCACGATGTGGAAACAGGCTCGTCACTTGTGATTTTCTTCTGCACGGGGCGGGGGGGGGGGAAGAGGGATCCCAAACGCTTTCCCGCTTCCCAGGACATGGGAGCAGCTTTGGGATGTCGCTGGTGTCTGTTAGATGTCTTCTGACCAATGCTATTTGTCTGAATTCCCAGGAATGTTGCTTGTTCTTCGGAGCGGAAAAATGTTCTATTTTTGGCTGCGACGACTCTGCGCTTTTTTTTTTTTTTTTTTTTGGGGGAGGAAAAGAAAAACTTTTAAACAAAGCATGGCAAGGATTGGGAGGGGGTGTGTAAGTCTGGATGGTGTGGGATGCGGATGGAGCGAGGCAGAGCTTCAGGCAAGGACACCGGGGAGTGATTAACGCTCCACTTGCAATTTAAGGTGTCCTCCTTAAGCGAGTGATGATGGAGATCTTGGTAGGTTTGGATATGTGGGAAAATGCCTCTCTGACCAGAAAAAAAAAAGATCAGAACAAAGGGGTAAATAAACATGGCTCAGGACTGAAAAAAAAAAAAAAGGGAGATGGGTGGTGGATCCAAACTCAGTGTCATTCAGGAGCTTGAGGTGGCCCTGGGGGAGCAAAGGCACAGCGAGAAGCTGTGGCTGCCCCTGGATCCCTGGAAGTGTCCAAGGCCAGGTTGGACGGGGCTTGGAGCAACCTGGGCTAGTGGAAGGTGTCCCTGCCCGTGAGGGCATAAAGTGTTTTATGGAGGGAGCCTTTTTTTACCAACTTCTTAAGCAAAACCAGCGACTGGAGAATCTCAAACGTGCCACGAATGAGCCCCAAACCGCTCTCCTTCAGAAACTGCCCTGCAAAAGTTCTCTGGTTTGAGAACTCTCTGAAATACTTTGAAGTAGTACTAAAGCAGGAAGTTAATTAGAGCTGCTTTGATATCTTACAGCGTGTTTTAACAGCTGCTCGGGAGGCAGCTCGAGCAGTCAGAGCCGGTGTGGTTTAGTGCATGTTCCTCAGAGCTGTCCCTACCAAAATGCCTCTGCATGTCGCAGCACAGCTGGTTTTTGATTTCCTAAGAGCTCCAACTCGCTTTCACGGGGCCTTGGGAAACTCAAATGGCCAAACCTTACTGACTGTGGCTTTTTAAATCCTTTTTTTAAGCAATAATACTACTACTAATAATAATCCCTTGATGCTGTGGTGTTGCAGCCACAGCCTAAGATTTCCCCTGTTCCTCACTTCTGTTTTCAGTTGTCTTTCTCCCAAGTTCTCCAGCAGGCTAACATTTTCCATGGCTTGTTTGCATTCAAATGACTTCCCGTGATAGTTTAAAATTAAATCATTGCAGTGAAGGAGTTCGAGCTGTCTCTTCTGGGCGAAGGAACCTCCAAATAGCCCCAAAAGCAAAGGTTTTGACCCTGTTGGTCCACCCTCCTGGAGGAGAACCCTCGTGCTTGCTGGCAACCATGAGCTCGAATCTTTTGCTGTGGTGATTCATGGTCGGGTTTGGGCAATGTGCTCTGTCATGGAAAAAATGCAATGATAGAATGGCCTGGGTTGAAAGGACCTTAAAGCTCATCCAGTCCCACCCCTGGGACACTTTCTACTATCCCAGGTTGCTCCAAGAAGGCAAAAAGTGCCGGCTCAGCCCTGGCTTCTCGCTATGACTGATCCTTCTGGGCAGCGTGACAGTCTTTGTGGTGAACATAATGGAGAGGGCTGCACCTTTTCCCAGAACAGCGATTGCTCAGAGGTCCTTTGTTACCCCAGGGTGGGAGTTCACACTTGCAGAGCAGCTCCAGCCCCACTGAAGTTCCAGACCCGCTCAGTCCGAAGCTGCCCACGCTGGGTTGATCCTAGGCAAGGTCAGTGCCTGGGTGTAGAGTAAAAATAAGATTATTTTGGTGGCTGTAGCGAGTACAATAAGTAAAGCTAAGACAAAGAAGTCACCTGCGGGCCACCTCTTTTGGCTTAGTGCATTTGTGCCTAAAACGGGGGGAAACACGCCCGGGGGTCACATAAAAGGGCCGATAGTGATGACTTGCTTAATCCTGGGAGATGGGGGGAGATATCCGGGCTTTTTCCTTGCTCTTTGCTCCTCCTCTTTTTGGCTTTGTGTGAGCTTTTAGGAAAACGTCCGGCCTGGGCCGAGCTGTAAACACGGGGGGCAGGTCCGTGGGGCTCTGCTGGAGTTATCCCGGTGCCCGTGGGGCTCCGCTGGAGTTATCCCGGTGCCCAGCAGCGGGAGGATCTGGCCCTGCAGGGATGCTCAGCACCGAGGTGTGTGTTCCAATCCCCCCCCGGGAGGAGGAGCAGCCTCGGCGCGTCCCTTCTGGAGGTCCCCCGCCTGGATCAGCATCAGTCCCGCTAAGCCTTGGCCCCGGGCCCGCCCGCCTTCTGTGGGGACCGGAGCGACATCTGCTTTGCCCATCGGTGCCTGGCCCGGCCTGGCCCGCAGCCCGCGCCGTCGCTGCCATCCATTAGGGACGATTCCCTTCCCCAGCCTGGAAGCACCAGCCCGAACGGGGCTGTCCCCTCCAGGCATCGGACGGGTGCGGCTGTGCACGGACTCACGGCCCTGTTAGGAGCCCTGGGAACTCACCCTGAAGCTGGGACTGCCTTCCTGCCGCTTTCCCTCTGACCCCCTAAACCCCAGTTCTCTCCCTGCTTGCTCCCCGTTTTGCTCCAGCAGCCCAGAAGCTGCTCGGCAGTGACTTAACTTCCCTGGATCCACCTCTTTGCTGTGTAAAGACCCCTGGAAAAACCGGGATCTCCCTTGCGCGGCTGCTGGATGCGGGCTGTGATTATTCCCGCAGTCATAAATACTCGCACCTCATTCAGGGAAGCCGAGGGGTGGGGTTGGTGTTAATCACCTTTTGGGAACGAAGTGCTCGGGATCCAGCTCTTGGGTCAGAGCGAAGTAACCAAATGGATGGTCAGGCGAGGGCTCGGGGGAGGGATGTGGTATCTCTCTCTGCTGCCCAAGGGCTACTCTTGGAACAAGAGGCTTCTTTTCGCGGTGAAAATTGATAATCTTCTTGCAAGATTCATCAGAGCCTGCTGTGGGTGACTCTGGATGGGCTCCAGCCAACACACTCCAGGGTATTGGGGGGGCAAGGTGGGGGGAAAGGGCAAGAAGATGAAAAACCTTGTAGCTGATCACCTGCTCGAAGTCACCACCGCTGCTTCTGCAAGCTTTGAGTCTGCTGTTTGTTGCCGTGAATTATTGATGCTCGTTGTCGCGCTGTTTGTATTTCGCAGGAATCTTCACTGGTTTGTCCTGCCCTGGGAAACCAACCTTGGTTACAGCTCGTGAAACATGTATTTGTCTTTCTGGAAAGAAAGGGGACTTGTTGAAGTGTAACTGTGGCTGTGGTTTTTGGGGTTTTTTTACATAAGCAATCCCTTGCACATTTAAAAATGTTTGGGTTTTGTTTTTTGGTGGTTTTTTTGGGTTTTTTCACCCAGCGTCCCAGATCTGTGATCCTTTAAGTCTCTAGAAAAGCAGTTGTGTTCAACTGATTTTTCAATTAGCAAGCTGTAAGGTCCTTCGTGCCGATGCTGCAAGCTTCTGCTTTCGAGTGGCATTATTGGGACCAGGTGGGGTGGCTTTCCCGGGATGTCAGACTGCCTAGAAAGGTGCTTGGCCTCCAGGATCCTGCCTCTTGCAAACAGTGCTTGTCACCCAACTGCTGAAAATGGGGAGAGGGAGGGGGGGAAAATCCTCTGGAGTGCCTGCAGGTCATTGTCCTTCCAGGGAAAAAAAAAAAAAAAAGCTTGACTTCCCTTCAGAGTGGAAACCACACTGAGCCTTCAAACTGTTTGCAAGAGATGGAAACAGCAAAGGGGGAGCCACGGGGGCTACTTCAGGACTGGCAAGGAAGTAAAAGGAAATGAGAAGGGATTTGGGGCCACTGGGATTATTAAAACGGAAAAGATCAATACCCCCATCTCCCTGCCCTGTTGCCAGTGACACTGTCAGGGGAGCTGAGCCTGCAGGTGGGCAGAGCTGGTTCGTGCTGGGTGAGGTTAAATGGTTGGGGTTAGACCTTAGAAGATAAAATGCCTTGGGATATTGGGAAGAAATCCTTCCCTGGGAGCGTGGGGAGGCCCTGGCATGGGCTGCCCAGAGAAGCTGTGGTTGCCCCTGGATCTCTGGGAGTGTCCAAGGCCAGGTTGGATGGGGCTTGGAGCAACCTGGGCTAGTGCCTATGGCAGATAGGTGGGACTGGATGGGCTTTAAGGTCCCTTCCAACCCAAACCGTTGGGATACATTGACAGGAAGGCGTTAGAGGTTCTTAAAGTCAGAAAAAATCTCCCTTGGGACCCCATGCAAGTGGGGGAGAGGCAAAACATCATAATGTCTTTCCGTGTCACTACTTGAATGAAAAACTGCCGTGACAATGCCTTTGGCTGTGGGATAAGTGGCTCCTGACAGCTTTGAAGAAGGCTGAGGAGCTCTCCCAAACCCCACTATTGGGATGGTGGCAGCTTCCAGGAGACAGCTCAAATGCAGGTTGACCCAAGCCCTGGCAGCAATGACAGAGGGGGATATTAATCCCACTTGGTGGGCAATCCCAGGAAAACACCTCGTTCAGCCCTTTCTGCTCACGACTGGCAGGTTTTAAACGTTGAGTCTTGTGCAGATGAGATGTTTGGCACCTCTGGAGGTGTTACATCTGTCCTTCAGGCCGGGCTGAACACGAGACATCCAAATGTGTCTGTGGCACGTATTAACAGGCTGAGAACTGGCTGGTGAGCCCGGACACCCCTCTAATTGTAAATAGTCAGAGGGTGTGATTCCCATAGCGAGGGTCTGGCCTGGGTTGATTCTTGGTCACGTGCTACGTTTTTATTTAAACAACAACAACAAAAAAGGCATTAAAATGTCGGTGGTATTTGTGTTACAGTTCTGTGCTGCTCTGGGGGGAGGGAGGAAAGCCTTGCCAGCATCGTTTTGATGTTTTTATGAACTTTCTTCGTGCTGATGAGCTTTTTCCAGTGCTGGCCCTGTGGCAGAAGAGCTGTTTGGTCCCAGTGCTGGGCTTGGCCAGGCTGTGTCCAGCCTTGTGTTGCACAACGGCCGCGGGTCCTCGGTGGCTGCTCGGGCTCCCTGTCCCGAGGTACAACTTGTTTCCATCTCCTCACACCTGTAGTGGTTCTATTTTACCCCCACCTCTGGCAAAGGGTGCCTCTGGAAATAAAAAAATAATAATAATAATAATAAAAAAAGAATTGGTCACGTAAATAAGAGGTTGCAAGCACATAAAATTTAGGTGGTGCCTGGAAAAGGCGGGTAAGGCAGAATTTGGGTAAAAGCTGCTGAAGCTGCCCTGGTTTGTCAGCTGCCACTGCTGTGGAGCTGAATAACAGCCTTGGGAGCAAGCCAACCAGATGCTATTCTTAAAAAAAAAAAAAAAAAAAAAAAAAAAAAAGAAGAAAAGGAAAAGCAGCCCCGGCAGGATCCGACATCTGCTGATGGCTGCAGGAGCAACACGGGCAGGAATGAAGCACAGGCTGCTGCTGTCACAGGTACCACCTTGGCTGCTGAAACCAAGTGTGGCAAACCTTGGTGTCCAGCCACCTCAGAATATCACAGACCATCAGAATGCCTGGAGCTGGAAGGGACCCTCAAGGATCATCGAGTCCATCTCCTGGCTCTGCACAGGCCCATCCCCAAGAGTCACTCCCTGTGCCCCAGAGGATCAGGTAATAGTGCACCCAGGTAATAATAAATCAAACAGCACAACCACCAGCACTTAAATGTGTGGTTTATACTCCATGAAGAGTTTAAAAGTCCTGCTTAAATCTGTTCTCCCTTTGAAAAATCAAATCCTACTCGGGGAGCGGCAGAGCCTGACCTTGCTGAACTGTGATTCCCCACCAGCAACCAAACCACTAATGATGGGACACGTGGTTATTTTTGGATGTGGAGTTCCTGTTAGTTGGTTTGTTGTCAGTTTTTCTTGAGTGAGTTTGGCCATGGTGATCTGTGGGGTGGTTTTCTTTCCAAATTTGATAACGGGGCCCAGATTGAGGCACTCGGAACACTGGTGTGGTTTTGCTGCTTGATTCAACAAGCTGCTGAGATATTTTCTCTCAGAGGGAATCTGGGGCAAAGTAAGGGTTTACCTTTCAAATGTTATTGTGATAGGGGCTGAAAAGTGATGAAGAGCAACAGGCATATAGAAAAATAAGCCCAGAATATTCAGAAAAATTTGTAGTGAGTTATGTACTGGTTGCAGAATGATTTCCTTGCTTGCTAAAACCTGAAGAGACTCAGCCCTCTTTTTTGGTTTCTGGCACTGAGGGTGCAGACTGGACTTGTGCTGCAGGAGGCTGGCAGGTCTAAATCCCACTCAGACTCTTCCAAAAAGAGTTTCCCTTTAGAGGGAAAGCTGATGCCACTTCCCAAAGACAGGCTGTGGTGATGTGGATAGCCCAGAGGAAAGGTGGCAAAGGTGGGATATGTTCATATGAAGAATTTGAGGCATGGGATTCATTTGGGAAGTGCTGAAAGGAAAAAAGGGACGGGAAGGGGGTAGAAGGAGAGCGATGCTGGAAGGGATCTGAGGTCCTCAGGGGTGGGGAACTGATCTGGAGGCAGCAGTGAAGGTCAGCCCTGCCCAGGGCTGCGTTGGCCAAAGCACACTCAGCAGCTCTGGGGAATGTAGAATCATAAAATCACACTGCTCTGGGTTGGAAAGGACCTTAGAGACCATCTTGTCCCATCCACCTGCCATGGGCAGGGACACCTTCCAGCAGACCTGGTTGCTCAAACAATTCCTGTGCTCATCACTGGAGACCCTACATCTGGATACTGGGAGCAACTTGGTGGCCCCTGTGCAAGAGAGGCATCTGCAAACTGGAACCACTCCAGTGCAGGGCCCCATGGAGACTGGGAAAGGCTGGGAAGCAGCCCAGGGTTTTCTTTCAAGGGAAGGGTAAATGTTCAGGGCTTTTAATTTTAAGGCAGCAGGTTTAAGGTTTTGAAATGGGCACGAGGAAATCCTCCCTGCAATGCTCATTTCTCTTCCACAGAATCCAAGGAACCCCTGTATGCCTTTTTTAAAATTTTTTCCCCCCCCTTTGGCACATCTTCCAGAGGTGCTTGCAAAGCATTTGTGCCCAGCTGAGGAGCTGAGATGCTGTGCACAGGCTGACTCCAAGCACGGGGCTTGGAAGGACTGATTTGATTTAGAAAGTTTCGAGCACACTTAACTTTCCAACTGCGCTGGTTGTGCTCATTTATTAACTTCCTTCTCCACCTCATTTACTGCGTGGCAGATGTTCACACCCAGGAAATGTGTGCTTGCATAACTGAAGCTTTTGCAACTTCAGTGTTCAGTGGTAACTTTGGCTTCTAGTTATTATTTTTTTTAATTATTTTTTTTTTTTAAAGAGTTGTGTCTTGCAGCCTCTCCCGTGCACGAAACCCTACAGTAACAACGTGGAGTTAATTCCTAGGCTGAGTAAAACAGACCTGCTCTCTCCCTGCAACAGGCTCTGGAAAGCAGCTCTGTGTAGCATGGGAGATGTCTGGGGTTTTTTTGGGCAGGGTAAACGAAGCATTTTGAGCAAAATGTGAAGCAGTGACCTGGAGCTGGGCTGCTCCAGGTTTTTTCCTTGAAGGCACTTGTTTCATTTGGGCCATCAGCACTGTCTAGATGTGGTAGCCAAGTTCTCGTGTCAAGACCACTCACTGCAGGGCCATGGGAGAAAAAAAGTAATGATCAGCTCAATCTTTTCAATGATACTCATTATTAAGATACTGAAACCAACAATCTTGCCATGGTCCCAGAATTTCGGTGTGAGGGTTTGAAGGCTGTGCATGGCATCCTGTAAAAGCAGCCCCTCAGCACTGCCTGTGCAGACACCAGGACGGGAGGAGTCTTCTCTGAGCGTCTCTGGGACACATCTGTAATTGGATCTAAGCAGGGGAAAACCCTCATTTGGAGCCGATTTTTAGTGCAAATCCCGCAGGCTGGAGGGTAAGGGGGCTCTGCTTCCCCCTCTTGGTGAGCACGGAGAACAGGCACAGAGCCACGGCCCCCTCGGGTCAGTGCTCACCTGGAGACCTCCAGCTGCCCGCGGAGAAAAGGTGGGCACGGACCTCAGAGACCAAGGGGGGTCTTTGTCCCCCTGCAGTGCTTCAGTGGGTGGAAAACGCCACAGCTGCTCAGGGCCTCTGGCAGGAGCAGATCTGGTGAGGCTGGGGAGGTTGCCCCAGCCCGTCTCGGGGCTCCTGGGCTGGAATTTGCTGCTGCCTGTCCAAGTGGGATGAGCAAGTTGCAGGGGAAGGTGTCGTTTGCCTGTGGATTTCGGGAAAGAAGAAGTGCCCTGTTGTCTAGGCCGGGATGAACACACTGTGGGAGCTACAGAGAGCCACCAGGCAGGACAGCCTCTGCTCCAGAGTTAGCATGGGGAGCATCAGTGGTCTTCTAATGGAGACATGATGTGTTGTGTTGGGCAGCAGAGAGAGAATGAGAGAGAGAGGGAGGCTGTTTGCCTGGTGCTGTTGCCATCTGCTACAAGGCTGCCAGTGTGGTTTCCTACTGAATCCCCTCTAATCCAGGGAGCAGACCAGATGCTCCACTGTGGACCTACCTCAGTTCCAGTCCTTGCACGCTGCAAGAGCCAAGTGGCTTCCAGATTAAACACACCCGAGGCGTTACTTCGAGCACACAATTCTTCGCTTCTCGGGCGATTGCAATCTGGAAAGAATAGATGGGTATAAAGATATGAGGTGAGACAGGTTAAGATTGGGATCTAGGGAGGTGTTGGAACCCTTGCACTGATAAGAGAGTTACAGGGACTTTGCTGGTTTCTGTGTTGTACTAAATTTGCAATAACTTGTCACAGATGTGGTGGGTGGGGAGGCCCCGGCACAGGTTGCCCAGAGAAGCTGTGGCTGCTCCATCCCTGGAAGGGACCTTAAAGACAGCCCAGTTCCAAACCCCTGCCATGGGCAGGGACACCCTCCACTATCCCAGGTTTCTCCAAGCTCCCTCCAACCTGGCCTTGGACACTTCCAGGCCTCACCACCCTCACAGGGAAGGATTTCTTCTTAAATATCCCATCTAACCCTATTGGACCTGGAGGGTCTGGAGGACAAGTCTCATGAGGAGCAGCTGAGGGAGCTGGGGGGGCTCAGCCTGGAGAAAAGGAGGCTCAGGGGGGACCTTCTGGCTCTGCAACTCCCTGACAGGAGGGGGGAGCCTGGGGGGGGTCGGGCTCTGCTCCCAGGGAACAGGGACAGGAGGAGAGGGAACGGCCTCCAGCTGTGCCAGGGGAGGGTCAGGTTGGACATCAGGAGGAATTTCTCCCTGGAAAGGGTGGTCAGGCCTTGGCAGGGGCTGCCCAGGGAGGTTTGGAGTCCCCACCCCTGGAGGTGTCCCAGGAAGGACTGGATGTGGCACTCAGTGCTCTGGGCTGGGGGACAGGGTGTGCATCGGGCACAGGGGGCACTCTGTGGGCTGGGAGGGCTTTTCCTATCTCCGTGATCCTGTGATTCATATTTATTTGGCACATTTTTTTAATTTTTAACTCCACCCCCCCCAACCCCTTTCCCCCAGTCCTTTTATTTTGTTTGGTAGAAGTTTGAGATTTGTTCTTTTTTTGGGTATCCTTTGGTGTCCACAGCAGCAGAAGGAACAGCCCTCGTGGCAGCTGCCGAGGGAGCGAGACGTGCAGCCAAAGGAACGCCGTGTCCTTCTGAGGCACAAAGCTTGGCTCTGCTGGTGCTTCTTTCAGGTGGCTGCATGTGTGGTGTAGGTGCCATGGATGACTCACAGATGACTGCAGTGCTTAAGACTTCTTACATGGGGTTGATTCAAGGTGAAGAGAGAGAGAGAAAAGAGAAATCTTCCATGACTCTGTGGGCTGGTTCTTTGAGGGTGATGTAGAAGTCACTTGCCTGTGAAATTCTCCCTCTGGCAAAGTTGAGCCTCACAGCAGATTATTCCCAGGAGCTCTTCAGTTCTCAGTGACCAGTGACAGGAGCCAGGGAATGGCTGGAACTGTGTCAGGGCAGGGTTAGGGTCGGTATCAGGAAAAGGTTCTTCCCCCAGAGGGTGGTTGGGCACTGAACAGGCTCCCCAGGGCAGTGGGCACGGCCCCAAGGCTGCCAGAGCTCCAGGAGTGTTTGGACAACGCCCTCAGGGACGGATTGTTGGGGTGTCCTGGGCAGGGCTAGGAGTTGGACTCCACAATCCTTGTGAGTCCTTTTCCAACTATAATTCTCAACTTGTGAAAGCCAAGATGACCAACACATCAAGCAAACTGAACATTTCCTGGTGTGTGCTTGAGTGCAACCAAAGTCTTTATTTAACCTGCCAAACTGCTGTGAAAACTCCTCCAAAACTAGAATTTAGCTTGTGCATCCAGGCCATCCTACAGCTGCTTCTACAGGCACTTGTTCAGGTCTATGGGAGCTCTGCATTCAAGCTTGCCCTGCTGTCTGTTGCTCACAGCTCTTTTGGAGGACCAGATTGTTTCAGAAGAGCTGGTTGTGGTTCCTGTAGTTGTTAGATTCACTGATTCATAGAATGGTTTGGGTTGGAAGGGACCTTAAAGACCATCTCATCCCACCCCTGCCAAGGGCAGGGACACCTCCCACTAGCCCAGGTTGCTCCAAGTCCCGTCCAACCTGGTCTTGGACACTTCCAGGGATCCAGGGGCAGCCACAGCTTCTCTGGGCAACCTGTGCCAGGGCCTGCCCACCCTCAGAGGGAAGAATTCCTTCCCAATATCCCATCTAACCCTGCCCTCTGGCTGTCTGAACCCATTCCCCCTTGTCCTGTCCCTCCAGGCCCTTGTCAATAGTCTCTCTCCACCTTTCTTGTGGGCTCTTCTCCGGGTGATGTTGCAACGTCCTTGGGGCTGTGGGAGAAGGGAGCGCTGGAAAAACGTGCGTGTTTGAGCAAGTTCAGCGCAGCTTGCCTGTGCTGGAGCCCGACTTCCTTCCTTGGACGGAGTCAGAGGTTTTGTGGGCTCTAGTAACGTGGCAGGGAACCAACTTGGCATTTGGGAACGAGGAGGGTGCGTCCTCGCTCCGGTTGCATTAAAAAAAAAAAAAAAAAGTCGGAGCACGTGGAGAGGAGATGAAGGTAGAAGGAAGACCTGGTTTGTTTTCTTTCCTCCAAAAAGTGGCTTGTGTTTCTGGTTGCTGGGGACGATTCCGTGATTACAAGAGCATGGGGAAAATTTCCGGGGGCCAGTAAAGAGTCAGGGACTGAACCTGGGGCGTTTGGGGCAGGGAAATCTTCCTGTGACCAAATTTCTCGGCTTTGTAGCACAAGGAGCAAAGGCAACAGGTGCTGGTTGTGGTTACTGGCGTTGCTGATTTCTTGGCTGAAGGAAGTGCCTTTCCTCAGGCAGAGCCTGTGGTCACCTCTGCTCAGAGCTGCTGTGGGATGGGTCTCATCACTGCCAGCCACATGATGACCTGGCCAGCCCAGGATGATCCCAGAGCACAGATCTAGTCCAGCTGGTGGGTTGTTCTTTGTTTTCCAGCTTTTTGACCCGCTCAGGGCCGTGTTTTTGAGCCGTACCCCGCGGCCCCATGGGCTGGGTGTTTCCTTCTGATGGCAAGAACGGAGGCTGGTGCATCTACTGGTTTCCAGGAGCTTTAAAACAAATCATCAGAAGTCACAAAATCTGTTGTAAGATGGAGTCTTGGCGCTTCACTCGTTAACCGTGGCTCCAAATGCGAAACTGGAGAGCGCTCCAACCTCATTGTCACGGCGCTGTCCCCCACGAGGGAAAAATGCCTTCGGTCTGCTGGGAATGACAAACAATGCTGGCAGAGGGAAAGTCAACAGGGCTGAAATCACAATGCTTGTGTTTACGGCTGCCTTTACCCTGGTCCCTGGAAGGCTCCCGCTGCTGCAGATGCAGGGTCCTTGCAGGGTTAGGTGCTCTGCAGGAATAGAACAGAGCACGGTCCCTGTCCCCCCAAAAAAAAGGGGTTTGAGATGTGTGAGGCTCCTCCACCGACCAGACTGACACTGCCACGCCTGGGGACTGTGTCACAGGCACGCTGGTTTCAATTGGGAACGAGGAATTTATAGACTCCTTTTTCAACTGCAAATTGAATTTCTTCTGCCCTGTCAACGGCTTTTGGAAGGCCACGGCGGAAGGATCCCTTTGGTGAGACAAAAAGGGCTACAAAAAAATAATAGAAACGAGCGTCTGCAGCTGAAGAGCTTGACTGAGACTTGAAAAGTTTGCTTTGGGTGGCAGCCAGGTCCTGCTGAGGTCTGCAGGAGTTTTGCTCTTGGCCTTGAGTGGGGCCAAGCCTTCACCCTTGGAGATCGTGTCCCGAGGAAGAATTTAGTCTAAAATAATTTTCAAAACTTGTATTGTTTGACTCACATCCAAGCAGGGTTTTTTTTTTTTTTTGGAGACCGAGTGGCTTTGTGTTTCTGATCCACTCGGGTTGCTCCCCTTGGCATCTCCCGAGGGTGAGCTCTCAGCGAAGGGCCGAGCGCAGGGGAGGAGCAGATGGGAACAGGCCTGAATCTGGGTTCCTAAACCATTCTTTGACCATGTGAGTGTAGGACTTGTTGGGTGTGTGCTGAAGGAGGGAGATGTGCCCATGAGAGAGCCACACCGTGGGCATGGCCAGGATCTGGAGCATCTTTGGGGCGTCCTCCCCTCCCCTCTGCTGGTGTCCTGTCAAGTAGCTTTTTAAAAGAGGAAAAAGAGCAATGGTAAAAAGCAGTTGGATTCCTCCTGCCTGTGTTTCCTCTGCTTGATGATTTACCCCTCTTTTTTTCAGAACATGGTGGCAGGAGAAGCAACTTGTTCAGTTCACAGCCTCTGAAACCCCTGGAGATGCAAGGCTGGGTTTTTCCCTTGGTTTTAAGACCTGCTGTAGGATCACACCTAAACAGCAGATAATTATCAAGATTTAAGGTTTGCCTCCTGAAGCCGATTGGATCCACAGCAGACCCTGAGAAATTAATTTCTTTTCTTTACTGAAAGAGAGTGTGAAATCATTTTAACAGGTTCCTTTTGGAAAACCTTGCAAACTGCTTAAGAAAGAGATTTATGATGTAGAGGCTCTGTTCTGTTGCACTTGAGGTTGTTCAGCATGGAGTGCATGATTTAGACTCGAAAAATAAATTAATTGTGAATCAATGAGTGCAATACAGGGACTATCAACCACCAATAGGCTCCTTTAAATTTGGACTCTCTAAAATGTGTGGGAAAAGAGGAAGAATAAATTTAAATCTTTAGAGAGGTGTTGTTTTTTTTTTTTTCATTTTTAATTTTTAGAAAAAGGAATTCCTTTTTGCTAGGGGAACTTTCATTTTCTCTGCTCTAGTAATGAAGCAACGATATGGTCCTGCTGTGCCCCAGGCTGTCCACTTAAAATAAAGGAAGGGCTAAAGAGATGGACCATCTGGAAGCCTGTGCAGAAGGAGCGTGCCAGTGCAGTCTGACGTGGAAGAGCATCCCTTGGATGTATTTTTGAACACTGGTCAACCCACCCAGGGCTTGGATTTTAGTTATTATTTCTGTGATGAGTTGATGGCAACTTCTCAGAGGCTTTTGCTGCGTGATCCGGTCCTGGCTGCTTCCTCCCTGTTCCATCAGAGGCTGAAAGGGAACACTGGGGCATGGTATTTCTCCCCGGGAAACAAGGCAGATTTTTTTGTTTGTTTGTTTGTTGTTGTTTGTTTTTTTGGGGGTGCTTGTTTTGTTTTGTTTTGTTTTGTTTAGGAAATGTTGGGGAAATCCTTTGGTTTGCTTTTTTTTAAATTGTGGTGGCACTGGGTTGACAGTTGGACTTGATGATCTTAAAGCCCTTTTTTCCAACCCGAATGATTCCATGATTCCATAATTTTTTGGTGGAAATTTTCAGGCCACAAGCAAGACCCAAAGCCTCTCAACCTCCACGAGGAGATGACTCTTGGGGTTTTTTTTTTTCGGAGGGTGATGGAGAGGGACGTTTGAAAGCTGTTCAGAGCTTTTTGAAAAGGCCGAGTGTCATCGCTTTTTCTCCTCTCGACACGGCCCGTGTGGAAAGCGTTAGAAGACTAAAGGGTGTGCCCAGTGTTGTCGTGGATATTTGTGCTGTTGCTCTCTCCAGCCATATGTACAGCTGCTTTCTTTTTAGGGGGCTGCATATGGCACCATCACAACTGAATTTTTCCTAATAATTGATCTGACCTGGATCATCCTGTTCACTTCAGCAGAGCTGATTCAATCAGACTGAGATCAGGACTTCAAGCCACGGTCCAGTTAGCAGGGGAACCACGGAGAGCCTGACTTCACAGGGAGGGTGGGGCACAATCTGTTTTGCCCAGCCCGGGTTTGTACTGTTTATACGCAGCACGTGGTCGAGGCTGACACTGGTTTTGTTTCCATTTGTCTTGCATGAGATGGGATGCAGGGGAAGCAGGGGGGTGCCCCTGTCCATGTTAGCATCCTTGTTGCCTCCAGCAAGGCCAGCAGGTCTGGAATGCTGTGTCTGGTGGCTCTACATGGATAACAGGCACACAAGGGATTAGGGCTGCGGCGTCCCATCCCTGGACAATTGGGATGCTGAAGGTTTTTGGATCATTAGGGACGGGCCTGTGAGGGGTTGAGGGGTTGGACTGGATGATCCCTGTGGGTCCCTTCCAGCTCAGCATGTTCTGTGATCATCTGCTTGGGTTCCTACAGATAAAACTGGCAATGCCAACAAAGAAACAACTGGAATTGGTGAGTTAAGACTGTCCTTGTATTTAGAGGGATAAAAAAAAAACCCCTTTGGTGGTCTCCAAATCTCCCTTTGCTGAAGCCAGGGCTTCACTCTCCAGTTCAGGCTCTCAAAGGAAGGAACAGCAGTGACGGGCTGCGGACAATTCGAGAAGATTAGAAACTGTCCTACAAGATTAAGGAGCTGCAAAAATGGGCTGTAGCTACTTTCTCTCCCAGTGCTCTCAGCTGCAGCTGAGAATCTAGACCAGACTTTATTTTTGGCAAGGGGGAAAAAATAAATCTCCTTTGATACTGTGCAAAAAAAAAAAAAACACAAAAAAGAGAAAGTAAATGTTAAGCCCTGTGCCTTGAGCAAGGATCTCTCCTGCTGTACAGCAGCAGCATTTTAGAGCTGAAATCCACTTGCTTTGATTGCTGATGGGGGAAAAAAAAAAAAAAAAAAAAAAAAAAAAAAAAAAAAAAAAACCTAAAAGGGATTTATTGTGAAATAATGGATTTGATCCCTAGTAATCCTTTCTTTGGGATTAAACTTGGAATATTATTTTTGTGATCTCTGGAATTAGACCGTGCTGGCGTAACAAACCAAAGCATGTGAGTTCCACTGCAGGAGGAGGCTGAGCTGTGAATAGAGCCGAGCGAGTTGCTCGCACAGAACAAAGCAGCTGATGAATTTGCAGCTCTATTTTTGATTACTCAAGGTCTGCAGGCAACCATAAAACCTAGCAAAAAAAAAAACCACAAAAAACAAAAACAAAACAACCCAAAGTAGAAATGACCCCAGACCTTCTCCTCTTTGCAGCTGAAAGCTCAGCCGAGGCACTGGGATCTCTGGGGGCTTCTTTGTTGCACGTTTCTGACTCGTGGGAATTCAGGAGCTCGTACCTGCTCCTGTTGGTGTGACCACAGATGTGAGATGTAAAAACACTGGTGGTGAATCTGCTTGCTGCAGGTCCCTGTGCACGGCCACAAGGGAGAGATTTGGGTTTCTGTGCCCCAAGGATGCCCCCGTTCCCAAGCCTTTCAAACAGGGGGAAAGTTCTTCTCTGCCGTGCTTTGAAACAGCTGATCTGAACAAAAACCCCCAAGACACCACCACAAAAGCTGTGGGACAGAGAGCAAGCTGTGGAAAGGGAATAACATTCATTGCCTGCCCTGTTCCTGGGTTTGCTGTTGGACTTGCAGCTTCCCTTCTGATGGCAAAGGTCGCTTTGCCATCGAGCTTTGGATCAGCCTTCCAAAACCTCACCCTCACCTGTCACCCTGGAGCAGCACCAAAGGTCTGGGTGAAGAAGAAGCAAGGAAAGGAGCCTTGGAAACCCCCCTTGGGGAGCAGAGGCCACAGGGGTGTAATGTCCTGTGCCAGCTCCTTCTCCGGGGTCTTGGCAGCCATCTCTGGTCTGTGCTGGGGGCAACCCCTCTTTTGGGAGCCGTGGAGACCCCAAGACAAACGAGAAGCTTCCCGAGCGTTGTGTTTTCTGAAAAAAAACTTTCCTCCTGAAAGCTCTAGGGATGGGACTACTGTGCCTGCTCTCCACATTCAGAAACTCAAGAGTGTTTGGATTCCCACTAAAACTTCTGCTGCTAGCATGGGGATCCCTACCAGAAACCACTTGTATGGACTTCTCAAAACCGGGCTAGGCATGCCATGTAATCCCCTGGGAAGCACTCAGTGACTACAGCCCATTTTCCTGAGGTAAACCAGTCTCGTGTTCTTGAGGAAAAAAAAAAAAAAAGTGAGGGCTAAAAAATGTGTTAATCCTTTCCATTTTTGGTTCGGGGGCGAGCGAGCCACCTTTCCCAGCAGCGACGGATGTTGAAGGGGTTACGGGCGGTGCACGAGGAGCTCGGAATAAATCCTGCTTGGCCGATGTTCAGGAGCCTTTCTGGAGTACCCTGTGTGTGATTGTGGCTGCTGACAGCCCTGTACACGGCGTGCGGAGGCACCGCTCCTACTTCGAGCCACCTGGCAGAGAGAATCACTTCGAACCAGAGACTGACACGGCCGTGTCTACCCTTGGAGCCCTCAGGGAATGACAGCAAGGATGATCCAGGGGCACAGCCTGCTCTGGGCTGAGGGTGCTGGCGCATCTATGTCAGCTTCCACCCCTTCGTGCCTCTCACCGCTGCCTTCCCTTCCAGCTGCACCGTGGGACGTCACCCAGGCTTCTTCTGCAGTGAAAACGCTGCTGCTGAGTATTCCCTGGCCCTGCCTCGCTTCCTGTGCCTTTTCCCCCTTCCTCCCACGCGTGCCCCTGGACGGAGCGCACCCTCAGCAGCTCCGTGGACCGAGCAGGCCCGAGGGGGAGTGGCTGACGTGCCGAGGAGCAGCGCTCGGGTCCGCAGGGACCTCCAGAAACTTGGGGATCCTGCCAACAGAAACTTCCTGAAGCTCGGCAGCCAGACCGGTGCAGAGCCCAGGCCTGGGGGTGGGAAAGCCCCACTGCAGAGATCCAGGCTGGAAAAACCAACCGGCTGAGCAGGACCCCGGGGTGGGGGGGTCACAGCAGGCAAATCACATCCTGGGCTGAGTTAGGCAGGAGACCAAAGGATATTGTTATTCCCTCTATTCCATAACGGTGAGGTCACACGTCGATACTGTGTCCTTGTCTTGGGCATCACCCCCAGGCGTGGTGCTTGTGGTAAATCTGCAGAGCTGGGAGGTGCCAAAGGTGCTGATGGTTCCCGTCCTCAGAAGGAGAGAGGATGAAACCACAAAGGGCAGATCTGCAGGGAATACATTAATGGCAGAGAAGTCTGCATGGAAGACCACTAATTATGTTGATATCCCCTGGAATTTGGTGAAGGACCTGAGCTCGCAGCTGCTGGAGCTTTCTGGGGATGTGCAGCCACCTGCTTGAGCTGCTCTTCAGCAAGAACTACCTGTGAGTGGCTGCTGCTGAAGGCAAAAGGATTCGGGTTTGAGATGTAGCACCTGTTTTGTTCTCCTGCATCTTCCTGGGAAGTTCTTCTTCAGCAGGAAAGGTGGGTAGAAATGTCCCCAGGTTTGGAGAAAACTCAGAGGGGCTGTTGGAGGTGGAGACTGGGATAGTGTCACAGGAAAAATGGGATAAAGGGTTTTTGCCCCATGCTCAGATCTCCCAGCACTTGGCAGGGCTGGGAGAAGAGCTGCTTTGAAGAACTTCACTGAAGTTCTCCCCTCTTGGATCTCCTTGGGAGTCAAACTTGGTGGATGTGAGTGTGATTTGTTCCCCCTGGACTCCTGGCTCAGTGGAGAGCAGTGTGGCCCTCGTTTCTGCAGATGTCCTTGAGTTGGCTTTGTTGCCTGTTCTCTTATGGCCCCCTACAGCCTTCTGTTGCTTTTTTTCCTCAAAGATGCCAGAGTGCAAAATGCACAGGCAGTTTTCCTGGAGCATCACCTGCTCTCTGGGGAATCCCTTTCTCTTTGGATGTCAGAGCCAGGTTCCTTCTTGCTCCCCCTCACCCCTTACCTCGTGTTTTTCTGCAATGGCATCTCCTGTCACTGGCAAAAATATAAATGTGCCCTGGACAACATTTTTCTTTTGCAAAACAGATCCAGGGTTGCTGCACAAAATTTGCTTCCTTTCCTGAGCAAGAGGCCTGTCACCAGTGCCACTTAAATGCTGGAAGGACATGTTTGGGGAGACATCCCAGTTTGGCTGAAATGGGCTTGTTGACTTTATTGGAAAGTCTCTGTTACCTCAATCCTGTCACAGAGATCTTTCAGCCATCCAAATTTGGTTCAGAGACGTGGGCACTGGCTCTGCAAGCTGATCTTGTGACCAGAGGTGAGAGGACTGAGGAGCAGGAGGGGCTTGTCAGCAGGTTTCGTGTGGAAGTGACAGAGAAAAAACACCCAAGTGATTTCCTGCCCATCAGCCTTTTTGGTTTTTATTCTTTCCTTGTGGAGTGGTGGTTCTCAAAGACAATCACAGCTTGCTTATTTAGAGAATCCTTGTTGGAATGGGGCAGTGCTGCTTTTCAAATGTCCGTGTTATCAAATATTTGGAAGTTTGGGGGCTTAAAATAAGGGACAGAGCCACAGGTTTCCATGAGCTGACACAGCCTGACCAAGGAATGCCCATGCAAAGAGCTGAGTGACTCCATGGCACTGCCAAGCCCTGCTTGTGTTGTACCCAGAGAGATCCAGTTTTTCCAACCATCATTTACTTTCTGGATTTGGACTCTTTGATCTGAAATTCCCTATCAACAGAGTGCAGATGCTTAATTTCTTAAGTCAGGGGGGAAGTGTTTCAACGTGGTGCTCTGAGAAAGGCACAGGCCAAGGACCACCGCTACTGCAAAGTCCTCATCTCAAACACTGCTCTCATTCCCCAGCAGGAGTGAACCTGCTCAGTATGGTTGTCTGAGCATCAGTCAGAATCTTCTTCCTGCTTGTTTATCCTGCTGAACATCCAGTCTGTAGGGAGGTTTGGTGGAGGAGTCGTGGGAGTGAGGCCCTCAAGGTGATAAAGACACAGGAAGACTTTTTCAGTTGGGCAAAAATGAGAACATCCCCTTGCCTTCCTCCAACTGCCTTTCCCCGGTAAGGAGCCCTCCTTCTCCCCTTTCTGTGTGTGAAAACTCATCCTTTCTACCTTCCTACAACTTCCTCAGAGCATGGCTGTAAGTCTGACCCTATGCCACCATGAGGAATCATTCGTGAACTGAGGGGAAGACCAGATAGACTCTGCTGTCCCTCATCCATGTTTGTGGACACAGCCTTGCTGAAACCATCCTGCCTCTTGTGCTTTCAGCTCTGGCAAACTGTTGGGAGCCGAAATCCAGAGAAAGACTTCTTTGGTTTCCAAAGAAACCTTTACCTTCAGCCTTTGTGTTTCTACTTTCACTTGTTTGGCTCTTGGGCTCCTCTCACGTGAGACAGTGGTTGCTTGGTCCAGCTTGCTGAAAGGAGGAGGAGGAGGAGCAGAAAAATCTCAGTGTTGCTCAAGGAGAAATAACACTTCAGCATCATTATTAGACCTCTATTGTCTCTGTTTCCCTTTCACTAGATCCAGGACTAATAAAATACTATGAGCAGTTGCTTTGCATTCTTTCCATTCTTTTTTTTCCCCCCCCTTCATTGTGAGTCAGAGTGCTGAGGTTCTTGGAGAGGCTGGAAAGAGAAGAGTGCCTAAATTCCATGGGCACACAGAGCATCTGGACAGAGTTACAACAAGCAGAAATTATATGTAGTGTTTATGGCTACGAAGAATCTCCATTTCTTGACCATATGAGGCATTCACCGATTCTGTAAGAGGGGAAAAAAGGCTCAGCTTTTTTATTCCAAGTGACTGTGTGGCAGAAGAAGAAAACCAGACCAACAGCTGGAAATGTGTCACCAGTGTTAACATCAGCTCTGCTGGCTGAAGCTCGCTGCCTCAGGCATGTGGACACGTGTCCAAGGCCATGTACGTCATCTCACACTTCACCTGCCCTAGAAATCACAGGAAAACATGTCATTTTTGGTGGCAGGAGAGGAGCAAAAGCACAGGGATGAAAGGATGAACCTCAGTGGTGGATTTAACTCTCCCTTTCATTCTCAGGCTGGAAGGAGATCCCGCAGTTCCGGGCTGAAGTAAATCGTCTTCCCAGGAGCACCGAGACTTTGCCTGCAAAACTGGGTTTCAAACTACAGCTGGAGGTGCCATTGCCATCAGCCAAAAAGAAGGGCACTTTTGTTTTCCAAAGGGCAGGCCCAGTTTCACCCAGGGAAAGACATTTATGGCACAAACAACATCATGCCAACCTTCACCATCTCCCACGGGCCAGTGACTCTGATCACTATGGATACAGATAAATGATGATGATCGTCCTCCTGCTTTATATTCCTCCATCATGGGAAACAAGGTGCATGAGTACCCACGTTTCATGTCTTCTGCTGTTTGGTGTAAAGGTGGATGGTCTGGTTTTGCCTGCAGAGACAGGATTAACTTATTCCCTTCACTGCTGGAAGTGGTCCATTCGCCCATTTCAATGATCTCTTACAAAATATCCATTAATTTTTTTTTCCCCACAGTGATTATCTGAGTTGGTGCAGCCTTGAGTATTATCCTGTTTTCAGTAGAGGTAGGTCTGGTTTCTACTCTGGAAACACCCAAAAGGAATTGTTTTTAATTAAAAATGACCTAACAAAAATGAGTGTGGGCGCTGTCCCACCAACACACCGTTGTCTGTCCTGATCCTTGGAATGCCTCAGAGCACAGATACCACATCAAAAAATAATACAGGGGAGCCAAAAACTCCCTGTTGGGAAAACTACATGGCCTTAAGCCAAGGGGACTCTTGATTTGGAGTCAAGTCCATCCTACCGTGGGATGTAGGGACTGCACAGCCAACCGCTGAGTGGTTCAACATGCAAATGATATAAATTTTACAAATTATATAAAAAAAACCCCCACCCCTGTGGCTGATGGTGTCAGGCTGCAAAATGGCATCAACTTCTGCAGTGGCAGAGGGGCAGCCAGGTGGAGATCTCCTCCAGTCTCCACAGGCTCTCGGGAAACTGGACCTGAGCCTGCTGGCTTCAAGGTGTGTTTTAATCACTGACATTGCAAATCCTCCGTGAAAAGCAGCGGGGTGATGGAAAGCCTCTCTTCGTTCTCACAAACTGTTACCCCCATCTATGTGTTTTATGAGGCGTGGGAACCCAAAAAGCTGAAGTTTATTTTCCATTGCTCACCGCTTTAGTTTTACGCCGTCATTTTTCTTGCCTAAGTGGAGCTTCTGCTTAACGTCGTCCCATAGACCTCATTTCTTTCTGTGGCCCACTCACCTTGGAGGCAAGGTCACAACTTGCTGATCCAGCAAGCCCTGATTTTATTCTTTTTCCCCACCCCCCAAGCACATAAAAGAGTTTCTCAAACATACCTGCGTCATGACCTCGATTTTGATAACCAGCCTGATTAAGGAGTTTTCACAGAGAGAGAAGGAGGCAGCTATGGGGAGGTTCTGCTCTTTTCAGCCCCGTTAGCACAGGAACAGAACAAACCACAACCTGCAGAGCACTGCAGGCAACCCGAGGTGTGGGGTGGAACCCTCGGCCCATGAAATGTGAAAATATAATCAGGGGATAACGGCACAGTGGAAGTAAAACTGTCGATTTCTGAGTGAGTTCCCTCTTTCGGGCTGCAGTGGAAGGAACACCCACCTGCCAGGGGAAACCATGGCATTAAAACAAGTGTTTAAGGGAGGTTTCATGAGGTTTAACAAGTGCTGGTTCTGCTCCTGGGCCAGGATAACCCCTGGGATCAATCCAGGCTGGGGATGAGCAGATGGAGCAGCCCTGGGGAGAAGGTCCTGGGGGTGCTGGTGGGGGAGAGGCTGGACCTGCCCCCAGCCCAGAAACCCCCCCTGCCCTGGGCTGATCCCACAGCGTGGGCAGCAGGGCAGGGGGGGATTCTGCCCCTCTGCCCCTCAGGGGACACCCCCCCTGCAGAGCTGGGAGACAGCACAGCAAGGACAGGGAGATGATGGAACAGAGTCCAGAGGAGGCACCAAGATGATCAGAGGATGGAGCAGCTCTGCTGGCAGGAAAGGCTGGGAGAGTTGGGATTGTTCAGCCTGGAGAGAGAAGGCTCCAAGGAGACCTTAGAGCTCTTTCCAGTGCCTAAAGGGTCTCCAAGAGAGCTGGAGAGGGACTTTGGACAAGGGCCTGGAGTGACAGGACAAGGGGGAATGGATTCCCACTGCCAGAGGGCAGGGTTAGATGGGTCAGTGGGAAAAAATTGTTCCCTGAGAGGGTGGGAAGGCCCTGGCACAGGTTGCCCAGAGAAGCTGTGGCTGCCCCATCCCTGGAAGTGCTCAAGGCCAGGCTGGACGGGGCTTGGAGCAACCTGGGCTGGTGGAAGGTGTGGAATGAGATGGTCTTTAAGGTCCCTCCCAACCCAACCCATTCCACGACTCCGTGAGAACTTTCACTTTGCCGTTCTCCTGGAAACTTTCCTGAAGAGAGAAATACACAGGCTGGGGCTACAAACCACCTGCTTGCTGTTCAGTGCAGAGGTGTTGCAGTGAGGACTTCTTCTAAAACATGAATTCAATTCCAGTACACATTTTCTAAATTTATTTTATAAAGTAATGGTCCCTGCATGAAACTTCTACGCCTTGAGCTGTCGTATGGTCCTGCTTGAATCGTTCTGATCTGTGACGCAGAAGATGGAGTTGCTGCACGGATGAGCAAATTCTCATCCCAGAGTCAGTCCACACCTTGCACAGGATCAGAATTTCTGGACAGGCAAAACAGCTTCTGCAACTTTAAAAAAAAAAAAAAATATGTTTAGCTTATTAATTAGGGTAAACCTCTCTATGTGTATGTATATATATATATATATATATATATATATATATATATAGATGTAACTTAGCAGATTTATAAGTTTTATTTAACCAGCGTTCCAGAGCATGACCTCTGCATCATTTCATCCTCTAAATCATTTCCTAGAGTGGTGTCCACCGTAGAAATCTGTTGTTATCGTTGGATTACAGCTCACTAATAAATAACATAAGCATCTGAGTAAGTGATGCCATTTAGAAAAAAAGTAATTAAATTGTCCTTTGACAGGCCTAAAGGCTGAAAATGAGTCAGGTCCTGCTGCAGCCTTTTGCCCACTTCCAGATACATCCCTCTCTCCTTTTTTTCCTGGGGCTGCTCTACCAGTGGCTAAATTCCTAGGTAAGCCAGTGATTCCCAGGGCAAAAATGACATCCATGAAGTTCATTGGCCCAAGGTCTCCAACTTTCATTCTCCAAAGATGAATCCTCGATGTCAGCGCCAGTAGAAGGAGGCAGTGGGGGAAGAAACATTCCCCCACTTCTTGCCAGGTGCCAAAATATTAACACATGGATATTTTGGCTCACCCAAAATATCTCTGTTTTCAAATCAGTAATGGTTAACAAGAGGATTGCAGATTCCATTTTGACTCCCTAGGGCATTTGATGGATTTCAGTGATCGAAGCTAAATAACCTTTGGCATCAGGTCTCTTTCTTTTTTTTAATACATGAAAAAGTAGTGGGATTTCAGTTCCCATTTGCTAAACTTCAACATCTGCCTGGGCATCTTCTAGGAAAGCACAATAATAGGGTGGTTAAACACCACAGATGTCTCACTGTCCAGTATTGGATATGAGGACAGACCCCTTCCAGCACGCTGGCCTAATCTCCCTGGATTGATGTTGCCCCTGTTATTTTATTCTTAAAAGGTTTATAGCCCTCTGAGGGATGGAGGCCAAACAGTCCCTGATGTAAAACAGAAGGAATCCTACACAAATGAGGATATTCACCTTTATTTGCATTTTAGCTCATCAACTGGGGTAAACTCCTGGCTCTTTTGCCTCTCTGAAAAGGCAAACCGAGTGTTTTCCTTTCTGTCATTGCAGATTTTCAGAGGCCCAGGCTCATTCCTCAGGACTTGGGTGATGTTCAAAAGGGTGCTACCATTCCCATTTCCAGCCCCAGGTGTGTCCCTGCCATGCCCCAGGGAGCCCCTGGTGTCAGGGAAGACGTAGCTCAGTGAGGGTACAGAGAAATTTGGTATTTGGATCCAGAGTCAGCACAAGCTGCTGCACAGGAACCCCTCCCACCATTAAAATACAGGCTTTTAAACGTATTCCTTAGCTACCTGGAAAGGAGGAATATTGCTGGTGATGTCCCTTAGGCAGAATGGTAAAGCTGATGGAGCCACATCTGTCTGGTTGTACCTGATGTGTCCTGCTATAAAAAATTAGACTCTATCAGATGGCACCAACTTCAGGTGGGGGCAGGTTCAGGTTGGACAACAGGAGGTGTTTCCTCTCAGGACACATTTCCCCTGCAGGGCCTCCTGGTTTGGGGGAGCTTTTGTGAGTTGAAAAGGGCGACAAACAAGCTCATCAGTGAGGAGTTCATTTTGGAATGAGGACCTATTTCAACTACCCAAAGCTGTGAGAGCCCCCAGGTGAATTTTCCCTGCACGTTTTTTCTTGTTCTTACACCTTTGCCCAGGTTTTTGGCCAGAGTTCAAGGTGGGATCCTGAGTTCAGGGGATTTGCTCCAATATAGGCATTTTCATGTTCTGCTGCTACAGGAGATCAGAGACATCCCCTTGTGAAGATGGATGCAATGAGGAAGGTAAAGTGCACGAGTGATTTCTGCTTTACATCCTGATTCAAGCTTAATGTTTAATGGTGAAGCCCAGAGGTCACAGACTGAAGGATGGAAAAATGCAACCCCCCAAACCCTCCCGTTTCAGAACACTTGTGTCATCAGGTTGCTGAGTAAACGAGCTCCAGGCTGTCTCAGAATCCAATCGTCCATGAGCTGAATTGGTGAGCAACATTGGCAGGATAAGAGCTGCCTGCACCAAAATGCTGAATGAGCAAAGAAGCCCGTGCCATTTGCAATGTGTTTGTGGCTTCTTTAGCCAGCAGAAAAGGGTCTTCTGGGTGATTCACTTGCTGCCATTTGGCTCCACTTCAGAGGTGAGGGTTTCGGAATTACTCACGGCCCCGTGCTAACGAATCGGAAACTGTGTAAATGCCATTGAAGTGTCTTGTAGGTTTGCCCCCTTTGAACCCAGAAGAGGCACTGAGCAGATGACTTCAAAATGAGACCTCAGCACTCTTTCTGCTCCCAGTTTGATGCAAGTTTTATTCCAGTTTTGTGAGGCTCCTTGTTTTAGCCGCCCTGGTGATGGCTGCTGTCAATGAAGACGCAACAGAACAATCTCAGCTCCTCCCTATGAGGAGACAAGTGGGCTTTCATTATTGATGATATGGTGCTCTTAACCTTTACCCAAGCATCATGAAGACTCTTCCCAAGCACCAGAGCCTCTCTTTTCTAATCCAACTCGTACAAGGAAGGAAGAAGCTTTGGTGCAGAGTGCATGGGGGCATGGGAGTGATCTGCCAGAGATGGGACAAGGTGGAGTGAGAGGGCTCAAGCACCTAACAAGTGCTGACTCTCTAGAAAAGCCTCTCTAAGAGATGCACAGGGGTGTCTTTGAGCTCTAGAAGGCTGGGAAAGCTTGAACCACAGAGCTGAGATCCAGCTCTCCACTGTGCCTGGGCAGACAAAGCTCAGCATCTCGACCTCATCGATGAGGCAGAGTTTCAGTGGGGTGAAATAGTGGGAAACTACTGAGTTTAGATTGCTCTGATTGCTCAGGATTTTTTTTTCCCCATTGTGCTTTTAATTTTTCTTTCAACCATGTACCTATCTAGCTGGGACTTTTGCAGTCTTGACACACCTTGAGCCATTCGAAGCAGTGCTGATTTTGTGCGATTTCAACACTTCCAGCACAGGCTTTTGGGTGCATTTGTTGTCGGAGTTGAGTTTACTTGTGAGTGAGCTGCAACTAGAATCTGACACATGAGAACAAAAGGAAAATCCCCAAAGCCTTGCTCGAGACCTATATCCAAAACTCTTGCAAAGGGAAAGTTTGGAAGCCAGACGGAATTGTTTGTTGTTGTGCCAGATACAGTTGTTTCCAAAGTCCCCAAGTGTACTCTTTTCCCTTCCACGGGCCTGCCATTAAAAAGCTCCAATGCACCCTGCACAGACATGTTTCTAAAGGTGTAAAGAGTTGCCCACCAAGCTGGAGGGATCACAGGAAATACTGCAGTGGGGATCCTGCTGCAGTAGGTGCCTCAGCCTGCCTGAGTTGGAGCTGCAGGAGAAAATTCACAGTGGCATCTTGTTCGGTGTAGGTGGATTTTAGGAGGTGACTGCAACTATGAAACCACCCAAGGCTTCCCTGCCGAAATTCTGCTTCCAGGGGTGCAGGCTGAGCCTCAGGAGGTGTTGTATGGATGCACCTCCTGAAGTGGAGAGCTGTGCTGACAGCAAAGCAGGAGCACCCAGGTTTCCTCCAAGGGACGTGCGCTTTGCCAGCAGTGACCGTGAGGTTTGAGGCTGGCTGGGACAAATCTGCTGCCCCTGCTGCTCCTGCCGCCTCCAGGTGACCACAGGGCACAGCTCCGGGTCACAGCACGCTCTTCATGCCATCTTCACAGCCAGGTCCATCCTGAACTCTCCAAGGCTGTGCTCATCTTCACCACAGGTTGCCTCCCTCAGCATTGGAGACACCTCTTGGTGGGAAGAGAGGAGGAAGAGCAACTCCATTTACATGGAGTCATGGATTTCTCCAGGAGCCCGTGCAGGATCACTGGGGACAGTCCCCCCACCCCCTGTGTTTTCCACTGAGGAGAGTCTTGGCTTTTTCTCCATTTTTCAACTGCATGTGCACCTTTGTTTGCTCCATGAAGCCTCCTTGGCCAAACAAATATCTTTATTAATACTTGTCAGCAAAACTATAAACAGATACTGAGTTACATCCACAGGCTGAGCTCTGATTGTTTGACCTTTGGTTTCTATTGACAACAGCAAAGTAAACAATTTCTGTAACGACTCAACGCTGATTTCAGCCAGAAATAAACAAGAACATGAGAAGAACACAGTGAGCTTTGAGCTATTAAACCAGAGACCCAAAGCCATCAAAACTGGCAACTACACTAAAAGTATTGATACCAGCAGAGCAATGATTCTGCCTTGAAAAAAAAGCTGCTCCTTGCTCCCCTTGCAGGCAGAGGTGGGTTGGATTAGCATGGATCTGTCCAGTGGTGGAGACTTGAGCCAAAGTGAATTTGAGATGGGCATCTTCCCTCCTTACCATTCTGGGATTCTGTGGATCTATTAGGTTAATTCTTGACCTAATCAAGTAAATATTTTTAGTTGCGATCTTAAAACAGAAATACCCAAGTTCTGGATTCTTGAGAGACTTACACGTGGGCTCTACTTCAAAAACTTGCCTAAGCTGCACTTGTAGATAAGTCTGCAAGATGACAGCCTAAATCACTGCACAGGAGTGGCAAATCTGTGTGCAACACAGGGACAGTGCCCTCTGCAAAGCCAGATTTCAGCTTGTACAACCAATCTTCTGGGAGAAGGGAGCTGACAGTCCCTACAAGCCCTTGACCTCTGCTAACTGGTCCCAAAAGGAGGTGGGATGAACAAGAAGCAAGGATTGGAGATTAAATAATCAATACTGGCTTTTAAAGAATCACTGTTAAGGCTGATTTGTTGCCCCACTGCATGTGCAGTTTCCACCAGACACCCCCAAATTCCCTCCACAACCTGGGAGCCCAAAGTGTGAGAGGGATCCCACTCCCTCCTCCAGTTTGAAACCAAAGGAATCAGGGATCAGACAGGCTGGGAAATGAGGTCTGGATGACTCCAGGGTAGGCAGTCCAGGTACTCACCCCTGCAGGCAACAGCACTGAGGGAGATTTCACTCTGTGCCTCAGGGCTTTGGAAAGGAAACTTGGAAAGCCTTAAACAAAGCAAAGAAAATCAGCAGTTTCGTCTTTTCTGCCTAATTTGGGCCAAGTGTGTCCGAATTTTTATATAAGTGGAGCTTGGTGTCCTGTTTGGCTCCGTATGGACTTCCCCATCTTGCTCGTGGGGAAAGACAAACACAGACGTATTTTTCTGCAGATTGGTTTGTATTTAGAGACCGTCCACGTGCAAACTCAGAGGGATGAACTGACATCCACCTCTTTCTCTCTCAGTGGGACTGCTCTCCCTCAGGATGCCTCTCCACGCTCAGCAGTCCCAGGTGCTGTTGGTGGGCATTTAATGACTCCTGAGCTGAGACTGGGCAGAATTCATCTCACCCCAATGGTTCTGATGGAGAGATGTTTTATTCTGGAAGCTGCAATCAAATGCAGCCAGGCTGGAGAAAGAGCAGCAGTTGGTGCCTCTGGTGGTTTTGTGCTGTGAGGCAGAGGTTTCTCAGGAATAAATCTCAGGAGACCCACTCATTTGTCCTGCTCTCTTTGCCATCACACCAACCTGCCTTGTCACGCTCCCGAGACTGTTCCTTTGTGCTCAACCAGTAACTAAAATCTGCTCTTCCTTTCCCACATGCTGCAGTAAAAGAGCTGATAAAGTGAAATACCTCTAGACCTGAGCAAAGATGATGAGCCTGGGCTCTGCTAGGTAGGTCTTCCATGGAAAATCTTCCTCAGCATTTTCACTGCTAGGACAGTGGGAGAGAGAGATTATCTTTTCAGGGCTGGGTAGAACTTTCCAGGGGTCTCTCTTTACCCCTAAGGCTGTACAAGGAGGCTTGGAATTCAGGAGAGCTGGATGTTGGCCATGTCTTCCTCAGCCAGGCTCTTCTCTCCAAACCCATCAAGGATTTGCTGGCATTTCCCAAAGCCCTTAGCAGGGACGTGGGGGATCCACAAGTGCAGCCACGTTCCCCAAACCCCACCTGCCACCTGTTTTGGCTGAGACTGGCGTGTCCCAGGCTTTTAACCTTTTTGGATAACATTAACCTTTTTTCCTTGGGCCTAATCCCTTTCTGTGTTGGGAACATTTCTGCTCCCACTTCCTCTCAGCCTTTGAACAGAGTGATTTGTCCAGAAAAGCTGTGGCTGCCCCACGCCTGGAAGTGTCCAAGGCCAGGTTGGATGGGGCAATCTGGGTGTCCTGCCCGTGTCAGGGGGTGGAACGAGATGATCTCCAAGGTCCTTTCCGACCCATACCAGTCTGTGATTCTATAATTTCATGATTCATGCAGAGCAGAGAAGTAAAACCCTGGATCCCACTGCTTTATAAGCAGACAGGATAACGTTAATAACTCACAAACAGTCCCATGAAACCTCAACCACCCAAGAACCTGCAGTGCAGTAGAATGTCTTTGAAGGCTGTGCAAAATCCCTGCTTTTAGTGCAACTGCTGCTAAGAACCATGTGCATGCCTCAGTTTGGTGTTCTTAAATCTGAACTGGGGAGGGCTAATCAAGCAGAGGCCTGATATAATCGAAGGGTTACGGTAGCCGCATGTGCCGCGCTGACCTTTCGGTAGCTGCGAACCGGCCCGCACTCCCATCCCTCCCCCACAGCCTGGGACAGCTGTAAACATCCCCATAATAAAGAGACAATTGTGATATCCTATTTATTTTCCATTAAAAACCAGCCTGGCACAGGCTTAGGTTGCCCGAGGGGCCGGGCAAGCGAAGCCCGCCTGTGTCCTCCTGCCACGACCCGGGCGCTGGACCCGCGGGAGCCCCGCGGGCCGTGGCAGGCAGACAAACCCTCTGGTGCTCTCCCTGTGCCCCTGGAGCAGAGTCTGGCGCCAGCATCTCTAGGAGATGGAAACAACAGCCCTCTTCCCTCTCTTCCTCTCACCAGCTCTTCCCATCCCTGCTTTTCCCCCGGGTGCGGGAGCTGAGGGTGGGGAGGGGGGCAGGAAGTCGCTGACGCGTGTGGTTGGATTTTAGCTTGAACACCGTCCAGAAAGGAGCACCAAATATTAGTAAACAGATCAGGAAACATTTCCGTGTTTGGCAATAACTCTGCTTTTCCATGGCAGCGATCTCCAGTGGTTTTTCCACTGGAGAAAAAGACCCCGCTTGGTTGATTTGCTTAAGCTGCAGTAGCCTCAGTTCCTGGGCCACCTTCAGATCCTGACCTTCAAACTCAGGTCTTTGGGCGCTGCAGCTCCTGACTTTGTGCATGGAGTTGAGTCCCTGCCTTCGTGCATGGAGTTGGACATGCCCAGGGGATTTACAGAACTCTGGTGCCATGTCCAGCATCTCTGTCGTGATCCAGGTTGAAAAGGAAAGGATCAAGATGGTTGGCCTATTTTGCTTCTGAAAAGAAGATTATGAAGCTGTTTCCTTGCTGGAATTATTCTGTTCCAGTGGGCTCCTCAGGGCAACGGCCAAAGGCCTGTCAAGTCCTGGTGGTTCAAGTTGCAGTCAGTCACATTAGGAAGAGGACACAGGAGTGAATCAAGCACTGAATGAAATCTTAGTTTTGCCACTTCTTGACATCCTCAGGTCAAGCCTGGGATGAAACCAAGCTGCTCATCCTGCAATATGTGGAGGGGAAAGAATGGCCCCTGATTTTGAAGGTCTGAACGGATGGTTCCCTCTGGCACCGTGTTGCAAACTCTGTTCTCTTGGCTGGGGGTCCCACTCAACCTGCTCAAATTTAGGTCCTTGGATAAGAAGCACGTGGTCACAGACTGGTTTTGGAAAGAAGACCTCATTTTGTGCCCAGCACCTCCCACTGCAGGTGTTGATGGGTTTTGGTGCGGGTGGAGGTGCCACCAGCATCAGGAAGAGCAACTGGGAGGACGAGGGTCAAAAATGAGCTTTGTGAGGGGAAGATGATTTCCCATTTCCAAGACAACCCTGGTCCACCAGCAGCCCTATAAGAAACAAGGAGGAAAAAGAAACAGAATGTGTCTGGTTTCACGTTGAACTTCATGAGGTGGTGCGAGAAACCATATGACACCTCATGTGACCGAGTCATGGGGACCGCAGGAATCATCCCAAAAACCCACATCTCCTTGGTGATGCTAAAGGGGACACTGTGACACCCAGAATATGCCACTCCCCTGGCTTTGCCACCTGTGGTTTTGATGAAATCAATGCTGCCTGCAGTAATTAATAAGTGGCATGTCTATTTGGGAATCAGTGTCTCCAGTGAGATGCCACCACACAAGTCATCTCCTGCTCTTGCTGTTTCCTTCCTGTACCTTTGCCCTCCTTTTTCTGGTTTGCAAATATAAGGGGCCTTGTGCACAGAGAAACGATTTGGAAATGCAGCTGTCTCCCAAACCCCACAACTTTCCTCCTGCCTTCTGCTCAGGAGACTGGCTCCCACCCTGAACATGGGACTGCCCCTGGAGCCGTGCTGCCCACCTTATATTTGGCTGGTGCATCCCATGCCATGTTGTGCCTTTCCCTGGTGTCTGTGTCTCTTCCTGGTTTTTGGGGGTTTTTTTTAACCCCCAATGAAGGGAAGAAACGCAGCATCTGAAACCTCAGCTGTGCCCAAAAGGTGACACTGCTCCCATGGTTTTATTCCAAAAGCCCGTGGAACCATCTGCCCAAGTGAGTGCTGCTGAGGAGGGGTTAGACCAAGTGCTATAATAAAAGAAATTAAAGGGGAAAGCCCCCTCTCCTCCATCACCTCTGGGCTGTGATGCCATCCCATGTATGGCTGTGGGTTGTGTGATATTCCAGAGGTTCCAGTGCCTTCCCTACCAGCACCCAGAGGGGCAGGACCTCTGCAACAGCTGCATCCTTACAGGGAAGGTTGGGGAGATTGTTTTCGTTTGTGCTGCAAAAGGTTCCGTCCTGTGATCCTGGGTCTAAGGACAATTCCCACGCAGCAGGATTAGACCCCAAATTTCCCTTCCGTGGCTCTTGGCAACACGATGAGATGCCCACAGGATTTCCCAGACCTTCTGTTGGTGTTTGCAAGACATTAGTGTAGGGAGGTGAAAACTGAACCACGGAATCACAGACTGGTTTGTGTTGGAAGAGACCTCAAAGCTCATCTCGTTCAACTCCCTTCCATGGGCAGGGACACCTTCCAGGAGACCAGGTTGCTCCAAGCCCCATCCAACCTGGTCTGGGACACTTCCAGGGATCCAGGAGTAGCCACAGCTTCTCTGGGCAACTCATGCCAGGGCCTCCCCACCCTCACTGTCCTCCCCGCTGCCCCATCCTGGGCTTCCTTCAACCCCAGCAGAGCAGAGTGATAAGAAATTGTGCAGGTCTGGGGTCCCAAGTGAAGCCTGCAGGACCAGCTTTGCCATAAAATCAGTCATGTGAGGAGTGGCTGGGGGGGCTCAGCCTGGAAAAAGGAGGCTCAGGGGGGACCTTCTGGCTCTGCAACTCCCTGACAGGAGGGGGGAGCTGGGGGGGATTGGGTTCTGCTCCCAGGGAACAAGGGACATGAGGAGAGGGAACAGCCTCCAGCTGTGCCAGGAGAGGGTCAGGTTGGACATCAGGAGGAATTTGTCCCTGGAAAGGGTGGTCAGGCCTTGGCAGGGGCTGCCCAGGGAGGTTTGGAGTGCCCAGCCCTGGAGGTGCCCAAGGCAGGCCTGGCTGTGGCACTCAGTGCTCTGGGCTGGGGGACAAGGTGGGCATCGGGCACAGGGGGGACTCCACGGTCTGGGAGATCTTTTCCAACCTAAATGATTCTGGGATTCTATAAATCACCTACAGCCAGCCCAAAAGCATCCCAAGGAAATTCCTTGTGCAGCCTCCCAGCACAGCTGGGAAGTTAATGCCCTGATTTAAGGGGCTTTGCTGGTAATGGGCTGCAGATTAGTCGTGCACTCACCTTCTGCAGGGCTCAGCTGCAGCTCTCACTCCCCAGTGAAAGCCCTAAGCGTGCCAGCGTGCTTTGACAAGGTTCCCAAATCACTTCTACCCTTCTCCTCTGCACGTCAGGCCTACATGCAGCGAACAGAACTGTGCTGAGGAGCCTGAATCTGTTGCTTGCAATGGCCAACTGGGAATAAGAGTTACTTCTTTATAGCAGATGTGTAGCTCAAAGTTCACCACAAGTGCACTCACATCGAGAGCACAGCGTGTATTGTTCTGCGAGAAGGCGAAGCTCAGCCCTTCAAAAGACTCTGGAACAACTAATTTCATTATTCAAAGAATAAAGTGAGGGAGAGAGAGCCAAAATTAACCCTCTGGCTGCTCCCTGGCAGCAGGGATTTCTGTAGCACCCTTGAGTTCAACGCTTGTGCTCACAGATGCAGGCAGAAAATCAGCTTTACAGTGCCCTGTCTCTGTTTTTCTCACTAGTTTAGGAGCTGAATATCTTATTCCTTTCAAAAATGACTGACTGGACAGAGGCCAGGCTGAGAACCCCCACACCAAGTCCTCTGTGTGTACATTGCATCAGCAAATATGGCTCGGGAATTTCATCTCCAGTTATGACCTCCAGGGAAAATCAAAAGCAACAAATCACGTATTTTATTTTTTTATTTCTTTAAATTATCCATATAGAAACAAATTTTTTTTCTTACTGACCAACTTAAAAAATAACACTTGCAGACAAGAACAAAAGAAGTCCCACAAGAAAATGTCACCTATTTTTTAGGTAGATTTGAGGGAAGAAAACTACATTCCTAGGGTTGCCAGCAAAACCACTTTAACTGGTGTGGATCTTTGCCTATGCTATTTATTTGCTCAGAGGAAGAGGTGAATGCAACCCCTCTCTGCAACCTTGATTTTAGCCTGGTGTGGTTCCCATTAATTCAGCATGACCAGGATCTGCCCAAAAGCTGACCCTTGACCTTGGAATTTTGAATCATTGCAATAGCAAACCTTCTGTGTCTCTGCTTTCGCTGCAGCCACACACCAGGGGATGGAAATAGGGAGGTTCAGCTCCTGGTGTTTCCCTGGGGAAACCCCCACAGGCTTTGTAGGACAAGACCCACCTGGTTTCACCTTGCTCACAGTGCAATGCCAGCAGCAAGGGCAAACCATTTTCCCCTCCTCCACATCCCCTGCATCGCTTGGCCATGTGGTGTGCGAATTATTCCTGAAACTCCCTCTGCCTGACCAAATTCCCCTCCACAGAGCTGAGCTGCTTGCTCAGCATCAATCCTCCCCTCCCCATCGCTGTTTCGCTTCCCAGTTCCGGCACACGGTGCTGGGGGTGCAAATATGAGGAGTTCTTTTGCCTTCAGAAACAGCCAGAAACCATCTCCAGCCACATTTGGGGCTGAAAACCCAGTTTTCTCGGCAACCCAGAGCTGTTTTGTCCTGCTGAAAAATTCCTTTGGCAAGTCCTTTGGCAAGGGCCATGGGGCTGGCTGGAACACTGGACTGTGACATGTTGTGGGGTTAATTTGTGCTTGCTGTGTGCTTGTGGTTTGCATACCCAAGCTGGCCTCCAAAACTGCCTCTTAACTAAAAGGGAAGTGGGATTTGCACTGCACAGGTGTGCTGAGGGAGGCAGCAAATCCAAAATGACCGGGATGCAGGGGGCTGATAATCCAGGTTTTTGGAGCAGAATTGCTCCAGCTCTCCCTACAAAAAGATCAATACCCATGCACAGCCAATGGCTATTGCTACAACACATCTGTGAGCAGCTCGAGGATGAAAACCCCAGAGTGTTTCTGAGACTGCCTTTCTCCCGTGATGGGGGATGGCCACGTGTGTGCTCCCTGCACACCAAAGGGCTGTGCCTCCCTAAGCTTCGGGGTGCCCAGCTGGGGTTTTCTGTGCTCTGAAAAGGTGGCAAAGGAGAGCGGGAGAGCCCCTCCTCTCCTGCCAGCTCATCCCCTTTCCCTCTGCTCTGGGCAAGGAAAGCAGCTTCCAGGACGGAGGCTGACCTATATTCCACGCTGAGCAGTGCCTGACTGCCCACTAGTTTGGTTTTTTTTTTTTTCCCCTACTTTTTCCCCCTAGTCAGGGCTGAAAAAATTGGCAGAGGACGGTCAAATCCGCGCAGGGTGCGAGCATCACTTCCATGCCCCGAAACAATCCGGGGGAAACCAAGCAGGTCCCCGCAGCAGGGCGTGCTCTGCTTTAAAGACCTTGACGTGTGTGACCATCCTGGGGGAAGAGATCTGAGGGCACGATAGCGCTGAGAAAGGAAGGATGTTTCGGCACCGGCACAGGTGAGGGAGGAGGTGCCACCCGGCTCGGCAGGAACCCTGCGCTGCACAGATAATCTCACGCCGAGCTGCGGTTCACCGCAGCGCCCTCGTGACCGGCTGAGCGGTCGGGCAGGGGAACGGGCTCCTTTTCCCACAGCACGGCCCGAACAGGCGTGGCAGGGCTTGGCTGGGGCACAGCCGGGGCTTTCTGCTCACCCGCGTGGCCCTGGTTTGCATTAAACACCCCCGGCATCAAGGCCCCCTGCCCCAGATGTTCAGAGCAGCTGGGGAGAAGGGTGACAGCCACACGCGGCGCCGTGCACGAGGACCTGTTTGGGGTTTGTTTGGGTTTTTTTGGATGATGCCCAAAGCACCCGGTTATAGTGATGCACCCGGTTATAGCGATGCTCAGCTGTTACGGGATGAAAATTGGGGAATGACAAGAATCTTTTGCTCACCGCAAAATCTCCCCCCACCCCCGGATTCAGCAATAACTCTCCGGGGGTCAGTTCTTGCCTGTTTCCATCCATTCACCCCCAGAGTCTGAGAAGTTTCGCTTGGCTCTGGAATGAGAGCCGGCCCCCATCTCGCTCCTCCTCGGCAAAGGGTTGTGTCACTGCCCCCGTGGAGCCGCGTCCTTCACAGCACCTGGAAGCGCCGCCGGCCGCGGTGTCACCACCGGCTGATCTTGGAGGTGCCACCTGAATGTGGGAATTAAGCAGAAATCCTAAGGAGGCTAATGGCGAGCCGGGCAGAGCGGAGCGGCAGCAGAAGGCTCCGGGATTTCAGGGCTTCAGCTCTGCCCCGCAAAGCGGCTTACGGACCGCACATCTGAGCCAGAGACTGGATTAGAGGCAAAACCGGCTCTGGCTCCAGGGAAATCTCTGCACAGAGGGCTCAAGGTGCTCGCTGGGCAGCTCAGAGAGCGCCCTCGTCCCCCCACCCGGCAGCGCTTGGGCTCTTGGTGTCAGCACCACCTCCTGCTGGCACGGCACCGGCCTTTTGGAGCTGGATTTGGCAGCGTGGAGCAGTCGAGACCACACTGTGCTTGCCCAGGCACCCAGGGCTGGGGCTGCAAGTCAGGCTGGATGACCCAGGCACAGTTTGGGTGATGCAGGGTCAGGTTCCTCTTCTTTGCTAACTAAATCAAAGAGGAACTCTTTGTGTCAGGGTGATGCCACTGCTGGCGCTGCACCAGCACAACACTGTCCCTCCACCAAGGAGAAGTGTGGATGGAGATGCCCCAACTTGCCCAGACATGACCCAAAAGCAAGCTGTGGTGTTGTTGGTCCTGCTGGGAGCAGAGAGCTCCATCCACCCCTTCCTCCTGGGTCACACGTGCCAAATTACGATGATGCTGGCCCATCCCAAGGGCAGCAAGATCCCTAGGAAATCCTGGCCTCTGGGAGAGCAGAGTGGCTTTCACTGCAGGGGTGTCTCACAGCTCAGTGCTATGAAACCCACCGTGTGTTTTCAGCTGGGCAGCACCTCCTTTTAAAAATGAAAACAAAACAACAAAAAAAACCCAAACCAAACCAAAACCAAACCCTCCAAACCAAAATTAATCTCTTCATTTATTTTCAGATGCCTGTACAAAAATATAGCCCAGATCTTTGGAGGCGTGCGATTTGGGAACTGATGTGGGCCGAGGAGCTGGGTGCCTGTCTCCTCTCCCAAGCTTTTTTTGGAAATGGGCTCAATTCCTGCAAAACAAATGCACCAAGAGCGTTGCAGGCGATTTTGCAGGATCTGTGAGAGTTACCCCAAACAACAGCCATAATATGATGGGCTCTCAGCAGGGCCCTGTGGCTTCCTTTGACACTTGTGTTCTATTTTATCTGCTTTTTTTACTCCATCTTAGGGATCTGCAGGCAGGGGCAGATGCCTGGAGTGGGTAGAGGAATGGCAGGGTTGGATCCTTGTCCACAGGGCCCCTAAATCCATGCCAGGGAGATGCCTCTCAGGAGACGGCGTGCCATGACCTGAAGCCCATCTCTGCCAGGGCCTCCTCCAAAACCCATCATGTTACAGGACATGACAGGTCCATCTCAGCACCCGGGACATGGTGGCAGTGGCACGGACACACTGTGGGATGGGACAGGAACTGAAAAGGAAGGATTGCTGTCACAGACTTAAAGGTACAATTAAAGGCCCTGAGATCAGGAAAATGCATCTCTTCTGTGGCAACAGAGGAGACTTGTCTGGTTGATTTCCTGGGATTTTCCCAGGATGGCTGTGATTTCCAATTAACTGGCAGATCCATCCATCACAGCCACTATCTCCTTGTTCCCATATTCCCTGATCACACTGTAAGAGCAGTGACTGCACAAGATGCCACGGGCCAGCCCTGCCAAGTGATGCTGACTGGAGGGAAGTGACCACAACTGGGAGCTAAAAGGCTTTGAGCATCTATGACCTTGGCTTTCCTCGTGCTGAGGAAGACAATAACATCATGGTCTGGGAGCTAAAACACTCTGATTCAACTTCAGGCATTAGCTGTGGCTCGTGGCATACACGAGATCAGACACAGCCATCACCCTTGTCTGGGAACAGGGAGATAGTGGTTGTAGAGGATGGATCTGCCAGTTAATTGGAAATCATGTCCATCCAGGGAAAATCCCAGGAAATCAACCAGACAAGTCTCTTCTGTTGCCACCCTTTTGGACACAGTGGCCTCTTTGAAATATCACCCCTCGTTACCCGCCGTGCGTGGGAAAGTTGATGCCGTGTCTCCCCTGCTCCAGCTACAAACGAGACGTGGCCACCACAGGGATCCTCATGTGCCCGACGCTTGGAGAACATGCAGAGGGGCACATCCATGAACTCTTCCATTCCACCTTTCAAAAAAAAAAACAAAAACAAAACAAAACAAAAACCAAACAAACAAACAAAAAACCACAAAAAAAAGTAGTTTCTGTCTAAATCAACCTGGAGGGAAGCTACTAGGACAGAAGCGTTTTGATAGACTGTCATGATGTTTTCAGGAAGAATTTATTCACTGGAAGGATTGTCAAGGCTTAGAAAGGGGCTGCCCAGGGAGGTTTGGAGTCCCCACCCCTGGAGGTGTCCAAGGAAGGACTGGACGTGGCACTCAGCACTCTGGGCTGGGGGACAAGGTGGGGAATCCACAGTCTTGGAGGTCTTCTAAAAGATTCTGGGATTCTGTGCTATGAGGAAGGACGGGAGCAGTTTGAGACTCGCCACGATTCGTGGTCAAAAACCTCAGAATCAAGAATCTCATGATTTAAAAAAAGAAAAAAAAATCCAAAAGTAATTTTGGTCAAATGCAGGGGTATAAAGAAAAAAAAAGAAGTGGCTGAATTGGACTCGTTTAATGGTTAAAATTCTGCCTGGTAGATCTGGTTATTTTTAGTGCTGTGGTAGAGAGGCACTAAATAGAGGCACTAAACTTGTGACATGTGATTGAAGAGGAAGGGCGAGTTAAAATCAGATTTAGAATAAATAAATGGTTTCTTGGTTAATCAAAACTGACTTCACAGAAACACAGTTTAGTAGCTTAGAAATACTTGAAACCCTGACAGGTAGTATTTTCAACACAGTTATACTTGCCGTTCATCTTTTTTTTTTTTTAGCATTTCAAATCAAATTCCTTGTTCATTCACTCACATGCCCATTTATACCCTTCCCTGGACCTGCCCTGCTATTTCTGCACCTGTTCTGCCAAAATAAAGTATCAAGCTGTCTAAAACTCACCTCATTTTTGGACTGGCTGTTTATTTGAGTTTTTATGGTGGTGATGAGGCAACTCTGAGCCTGGATTTTTGTGCTGTTTCAAGTCAGGCTCCTCTCCTTGACATAATTTTTTTACTGTAAAAGTATCAGGAGACCTGGAAAGGCTGCTGGAGCTCCATGCCTCTGACTAGAGCCAGAAAAAGCTTCACTTCAATCAAAGGAACCACTCACCGCACAGATTCTGGAAAATCCAATTTAATTCTATCCCAATAATTATTACAGCGCACCGATCCATCTCTCTTTATTTACTTTTGCGAGACAAAGGCCAGTGATGTTGACACTAAACTCGAATTCCATCCATCACTGGAAAATTCATCATAAATCTAGATGAAATTCAGCAGCTCGACTTGGAAATTGCTACAAATGAGACTTCACAGCCTCTGCAAGGCTCACTGCAGACTCTATGCAGCCATCGAAGTTGGAGCGGGTAAATCCATCGCCCCCACAAATCAGAAGAGGCTGAGTATGAAGAATCATTTGCCCTGGACAATTGGGCACGGCCTTTGTAACCTGGAAAAGAAAAGCACGCAGGGAGTTGGAAGAGGGAGTATCTCATCTACCTGAATTCCCACTGGAAAGGTCTGTTTTCCTTAGGAAAGCCTTGGTAAGAATCCCAGAGTGGTTTGGGTGGGGAGGGACCTTAAAAGATCATCTCTACTGGCTGTGACACACAAACCTACCTGTCCATGTGGTGCTGGATCAGTGCATCCCAGAGCACCACTGGGGAATCTCAGCATGAAGACGAGGTGGCAGAAGGTGAATTATTGTGAGGGCAAGGCAGGCACGGGCAGAAAGGATAAAACAGGGAAGAAGATCATAGAATCACAGAATCATGGAAAAGCTGGGGTTGGAAGGGGCCTTGAAGATCACCCAGTTCCACCCAGGGATGCCACAAGATGCAGGAGGGAGGTGGGAAGAAGTAGTGCGAGAAAAGGAATGGCAAGACAAGATCTGTAAGGATGAACTGCTGAAAAAGAGAGAAAACCATCTAGAAAGGTGAAGACAGAGAGAGGGAGAGAAAACAAAAGGGCAGAAGCAGCACATCAGTAAACCAGCAACAGAGATCAAACCACGGGGTCCTAAAGCATGGGACAGAGAGGACAATTTTGTTCTCCTCATTTCCTGATTTTCTGCCTCTGGTCCAAAGACATGTGTTGGATTCCTGTGCAGTAAAACATTGCTGTACCCCACTGTGGGACTGTCAGCTTCACTGAACAAGCCCTTACGTCCAAGGAATCTTGCTAAATCCAGGGCATTTTCCCACTGATTCAAATGTCCACTCAACTGGCCACTACTGAGCCATTATCTGCCACTGCCAAGGGTGGATCAGCTGCAAAACAGCCACATTTATGGAACTGGCTGCATTTTGTGTCACTGCAGCTCTTTAAAGGAGGCAATTATCTGAAAGAGCCAGTTGCAACCCCTTATCCATTACTCAACAGAAGAGCCTATCCAGGTATGGAAAATCCAGCCAGTGATCCTCCCTCTCAGACTAATTTTAAGTCAGTATTTAATTTATTCCTAATTTTTTCTCCTACAGATCGAGCTGAGTATAAAGAATGAAGAACAGAAAAAGGTTTTTTTGAGTGTCCTTCCTTGTTGGCCGCTCGGTGCTTGTTTGATGCTGGCTGTACCAAACAACTCCTGGTTTGTGATCCTGACCACAGGATCAGAATTTCCACACCTCAGCCTGCACCTTTTCACCTGCACGGCAAGATTTTGTGAGCAATGTTATGAAAGACCCTCCCTCTAGAAGGGGGAAGGGAATGATCCTGCTCCTCCTTCACGTTCTTCTGGTGGCATCCAACATAAATTCCAGATTACCCTTGCTGGGATTCGGTCAGAGGTTGGACTTGATGATTTTGGAGGTGTTTTCCAACCATAATGGTTCTCTGATTCCATAGAAAGGGACTCTCTCAAAGACACGTGGTGGATTGGTTGGGAAGCTGGTGGCTCTGAATGCTAATGGGGCCTCCCCATAATTAAAGCAGGGGATCCAGAACTGCAGCTGTGCTGCTAAGCAGTGTCAGTAGAATTTTGGGAGTCCTAATCCCTCATCTGCCACGGATAATTGTAATGTCTGCATTTTAATCCCAGGATTGTGTTTGGCCATGTGAAGGATGTTACAGCCGGATTTAATTAACAAGTAGGATAAATCCCATCTAAAAGAGTCAGGGGAAAGATGCACCCATCTTATCAGCTCCCTCTGCCTCTGTGGCAACAGCTTATTATAACTGAAATTAAAGATAGCTTTAAGAGAAAGAGGGAGCTCTGCCCCAGATATTTAATTTAGGCAGTGATTATTTCATAGGGTGGCATTAGAGATCTCTTTATGGAGATAACACGTCTGACCTACACTGACTTCTTTGCAACCTAAGACATATTGACATTCATCTCCCGAATTACAGGCTGGTGATAATCCCTCCTGTGGCACAGCCAAAAAAGCACCAGCAGCTGCTGGAGTTGGGGCTTGGAGCTACCATGTCTGGTGGAAGAAGTGTTCCTGCCCACGGCAGGGAGCTGGAACGAGATGACCTTTAAAGTCCTTTCCAACACAAACCATTCCGTGATTCCGTGATCCTGCAATCAATCCCATGTGTCCATACTTTAGGGTGCATTAACTCTGCTTAGAAATACTTCTTACTCGGTTTTGGGAACCCTTTCCAGAGCTGGCCAGCCAAGTGTCTGCCTGCTGGAGACAGATCCAACTCTTCTCCTCCCTATCACCTGCAGCTCTGGTGCTCACAAGCAGTTTGAAGCAGGAAGGTAACAGGGAAGGCAGAAGAAAAGACCAGAGGTCACAACCAGAAAACAACACCTTTTTGGCAAAAAAAACCCAACCCTGAACCAGTAAGAGGAACATACAAAACATACCATGATTTTGATATGATTTATATAAATATAAATATAAATATACCTGTGCTGAGGTGGCTTTTCCAATCTACCAAAACCTAACTCCCAGAGAAATAAACTCTGTGCTAACGAGACTGGGTTCCCAAATTGGATGCAGATCAAGGGCTCTGAGCAGACTGCACAACAGTCATCTGCAGCAACCTTTCCAGACTTCATAAAAAGGAGAAATTTTTAGGGTACTGCTTTAAAAGTAAATATTTTGCTGCAACTTCCACGTTCAATTTCACCAATGTAATTTAACTCGAGAGGCTTTGGGTAAACATGCAGATACACTCCAATACTTTAGGAAATTGCCAACAATTTCCTTGGATTTTTAAAAGAAGCCTGTAAAATATACACATTTTGCTATTATTACCCTTAGGTAGTTTACTTTAAAATATTTTTCACGTAACATGCTGTTAAACCGAACCGGGCCAAACCAAATAATAACAGTTAGTCCCTCTGAACTCAAGGACTTGTGCTACTCTGTGGTAGGGTGGGAATTTTGCTAATAATATCCCATATTTTTTGGATGTGGAGAGAACGGATTGAGTCATGTTTTTAAATGCCAGTGAAAATCCCACTGAAGTACACGGGATTTACTTCCTTCCTGCACACTGCTCCTGTCCCCTCCTTACAAGGAGAGCTGCAGAACTCACCACTGAGCCAGTGTGTAAAAACATGGCTAGGAATGAGCTGGCTGTTGTTGGCCAGCCTTGGATACTGCTCATGGCTACGTGGAGGAATGCACTATGGATACTGGGCAACCATCCCCCCTTTCCTCTTGCTCCCTGAGGATGAAAACCACAGACTGATCCCATGGCAGAGTACCTGAGAGTATCTCCATCTGTGACACTTGATGCTGCTTGGTTTAGGCAGGGATGGGACAATCCTCTCCAGGTGACTGAGAATTATCTGCTGCACCTCTGCAAGGTCTGAGTCCAGGTACTCACTTCCAAATGTCACAGTCGTGTGGACAACAAGGGAAGGCCCAACTTCGGGAGACTCTGAAATAATAAAGAAGAGAGATGCTTTTGAAGGATTACTCCTTAATACTTGCCTTCCCCACATGCTGACCACTGTGCCTCCAGCCCAGGAGTCAGTAAGAATGAAAATACCTGTGGTACCACCCTGTTCTTCCAGCTGGAAAAAACCCACAAGGAATAACAACACAAGTTGTTCACAAGGAACACAAAGAAGTCAAGGGGGACAATCTCTGCAATACAGAAATACAGAAGACTTGAATCACACAATGGTTTGGGTTGGAAGGGACCTTAAAGATGATCCAGTTCCAATCCCCTGCCATGGGCAGGGACATCTTCAATGAGACCAGGTTGCTCAGAGCTCCATCCAGCCTGGCCTGGGACATATCCAGGTCTTTGCTGTATTTCAGCTGAGACTGAGCTGGTGTTTGAATTAAGCGCTTCCCACTCACTCCATTAACCAGAAATTCCCTCTCTTGGAAGCAGAAAGCCTTCTCTGGTTAAACCCTTGTTTGAATTAGCACATTCCTAGAAAAATATTTTAGTTTCAGCTAACGAGTGTTTTATGAGCAAGGAACCCACAAAGGAAGAGGCAGCTGAACACTTTCTGACCAGTTCTGGCTGTGAGGTACCAAGCTCGAGAGAAGTCTTTATCTCTGCTGTGTCAGTGAAGAGATTCCAGCTCCTCAAGCTGGAGACCCCCTTTGGGAAGACAACAAATTCCAGCTTTCCAAAGGCAACCAAAATGTCTTCCTCTGGTAAGTTTTCTGTCCTGGGGCTGATCACTTCAGCACACACTACTGAGGTGCAGCAGTGCCAAGTCTGGCACCCACAGCAAGCACGAAACCCACGGCTTTAACTTCAGCTGGAAGAACCCCCTCACCGAGTCTCTTTTGGGGGGTGCAGCTCAGCCAACCCTTGCTCTTGAGAACTGGGAAAACCAGGCAAAAAGGTTGGGAAGATGTTTCCTGATTTCACAGGCCATATCTCTGTGGGCATCAGCTTTTCCAGCTGTCTGGAAAATACATCAGAAAGGCTACTCAGTCTTTCCTTCCCCTTTTGGGGGAGAAAACAGGGATTGTGGTGATGTCTCTTCACAGACAATGTGAGGGACAGAAGACCACGTGGGGAAGCCTGTTAGGTACCTTGGGATTTATTACAGGGTACGTGGTATTTTGGCAAATACTTCCACGTCAACTTGGCAAAAAGGCTCATTAAAAGAGCATTTTAATAAAATAAATATTCATTGCTTGCTGTGTCTTGTTACAGCCAGTGATTCCACCAGTGATTCCACCAATGATCGCAGCCAAGGGCCACCTTCTCTCAGATCTCTCATCTCTTCCACAGCATGTACAAAACAAGTTTCTGGAGAACAGGCAGTTCGTTGAGTTTTTAATTCCTCTGAGCTACTGATAGCTTGGAGAGCTTCCAGAGGCCACTGAGTCACAGCCTCCCAGTACTGAAATATGCAGCCTGCGAGGATCAACTTTAGCCTCAAGCCCTTTCCTTTCTTCTGCAAAAAATACTGGCTAAAACAGGAATCCAAAATAGATTTTTCCCTGAAAGCAATGGGGGGATCTCAGTCCTGATGCCCTGTGGGCGAACGACTGTCGGGGGACTAAAACCCGTCATTTTCCTCCCAAGTGCTTTAGATCAGGCTGCAACAGCCTGCTGGGAAACACAGGGCTTCTGGCAGGTCTTCTGGTGAGATCTTCATTTCCTTTATTTGTGGCAAGGATGCAAGCTGGCCATGGCAATGCCAGGATGGCAAACCCTGTCCTGGGGGACATCGGGCCCCACATCGCCGGCCAGGCCAGGGAGGGATTGTCCCGCTCTGCTCTGCCCTGGGGCGGCCTCTCCTCAATATTGGGGCAGTTTGGGGGGGACACAATATCAGAAAGATCTGAAGCCATCAGAGAGTGTCCAAAGGAGGGCAGTGAAGATGGGGAAGGGCCTCGATTTGAAGCCATGTGAGGACGCTGAGGGCACTTGGTGTGTTCAGCAGGAGAAGAGGAGGCTGAGGGGAGACCTCACTGCAGTTCCAACTTCCTTGGGAGGGGCAGAGAGGGCAGGACTGAGCTCTGCTCTGGGGGGACCAGGGACAGCACCCAGGGAATGGCTGGAGCTGTGTCAGGGCAGGGTCAGGTTTGATCTCAGGGAAAGGTTCTTCCCCCAGAGGGTGGTTGGGCACTGAACAGGCTCCCCAGGGCAGTGGGCACAGCCCCAAGGCTGCCAGAGCTCCAGGAGGGTTTGGATGATCCCCTGGGGCACAGGGGGTGACTCTTGGGGATGGTCCTGTGGAGCCCTGAGCGTTGGGGGGGGGGTTCCATCCTTGGGGACTGCCCCAACTCTCCTGGACATCTGCTGTAGCTGTGACATTTGCTCTGCCGGGAGCAGGGACAGCCCAGAGACCCTTGTGCTGCTCCCTCCAGCTGGAACCTGCCTAGAATTGGTGTAAATCCATGAAAACAGAGGAGGAGAACCTCCATCACTGAGCAGCATGAAGTACAAGCTGTCACAGGGAGAGGACACATCAGCTACCTGGAAGGGGTGTCAAGGACAAAGAGCATGGAAGTGATTAGGGCTCACCATACACTGCACTTTGGCCAGTTGCAGCCGTGAATTAAGCAGCAAAGTCTCCCCATGTTGAACTTCCTGTGGAAACTGGAACTTGACCTAGAACCTGGGAATGAGGGGAAAGGTTTTTGGATTGTGAGCAGAAGGCAGCAGCCATCAGCTTCTTAACATTTTGGGACTGTTTTGGGACTGTCTCAACACTCGTCATTAATTCCCAGCTGGAGAAATCACACGGGCTGTGTTAAAAAAGAGAAGGACAGACTGCTGACAGTGAGAATTTATAGAGGATTAAGCCTGTTAGGAGTCTTATCTTCCAGAAAAAGGATGGGGCTAATAAAAGATCCCTGGAAAAGCACACAGAGAACAGAGCTCACTTGCCCAGCACAGTGGCTGCAGCTCCAGGACATCTGGTGTCAGGAAGGTGGCTCTTAGCTTTGAGTAACACCTTTAGTGTGGAATTGTGGTGTCCTGGGTGAAGCTGCTCAGGCTGGAAGCATAGCTGTCACTGTCACAGGTGGGATACAGAGACCCAGGGGTGAATTCCTCCAGGCACTCTGTACTCCAGGACAGTGACAAAATGAACAGCCCGAGTCTTCCCACAGGGACCTCCTTCTGCCCTGAGAAGTTCTCAGATGGTATTAAGAATGTGAAGTCAGCTCCTGTGGCGGCCACGTCCTCCTTACCAACAGTCTCAGGGAAATCACAATAAAATAAAGCATATAAAATGATGATGAAAACAATAAACCAAATCATATGTTCTTGGAGAAAGCTCACGGTGGATCACCTGCCCACCAAAATCTTCTTCCTTGCAAAATGCAAAAGCTACTTTTCTCTGATGAATCTATGCCAAGGTCAGGGCTCAGAGTCCTTAAACTCAAATGGGATTTTAGAGATGAGCTGCAATCCCTGGGATCCACGGAGGCCTGAAGTTTCCTCAGAGAAGAGAACACCATCAGAGCCTGAAAGTCAGAGGATCCGTTTGGCAAATGGTCAGGATGGTGCCTCGTCATGTTCTGGGACAGGCTGAAAAGTAACCGTGGAGAGAGAGAGGAACTGGAGGGTAACATGGATTTCAAGGCACCAGGAAGGGGACAGAGCACTCTTGGGACTGCATCAATGGCAGAAGGAACCCTGCCCTTCGACACTGCAAGGGGAGACTTGGCAAAGACAGGGAGAAGCAGCCACAGCTCCTACTATCCCCAAGAAAGCAGAAACCAACTGGATTTTCCCAAACAATAATATTCTAGGAGAGATAATCGTGTCCAAGGGCCCCTGTGGAGCATGTTTTGCAGTTGCTCAGCTTGAAAGGCTTTGAAGCAAGAAATCCTAGGCCGCAAGGGACACAGCGCCCACCGAGGCGTCAAGGACAGGGCGTTCAGAGAGCCTCATCAACCTTGACCTTAGAAGTGGTTGTGCTGGTCTAGGACTGAAGCACTTTTGTGGAGAAGCATGAGGCAGCACAGGCTGGAATCTGCATGCCCTGGAAGTGGCCTGTGGCTCACAGGCTCTGCAGAGCCCACAGATCCACCGACCCTCGGGAGAACGAGAGCTACTTTCACAGAGGCAGAGAAAGCAAGCAGCCACGACCTGCTGATCAGTTTGCAGGCTCCACAGATGCATCCACAAAACTTCCACAGAGAGGGTGGAAAATTCTTCCTGGTTCAGCTGTGCTGACATTAAAACTTGCTGGACAGCAAATGTGGACAGAGCTTGAAGAATTTCCTGTCTTCGCCAACGGGGTTTGCTTGGACTCACTTCCCAGTTCATTTATTAGCGTGTTCAGTAAATACTCACCAGAACATTGTCTGCCTCAGAGTCACAGGACTTAGGGAGGGAGGGAGGAACCTCTGGAGGTCTCTAGTCCAACCTCCTGCTCAAAACTGGAGCCAGCTTCAAAGGGAGATCATACTCCTACTGCTGGAGCGCTCAGGGATCGATCCAAGGGTTACAACCTGGTCTCCAGAAGAGAACTGTGTATGGATGTGACAGGCACACATCTCCCACAGGAATGTTTTCTGCCTTCTTGGAGTGAATGGTGTCAAGTATTTTTCTCATGTTCCTGCCCAAAACCTGGAGTCATAACAGACACTGATAAAAAACAAGAGGTGGTTGTTTCCTGCCCCTCAGGATTTTTTGCAATCATACCGTGAGTAGTAGCATGAGGGGAAGGGAAAGGCCATTTGCCACACCAAAAAAAAAAAAAATAACCCTGAAAATTAGGCTGCAAAGGAAATGCTGCTGGGTCAGCATGGCGGGCAGCAGAGAAGCTGGACACCTCCAGACAGGCTGGAACTGTATCCCTGCACCCTGGGAGGGATCAGCACGCTGCCAAAAGAGAAGTCAACATGTAGGACTCATAAAACTGAAAAAAAAAAAAAAATAAAGAGCAGTGATTAAGTTTGCTACACCCAGAAAATAAGCAAGAGAAATGGAGGTTCACTTCCAAAATGCCACGCTGCTATTTGGCAGAAGGGCTCGTGAGCTCTCCCAGTTATCCTCAGAAGATCCCGAGGTTTGTAAGGTCCCATATTCTCCCTGGAATAAAATCTACTCTATCTGACACGGCACATTTTGGAGGAAAAATTCTACTTTCAGTACTGAGAAGATAAAGGAATCTATATTTTAAAATAAAAAAGGATACTCAAGGATTACACCGAAACCCTAAAAACCTGTAAGAGGAATCTTCCCTTTAAATGATACAGCCCTGGAGTGAAAGGGAACCACTTCCATTTTTATGTGTCATCTATCTTTAGTCCTCCAGAATGCAAAGAGATGCAAAGACTGCGGTATTACAGAAATAATTTATACTGGAGAATTCCCACTGTCCCCCCGACCAGTTATAAATATTGATGGGGTGTTTAAGGCAGCCAATCACACAAATATTTAATATTCATGCACGGGGAATTCAACATACACTTCTTGTAGGCTCTTCCTTACGTAACGTTCCAGAGCGTTCCCTCTGCGGGTGGGGATGGGATTTCTACAGGCAGCAGCTGAGACCCTCAGCTGATGGAAACAGCCCTCCTTGTCAGAGGGTCACCACGCTCCCGATGACACCGGTACCGGCAGCATCGGAGAAACGGCCCCATCGCCGATTTCACCCGCAGAAATCGGGGGGGAAACAGAGGTCAGCCACAGTTCTCCATCAGCAACCAGGCTGTGTCACCATGCAGCCAACTGGGGGAGACTGAGGGGAGACCTCACTGTGGTTACATCCTCTGCTTGAGGGGCAGAGGAGGGGCAGGCACTGAGCTCTGCTCCATGGGGACACGAGGGAATGGCCCGAAGTTGTGCCAGGGTAGAGTTAAGTTGGATCTCAGAAAGAGGTTCTTGGGCACTGCCCAGGCTCCCCAGGGCAGTGGGCACAGCCCCAAGGCTGCCAGAGCTCCAGGAGCGTTTGGACAACACTCTTAGTGACAGGGTGGGATTGTTGCAGTGTCCTGAGCAGGGCCAGGAGTTGGATTCGATGATCCTGATGGATCCCTTCCAACTCAGCATATTCTATGATGCCACAGGGGTCCTGACTCCCAACACCACTGTCACACCACAACACTCCCTCCCGACAGCCTGTTCCATTGAACTGCATGTACCAAGTGAACTTGGGAATACTTAATAATTAGGCACATTAGGCAGCAGCTGGGTAAGAAAATCCTTATTCTGTGACAGTGAGTCACAGGGTTCTGTGGATCACCACAAAGGTGGGCAGTTTTTTACCCCCACAACACGGTCGTGGCTCACCCTGGTCACGGTCGCAACGCGAGCGAGGACCAGAATCGGGCAGTGCTTGCAGCTCCTAACGAGCTTGATTAAACTCAAATGCTGGTGGTTTCTCTCGAGCTATTCTATGCCAACACACTCTTCGTATATGCAATACATTTAATAAATAAAACATATACTTACTCGACTGCCGTCTTCCAGAAATAGATGAGAAGTGTCTGCCTTGTGGGATATTCTCCAAGCCTTACCAAGCAGTCATTTCAAGGATTCTCCATGATTATAAAAGCACACTGGCTAACTCTGAATTGGGCTGAACAGCCTCAATTATATAACTCATTACTACTTCCAAGAGTGCTCAGTGGAAAGAACAGGAGTTGTAGAGTGAGATGATGGGAGACAAATTGGCATGTGCGTGAATCAACGTTTAAACAAAAGGAACTCCGGCCCTTTCTTGGAATAGCAACATTTTGATGTCTCAAATCCCCCGACACTGGTTTCATAAACGCAGTAACGTAAACCATGTGCTGGGTGGTGATTTTTTGAGGACCTTCCCGCTTTCATTGTGTGTTTTATTACAGGCCAAATGTGACATTAAATGCTATCCGCTGCGGCTTGGAGTTAAATACTTGCTCTGTTCAGAATAGCAACACTCAATTAAACAGCATTTTTCATGATCTACACCCTCTATTGTCGCTGTGTTAAAGGGAAATAATGGGAGCACTGACCTATATTGCGTTTCTTATTATCGATGGAGATGAAGCGTATGCAGGGATTATCAGTGATGTACTGAGCAGCCCAGGGGACATCAATCCGTGTACCAGCTTCATAAAAAAGTCCCAGAGCGTAGCGGGAGGAGTAGCTCACAGATTCCAGTTGCTGCTTTTGACTTTCATTAATTACTGGGGGGGAAAAAAAAAAAAAAAAGGGAGAAAGAAAAAAAAAATCAGACAGATTTTCTCTCCTCTCAGAACATTAAATATGTGAATGCTGCAGTTAAGCTGATTATTCCTTCCTGAAAATGGCCAGACTGCTGAAACTAAGAATTTAATATTAAGCCTAGTGCTTTGTAATATTTTTTTTCTGGGACACCTCTTCATGAAGTTTTAATGGTGCATTATGTAGAGTATGTCCTTCACACACAACCCTCCCCCCAGTTGGTGGTGGTTCATCTCCCAGCTCTCTGTGAATTGCCTCTGACTGGAAACTTCAATGACCGGTGACTTTTTCCTAAATCTTTACTCAAAATGGTGGATAAATAGGAATAAGGTGGTTAGGTTGCCTCAAGCACACCAAGTAAATGGCTGCTTGGCTCGACAAAATGCTAAATGACTTCACATATCGCCAAAATGAACCCAGAGACTCTTGAACGTCTGGGGGAAATCGCCCCACAACTTGTGTGTCACAACTTGAACGAAGAAAACTCTGTGTTTCAGCACACAAAGGGTTTGTAGTGAAGTTCAGTTCCTCCAGCTGAAGGTATTTTAAAGCAGTTTACAGAGCAAATATGAATCCATTCCTCCCTGTGATCAACTCCTCTATCTCCCACTTAGAGTGAGATCTGCTTTTTGCCTCAAAAAAAAGCAGGACAATGGTGTGACTGACCCTGATGCTCCTCAGACCTGGCAACCAGGATGGCTTCCTCACACGCTGCCAAGGAACTGCTGTGCCAGGGCAAGGCTCGAGGAAGCAGGGCTACAAATCCCACTCCGTGTGTGGTGCTGTGACACAGCCCCTCCTGAGCCCCCCAGTCCCCTGACTGAGGCTCCTGGCTCATCTCCCCCAAACCACCACAACCTCCACACCCACACCAGCCTGACCTAATCCCCAGCACACCAGAGGATCACAAGTCAGATTCCACCTCAAATCCCATCAGAAACCAACCCTGAAATGCCTCCAAGAAAAAACCCTCCCGAATTTTGAGGATTTTCCCCGTGTATTTTCCCATCCATATTCCCCACATATTTTCCCCACAAATATGCTGGGAAATGGAGAAACGTGGGGGAGAGGGCAGAAGGAAACATGGATCAAACTGTGAAAGCTGGGGAGAGAAAAGGAGGAGAAATGAGGCATCTGGCAGGAGGGGTGGTGGTGGAGTTGGAGGAAGCCAGAGGACAGGACTAGCTGAGCACAATGGGGTTGGAAGGAGCTCCCCTTTCCCTCTCCAGTCCAACACTCCCTCTGAGAAGGTGTCAAGGGTTTCAGTTGCCTCTCATCTGAGCCCTGGCACTGGATCATTCTGAGGAAGATTTACTCCAAGGTCGCTCTGCCTTCCCCCAGCAGGCTGCTCCCCTGAGATCCAGGGCTCCTGGGTGCCTAGGGCTCTATGCCCAACCTCCAGAGCAGCCTGGCACGGAGACCACCCCAGGTTGCAGCAGGGCCCTGGATTTCATCCCGCTTTTCCGTGCTGTCCAAATGTTTTGAGTTGACCCCGGCACTGGCAGGACTCCCCCAGCTCCCTGAGTCTCCTGCAGGCTGCCATCTCCTTCCTCCTCCATCCGTCTGCTCTTCCACAGCTTCTCTCCAGCTTTTGCAGCCCCCAGGACCAGGAGATTCCACAACCTGGCAAAGCCTGTAGGACCAGGAGGGAAAGGGAAGCAGGGCTGTGGGGCGGACTGGAGGACTGCCCTGGAGGAAAGGATGCCAGAGGACCTCGCACATCCCGCCCCACTGGAAATATTCCCTGGCTTGTGCTAAGCTCCAGCTGAAGCCATGGATTTAACAGTGCAGGCACACGGTGCCAGCCCCCGGGAACCACCTCAGGGCCCTTTTCCAAGTCGGAACAGCGGCGTTGGCGATTTCAGCGGTGCCCGTCCCGGTTCCTCCTGGCAAAGCACAAGAGCCCAGACAGGGAAAAGAGCTGCTGCTAAACACATTAAGCACACAGGGTGGCACAAATCTCACCCAGAAACCCCCCTGTCCTCTTGCAGGTAAGGGCTCTGCACAGCTGGGTTCTGAGGTGTCCGCCACCAACCAGTTCCCCTTCCTACAGTCTGATAAACAATCACCATGTGTTGCACATTCTTGCTGTGCTTCCAAAGGATATTGAAGTCCTATAAACAAGCAAACAAATACGAAGCCCTGACATCCCATCTAAACCACTACTCTTTGTCCAGGTTACTCTGGCAACTGATTTCCCCTTGGGGAAAGAAAAATAAACAAGACCTTCCCAGGCCTGCAAGGCAAATTCTCCCCCCCCAGCAAAGCAGGAATGCATCTGGGATGGAGCTGAGCTGCAGGGGAAGGGACCAGCAGGTTGAAATTTGCTTCAGGTTTACCACAGAGAGCCCTTCAGAAGGCACAGCCTTCACAACCAATGTTCAGAGTTGCCAAAGCCAAGGCAGCCAGCTGGTTGGTTCAAGACTTCCCATGTCTTTACGGACCCGCCTTCACAAGCTGTAAGGCGTGAGGGGTCATTGGGGATGGATGCCGAGCAGCAGAGCAGGAATCAGAGCTAAGCCATGATTTTGTCAGCTGTAACTACACACCTACACACAGAGCTTGGCCGGGGGGTGCTGGGGAAAGGAGGATGAAGGAAGGCAACGAGCCCAGCTGGGCAACCTCATCCCCGGGAGAGGGGACAGCAGGGAGGGCAGGCAGACACAAGTGACAGAGGGCTGTAAACAGCCAGGGTGGCTTGTTCACAGCAGCCAGGGAAGGAACAGCTTCAGGAAGGAGTGACTTTTCAAAAAGCCTCGAGGAGATGGAATAACACACAGGCTGAGGGCAGCCTGTTACAGTGCCCAGCGCCTGCAGGAACTCTGGAGACAGTGACAGGCCCCTCCCTAGAGAGATGTGAACCCCAGAAACACTGAAGAATTCACAGAATCACAGAATTAAACAGGTTGGAAAAGACCCCCGAGATCATCAAGTCCAACCTGTGACTGATCCCCCTCCTTGTCCCCCAGCCCAGAGCACGGAGTGGCACATCCAGTCCTTCCTTGGACACCTCCAGGGACGGGGACTCCACCACCTCCCTGGGCAGCCCCCGTCAATGTCTAATCACCCTTTCTGTGAAGAAAGTTTCTGTGAAAAAAGGTTCCTCCAGACTCTGCCCTGCCCTGTCCTGGGGGAAAACCAGAGTTGGAAGGGAAGCTGCAGGGTGGGAACAGGAGGGTAGCAGGAGGTCACTGGGGCCATGTCTGAGCTACTTGGGGCATCCCTGGGGATGGGGATCCTCCACCAACTCCAGGTCCCACCCCAGGGCTGCCCCACTCACACAGGGATGGGCTGTTTCCTCGGGGCTGGTACCTCTGCTCTCCTTCTGTCCACACCATAACCCAGAAATGACTCATACCCACCCATCCCAAACAGTCAGGTTGATATCTCAAAATTTAAAAGTGTGTTCATTCAACCACTGATGCACCGATTCGCTTCGTTACGGTTTGGGTTTTTAAAAAAACAACGCCCGTGGTTCACTGGGTCCTAAACAGCTAGAAATTCAGTTTTTACAAGGGAGGTTTTACAGCTTGAGAAGACAGGCAAGAAAGTGGCATCAAGTCTGAAATCCAGCAATGAGAAAGCTGAGCTACACGCAGAAACAAGGTTAAGAGTTGTAAGATTGAGGTTTTCCCCTGCTCCATCCATTATGCGTTTCAGCAAGGCCAACAAGTTGATCTAAGGACATGAAGAGAACCTTCATTTCGAATTTCCATACTTTTATTGCTTCAAATGAAAACCAGACTGTTGTTTTAATGCTGTGGACGAAACCACAAAACAACTATTAATTTTTCTGCTTCCAACAAAAACGGTTGAGATGATTTTAATAACATTTTGGAAAAAAAAAAAAAAATACAACCCTCTAGTTTTCAGACCACGGAATTGCCCGGCGTATAAGAATCAGCCATAGCAATATTTTTAAAGCACTGCATAAAGACACGAAAATCTTGTATTTTCCACTGAAAAACTCAGCTCCAGCTGCACTGCGAGTGCCACTGAAGTAAGTGTCCTCTGGAGATTTCATCACATCAAAGCAAGGGGCATGCATACTTCATTTGCTGTTTCTCTAGACACTGACAGCAGAGTGGATTACTTATCTGCAACACTCCATAAATACAGCCAGGGCCTTTTATCTGCCGTTCCAGTACTTTAATGTCACCTCGCTGCCTCACTCGTGTTGTGGGAAGGAGAGGACCCAGAGATCCCATTAGGGCCAGCAAGAGAGAGGAGAGCCAAGGCTTGAGCTGGCAGGCTGGGAGCACGGGCACCAGGCCATCCAGGCAGCCAGGACTGAGCCCAGCCTACCATCACCAAGGCCAGGGAGGCAAAAATAAACCCAGCTGCTCCGACGGCCAAGAACCCACTGGGGTGATCAAGGTTGAATCCTGGACATTCAGTCTTTTGCCAGCAAGGTCCAGGAGGGGATTGCAGTATCATGGACTCACAGAACGGTTTAGGCTGGAAGGGATCTTAAGCATTACCTTGTTCCAACCCCCTGCCATGGGCAGGGACACCTCCCACTAGCCCAGGTTGCTCCAAGCCCCTTCCAACCTGGCCTTGGACACTTCCAGGGATTGGGGACCCACAGCTTCTCTGGGCAACCTGTGCCAGGGCCTCCCCACCCTCACAGGGAAGACTTTCATCCCAATATCCACTCTAAACCTACTCTCTGTCAACCTGAAGACACTTTTCTCTGCAGAGAGGCGCTGCAGGAGCCACGTAGCACCTGGATCACTCACCACCAGCTTGTGGCAGCTGTCAGAGGCTCCTGCAAGGACTGGGCTTGCAACAGCACTTTTGAGCAGGCAGAGATGGGGATGAGACACGATGGGCCAGTACAGGACCCAGCTCAGTCTGGTAACCGAAGCAGAAAGGTCACCTGTGACGTCCCACCAAGTCCCATGTGCTTGCCACTCTAGGTCACAACTGCTGGGGCCAGGGAGAAACCACGTTGAGAACTGCAGGGAAAAGCAGAAGCTACAATGTGAGATGCCTTGAGAATGATACTTGTTTTGCAAAGTTTCACTGTTCCTAACCCAGTGCTTCTGAAAGCCCGTGGATACTCATCTCCCCATCAAGCCACCACATGATGTCAGAGCTCAGCTGGGATGCTTGTATCCAGCTCTTGCATGACCACAGGGATGTGTGGGCAAACTTGGGTAATGGAATTGAGATCCTGGTCTGAAAGACTCCCAGGGAGAAGGAAAACTCTTCTTCTGTTTCCCCACCCAGTCTTGCTGAGTGGCACAGGCGATGCTGCACCCTGACAACCAGCAGCTCCAAAGAAGACAACAAACAGCTGGATACAGCCTGTGCTTTAGTGCACAAAGTCACTGCCTAATAGGTTTAAAATCACTTATTAAGGTACAACTAAGGTGGCTCGTAAATCTAGAGACAACTAGAGATGACCAGTCACCAGAGGAGTATGGAAAAAAACCCCAAAACTCTATGGGAAAACTTCTAAGGAATGAAAGTGCTATTAAACCAGCAAAATATGAGGATGCAGTTTTCTCTTTCAGGGAAAGATTGCTCTTTTCAGTCTTAATTTCTTTTACTGGAAACTTCTTATTCTTCTAACCATCCGACAGCTTTAGCTTTGGTGGGGATAGTATTCAAGCCTGGCTTGAGCTTTGTGACTTTGCCACTGCCCAGCCACCCTGCAGTTTTCAGAACCTGAGCTTCCTCTTCTGGAAACAAAATTAGTCCTGCCCAACTCCCAGTCCCCACCTTTACTTCTCTTCGCAGAGAGAAGTAAAACACCCTGCCTGTTCCTCCTTGCCGGAAAACACCTTCTGGAAAATTCAGTGAGACATCCAGAATTAAGAAAATCTGACAAACTTACAACGGTCTCGGAGGTGTTGCTCATTTTCCAGCAGATGAGTGAACTGGTGCACAAGTTCCCCTGCAACCTCCACAGAACTCAATTCAGCCTCGGGCTAGGAAGGTTTCCCTCCACCTTCTTCATTTTATTTTTTTGTCCATACTTCCATGACAATCCACTTACCTCACAGCTGTGCCCTCCATAACCCGACCACTGACCCTATTCCCCCCAAAAAAGGTTTTGTGATTTCCTCAGGCTGCTTTGCTGGAGATTCTACTCGCAGCATCCGACGCTGCCAGCGAATGAAAATGCGTCACTCAGACGCTGCCAGTGCCAGGGTGTCTGTAAGTGGCAAGTGCCCACCACTAGTTTAAAAGTTAAAAAGGAAACGCTGTGGTTTGAACGGCAGCAAAGACATTTTTAGCCTGGATATCAAGTTAAGAGAGTCCCATCAGAACGGGCAGCTCGGGTAAGTACCTGCAGGGACAGTTTATTGTCACAGCTGGCGGAGCAGGAGATGAATTATTCAGGCTGGCACATTATCATAACCTTCACACAACGAAGCCTCCTTGGATGGCAAACCCTTCCTCCTCAGCAGGCTTGCAAAGAGACCTTTCCTACCGCTCCCTGGAGGCAGAAGCTGCTGCCCCGAGCTCTCCAGCTGCGTGGTGACAAAGGACAGGCTTTTCAGGCCACCCCCCTCGGCAGAGTCACCAAGCCACTGGCCCTCTGCCACCGCGCTGACCGATTCAAGATGCAGCCTGTTCCTGCTTCTGCCTTTGCGTAGGAGGGAGCAGAGGTTATGAGAAAGGCTTAGTTTTTAAGTCCAGCTTCCTTATCAAACAGCTTGGGAGTTGTTTTTTTTGTTTTTTTTTTTAAAAAAAGGCAGCATAACGGTTAAATGCAGCCCTGCCTGTTATCTGCACTGAAACGCTGACTAAAACCAGTTATTTGTTGGGATATGCTTCTCGTTGTTGGAATGATCCACTTGGGATCCAACGCAGCGCTCACCTCTGTGTGCCTGAAATGTCCATGAGGGCTTAAATAACTGTTCCAAATCACTGCAGTCCTGGCTGACTTCAGCCCAAAGCTCCTTTATCTGAAGTTTGTGGCATGCAAAGGAAAGGAATGTTTAGAAACGTAGATGACTGAGTGGAAAAGAAAGATGCTGGGGGATAAAAAGGCAGAACAAGCGATTTTTTTAATGAACTTTATAAGAATTATGCTTGGATACCTGTCTACCAGCTGCTCCTGACAAGATTACTAAGAATTCACAGAAACACAGAATAGTCGGGGTTGGAAGGCATGTCTGGACATCATCCAGCGCATCCCCCCGGCCAAGGCAGGGTCAACCCAGAGCAGGTGACACAGGAATGTGTCCAGGTGGGTTTGGAATGTCCCTGGAGACGGAGACTCCATGCCCTCTCTGGGCAGCTGTTCCAGTGCTCTGCCACCCTCCTAAAGTTGAGGTGGAACTTGTTGTGTTTTAGCTTAGGGCCACTCCTCCTCATCCTCAATATTTCCCTCAGGATTAAACTAAAACCTCCATCAATTTGCACAAGAAACGTTTCCATGAACCTCCTGCAGCACCACATATGTCCAAGTCAGCTTCTGAACCAACAGAGAAAAGGAACTGCACCATTTCTAGGATGGGGGACGAAGCTGGCACGAGGGCTGAGAACCACCCCCTCCTGTCTCCTGAAGGAAGGGCAGGGATGAGGAAACAGGGGAGATGCTCCACAGGATTTCTGCTGTTTCAGGTCTCATGTTTTACCAAAAAATAAAAACTCTGATCCAAAGCAGTAATGTTTTTTTGTTACTTCTAATATAACAATTCCAGTTTTAAATTTAGCCAACTTCTCCATCCTCCTTCCCCAATTCCAGAGTTTCCTCTTACCCTGCACGCTGTATTATCCGCAGCCCAGGAGCTCCACGCTGGTCTCTCAGGCCTGTGCGCTCAGCCTCCGATCTGAAAGTGGCTTTAATGCACACATTCCCATTATTTTGTAATGGCATTAATGGGGGAAAATGACTTTTCAGGCTGCTTATTTGGATGACTGAGAAGCTGCCTCTTAACCAAAAAGCTGCTCACGGCACACCACGGAAATGCCGCTCCCCGCCGTTTACTGGAGCTACAGTTGTGACTCCAAATTAATGACATCTTCCTTCAAAATATGAACCTCTGCTAAGCTCCCACCCTGGGAAGAACAGGATATGACATTTATAAGCAAGCACAACTAAAGAAGAAGACAATAAGTGATTCTTTTCACGATCCAAACCCTTCCTGTGGTTACAGCACAACCTGCCCGGGGAAAAGAATCCAGTCTTCTAATGGTTCAAAATGCCCATATTTTAGCTGGGAAATTTCTTCCAGTTTTGCCTGGGAGGGAGCAGAGATAAAAACACCTCTGTGGGACAGAGTAACTCCTTCCAGCAAGGAATACCCAGAATTTTCCAAGAGATTTTGGACATGCTTGAAGGTTAGATTCATTTAGAAAGAGTCCCAAGAAATAGGTCAGTAAAGTCCAAATAAAAAACATAATGCACATGGAACACTCCAGATTTTGCTTTGTAAGCATTTAGAGGTAATGATGTAGAATATATATATGACATGGCATCACGTAACTCTCACTAGCATGACTGCAAACACCGTTTCCATACTACAACAACATTTTCACTGTGTTATTCTCACAAAGCCCACCAGTTTCTGTGGCTGGCACTGAAGTCGACAGAAGCTGAAGAGAACTTGGAGAAAATCTGATTTTATTCAGAGACCTCTGTATAGATTTAAGATCTCATCTTGGAGCTAAGAGGCTTGGAAAAGTATGGCTAAAAAAAAAAAAAAAAAAAAAAAAGCTCATTGTCACATTTCCCCCGGATTAATTTGCAAATTAATTTGCAAAAGTTACTCCGTAACTTGATGTAGGAAGGAAGCTCTTCTAAGTCCTCTGTAATGACACAGCACAGCAGGAAGATGAAGCTGGATTAATTTGCAAATTAAGCTTCCTTCCTACATCAAGTTACAAAGTCCTACACACAGTTCTGTTACTCTCTGGTGCCAAAACGTAAAAGCTCATTACTTACATAATCGCCATCATAAAACATTTAGCAAATAACTCATGCACCTACTGTACACAGCACTGAGCTGAATAATAAAGTCAAGAGGATTTATTTTCTTTAAATATTACACTAGTTGCTGAAATAGCATTAAAAGCTTTTCAAGGCAAGCAAGTAAGAGGTTGGCTTACGGCTCCGTGTTTTGACTCAGACGGAATAAACACACAAATAAATTGAATTAAGATCTGCCTGATGTTTGTGGCTTCTGGGCTGCAGCTCCCCAATGCTTACAGTGGAGGACCCTCATGGCACACAGAGGTGGAACACAGCAACTCGTGGGGCTCCCCAAACGAGGTCCCAGCACTGAGCAACTCCTTGCAGTGCTTCCCCTTTCTCCAAACCCACGTCCACACCAGGTAATGCCACACCAGACAGTGGCAATGCAAACTCACAGCACCAAAATGCAGCTTCACGGTGACGGGCAGCAGAGCTACTTCCACTGAAATAAGTACCAGAGGAAAATGCTCTCAGGCATTAATTATTGAGGAAGGATTCAGCTGGCCACTGGAAACTTCCACCAGAGGCAAAAAAATTAACGTATTTTCTTCTCTTTTTAAAGGAGTTTGTTACCAGGAGGATGCAAAAGTTATAGAAATACAGGGTAGAGCTGTGCACATCAGAAAGTCACAGGAATTGTATTCAACTTTGACAAGAACCCCCTCGGGGCGATTTTTAGGGGATTTTTCCCCCACTCAGGCCAGACTAGTTAGGAAGTTTCAGCATCACCTTTATTCAGACCTCTCTCTCTTTTTTTTTTTTCCTTTTTTTTTTTTTTCATTTTCTGAATCACTCCAAACAGCCTGCGCTGGAAGAGAGGTTTATACTTCCAGAGGCTGCTAATACAACGCAGCTGCCTCTTCCAGGCTGAGGAATCCCAGGATACTTAGTCATCTCTTCCATGCCTCTGGCCATCCACCCCCGTGGGCACCTCTGAAGCTTTTTTGGATGTTGAACACACACAACTGCACGCCACAGTGGAGCTGCAGGCACACCACGGGTGTCTCCAACAGCACCAAGGAATGCACAAACAGGAGGAGCAGGGAATCTGAACAGGAGCCCCACTGGCCAGTTCTGATCCACCTCTCTCATGTGACCTTCCTATACACAGGTTAAAACCAAATTATAACAGTCTCCCCTCTTAATGTTGAGGGAATTATCAACCACATTCCTTCTTAAACAGCAGATGCAGTAGAAGGGGAGTGGAAGATGCAGCCAAGAAGTGGTTTTGCTGCCATCCCCTCCTCCTGTGACCATAGTTCCCATATGGTTTCTACCCTAAAGCTTGTGTTAAGTGCTGGAGGATCTGTCTGCTGCTTTCCTTACTCAAGAAAAATGGGGGACTAAATGACTTTACACATCTCTAGGGAATCTTTGGACATCCATTCTACTGTTAATTCTCAACATTAAGTTTTGCTTTCTCAATCCATCATAAATAGTCTCCCTTTTTTTTTAAACATTATTAATGACTGGGAATTTCTATCTGCCACACAGTTTAGCTCAAATGCTTCCAAGCTGCTTCTCTTCAGTTCATCAGTTTGGCCTGAAGGTGCCCATATATTTTACCATCCTCAGCTGGGTCATCTCACAGCTCTGCTCACTTCCACTCTCTTCTACTGCAGCAAACCTGGACCTCCTGAGGAGAATCTCGGTGCATCCTGATGCTTCTCTTGGGAAGGACACTGTTGGAATGAGTGAGAATGGTGTTCTCCCAAAATTGCTCTCCCAGTGGATGGCCAGGCACTCCTCTGGTCACACTGACTTTGCACCGTGTTGACTGATTTTGCCATACCTTGAAGAAAGCTGGACACCTGACTTCTCTGTGAGAGGCAAATCAGGATGGTACAAACAATTCCACGGGTAAGAATATAATTTAGGATGTTATTTTTTTAGATCTGAAAAGAATTATTCCCTGATGGTGAGGACAGGGATCAGCCCCCTGATCTGTTCTGCTCCTGCCACAGAAAGCATGGACCACTGTTAGGGCAAACAAGCAAATGAAATGCGGCACAGAATAAATCCCAAAGTGAAAAGGGGTTCTGAAGTCGGTCTTAGTATGAAAGGCTGAGAGAACTGGGATTGTTCAGCCTGGAGAGGAGAAGCTTTGGGGTGACCGAATTGTGGCCTTTCAGTGCCTGAAGGGGATGACAATGAAGATGAAGAGAGACTATTTACAGGGGCCTGGAGTGCCAGGACAAGGGGGAATGGGTTCCCACTGACAGGGGCAGGGTTAGATGGGATATTGAGAAGAAATTCTTCCCTGTGAGCATGGAGAGGCCCTGGCACAGGTTGCCCAGAGAAGCTGTGGCTGTCCCTGGATCCCTGGAAGTGTCCAAGGCCAGGTTGGACAGGGTTTGGAGCCACCTGGGCTGGTGGAAGGTGTCCCTGCCCGTAGCAGGGAGTGGGACTGGATGAGCTTTAAGGTTCCTTCAACCCAGGCCATTCTATGATTCTATGATGGGTCCTGAAACCCCTCAGGAGAGCAGAGTTGCAGTAAGAAGATGGTTCTCCCCATTCAATCAAGTTCTGTCCTCTCCCCCTTGGACGGGTGAGCTGAAACCCCAACAAATATCAAATCCTACTGTTCATGTCACCACAAGCTGTGGAATGTGTCCCCTGATTAAAAGGCAGAAGGATCATGACCAGAAAGCTTCCAGTGAGAAAGGAGGGAATGGCACTGGCACAGAGACGTTGCCAGTATCGAGGTGCCAGAAAATTCATGACAAACCACACACAAATATTTGCAGGATGGGGGGCGGGGGGAGAGAAAATAAAAAAGACTAAATTATATTTGGAGGAAGTCTGTGATTTTCTGCTGTTGGGAGAAATCTTCCCATCACGAGCTTAAAGGGTGAATCCATTTAAATGTAATTTAAACCCCCAACGAGGCTTTCAGGCCACTGTTTCCGAAGGAATACAAATAATTTCAGAGGATAAGCTCGGATTCCACCAAGACAAGGCCGAGGGAACCGTGCTTGGTTTGCCAGGACCTTTACCTGTAAGACAAGCAGCAGGAAGGTGCAAGAGGTTTTAAGGGAAGAGAGGAAGACACGGGGTAGGGAGATGTGCAGAGAGGTGACACGAGGCAAAGACACTCGTTTCCCACTCATAACAAGGAAAACAAATATTTGCTTAATACAATTCCCCACAACTGGGCCAGTGTAAATACAATGGCCCTCAACTGCCTGGCACTAGAAGCTTTCTGATTATCAGCCTTTTGCCTAATCACATCTAATAGCTCCCTGTCTCAGAGGATTTTTATGAAGCCTTTAACTCACCCCAAATGCTTTTTAGAAGCAGCCAGGAAATGCACCTGCCTGCTCTATTAGTACTTTAGGGGAAGGAAATAAACCCATAAACTTTATTCTTTCATGAGGAAAATTCAGCTTTTCTGAAAAGTTATTATGAAACACAGTATCTAATGAGGAAGTTTAATTTTAGCAGCTTTCTGCATTGTAATAATTAGTTCAAGAGAATTTGGGACACACAATTTCAGGAATCTGCAATCCTGAGATAAAACTACATTAATACTGGAGCATCCCAGGGCTGCTGATCTTTTATAAAGCATATCACAAACATCTACAGATCCAAATTTGCACAGCATTTAAAAGCTTCACATTTACAATATTGTGTACAAAACCATAACAAAATTTCAAATCCATTTACTTTCAAATCCATTTGAGAACTGCCTAAACAGTCTGGAAAGATAAAGCAAAAGATAAAATCTTGAAAGATAAAGCCAGGGAAGAAGAGTCTGTGGGACAATGGGAAATGCCAGGACTTCACAAGTACCTGCCTGGGCAGAAATTCTCATCCCCCACATCTTTTACAATTTACAGGGTCCCACTCTTTCTAAATTCCCACCAAGTTCTGTTGGCTTTCATATGAACCACCAGAAATGGGAAATATCCAGTAAACCTCCTCACACAGACAGAAAGACCCAGGATATAAAATGCCACTTAGAACTGCACTGACACTGTCCATAGACAGAGCACACATGAGATTAGGGGCTTTTGTTTTTTCTGGTTTTTTTTTTTAATCAAATAGGTCATGGCTGTATTTCTTTCTGGGTTTTATTTTGCCCTTTTTTTTTTTTTTTTTTCCTTGCAGCTGAATTAGTTCTAGACTTTCTGGGGCTTTCCTCCCAGAAGTTCTAATAAAGCAAAGACTGAAAAGCTGAAACAAACAGTTTTATCCTTTGCCTATTTTTAGAAGCCCATTTGAATTCTTATGTGCATATTTCAGTAACTAAAAGGGCAAGGGAGAGGGGAAAGCATAATTTCTGATGTGTTCCAGCACTGCAAACGGAAGAATCTGGAGTGGAGGGAAAGGGATAGGCAGGAGAGAAAAGGGAAGAAAGCAGGACTGAACAAAGGAGTCAGCAGACAAGCAGAAGGGTAGATGAGAACCAAGGTACCCAGCAAGTCTGTACAGGAGAGAGACAACATGAAATACAAGGCAACAGGGCAGGAGGAAAAGGCAATGGAAAACCAGGTAGAGGTAACAGATTTACAAACAAAAAAAAAAAAAAGTTTAAGGAAAATTACTGTTCAAAAGCAAGATTAATCAAGAGAAACCTGAACTAAATGAGGAAACACAGAAGTGAGGTTCAGAGAGAGGCAGACCAGAAGGAAGGCTCACAACTGAGATTAACAGACACTTCTGTGCATTCCCATGCCAGATGTTCTGTCTCCCTAAATTTAGAAGAGACAATGGGATGAATCCTTTTACTGATTTGGCAGGGTGCTTTATTTTCGATTACGCGGTTTAAGAATTAAAGTTGCCTCGGCCAGCGTTAAACATCTGAAAGTCCCTTTAAAGGTTTCCACTGGAACTGCTGAAAAGAAGCAGCCAGAGAACTGCTGTTCTCCCCCCAAATATGCTCTCTGTGTGTTGTGATTTAGTCTCCTGAACTGTAACCTTAAAGCATTATATCCTATAACTGAACGTGCAGCACCATCAGCAGTCCCGAACAAGTTCGGAGGTCATTCTACCTTTCCAGAAAACGAGCCAAAAAGCTGAGACAATAAATAACCCAGGCTGAAAAATGATTCAGGCCCACCAGGAGACCCAATGCCAAAATAAACTGAAAACAGAACAAATACAGAAAGGTTGAAGGCCGGGTTGGACAGGGCTTGGAGCAACCTGGTCTAATGGAAGGTGTCCCTGCCCGTGGAACGAGATGAGCTTTAAGGTTCCTTCCAACACAAACCATTCTGGGATTCTGTGATCCTATGAAATGGGTGAGGAACTGGTGGGCTGACAGGTCTCGAGGAGCAGCTGCCAGTGGGTATTTTTAGAGGGTTTCTGCAGAGATTGGTAAGAAGCTTAGAAGTGTACAAACGATTTGACCGCTCGAAAAAAATAAGCGGCAACGAAATTTCCTAATGGCCCAAAGTCTGCCTGTGACATCGATCAAATGATCTCCTCGATCCTTTCAAAACTACTGTGATCCTTTAAACCATTTGTGAGACCTGGGCAAACTCTCTCCTGTGACACTGGCAGTATTCCAGTACCTAAAGGGACTCCAAGGGAGATGGAGAGGGACTTTTCACAAGAGCACGGAGCGACAGGGACAAGGAGGAATGGCCTCAAGCTGAAGAAGGGAAGGGTTTAGATTAGATATTAGGAAGAAGTTCTTTACTCAGGGGGTGGGGAGGCTCTGGCACAGCTTGCCCAGAGAAGCTGCTGCCCTGTTCCACCACACCTTCAGACAGGAGCTCTGAAGGCACGGGGGATTGAATGCTCCCTCCCTCACCCTACTGCACCAGCCTGCGTGACTCACTTAAGCCAAGATCAAAACACGATTTACCCACGTAAAACCCTGTAAAAGTGTGACAGACAAATGACACTATTACACCTCTGCCAGCAATTCTGGTCCTTCCTGCCGTGAGCAGCCTGACGGGGGGGGAAACACAGCGCTCAGCTCCCCGCCTTGGAAACTTCAATTCCCAAGTCCACTCCTGACTTCGACACGGAGGAAATAACAGCCCTGCTGCCCTGTGGCGAAGACGGGAGCACAGGAGCTGCCGGGCACGGGGAGCAGGGCGGGGGATGTGCCCTCCAGCCCGTGCTGGGAGCACTGGGAGCACTGCCATCTGCTGCAAGAGAGCTGAATGTCAGCGCTGAAGCGCAGAGCAGAACCAGGGAGCAGAACAGGGATCGCTTCCTCGCACGCTCTGGGATGCCGTGGCACCTGGGGATGCGGGTTAAGGGGCTGGACTCGACCTCAGAGGGCTTTTCCAGCCTTAAGGATTCGGTGGTTATTTTGCAGCAGGTGGAGCTGCTGGAGGGAGTCCAGTGGAGAGGATCAGAGGGCTGGAGCAGCTCTGCTGGCAGGAAAGGCTGGGAGAGTTGGGATTGCTCAGCCCGGAGAGGAGAAGCTCTGGGGTGACCCAATTGTGGCCTTCCAGAGCCTGAAGAGGCCAACAGGAAAGGTGGTGAGACAATATTTCCCAGGGCCTGGAGGGACAGGACAAGGGGGAATGGCTTCCCTCTGACAGAGGGCAGGGTTAGAAGGAATATTGGGAAGGAATTCTTGCCTGTGAGGGTGGGGAGGCCCTGGCTCAGGTTGCCCAGAGAAGCTGTGGCTGCCCCTGGATCCCTGGAAGTGTCCAAGGCCAGGCTGGATGGGGCTTGGAGCAACCTGGGCTAGTGGAAGGTGTCCCTGCCCGTGGCAGGGGGTGGAATGAGATGAGCTTTAAGGTCCTTTCCTACCCAAACCACTCGATGATCATCAAACTTCAGCATCTCCAGCTCCCAAGTCAAGCTTTGAAACTAAGCATCTGTTTGCCTTCTGATTTTATTTTTTTAAACTTCTCCCATTAGCCATACAAAGTATAATATTTAATTTTTCAGACATGGTCAAAGCAGCTTAGCTAGAATTTAAGGTGACTTTAACTCTGGATTTAAAAAGACCCAAACCAACAACAAACCAAAACCAAACCCACCAGATGCTGCAGAATAAAACTGATACCGCTGTAACCACATGAAAAATCCCATCCTGATAGCTGCAAAAACAGTATTTCTAGTTCTGAGTAGAATCATATAAATCAAAGCTCTCTGACAAAAACTGCTAGAGAAAAAAACTCTTGCAGCCCCTCCTCTGTAACAAAGCTACGACCTTGGGGGAAAAAAAATCCCAAATAATAAATGTTGGCAGATTAAAAAAAAAATAATCTGTGGAGTAGAATTATGTTTTAAAAAAGACCAAGGACAACAAATTTGGGACCAATTATCTTGATCCACAGTAAAAATCCCATCGATGCCCATGGAAGTCTATCTGGGATGAACTGTTTACTGCAAAAAAATATCCAGGTTGTGAAGTACCCACGGCAGCAGCACCAGTCATTGGAAAAGATGATACCGATCATTTCCTGGGAAAAGTTTAGCTCTGCCCTTTCATTATGTGTTGCATCACTGTTAATTCATATCTGGTAAGGAACAAAGATTCAAAAGGTCTTCAATTAACACACTTCAAGCTGAATAAAAGTACCACTACATCTTCAGGCTACCGTGCAGAAGGGTCACTCTCAATCACCAGGATTGCAAAGTACTTATTTTCGATGAAATCCCATCATTCTGAGGAACTTGGACTTGTCACAAAAGCAACAGAAACTCATTAAGTGAGTGGTCCAGGCTTCCAGAGTATTAGGTCTCTTCCCTGGATCAACTCCTGTACGTTTAAATAATCCAGAATAAGCAGCCAAATGTTATCACGTTAACAGTAAATAACAGCAGTGCTTTTCAGCTTCAATAGCCAACCCAGAATAGGAAACTTCTTCTGGAGGAATAAAAATCCCAGGAAAACCTTGTTACATTTCAGAGCATTGTGCTGATATCCTACTGGCACAGGTTCTGGTCCTACAGAAACCTCTGAACAACCAGTTCCTGAAGGGAAAAATCACTTAGAGCTCAATCCCTTCCGCAGGAAACTGATCTGGTGTTTTCTCCCCTGACCAACCAGAAGTCAGAAAAAACTCAAGCAACCCGAAAAACCAAACAACACAACGAACCAAAGAAAACCTGTCTGGTTACCTGGAACCAATTCTGTCCAAAAATCACGTCCTGGACCTCAACAGAAGGTCTGCTCTGTTAGTTCATACATAAATGCACCTGCCTCGTTAAAACATATTATTCTAAGTTTCCAACTTATGCCTTTGGCTGAAAGCAGAGCACAGCAGGGCAAGTGTATCCTAAACATGTGGAAAGGTTGCAGTTTACCTCTATGCTCATTTGCTTGGCATTAACACGTGCCCCTTCCTACACTTTTCTGTTGTGATTTACAGGAGGGGTCTCTTCTGGTGTTTGAATTGAAGTCCCAGCCCTAAATAAGAAAGAGATACATCAGTATTCAAATTACATCAAATTGTGGAATGACCATAATGGCTATTTCATGGTTAAAAATGTCCTAAAAAAAACACAGTCGCTTCAACAGGACTGAAAACTCTTCCTTTTACAAATAAAGATTTCACCTCTCTGATTGAAAAAAAAAGATATCCTCGCAGTCATACTTTTTAACAAAAAAAACCAAACCAAACCAAACCAAACAAAAACACAACAGATTTTAAGTTCAGAAAACACTTAAAACATTGAAGCTTTCCTAGTCCAAGACCCAGCCTGCAGCAAATTTTGCAGTTGAGTAATAAACCCTCTTAAAATATGGTTTATTATGGAAATACTGTCAGAGCCTTAATTAAAGTAGGCGCCACAACAGCAGAGCTGCTTACACAACAAATGGATTCTGCAAAGAACATCAGGCACTCGCTGACCTCTGCACTAAGTGCTTTTATTTCAGCCCACCATTTCAAATGGCACCATCGATACAATCACCGGGATGAGATCACTCCCAAAATCCCTCTGCACACCCCACGGAGCACCAGGAGAGATGAAACGGCAGCTCATGTCACCAGCAGTGGTTTGAAACCACCAGCGTGCACATCTCCCACAACAGAGCAAGGAACTGCTGGCTGGAAAATGAAAAAGGGCCTCTAAAAACCAGACTCGCAGGTCTGAGATTTAATTCGGCTTTGCTGCGTAGATCACAAAGAATTAGGCTCCCATGTCAACAATATTTCTGTCTTATTAAATTTTCACAGAGGGTGAAATCCCGGCCTCACTGAAGTCCTCACTGGGAAGTTCTGCCCACGGCTTCAGAGCCCAAGTTTTACCTGAATTAAATTGGAGAATCATTAGGAAAAAAACAGAGGTTTTATGACAAGAATTTGTCATATGCTGCTGAAATGGAACAAGATGGACAGAGTCTGATGAACACAAAACTAACCTCAGTACCCTTCCATCCAAGAAGCTCAGAGTCTGCATGTAAAACACACTCAGTGTGCCTATCGCAAGCAGGAATGTTCCCAGAGCACAGTGCCTCCCCTCCTGTATTGCCTTCCTTTCAGCCTGTGCTCCCTGTGTCTAGGTTTAATCCCACAGTTCCTTACCCTGAGGCAAACAGGATTCTTTCCCAGTCAATTATGTTAATTGCAAAAGAACTCGGCCTGTCCCTGGGGAAACTGTGGGAAGATCCTGCATCACCACGCCAGGGATTCCGGCCACATCCTCCATGGCACTGCAAACTGCAGGGGAGGAGGGAGGCAAAGGGGCTTCTGCCTCCAGGTTTAAGGGATGCTGACTGTGCCAGCAGCCTGCTCTGAGGAAGAGGTTCAAGGTTCTTTAAATAGAGGGTGTTCTTGGACACAGACACCTCTGAAGTGTTTTTTTTGTGTTTAGTTTTGGCTGTTTGTTTGTTATTGTTTTTTTTTCCCCAGGTACAGTCTCCCCTCGATTTCTGCAAATGCCACCTGGCTATCAACAAATGCCCCCACTACCAACTTCCTTTTGTGTTTGGTCTCCCCCTCCACCTCCCCTCCAAAAAAAAAAAAAGAGACATTAAGAATGTGCAGGATATCGTGACAAGAAATGCAGCCATACCAAGTCTGCCTTTACATGACTCAAATCGGGGTTTATTCGGTTTCTGCAGTGGCAGCACAGCAGAGGAACCCCCTGTTCAGGAGCACAAGAAGAACACAGGATTGAAAACCACGCCTGCAAATGAAAGGCTCGTGGGCCGTGCTCCCTCCAGCCCACGCAGAGAAGGCCAAGGAATAACAGAATCCCTCAGGGATGCCCAAAGTATGGGAAACAAACACTCCATGGAGGGCTTTTCACTTCGGTAGATGCCAAGCCTGGTAAGAGCTGATGGCCGGCTAAATCCAGGCTCATTTCGAGGCAGGGCTTAAAGGGAGAAGTAAATCAATCAAAGGAAAGGAAAGGAAGACCTCCTGCCCTTCCCAAAAAGCTGAAAAAATCCCAAGCCGCAGCAAACCCCACTAAAACATACCAAGCATCGTTTGGATCATCCATCACTGGAAGTGTTTACGCCAAGATTGGATGTTTCTTTCTAGATTGGCCCCAATTAAAACAGTCTTATGGCCTGCAGGGGACTGTTTTATCTGGTCATAGTGGTCCCTCTGGGCTTTCTAATCTGTAATCTCCATTTCCAATCATGGAACAGCACTGCTGTGTACTCTCCTTGGTTCCATCCTTGGAAGTGTCATGCGGTGCAGGATGTGGTAAATAAAAGCACATAGCACTTATTTTTAAAGCTGGCTGGGATGAGATAGGGAGGAAAGACTATTTGTGGGTGGTTTAAATGAATGTACTATATTTAATTCACTGCATTCATCAGATGACATGGCAAGAGGCGCATAACAAGGATCAAACAATTAAGATTTACTGAGAAAATGCAGTAATTCTACTCGTTTGGAATGAGTAAGGATGGCCTGTTCCTCAGTCAGCCATTTCATTTTCCATTCATCAGTTTTCCCCCCAAAAGCCTGGCAGTGAAATACATATTTATTCACATGGGGTTTGGTGACATCATGTTTAAGAACATACCAAATCTCTCTGTCCCGCTGACAAATTCTGGTGTATAAAATGGGAACAGAGCTGAAAAATAACCATGTCTGAGTACGGTCTCTCAGCATTTAAGTGGCTCCAGCCTGCTTCCCATCACTTTTAATTCTTTGTGGATTTGCCAGGGTGGAAGTGGCCGAGTGGCTCTTTTACTTGCCATTTCAGCACGTGTCACACCTGGCAGGGCAGGCGCCAGGTCTGCCAGAAGCTTGGCTGGATTTGTATAATAATAAATAATAATAAATCTACCTGGCCCAAGAATGCCTTTTTTTTTTTTTTTTTTCCCCAGGAGTCTCCCTCCAATTCTCCACACGATCAACAGACCAAAGATGCTCCTGCCTGTCTCCTCGAAAAGAACATCTGCAATCAGACAGAAATTTGACTTGCACAAAGTTAGCTCAGTGGAAAACTGCAGGAATGGTGAAATGATCAAAGTCATTTGTAAAAACAGACTAAACTAAACACTTGCTCATGTTTATCCAGTGGGGCTCCAGGAAAGAAACACTAATGAACGTTTTAATAGCACATTTCACAGCCTAGACAAAAAAACATGCCCAAAAAAAAAAAAAAAAAATCTAATTCCAGATCTTGGGCAACTTCTGAGTATAAATGAAAACAGTCAGTACTGCTCTGAAACGAGCCATCTCCTACTTCTTCTGTGATAAGCAAATCTCTGTTTATTAAATACCAAGTGGCCAATTTTCATTCCACAAGAGCTGTCCGTATAATTACTTTCAGTTTTTCTGGAAGGCGGCACTGCAGCGCTCGGGACAGACAGTCATTCTTTTAATCCCTTGTTGTCTGTACTTCACGAGCTTCTGAGTGGGAGCTCCTTTAAAATTAACATGAAAGAACTGTAACACACATAAAGAGCACATTCACAGCCAGACAAACAGTAAATAGCTCGACGAGGCCAGATAGCGATATTACAGCGAAGGCTCGTCCAGCGTGTGTGCGTGTTATTTAAAAGTTCAAAAAGTCACATACATTTTTAACAAACCAAAAACACACATTAGGAGTTCATTACTGCTGAGTCTTCAGCTTAGTGGGCTGTAATAATAATCCAAGCTGAAGTTTATGACGTTCCACGTCTTTTTTTTTCTGCACGACAGATTTAAGCCTTCACGCAGCTCTGTAACCAGACAATTCCCACCCTTCGCTCAGGCCTGGGATTCCCATGATCTGCAAACTTCCTCCACCGTAGCTAAGTGAAACTAAACCCCAAAAATTATGCAAATCACTCCCCAAAACACATATCTGCGTCTCAGAACAAGAAAATGAAAATAATGACTCTACTGTAGTTTAAATAATTATTTTTCTCTCACTTCAGTTAGCACAGGAGAGACTGAAACACCCTGACTGCTTTGTGGTTAAGTTGTGATGCATTTAGCAAATTTCCATGGTCCCTGCAGTGGATTTAAGGCCCTCTGTTCACGTGAAATAAGAAATTCCACAGTTTTGAAAAAAATTTGCAACTCCTGAAAACACAGAAGTGCAGACGTAGCTGTTTAACCACCCTAAGCCCCCATTTAAAATAAATCCAGCTTGTTAAGTGGGAGAAGGGAAGTAAAGACGCCGGCATCACCCCCAGCATGTTTCCTCCAGAGCAAGTGGACATCAAAGCCAGCCCTCGGACAGAATTGGGGTTATCTGCACCCCCAAAACCTCGCTGGTGGTCTCAGCCCCCTACACGCAACTGCATCCCTCGTGTAGCCCCTGGAAAATCACCCACACTGAGCCCTCCTGACAGGCTGCATTTTTCAGTGGAGGAGAAAGCCTATCAAAACTCTTTCCCACCCAAAAGCAGTATCTGACTTCATCCTGGCATCCAGGAAGGAAGCAAAGAGGGAAAAGTGGAAGCTACTCTTCGTTTCCCCCCCGTGCCACCTCTGGGACTACAACCACAGCTCCACGGCTGTGGTACAGCCACAGTGGTACCTCCTCTGGATGGGCAGAGTCACTGAGATGGGAAAGGCCAAAAAACCCAAAAATCCTCAGTACCACCTCCACTACAAGGGAAACATGCCCTTAATTGAACTGAGTACCTCTAATGAACAAGGTGACAAAGAGAGCTCACTAATATATAATATATATGTATATACACACCAATATAGCTACCAGCTCCCAAATCAAAGATATTAAATCCCCTAAGAAAACAAAATAACTGCTGAGTTGTATAAAACCATTCAGAGAAATAGCCAGTGATGCACCTCTCCTACAGAGCCAGGCTGGGAGAGCTGGGGGTGTTCAGCCTGGAAAGATCCAGGGAGACCTCAGAGCCCCTTCCAGGGCCTAAAGGGGCTCCAGGAGAGCTGGAGAGGGACTTGGGACAAGAGCCTGGAGGGACAGAACAAGGGGGAATGGCTTCCCACTGCCAGAGGCCAGGGTTAGATGGGATATTGGGAAGAAATTCTTCCCTGGGAGGGTGGGGAGGCCCTGGCACAGGTTGCCCAGAGAAGCTGTGGCTGCCTGTGGATCCCTGGAAGTGTCCAAGGCAAGGCTGGATGGGGTTTGGAGCAACATGGGCTAGTGGGAGGTGTCCCTGCCCATGGCAGGGGGTGGCAGTGGATGAGCTTTAAGGTCCCTCCAACCTAAGCCATTCTATGACTCTGTGCCTCTGTAAGACACACGGTCACCTGTGGCAGCAGAGGAACCTCTTAAAACTGTGTTGCATCCTTCCTTTCACGGGCTGAAATTACAGGGATAAGGATTTATAACAGACCTAATCCACCTGAACCTAAGTGTGCCTTCTCTGCTTGTCCTCTTGCTTAACTTCTAAGCTGGTGGCACCACTCAGAGCAGGCCAGGGACAACCCCAAAACCAGTGTGTGTCCTTATCCCAGCAAATCCCTGCCACCACCAGCTCTCCTGATGCTCAAGGATGTCTCTGTCCTCTCCAACAACCATTTCAGTCTGACAGGCCTGCAAAGGTCTGTCTGAAGAAGCCTCAGTAGCAGCTCCAGGATGTTTGCCAGACAGAGAAGCTGTCTGTCAAGGAAATTGCCAGTGTCACTCATCTGGAGGCCACTGCTCACTTAAAATATGGTGGCTCTATGTCTTCTCTGGTAAGTTGGCTTGAATGGTCCCAGCAATTAAGTATTTTCATCCTTTCATCCTTATTTTCACACACAGGAGACCTGCCTAGAGTTTTAATTCAACAGCTCTCCAGACTAAAGAAAGTTACCTTCTCCTAGTTGTTATAAAACACAAAAAGGTACCTGGAAGCATTGAAAGAGCTCTAAATTGAATTTACTCTAAACCCCTGATTTTAAGGTTTCTATGAAAACTTGCACTGGGCTTAAATTAACGACAAGAGTCAATCTGACCCCCAGCTTGTAAACTGTACAACTTGTAAACTTCACATGAAGGATATTGGTGTAAAAAAAGTCAAATACTTAATGCATCCATTTCAAGCAATAACACAAATGTGAAGACTTAGAATCACGGAATTATTTAGGTTGGAAAAGACCTCCAAGATCACTGGGTCCACCTTGTGACCCACCACCACCTTGTCAACTTAGAGAATTCCTTTTAGTTTCAAGGGGAAGAATTTAAGACACAATTTGCAAACTGACTGTGGGCAAGACTACAAAACCTGGCAAATAGGAAGGTGTTTCAGGTTACCTGAAACAGCCACAGCCTTTACCAAGTCGTTCTTTGCATCCAACCAGCGGTGCTATCAACAACTGGAAATTCAGTTTAAGGTCTGTGCTCCCAGATGCCACCTCAAGCTTTGGCACTGAGAGTGCCAGCTGGCAACATTTCCCCTGGAAGATGAAGATTTCCAAGTCAACATCAAGCTGTGTGTCCACACAGTGGAGGGAACTGCAAGGCAAGTTGGAAGTTCTCCTGACCTGCCCAAACAGGCTGCCTGAATAACTCTGATGGTGTGGTTTGCTGCTGCTAACATGAAACCTCCATCCTGATGGGATCTGCTGGCTGTACTGCTTACCCAGTCACGCTGGACCCACTCCAAAATTTCATGCAGCCTGTTCAGAATTACCTAAGTTGAAGCTTGCTGTAATCACATCTGCTTTAGCCCTACTGCTGTGCCTTACCAACTTGATTAAAAGGAGGAAAACAAAGCCCCAGTGAAAACTAAAGCCACGGGTAGAGCTCTCCTTGAAAATACTCCCCACTCCCATCGTTCCTGTGCTACCCAGCAGAAGGCTTTGCTCATTTTAATAGGGTGGGTTTTAAGGCAGGACTTCATTTCCTAGGGATAAGTAATAACCAACTCAGCATCCATCTGAACAGAGAAACTCAAAACAACGTCACCAGAACGGTTCATCTTGTTTGAGGGTTAAGGACATTCCAAGCCCCAGTTGCAAAAAAAACACAAAAAACCAAAAAACAAACAACCAAAAAACCAAAACACCAACACCCAAAAAACCCAACCAACCAATCAAAAAAAAATTTAAAAAAAAAAAAAAAAGTTGTATTAATTCCCACATCAAAACATGAAATTTAAAAATTTATGACTTCTAGCACGTGCCATGTTTTGGGATTGGCAGAATAAAATTTATCAAAGAGCATCCAGGATTTGCCCTTGTTATCCCCCACAAATTAGGAAAAGTAACACAAAGCAGATGAAAATAAGGGAATATTTTGCAGAGGAGATTTTTGGGTTCTTGGGCAGTGAGAGTCCTGACTTGCTTTAATTTGGCTGCCACAAAGTTTTCCTTGTAACTGTTCAGTTTTTTCCTTAAAAAGGAGAAAGGATGCTACATACCACGATTAGTGAGGAATCACTTCACAGCCATTCCTCTCCAACCTGTCCCTTCATCCCTTGTCCCAAGTCCCTCTCCAGCTCTCCTGGAGCCCCTTTAGGCCCTGGAAGGGGCTCTGAGGTCTCCCTGGATCCTTCTCTTCTCCAGGTGAACACCCCCAGCATTCCCAGCCCGGCTCCAGGGCAGTGCTCCATCCCTCTAATCCCAGGGGCCTCCTCTGGACCTGCTCCAGCAGCTCCACATCTTTCCTGTGCTGAGGACCCCAGACATGGACACAGCACTCCAAAAACTGCACAAACCTACAGCACTCCTGAAGCTCCTGCAGATCAACCAGGTTTAACAAGGATAAGCCAGGAACAAAACAAAACAAAAGCAAACCACGAAAAGAAAACCCCCCCAAAAAACAAAACAAAAACCAAACCAAACAAACAAGAAAACCCAAAAACAAATAAGATTTTTTTTGTGTGTGTGTAGCTTCCAGAACCTTAATCCCCTGTGATGCCTGTGCACATGAAGAGCAGGCAACATTCTCTTCATCCTCCTAAAAACCCTCTGAGGAAGTCACAAATCATCGAGCAAACCATCTTCAAACCTTGCACAAGATTTCTAATCCTAATACAAATCGATGACTCACGATTTGTAGCCTCAGTAAGTGAAACTGCTGACATCAAAATCAGTGCCAAGGGTGAGCTGGCATGATAATTATGCACACTTACTTTCAGCTAGCCAAATGCCTCCCAAAAATAGAACCAGAGATAGGAGGTCTAATTAGAAGTGTCTGAATTACCAGGGTTCCTATATTTAAAAATAAACCCAAAAAAAAAAAAAAGCTATTGATGAGATCTCAGCAGATGGTTTCCATTTTCCATTCCACTACAAGTATTCCAATAAAATATTCTGGCTATTAACACTGAGTTTAATGACTGGAGCCATGAAGAACTTCCTACCTGGCAGCTTTGTCTTTTGCTCAGAGTGAAAGATTTACAACAAATTAATTAGTTTTTGGGAGAAGGTGTTTTAGGTGCACTGCAACGAATTCATCTCCCAGCCAGCACTCTGCATTGAGAGGTTTTTGGAGCACAATCCAGTGTGGTAATGAACAATTAATTAGCACGCATTTGTAAATGCTAAAATTTAGGGCTGGCCAGATCACACCAAACCACACCTGTGCAGCACTGGTTTCCCTCCTACACTACAAAAAGAATCCTGAGAAATTGCAGGATTGTTTTGCAGAATTTTGGAGTCAACACAAGTCCAAACTAACTCCTTTCCTGTGTCCCTGCTTTGCATCCTTCTGCACTAAGGAGGCTGAATTTAATCTCTCCTAATTTTCTTAGATCCCTTCTGCCACTGCCTTTCTGACTCGGGCACTGATTTCCACAGGCTCACAACGACTGGGAATCAGCTGGCATTTTCCTTGCTTTTTGTAGCACCTCAGGACACTCCAGAATGAGCCACAGGCACATCATCCTTCCAGTACCTCACAAGAAGGCTGGAAAGGGCTTTTCACAAGGGCACGCAGTGACAGCACAAGAGGGAATGGCCTTAAACTGAAGGAGGGTGGGCTTGGAGTAGATGTTAGGAAGAAATTCTTCCCTGAGAAGGTGGTGAGGCCCTGGCATGGCTTGCCCAGAGAAGCTGTGGACTCCTGGAAGCATCCAAGGCCAGGTTGGATGGGGCTTGGAGCAACCTGGTCTAGTGGAAGGTGTCTCTGCCCATGGCAGGGGGTTGGAACCAGATGAGCTTTAAGGTCCCTTCCAACCCAAACCACCCTGTGACTCTACTGCACTACTGACAAAAGTGCTGTAACAGAGCCAAAGTCTATTCAGTGAGCTCTGCCCACCAACACACCTCCTCTTTCCTTGGCTAAGTCCTGGTAACACCCATGTCCACACACAAAGCCACCACAGACCCCTGTGACGCTCAGATTTTGTTTCACGCGTCGATGGGAACCGAAAGGTCGCTGTGCAGCAGAGACTGAGCAGCTAAGGTAGCAGTCTGGAGGCTACACAGTTCACTTCCCCAGCAAATGGTGAAAATTGTGAAGTTGAGAACAGTAGAGGCTGTCAGTCAGCACGACAGCCTTCAACAGCACCGCTCCCCTCAGAATTCCAGCTCTTATTTCAGGAGGAGCGCCTGGCAAACCACGCAGGACTCACCCCATAGGTACCTGGAGGCACAGCTTTGTTCGAGACACAGACAGCCAGACAGAAAAAGAACAAAACCCTTCACTTCCTGAAGGTACTTGTTAACAGCAGCCACCGTGTGCAAAACTCAGCTCAGCTCTTCAGGCCCTCCAAACCTCAGCGAGCCACTTGATTTAATGCTTCCTTAAGAGATCACTGTTCCCTACAGCCTAAAATATCACCACCTTCAAAAAGAAAAAAAAAACAAAACCACCTCATAAAGTGCTAAGACTTAGTCAAGCCACACAAAGCAGCATTTGCACTGCCCTGAAATGAACATTTTTACATACCAAAATGAAGCATTTTTGGTACCAACTGTTCCCACAGAGAGGGAACACTCACTCCGATTTCCCCAAACAGAAAGGAAAAAAAAAAGCAAGGAAAGACATTTTTAGATCACACAAAAATACAAAGAACTGATATAACCAACAAGGAAGTGTGGCTTGTGTGCACCACTATTAATCTATCTTGACTGAACAATATATGTATATTTTTTATTTTTTTTTTTGATTTCACTCTTCCGCCTCCACTTTTTGTTTGCTGTTGAGGACAGATAAGTGCTCCTGGCAGTATCTTGGCACAGGCACTTCACTGAGCAGTAACTCCTGTAACAGCAAAGAGTCTCAGTCCCTCAGCATTTGAGAATTTAGCTTTGGGCCCATTAGACTGAAAGATGTCTAATTCCAGGTTCATGTTGGAAAAACATTTACACAACAACGGTCAGCATTTCCTCTGTAGAAGGGGGCAACCCAATCAATAAGGTATTTCAAAATTCTCATTAAATTCTGTAGGGCCAAGACAAAGAATCCCACTTCTGGGGATGCAGGTGGAAGTACAGGTGGGTGAGTGAGACACAGAGGGAACCCCATGGTCAAGGTGAAAGGATGGTGGTGGAGATTGCTTAATAAGTGGATGTAAAAAGTAGTTTTGCTACCAGCTGGCATTCAGGAGAAGCACGTTCAGCACAGAGACAGAAACATGAGCCATCATTTTGACACCAAGCAGCAGAAGGTGATTAAACTTTCTAGCCCTGGAAAGTTTATGGCTCCCTTCGAGTAGAAGGTGTCCCTGCCCACGGCAGGGGGTTGGAATGAGATGGTTTTTAAGATCCCTTCCAACTCAAACCATTCTATAACTTTGCAGATATCGAGTCCTGGTTGCTCAGCACCGACAGCATCAAAATAAGCCCTGGAAAGGAGGGTTTGTAACAACCACAGCCACCCAGCAGCAAACCATTCCCACAGGGAACGTGGATGGCTCAGCCTTGCAAGGCTCTGCTTTAGACCTGACCACGGTGGGGCCCCAGGAAAGCCAGACCGACACCTGCACGAGTCCCCAGGGTAGGTCTGAGAGCCAGGGAAGTCTCAGTCAACTCCAGAAAGGCAAAAAGATGGACATCCTGCTGGAGACATCTTCCCTGGGCTGGAAATCTGGGAGGGACCGAGGACAGAGGCTGAGATTAGGAAGTGGATGGAGAATTCTTGCCTTACCAATGTGAAAAACAAGAAAACCCCAATCACCAGCAGCTCACACATCAGGAGTTTTCACATGGAAAAGGACAGCAGGGACTCACTCCCTACTGTAAATATTCAGAATTACAGTGTGTACATTCTCTTTCTGAAGGGATTTTTCAAATCAGTTCACAGCTGTGTCATCTTTTGTACCAGTTTTGTCAGGGCTACTAAATTAGGCTTTTTATTTACTCTGAAGTGTCTTTTTCAGGGAAGATTTAAAACTGTGCCAAGAAATAAAAGTGCTAAATCTTCTCAGACATGAAGGTATCTTAAATAACTGTGTCGCTGTGCCTTTGATCACTTAAGGGTATAAGCTGTTGAGAGAAGTCACAGCCTCTATTAGTTCAGCAGATACTGCACAGACAAAACAGACACACTTTGATGCTCACTAACCTTGTCTGCCTTTATCAAGTCTGAAATAGAAGCTGTAATTGCCAAACTAAGGACTAATTGAGAGCAATTGCTCCGACTGTAACTTGATTATGTTAATCAAGTAACAGTTAGGGGGGTGGGGGGGGAAAGCTGGTTGATAGTAATTATCTTTTTCTTCTGCAAGACTAACACAGGCATTCTCTTCCTCTGTGTTAAACCCTTTTTTATTTTTACACAGGCATCCACTACCTTTTCCTTCCAACTGACTGAAATACAGCTGTGCTCCATAGGCAGGATGTGACACAGGGGATGTTCAGCCTCTGGACTATAATTTACCTACTTGTTTTCTAGAAAAAAAAAAACAAATTAGCATCTTTTTCATCCTCACCTTCAGCTGGATTTATTTATTCCCTTACTATCCCCAATAGCTCCAGAAAACCCGATTCCTTCATTTTTTTTTCGGCTTTCTTGGATAAAGGCAATCACATCCTTTTTCTACTCATTACAGGTGAAGGCTGAGGCAAAATTTAGCCATGAAAAGAGAGCCAGTGGAAATTCTGTTATCAGCTTTGAGCAGGATGAGTTGAACAAAACTGCCAGATCTTGCTTTGCTGGTGACCGAGTTGTGACAGTACTGTTTTAAAACTAAATTTCATTTTCCTATACGCTTTTCCAGGATTCTCTTACCCCAGCTCCCCCACGGTTCTGGGAAGGCAGGCATTGCTGCATATTCCTGTAAATATCCAGCACACACCAGTAAATCCTTCTGGGTTTTTTTCAGATGCTCAAGTTTTCCATTAATTTTAATAGCCAGCATTTTTTCTGCTGACTGCTGCTCACTTCTTCCTCCTATTCCCGAGTTCAGGGATTCCATATTGTATTTCCTCTTTTTTCTTTCTGTTGGGACTTTGCTTGGTTTTTTTTTTTTTTTTTGCAAGGATAATTCCTGAATTTTGTAATTTTTTTTTTTCATTTACCAAAGTTCTCACAAGATAATTAACTAAAACCAGGAGATCATAGTTAGTCAGTGTTGTCTCCTACCAACATCCTCTCAAATATTCCTCGTACAATTAAAGGCAACTCAATGTAAGACTAATTTTTGTGTAAAACAAACACCAGAATTGCAGCTAAACACGTCTCAAACCTCACAGTGCCATTTTTTTCAGTGCTATAAAGCCTGAAAGAAGTGACAAAGAGATAAGGAAGAGCCTCAAAATACCTTCCCACATCTTGCTTCTTTTTTGCAGTCCAAAACAGCCCTCGTGTTTTGATTCAAAGAGCTCCAATCAGCTTAGCCCATCGGTATCATGAGCAGTAATTCTTATTAAACCCCACTAATAATGTTAATGGGGGGGGAAAACAAACACTCCAAGCATAGATTTTCCTAGAGCTAAATATATAATATTTTGAAGCTGCAAGCAGCGACCGTAACAAAAGAAGGTGAGGTGCCAGAAGTTTCAAAAAAGAAAGTGATAAAACCCCTCAAGAACCCATTAAAATTCTCCCCTGGGAATAATTTGCAATCTGCTCCACTTCATGCAGACATTGGATTAAGCATCTGAGTGTAACCCTTAATCCAGGGGTTTATTTCCCGATGGGTTTCCCTCCCCTCTCTCCCCTCGCCGTTTCCAGGGATTCAGCAGGAGCGCTTTTCTCCACACCGCCAGCAGCCCCCGCCGCTCTGGAAGGATTTCACTGATCCCAGCAGCACACAAATTTCACATAAGCCTGTGATCCTGATGGGAGCACCAGCCAGCACTGCGCTCTCCCAAGCCAGAGTTTGGCCTGTGCAGCTTTTAGCAGATGGCAGGTCCTCCCACCCCACTGGTAGATGGTGCAAAAGCGAGATGACACCCACGGGGCCCTTCCTTTTCCATCCTTCTCTCATCTCCAGCCCTTTTTCTCCATACCACACTCACACCCTTTACTAATCTCCTGTAATTGCCACTGGCTTTAATGCCAGGCAACACCACAATCAGTTTTTAGCAGCGTTAGGAAAGATTCGAGTGGTGTTTCCTCATGCTGGCTCCGGGCATTATTGTAACATCCACGTTATCCAGCCCTTTTCACGGATCATATCCTGTTATTACCATAAAGCCCTCCTGGCTGCAAACCTGCACCCCTCAAATATGTTTTCTGAGTTGTCAAGCTGCATTTTTCAAAGCCATCAAGCAGGGAGTCAGGCACCTCAAAAATAACAATTTGTTATTACTCATCAGCCTCGGGAGATGATGCGCTTTGGACTCGTGAGGGCTGATCGTTGTCTTCCACTTCCCTCTTCCACGAAGCTGCTTTAGGTGAGGGAGACAAAAAAACCTGCAGACATGTGACAGTCAGTGTGATTGCTGCAACTGAGAGGGAGAACTGTAATGAAAGAGCTCAGGAAGTACATGCAGGAGCGTGTGTGCTAAATCATATTGGGAAAAACCAAACAAACCAACCCAGAACAAACCAAAAAAAAAAACCCAACCCCAAATCCAACAAAAAAGGGAGAAGCGAGTACAGAGGAGAACTTCAAAGTCAAAAGTGGAACTAGAAACAGAGCGTATGAACTTTTTTGTAGCTGTGTATTGTTGTGGAGTGTGACTCAGCAGAACAAAAGCTTTTGTCTTCATGTAGGAACAGAGTCCACATTGCAGGGGAAGTGGCAAAAATCCACTGCCTGGAATGGGACCGTGGTTCCATCTGTTTTCATGGGGATGCACCACAGAAAGTTCCTACCTTTACAGGGACTGTAAATCATGACCTTGCTCCACATGAACTGAGGAGACCAGGGTAAGACTCTAGTTTTCCTGTAAGCATGGAGAAGCAGTGGGAAAAGAGAAATTCGTAGGAAAAAAACCCACAGGAATGAGATGGTAATTCCATATTGTACTTCCACGTAATAAATCTGAAGATACCTGTATTTTAAACTGAAGTAGGACACAGGTACATGACAAAGTCTGAGCTACCACCAAGATCCAACACTAACAATCCCCATCAAAAAAAGTCTGCAGGTTTAAGACTAACATCTATATTTGAAATACTTGTACTTCCCTTTTTATACCAGATCTGTCACATGTGTAAGTGTTACAGGAGGCTGAAAGGGGAACAGGGACAAATAAGTTTTTAAACCATCAATTAAAAAAAAAAAAAAATTGCTTTAATAGTACCAAGAGATGCTATTAATCCCTTGGATGTGATCAGACCAAGAGCCCGCAGTTTATTAACATTTTGAAGTTAAACATCACGTGGCAGAAAAGACAAGCAATATGTTCATTCAAGGACAGATTTCTCTGTTCATGCACACATCACAATATCTGTGTTTGGACTAGTTCCTGTCACTCTTCCTCTCCAAGCATTCCCATATCATCAATCATCACTGAGTTCTCTGAGGAAAATACATTACCCTACATCCAGAAACCACGTGCTACCCTGCAAAGCAGCAAACTCAAGAAGTGTGTGGGTTTTCCACCATCTAAAAGTTCATTTTCTTTGTTTTTAGTGGAGCCATGTTTACCCTCAGCTGGATAAAATAAAGCTCCACCTACTTCCATGCTCTTCCTCCGTTTTCCTTAAAATTGTGAGTGCACATGTTCACTTGCAGGGTGAGTGAGGGGATCAAACCTCTGTAAAGGTTCACAAGTAAAGCCTGTCTGTGAACATCACAGTTGTGAAACACATTCTGAATAAAAACAAATGCTCTTAGAAGAAAATTTCATCTCTCCCCTTTTGCTGCAGGACTGGACAGGCCCCAGTGCAGGAGCGAGGGAGGGACTGCAAACACATGCACAGAAAGCTCTGCTGGGAAACTGATAAAAACCACAATAATTTCTCTTTCTTTCTTAAGAAGAACTCTACGATTTGGCTCTCTCTGTCTCTTGTTTTCTCCCTTGAGACAGTTGTGAGTTGATGTCAACTGGTACCTGGGATGTTTTAGTGCCTAGTACTTCAATGATTTTCAGAGCACATACCTCATCATGATGGGGGTGGTGGGTGGTGTAAAGAAATATCAAGCCACTGTTCTAGTAAAAATAACTTAATTAAAAATAGATTTCATCTAGAGCTGGTTAGAAAGGCCTGTAGTTTGTCCTACCAGTCAAAACTTTATGATGCAGTGTGTAGCACTCTCCAGTTATGAAAGCAACAAGCCTTTTGGTTAATTCTCCATAACCTTTTGCAAAATGTGCCTCTGACAGGCCGTGGCAATAAGTTTCTTTTACTGAAACCATGTTCTTCTTTTTCCTTCCTTATTTTCTGCTAAAATACGTGCTTTGGTGACAAAGGAAGGCTAACCCAGAGCGTGGTGAACAAAGATAAACTACCTCATTTCTCTCTCACATCATGACTTCTTTTAGTGATCCAAAACACACCAAAGGGGAACTGCCCCTACTTTTCTCACTGTAATCTGAACCTATTTCATTTCTAGTTCTGGGTTATGCAATGATCTCTCCTGTGGGCAGTTTGCTTTCCTTGGCTGGCATTAGGTGTTATGAAAGCCCAGAGAGAGTTCCCATAATGGCCTTTTTCTCCCTTCCTTTGGTATCTCAACCCACTATTCACGTTGCTCTTAAAAAAAAGAGGGGCAAACCCAAAAGCAGCGCTTTGCAACGCTTCAGTTCTGTAACAAGGGGAAAATTAATATCTGGAAAGCAAATCAGCAAACCTGAAGAGTCAGGTAATTCAAAGATGGGAGAAGGAGGGAAATACCTCAGGGAGTCTGATAACAAACAGTCACACATTACATAGGGGGAAGTGCTTCTGGAGATCAATATGAAAATATTTAGCAGATGCTAGTGATCTCACAGCACCTTCCAGAATCTGAAGGGGTCAACAAGGAAGCTGGAGAGGACCTGTTCACCAGGAACTGTGGTGCCAGGACAAGGGGGAATGAGAGGACAAGACAGTAGGGTTAGATGGGATATTGGGAAGGAATTCTTCCTTGGGAGGGTGGGGAGGCCCTGGCACAGGTTGCCCAGGGAAGTTGTGGTTGCTCCATCCCTGGAAGTGTCCAAGGCCAGGTTGGACAGGGCTTGGAGCAGCCTGGGCTACTAGAAGGTGTCCCTGCCCATGGCAGGGGCTGGAACGAGGTGATGCTTAAGGTCCCTTCCAGCCCAAACCATTCCATGATCTTCCATCTCCCACTGAGCTTATTGGCAGAGCTCCAGAACATAAAAGCACCAGACAGGTTTTCTTGTCTCAAAACTGAGCCCCAACCCGACCCTTCCTCTGCCACCCCCAGTGTTTATCTGTGTGATCAGCACTGACTCCCACAGGCACAGGCTGAGATCCTGCTAAAGGCAAGGTGAGCTTCCCCCACAGCTGGAACTGCACCGTGTACAAACCCCATCCACGCCACACAGTTCAATTCACAGCCACCTGTTCTGACAGACCTTGGTGTTAAATGACTGAAGTTTCCATTAATAACAGAGATTTTTGTTTGTTTTGTTTGTTTTTAAAGCAGTTCCCTTGCCTGGTGTTCAGATATACTTAAAATACAACCACCATCGGAAGGGAGCGTGAAATGGCTAAAAAAATAAAATAAAAATCAGAGCTGCATGCATTTGTAATATGTGGCTTCAACTGGATCACATGTTCTGCATGTCTCAGCTGGTTTTTCTTTTGTTTTTATCCCACATTCTTTCCTTTTTCATCCCCTGTCTCTCACCTCACAACTTTCCAAAGCATTCAGACAGGCAGAGCACGTGTTCTGAAAGCACAGATAAATTAAACAAGAGTGTACCTGAATGCAAATGGCCTCTCTCTGCCATAATTTATCCAACTTTTCTAAATCAGACAGTGCAGTCAAGTATGCAACTTAAAAGCCTCGTTCTCCAGTCACTTTTTTTTCTAATTTGTGAGAAGGTAAGTCTGCTAGCAAATACTGCTGCTCAAAATGTGCCACAACTGGGAAGAGGGGTTGTGGAAATAATGGTTCCTTCAAAGTTACTGACAGATCAGCTGCAACCTACCAGAGGCTGGAAAAAAATACCAGATGGGATTAAAAAAAAAAATAAATAAATCCTTGCTATTAGTACATCCTACCAAATGCTGTATTCAAAAGCCAAACTTCTCCCCTCCTCCTGCTACAAGAAACCATTCCTTGGGAAATTGTTTATGCCTTTATCAGTGGTGAGTACTGACTCTAAAAGCTAAATCTGACAAAGACCAAAAAAAAAAAACCCCAAAAAAACCAAAAACCAAAAACAAACAAACAAAACACACAAAAACAAAACAAAAAAAAAACAAAAAAAAACAAAAAAAAACAAAAAAACACAAAACCAAAAACAGCAAACCAACACCAAAGCAGAAATACTGATGTCATAAAATGCTGCCCAGATTTATCTGCCTTGCAAATTCCATTAAAAAAAAAAAATACAGGCACTCACTGAAAATTGAACCTTAAAACCCCACACGATGTTATTAATACCCAGTACCTTGACACTGGATTTTACAATAAAATACAAGTGCTGCTGGGATGACACAAAATAAAAGTGGGGAGACAAGATTTATGGCTAAAGGTAACGTGGCAGAAAAGAACAAAACCAAGCCAAATATCAATGTCTCTCAATACCTACAGACACAAACAGATATCAGCAGCACAGTTTCACTGCCAGAAGACTTACAAAGGCTTAAAAAACACAAAGCCAAACCCCCCTTAAAACCAGTATGGATATAAACCCCAGGTCAGGCCAGCAAACCACCAGAAAATCCCACTTTTGCTCCCAAAACAGAGGCTATCACATGTTCTGGAGCACCTACGAGATATAAAAGCCATTTTCCCTAACGAACCTCGAGCTGAAGCTGCTCACAGACTTCTTCCCTCTACGGCATTTCACCACCTCCTAAGGGTTTAATAAACCCAAAGAACTGGATGTGTGACATTTATTTTCCAAGTAGCTGATGGGGTTTCAGTAGCTGAAGCAGCAAACGTGGCATCAGACAGGGAAGAGCTCAGGGGGAAAAAAAAAAATAAATAAAAATCCCACATGCTAAAGAACCAAGGGGCAAAAACTTTGAGGTTTGGGAGTTTAGAAAGTTGCCATGATCATGACCTTCCCCAGTGTTTTAAGCAGGACACAAATTGAGACTAGAATGCCTTCCTGGAAGCACTTTGGCAGCACCACAGATGTGTAATTTCTTAGTTTACCTCTGAGTCTGCAGCACAAGCAGGAGGCAAACAGACTTACACTGACATCTAAAGGTATCTGTTATGTGATGCCTTAGGAAGTGTCTGCAAAAGGGGCCAGAGCCCCATAAACAACACAAAGATGAAGAAATGCCAGTTTTTATGCCCAAAAGGAGACAACTTTTCCCTCTCACTCACACATGATACACTTATCGAAGTTTAAGACTCCACATCATGAGGAGATGAGAACCTGTAAGAGAAAAGGAGTGCTGACACACAAAACACTAAGAGTAACCAGAAATCTGTATTTCTGAAGTTTGAGTAAGGATTGACTTACTAAATGGCAGGAGTTGAAATACAAACACAGGAAGGGACACCCCAGGACCAGGAATTTCAATTTAGTCACTACTTAATTCTTCCAGTAAGGGCTCAAGGCCAGGCTGGACGGGGCTTGGAGCAACCTAGGCTAGTGGAAGGTGTCCCTGCCCATGGCAGGGGGTTGGAACAAGATGACCTTTAAAGTCCTTTCCAACCCAAGCCATTTTATGATCCTTTGCAGACAAACCCCAAATTCGAGGCAAATTTCCTTGTTTCTGTGAGAATTCCGTGGCATTTTCGTCCGAGTGGAAAATTAAGCTCTTGCTTAGGCACTTCTATCTTAGGGAAAAATGACCCATCTTTTCAATGGAGTTGGTCATAAATTCAGCCATTTGAAAACAAGTGATCATTTCCAAGTTAGTGGTTTTTTTGCTGCTTTTAAGTTGCCTTTGAGCATAATATACATTAGGAAATGTGAATTCTGTTTTCAAGCTTACTTTTGCAACCAGCATTCCTTAATTCAGACTCGATGAAAGGGTTTCTCATCAGTGTTCCAAAACACAGTTCTTACTGTGCCAGAGAAAAGGATATGCAAACAGCCAGCAAATCTATTTCTTTTAAGCTTTATAAACTCATACTCCACTTTCTTATTCTGCATTTAACAGTCTGCAGGGCACTTAAACCACTTGCTGTCTCCACAAAGTTCATTGAATAAAATTTACCTTCCTAAATTTCCATAGCCATTTCCCTGGTCTTCCATTTCCATTTCCCTGGTCTCCCTAATGTATAAATCCAACGAGAGGAGACCAATAAATCCTTCTTTAGGCAGAGGGATACACTTCCCCTCTCCTACCTGTCTTTACAGAGTTGCACCACTCGGCCACATTTCAGTCCAGCTGCATTTTTAAAGCCTGACTTTGGGAATAGAATTGGGGTTACTGAATTGTGACCTCCTGGGACCTGAAAGGGATAGTATATTGGGAAGGAACTCTTCCCTGTGAGGACGGTGAGGCCCTGGCACAGGTTGCCCAGAGAAGCTGTGGCTGCCCCTGGATCCCTGGAAGTGTCCAAGGTCAGGGCTTGGAGCACCCTGGTCTAGTGGAAGGTGTCCTTGTCCATGGCAGGGGGTTAAAAGTATATGATTTTTAAGATCCTTTCCACTGCAAACCATTCTGGGATTCTATGATTTTATAATTAATCAGTAACTTCTGAAATACTGGGTTACAAGGCCACATTCTGCCTTGAAATGAGGTGAGAACTACACTTGTCACTGGACAAAGTTTATCAGGGTTTTCTCTTTTTTAAAGAATAATACAATGCTTTGAGTACCTCTGGAAAGGTGGGTGTAGCAGGGAAATCAAACCCTAAGGAACAATAAACTCAGGCTTCTAAGCAGCACAGGTAAATCCAAAACACCAAACAGCTGCAATCCTAACAGCATATGTTAATATTGCATGGAATATTAGCATAGAAATGATAGAAGAAAAAGGTCCCTGTTCTCAGTTTCTGACAACACAAGCCACTGCCAGTGTTGTCTGGTCTCTTCTGCTCCTACACCCCCCAACCTCATTTCAGTTGCCAGGAAGGCAAGAGGATTAAAGGAACTGACCCAGGCTTTAATCTGGTAAAGGAACAAAGATCCATGGCAGGGGGGACAGGGAAAACACACCTGGATCACAGGCAGCTTCAACTGACCCAACTGCAAATTCCTAAGCAGAGAGAGGGTTCCCATCTCTCTCAGGTTTGCTCAGGTCTGGAGCCCACACAGCCACAAACCAAACCCACACAAACCTTGTCAGCTGGCGAGATTCTTTTTTTTTTCCCCCCTCCCAAAAGTTAAGTTTTCAGCCACATCAGTGAGCTGACCCACCTGAGAGCTCCAAGGCTGCCAACTGTGCCAAATAAAAACCTTTAGCCAAATAAAAACCTTTACCTCCTACACCACCTCACCTGATGGCACAGGAAAAGGAGCAGAACTTGGTTTCTACGAAAAGGTGTCTGAGGGTTATCCCTGAGGCTTTTTTAACACAAGAGCAGCCCATACATTCCTGGCAGTCACTGTGCCAAGTGTGGAAAGCTGACAGCAAGCTCGATGCAAATTTTAGGCTTGACTCAATGCAGCCAAAACCTCATTAAGTTTAAAATGAACATTTTTTTTTTTATTCCTTTTTTTCTTCCTGCTCTAATCCAGATGTGGACTGCAAAAAGGACTTAAAAGTTCGCAGACGTATCCTTGGGAGGTAAAGATAATCTTTATAAAGAATGGTCTCAATTACAGTGATGTGAGGGGTCAGCAACTATTAAAAATCCCTCTGGAAACCCACAAAACCCCCATTCAGTCTAGAGGCACTGCCTAAGCTGTGAGAACACATCTGAAGATCGTGTTCCAGGGAAGACTTCTGTCTGCTTATTTGATTGCAGCACCAGCTCAAAAACAAACAAATCCCAAAGCAAGCAATTAAGTGTTTAGACTGCTTGCAGACCTGCACCAGGCTTTTCCAAGGTGTTCAACTCTAGAAAAGCCATAGCTGGAGTCGCAGATTTCCCATCAAAACAAAGGCAGTAAAGCCCAAGTCACCTCTGCACGCTCCTCTCCCAAATATGCTGAGTAGGTTCGGTAACAGGAAAGGTGGGAGAGCTTTTCCAAACACATTTCCACCACCCCCCACCCCAAAAAAACCCACGTGAAAAACATCAAACAAAGTATTTTACTCAAAGGCAGAGGTGATATTATCAGTGTTTCCCAAAACCAAAAGCATCTTAGACTCAGGATCTACAAATTCAAGGCTGGAAATAAAGCCCTTGCCGGACTTACTGAATTAAGTGCACATCCAAGCTTCCTACAACACAGAACACATTAAACACACATCCCACAAGACACAAATAAAGAAGTTTCAGAATTGCTCAGTTTGGTCACTTTTTTTTTGGCAGGGTACTTTTTTCCCCTCCCCTTTTGGTCTCATGGCAAAGAGCAGCTTTGGAAAGATTTTTCCATCTAAACAGAGAGAACCAAAGACTGGGAAAAAAAAAAACTGAGAGGTATCTGTGTTTATTGTCGAGATAAACAAATTTCAGAGCATGTGTTTGTTCTGTTCCAAGCATGTCCTGTGTTCAAATACCATCACCTTTATTATCTGGAAGAAAAACCCCAATGTGTGCTTATGTTTAGCTGATCCAATCTGTGGTCCCATTCTCTGTTTTGAGATACAGTACTGGAACGGCACAAAACAAGCATCAAATAAAGATCTGTGATCAAGTCCCCTGGTATTGAAGCTCTTTGCCAAACCAGCACAGGCTGTGTGACAGGTTAAATTAACTACAAAAACAGCCAGATCAGGTGGACTTAAACACGTCAACACACTTGCCTTACTTGTCAGAAATAACTTTTTTTTTTCTTCTTCTTTAAACCAGTTTGGCTAAATCAGCACAATCTGCTGCCAGTTTAACGTGCAGGTGCTCTGAGCCTCTCCTGGGACTGCACAGGAAACCTGCAATTCAAAACCACAGAATCACGAGCATCGCCTCGCTCAGGCGGCTCAACCACTTGCACGGCCCCCGGTGCTGCTCTCCTGCCCTTGCTGAAAGAGCACAATGTGCCAGCAAGTCTGCAGGCCACATGGTGAACTGAAGATCACACCACTGATCCTGCTAAAAATAACTCCCCTGCCTTTTTTTTTATTTTTTTTGGGGGGAAGGGGAGGGAGGCACCACCATGTTACTGTGGTCCCACAGACAGCTGTGCTGATCCAGCTGGCTCGCTGGAGGTGGGGCAGCACCAGGACCAGGGGCTGCTGGAAGAAATGCTTCTGCAACAGCTGCCACTGTGGCACTGAAAAGTGGTGCTGTGATGCAGTGAGACTCACCCACCCCTGCACGGGTTTCTTTTCAGAGCTGCCACCCTGGTCTGAGCAGAGGATGGAAAGTGGGTTCCCCTGCCCCAACCCCTCCAGGTCTTGCAATTTTCCTTCAGTTTTACTCTGAGATCTGTCAAACCAAAGTTTCAGCTTTCCACCAGAGGCAGGCACCCTGCACAGACAACACTCAAATGCAAAGTAGCCCTTCATCTAACATATATTCTGTTTCCCTCTCTTTTTCAAACCTCTCCTGCTCTCAGGCATCGGGTTTAACCCTCACACTTCCCAGACAAAGAGGGTCACTGGGATCACTGTGGTAACTATTTGACTTTTGAGAGGCTTTCCAGGTGCTCTAATGAATAACTGCAGGACAAGTCCATTATAAGCACACCTAAAAACACTGAGTCCAGTGCACACTTGAGTATACACACATCCTGCTTTGACTTTTCTCCCTGACGTGCAATTCCAGCTCCAGCAGCCTTTATTTTTAGAAGTATTCCCTAAGAGAGGCTATACCCAAGCAGCAGAAGGCAGAGAACACGTAAGAGTTCTGCCTGCTTTGAAGGCTGACGCTGTTTCAGCAGTAGCTGCTCCTCCTTAGACACTCCTCTGCTTCCAGAGGTTTAGTCCCACCTTCTCCTTGCTGCCTTGTCACACCATTCCACCAGCAAATCCAACTCCTTGACCAAGAAAAAAACAATCTCCCAAAGGAGGGCCACCAAGATGATCAGAGGGTTGGAGCAGCTCTGCTGGGAGGAAAGGCTGGGAGAATTGGGATTGTTCAGTCTGGAGAGGAGAAGCTTTGGGGTGACTGAATTGGGGCCTTTTAGTGCCTGAGGGGGATGAGAAGAAAGATGGAGAGAGACTATTTCCACAGGCTTGGAGTGACAGGACAAGGGGGAACGTGGATATTGGGAAGGAATCCTTCCCTCTGAGGGAGGTGAGGCCCTGGCACAGGTTGCCCAGAGCAGCTGTGGCTGCCCCTGGATCCCTGGAAGTGTCCAAGGTCAGGTTGGATGGGGCTTGGAGCAATCTGGGCTGGTGGAAGGTGTCCCTGCCCATGGCAGGGGGTGGGACTGGAGGTCTTTTAGTGTTCCCTCCAACCCAAACCATTCTGGGATTCTATGATGCATACAGATATATCCTCTCTCTCCCTGCTGGATTGGTGAGTCAGATCAACTCACAGGAGGGTACCAAACGCTGCAGTGGGAGGTCAGAGGTGGAGGTGACAGCAGCACTGGGAGGCAGGGCCAGGATGCCATTCCCTGAATCCAAACAGAGCACAGCTCACCCCAACTGCCAGGCTACAGCTCAGGGAGAGCTGAATCCTGCCTGGAGCATCCTGCAAACAGCTCTGCCACGGGCAGGGACACAGGGTTCCACTGCAGAGCAAGATGCCCCGTGGTAGCAAATGAGTGGCAGGTTTTGAAAGGACACAAAATAATAACTACTTGTACTTCCCAGAAAGCACAAATATTTGCATGTTGTGACCTCAGCTCCTAAAGGCCTGATAAGTAACCAACAAATCAGTGTACATGTTTACACTAGACATTCTAGATACGTTAGGTAATGAGAGCTCCGGGCTGGATAAGCCCTGCTCAGATTGCTTGGACCTGGAACTACAAAATTCCGAATTTATCGTCCTGCTATCCAAAAATAAACACATTCACTCAGCAAGGACCTGGGGCTCACGAAAAATTATCAGAGTTGTGCTTTCCTAATTCCCATTATAAAGCCACCCTATGCAAACACAGTCCTATTTTACTTGTATCTCCTCATCAGCTTGTATTATTTAAAACATGTGGGACATTCACACAGATGGAAAAAAAAAAATAGGTCAGGCTGGAAACAAAAGCCAAGCCATTCTGTTTTATTAGCAGATTAAACATGCAGAACTGTAATTTGAAATACCAAGGAAAGCAACTTAATGAAAACATTCTGAACACCCAGATTAAAAAAAAAAACAAAACCTACTGCAAATTGTTGCAACCTTTAATTGCCATGATGCCAACTGAATTAGACCAAGAACACAACCGGTAAAAAGGTTTGTCTTGTCCATCTGATTTGAAAACACACAGAGAGAACCACATCGCTCAGTGACTGCACGGAATCCGGGACATAAATCTAGGAATTTTCTAACATCAGCAGCCAATACAACAGTCCAATTCCTTTGAAACACTGTAGGACGCTGAACATTTGCAAAAATCCAGTCCTTTCATTTGCAAAGACCCTACCTTTAAATTAATTTATTCCTTTCCTGACACCGACCTCTGAAACACTTATTCATTTCCCTTTTATCCTCTGCATAACCACACCATTTGCTACCGAAATATGTAAAGCCCAAATACAAATCGGTGCACTCAATTTAATTTAGTTATTCGAGCTGAATGTCCCGAACATCATTTGATTGCTGCCACCTATTGTTGTTCCAAACATGTTGCAAGGAGTTAACCCTTTATCCAGCAGCTACTGGAAGTCCTACTGGCAACAATATTTCTGTCTTTGCTGTTGCTAAATATGCAACTGATACACCTGTTTGGCCATGATAACTCTAGAAACTATGAATAAAGGTTGAAAATGAAGGTGTATAGAGATGAACAAATCTAAAACAGATTGGCCACAGGCAGATCACTTCCTCCCCTGTCCCCTTGATTTATCAATTAAGAACTTGATCACCTATCAATGCTGGCAAAATTCAAAGAGTACAAACCAACCAAACAAAAGAGTGCAAGTAAACAGCACCAGACATATGTATGTGAACTATTTAGTTTATTTTTTAAAAGTAAGGTGTGTATACACACTAACTTCTCCATTAACTTAAGATTTGGCTTTTGCACTCACAAGAGAAGTAAATCCTGGAACTGTAATTCTGGAACAGTCACTCCTCACACAGTCCATTTAAAATGACAGTTCTAGGTTGCCAAAGGCTACTTAGTTCTGTCTCCTCATAAATGTAGAGCTTCACATAATGTCCAGGTTCATCTAAAATGTTAAAGAACACAAAAGACTAACCCATCAGCCTTTAGTCCGCAGAGTATTAATTTAGTATTATATTTTAAGTATTAAAACAGCAACTTAGCCACTGAACATGAAATTTGAGGAGGTCATTATTTCAAAACCTGAATTCCCTGAATATCATGTAAATGAGTGGAAATTATTTTCCAGAAACATGGGAGGCAAAAGACCACCTCTAGGCTGTGGTTTCCCCTGCCAGGAGTCTTTGCTCTTAACCACAAGAACTAAATCTCCCCGAAAGGGAAAATTTTGGCCCATTGCAAATTGATCATTTTCTTTTCTGCAACAGGAGGTTGAAGATGTCTGAACAGAGATGCCACTGGACCCAAAGGCACCTCTGGAAGGTAACTCAATATCCAGCTGCTGGTCATTCCCACACAGCTAAATGGAATTCCCAGCACACACAGGCAGGACACCCTTGTTGAAGCAGCTGACTACAAATACAGGAGTCTAAATTTCCAAAGACTATGAAAACATGGGCATAGCTGTCAAGAGGGGGGTTTTTTGAGAAAGATACTGCATGTTTATGGCCATCATCTGTGGGACCACTGCTTAATAATATAATAGTCAGTCAGTCAAATATTCTCAAGGGGAAGGGAATGACATGGCAGTCAGCCTGGAGGCTCAAACAGCAAAGTGGTGGACTCCTGCAAGGGGTGAATTCCCACCTCTGGGCAGTCATTTGACCTCTCCAGCTCAGCCTCTTTCACACACAAATGTCAAGGGGTAATTCCAATGCTTACTGCTGGATCAAAGCATCTCCTGCTCCCCCCTCCAGCTGCTCCTTTGCGCCTTCTCTTCTTTTACAGCCTTTATCTATACATTAATGCCAACAATCCCTCATCACAATCCATTTAAAACTTCATTTGGCTCTGAACTGATAGATCCAATTATACTTAAGTGGCTAAAACGGGACCTGGCACGGGTCCACAGTGGGCAGGGCAGTCTCCAGCGTGCTGCAAAACCGGCGTGAAAAGGCATCTCAGAGAGGAAAAGGGAACAAAGACTACAAGGATATGGAAGACGTTCAGCTAATGCCCCCAGTGAAGGAGCTATCAAAGCAGGGGTGTTGAAAGCAGAGCTAAAAACCAGGACTGCAGGGAATCAGCCAAAGCTCCCTCCTTTAACACTCCTCACAAAGCCGCAACAGCGACCGTGATTGATATTACAGCAGAATAAACTACAGGCACATCTTTCATTCAGCTCCAGAGCCTGTCTCCCGTGTAAGAAGGGCCTTCAAGACGAGCAGTGAAGGCAGCTGTGCTCCCAAATCCTGCCCTGCCTTCCTTGCCTGCAGTGGCAGAGGAGCCACACGTGATCTCCTCGCTGGCCACACAGGCTGCTGCTGCTAGGAGGAGGAGGAGGAGGAGGAGGAGGAGGAAGCCCTCCCCTTCCGCCAGCTCTGCACATCCCTCATCCCATCTGCAACAGCAGTGTGATTCCTCTCACCCCGCCTGACAGCGAGGGGGATGCTGTCAGCAAGGAGCAGGAACCTCCCTCCCCCTTCCAAAGAGCAGCTGGAATCGCTGGTTTGTCTACCGGGAATGCTCAAAATACGGCTCCCGTTGGAATCGCCGAGTTTTGTCCCCGGGTTTGGGAGACCAGAGCACACAGCTGAGCAGGGCAGCGCCAGCACAGAGGGGAGAGAACAACTATTCCTTTCAGCAGCTGCCCACAACAGCCTTAAGCTTAACATCACATTCCACCTTAAACCCCAAGTGAGGTGGATCCAGGAAAAGCCCCGTTCTCTGTCAGCAAAACTCGGCTGCCTGACGTGCAATCAAAATGAGGTCGAGATTTACAGATCCAGGGGTGTGCCCTGACCCTCTATAGGTCAAAACAGATCTGAAACTACACCCTGTTCAGGCTCTGAAACACCCTCCTTACATCCTCCTCACCTGTTTTCCCCCTATTTTAGTTCTTAGCCTAGAGAAACCGGAATAAAGATGCCAATAGCTCCAATGCCAAGGAACTCTGGGGTATGGGAAGTCAGTCCTGCTGCCTGAGACCAAGAATTAACAGCTGGTTGGAAATCTGAAGCTGGTGTCACACAAGGAAAGGGAAGACAGGAGAAGGGAAACAGAAAGAAGAGTAGGAGAAGACAAAACTTTGCTGGATTCCCTCAGACCAAAGTTAATCCTGCAGTTATACAGAAGATGAAGGATGCTTTGGAAAGCATCTGACAGTTCCAGCCCTCCCAAGAGCAAGTGAAATGAACTGTTCACTTTAATGACATCTTCTGAGGGGGACCTGACCACTTTCTGCATGTGAAAGGGTTTAATTATCCCAAGAAAAATAATTTGCAAAGAGATCAGTGCTGATTGAGGGAGGCCTTGAGATGCAGACTAGCAGAACCTCGAGGACTCAGAGAAAACAGAACTCCACACTACCTCTTTTTTTCTGTGTCCAGGACATTCATGATCGACCAAAACCACCTCAGAAAGGACAGGAGGGGTCAGACCCACCACTACTTTCCCTGGCAAAGGGACAGGGGAAATGAGAGGGCTTATAAAACAGCAGATAGCAGAAAAGTCCTGTTCCTACAGAGCATTTGCCTATTTAGGCACAGAGCTTAAAATAAGAGGTCGTAATGAAAATACTTCTCTTTAAAGAAATGCCCAAGAAAACTCTGATCAGGTATCAATTTTCCCCTTGCTCCCCTAAGGTGCTGTGCTGCAGCTCAACACCCTGCTGCCATCCCATCCTCTTTTCCCCTCACACACAGGTCCTGGTTACCAAGCAGCAACTCCAGACAGACCCCTAGACCTCCACCCCTCGCTCCAATCTCCTTTAACAGGCAGCTCCCAAACCCCACTCATGGATTTAAACACATCACAATCTAAGGTACAGCAGAGAACAAGGAGCCACGTGTTAAAGTCAGCTCTTCATCATTCCAGCACTGGTGATTCTTCTACAAACCAGAGAGCAGGGCCTGAACTTAACACTTCTTTCTCAGCATGGAGCTGCTCTTTCTAAGCCTCCATGGCACTGAAACACATTCACCCCCCAAAAAAAAAAAAAAATCACCAAAGGATAACTGAGATTTACTCATATTTGGAGAATAAAACCCCCAGGACATCCCCACTGCAGACATACCAAGGGCAGAACTGCAAATCAGCACCAGGGGCAGGGACGAGGAAACGCCACTTGGGGACCAGCTGAGGGGCTTATCCAATTCATGGCTATTTTCAAATCACAGAGAGAGACAAGTGCTGTTTTAGAAAAGTCAGCAAAAAATTAAAGATCAGATTGAAAACTGACTCATCTGTGCAGATCGTTTTTGCTATTGAGGTGTTATTACTGGTCACACACCACACAGAAGGCCTTGAAATTACCCACCTCCTGTCACGCTCCACCCTGTTCTGGTGGTAATTAAGCAGCTCAGAGGGTAAATTGCCATTTTAGATTGGATACCTGCGATTTGGAGGTGGGAACTTACTGTTTACAATGTCCCCTTGCAGCTGGAGAATTTGTGGAACGGGAATGGTGAGAATAACCACATCAAACCGCTCCGGCAGCCCCACTTTCCGGGAGACTTCCCACTTCCCATCTCGGAGGGAGATGTGAGTTACGTGCTGCTCATACAAGACATCTGCACCTGTGTGGGAAAAGGAGTGGTTAAGTCCATGTCCCAGTGAATTCCAGAGAGAAAATGAAGAGTGGTTTCTCTGAAGCCAGGCTGGGAGAGCTGGGGGTGTTCAGCCTGGAGAAGAGAAGGCTCCAGAGAGACCTCAGAGCCCCTTCCAGGGCCTAAAGGGGCTCCAGGACAGCTGGAGAAGAACTGGGGATAAGGGATGGAGGGACAGGACAAGGGGGAATGGCTTCCCACTAATAGAGGGCAGAGGATTAGATGGGATATTGGGAAGAAATTCTTCCCTGTGAGGGTGGGCAGGCCCTGGCACAGGTTGCCCAGAGAAGCTGTGGCTGCCCCTGGATCCCTGGAAGTTTCCAAGGCCAGTTTGGACGGGGCTTGGAGCCACCTGGGCTGGTGGAAGGTGTCCCTGCCCATGGCAGGATGGGGAACACCATGAGCTTTAAGGTCCCTTCCAACCCAAAGCATTCTGTGATTCTAAGATTCTATAATTCAGCTCAGTAAACAGAGGGAGAACCCCCAGCTGCTCCTCTCTTTGCCAGGTTATTTACCCTGGCTTTAGTGAGCTGAACAAATCCAGAGGGAAATCCAACAAACACAGGAGGTGGCACAGGGTAAGCAATCAAAGCACACCTGAGGAGCTGAGAAAGACAGCGCTGTCCCTGTTAGCAACTGGAGGCAGGGACATGGTTAATTATTTGCAAGATTAGTGTCTAAAAAAAACAGCTAATTAAAAAAATTATAACAATCACACAGAAGGACCGAAGCCTGAGTGCTCTTAGAACTCCTATTTTTCAAACCAGGGTTAAATTAGTCACTGAAATGCACACCTGGTTCTACCACACCTAATACACTAGTTACATGGTTTAAACTAAGTTTAAACCGGCAGGTGATCTCCTCCTCTGGCCTTTTCTAAAGGATAAGCACAGGCTTATCCTCCAAAACACAGCAATAGTTCACCACTGTGCTCCCAGTTACACAGCAGTCAAGCACCCACTCAGAAAAAAGCCACCCAAACACTCACTTCATTCCAGCTGCAACTCAAATCTCTTCCTAACCTCGATCTCCCACTAAATTATCTTGTCCTAATCGTGCTAGGCCTGACTTCCACATGCTAAAGTCACCGGTGTAAATACAGGCTTGGCCCCTGAGCCTACAGAAGTTCTATTTATATAGGGATTTTTACATGCTAGGCCTGCAGGACTTGGAAACTCACAGAGCTCCCAGGCATGTTTATCTATCCAAGCCGACTTCCAGGCATACATAAACAAACAAGGAACTTAAACATCCTCCTCGGAAATTTAAATTCGAAAGACAGTTCAGGAGTGCCGTCATTAAAACCTTTCATTTCACACAAAGGCATCTAAAAAAAAAAAGTTACCTGACTGTTTTAAATAATACTTGACAACCGAAGAGATGCCCTGGGGTGCCACATAGTTGCAGGAGCCTTCCCTCACCACCATTCCTTCCACGGGAGCAGTCAGCGGTTTCAAGACGCCGTGAGACAGAAGTTCCTCATAGAAGCTTGAAGGGGAGAGGGAAAATACACAGAGGTGAAAACTCGCTCCATTTTTCCACAGTTAAAAGTTTAGGCCAGGGCTAACTTTTCGAGTTTAGCTTTTAGCAGGCTGTGTTTCAAGGCAGGTAATGCACAAACACAGCTGTAAAACCACCAGCTACCTTGGTATCGTGCTGGGTCTGGCCTTTCACCTGAGAGCAAGGCTGCCTGTAGCGGGACTTACATCGCTGCTACATCTTCCTCAAAGCACAACAAATCACCTCCAACTCTTTTTCTCAACTCATGCCGGTTTCCCAAGCTTTTATCCCCCCGTTATCTCTCCGTGATTCCGCTGGCGGGGCACCGAAGGGTCGTTGGGTGGGGTGAAATTAAAGCACGACACCTGTGCCCGCAGCGAGCCCGAGCAGCTCCAAACCCACTCCCAAAGCTCACTTCCCACCTGCGCCGGTAGAGAGAGGGGCGGGATGAGCGGGACGGGGGCGGGATGAGCGGGATGGGGCGGGATGGGGTGGGATGGGGCGGGATGGGGGGATGGGCGGATGGGGCGGGATGGGCGGGATGGGGATGGGATGGGCGGATGGGGTGGATGGGCGGGACGGGGCGGGTCTCACCTGTGGCGCGGCCCCGCCAGGTCCGTGTCGCAGGTGACGAACTGCGCGCCCAGGTCGGCGCTGCCCAGGTCGGCGCTGCCCAGGTCGCCGCGGGTCGTGCTCATGCGGCCCCCTGCGCGACAGCCAGTCAGACACCGACACGACACACCACACGACATGACACGACATGACACGACACGACACGAGCCCTGCCCCGCCGGACCCACCTGCTCCCCGCGCCTTGTCCCAGACGGCCGCGGGTCCCCGCGCCCCCCGCGGCAGCAGCGCCGCGCACGCCCCGCCCGTGAGCCCCGCGCCCACCACCAGCACCCGCGACATGGCCCTGCCGCCCAAAGCACCGCCCCCACGGGGCGGGGGAGCGGCGAGGGCACGCCCGGGAGGGATCGGACCCGCCCGCGGGCGGAGCGGGGAGGACGCGGCCAAAAACATCGCGTGTGTGCGCGGATACGCGCGGGTAGATTTGTTCGCACATCTGTACAGGCACAGCTGTACGGGAACGACTGTACGCACGTCTGTATACACACACCTGGACAGGCTGTACACACACATCTGTACATCCTGCGACACACACACCTGTACGCACGTCTGTATACACACACCTGTACAGGCTGTACACACACATCTGTACATCCTGCGACACGCACACCCGTACACACACACCTGTATACACACACCTGTACAGGCTGTACACACGCATCTGTACATCCTGTGACACGCACACCCGTACACACACACACCTGTATACACACCCTCCTTGCGTGCCCGTACCACCCCCCGAAAACGCGTGTGCACACGCATCCCCTCTGCATGCACACGTGCCCACAAAGCTCTGCACACACACCCGTGCACACCCCATTCACACACACCCCTGTCCACACACCTGTGCACACACAGCCCCGCACAGACATGTCAGCATGCACACAAGGGCTGAACTCCAAGAAAACTTAGGAAGTCCTGCCCCTGGGGAGGAACAGCCCCTCCCTCACCAGTGCCTGCCAAGGGGCACCTGGATGCACAGCAGGACATGGGGATGCTGGTGGACACCAAGCTGAACACGAGACAGCAATGTGTCCTTTGGCAACAAAGGTGAACGGTGTCCTGGGCTGCACGAGCAGGGTGTTGGCAACAGGGCGAGGGAGGTGACCATTCCTTTCCCCTGCTCAGCACTGGTGAGGCCAGACCTGCAGTGCTGTGTCCAGTTCTGGGCTTCCCAGGACAAGAGAAAGTCCAACAGGAAAGGCTCCAGCAAAGGACCAGGAGGATGGTTAGGGCACCAGAGAGGTGGGACTGCTCAAGCAGGAGCAGAGAAGGCTCACGGGAAGGGTGCCATAAATACCCAGGTTCTTCTCAGTGGTGATCAGGACCGGAGACAAGCGGCAAAATGAAACCCCAGAGTTCCCTCTGAACAGCAGGAAACACTTCTTTACTGTGAGTGTGACCAAGCAGCATTGAAATTTGTCCAGGATGGATCTCCATCCTTGGAGATATTCAGAAGCCATCCGGTCGTGGTCCTGGGCAAACAGCTTTATGTGGCTCCATGTGAGCACTGGGGGATGAACAAGATGACATCCAGGGGTCATTCTGACTTCAACCAGCCTGTGATTCTGTGATAAGCCATCTGCAATCAGATTGACTTCATTCCAATAGTCCAGGAATGCTCTGGAACTGGGTTTGATCTCCCCTACTGAACAGCCTTTACCATAATCAAAACCTGGCCCGCTGGAGATGCTACCCAGAAGGAATTGCTGGAGGGTGTGACACCTTCCAGAAAGTGCTGATGGGCCATCTCCAACACCTGGAGGGTTTGTGTAACCGTGCATGGCACTGGCCTCTAATTTGCAAGAAGCCATGGTTTGATGTTAGGAAAGTGGGACCCAGAGATGCTGAGATTGGAGTAGATAGTGCTGAGGGGTGGTGACGTGTGTGCACCACCTCTGCCCGGGGAAAACAAATTCCCATTCTGAGAGCCTTGAGCGTGGGCAACTGGGGGAAGTATTTGAATTATTATCCTTACCCAGCTGCGTAGGAGAGAGAAGAAATTCCAGACAATTTCTGATAGGATCGTTGTGGTATGGGGGACACCAGAACCCGGCACTTTGGCAGTGGTGTTTAGCAGCAGATCGGTGTGAAGTCCCTTCTGTGAAACTTGTTGTGCCTAAGGGAGGCAGGTGCTGGTGTGATGCTCACCCTCAGTGGGAGCTCTGAGTTGACCTCAGGGCAGATGTTGTTTAATGGGAACTTCCTGGAGAAAGGTTGGAGCCCCAGTGCCCAGCCACTCTCCAGGGGAGGGACCTTTCCCCTATATCCAAGCTGTCCACGATGGGTAGTGCTCAAGTTTCCACTGTGATGGAAAAAGCTCTGTGCTCACCAGTGCACACACCACGGGGACTGCCAGCAGAGACAGCAGGAGTGTTGTAAGAGAGGGCTGCATGAGTTGGGTGAGAACTCTTGGATGTATGACATGTTCCTGCCTTGGGCTTAAACACCTACCTGAAGTATGTGGAGGTGGCAGGCGGCCCTGGATGAGGGCAGGGCCTGATAACGCTCTGTTTAGGAGCTGTGGCACAACAGCCTTGCTGGAAAGGACCTGGGAGGGGTGGAGAGCACCAAGCTGAGCAGGGGCCAACAATGTGCTCCCCCTTCAGAGGTGGAGATCCCCAGCCTGGGCCCCTGGGGCAGACAGGGCTGCCTGCGTTGGTTGTCACCCCTGCTGTTTGGTGCAAGGGAGGTCACATCTGGATGCTGTGTCCAGTTCTGGAATGCTGGGTGAGAGGGATGGGGACACAACCCCATAGAGGCTGGGAAACTGGCAGCGACCCTACGGAGGGAGGTGGATGGAGCTGAGTTCCTTGGGTACGGCCATGGGGAGGATGAGAGTGGTCTGAGAGCAGCCTGTGACTCCTCAGGGGGCAAAAGTTGATAGAGCAAAATGCCTCACTGAAGGATCAGGGAATATGATAAGGGAAGAAGTTGTTGCACCTTTGGATGTTGGCTCTGGACACATGGAAGTGAAAACTCTTCTTTTCCTGGAGAGTGGGGAGCAGCTCTGGCATCACTGCAGACATGTGGGATCTCCATCCCAGGTGATTTCCAAAACTTGGCTACTCAAAGCCAGGGTCAGTCTGATCCAGTCCTGGGAATGGTCTGGCTTCTAGTGGGGCAGCAGAGGGAGTCCTCTAGAGATCCTTTCCCACCAGCATGTCTTTGATGTCATGACCGTGTAATGAAGGTCAAGGGACTCTCCTTGATCCCGCTCAGCCTCTGCAGCGGTGATGCCTCAGCAAGAGCTGCAGGTGACCTTTAAGAGGACAGGTCATGTCGTAAGACCCGTGGTAATGTCTCACTCCTTTAGTGCTATGGGACTCTTTGAGCTCAACCTTGGCCTTGCACCTTTCAGGGAGGACGGTGCCTCCGGGTGAGTGTGACCAGAGCTGCTCTGCCCTTGCCCTGGAGCGCACACTTCCCTTATCTGTTTCCTCAGAAGATGAAACTCAAAGGTGTCTCTCACCCAGAGAAGCGTGGCTTCAGTACCCTAAACCCCAGTCCTTCTTAACCTCCAGATCTCTGAATTATGAACCAGTGTTCTACTGTGGCCATGTTTAAAGAGTGGGACCAACTGCCAGATCTGTGTGCCTTGGATGCATCTCAGGTCCATTCCAGGCTGACAGCCAGGAGACATCTTTCCCTACTGACCTTTCACCGCGATTTCCAAAGCAAAACAATCTAGGAAAGCAGGGCAGAGGACAGCCCCAGCCCTGCCATGGGTGATGGAGAGGGATGACTCTCCCTGTTGCCAGGGCACAGGTAGGATAGGATGCTTAGGTACTCTTCATATTTTCCTGTAAGGGTGTGAAGAACAAGGATATCGTGGTGGCTTGACCACAGCCAACATCTAAGCACCCATACAGCTGCTTGTTTGCTCCAGCCCCCACCCCAAAGTGGGACAAGTGAAGGGAATTGGAAGAGCAAAACTGAGAAAAACTGGGTCAAGAGAAAGTGTTGTTATGGCAAATTGGCTGTGTCCCATCCCCTGTGGTATGGGGAAAGGGAACTCCATCTCAGCCTGACTCAGTTCTACAGAAACATCATCACCTCTAAACCATCTAAGATCTGCCACTGGAAATCCATTTTAGACTTTGATCTTCCCTTGCAATAACTTAATTATGCCTCCCGTAATAAATAAATCATCTGATCATTGACGGGTAAAACTGGAAACTTTTCTTCAGCAGTATCAATTAAACCACTTTATCAATGGACATCACCTCCCTAGTTATGTGACTCTGCCTAAACAGTATTTAACCTGCCTCCACAAACAAATTCTGGGAAACTGTGCTTTCTGAACTATGGTGTTGCCTAATGATTTATATGTTCTACATTTCGGTGTGTTTACATTTGGCCTTCTCTGTTCGTGCCACCACACCCTCCAGACAGTTCAAATAGGGCTGTCTCCAGAGAGATGAGGAGCACTGCCCTGTGCACCAGCGAGAGGTGACCCTCAGTCCTCTGCTGCCGCCCTGAGCCCCCCCTCTGCCTCCTCTGCATCGCTCCCCTGCACTGCCCATCCACCCCAGGGGCTCACACCTCCCTGCCTCCTTCTGCAGGAGCTGTGCCACCCCTCGGCTGGGCTGCTTGCCTTCACTTTTGTAGAGGTGAGTGCGGGAAAAGCTTTGCTAGAGCTGGGTCTGAGCGTGGGTGTGAGCGGCGCTTGTGGCTCCAGCCCAGTGGCCCATGTCTGTCTGAGAGCAGGGGGCCCAAGTCTGATCTGCTGGGTTGGTTCTACAGGTTGGGCCAGACCGGTTTTCTCAGCCCAGTGGTCCATCACGTCGTGGTCACTGAGGGAACAACCCTGCCCAGACTTTTCAGCATCTGTTTATGGAACTGTTATCAATAACTGTGTATAAAAGATGCTGTTCCCTTTTGCCTTCACCACCTTCTGTGGCAGATGCACTCTCCAGAACACAGACTACTTTTTTAAGCTGTGTCAAACCCAGTATCATTAAGTGATGTCTAGATCTGCTGGAAGATACATTTCTCCCCGTTTTGTGCACAGATTTGCACTTATAAATGCTCTTCTCTGAATTAAATGTGATAAATTCTAATTCTTTTTCACAATAATCAAGGAGGAGGACAAGTAGTTAGAGATTTTCTTGTCATGATTGCATTTCTGTTTAGGGAGGAAATGCAGTGTTGGGGATGTGAGAGGCAGTGTTTGCACAGCCATCAGCCTGCTGGGGGGAACACTGGAATTTACCATTTAAAGTGGGACCCACAGCACGCCGTCATGGGTTGGTTTTAAAGCCATAATTAAATGCTCAATGATTTCCAGTTTGCGAGTTACCCGTGGCACTGGCAGTGTGGACGTGTTGTTGTAGGCAAAGCGAGGATGTGGCTGGCTCTAGCTCTGGTGTCCGTGTTCCACGGGATGGTATCCGGGCAGTGCCTCTTGAATTTTCCCTTTCCCAAGAATCCAGAAGCACGGATGAACATCGTAAGTACAGCGGTGTTGGGGCAACAGTCCAGGAACCAGCTGATATAAAATACTGACAGTTAAATACTGCATTTAGGGATTACCTTGGAGGAGCCTTGAAAACATCACTGTTTACTTTCTTTTTCTTGCAGAGTGAAATGGTCTCCTACTGGGGATACCCCAGCGAGGAGTACGACGTGGTGACAGAGGATGGCTACATCCTTCACCTGAACAGAATTCCTCACGGGAGAGGACATGCTGGATGCCAAGGTAAAACTGGTAACATTCAGGACGCCCACACCTTTCGCTGTTGACTGGGATACCGGGGCTTGTGCAAGAGGGTTTCAAAGGTTCCCCCTGGCTTGGCATCTGCGGCATCACTGTTGATCAACCAGAACTTGTAGGGTGGATTGATCCCTTGCAGCCATGTTTTCTCACCCTCTGTGGACCCCATGCCCCTGTCAGGCTGCAATCCCAGCAAATCCCATCCTTCCTGGTTCCTCACGCACACCTTGGGTTTCCCTCGGGATTGTGGATTCCAATACGTGGCCCTGCAGCCACGTGGGGGATCAACATACTGGTCAATACTCCTCGGGGAGCTTCCAGGGGGTCCTCTTGTCCTGTGAGGATTGACAGTGCAGGGGCCAGATCCATGAAAAGGTGCAGCTTTTCCCATCCCATCTGCAGGCTCCTCCGTGTTTGCCCACAGAGCTCCCTGGGCAGCCCAAGTTCTACCAACGCTCCTGGAGGCGCTGGGGGTAAAGGCAAAGACAGGATGCACCCGGTGCATCTGCTACGTAACAAACCTGCTTTCTTACTGAAACCCAGGGGAACACTGACACAAACCTCCCCAGGTCCTGACTGCCACAATTCAGGAGGATAAAGCTTCCTAAACTGTCTCCAAGGGTGACAGACGGCCTCAAAAAAATAAAATTAATCGACGACGCCTGTCTTCCAGGTCCCAGGCCCGTCGTGTTTCTTCAGCATGGTCTCCTTGCAGAAGGCAGCAGCTGGGTCACCAATCTGGTCAACAACAGCCTGGGCTTCATTCTCGCCGACGCTGGCTATGATGTTTGGATTGGGAACAGCAGAGGGACCACTTGGTCCAAGCGACATCTGCTCCTGTCTCCCAAACGGGACGATTTCTGGGCTTTCAGGTAAACGGGGGGCTTGGGGGCCTCAGGAACAACCAAACGCCTTCATCTTCAAAAGGTGATGCTGCCCTACCTCAGGGAGGAGTGAAGCAGGCTGAGCTGAAGCACATCCAATCGTTTGAGGTGGAAACCCCCCTGCTTTCCCAAGGACACACTCAGTAGGACTGAAGGAGTCTGTGGGGTGATCCTGCCCTCCCCTCTGGTTTTGTGGTTCGGTGGTGGGGGTTGTGCAGATGTAGATGCTGCAGCTCTCAGTGAGATCTCTGCTCTTCCCTCTGCAGCTTTGATGAAATGGCTAAATACGACCTCCCAGCAATGATAAACTTTATTGAACAGAAGACAGGGCAGAAACAGTTGTATTACATCGGTCATTCGCAAGGCACCACTGTGGGTGAGTGGCACTTTTGGACCCATCTTGGTGACAGTAGGGAACGTCTATGCCATCTGTGGGACCTGTAAAACCTGAATTTAAATTTAATCTGGATTTTAAATCTGAATTTAAAATTTACTGAAATTAAACTGTGTGCATGAGTGTCTTGAAAGTGTAAACCATTTCTTTCTACTCTCTTTCCTCCCCCTCACAGCTTTCATAGCCTTTTCCACCATGCCTCAGCTGGCTCAGAAAATCAAAATGTTCCTTGCTCTAGCACCTGTGACCACAATTACATTTTCTCCAAGTCAAGTTAGGAAGCTCGCACTTTTTTCTGACTATGGGCTTAAGGTATGTTGGTCCAGACTATATTCTGAGTCTAGTTTTAAACAGGGATTGTCAGACTACTGGCATAGAATATTTCAAATCATTTACAGAGGGAGAAACTCTGTGCTGTTTTCATAATGAAGAGAATCACACATATCAGTCCAGAGACTTTCTGTCCTGAATTTACTCCCCAGAATGTTCTGGCACAATTAGAGCAAAAATGTTGTCCAATAGAGCTGTGAATTGAGCCTCACCACTCAGCTCCAGAGCATAATAAATGATGTCATGCACACAACAAGTAGGGAACAGAAGCATTTAACAGGATGCAAGGAAGGCTCCACTTGTGTTGCGTTCTCATACCTTAATTAGGGGGGTAAAAGAGAGGCTGTGGAGTGCTGGTGCTCTGGGGAAAAAGCATGACCAGGCTTTGTGTTTCACGAGCACATCTGCAATTTCACAGGAGATATTTGGCACCAAAGACTTCCTGCCCCACACTGCCTTGGGTGAGCTCTTCCTTTCCAGATTCTGTGCCTACTCGAAGATCTGCCAGAGCTTTCTGTCCTTGACGTTTGGATTTAACTGGAAGAACATGAACATGGTGTGTAGGAATAGATCTGCAGAGGGCCCTCGGTGTTCTTCTGAAGGACAAAGCCTTGAAGCCAGGTGGGACCTCTTGTGAAATGCGCTTGTGTCCTTCCAGAGCCGAATCGATGTGTACGCAGGACACATCCCAGCGGGGACTTCAGTCCAAAACATAATCCACTGGTTGCAGGTAAACCTTCCCAGCTGCTTTCCTGTGCAAAACAGAGTGTTTTGTGGGCAGTCTGTTGTGTTGGTTGCTGCGAGACATTATCTTTGTTGGATCTTTGTTGGTTCCGCTTTCGCCCCTCCATAAAATGCTTGGCAGCTTCTTGTAGGAGTAGCCAAGCAGAGTGGCCCCAAAGGATGGATCCATAAAGAGAAACACTTGGAGGTGAGGACCCTGCACCCACAGCAGGCACATTTCAGGGCTCTGATTTCAGACTAGCTCCAGCCTCACCCTGCAGCCCGGGGGCCATGAACGATCACCCTGCGGCAGAGATTCTTCCGGACAGCACCCAATTACACTGATTACCGATTAAGTTGATGATTTCTTCTTCTTCCCATTGTGGGCACGAGAACAGCCACCACCAGAGCCCCTGTGACACTGCAGCTGTGCTCTGCTGCCCTCATTCTCTCCTCCCAAGGCTAAACGTACCTGGCACAATTCTTTGTAGATCGTGGATTCGGTCTGAGCACTTTCTCCGAAGGCACAGCTTCTTCCCAGTGAGGCACTCCTGCCCAGAGACCCCAAAAGAACTCTGTGGGGTTTGTAGCAAGAACACACACTCCATTTTCTGAAGTGCTGTTGCTTGGTGGTGTCAGTCTTCATTAATCCACCGGTTTTTCTCTTCTGTCTCTATAATGTTAAGATTCTTCAGCGTCTCAGTTGAGCAGTGAGTGACTGAGAGCAAAGCGAGGGGCAGTGAGCACAGATTACAGCCCAGGTGGATCAGGTTGGAGGTGGGGAATCCTTCTTCCCCTGGAGTGGGAAATTAATGAGAGTAATTAACTGTGCTGGGCCTATAAAAAAAAAAATCTTGCCAGTTCAGTGACAAAACCCAACTTTTGAGTTTCTTCTTTTCAAGTGGCTGCCCCACCACCACCCCCTTTCAGAACTCTGATATCATTTAGACTGTTGCATGTCTGAATTTGCTGCAGGGATTCCAGAGTGGGGCACTGAGAGCTTTTGACGGGGGCACCATTTACAACAGTCTTCGTTATAGGCAGGTGAGTGCATCCAATGGCCATGGTCTTCCCTTTCACTGGCACATTCTGTTCCCATCCATTCCTCTGAATTTATGGTCCTCTCTTCACAAATTCATCAGGATCTCTGCTTGGAACAACAGCAGTGTCTGCTCTGAACTCTATTTTGCAAGTCCCTTCCAGATGGTGTCAAGCACTGGGGGCTTCCCACTTCCAACAGGACAAGGGGGAATGGCCTCAAGTTGCGCCAGGGGAGGTTCAGGTTGAATATTAGGGAAAATTTCTTCACTGAGAGAGTGGATAAGCATTGGAAGAGAAAAAAATTCCAACAAACCTCTTTCCTCCCTAAACAAGAAAAGATCAAATTGTCCAGAAGGTGACATTCTTCCTAACTGGAATAATCACACTGCAGGTAACAAGATTATGAGGCTGAAAAATCCCCTGATGGCAAGCCCTCAGGGTGTTGGGCTAAAACAACCCTCCAGGGCGTTTTAATTTCAAGAACTTGCTTCCAGACGCTTTCCTGCTGTTATGGAGCTGAGGAAAAGGCTGCTGCTTGCGTGGAGCGTAACCACAAATCCCAGCAGAGCTGGTTGGAAGGGACCCCTAGAGGTCCCCAGTCCAACCTCCTCCTTGAAGCAGGATGACCCACCAGCATTCGATCAGAGCATCTGAAATTCTGCCTGCTTATCAAAATTGTCCGTAGGATCAGAACCAGAATTTCTAGCCGGCCAGAACTTGTTCATTAATTAATTTAAATTATTCAGGTTCCACAACTTTGAATGAAATTCCTCTTCTTTCCAGAAGATAGCCTTCCCAGTTTTTCTTTCCCTCCATTCCCCAAGAACAGCAATTCCTCTTGCACAGTGCCTGTTTCCTTGCATTCCAGCAGTGACTCTCCTTTGTGAAACTCTGCTGTTCCATCTCTTCAGGAGGGTCCGCCGCTCTACAACGTGAAGGACATGGAAGTGCCCACGGCCATCTGGAATGGGGGGCTGGACTGCCTGGCAGATCCCCAGGACGCAGCCCTGCTGCTCCCCCAGATCAAGAACCTGGTCCACCACAGGCTGATTCCCCAGTGGAACCACATGGATTTCATACTGGGGCTCGATGCAACCGAGATTTTGTACCTGGAAATGCTTGACACCATGAAGAAGCATCTGTAAAGATGCTGGTTTAGTTTGACCCATTTTTTTTTTTTGGCTGATGTGTCTTGTAAGATTAGTGCTGTCTCTCAAGGATTTCAAAATTTCTCTCTATTTGGAGCACTTGATCAAAGTGCTGATCAAAATGCTTTTAACTACAGCAGTGACAGGGTGGAGAGAGGAGCCTGCATGATGTTCCTGATTGACACTGCATTCCCTTCCTTTCCTTTCCCTTTCCTTTCCCTTCCTCCCCTTCTCCTTCCCTTTCCCTTCCCTGCTCCGTTCCCTTCCTTTCCCTTTCCTGCTCCCTTCCCTTCCCTTTCCCTGCTCCCTTCCTTTCCCTTTCCCTGCTCCCTTCCCTTCCCTTTCCCTGCTCCCATCCCTTCCCTTCCCTTCCCTTTCCCTGCTCCCTTCCCTTCCCCCTTCCCTTCCCTTCCCTTCCCTTCCCTTCCTTCCTTCCCTTCCCTTCCCTTCCTCCCTTCCTTCTTTCTTTTTATTTTTTCTTTTTTGCTGTTTTTTTCTTCTCATTCCACCCCCTGCCATGGGCAGGGACACCTCCCACTAGCCCAGGTTGCTCCAAGCCCTGTCCAACCTGGCCTTGGACACTTCCAGGGATCCAGGGGCAGCCACAGCTTCTCTGGGCAACCTGTGCCAGGGCCTCTGCTACCCTCACAGGGAAGGATTCCTTCCCAATATCCCATCTAAACCCACTCCCTGTCAGTGTGAAGCCATTCCCCCTTGTCCTGTCACTCCAGGCCCTTGTAAATAGTTTCTCTCCATCTTTCTTGTGGGCTCCCTTCAGGTCACCTCCTTAGAGACAAAACAGTGGTTGAGAAATTCAGTAAGAATTGTAGTCAGCCACACTTTTGATGTGGTTGAATGTGGAGAAAGAATCAAGAAATAAATAAACCCTGAAAAGATATTACGAGAAACCCTGAAGGGAAATTACAAAGAGGCAGTCCAGGCTGTGATGCTGATGTGGAAATGTGCAAAATCCAAATAAAAAAAAAAAAAAGGGGCTTAGGGGATATACAAAGGGTTTATTTGATTTGTTTTGGAAAAAGAGAAGATTTTTGTACCAGAATTTGTCACTAGAATTTGCGTGGCAGAAATGAGTGGCAGTGATTCCTCCCCTGATGCCAGATGTCCTCGTGCTGGCCCATCCTTTTGGGGAGGTTCCTTTCCCAGAGGGACTCCCAGGGAAGCCACAGTGGTTTTGTGCTTGTTCCTCTGCTGCTTTTTCACAGTTCCTGTCCCGAACCTTTCTTCTCTGGAGAACAAAGCCAGCAAGCAAAATGAAAATTTAATGAAAGTCATTTATGAAAAGAAGCTTGCTTTCATTACACTTCCCTGGTATAGCACGAAGCCACGTTGCTTGTAGCAAATAATTCATGATTTTGTTCTTTTTTCCCCCCCTGTTTTCTTCCTAAATATGTTGTTTCTGCCTCATTCCAAGAAGCTCTCTGTAAAATTGTCCTTTTAGGCAATGCTCCTCCCATAATCTGTTTATTCAGTTTGTTCAAGACAGTCCATTTCCAGTAAATACTTTTTTTCTCTGCTAAGAACATGACTTGTAATTTTTATCGGGTGATCAGATTATCAGATTAGGATACTGTTTGCTTTTCTGACTTTAAGAAATTCTCTAAGCATCTTTCTGTAATACAAATGCTTGCTTAAGTTAATCCTGTTTAAACACATCTCTCTTTTTTTTTTTTTTTTTAATTCCCTTTCCACTTCTGTACAAACAATTTGCCCAATGCAAAAATAACAATAAAAAAAAAAATATGCAGCTTCACTTGGTATTTTGCTATAGGGACAAGAGGACTTTTCCCTGGTTGCTTTGTCTCCTTTGCTGTTCCTGAACGTTTTCTTTCTCTTTTAAAAACCCAAAACAAAGCCGTGACCCAAATCCTCGCTGAAATGAAAATAAATCAGCTGCCAGCAGTGGGAGATGTTTGCAGATGGGACACGTGGCTGGGCCCAGGAGGTGTATAAATATGTAAGTAAGCAAACCCCAAATCCTCCCCTGGGGTCTCCAGAGGGGATCAGAGATCCTGGGTACAGCCCCTCAGCCCAGGAGTTGAGGATGACACGGCATCTCCTGCCTCTGCTCCCACTGGGGTGTGCCTGGCAGGCACTCAGGGAGCTGGGAAACACAGTGCAGACCAAAAAACTCAAATCACTAGTCTGGGATGGCTTCCCTGTGAGCTGATGGTGTTTTCCATCGGTGCTTTTCCCTGGATGCCACCCGGCACTCAGATGGTCCCATCTCAGCTAGACGGGGCTGCCCTGACCCAGGGCTGGTGCACAGACCCCAGGACCTCTTCCCACCACTGCTCCTGTGACAGGCTGTGGGACATCCCAGGGGCTGTCCCCACCCTGTCCCTCCCCAGCTTCCCAGTCTGACCGGCTGTGCCTCTCTGGGACCACTGGGAAGGAAGGCACCAGGGTCCTCAGTGCACATCAGCGCTGCCGTGAGGCCACCATGAGGCCACCACCACTCCAGGGGAGGAGACCTCTTTTATTCCGTGCTGTTTTGGTGGGAAAGGGTGATTGAAGCTGTGACATGCCAGACTCCATTGCCGGCTGAGTCAGCAGATTGTCCCTTGGCTGATGGGAGAACACATCCCTAAATAAAAGGCTGTCCAACAGGCTCTTGTCATGGGGCTCATGGACTCCTGGAGCAGCAAGTCTCAGCTGGCACCAGTGACAGCTGGCCCTGCTGGTCCTTGGCTCTAATCTGGTGTGCAAGTTGATTCTTGGTGGAAGATCCCGTTGGGAAGCAATATAAAATGGTGGTTAGGGCTCTCACCCAGTTCTCCTAATTTTGTGGATGAAACAACACGAACCTGGCCTTGTCTCACTTGAAAAAGGTACCCAAAGTGTGTTATTTGAAGGTGCAGTTTTAAACACAGCTGTGATCCACCCTCATTAGCCTCAGCATTATGTTGCAAATCGATGGCAACAGCCTCCAATCCTGCTGGCCAATTTCTTACTCTTACCAACCTTTTATTAGGCAATCCACTGCCAGACTGACTTTGCCTGCTTCCTGAAGTGAATTCTGCTCCTTTTACTCTTCAGAGAGGAGCCCCCGCTGGTCTAGTGGTAAAGACGCCGCGCTATCACCGCGGAGACCCGGGTTCGATTCCCGGTCAGGGCCACTCCTCGGGCAGGTGGGGCTCGTTAGCCCTTAAAAAAGGCAACCCACCCACGTCCTAGTGACCTCACTGCCACCGTCCAAGCTCGCTTGGCCCCGGCAGATGAACTTTAGGATTAAAGGGTGGACTCAGTTCAGCGCACACTGTGTCTCACCTAAAAAATCCAATGCGCAGGCTGGAAGGTGGAAAGACCTTCCCCGGATCTTCGCTCGCGAAGACTGGCCATTATTATTACTCTTCAGAGGCAGGTCAGGGGTGGGAATACCTTTGCAAAGCCTGAGCTGGGTGCTCCAAAGGAAGCTCAGTGCCTCGCCGAGCCCCGCAGTGCAGCTGGTGCTGGCACCGCGAGATGCCTTACGACAGTCGACGCCCTGAGCTCAGCTTTCCAGCCCCACAAGCTGCTCCACTGACGTCAGCTTGCGTTAGAGAGCAACGCTTTATCCCTTAAACATATTTATCTCTCTGTTAAAAGGCGGGGGATGCAGAGGTTGGAAAATAAATCAGCTGCCAGCAGTGGGAGATGTTTGCAGATGGGACACGTGGCTGGGCCCAGGAGGTGTATAAATATGTAAGTAAGCAAACCCCAAATCCTCCCCTGGGGTCTCCAGAGGGGATCAGAGATCCTGGGTACAGCCCCTCAGCCCAGGAGTTGAGGATGACACGGCATCTCCTGCCTCTGCTCCCACTGGGGTGTGCCTGGCAGGCACTCAGGGAGCTGGGAAACACAGTGCAGACCAAAAAACTCAAATCACTAGTCTGGGATGGCTTCCTGTGAGCTGATGGTGTTTTCCATCGGTGCTTTTCCCTGGATGCCACCCGGCACTCAGATGGTCCCATCTCAGCTAGACGGGGCTGCCCTGACCCAGGGCTGGTACACAGACCCCAGGACCTCTTCCCACCACTGCTCCTGTGACAGGCTGTGGGACATCCCAAGGGCTGTCACCACCCTGTCCCTCCCCAGCTTCCCAGTCTGACCTGCTGTGCCTCTCTGGGACCACTGGGAAGGAAGGCACCAGGGTCCTCAGTGCACATCAGCGCTGCCGTGAGGCCACCATGAGGCCACCACCACTCCAGGGGAGGAGACCTCTTTTATTCCGTGCTGTTTTGGTGGGAAAGGGTGATTGAAGCTGTGACATGCCAGACTCCATTGCCGGCTGAGTCAGCAGATTGTCCCTTGGCTGATGGGAGAACACATCCCTAAATAAAAGGCTGTCCAACAGGCTCTTGTCATGGGGCTCATGGGCTCCTGGAGCAGCAAGTCTCAGCTGGCACCAGTGACAGCTGGCCCTGCTGGTCCTTGGCTCTAATCTGGTGTGCAAGTTGATTCTTGGTGGAAGATCCCGTTGGGAAGCAATATAAAATGGTGGTTAGGGCTCTCACCCAGTTCTCCTAATTTTGTGGATGAAACAACACGAACCTGGCCTTGTCTCACTTGGAAAAAGGTACCCAAAGTGTGTTATTTGAAGGTGCAGTTTTAAACACAGCTGTGATCCACCCTCATTAGCCTCAGCATTATGTTGCAAATCGATGGCAACAGCCTCCAATCCTGCTGGCCAATTTCTTACTCTTACCAACCTTTTATTAGGCAATCCACTGCCAGACTGACTTTGCCTGCTTCCTGAAGTGAATTCTGCTCCTTTTACTCTTCAGAGAGGAGCCCCCGCTGGTCTAGTGGTAAAGACGCCGCGCTATCACCGCGGAGACCCGGGTTCGATTCCCGGTCAGGGCCACTCCCGGGCAGGTGGGGCTCGTTAGCCCTTAAAAAAAGGCAACCCACCTACGTCCTAAGGACCTCACTGCCACCGTCCAAGCTCGCTTGGCCCCGGCAGATGAACTTTAGGATTAAAGGGTGGACTCAGTTCAGCGCACACTGTGTCTCACCTAAAAAATCCAATGCGCAGGCTGGAAGGTGGAAAGACCTTCCCCGGATCTTCGCTCGCGAAGACTGGCCATTATTATTACTCTTCAGAGGCAGGTCAGGGGTGGGAATACCTTTGCAAAGCCTGAGCTGGGTGCTCCAAAGGAAGCTCAGTGCCTCGCCGAGCCCCGCAGTGCAGCTGGTGCTGGCACCGCGAGATGCCTTACGACAGTCGACGCCCTGAGCTCAGCTTTCCAGCCCCACAAGCTGCTCCACTGACGTCAGCTTGCGTTAGAGAGCAACGCTTTATCCCTTAAACATATTTATCTCTCTGTTAAAAGGCGGGGGATGCAGAGGTTGCAAATTAATCTCACTGAGTCCTAATCCACCCAGACCGTCAGTGTTTTTATTTTCTTTGCACTGGAGGTCCTAAAACCTTCTGCTCTTTGGGTCACTGTGGGTGTCTCTTGCCACGTGCAGGGACTTGCAGGCAGAATGATGCACAGCTCTGCAAACTGCTTGACCTGCTGGCAAGCACATGTACTAAACAGATGGGGCTGGCATAAATAATGTGCAATAAGCAGAATAAATAAGTAACGTGAAATAAATAGATGGGGACTCTTCCATACCTGATGCTGGGCTACTCTGCTCCCACAAGCTGACACATGAATGGCTGTGGCCATTGCAAGATTTATCTCTGAGTAGTCCCATCAGTAAGGCAGAATCCAGAAAACGAGATGCTCTTCTGCTGCATTTGGTGGCACAGACACACAGGCTGCCTTTGTGCAACCAGCCTTGTCAGCTGTCCCCAAAGTAGGAGCTCAAGTCATGGCACTACCAATCCCTGCCCCGTTCAACACAGCATAAATTTAGGCAACAAAAAAATATTGCAGCTCTGGTTGCAGAGAGCCATTGAGGAGTTAATCCCTCCAGGGTAAACAGAGTTGCTGAAATTCACTCCTCTAGTCTGGACTTCTTTTTTGTTTTAGTTTGGTTTTGGTTTGGTTTTTTTTTCATTTCAACACTAAGAAGCAGAACAGGACGAGCAAGAAAAGCTTGGCAAGAAACAATGGGATTGGAGAGGGATGGCTGGGTGGATTTGTGAAGATAGATAGATAGATAGATAGACAGGTAGATAGATAGATAGATAGATAGACAGATAGATAGATAGATAATTTTCCAAATATACATGCTCATAACAGAGCTTTTTCCTTAGATAACACTGTGGGCCATGTTAAATTCAGCTTCCTATAAAACACAGAATCAGTCAATCATTAAGTTTGGAAAAGCCCTCCAAGATACCACCCTTCCCACGAAGAAATTCTTCTGCATTCTTCCAGCTGGATTTTCACCCCAAGGCATGCCCTAGGGGCCTAACACCAAGGCCGAGATGTTTCCCTTTCTCCACCTCTCAAGCACGTGGTGTGCGCTGACCTCACTGATTCCCGTGCAGTCAGTGCTCACCTCCTGCAGCCTTTCCAGAGCCACAGTCAAGGTTCCTTTCCTCCCCTCCTGTGCCTAAACCCCACAACCCAAAGGACATGATCAATTCCTGGAGTCAAATTTTTTTGATCATGATGCTCTGAGCCAGCAAAAGGTAAAAAAAAAAAAACAAAAACACCAAAAAACAACAACAAAACAAAGCAGGTCTCCTGCAAACCTCACCCCAGCAAGCAAAGGGCTGGAGTCTGGCTGTGAAGCGAGAGTTTATTGCAATCCTTAGAGTCACAGCGGGCAGGCAGAAACTACATCGTCGCATTTAAGGCTTTAAATCAAAGCGGAACAGGGCGATAGGAGACGTTTTTAAGGAGGGAAGAGCAGCCTGGCTTCCCTCATGCCCAACCCCGTTGCCCTCAGGCAGGCGGGCACGGGGTGGCTCCTCCACCCCAGGGGCAGCACAGCACATGGAACACTCATGAATGCTGGCCCATGAGGAAGAGGATCTGGCTGTACAGGCGCTGCGGGGCGTCCTGGCCCCAGTGGGGGTCGAAGTGGTTCCAGTCGTGGAGCTGCTTGTGCTGGATGACGTTGGTGAGGCGGCGGAGCAGCTGCTGGGTCTCCTTGGGGGTGTTCACCCAGTCCTCCCCCCCGCTCCACACGGCCACCGGCACCGTCATGTCCTCTATCCGGTAAAAGGGCGGGGTGGACTGGGAGCGGGGAAAAGGCGCCGGTTATTTGTGGGGCCTGACACAAACAGCGCGAATCGCGGAATGCGCTGAGCTGGAAGGGACCCACGAGGATCATCCAGTCCAACCCTCAGCCCTGCACAGGCCCAACTCCAAGAGTCACACCCTGTCCCTGAGAGGATCATCCAAATGCTCCCTGAGCTCTGTCAGCTTTGGGGCTGTGCCCACTGCCCTGGGGAGCCTGCTCAGTGCCCAAATACCCTCTGGGGGAACAACCTTGTTCTAATAGCCAACCTAACCCTGCCCTGACGCAGCTCCAGCCATTCCCTGGGGGCTGTCCCTGGTCCCCCAGAGCAGAACTCAGTTCTGCCCCTCCTCTGCCCCTGCCCAGGCAGTTGGAACTGCACTGAGGTCTCCCCTCAGCCTCCTCTTCTCCTGCTGAACACACCAAGTGCCCTCAGTGTCCTCACACGGCTCCCCCTCAAAGCCCTTCCCCATCCTCTTTGCCCTCCTTTGGACACTCCCCAATGGCTCAGTACCCTCCTTCCATTGTGTTCCCCCCCCAGACTGCCCCAGTGTTGCAGGTGAGGCCGCCCCAGGGCAGAGCAGAGAGGGACAATCCCCTCCCTGATGCCCCCAGGACAGGGTTGGCCCCTCCTGACTGCCAGGGTGCTGCTGACTCACAGCCAACTTGCCATCAACCAGGACACTCAGGTCCTTTTTCCTTCTCCTTCTCCCACAAGTGCTCATTTACCTGGTTGTACTTCTCCTGGTTCTTCAGGAACCCGTAGTCAAACTGCCTGAAGTGCCCACTTTTGGCAGTCTGGAGGGCAGAGGCAAAGGGTCAGCCCCGTGCAGGTAATGCCCTGGATCAGCCCCACCTGGGCAGCTGTGGCTTTTGAGACACCTCGGCCCAGCAACTTCAAAATCCTTTCACGTATCAACTTTGATTCTACCCCCTCACCTGTCTCCAGCAGCACTTGAAAACATCATATTCACACATTAAAAGAAAAAGCATTGGTTTCAGTAGTTAAAAAATCAGAGTCCCTACCTGTCCCCAGTGGAGAAGAGTTTTTACTGATGTATAGTCTGGAAAATGAGCTAGGTATACATCCAGTCGGCTCTGCAGGAAAAAGAAAGTGATTTCTAAATGAGCTGGGAATGATGAAAATCTGCCTAGGTAAAAAATACCCCAAACATTCTGTCTTATACCTTCAATATAAAAGTTAAATTTTCTTCTTTAGCAGCTTTATTCTGTTAAGAGCTTAGAGGGGCTTTTAAAGGTAAACCAGTTAACCAACATTTTAAAATGGAAATAAAACTGATCCAGCCATTTTTTGGCTATTTTCTTCCATGAACATGTTGCATGTAAGCAGAAAATGAGGCAGGAGTCACCTTTCCCTTAGGGACATGACCACAGGTGATTCTCTCTTAACAAAGGCTCCACCAGGTTTAACACTCCAACACCATTGCAAGAAGTCTCCAAGTAACTGCTGCCTTTCACACCTTGTTTTGGGGTTTTGTGCTCATTTTTCTAGCTCATTAACTATCTCCAGGTGTCTAGGACAACTGGAGGTGACTGTGACTGGAGAGCCTGATGCACCTACCATGTTCAAGTTCTTCCTGTTGTACCCGCCGATGAGGAAGATCTCATTTTCACAGATTTCCTCTACTGGAAATCTGATGCACTTCTCAGCCCGGGAAGCTCTGTCCTTCCTGCTCACCAGGCTCAGCTCCTTGGTTCCAAATTTTAGCTGCAAGGAAATGTTAGGGATGATGTTGGGATCTCCAGCGCCCGCCTCAGACATGGCATCAGTGCACGGTGGCAGTGCAAGAGGGTACGAGTTACCAGAAGTTCTGGATTTTGGGAGTAACGACACACAAACACCTCACATACCTTCAGCACCGCGTCTGGTAGAAGCAGTGCCTTTAACACGGGGCTTCTGACGTGGCTCAAGGTGTACCCAGGAGCCAGAGCAAAGAAGAGCTTGATCTTCTCACCCAGGTGTGGCAGGCTGGAAAACGCTATGAAACCTGGGAAGCAGCAAGGGATCACAACAGCAACCCCAGCTCGTCCCAGACACCCTGTCTGGGGTGCAGAGTCTGAACAAAATTTGCTCCTGGATGTAAGCACAGCTCAGGATAGACGGGCAAGACATGGCCAACCTCTCCAACGCAGAAGGACCAAGAAGGCAGGTGGGGAAAGTGGTGGCTGCGTGGGCCAGCACAGCCCTGTTCCCAGCAGCCTCCAGTTTGGGGTGGACATTGGTGCCCCTTTTCCCATGGCATCCCCGTGCCCCACTCCCACCCACCATCCACTCCTCCTCCTCCTCACTCACCCAGGGAGCTGCCCTGAGCGTGGCCGATGTAGAACAGTCTCTCCTGCTCGGTCTGCATTATGATGAAGCCCACCATGGCAGGGAGATCGTAGATGGCCATCTCGTGGAAGCTGGGGAGCAAGGGGAGAGGCTGGAGGGGACGCCCATCTCCCAGCCTCCCATGGGCATCAGGGGGTGACAGCCCAGCATCCCAGCCCTGTCCCTGGTGGCCTCCTCACCTGAAGTCCCAAAATGCCTCCTCGTGGACAGAAAGGTCCAGATGCCCACGGGACCAGCTGTTGCCGCGGTTGTTCCCGATCCAGACGTCGTATCCCGCGTCCGCGAGGATGAAGGCCAGGCTGTTGTCGGGGAGATTGTCCACCCAGTCACCACCATCCAAACAAAACCCGTGCACGATCAGCACGGGTGTCCTGGGTGCTGGAGAAGGAGACAGCAGGTAGCTGATAGAAGAAGATGCCTCTCCTATATGGAAATAAAACACCCATGTGCATCTTGATGTTATTTTCCACGGGCTGCACGCTAAACATTCCCTGATCCCGTTATTTCCCTGGTTCTGCTGGTGCCTTTTTTTGTTGGAAGGGCTTTTGCCATCCCAGGCCCTGATCTGTCAGGGAACCTTGGACCAGGACACGGGGTTTGCTGCAGGGAAGGAGGCGCTGGGGCTCGCCGGGTCACATTGCCCCATCCTGGATGCCGAGCTCCTGCATCCCCAGGGACAGCTCAGGGCAGCTGGGCAGAAACTTCTCGTGCCTCTTCCAGCTACCAAAACCACGTGTGAAGGCAGGGGCATTCCCACTGGCTCTCCTTGCCCGCTGCCTCATCTCTGGGCAGGGTCACAGCTGCTCCACCCTCGGAGCCCACCTGAGCGCCCAGCACCGTTTCTGCCATGGGGGATCCGGTTGAGGCTGAGGATGTAGCCGTCCTCTGTCGTCACCTCGTACTCCTCGCTGGGATAGCCCTGGAAACGGATCTTCTGGCTCTGCAGGGACAAGGGTGCAAGGGGAGAGGGTGAGCCACCATCCCATGCCTGACCTCAGTTTCACCCGCTCCTGCCACCCACGCTCTCTGGCGTCACCTCCTTCTGAAGGTCCCTCTATATTAAAGAAAGAGCAGGGAGAGACCAAGCTCAAGCTGAGGGCATGAAGTGAGTGACACACATGGACACACAGGACACTTTTGATGCCCCCAGATGTCAGGAATGGGCATGAGGTGAGCCCAGCTGGTCCCCCAGGAAGGACTTTGGGGAAGCCTGGGTCCCACATGGCTGTGTTTGCCCTCCCGGCACTTACAATGTTCATGAACCTCTCAGGGTTGTGGAATTCTTCCTCAGTGGGGATGGCACTTCCCAGGCCCTGGGACAGGCACAGGGCCACCAGCAGCAGCAGCCACATCTTCTCTCTCTGCAGCACCTGGGGGATGATGGGGTTGGCATGAGCAGGGTCGGGGGGGCACTGGCAGCACCAGGAAACTCCGTGCAGCTCCAGCATCCAGCATCCAGCAGCCCCATGCTGCAACGTGGAGCAGTTGGAAATTTGGGAACACCAGTCCCCTGTGCAGTTAGGAGCCCATTCCAAGCCTTTTGCTGACCATTCCCACCTAGTCCAGCTGCAACTGCAGTGTGGGACAAGCAGCCTCCCGCCACCCCCTCACTGGGAAAAGCAGTGGGGTGTTTTCAGGGAATGCATTTCAGGGGAAGCATCGTCCCTCAAGCGTGGGGGGTTGTGCCACAGTTCCCTTCTGCCCGAGCTTCCCTGCTCCATCCCTGCCCTGGATGGTTTCCAGCTTGTTTCCACATGCTCCTGGTGTGCTCTGCCATCTCCAGCCCACCATCCCAAGGGGTTCCAGGCTATTTGAGAACCATCAGCAGGAGCCAACAGTTGCATGGCTCCTTCCAAGGCAGAAAGCAGGATCGGCAAAAGGAGAAGAGACCAGGCTTGGGAATTACCTGTCCCATTGCCTGAAGATGGGCTAGAAAGAGCTCTTGCATTTGGTTGTTGTTCAAGGCACCCCATGAAACCTGGATCCCAACCCAAAGTTGCTGATCCACCATCACTTCCAGCATCAGGGACAGCCTCCACCAGCAGATACAACAAGAGTCTAATCCGTCTCCTTCCCTACCATCACAGCTCAGGCATCCAACACTCATCTAGCAACACCCCCAGGTCTAACCTAGCAAAACCCTGAAGGCTGCTCCTTCCCACCACCCTGGAGCCTGCAATAGCTGTGGGGATGCTCCCCAAAGCCTTCCCCTCCCTAGCCCAGCTCACGACCTTCAGGCTGTGGTTCTCTGCAGTGCTCACACACCGTCCCCACTGTCACCTGCTGACACCACAGCAGGTGCAGGGAGGAGGCTGCTGCAGACAGACCTACACAGACCTTCTCCTTGCAGGAGCTTCCCAGAATGCTCCAGCTGCAGCAAAGCCAGTTCCCACCAGGATGCAGGCAGGGGCATTCCCCACAAGGGTACAAAGGAGTTAGGCCAGGTCTGCCTTTGGTCCCTGTGTCCTCATAAACAGCTTCTGGTCTCTAGGCTCACCTTCACCTGCCTCAGTGACTTGCAGAAAGCCTGACGAGCCTTCCTCAGTCCTTCCTCGGTCCTTTGTCTCGCACCCTCTCCAGAAATGCCCGTTGCCCTCCGTGCCTCTCTGGACAAGCTGTGAGCCCACAGCTCCCCCTACGCCTGCCCTCCTTATTTCTCCAGCCCCTGCCCTCCTTATTTCTCCAGCCCCTGCCACACCTCCTTAACCTCTCCTCCTGGACAGGCTTGGCCACTTCCCGGGAAGAATAACTCCATAACCGGCACTCCAGCTCCCCTCAAGACAGAAGAGATGTGTTGCACATGTGAGCCCTGGGAGGGGATTATTCCCTGTGCTTGGCACTGAGGAGGCTGAATCATGATGCAGCACCCAGTTTTGGGTTCCCAGGGACTAGTGAGACACCCCCACATCAGAGTGAGGCCAGAGATGGTGGGTGGAGGCCAAGGTGTGCAAGGAGAGGCCGGGGGAGCTGCGTTTGCTCAATCAGACCCTGTTGCATGTTCCCCCTGCCAAGGGCATATTCCAGGCCAAGACCATATTCCCAGCCAAGCCAGGTATCCACTGGCTGGGCAGGCTCAGATGCATTTCAGCAGGTTGCCTGGCAGATCCAGAAAACCACTCAACTTTTCCTCTCAGCCAGGGCAGCCACATGTGGGCACAAGTCCCTCTTGGCACGTCCTACCCGCGAGCACCTCACGAGCTTTGCTTTGCTGTTCCGGGCTGAAATGCTACTGCCTGTGCCCTGAGAGCACCAGGGCATGTGCCAATAATCAGGAAAACCATAGCTGGAGTCAGGACCTGCTTTCCCCCACCAAGTAGGAGCTGAGAGGTGACACAAGGATGGGGAGATGCAACTCCAGGGCTGGATGCAGCACGCCAGGGCCACACCTCCCTCCTCTACCACTCTCAGCTCAGCATCCAAGGCACAATTGCTTCTCCCTGAAGCCAAGGTGTTCTTTCCACCCTGCTGATGACCTGTGGTGGTTTGCAAAACAGCTTCAGAGGGAGGGTTGGGAGGGGTTTAGTCATGAGAGCAGTAAAATGATAAGGTAGGGACAGAGCTCAGCACAGGCTGCACAGAACTTTGCTTCTCCCCCTGGTGACAAAGGAGGAAAGCAAACCAAAAACATGGGTGCCCTGGGGTTTTTGGAGTTGGGTGGGGCTCTTTTTCAGTAACAGACTTTGCACTCCACTCACACAAACCAGAAAAACCTGAGCTTAAGTTTGTTTCTCACTAAATCAAACTCAACAGCACCCATGCACACACAAAAAGAAATGTCTCACCTGCTCTGCATCACAAAGAACACCAAAACACTTTATAATCAGCTGGGAAATACCGAGGTTTTATGGAGGGCCTTGTTTCTCCTCCTCCTGCTCCTCCACAACTGCAGAGAGAAGAAATGCAAAGCCAACTGGGGCATGGTGGTGATGCTGACTGGTAGTGAGTCTGTGGTCCAACCTTCAGGGACAACCTCACAGGGCCTGAAACAACACCATGGCTTACCAATGCAACTAAAACACCCCTCTCACCCCGACAAAGCAGCACGAACACAACTGCTGGTGTCACTGCTGGACCGGGACAAGCTGCCCTTTCCCATCCTCCCAGCAGAGAGGGCTCCATCCCCACAGAGCTCCTGCCCTGGGTGGCCGTGGCCAGGCTAAAGAACCACCTCATGCTCAAGGAGAGGTGGACAACTGTGTTGTTTTGTTGTTTTGGTTTGGTTTTTTTTAAAATGTCAAACCACTACATCTTCCATGAGGGTTTGGGCAGGAGATCATCTCCCTCACCAGCACTTTCACAGCACCCTCTGCTGCCCAGGCTTTCCCATTTCCTCCGGAGAGCACCATCCCATGGACAAGGATCACTCCAAGACCCCAGTGCCTGCATAACCAAACAGCAGCCAGTTGAAGGGCAGAGAAATTCAGGAAAGAGTGCCTGAGACTAAATCAGCTCGGGGCAAAGAAGTGCCCAGGTGGGTCGCGCTGTGTTTGACGCAGCCCATCATGAGGTTTTCCCTGGGGGCTGACCGGGCGGGCACTCTGCTCTCTGCTGCCCCACACTGAGCTGCTGCCAACCAGCTACTCTCTGCACAGAGCTCTCCACCCACACGCGGTGGAAGCTCAGCGCTCACCCCCGTGACTCACACCGTGCTCACACCAGTCCTGCGCTGACGGCAGCAGTGGTTCACCCTGTGGCTGCTTTCAAGTAATCCCCTCCTCGCTCCCTCCCCCTCAGTGGGCGTTTGTTGTTACAAGGGGAAAATAAAATGACTTTTAAAACGTTTGGAATGAGCTCGACTCGGAATTCTTTCTCTGATTTGTCCATGCCTTAACAGTCTGAACTGGGGTCATCCTGGGGGGCTCCCAGCCCCATTTTACCAGTGCTCTGGGAGACATGGGGAGTATCCCTGGCAGTGAGATACCAGCTGGCACTGGTGCAGAGAAGGGTGAGGGAATGGGGACAGTGCACAAATCCCCAGCAGATGTGCTGGATCCTCTCTGGAGAGCCTCCATCCCACTGCTAGAGCCATGTGATCTGCATGTTGGAAATCTCCGAGGACACCTTGGTGAAGGCTCGGCTCCTGCTCTGCTCTCTCTCTCTCTCTCTCAATCAGATTCAAGCAACAGGGGGACAATGTGGCCCCAAACTTGATGTGAGGGCCAGGAGTGGCCGCAGCTCCACCAGGAGCCTCTCTGATGCCCTGTCCTCAAAAGGAAGGCAAATTTTGTTGGTGTTGCTGTATGCTGGGAGGAAGGGGGAGTGGTTCTTGTCTGGGCCTACCTGGTCCTGTTTTTCCACCTTTTCTCCTCTCCCTGCAGGGAAAAAAATCACATTCTTCTATGAGCCACTGCTCATTTGAGGGTGAGCCAACTGGGAGGGCTTCTGGCACTGCCTCCAGCTAGTCTTTAGTCAAGACCAGTCATTAGAGCTCCAAATAGAGGTGGAATTATTTAGGCTTCCCTAAGAATGACTATCTGCATTTCAGCAAGTGTGGCTGGGCCAGACCTGGCAGGTATTGACACCAGGAGGGTTGCAGGAGCCCACAGGGGTGGGCTCAGACAGCCCCGGGGTGCTGCAGTCCGGGCACCTTGGCAAGGAGTGGAGAAGTGGTCGCTAAGGCAGCTCCCAAAATGACACCCACAGACCATGCCACCCCTCACCGACCCTGCAGGGACCTCCATGGGCATCAGGCAGCTCCTGGCCACAGGCATTGCCAGCTGGGAAGCAGTGAAGTCTGAAAAAAGGTGAAGGATTTGTCCCCAGCTTCTTCCCTCCCCGGGGATGGATTTATTTCCCATTTTTTAAAGAGCACCCCTTGAAGTCACTGTGGGGACTGGGAAGTTCTGCATTTTCAGGCAGCTCGCTCATTACAAGCCAGGAGGCAGCGAGAAGAGCCAAAAAGAGCTGGATGGCTTACCCACAGGAACTCGTTGGGATGAGCTAGGCTTGTCCCAGGCACCCCACAGCACCCTGAGCACCCCACAGCTCCGTGCACCAACACCAGCCCTGTGCACCATCAGCCCCTCACACCAACACCTGCACCAGTCCCGTGCACCAACACCAGTCCCAGTGCAGGTGGAGAGTCCAGAGGCTCCATGTCCTGCAGTTCACAGATGTCATGGGCAACGCCAAATGACTCCATCAAGTGGAAATAATCAATTTGTTACAGCTCTAGACTCTTCTGCAGCACCACAAAAATATTCCCAAGCAAGACCAGGTGGGCAGGCCTTCTCCTGCCAGAGCAGACTCCAGCCCTCAGGTAAATTACATCCTCGTAGGAGGAAGGATTAGAGGGAGTGGCGACCCGTGACACTCCCGAATATGTGGAGCAGAGGGAATTACAGCCCGGTGAGCGGTGGGCGAGAGCGGTGTGAACGGGCAGCAGGGACCTTCTGAGGGGTGGACGTCGGGAGAAAAGGCACCCACACCTCTTCTGCTGCAGCCCCTGCACCGCGACAGGTAATCCCTCCTCCTCCTCCTCCTCGGGTGCCCCTGCCTTGGCACGGGCTGCCAGCGAGGGACCATCCCTGGGGACGGCAGGAGACAGCAGCAGGTAGTTGCAGGCAGGAGGATGGGACAGCGGGCCTTCCCCAGAGTCCTTTTTTCAAAGGAAATGTCGTTTCTGCTGGCGGGAGGGGCAGGATGGTGGGAGAGGTTTCACGTTTCTGCACCTCTCGGAGCTCAAGGGGGGCTCTCGGGCTCTGCCGAGCTGAGGGACGCTTCTCCAAGGGAGCATTTTTGCGGGTTTGCCGTTGGGAGGAAAGGGCCATCCCAAGCAAGGCTCTTCCCTGGAATTTGCATTCTGTTCTCCTGACGTTACGCCACAAAAATGCTTTCTGTCTCTCGTTGCTTCTTCCAGAGGCTCAGTCTTAAAAGTCCCGAGTCCAGAGCCTCGGGGGCCCAGCAGATGGATGGGCTGTGCTGAGAGTGCGTGGCTGCCGTCCCTGCCGTGCCCCCCATCTCTGCCCGTGTTTCCCAGAGCCCCGTGTTCTCCTCGGGAGCATCCCGGGAAGGATCCGGGGAAGGAGGGTCGCGCTGCAGCACGGGGACGTCGGCAGTGACGTGCGGTGCAGTGAAGGGTCCTGGCCCCAAATCGCGCCCCAGGGGGTGCAGGGAAGGAGGGTGGTGGGGAGCCCTCCTTCCCCCAGACTGGGGGTCAGGGCTCTGCCGAGCCAAGTTAGAGCCCCCCGACCTCGTGCTGTGAGCGGGAGAGTGGACAAGGGGTACCCTGCAGCAGAGCAGTGGTGCAGTTGTGGTCCTCCCTCCTCACATCCACGCCAGGGACAGCAGAGGGAGCAGGTGACTTTCTCCCCAGCTGCAAAACCACCCTCCTGCAGCGTGGGAAGCCCGTTCCTCCCGCAGAAGAGAGGGAATGATGAGGGTTGGAGCCGGGAAGCGACAAGAAACCTGCTCGCAGCTCTCCTTCCTTTCACCAGGGGAGCCAGAGGGGTGGATGCAAAATACCTGGCAGTGGCACCCAGACGTGATCGCTGCTTCCCGTGCAGCCCAGCGCAGGCAGGGGCGTTCAGTGGGAACTGGGCAGCTCCTTGCTACAGCGTTATTTAATTATTCGATTAAATTTAACTGTTTCAGCCTCTTGCCACACAAGAGCTGAGGCAGCATTTCTGCCGTGAATTTGCTGCCTTCCAACAAATTTACCCATGGAGGTAAACGTGGCAGTGGGGTGGAACGAGATGATCTCTAAGGTCTCTTTCAACCTAAACCATTCCATGAGTCTGTGTTTCTGTGAAATAAAATACTGCTAAGGTGGGAGGAACACATCAAAACAGATCCTTCAAAACCCATCCCAGAAAGAACAGGGGGCTCCTGAGCTGGTATTTCACTCAGGTTTGCAAAACCAGGTCGGGGGTGTCCCAGGGTCTTTTCAGGCATAAGGAGATCCCAACAAAATCACATTGTTTGATTTCACCTTAGAAACAAAACTCCATGGCCCTGTGACTTAAAATTGGGTGGTTTACTCCTGATTAGTTCACCTGTCAGTGCAACGAAACAATCTTTTCTTCAAACTGCCCAAGGCATCGTTCTAAATGAATAATCTCTAATGATCTCCTTGAAAACCAGGTTTGCCTGGGCACAAATAGCTGTACACATACATGTGCATATTTCCAAAAACAGGGGCCCGATGAACAGTGTGGGATTAAGATGTGATAGAATTTGGACTCCGAAACTGGGCAAGATTAGCAAAATAAGCCATTTTTATAAGCAATTAGAGGACTTCAAGTTTAAAATTATTTCACCTGTGGAGTGGTCACGTCGATCTGCTGATGGAAGTGTAGTGCACATCAGGCATCCCCCAGCTTTTCCCCAGTGCATTCCCCAGCTTTTGTGCCAGTGCCGTCAGTGTCTCTCACATTTCTGCTGTCGATGATGTTTTGCAGAGCACCATGATGTGGCTGTTCCTGACTATTGCTTATTTAACGTGCATTGGGGAAAAGTCAGATGCAAACCCCGAGGTCTTCATGGACGTTGTAAGTCCCGACTTCTCCCCCTTCTTTTCCTGCTTGGACATGTTGTTCATAGTCTGGGCATGGTCTCTGTGTGTCTTCACCAGTGTTTCATACCAGGTTTTATTATCTCCCTGTTCTTATTTATGACAAATCTTCCCAGATTTATGGCAGACATTTATGGGGAACTTGGTTCCAAGTCAACAGGTTTGGCCAGCACAGCTGTCTCGGGCTCAGAGCTTCGCTGTCATTGCTGCCCAGCTCTTCTCAAGCATTGGTTGCAACACCCAAAGAGACAGTTCTTTACCAGATCTGCTCAGGGAGTGCAGGAAACTCACACCTGCCAAAAATTTCAGCTGGACTCATGACATCGCCGCGGTGTTGGTGGACGGGACGTTGGGAGGTCCCTGCTCCGCCCTCCCGCTGGCAACAGCAGATGTTGGCTTTGCCCAGCCCAAGCCCTCACACCCTTCAGGATAGAGACCCCCACCACCTCCCTGGGGACCTGTCCCACGCTGTCCTTCCCCTCCTGCAGGGTGAAATCGTCCGCTACCACGGGTACCCCTACGAGGAGCACGAGGTGGTGACGGAGGATGGCTACTACCTGACCGTGCAGAGGATCCCTCACGGCAGGGGCAACCCAGAGAGCACGAGCATCTCCCACGAAGCAGAGGCACAGGGCTCCAGCATGTTCTGTCCCCGTAAGTGTCACAGGAAGGTCTGCCTGGTCTCCATGCAAGGGGCACAGGGGGTGTCAGGATGTGGACCTGTGTGTCCTTCTGGGAGCGCGATTTATCAGGCTCCGTTAAATGTAGAGCCCAGCCTTGTCTTCCATCTTCACTGTAACAGTTTTCTCTGCTCTGGGATGACCAAAGAGCCTTCTTCAAAAACACCTCCCCACAGAGGCTGAGGGCAGAGGTGACCACCTCCCTGCACTGGTGTCACTCCTCCCGGGGTTTGCTGCCAAAGCAATACCTGGATGTGGACAGCTCAGTTTTCCCAGCGGTCAGAGAAAATGATTCCTCGTCTTCTTCCTCCAGCTCCAAAGGCCGTGGTCCTCCTCCAGCATGGGCTGGTGTTGGAGGGAAGCAACTGGGTTACCAACTTGCCCAACAGCAGCCTGGGCTTCATCCTGGCCGACGCCGGCTACGACGTCTGGATCGGGAACAGCCGGGGGAACAGCTGGTCACGGAAACACAAAGAGTTTGAGTTTCACCACCAGGAATACTCAGCTTACAGGTATGTGCCGTGAACCTGAAGGGCGGGCAGGTGCCTGGCACCCTCAGCAGGGTTCTGCAGGCTGGAGGAGCAGCACTGCTGGCAGTCACACCGTCTGCCAGTGGGCATAAACCAGCACCACTGGGACTCCACAGGGCTGCCCATCCCTGCCAAGCCCCTTGCCTGCTCCCAGGGAGCTGTGGCACTGCTTACCACGTGCTCCCAAGAGTGATTTTGTCATGTGCTTGTCTCCACCGCAGCTTCCATGAGATGGCCATGTACGACCTCCCAGCCACCATCAACTACATCCTGCAGAAAACCGGGCAGGAGCAGTTGTACTACGTGGCTTACTCTCAAGGCACCACCACAGGTACTTTAGGAGGAGATCAACCCAGTGTCACAGTTGCACCCAGTTTTGGAATGTTCTTAAAACCCTGGTCAGGGACGGTAACATCCAAACAACAGTGGGGAAAGGGCAGGTAATAATCCCTGTTTGCTTTAACAGAAGAGTTTTGAGCAGTGACAGCCCAAAACCGGTGGCAGTCATAGCTTTTGGTGCACGACAAAGCTTTTGTTGCTGTCAGAGCCCCAGGAAGAGCTTTGGGAGGTGCAGCTGGGCTGAGCGCCCAAGATGAGAGTTGAAACACAGCAGCAGCAAAGGCTTCAGGTGAAGTCACCAACCTGCTAGAGCCACTTCTAAGGGTCTTTCTGATGGGCACACACACCTGGGAGTCAACAACTCCCTCAGATGTAACAGGGCAGGGTCTGCTTCCTTCTCCCTCACACAGGTTTCGTTACCTTCTCATCCATTCCTGAACTGGATCGCAAAATCAAGATGTTTTTTGCCTTGGCTCCCATCACTGTGAACTCCCACATGAAGTCACCCTTGGTGAGGGTGTTTGACCTTCCCGAGGTGCTGGTCAAGGTACGTCCTCACCACATGCGAGGTGTGACAGGGAAGTGGCCTGAGACACGCAGTGCTCGTCCATCCCCTCCCTCCCCCTGCCCTCTCGGGGCCCTCTGTGTGTTTGTGCCTGTGCCCTTCACCCTGCAGGGCAGTGAACAGTGTAAAATATCCCCCTGGGCAGCCCTAATGAGGGAAGAACTATTTCTAGCTATTGGGTTTTCCCAGGAGAAACCTCTCCCGGGAAGATCAAGGCTCTCCCAGGGCCGTGGCCGTTTGTGAGAAGCCAAAAAGACGAAGCACAGCAAAGCTGTGTCGACAGGCCAGCAGCTCCCAGGGGTGGGCAGAGAGGTGGGGAGCACCTGGAGGCAGAAAGCAACATGGACCACTCTGATCAACCCTTTTGGCTTCCCCAGCTCCTTCTAGGACACACAGTGGTGTTTGACAAGGGCCATATCTTGAAGCAAGTGATCTCCAGTGTGTGCATCTACCCCATCTTTAGAAGTGTTTGCTCCCTGGTCCTTTACCTGCCCGGTGGCTTTACCAGCAGCTTGGACGTGGTAGGTACCCTCCAGCTTACCTCTGAAGGGATCCAGTTTCTCAATGTCTGAGCAGGAGTTGTCAATTTGCTGCCCTCACATGGCCTTCCACACCTCTGATGGGTAGAAACATCTGGCTGTTGTGTTGGCTCCCAGGGTTTCTCTTGCACTGAGTGATTTGTAATTTCACGTGTGTTTTGGTAGCATTATGGAATGAACTTCCCTTCAGTCCACCTCTAGGAGAGATGGGCCATCAGGCTCATCAGTCCACCATCCCTTAGAACACACTTATCCCCAAATCAGAGCCTTTCTCTGTGCTCCACTGCACCAAATATGGAATACTAGAAAAATTCAGGCTAGAAGCACCAGGTGGGGGGTTCTCCATCCCAACCTGCTCCCAACCAGGACCAGCACTACAGTAGGTTACTTGAGGACACATCCAGGCAAGCTGGGCAGTCCCAGAGGAACCACAAGGGGAAGGGCTATTTCCCTGGGGCCAGCCAAGATTTCGAGGTCCAGCTCCTGCCAAAAACTGCTCATGTGAGTGAAACTGGAGACAGGTCCACACAGAGTACCAAAAGCACCAAAAGCAAGAGTAACTTGATCCTGGATGGAGTCAGAACTGGGCCACTGTTTCTCAAGGAAAGGGTAGGTGAAATTTCCTAATATTCCAAGAAGGAAACATTAGAAACACCACACAGCTACTGCAATGAGGTGCACTCTGCCTTTGCAAAAGGACCCTGAGCACAAGATGTGGAGTCTTGCTCTGGTTTGAAAACCAGACAGGCTCCTAACATGGCCCAGCATCCCGTGGGGAATGCTGAGCTTACTGAAGGGGACTCTGCAGCTCTGTGTGAGTGGCACTTGTGTGGCTACTGAACAGGAGCAGTTTTATTTCTAGGAGGGTTTCCCCCCGTGCAGAGAGTAAATATCTCCAATGGTTTCTTGCAGAGCCGCATGGACGTGTACCTGTCTCGCTACCCTGACTCCACATCCCTAAAAAACATGCTCCACTGGCGCCAGGTAACATTTCCCGCTGCAGGGGGACATTCCATGCAGCAGGAGCCCATGTTGTCTTCTCTCAGCTGCTCAGGGCCTCTGCTCAGTGCTGGGGTTCAATCCCCCACCTGCTCTCCTTGCAGAGCCATATTTTAGAGAGGAAAAGGAAAGCTGAACTGAAACACTGGGGCAGATGAAGTTATTTAGGCCACGACTTCCAGCAAAAGATGTCCAAGAGTCTTTGGAGCTGGTAGGAGGTGGAGGTGGAACAAAGACTGGTAACAAACCAGGGCAGGAGATGCCGAGGGTCAGTAGGACAACCAGTGATACAAATAATTATTGGAAACAGGCACAGACTCACATCTTTCTGCTGTGGGCACTGACCATGACAGATAAAGAAAACTTGCCCACAGGTTTGATTCATGACTCCTTTGAGGCTTTTGGTTGTATACCACGTTCTCTGTGGGGTTTTTTGGGACCTCAGCCTCCAGACATCAGTGTTCTGCAGGGAACAGGGGTTTGCAGAGCCAGGTGAACTGCTCAGGCTGTGCTGAGATCGTCCTGGGGACTGAGCTCTGCTCCCAAAATATGATATCAGACATAACAAAGGCTTCCTTGAGCCTTGGTGGCAGGAGGGAGCAAGGTAGTTCCCCAGTCACCCCTTTTATATCCTTCTTGGGGTCCCCTCCAACACATGGATAATAAACATGGCTCTCCTCCTTTTCCAGCTCTATCAAACAGGGGAATTCAAGTATTATGATTATGGCAGTGACAACATGCTCCATTACAACCAGGTAAGAGAAGGACATTCTCATTTGACAGTTTTAAAAGAGGTTAAAAAAAAAAAAAAAGGAAAAACAGTGCCAAGAAAATATTGCAGTGGTTTGAGACTGAATTTTGAGCATTGAAGAGCCTGGTCTAGTGGAGGGTGTCCCTTCCCATGGCAGAGGTTTGGAAATAGATGATCTTTAAGGTCAAACCATTCTGTGATTCCCTGAATTTTATGGTATTTGTGGAATTTACTTTATATGGGGAAGGAAGTCTGTGCCTTTCCTGCCAAAAAAGGTGTCTGTGATCTCACTCAGTGACAACTTTGTGGCCCTCTGGTGAAAGGCACAGGAGCCCAAGGCATTGCCAGGCTCCCCGGTGATAGTTTCTCTACTATAACTCGGGATAAGGGAAAAATCCTGGGCAACCATCAGGAATACTTTGGATTTTTGACTTGCCCTTGGTGTCCCAGGCTGTGCTTCTGTTTGCCTTCCAGACCACACCTCCCTTCTATGAGCTGGAGAACATGAAAGCCCCGCTGGCCGCCTGGTACGGGGGCAAGGACTGGATTTCAGCCCCCGAGGACGTGAACACCACCCTGCCCCGCATAACCAACGTGGCCTACAGAAAGTACATCCCCGACTTCGTCCACTTCGACTTCCTCTGGGGCAAGCAAGTGTATGAGCAAGTCTACAAAGAAATGCTGGAACTCATGGAGAAGAGCACCTAGAGCTGGAGCAGTGGGGACCGTGGGCTTCTCAGTGACTTCTGGGGCTTCTTTGATTTTGGGGTTTGGGGAGTGGGGGGAGAAGTGAAGAAAAAAAAGAGGGGGAAAAGGCTCAATAAACTGCTACGCTTGGTTTGGATTGATGTTACTGTGGCAAGAGGGGAAAACAAGCCCATGCCACGATCAGGAGAGCACGCTGGGTTTGGGTTAAATAGGCTGAGGTCCTTCAGGAGTTGGGCATGGCCTTTAAACCCTGGGCCTCACTCGCGCGGGTTTCCAGCAGCAACAAATTCCACTGGAACTGGGCTCCTGGTGGCTTCATTACACTCCTGTTCCCAGCTGCAAAAACCCCCTGGACAGAGGCTCGGTGCCCCCCTGGACGCTGGTGTTTCCCGGGAGTGGGTCTGCTGAGATGGACCCACGTGGCGGGTGGGGCAATGAATCCTCCCAGCTTTGCTTTATTCGCCTTCTGGTGACTCTCCCGGGCCAAGGACCCCAACATCCCGACATCCAGTGCTTCACTTTGCAGTCAGAAGGAGATGGAAGCTTTCTGCCTGCTGACAGTGAAGAGCTCTCATGGGTTTTTTTTCCATGAGAACTGTCCGTTTTACTAACATAGGGAACATCTTTCCCAAGTTCATGTTGATTTGGATAACGCTGGCCCTGTTCATACACGAAAGAGTTTTCCATCAGTTCTGCCAGGAAACAGCATTTTAAGCAATTCTAAGGCACAAATCCAGCTGGAAGAGCCACCTTTTGCTGCCTCTCAGGGAATACTTCTGTTTTGCTTATGTGGGAGAGAGAAGAAGAGTCTGGTGGAAGCCAGTAATGAGTCTAAATCTGTTTTCAGCTTCTGGATTAAGTTCTTAATAATGCATTGATCAGGGGAGGAGCTGTGAATTTACCTGTTTGTGTAACTATATTCATAAAATATGCCTGAGAGCAAGCAGGGCAAAGGATAAGGTCCTCTTTCCACAAAGATGTACAAATAATGATGATAATAATAATAATAACAAAAATAATGATAAATTATAAGGTCTACTGGGCTCTGTGTGGTTGTATTGTCTTAAAACTCTGGAGAAATTGTTCCCTGTGAGGGTGGGCAGGCCCTGGCACAGGTTGCCCAGAGAAGCTGTGGCTGCCCCTGGATCCCTGGAAGTGTCCAAGGCCAGGTTGGACGGGGCTTGGAGCAACCTGGGCTAGTGGGAGGTGTCCCTGCCCGTGGCAGGGGGTGGCACTGGATGGGTTTTAAGGTCCCATCCAGGTGTCTGGAGATGGTGGGACAGGGCTGTTGGTGTCCTGTAGGAACAACTGCAGTGGGCTCTGCTTGAGTTGTCATCTGTAAAGGTGTTTCACTTTCTAGAACTGACCACAGAAGAGCACAGGGCAGGGTGAGCTAATCTCAGGGTGCAAGAATGAGGCTGTGGGTTAGATATGATCTCTCTGGATTGACAGTGATTGCCTGCCTCACTTAGTAGGGTTGTAATGACATCTTTTTCTGGGTGATTAGCTGCTCCCAGCAGGGCTGTGCCCTGGAGCAGCATTCTTCCAGGACTGCACGGTGCTCATGCCATGCAGATCAGTGCACGTGCAAGAAGACCTTTCTGTCTCTGCAAATAAACACCCAAATCTTGTTCCCCAACAGACTTCTGAAAAGGCTGCAGGAAATTAGAATCGTAGAACCGTTAAAACTGGAAGACATCTCTAAGATCATCAAGTCCAACCTTTATTGTAGCACTGCTGTGTTTATCACTAAGCCATGTCCTCATATGCCACTATTTTAGTTTAAAAATACTTTTGACTTCTGAAAATGTCCAAGAATTTCAGGGTTTAGTCTCTTTCTGTTCAGATTATAAGTTTCTGCCACTTCTGCAATTATCTGGTGCAGTGTTTGCGTTATCTTCATTCATTGTCAGTCTCCCATAAAAGCACTTTGGTAAAGTTCTGGAAGTTCTAAATCAGGTTCTGGAAGCACTCTGCTCTCTAATGGCACTGGTACTTGCTTCCCATCAGCTGTTAAAGGATAAACAAGGGATGAAGAGGTGTATTTTGGAAGGAAACAGAGCGGTAAATTGATTTATGCTCGGAGCATGAACGTTGTGAAATCATCTGGGGTTGCCTTGATCAATAAACGGATTGAGTTACATGGCAAGATGTTTTGATCATGACAGTCCTTGCATGTCTCAGGTCTGTCAGGAAAGTCAAACATCATCAGACAGGAACACGATCATTGCACAGGTCCAAGGTCAGGCTGGGATATCAGAATCATAGAATCACAGAAGTTTAGGTTGGAAGGGGCCTTAAAGCCCATCTCATTCCAACCCCCTGCCGTGGGCAGGGACACCTTCCCCTATCCCAGGTTGCTCCAAGCCCCGTCCAACCTGGCCTTGGACACTTCCAGGGATGGAGTAGCCACAGCTTCTCTGGGCAACCTGTGCCAGGGCCTCCCCACCCTCACAGGATCAGAATTCTGTCCCAATATCCCATCTAACCCTGCCCTCTGGCAGTGAGAAGCCATTCCCCCTTATCCTGGCACTCCAAGCCCCTGTAAATAGGCTCTCTTCATGTTTCATGCAGACTCCCTTCAGGCCCCAGAAGGCCACAGTTCAGTCACCCCAAAGCTTTTCCTCTCCAGTCTGAACTATCCCAACTCTCCCAGCCTTTCCCTCCAGCAGAGCTGCTCCAGCCCTCTGATCATCTTGGTGCCTCCTCTTCTCCACATCCTTCTATGTAAATCAGCCCACGGTGTCAGGGTCCACATGAATTCAATCTCTCATCCTTAGACTTCACAAGGCAACACAAAGCCTTCACCACCCTTTTTATTCTCCATGCCTGGGAAAACCAACCTCAGTCACGAACCTCCACCTGTGGAGGATGTTGGTCACTCAGCCACCTATTTAATTTTCTACCAGATGTGCCCACGCAGAGCCACTCTTGACCTGCTGGTGTGTGGCAAGGCACATGCTTAGGGGAGAGCTGTGCTTCTGGCAGTAATCCTAAGATTGCTCTGTGGATGCTTAAAGTACTGTACTGGCCTATGGGGTTGCTTAGAAAATGATTTGAACTAGGGCTGATCTAGGACGAGGTTTCATCAGGTTATGACAGATGCTGTGCTGCCTTGTCACGCCTTCTTGATCCTTGACAGAAAGCCTGACAAAAATTTCCAGCATTGCTGAGGAGGTTCAGAGTTTTATTCAGTGGAGGAGACGTTGCTTTCTCGTTTCAGGAACTAAGAGCAATTTCTGTGCTATTACCTCTGCAATTTTCAAATTTTCTTTTGAGATTTCTGGGTAAATTCCTGAGCAAGTCTTTGAGACTTCTGTGTTCGAGTGTTGGGACTTTCAGCAGGTGGGAGTGGTTGTGGCCATGGAAAGTTATGGTTAGCCAAAAACAAGATCAGATACAACTATCTCCCAAACTCTTCACAAGCCTGTGTTGATCACCATTCCTGACCCTGGACTGTGTGATGTGGGACGTGTTCCTGCTCCCTGAAAAGTCCTGTTCCAAAGTCCTTATCAGGATTTTGGCAAAGCTGAGCCCAAATTTAAAAAATGGGAGTATTTCTTCATGGAGAAGCTTTGCTGCAGTTGAGCCAGGTCTGTTCATGAACAAGCCAAACTCTTGCAGCTGTAAAATACACTTTAAAGCCAATTGTACAATGAAGAGGGGGCAGAGAAGAAGTTCAGGGTTTTTCTGAGCTCTTCTGAACAAAAGAATAGAGGAAGAGTTAGCTGAGAAAAAAAACACTGGTGACCACAGCTCTGTCACTTCACAGTCAGCATTAAGGAACATTTATGCTTTTGTTTATTCAGTTCCATTGCTGGGAATGAAATGATTGCATGAACAAGGTGTTGTGAAAGGAATCAGCTGTTTCCTCAAGCTTCACCACGCAGCTCCAGCATGAGCAAAACCCTTACTAAATGTGTAAATCAGAGATATCCTGGCCTAGCTGAGGGGCTTTAATCTAGGAGAGGTCCTTTAACCTTTATCAGGTTCTTTAACTCGAGCCACATCCTCCAAGGTCACTACAAGAGTCTGGCAGGAATTAGACAAGATCTGAAGTTCTCTTATTGCTAAAATCAGCCTGATAACTCTCTTTCCCTGTTCAGGACACCGAGAGCAGATGACAGATGCTTAAGCACTGCCCATGTGCTTGGCAAGAGATATCAAGAAGGCACCAGGCGGTCTGGGCACACAGTCTGGTGGTTGGTACGTGTGTGAAAGCAGCAGCAGGAGCAGCAGAGCAGGAGCTGGAGCACAGGTATGCACTGATAGGCAAGGGCATGATTAACACCAGTCAAGCTGGTGAGCGCAGAGGAACGTGCTGCTTGCACCATGAGGTGCCACAGAGGACGTGACTCACTGGCAGGAGACCTGCACCTGCTCACAGAGGGACAGCAGTGGGGACACGGCTGATTTCATGGGCTGTTTCTCTTCCTGTTGTCCCAGCAGCAAGGCAGGGTTGCAGTCCTGTGATGCCTCAAGCAAGAACATGAAAGACATCCAGCAGCAATGTTGCCTGATGCCTTTGAAGCATGAAGTTGGCAAGATGCAGAAGCGACGCATCACACCAGGGGATGTAACTTTTGGCTCTTGAAGCACCTTAGAGGCCAAGAAACAGTCTTGAGTTTTCTTACCTTAGTTCCCATGACAATGCTGGGAAAACCTCCCCTGAGTGTGGTTGTAGAGCTGTGATAGTCTCTCTAACATTTGGCTGTATTGTCTTGTATCATGGGGTTCTGGCACTGCAGAAGAGCACAAGTGTCTATTTTCAATTCTGGTAAGTGCACAGACACAGCAGCATCGTGGGGACATTGCTCTTTCACACACCTTTGTGTCAAAACACCCATATCTGGTCCCCTGACCTCCAAACAACTCAAAATTCTTCATTAATCCCTTTGAATAAGCTGCACAAGAGATTCTCAGCAAAAATCCAGCTGCTCTTTGTTGGCACCTCATCTCCTTCCCACTGCAGGTGCTGAATCACAGAGCAGCCTCAGAGCTGACACACTGCTCCCATAGCCTCATTCCACAGCCTGAGGATGCATGGGAAGCCTCTCCTGCCTTTCCAACCTCTATTAGTACCTGCTACTGGTACTTAGTACCTCGACTAGATAACTACCACTCAGTGGGGTTAGGAGGCAGAAGACTCAACAGTGGATGAAGTAGCCAACCATGCAAGTAAAAGGTGAGGTCTGTCTTGGTGCTGTTGAAGGAAACCTAGTGGGAGAGTGTAAGAGCACAGGCTGCCTTGGGGTTCTGCATCCATAGGCTGCTTTTAACTCCTCTTGGGATGCACACTGGAATTGCTCTCTACACGACCTGTATGGTCCATCTTGAGCAAACCCTGTGAAGTTCAACAAAGTGAAGTGCAAGGTCCTACACCTGGGTGGGGGCAGTGCCCACACCAGCAGGTGTGGGTGGGGGAGTGAGTGAAGCAGCCCTGAAGAGAAGGACTTGGGAGTGATGGTGAAAGGAGAACTCACCGTGCCCTGGCCGTGTGTGCTGGCACCCAGAAACCAACCCTGTGCTGGGCTGATCCCACAGCATGGGAGGGGGGATTCTCCCACACTATTCTGCTCTCATGACACCCCACCTGCAGAGCTGCCTCCAGCCCTGGGGCCCCCAGCAAAGGAAGGACACGGAGCTGTTGGAAAGAGTCCAGAGAAGGCCACGAAGTTGCTGAGGGGACTGGAGCACCTCCCCAGTGGAGACAGACTGGGAGAGCTGGGAATGTTCAGCCTGGAGAGGAGAAGGTTGTGTGGAGACCTTCCAGTATTTGAAGGAGCTACAGGGAAGCCAGAGAAGGACTGCTCATCAGGACTTGGTGTGGCAAGACAAGGGGAAATGGCTTCATACTGATAGAGGGCAGGGTTAGATGGGATATTAGGAAGAAATTGTTCCCTGTAAGGGAAGTGAGGCCCTGGCACAGGTTGCCCAGAGAAGCTGTGGCTGCCCCTGGATCCCTGGAAGTGTCCAAGGCCAGGTTGGATGGGGCTTGGAGCAACCTGGGCTAGTGGGAGGTGTCCCTGCCCACGGCAGGGGGGGTTGGAATGAGATTAATTTTAAGGTCCCTTCCAACCCAAAGCATTCTGGGACTCTGTGTTTCTGTGTAGTGGGATTTTTGAGCTCACGGAAGTGGGAAGGCATTTTCAGAAGCCCCAAGCAGACAAAGGTACAGCTCTAAGGTAATGAAAGAGTGCAGGCCCTGGCCACACCTGCCATCAGGAGGAAAGCGCCCACACACAGTCCCTTGGTGCCAGCGGTTGGGGCGCTGGCAGAAAATTACAGTCTGGAGGATGGAGCAACACGTGCGAGTTCTGGGCTGGTTTCACAACCCACATACCACTCACAGACCACGGCTGCTGCGAACATTAGAAGGCAACCATTAATCCACGGCCAGCAGAGCCATCCTCAAGCAGAGCAACCAAAGGCTCGGGCTTTTAGGTGGCCACCAAGCTGTGGGAAGGCGTAGGTTGGACAGTCACGGGCTGCAGGTGGGGAACAAACACCTTTGCTCTGTGCAACACCCGTCCCTTCAGCCAAACAGCGGCGTTGCACAAGCCCTCCCCACGCTGCCGTCCGTCAGGGAGATGCCAAGCTTGGTGCTCCTCCAGAAAAGCCTTGCAGAGCTCCTGCAAATCGCCCATTGCAAACGCGACACCCCGTGGCTGTTTGGGCTGCCTGGAGGCCGCCTGGGCCACTGTCACTTTTCCAGAGGGATGGAGTGACCGAGTGTCTCCCGGTGAAGCCCAGCCTGTCCGTGGTGTGTCCATAGGGAGGCTGGTGTTCTCCTGAGGCCTTGCAAAGCTGGTGGAGCCCAAGTTCTCGTGTTTGCACCAGGAACCCTTCTAAATGACCCCGGGAGTTAGGAAACGGCCCTCTGCGAAGAAAAGCTTTTGGCATCCTTTTAGCTGTGGCTATCAAGGGCTTAAGGTGCAACCCCATAGGTGGAATTCCTCCCCGCGCCACTCTGGGCTGCTTTTGGGAAACATAATCCTTTGCAAGCACGAAAGTCACGGCCACATGGCCGAGCAGAGGGAGTTGCCGCAGGTGTGATCAGCCGGTAATTGGAGGGCTCGTGACGTGGCGCAGCAGGGTGACGGCCTGGCCGGGCTCTGACACAGCGTGGTCCTTTTAACACCGGGGATGACAGAGCCACCACCATTCCCAGCACCACCAGCCCGCCCCGACACGGCAGCGGGCTCAGCCTGGTAACGTACTCTGCTCCCTGCAGTTCAGATCCGGGTTGGAGCTCTCCCGAGGGTGAAGCAGCATTGATTGCTTTTTTTTTTCCCCTTGGTAATACCATAGAGAGCCTTGCTGGGAATATTTCGAAGGGCAGATATGTCTCAGGGTGTGGGGGAGCCACTGGGAGGAGAAGGAGGAGGTAGAGAGTGACTTGCAATTCATGCTGCTGGCGGAGAGTGAAGCTCTGCCTTTTCAGAGCCCAGGAAAAACATTAGAAATCATATAAAATATTAACTGTGTATATTAAAAATAGACCTCTGCTCAGGTCAGGAGTCTTTAGGGTGATAAAAGGGGTTTCTGGTTGGTTTTTTTTTCAGGCTCCACTTAATTAATAAATTGTCTTCCTATGAGGCTTTTACCAGTTTCAGTTCATAGGATCCTTCAGTTCATAGTGGGGTTTGGGGACAAAGGCTATGCAATTGAGAAACAGCAAAAATATAGATATAGATGATACAGATATAGATATAGATACAGATAGATATAGTCACAGCCCAGCCAACCTAAGTGTGCTCTTTCTGTAGCACAAACTCCTCCTTTGGATTAATTCCCTCTGTGTGACAACTGGTCCCACGGTATTTTCTAGCACTTTATTTCTTGCATTATAGAGCTTGTTCTCTTCTTTTTACCACTTAAAATATGAGAATGGCTCTTGCCTAGTACCACTCCTGTCTGCCCAGAGGATTATGAAAAGCCTTGTGTGGACTGTAATGGAAGCTGAAATTGGGAATCCCTTCCCTTCCCCAGCCCAGACCTTGATATGGTCTTCAAATGTATGAGGAGCTTAACCCATCATAGCCAAGTGGAAACAGACATTTCTATCAGCGTTTAATAACAATAATAGCAATCAACAACAATAATAACAACATTCACTTTATTGTTTTTATTGCTGTTGTTATTCCTATTATTATTATTATTCCCGGCATTATTACCATTATTACATTATTATTATTATTTACACAGGCACAAGATGTGGCTGTTCGTTGCAATCCTGGTTTTCACACAAGCGCCTACGAACTCCGAAGGCGCCGGCGAGCAGAAAAAGGCTCTGAATCCCGAGGCTTCCATGAACGTTGTAAATCGGGAGAGCTTTGAATTTCCACTCGGAAAGACGTTCAGCTGTGGGGAGGGAGGGTTTGGGGGGGGTACGTACGTGGAGAGGGCTGGTGCTGCCGAGCAGTTGTGAGGTGATGCTGCCTTGTTGTGAGGAGCAAGCCCAGCTTCCTGAAGGAGTCCTCTTCCTCCCAGCAGCGTTAAGTGCAGTTGTCAGCAGGGCAGTTCAGAGAAGGGGATAATCCCGGCCTGGATTTGGCCAGATGTCTTCCCCGAGGGTGGAGATTTGTGCGCGGCTCCTCTCCTGCAGCTGCAGCGAGTTGCTCAGGGCCACGTCCAGGTCAGACCTGGAAGTCTCTGAAGGCGGGTTTGGGTCGGTCCAAGATGCTGGCAATGAATTCGCTGCCATTAATCCCTCCTGCCAACCTTGGGACACAGAGAAGTGTAGGCTGGATCCCAGCTGGGTTTCACCGGACGGAAACTTCCTGATCTGGGGAGTTTTCAGCATAAATAAAGCTCAGGCAGAGCCTCGGGAGCCCTGCAACAAACCCTGCGGGGTTTATCCTATTGCCCTTCCAGTCAGCCCAGCTGGGCAGGTTCGGTGCACCACCTTATCTGCCCCGCACATCGGCTCGGGGCGCGGCGTGACACCTCCTGCCCCCGGTGGCAGCCGCCGGTAAATCCTTTCGGCTTCGATCTCCGGGTTTGGAACCGTTTCAAACCCCGCAAGCCGCCGGCTCCCTTCCTGCTCACAGGCACGAGACCGAGCATCTCCTCTTCCCTTGGGCATCCCAGCGGGGCGGGAGCGGGATTTGGGCAGAGCATCCTCTCTCACAAAAAGCCCTGAGCTGATCCAGAGACACCCCGGACAAAGCGATGTCCCAGCTGCCACACCCCCGCTTGGGTTTTCCAAAGGCATCCCGGTGGATGAGGGATGTGCTCTTCCAGTCACATAAACACCTGGGCTACGGGTATTTTTCCACCTGGGTTTTTCTTTCCCCAGAGCCAAATCATCTGCCACAGGGGGTACCCCAGTGAGGAGTATGAAGTCCTGACTCCTGACGGCTACTACGTCCGCCTGAACAGAATTCCTCATGGAAGAGAAAAGCCAAGGAGCAGAGGTACAGCCCTGTTTCACTCAAAACCTGCAAAAAATAACCCTGAGCATAAGCAGGTGAAGGGATGAACCCTACCAAGCCGGGGGAGTATTTGTTGGTCAAGCAAAAATACCAAATCCACCAGATTTCTCCTATTCACAGTCAAAGCTGCAGCACCAGAGAGACATCATCGAAATGCACATTGTGTGTCCTCTGGCAGTGCAAGGAAGAGGCTTTATTGGCCTTAATTTGGGATGAGCAAAGAGAGAAATTCTGGGTCAGTGAAATATGCTCTTTCTTTTGCGCCCAGGGGCCAAGCCAGTCGTGTTTCTCCAGCACGGAATATTTGGAGAAGGCAGCCACTGGGTGGAAAATCTGGCTAACAACAGCCTTGGCTTCATCCTGGCAGACTCTGGCTATGATGTCTGGATGGGAAACAATCGGGGAACGAGCTGGTCCCGGAGACACGAGCACTTTTCAGCTGACCAGGCTGAATTCTGGGATTTCAGGTGGGCTGGAGAGCGTTACAAAAGCCTGGCAAACCTCCCTGCCTGTCTCTAACCTCTAGGCAGAGGTGGGTGCCTCCAAGCGGGCAAGTCAGAGCAGCTGATCCCTGGGCACAGCCTCTCCCAGAGCTCCTGCTGGTGTATCCAGGGAGGATGGAGGTACCTGTGCAGACCTGCTGCTGACACAGTGCCAGCACCTCCCTGCAGCTGCTGAGAGCACGGGGCACTGCTGTGTGCCTGCTGGGGACACCCATCCTGCAGAGACATCAGCCTTGTCTCAGGGCATCCACAGGGACCCCACCGAGGTGTCCACAGGCAACATTGCCACCTCCCCTCCTCCTAGGCATTGTCCCCAAGAATGGCCTTTTTAAGCTGCTGATGCCTCTCCAGGGCCGATTTTCAGAGCAGTCCTGGATTTTCCAGGCTCGTAAACACTCTTTCAGAACAACCTAATAGAGCAGGTCTGTGTTTCACCACATCCCACTACCAGGCACACGGGCAGGGACTGGTGCTCCACTCCCTTCTGGGAAAGAACGTCCCCAGGAGCTGTAATCCTGGCAGGAGCCAGCTCTGGGTCTGCAGAGTGGCTGTGTGTGTGGCACTGGAATGCACAGCTGGGCGGGCTCTGCACAGCTTATTCACTGCTCACCGAGGACTAAGCCCTTTCAGGGAAGGCTCATAGGAATTTTCTCCTGGAAAATCAGCCCCGGATGTTAAGCCAGGCAATGCAAGGCAGCCAAAGCCCATGGAGAAGCTTGTTCTGGTGCTGCCTCAGAACCAGCACACCCCTCCTGTGTTACAGCTTTCACGAGATGGCCATGTACGACCTCCCGGCCATGGTGGACTTTGTGCTGCAGAAGACTGGGCAGAAGCAGCTCTACTACGTTGGCTACTCCCAGGGCTGCACCATCGGTGAGTTCCAGGGGGTTCCACATCACATTGCCTTGAAAAAGTTCATTTTGGTGTCTGCCAGAGGAAAAGAGAGAGGTCCATCTTTGTGGGTTTAACATCCACTGAAGTGCCTCGTCAGCTGCTTCCAACCACAGGGATAAAGGTCTTGTCTCCTCTCTTGCACTAATGATAAGCGGGAAGGTGGGAAGAGGTGTCAGAATTCCAGCTGGAGACAATGCCAGCTAAACAGATCTGGGTCTGAGCAAAGGCAGAAGAAAGGTGGACCAAGCCTCAGGTGGTTTTTCTGTTTTCTCAGCGTTCATTGCGTTCTCAGCCTTGCCTGAACTGGCTCAGAAAATCAAAATGTTCTTTGCTCTGGCTCCTGTGGTGACAGCCAATCACACCAGAAGTCCCTTCATGAAAATACCCTTACTTCTGGACAAGAATCTCAAGATGATTTCGGTAAGGGATTGCTCCGTGCCCTCCTGCCCCAAAACTCACAGGTTCTAGGAAAGGGATCATGGGCAGACACAGCATCCCATGTGGCAGAAAACAGCTACTTACTGCTGATTTACTGACACAATTCAGGTGCAGATGCAGTCCTGGATGGTCACTTAGCTGAGTCCACGTCTTCCATCTGGAGGATGAAACTTGTTGAATTCCTGGACAAAACACGTGGAAAAGAGCAGCTGCACCACGTTGCTTTTAATGACAGTGGAAAACAGATCCAACACTTGGGGGAGGTGGGGGGAAAGAGGAGAGTCCTGAATCTTTATTTCTCTGTTCCATCGGCATCGCCTCCTGCAATGAGCTGTACGAGCCTCCTCACGGCAGGAGGGCAGGAAGGGAAATGCAGGAAATCCACCTTGCCCTTTGCTCCCACAGCTGCTGCTCGGCAGGACGGACGCAACCCTGCGGATGAGGAGGGTGTGGAGGTTCCTGCCCCAGCTGTGCACGCACACACTGCTGCACAAGCCCTGTGCCAACCTCCTCTTTCTGCTGGGTGGCTTCAACGAGAAGAACCTCAACATGGTGGGTGTGCCATGCCGGGTGGGGATGAGGGAGCCAGATCCCTCTCTCCCTTCTTCTCACAGGGTAGGAAAAGTCCCCAGGCTCTACTGGGTGAATGTCAGTGGCCAGGTGGCAGTTGATAACACCTCTGGGTTAGGGCTGCCTGTCCCTGCGGCCACCCCTGTACCCCTGGGGTGCAGCCCCCACTCCTCCCCACCCACACCAAGTGTGCTGAAGCAGCATCTGGGTGACCACGGGTAGTCCCTGAGGTCTTGAGCACAGTCCTATGAGGAGCAGCTGAGGGAGCTGGGGGAGATCAGCCTGGAGAAAAGGGGGCTCAGGGAGGACCTTCTGGCTCTGCAACTCCCTGACAGGAGGGGGGAGCCGGGGGGAAGTCGGGCTCTGCTTCCAGGGAACGAGGGACAGGAGGAGAGGGAACGGCCTCCAGCTGTGCCAGGGGAGGGTCAGGTTGAACATTAGGATGAATTTTTTCACAGACAGGGAAATTAGATATTGACAGGGGCTGCTCAGGGAGGTGGGGCAATCCCCATTCCCAGAGGTGTTCAAGGAATGACTGGACGTGGCACTCAGTGCTCTGGGCTGAGGGACAAGGTGGTGTTGGGTCACAGGTTGGACTTGATGATCTCAGTGGTCTTTTCCAACCTAATTCATCCTGTGATTCTGTCCCTGAGCTCAGATAAGGTACCTCACGGAGCCAGGGATACCTCATCCTTCATCCTCATCATCCTCCTGCTGGTGCTGTCCTAGAGCAGTGGGTTTTTAATGAAAATCATGCTCCTAAACCTGACCCAGCTCTCCAGGCAGCATAACTCAGCAGTGGCTGCTTTGGGAAACACATCATCTGGCAGTGCTGCCCTCGCTCCCTTCCGCTGGAAAGCAATGACAGCTTTGGATGTTTTTCCTTGCAGACACGGCTGGATGTGTACACATCCCACTATCCGGATGGGACCTCTGTCAAAAACATAATCCACTGGGCCCAGGTAGGTTCCCCGAAAGAGAGATGCTTCAGCCCTGGGATGGTCCCTTCATGGGCAGTCTGGTGTGTCCAGGGCAGCTGTGAGAGTTCAGGGATCTTGGATATCGGTAGATCCTGAGAAAATAAAGGCATACAGGAGAGGTGCTGGATGCAGGATGAGCTGCCCTGTGGGGACAAAGTGACACCAGGCTCTGCTCCCTGGACTGTGCCAGACAGGACAAGGGGACTCCACAGTTTGGGGCCCTCAGGGATCCCCAAAGCAGAGCAAGCCTAGGGACACCTTGGTGTTGGTGGGTGGAAACCAGGCTGTACAAGGAGAGCCTGGGAGACCTGGACAAGGAGGTAAAGGGGGACCCAAGAGCATCTCCCCCTGCCCAAAGGGGTCCTGGACACCCCAAGCCTGGGCTCTGCCAGTCCTGCTGCAGCTGCAGTGTTGGCCCTGCTGGAAACAGGGTCAGGCTGGGGACCCCCACCCTTGTGCCTCCTTGCAGGGCCAAATTATAGGCCACAGGGAAGGCATAAAAGGATGATCAGGTTGTTAAAGGAAATCCAGCAGCATCCTGCACACCCAGCTGGCGATGAGCAGGTTTTCAGAGTGTGGCACCAGGGCAGCCAAGGAGTCATGTTCAACACCTCGGTTTGCCAAACCATACTAGGGACAGAAATGGAGCAGGAGGCCAAGCATCGCCCTGTTTAAAAGGGTGGAAAATCTGGCTTTGCAGGGATGCCACCTCTTCCTGCAACATGCCATGGGTGAGGACACTGACACCTTTCCTTGTCCTGTCTGTCCCCAACCAGCTGGCGTGGTTGGAGATGGGCAAGGGGAGGGCAGGGGCTTGCCCAAACCCCTTCCAAGCACTCTCTCACGATGTGGGCCTTCAAGGAGGCTGGGAGGTGCCAGACCCACACAGTGGCACTTGCTGGCCTCCCACAGCAGATCTCCCCTCTCCTCCCAGGTGGTGAAATCAGGAGAATTCAAAGCCTTTGACTATGGCAGCAAAAACACAGCCGTGTACCACCAGGTAGGAGGCTGCAGGGGCAGTGCTGGCAGCTGGAGATGCCAGGGGTGGTGCAGGGGTGGGTTGCCTTGCAGAGCTTGACCCTGACAGCCATTCCTCAGAGCTCCCTGTGTCCCTGCAGGATACACCACCCTTCTACCAGGTGGAGGAGATGCCGGTGCCCACGGCGGTGTGGTCGGGAGGGGAGGACTGGGCAGCTGACTGGAGGGATGTCCGCCTGCTGCTGCCCCGCATCGCCCACCTCATCTCCTACACCCACATCGCCGACTGGAACCACTGGGACTTCGTCTGGGGCTTGGATGCTCCCGGGCGCCTCTACAGCAGCATCCTGGAGCTGATGGAGGGCTCCCAGTAGAGTGGTGGCTCCCAGGGAGGTGCTGGTGGCCTGGTCCCTCTCCCTCAGCTAGGACAGCCCCAGGATGTGGTGGGACAGTCCCTGCTGGGACAGTCCCTGCTGTCCCCTCCTTCCTGCCGGCCTGCCATGCTTGTGGTGATGGTGCTTCCCACGCATCCCTTGGTCGTCGGGGTTTGTCCTCCTTGCTTGAGAGCTCCTCAAGGACCGGTGGCATGGTGCAGACAGGGCACCACAGGGGTCAGCCGAGGTGTCAGGGTGGGCAGGAGCCACCAACCCTGCTGGAAGGGCCCCAAGGTGATGGTGGTGATCCTGGGACCCTGCCACGACTCCGCTGTGGCTGCCCAGGCTGCACATTAGAGCATCCAACCCACGAGGAGATGGGAGGGAGCTGGGCCTGTAGAGTCTAGCTGTGAGAGCAGCCCCCAACCATGGCACAGAAAGGAAGCGAAGGGAAGGATGAGACCAAACCTTTCTCAGTGGCAATGAGGGGGCTTGGTGCCAGATCGCAGCCCAGGGGGGTTCAGGTTGAACGTGGGGAACCCTTCTTCCCCTAGACAGTTCCTCAGGGAATTGGAAGGTCTCCATCTAGGGGGGCTTCAGGGCTCTGCTGGGGCAAGTCAGGCACTTACCTGCATTGTTTAGTGGCCAGAGGCCCCCAGGAATGGCTGTCTGGCTGTCCCTGTGTCATCAGCACTAACACTCTGGGAATGCCTGCCCTCCATCCCCGAGAGCTGGTGACCCCAAACGTCCTGGGCTGGGGCTGGGTTGCAGAGCCACTGTCACTGCAGGAAGCTGCTGCCAGGCTGATGTTCCAAGGCAGTGCAAGGCCTCCACCACACATTCCTATCCTGCTGCTTGCTGCAAAAACAAGGCTGGGGGAAAATCCCTCCAAAATAAATGCTCAAAGGGGATTTCAGGAGCCTGCATGGCAGCTCTGACACCCCCGGCTCTTCCTTGCATGTGAACATTTTCCAGGGGGCTGCCAGACCAGCAGGAATGTGGTGGGATGACCCAGCTGGCAGTGGCCAGGTGGCACAGTGCTCTGGGGGTCCCCTGGGAGCACCCCGGTACCTCACCACTGCCGGGGGGGCAGGCACCAGGAATGTTCGCTGGCAAAACAAAACATAGGCCAGCCTTGAGGATAGAGAGCTTTATTGTGCCCATAGGGGTTTGGAAATCCCAGGTGAGTGGGACCACCGGGGGCAGCTCTGCCCGGAGCTGCTGAGATGTGTATGGCCAGGATGAGTGGCCATATGCGGGATGAGTGGCATAAGGTGGCTACAGGTGCGAGATCGGGAGAGGGAGGAGGGTGGAGAAGTGGTCTCGGGGCTGCCCCCACGGCAGGAGGGGGTCCCCTTTCCCACGGCAGCCTTCTCCCACCCTCCATGGGCGCAGGCAGTTGGTTCATCGCTGCACCAGGACCCGCGGGTATCCATCCATCAGTCGATCCAGCCTTCCCTCCATCCCTCCCTCCTCCCGCCCCTCGCTCCCTCCCTCTCGGCGGCTCCCGGGGGCGGTGCGCTGGGCAGCGGGCGGTGCCGGCGGCGGGGGCGGTGCCGGCGGGTCCGGAGGCCATGGAGGGCGGCGGGCGGCGGGTGGTGGCGGTGGGCGCGGGGCTGGCGGGGCTGGGGGCGGCGCAGCGGCTCCGCGGGCACGGCTCCCTGCGCCTGCTGGAGGCGGCGGCCCGGGCCGGGGGCCGCGTCTGCACCCGCCCCTTCGGTACGGCCGGGGGGGCCCGGGGAGGAACCGGGAACACGGGATGGGCGGGCCCGGGGGCGGGCCCGGGATGGGGAGGGGCAGGGGCACCGGGATGGGGCGGCTGTACCGGGATGGGGAAGCTGCACCTGACCCCCCCGACCCCACGGGACTCCTCCGGAGTGGGATCAAACGGGAGCCCGTCACGGGTGGCACAGCGCGGGCTGGGGCAGGGGTTCGCTGGCTCCGGATGGTTTGGGGAGCACATGGGGTCGGGGGTCCTGCCACACGCATGGCCCGGGGTGACCCCCTGTCCCTCCCTCCCTCCCTCCCTCCCGGCAGCGTCGGGGCTGGCGGAGATGGGGGCACACTGGATCCACGGCCCCTCGCCGGGGAACCCCGTGTTCCGCCTGGCCTCCCAGTACGGCCTGCTGGGCCCGGAGGCTGCCCTGGAGGAGAACCAGCAGGTAGAGGCGGGGGGAAACCCCCCGCTGCCCTCCGTCACCTACAGCAGCTCGGGGAGGGTGCTGAGCCCTAAGGCGGTGAGCGAAGCCCGCGATCTCTTCTACGCCCTCCTGGCCTCCACCCGCGCCTTCCAGGGGTCCAAGGAGCCACCGGCGCCCAGCGTGGGCCAGTACCTGCGGGCAGAGATCGCCCGGAGGGTCCCCACGATGGCGGGGGGCGTGGAGGACGCCCGGCGGCTCCAGCTGGCCGTGCTCGCCGCCTGCCTCAAGCTGGAGTGCTGCATCAGCGGGACCCACAGCATGGACCTGGTGGCCCTGGAGCCCTTCGGGGAATACGTGTCGCTGCCCGGCCTGGACTGCACCTTCCCAGGGTAAGCGCGGGGCTCCGCAGGGGACGCGGAGCAGCGTCTCGGGGGCCATCCCGTCCCCAGCAGCGCCTCCTCCCGCAGCGGCTACAGCAGCTTGTCCGAGCGCCTCGTCTCGACTCTGCCCGAGGGCACCATCCTGCTCAACAAGCCAGTGAAGACCATCCGGTGGCGAGGGTCCTTCCGCGAGGAAGGGGACGATTCCAGGGATTTCCCCGTCCGGGTGGAGTGTGAGGATGGGGACGCCTTTCTCGCCGACCATGTCATCGTCACTGTCCCCCTGGGTGAGGACATGAGGGCACCCACCCTTTTCCTTGCCCTGCCTGTTCCCTCCGACCAGGCGGGGTTGGAGATGGGCAGGTGGAGGGGAGGGATTGCCCAAACCCCTTCGCAGCCTCTCAGCCGAGAATTCCAATGGGAGAGGGGAGGCTGCGAAGGGACTCGGGGAGGGCAGAGTATCTCAGATCCCATTTAGGAGCCCGGCAGAGAGCTGCCTGATCTCCTGCTTGATCTCCTGCCCGATCTTGTGCCTGCAGGTTTCCTCAAAGAACACCACCAGGAATTCTTCCAGCCTCCACTTCCCGAGCGCAAAGTGGAGGCCATTCAGCGCCTGGGCTTTGGCACCAACAACAAGATCTTCCTGGAGTTCGAGCAGCCTTTCTGGGAACCCGAGCAGCAGCTCCTGGAAGTGGTGTGGGAGGACGAGTCGCCCCTGGAGGAGCCCAGCGCCGACCTGGAGGCCAACTGGTTCAAGAAGCTCATCGGATTCGTGGTCCTCCAGCCCCCGGAGCAGTACGTGAGGGGGATTTGGGGCATCTCCCAGGCCTGCTCTGGGTGGCTGGTGTGACCCGTGAGGTTGGGGCAGGGAGGGCATCGCAGCCCCAGCGAGCAGCGCCTCTGAGCTCCAATGTCCCCTGCCCAGGCACGGGCACGTCCTCTGCGGCTTCATCGCCGGGAAGGAGTCGGAGCACATGGAGACGCTGAGCGACGCCGAGGTGCTCAGCGCCATGACCCGCCTCCTCCGCAGGCTCACAGGTGCCTCCCCCGCCCCTCCCCGCCCGCCCCAACCCCCGGCGGATTCTCGGGATCCCACCCCGAATGCCCTGCCCGCAGGGAACCCCAGCCTGCCGGCCCCCAGGAGCGTGCTCCGGTCCCGCTGGCACAGCGCTCCCTACACCCGCGGGTCCTACAGCTACGTGGCCGTCGGCAGCTCCGGGGACGACATCGACGTGCTGGCACAGCCCCTGCCCGAGGACCCCCAGGACCCCCGGGTGAGGATGCAGAGGGAGAGGAGGTGCAGCGGGACGTGAGGACAGGGGCACCTCCAGCAGCGCAGGGAAGGCGGCACCGCTCTCACCCTTTTGGGGTAGGGGTGGAGTGGGGTGTCACCCACGACGGTGGGGGCAACACCCCTCGCTTCCCTAAAAATTTGAGGGCGCGGCGCCTGGGAGAAGGCAGAGCGCCCGCTCCCCGGTGCCTCGGCGCTGATGGCGAGGGGGGAAAGGCGAGGCCGGGATGTCACGGCTCAACCTCACCTACCCACCCCCGCTTCTCCCCGCAGCCCCTGCAGCTCCTCTTCGCCGGCGAGGCCACGCACCGCACCTTCTACTCCACCACCCACGGCGCGCTGCTCTCGGGCTGGCGGGAGGCCGAGCGGCTCAACCACCTCCTCCAGCCTCCCATCCCTCCTCCTCCTCCTCCTCAGCCATGAGGGGCGGCCAAATAAACTTGCTTTGGCAAGTGCCCCTCGGCCTCCTTTTTATTAAGAAGCCAGCGCCGCCGCGGCTGGGGGGGGGGTGTGTTTTCTTCCAATCCTCCTCCTGTTCCTCCTCTCCGTGAAGGGGGCTGCGGGTGTTGGGGTTTTTTTAATACCAGTTGGTGCTGGAGATGGTGTAGCGCGGGTCGTCCAGCGGGTCCTGCGCCGGGCCGGGCTGCGGGGCGGGCTGAGGGGCGGGCTGAGGAGGGCGGCGGCACCGGGTTGAGGAGCAGAACCGGCGGCACCGGGGGTGCCGGGGCCAGCAGGGGGCACGGAGTGCCCCCCGCTGGCCCCGGCACCCCCGGTGCCGCCGGGGGATGCCGCCGAGCCCCCCGGTCCCCCTTGAGGCTGCGGCTCCGCCATGGCTGCGAGTGCCGCCCCTTCCCGTGTCGCCGCCGGAGGTGACGCCGCCGAGGCCATGAGGGTGTGTGCAGGGGCGCTGAGGGCGGCCGGGGCGTTCCGGGAGCGCTTCGACTTCGGCGGCCGCGATGTGGCTTCTTGGTTCCCGCGGCACATGGCGAAAGGTGAGGAGGGGGATGGTGGGTGGTGGGTTGAGCTTGCACACACACACACACACACACAAAAAAACACAGGGGCGAGCTCACCCCGGCGCTGTTTTGTTGTGTTTTATTTTTGCAGGGCTGCGGCAGATGCAGGCGGCGCTGCGCCGCGCTGACTGCCTGGTGGAGGTGCACGACGCTCGGATATCCTCCAGGGCTGCTCAAAAAAAAAACCAAAACACCACCCTCACCCCCTTCTGCCTCGCTTGTCCCTCTCCAGAACACCCCTTCTCCCTCCAGACCACCCCTTCTCCCTCCAAACCACCCGTTCTTCCTCTCCAGCCACCCCTTTCCCTGTCGAGACCACCTCTTCGTCCTCCAGAGCACTCCTCGCCCCTCTCCAGAGCCACCCCTTCTGCAGCTCCAGACCACTCCTTCTCCCTCTCCAGGCCACTTCTCCCTTCAGAGCACCCCTTCCTTCTCCCTCTCCAGCCACCCTCTCTCCCTCCAGAGTAGTCCTCATCCCTCTCCAGAGCACTCCTCATCCCTCTCCAGACCACCCCTCGTCCCTCTCCAGACCACCCCTCGTCCCTCTCCAGCCACCCCTCGTCCCTCTCCAGACCACCCCTCGTCCCTCTGCAGACCACCCCACGTCCCTCTCCAGACCACCCCTTCTCCCTCTCCAGACCACCCCTTCTGCCTCCAGAGCACCCCTCATCCCTCTCCAGACCACTCCTTCTCCAGCCACCCCTTTTCCCTCAAGACCACCCCTTCTCCCTCCAGAGCAATCCTTCCTCTCCAGCCACCCCTTTTCCTTCCAGCCCACCCTATCTCCCTCTCCAGCCAACCCTTTTCCTTCCAGCCCACCCCATCTCCCTCTCCAGCCACCTCTTCTCCCTTCAGAGCATGTCTTCCCCCTCTCCCATGGCTGTTTCCAGTTGCTCTCCTTAGCGCTGCCACATCCCGCTGTCGGGCCGTAACCCTGCGCTGAAGGAGGTGCTGGGCATCCGCCCGCACATCCTGGTGCTGAACAAGATGGACCTGGCTGATCCCCGCCGGCAGCCAGTGAGAACCAGGGCAGGGCTGGGCTGGGCTGGGCTGGTTGGGGGGCAGCGGTGGTGGCACAGGGAGGTGACAGCAGAGCCTCTTCCCGTGCCCTGCAGGCGATGTTGGAGCGGCTGAAGGAGAAGGGATGCCCACAGGTGGTGTTCACCGACTGCCAGCGCGATGTCGGTGTCAAGAAGGTAACGGGGCTGCAGCCCAGCCCTGCTCCCTGGTGAGCTCCCAGCCTTCAGGGCCCTCCCAGGTGGCTGCTCGAGCGTGATCCTCTTTTCCAGCTGTCCCAGTCCTCTGTTCAGCCCCCTGGCAGAGTGTCTGTGGCTGCTGCAGGGTGCCAGCCCCTGTCCCTGTTTCCCTCAGATCGTCCCCCTGGTTGCCCGGCTGGTGTCCGAGGGCCCACGCTACCATAGGGCCGAGGTGAGACACAGTCACAGAATATCCTGAGCTGGAGGGGACTCCCAGGGATCATCCAGTCCAACTCCTGGCCCTGCCCAGGACACCCCAACAATCCCACCCTGTCCCTGAGAGCCTTGTCCGAAACACTCCTTGAGCTCTGGCAGCCTTGGGGCTGTGCCCGCTGCCCTGGGGAGCCTGTTCAGTGCCCAACCACCCTCTGGGGGAAGAACCTTTTCCTGAGATCCAGCCTAACCCTCCCCTGACACAGCTCCAGCCATTCCCTCGGGTCCTGTCACTGGTCACAAGAGAGAAGCTGCACACCCCAATGAGGTCTGACCTCAATCTCCTCCAGCTGAACCGACCAAGTGCCCTCAGCCCTGACTTATGTGGCCCCTCCAGGCCCTTCCCCATTCCCATATCCCTCCTTTGGACACACTCTTCTAAATCTTTAAATCTTTTTTCCCCAAACTGCCCCCAGTGCTCGAGGTGAGGCCACCCCAGTGCAGAGCAGAGGGAGGGTCACCTCCCTCTCCAGCCAAGGGACAAGGCAGCTCCCACATGTGCCAGAAGTGCCAGCAAACACTGAGGGGGTTGGCTGTGGCTGCTGCCCCTCGCTGCTGGGGTGGGTGGCTGATAACCAGTGCCCCTTGCTCATGTTTCCCTGGCTTCCAGAGCTCGGAGTTCAACATCCTGGTGATCGGCGTGCCCAACATGGGCAAATCCTCGCTCATCAACTCCCTGCGGAGGCTACACCTCAAGAAGGGTATTTCTCTGGGGTGCTGGGGCTCGGGGAGGAGGTGGGGCACAGTGTCTCTTGCTTCCATGACCATGTCTTCTTTTCCACCAGGGAAAGCCACGGTGGTGGGGGCCGAGCCAGGAGTCACCAAGGCAGTGCTGAACAGGATCCAGGTACTGTCCCTGCAGCGCAGCGGCTGAGTGGGCTCTGCCTCCCACATCCTGGAGAGACCTCAGTGCCCGCAGAGCTGATCTCAGGGCTGCTCAGGTCCCCTTTCCAGCAGGACCTTAATGCAAGCTCGTTAGCCGTGTGGGAGTCCGTGGTGCTGATTACCAGCCCTGCCTCCCCCAGGTCTGTGAGAAGCCCCTGATGTACCTGGTGGACACCCCTGGCGTGCTGCCCCCGAAGCTGGGGGATGTGGAGACGGGCATGAAGCTGGCACTGTGTGGTGAGGTGGAGGCCGTGGCTGGGGGGAGTGCCTGAGGCTGGGGTTGGAGTCTGCTGCTCAGGACCCCTGGGTGCCACGGGGATGGCCAGAGGCTTGGCCAGGGCTCAGCAAGGGCTGGAGGGAACTGGGGCTTGACCCTCTTTTCCAGGAGCCATCCATGACCACATGGTGGGGGAGGACGTCATGGCCGACTACCTGCTGTACACCCTGAACAAGCAGCAGCAATTCGGGTGAGGTGGGGGAGGGGGAGCCAGGGAGGGGTCCTGGGAGGGCTGTGGAGCCACCACCCCCAGGGAATGCTGTGGAGAGTGTGACGTGTGAGCCGTCCCTCCGGCAGGTACGTGCAGCGCTACGGGCTGGGCGAGCCCTGTGACCACATCGAGTCCGTGCTGAAGCGCGTGGCCCTCGCCCAGGGCCGCACGCAGAAGGTGAAGGTGCTGACGGGCACAGGTGAGTGCCTGGGGGGCTCTGGGGCACAGGGGCTGGGAGTCTGGGGGTCCCTGCTGCCCCTCCTTCTGCACCCACTGCCATCTCCAGGGAACGTCAACGTGACGATGCTCAACTACACGGCCGCCGCCTATGAGTTCCTGCGGGACTTCCGAGCGGGACACCTGGGCAGGGTGACACTGGACTGAGACCTGTCCTGAGGGGGAGAGGCACTGCCTGCAGCCATGTGGGCAGAGAACACCCCAGTGCCACCTCAGCAGGGAACTCTGGTGTGTGACTGAAGGGGCTCTGCCAGGGCAGCTCCTGGTTCCTGGCAAGGGGCCAGAGGGACAAGATGCCCACGGTGGCAGCTGAGGCTGCCCTGTGGTGTGCCCATCCCAGAGGCAGGGCTGGTGCCTCCAGCTGGGACAAAATCCCTGGGAAGCCGTTTCTTTGTGCTGTAGTCTTGGCCTGCTCAGGGACCTCAAAATAAAGCCTGTGTGGGCGGGGGCCAGGCGGTGGCCATCCCAAGGTCTCGCCCGGAGCCCCCCATCCCGCATGCAGCCACACCTGCTTTCGTCCAGCTTTATTGTCGCCTCCTCGTCCTCGCGAGGCCAGGGACAGAGGCGCGGTGCAAAGGGGTGCCCGAGCCGGCGGGGTTTGGCACGGCGTGGGGGGGAGGTGGTGGAGGGGCTCCCGCGGGGGTCCTGCCCCGCTGGCGGTGAGTGGGCGCAGCCCCAGGAGCTGCTGCTATCCCGGGGCGCGGGGCTTAGCCCCCGGTGGGGCTGCGGGTCCTCGCGGCGTCCTGGGTGCTCCGGGCACGGTGGGGTCCCCGGTGTCCATCAGCGGCGGAGGAGCGCGGCCAGCGGGCAGAGCCAGGGCAGCGCCCGGCCCGGCGCGGTCCCGGCGGGCGCGCCGGAGGTCCAGGCGCTGGCGGCCGCCGTCCAGTTGCCGTCGCGGTACTCGACGCCGTCCCCCGCCTGCAGCTCCCCGGAGAGCCGCGCCCGGCGCAGGGCCGCCCCCGCCGCCACGCCGGCCGCCGCCCCCGCCGCCGCCGCCCCGGCCACGCGCAGGGCGGCCCCGGCAGAGCCGTACCGGGGCACGGCCGCCCTGGGCCGGGAGCGGGCCGCCCCCCGCGCCGCTCCGCGGGCCGCCCCCCGGGCGCCGCCGCGCCCGCCCTTGCCCGCCGCCGTGTCGCAGAAGGCGGCGGCCAGCAGCACCAGCGCCCAGCACGCCGCCGCGCTCCGCCGCATCCCGCACCTGCCGCAGGGACGGAGGGAGCGATGGAGGCAGAGCCCCGCCGCTCAGCCGCGCCCGGGGGGGGCCGCGCGCGGCCGCGCCTCGCTCCCGCGGGTGCCGGGGCCGCGCACGCCCGTGTCACCGCACACGCGGCCGCGCACGGGTTGCATAAACGCGCTCCCCCCCGCCCGGGTGGGTGATGCTCCTGCACATGCTCCTGCACACGCAGCCACGCGCGCTCCCGCACGCCCGCGTGGGGGATGCTCCCCTCGCGGCCCGCGCGGGTGGTGCTCCCGCGCGCGCCCGGACACGCACATCCCCGCACGCCCGTGTGGATGATGCTCCTGCACATTCCCGCACGCTCGTTAGGGATGATGCTCCCGCACACCCGCGCACGCCCCTGCGGATGACGGTCCCACAAATTCCCGCACACCCGTGTGGATGATGGTCCCGCACACTCGTGCGGATGATGTTCCTTTGCATTCTCGCACGTCCCCGTGGACGATTCTCCCGCACAGCCATGTGGATGATGTTCCTTTACATTCCCGCACGCCCCTGTGGATGATGCTCCCGCACATCCGCGCACACCCTTGTGGATTATGTTCCTGTACAGCCCCGCACAGCCCCGTGGATGATGTTCCCCTACGGTCTCGCACACCGTGTGCATGATGCTCCCGCACATTCCCGCACAGCCCTGTGGATGATGCTCCCGCACACCCGCGCACACGCCGCCGCGGGGCACACTCACCCCCCACGCCTTCCCCACCCGGGATACTCACCGGGTCCGGGGCACCGCCGGCTCGTTCCGCTCCGCTCCGCTCCTCCCCGGTCGCGCTCCCGCCGCCGCCGCCGCGCTCCCGCCGCGCCCCCCCGCACACCCCACCCCACGCGCGGGGGCGGCAGAGAATCCCCCTGCTCTCCCCCGCGGCGCTCTAAGCCCCGCTAATCCCGCGGTCCCCCCGGCTCGGCGGCGCTGCCGGCGGGACCCCCCGCGGGCCGGGCTGGGGGCGGGCCCGGCGCCCCCTCAGCGCTACCGGGGGTCCCGGCCCCGCCCCGCGGCCGCGCCGCAGCCAATGGGGATGGCGAGCGGCGGGGCGGGGCCGCCTCGGCCAATGGGCGGTGGCGGGAGGGCGTGGTCGCTGCGGTGGGCGGGGCCGCTCCGCCGCGCTCCGCCATGGCCGCCGCGCTGCGAGCGCTCCTCCGGCCCGCCGCCACCGCGCTGCCCCGGGCGCGGCCCCCGCCGCCGCTCCGCAACCCCGCCGGCACCCGGGGCTGCAGCGCTGGTGAGCACCGGGGCACGGGGAGGGCTCCGGGGGCTGAGGGGAGGGTGGGCTGGGCCAGGGGTGGCGGTGAGCACCGAGTCCCTTCACCTGGCTCGGTCCCAGCACCGGGCGGTGTGCCCAGCAACTTCCTCGTGGTCCCTGGGCTGCGCACCAGGACAAGGTCCCTGCTCCGTGTACGGTCCCTACACCGGGCGCGCTGTGCCTGGGCCGTGCGGCAGGTCCCGGGGTGCCTGCGCCATGCCCCGGTGCAGGTGGCTCGCCGTCCCGGCACGGGGTGGTCCCGGGGCTGCACCTGCCCGGGGCACGGTGACACCGGCAGCTCCCCCGAGCCGAGCCCCGCGGCGACGTCCCGCCGGCTGCCGCTGACCGCTGGCGTGAAGGTCGCCTTAAAAATAGCGCAGGGCGGTGGCCGGAGCTTGCCGGGGGTTGTCAGGGGTCTCACCCCGCGCCCGGCAGCCGGTGGGCTCACGGGTCGGTGCCGGGGCGGCGGCAGGGTCCACCTTCCAGTACCTGTTGGTGCAGAAGACGGGGGCGCAGAAGAACGTGGGGCTGATCCAGCTGAACCGGCCACAGGCGCTGAACGCGCTCTGCGAGGGGCTGATGGCCGAGCTGCGGCAGGCGCTGGAGGCCATGGAGAGTGACCCGCAGGTGGGAGCCATCGTCCTCACCGGCAGCCAGAAAGCCTTCGCAGGTAGGGCGGGGCCTCTCCCCACCCCAAAATTTTGGGGAAGCAGGGGGAGTTGGTGTCCCAGCCCTCTTCCCTTTGCAGCTGGCGCAGACATCAAGGAGATGCAGAATAAAACCTTCCAGGAGTGCTACAACGGCGGCTTCCTGGGCGGGTGGGACAAGGTCTCCGTCGTCCGCAAACCCATCATCGCCGCTGTCAACGGCTATGCCGTGAGTGCCCCCCACCTCTCCCTGTACCCCCTGACCCCCCAGTGCTACCCCCTGACCCCGCTGTGCCTCCCCTGTCCCAGCTGGGTGGCGGGTGCGAGCTGGCCATGATGTGCGACATCATCTACGCCGGGGAGAAGGCGCAGTTCGGGCAGCCCGAAATCCTGCTGGGAACCATCCCAGGTGAGCAGCGGTCACCGGCCAGGGGATTCCATCCCGGCTGGAGTGGGGACACCCAGCTATCCCTCTCTGGACCTTCCCCTTCCCAAAATGCATCCAGGTGCCGGCGGGACGCAGAGGCTCACCAGGGCAGTGGGGAAGTCGCTGGCCATGGAGATGGTGCTCACCGGGGACCGGATCTCGGCAGCGGAGGCCAAGGAGGCAGGTAGGGGCATGGGCCAGCCCTGGCACTGCAGGGGGCCAGCAGGGAGCCATCCCCCCACTTCCCACTGCCCATCCTAGGTCTGGTCAGCAAGGTGTTCCCCGTGGAGAAGCTGCTGGACGCGGCCATCGCCTGCGCTGAGAAGATCGCCAGCAACTCCAAGCTGGTGGCCGCCATGGCCAAGGAGTCGGTCAACGCTGGTAGGGACTGGGGGGCCAATTGGGAACCCCCTGGGGGGGCTGCAGGGCCAGAGGGGTCTCCCCAACTTCTCCCTTGCTCTCAGCTTTTGAGACGACGCTGACAGAGGGGAACAGGACAGAGAAGCGTCTCTTTTACGCCACCTTTGCCACCGTAAGTAGAGGGATCTGCCCCAAGGCCAGGGGATTGGCCCCATTGTGGGGGGATAGTGGGGCTGCCACAGCCCCCCAAACCTCACCTCTCTGCTCCTCCCAGGATGACCGCAAGGAGGGGATGACAGCCTTCGTGGAGAAGCGCAAGGCAAAATTCACCGACAGCTGAGCCTGAGGAGCTGCAGGTCCCTGAGGAGCTGCAGGTCCCTGGGGATGTGCAGGCCCCTAGGAATGTGCAAATCCCCAGAGTGGCGCAGGTCCCCACAGCCACCTGCTGCCCATCTGCCCTCTGCCTTACCCCGTGGAGGGGACCGGGACCCATCGGCAAGCGATGCTTGGGGTGACAACCAGCAGTGGGGACCACCTCTGCCTTTGCTATTAAAACATTTTCTAGGTGCTGCCGGGACATGGGGTGTCCTTCTCTGAGGTCCTGCCTCAGCTGGGGAAGGTTTGGGTTCATTGAGACCCCCCACTCTGTCACACTGCTCTCTGACGCTGGACTGGGCAAGAGCAGACTCGTGGAAGTCCGTGTGTCCCCCAGGAGGGGGACAGCCTGTGGCACTGAGGCACCCATCCCAGGGCATCATCCTCACCCTGCTCGGGGTCTTGGGGCGATCCCAAGGAGGGGGATCCCTCAGGTGTAGGGCCCTGTACTTAGCAGCAGGTTTCTGGCAGCAATGAGGAGCCCACCAGGACATGGAGAGGGGAGTGGGTTTATTGGCTGCAGGGTGGGCTCAAGGGTGGGTAGGGAGGGATGACTCCCCCCAGGAAGCCCCAGGGGTGGCTCCCACCCCTCAGTTCACAGCCTGGGCACATCTGCACTCAGCTGTGGTACAGATGGTCGCGGTCCTCCTCTGGGCCATTCTGGACCGGCAGGGACAGCATCCGAGGTGGCTCACGGACATCCATTTCCCTGGCATCATGCTGGGGGTGGCGGAGGTGGTCTCGATCCTCCTCTGGCTCTGCCTGGACTTGTGGGAGGTGCCAGGCCCTTCTGGACACGGCCTTTCTACCTGGTTTCACCTCTTCAGGGAGCTCACACTCCTCCAGCACATCCACACCCGGGATGCTGGAAGAGGGGAGCAAAATCAGTGAGGAAAGGTTGCTAAATACCACCCTGCCCCAGGGAATTCCACCTTATCGGAGGGCAGGGACCCTGGCAAGATTTCCCTCCACTCCAGGAAGCAGAAATTAGTGTCTTGGGCAGCAAATGGGCTAATTTGGACAAAGGAATAGGGAAACCAGCTGGGGCTAGATGCCTGGGGAGTTTGAGCAATATGGGGGGGAAGGTGGAGCTGGGAGCCTCTTAATTTTGAAAGGGCACAAAGCCCAAGGGGAATTTATTTCCCCCTGAAACGCTTTCCATTTTGGGGTGTTGCTCTGCTGGCTTTTACAAGCCTGAAGGTGCGGGGAGCACATCCAGCTCTTACATTTCCTTGTCCAAATCCCGGTCCGTGGGCAGGCCCTTTCGCCCGGAGCTGCTCAGAGCCTGCAGGGAGAGAGGGGGGTGGCATTGGTCATGGGTGGGCCTGCTCATCAGAGGGGCCAGCAGGAGGGCGAGGCAGAGGGGGGGCTCACCTGGGTGCTGCTGGGTGCCAGCAGCAGGAGGGCAGTGCCCAGCAGGACGGCGATGCTGCAGAGCCTCGGGCTGAAGCAGAGGAGACACAGTGGCAAGAGCCGTGTGGCCGGTGCTGCCCTGCACCCTGCACCCAGTTCCTGTGCCACCCCCACTCCCCCCTGACCCCCAGCACCCACCGTGCCCACCCCCTGTGCCCTCTGGGCTGGCAGGACCTACCCCTCCATGGCTGCCTCTCACCACACCTGGCTGTGCCCTTTGCCCGCCTGGCCCTCGTGTCCCTGGGTGGTGCCAGTTCCTGCTGCTCAGGGAGACTCCCAGCTGTCCCAGAAAGGTGGTGGCCTCTTGCTCTGGGGGGAGCTGCAGGGAAGACCCTCTCTGACCTCTCTGCTGGCGCAGGTTCCCGGTTCCTGCGTGTCCCAGGCTCAGCTGTGACCCTTCCCTTTCCTTCTCCATCACGGGATCCACCTCCACCACACCAGTGCCTTCAGCTCTCCTGCAACAGGAGTGAAACGGGTGACCTGGGGGCTTTCATCCCCCAAATGTTTCCCAATGCATTTTTTTTTCCCCAGAAGTTGGAAGTGTGAATGAATCCAAAGCTTCTCCCCAGTTGTGATGGGTTACACCCTGTTTCCATGCGTGGATCAATTCTGTGCGTGTGTTACAAAGAAAAAAGAAAGGGAATTCAAGTTTTGGCTTGAAAGAAGGATTTTTTTCCAGCTGGGACAGACTTCATTGCCCATGGACTCTGGGAAAAGCTGGTGGCCCAGAAGAGAGCCAGTCACGAGGCCTGAGGGTATAATTGCAATTTCAGTTTGTTTTCCATTAGCAAGGAACGGCACTCAGGGACCTGGACTCAGGGAAAAAGGAATTCCCAGGTCAAAACCTGTGGACCTGAACCCTTAAGGGAGGGTTGGGCTGCTCCTGCCTGACCTTTGTGCCATCACTTGCCAAAGCCCGCAGGCATTTCCAGTGACCTGTGGCCTGATTCCCATTCCCAGCTATCCCAGTGGGGGGAAAAAAAATCCCTCATTAGGGCCTCCCAGTGTGGGAAAAGAATTTTTGTCCCTGCTGAAAGATGTCCCTGGGCAGATAGGGGATCCTGGCTGGGGGTTTGCCTGCTGGAGACAGCACTCCAGGAGCAGGGATTAAGGCTGGACAAGCCGGCTGAGTTTTAAACAGAGCGAAGCTTTTTAAAACTCACTGGGAAATCTCCTGCATCTCCGTAAACATCACTCCCTGCTCCCATTTGCAAGGATTTTTTTCAAAGCCCCTTTTATCCTCTGTTCCTCACCCAGAGGGGGGAAGGGAAAAAATGCAATTATAGATCCTAAGCTTCTTGGATAAACATCGTTCCAGCAACCTCTTTTTTCCCTTTATGGATAAGTTTTCAGTGTCAGGGTTCACCAGGACCCCCAGACCAGTGGCAGCGCTCTGAGCCTGGCTCTGTGGTTTCCATTTTTCCCAGGAGGACGAGATTACAAAGGAAGGGAGAGGCAAGAGGGAAAACTTCCATCCCAACCTGATTTCTGGGGGTATTTGGAGCAAAAGGAGGCAGGTTCATTCTGCACATCTGCCTTCGAAATACCATTTAAACTCTCTATTAAGCAATTTTATAAAAATTCCTTTTATTTATGCCTCTGGCTGAAGTCACTTTATTTTAACTCCCCATGGAAATGCTTCTTCTGGGCCAGACAAACCTTTCCTGTGGGTTCCACAGCAAGAGCGGGGCTGCAGAGGAGACTTCAGCGAGACGGAGAAGGTCAGAATTAAGGACCAACGCTTTTTTTGCCCTGGTTTCTTTTTTCACAGCTTCCACACAGTCAGCAGATTTTGTCCTGGAATTTCCTTGAATCTGGTTTTTGACTCCAAAAGGCACAAAAATAAAACACCCAATCCTGTGCAGTCTCAGCTGCAGGAGGGTTTCCTTAACACCTCGCCACGCATTTTGGGCTCCCCTTCCTAAAATCTTGAGGATTCTTAACTCAGTCAGGTTGGCCCAATTCCGTTTGACATCACAGACCCGTGTTCAAGTGCTGGTGGAGCTTTAATTGGTTTGGGTGGCTTATTCCCAGTGTGGAGTGGGAACTGGAAATATCCCTGCTCGGCCACGGCGTGGGCGGCACAGGCCCCACATCTGCTCATCCTGCACAAATCTGCTGCACTGACCTTCAGACTTTCTTCCTTGGTCCTTTAAATCCTCGGGTGGCACCTTGTCCAAAGCAAATTGTGGATGGGATCCTGGAAAGGGAGACAGGCTTTAATCCACATTAACAGCCTATTCCTCACGGGATGCTCTGTGTGGCATTTTAAGCTCCCAGAGCGGAAAGAGCAGGACATTAAATCATCAAAGCAGTAAAAAAAAATGGGTGAAATCCCGATTTGCTTTCCTGTGTATTCTGCACATTCCTGTTCTGGAGGCCCCTCCCCTTTTTCCAACCACGTTGCAAGTGTTACCAAACGTAGTAACTGGCCAGTTGCAGTGGTTGATTGCGAGGAGCAGGAGAGCAGAAGCACCATCCTGCAATACCCCGGGAAGAGATCCTGGGTGGGCAGACCAACAGGACCTTGCCAACACTTCAGTGGCCCGTTCTGCCCTTCCACACTTCCCTCTTTTAAAAAATGCCTTTGAAAACACACATGGAAGGAATTCCTGCCTCCTTTATCTTCAGCACAGGGACACACTGAGCACTGCAAAGGGCTGATAAGACTCTCTGTCCCGTGGAGGCCAAAGCACCAGACCTGGACTTGTAGAGCCGTTTCTCCGGCAGCGAGGGGACAGGGCTGGCTGCAGGCTGAGGGATCTCCATGTCCTCACCAGGCCCTGTTTCCATGGGGTCCAGCTGGAGTTGCTCCGCCGTCTCCACGCTCACCTCCATGGGCACGCTGGGGCCCTGCTCCATGGGACAGCTCGTGTGCTTGGGGACACTGCAGGGACACAGTTTGACATCCTGAATCAGTGGCTGCCATGTAGGCCCAGAGCCAAGGGTATTCCATGAGGAAACAAGTCCAGCTGGGATGAGCTGGTGCATGCAGGCACAGGGATTTGGCTCCAGAGCAAGAGGCTTGCATGAGTTTCTATTTAAGTATCCATTACTTAATGAATATACAGCACACAGCTCTGTCCCCACGTCCTTCTCTTCACTCCATAAAGCCTAAGTCATTCCACAGGCTCAATTCCCTGAGGACTGTCCTTTAGCTGACCTACTGATGCCACAGGTGACCATTATCTCTTCATCCCTAGCTGGGATGAAATCCTGGAGGGGTTGACAGTTTCTTTTTTCCCCCAAAGCCAAGCTACTCTGCTCTCCCCTCCTCAACCTGCTGCTCCCTCAAGTGTTGGGAGCAGGACACATTTCACTCAGAATGACAGAATGGTTTGGGTTGGAAGGGACCTTAAAGGCCATCTCATTCCACCCCCTGCCATGGGCAGGGACACCTTCCACTAGCCCAGGTTGCTCCAAGCCCTGTCCAACCTGGCCTTGGACACTTCCAGGGATCCAAGGGCAGTCACAGCTTCTCTGGGCAACCTGTGCCAGGGCCTGCCCACCCTCACAGGGAAGAATTTCTCCCCACTATCCCATCTAAACCTCCTGTTTCATTTTGAAGCCATTCCCCCTTGTCCTGGCACTCCAGGCCCCTGTAAATAGTCTCTATCTGTGTTTCTTGCAGGCTCCCTTCAGGCCCTGGAAAGCCACAATCGGGTCACCCCAAAGCTTCCCTTCTCCAGGTTGAACAATCCCAACTCTCCCAGCCTTTTCCTGTAGGAGAGGAGGGAAGTTCTGCAGTTACCTTTTCACCTTCTTGGGTCTGTCAAACCGAAAGTCAGCAGGGTAAAGGTGCACGGTCACCAAGTGATCCTTCCTGTCCTTGCTGCTCTTGAACTTCTCCGGGCAGCCTTCTACCAAACACTTGTACTGAAAGGCAAGGAGTGGGGAAAAAGGACCCAACTGGAAGAGGCAAGAGCACTCCAGCCCCGAGCCCAGGGCTGGGCACGGCAACTCACCATGTTCTGCTTCTCGGCCATGATCTGGAAGAGCGAGTCGTGCCACTCTAAGATGTGGATATCCAGGAGGTTCCCCGAGGGAAAGGAGCGCTTGCAGAAGGAGCAGACGTTCCTGTGCAGGGCGTTGTAGTGGTGCTCGTAGCCTTCCAGCGTGTCAAACACCTGGCAGCACCCGGAGATGTGGCAGCTGAACTCGGACACCCTGCAGGGAAACCGGGACAGCCGCGCCTCGAGCTGAATTAGAGGCTCTGTGTCAGCTGAAAACGGCCCTCCAGGTGACCCTGGCACAGAATCCCAGGATGGTTTGGGTCAGAAGGGATCATAAAGACCATGCAGTCCAACCCCCCTGCCCATGGGCAGGGACACCTTCCACCACATCAACACTAGTGGCGTTTTTGACGAGTAACAAATTAAATGCCAGGTGCAACGGAACTGAGATCATGGTGGTGCTGGCAGTTAGAAACTTATGTGCCACTGGAAACTTGTTGGTAATTATCACAGAATCACAGAATCAATCAGAATTGGAAGAGCTCAGAAAAGACCTCCGAGATCATCAAGTCCAACCCTTGCTCCAACCCCGCCGTGGTTCCCAGACCATGGCACTGATGCCACATCCAGTCTCATCTTAAACACCTCCAGGGAACGTGAATCCACCACCTCCCTGGGCAGCCCATTCCAGTGTCTGATTACTCCCATTTGATTACTCCTATTTGTCATTATGGCTTCGGGATCATCTCTATTATCATCTCTATTATCCTGTCAAGTGGTGCTTTGGTGAATAATAAACAAGGCAGTAACGTGATAAATAAGCTGTCTGACCTTAAAGTAACGGTGATGGATGACAACGTTGTGCCAGTACTTTTTTAACAGGTATCCACTGGAAAAACCTCACACAACACTCAAAGTACTTCCTCGATTTTACACACAAAAAAGCAAGGCAAAGATTCTGTCCCAGGCTTAGCCCTCCTAGTCGGAGCCGCCCCAGCTGCAGTTGCCCAGAGGGGCTGTGGATGTCCAAAATCAGCTCAAGACCAGGTTGGACGGGGCTTGGAGCAACCTGGGCTAGTGGAAGTGGATGAGCTTTAAGGCCCCTTCCCACCCAAACCACTCAGGGCTGGCCCGCAGCCGTGGCGACGAGCCCCCCGCCTCACTTACTTGGGTCTCTCGGCCACATCCTCGAGGCTGGAGAGGACGCCCTGCAGGTAGAGGTGCCTGTGCACGTCCCCGTCCTAGAGGGGAGCAGAGAGGGCCGTGGGCGGGCGGGCAGGGCCGTCAGACAGCGCGCCGAGCCCCGCGCCGCGGCGGGGGCAGCCTCACCTCCAGCAGCGGGTGCTGCGGGCCGAGGCGGAGGCGGCGGGGGGCGAAGGAGAAGGGCGGCAGGGGCTGAGGGGGCCGCCGGGGGGACTCCGGGGGGATCTCCCGGGCGGGGTCCTGCGGGGTCCCCTCACGGAGCCGCCGCAGCAGCCCCGGCGGCAGCGGCAGCGCCGCCATGGCGGGCCGGGCACTGCGCGTGCGCGCCGCCAGGGACGCGCTTCCCGGCGCCCGCGGCGGCACTTCCGGAGGGACAGGTAGGGATGGGATGGAGCGGGATTGGGATGGGATGGGATGGGGTGGGATTGGGATGGAGCGGGACGGGATAGGATGGAGCGGGGGTGGGGAGGGGGGCTGAGGCGCTGCCCGGGGCCCGCTCCGGGCGATCTGCCGTGGGGCGCAGCGGGACCCGATCCCACTCCCATTCCAGCCACTCCAGCCTAAACAGCACCCCGGCCTTGGCAAACCGGGAGCGTGTCCGTGCGCCTGATGGGTGGATCCGCGCTGTGCCTGCCTGACACAGCCTGTGCGGGGGGGGTGTTGCATTAAACTCCCGCGTTGCTGTCGCGATGCCTCGCTCGGGCTCTCCCGCGTCAGCGTCAAAGCTGTCACTGAAGTAGCTCTGCAGAATTCCCAACTCCCCGCCCTTCCCCGTGTCCCGCAGGCCGAGGCGGGGAGCATGAACGAGTTCCGGATCCACCACGACGTGAACGAGCTGCTGAGCCTGCTGCGGGTGCGCGGCGGGGAGGGCGCCGAGGTCTACATCGACCTGCTGCAGAAGAACCGCACGCCCTATGTCACCACCACCGTGTCCGCCCACGGCGCCAAGGTCGGCACCCCCTCCCGGGCGTGGGCTGCAGGAGGGGGTCGCGCCCACCATCAGCAGATTGGCGGGTGTCGCCACGCTGCGGGGGGAGTGTTGATGTGCTGGAGGGCAGGAGGGCTCTGCAGAGGGACCTGGACAGGCTGGATGGAGGGTTGGGCTGATTCCAGCCCAAGGGATGAGGTTCAGCAAGTGCCGAGTCCTGCGCTTTGGCCGCAGCAAACCCTTGCAGCCCCACGGGCTGGGGACGGAGTGGCTGGAGAGAAAGGGACCTGGGGGCTGCTGGTGACAGCAGCTGAACAGGAGCCAGCAGTGTGCCCAGATGGCCATGGAAGGCCAGTTGATCCTGGCCTGGAGAGGGAATTGTGTGGCAGCAGGAGCAGGGCAGTGATTCTGCCCCTGAACTCAGTGCTGGTGAGGCCACCCCTGGAGTGCTGTGCCCAGCTCTGGGCCCCTCAACTCAGGAAGGACATGGAGGGGCTGGAGCAGGGGCAGAGAAGAGCAACGAGGCTGGGGAAGGATCTGGAGCACAATTCCTATGAGAAGCAGCTCAGCCTGGAGAGGAGGAGGCTCAGGGGAGACCTCATCACTCTCTGCAACTCCTTCATGACCAGGCGTACTTCTATGACCCTAATACTGCTTTTCATTGTTGCTTTTAAAAGCAATCCACCAGTCAAGCTCCAAGTGCTACAAAGTTGCTAATTCTGTCTGAAAGTTCTCACCTCTGTAGCCTGAGCTGCACTTCTGCTCCAAATCAATTCCATTTTACTTGTAATCGATGGTAATGTGGTGTTTTACAGGTAAAAATAGCAGAGTTTACTCGAACTCCTGAAGATTTCTTAAAGAAGTACGATGAGCTGAAGTCTAAAAACACGAGACATCTGGATTCTTTAGTTTACCTGCTGTCAAAACTCACCGAAGACAAAGAGGTTGGTGTCTCCTTTAGAAGTGGGTGTTTAGAAACAGTAGCAGCAATGCAATGATTTTCAGCACAGCTGATGGTGAAATCCGTAGAAATCAACAAATAACCTCTTCTAACATTTACTGAATTATTAAAGCACTACTGAGAATTACATTGCTCTTAATGTAATCCATGGAAAACTGGGAGAGAGAGATCTATGGTGGGATTCAGCACAACAAGCTTATGGTCATGTGGTTTTGCTTCAGTGTGTGCTGTCCAGCACTCACAAAATCTTTCTCTTTTCTTTTTGTGTGTATGTACAGACACTCCACTATCTGCAACAAAATGCTAAAGAAAGGGCAGAACTCGCAGCAAATGCAGCAACCAGCAGCACCACCACAAATTTTTCCATCCCCTCATCTACTTCCAAGATGTCCATGCAGGAGCTCGAGGAGCTACGGAAGCAGCTGGGCAGTGTCACAGCCAGTTCCAGTGCACAGCAGGTACAGAGCTCTTCCCAAGCTTTGGGCACAAAATCCTCCTTTCTGTTAGGCAGATCATATTGAATCTGGGTGCTGTTCTTAATAAAAAGTGGGCCCTTCTCTATTTCAGTCAGTTAAGGTCAAATTCTTTAAGGTTATTCTAAGGTTAAATTCACAGTTAAACTCTTCCCTGTGAGGGGGGGGGCGCTCAGGGCCATTGAGTTATTAAGGGCTGGGACAGGAGGGCATTCCTTGGAAGGAGCTCTGCTCAGCCACTGCTGAGGGGAGCCTGTTTCAATGATTAACCACTCTTTCAGTGAAGAAATTCTTCCTAATATCCAACCTAAACCTCCCATGGCACAGCTTGAGGCTGTTCCCCCTTGTCCTGTCGCTTGTTGCCTGGGAGAAGAGGTCCCTCCCAACCCAAACCTCATATTTCTCCATAATAAAGTCCTGTTTCTGTTCAGGGAGCTGAGGAAATTGGGGTCCTTCCAGCAGATCACCCACACAGGGTGTAAATAGGAAAGTGAATTGAGCCTGTGCATATCCCATTACACACACACATCTGTGGGGTTTAAGAAATGGCCTTTGTAAGCCCTGTGTTTGTGCTCTTGGGGCTCTAAGTGTTCACGTAGGTTGTGCATCTCACAAGCCTCTCCAGCTGATAACTGATCTTGCACTCCTTTTAATTTAGTGTCAGAGACCCAGAGCTGGGGGTGGAAAGTCTTTCAGTCTCTAAGAGCTCACTTCCTTCGCTGACTCCTACTCAGAGTGAAAAGCTCCATCATTTTCTCTGTGGGTGGATTGTCTGGATTGCATTTGGCACTGAGTTCAGAGGTGTTCAGTGCCCCTGGAGCAGGATGTTTGTGCTTACTGCTTCTGGAAGGAGTTTGCTGCTTTCCTGTAACCACTGTCCATTTCTGCTTGAAATTAAAAATTCCTTGGCCTTCTGATAGTCTCCTTAGTCTCCTGTTTTGTTTTATTTTTCCCTTCTCTCTCCCTCTCTCTTTTTCCAACAGCCTCTTGAGCTGACACGAAAGATCCTCCGAGAAAAGCAGAACAAGAAGAATTCTGGTCAGCCCATTCCAGTGTTTCCATCCTGGGTGTATGAGAGACCTGCACTGCTTGGGGATTTCTTAATTGGCACCAGTTTAAGCACTGACACAACAGTACCAATAGGTATGTGATGCACAGAGAAAGCTGCACTAACTCGTAGTGGTTTGTACTCGCTCAGAAGCTGTTCAGATGTTCCCACTCAGGACGAAAGCTGAACCTGGCTCTTTGCACCCTTCAGGTGAAGAACAGGTTCAAAAAACCCCAAATATTAACCCAAACTTATTTTTTTCACTGTGCTGAATTCCCACTCCATGGGATCTAATCTTTTTCCTGTCTTGAGTCACAGCCTCCGTAAAATCCAACTGTAGGAGTATCACGTCTACATTCTCGGCTGAAAATGTTGTAGCTGTGCCTGACAAGGGAGTATTCATCAATCCACAAAACTCCTAAGGCTGTAACAACCTCCCTGATTGTTGCCTTGGTTCATGAGATGAGCTTTGCTGTAGTTGGAGCCACTCTGCTCCCTGATCTTCTGATGCACTTGATTATATATATATATATATATATATAAAAGGACTTGGGTCCTTTATGCTGCTTGCAGCTGGTTTGTAGTTGACTGCACCATTCAGAGACTCCACAGTTCGTAGCTCACCTGCAGCTTTTGCTGGGCTGGCATTTCTTTGTGTCTGCATTTGAGCTGGTTTCGTGACATTTACATCTTTCAGTAGAGGGGAGCTCTGGGAAGTTGTTGATGAGAATGGAACTCCTTGGGTCCAGTATAACTGAGCCCTTTAGGGTGGAAGGATCAGCAGCACGAGCTGTGGGTGGTGTTTTCTTGGGCACAGGTGTTGGATGTGTAGCCCTGTCTGCTGGGGTTGCTTTGGGCATGAGTGAGCAAAGGGTTGTTTTCCAGGAAAGCAAGGTAGATTGTCTTGGAGTTGACCCCAACTCAGTTTTGTTTCCCTACCCCCTGATGTGGCTTCGTGTGATGTCCCTTTGCTCTCTTTTTGTCCCTTCCAAGCTGCAGGTACGAGACTGAAATGAGTGGATGATCGGGTTGGCACGTCCTGACTGTGCCCCTTTTCTGCCCTCTCTTTGGAAACAGGCACTTTGCCACTGGCTTCCCAGGAATCCGTGATTGTGGAGGACTTGCTGTATGTCCTGATTGGCGTGGATGGGAGGTACATCACAGCACAGCCTCTCGTGGGCAGGCAGAACAGAGCCTTCTCAGTCGATCCCAACTTGGACTTGTCCATCAAGGAGCTGGTGACCAGGATTCTTCCTGTGGCAGCGAGTTACTCTGCTGTCACCAGGTACCCAAGCTGCTTTTTGTCAGAGGAGGAGGTTCTCCTTTGAACATAAGGAATCTGTCATGCTGCAGCTGTTAACTTCCAAGCTTAATTTAAACCTGTGGGGATATAAGATGAGTGACAATTTATTTGGGTTGGTTTTAGCTACATTTCCCTTTGCTGGGTCTTTCCTTTGTGCTGCCAGTTTGCTTTTTCATTCACACGCCTTTGTTTTTTTCCAGACTTGACCTTGTAAATTCAGGCCAAGTGCAATTGGGATCTGCTCAACTACTCTGGCTTGTCTCTTCCCATTAATTCCTCCACGTTTTCCTGCTTTTTGCTCTCCTCTGGGCATCCAGGACTAGACAAGCTTTGTGTGACTCTGAGCAGGGGAACCTACTGTTCTCACAGCTACCTTAAGTAATTGTTGGAAGGTCTTGGTATAAGGTGCCCCTCCCTAACAGCAGCTGTTTGCTGTGCAGTTTCTGCACTTGCTTCAGAGTCCCTAAAAGATCAGCAAAGAAAAGAGAAGCATTTTTAGGAGGTGATTCATCCAACCTCCTCTACACATCTCCTTCCAGATGATATGCCTTGTGTTCAGGGGCATCTGTCTCTCTCTGCTAACACGTCTGGAGCCATCTAAATCTGGTCAGACGAATCCCTGCTGTGCCATGTGGTGTCGGAATCCAGCACCAGTGCTTTGCCCACACATTCCTGCCTCTTGGGATCTTTTCCTGGCCTTGCTTATGCAAGGACAATCACCTTGAAGATCATTCCTCTCTCTTTCTGTGCAGTGGTTTTGCAAATGATTTTAGTTCTCCTGCAGTTGGAGGGGAAACATCTTCCCGCAGCTTTCCCTGCCAGGAAGTGTGCAAGTGTATTCCCCATTCCTGCTAGGAAATAGAGAGAGGGACTCAAGCTGAAGACCAGTGTGTTTTCCAGCACACCTGCGTGCTTGTGCAGTGTCCTGAAGGTAAAATCCCTGAAAACGTTGGGAGTTGCCTTGCCTGAAAGAGTCTCCGTTTTGCTTTTTGCAGGTTTATAGAGGAGAAGTCTTCCTTTGAGTATGGACAGGTGAATCATGCCCTGGCTGCTGCCATGAGGACTCTAATCAAGGAATACATGATCCTAATTACCCAGCTGGAACACCTTCAGAGACAGGGACTTCTGTCGCTGCAGAAGCTGTGGTTTTACATCCAGCCCACAATGAGGACCCTGGAGATTCTGGCTTCGCTCGGTAAACTCCCAAAATACAGTCATTGCATTCTGACAGCTTCTGAGCACTGTGCAGAGCAGCAGTACAGGCAGGGCATGGCTCATTTTAATTTTCTGTTTTATTAGAGGAGAAAGCCAAGGGGAATTGTGCTTGCCAGGGCGCTGCTCTGTTTGTGGGGAGCTGTAGAACCGAAGCCACCCTTTGGAGCTGTCAAGAGGCACATCTATGTCCTTTACCTTCACAGCCCGTGCCCCTCCCATCAGTTGTATCCACCACTGCTGTCTCTACTCAGCTTCTTTCCAAAGTCCTCTCCAGCTATGTTTGGATGTACAAAACACACACTGGTTCCACCAGAACTAATCCCTGGAAGTTCCCAGCCCAACCCCTTGCTTACAGCTACAGCAGGTGGCTCACGTCCATGCAAGTCTGGACAATCCCCCACCACTCTAGGCCCTTTCCCATGACTTTCCCACCCTTTTTGTGAACATTTCTTTCTGTTTATCTGACTGGAATTGCCCTTCTTGTACCTTTTGCCCTTTTGGTATTGCCCAGTCCTGGCCTGTGCCATTGCATGATGTTGGTCACAGATGGGAGAATACTTGTGCATTACTCAGCCCAGAGAATTTATCTGGACCTAAATATCTGTTCAGATTTCCCTAATAACCTCCCTAAATCCTGGTGTTTGAGCCATATGCATGGCAGTGTTGTAGTCAAGAACAGAAGGGCTTTAAAGATTAGAGGGGTTTCAGGTCACTGGAGTGTGTGTTTCTTCCATTCCCACCTGGAAAGTGGATCTCAAACATGGTCCCCTCAGCTTTTGGACTCTAAGCCACAGTGTATTTTGTGTCTAGCTGAGTTCAGTTCTCCTGCCCTGGAAGGTTTTTGAGTCTGGGGACCATTTGGGGTTTTTTTTTTCAGGACATTTCAGGATGTGAATGCCTCATATCTACATTTTTAAATTCCAGCCACTTCCGTGGATAAGGGTGAGTGTATGGGAGGATCCACCCTGAGCCTGCTCCATGACAAGACTTTCAATTACACAGGGGACAGCCAGGCCCAGGAGCTGTGCCTCTATTTAACCAAGGCAGCCAGTGTGCCTTATTTTGAAATCCTGGAGAAGTGGATATATCGAGGCATCATCAATGACCCCTACAGGTAAAGAACAGTTAAGGGATGAAAATGAAATGCAACATCTGAGAAACACTGATCTTCCCTCTCGAGTCTGCATAGCCTGGGGAGGTGGGGCCTGGAACAACCCTCTCTGAAGTTTTTTGGGGGTTTTGTAGAATTATTGAAGCATTTCTCTGTGTTCAGTAGTTTATGCTGCATTTCAGAATCCAAAGCTCAGCTCTTGGCTGGAATGTGTTCTCATGAGACCTTGCTGCTGATAGACCCTATTGCCAGTTTACAGGGGAAAATAAAGTAATCCTCACTGTACCACTTCCTGCTTCTAAACATCTGCTTTCACTGTCCAGCGAGTTCATGGTGGAGGAGCACGAGCTGCAGAAGGAGAAGATTCAGGAGGACTACAATGACAAGTACTGGGATCAGAGATACACTGTCGTTCAGCAGCAGATTCCCTCCTTCCTGCAGAAAATGGCTGACAAAATCCTGAGCACGGGTAGGTGTGGGTGCACTTCTGGTGTGAGAGGAATTTTGGGGCAAGCATTTGTGTAAAGATGACAGAGATGTCATCAGGCCCTGCCAGTTCACAGGGTTGCCCGGCTGAATTTAGAGGAATAAAAGGGTCAGATTTAAAAAGAACCCCAAGCCCTATAAATAAAACAAGGCATGGGAAGGAGTCCAGCAGCAAGGGGAGCTGTCTCTCTCACTGCTGGTTTGTGGGGAGGGCTTTCCAGCTCGATGGAGCTGGGCAGCTGAGGTTTGGCCACCTGAGTGCAAATTTGAGGGGTTTAAATGAAACAAGCAACCTGATGGCCACCATTGTCCTTGTCCATAAGTACAAACCCCTCTGAAGAGCAGCACCACGTCTGCAAAGTTTCAGGCCATCTGCAGAGATGTTTTGTCACCACTGGGAAGCAAAACCGTTCCTCAGTCTCCTTAAATGTGATAAACCAGGTGCCTGATTTCAAATTCTGCGTCATCTTTTGAAAGGTGTGTGAACCCTTGCCAGTAGAACTCGGTGTAAACGTTTTGCAGCGTGTCTGGAAGGTGGTGGTGTGGAAGTTTCCCTGTTGGCTGCGCAGTGGGGATGAATATGGGTCATTCTTGCCTTTCTTTTTAGGGAAATACTTAAATGTCGTGCGGGAGTGTGGGCGAGATGTTACCTGCCCTGTGGCCAAGGAGGTCATCTATACTTTGAAAGAGAGAGCCTATGTGGAACAAATAGAAAAAGCATATAACTATGCTAGCAAAGTTCTCCTGGACTTCCTGATGGAGGAGAAAGAGCTGGTGGCTCACCTAAGGTTTGATTTATCTCACTAAATGCATGACAAATAGATTTCTTCTGATAGGAGACACTTTGTAGTTACCCCTCTTCTCTTGGGATATTATCAGTTTGTTCTCTCTGCTTCTGTTAGAAAGTTTGACCTAAAATATAAGATTGGGGTTTTTTTTACCTGAGGAGTGAAAAAAGAGAAGGTTAAAATCACAGGAATGTTGAGTGGAGAGGATGTGTGGGGGGTCTGAGGTCCAAATTCCCGTGAAGGCTGCTGGCAGAACTAGGTCAGGGCTTTGTCTAGCCCAGTCAGATCAGGAGTCTGCATCCACACTGTGTTAAGGCTGTGAGGGTCCTATTTTTGCTCCAAAGCCTGCAGTTATCATGTGTGATCTCTGGGTTAATCCTCAGACTCACCCCAGAGCTATCTCCAGGTTCCAGGCCCAGTGCAGTTTAACCCTCCCTGGTGCCATGTGGAAATTCGAAGTTTATGCGTCCTGTTATAGCAATAGTCTGCTGGAGTTAAAAACAGTCTACACAGGTACTTGTTCACTGAGAGGAGTCCAAGATTCTGCTCTGAACTGGGAGCTGCCCCTCTGGGAGCTGGATGTGCACACCGTGGAGATTTGGGATGTGTTCAGGGTAGCAGGAGCCTGTGCCCAGCAATGTGTTGCCCACGTAGAGGTTTTTTTTCCTGAAGTGCATTTTTCAAGGCAAAAAAAGGACAGCAGCAGCCCTGATCTGCCTGCACAAAAGTGTCCTGACTGAGGGGGTAGGGAGGGGGAGACATCCATAAAAGACTAGTCTCCAGGTTGGTTATTTATGGCTGTGTGTTCTCTAGGAAGAGGAACATTCTGTGATCCGACCCAGCGGCCTGGTTGAATTGATTGCTTTTGTTCCCTTGGGTTTGATGTGGATTAACCTGGGCTTTAAAAAAAAAAAAAAAAAAAATCAATTGTCCCTTCATTTTCTTGAGCAGATCTATAAAACACTATTTCCTGATGGACCAAGGGGACTTTTTTGTTCACTTCATGGATCTCACGGAAGAGGAGCTTAAGAAGCCCGTGGACGACATCATAACTACGAGGCTGGAGGCCCTGCTGGAGTTGGCCCTGAGAATGAGCACAGCCAACACAGATCCTTTCAAGGATGATTTAAAGGTAAGAATGGATGGAAGCAGAGTTTGAGCAGAAGGCCTGCCACGATTTGGGGTGGTCTGTGTGCCTGTGAGAACCTCGCTGCTTCCCAGGTTGGTCTGATGACCGGGGTGTGACTCGGATCACGTGCGCTCTGTACGTGCTACAGGGGATTTGTGAATAACCTGTGGGTTCATTTTCTTTCCCTGCTCTTCCCTTATAGATTGACTTGATGCCCCATGACCTCATCACACAGCTCTTGAGAGTGCTGGCCATAGAAACCAAGCAGGAGAAGGCCATCATCAGTGCAGATCCCACAGAGCTCACCCTCAGCGGCCTGGAAGCATTTTCCTTCGACTACATCGTTAAGTGGCCTCTGTCCCTTATCATAAACAGGTAAGGTGACAGTCCCTGGAAAGGAAAAAAGGCATGGGGTTGAGGCACATTTCCACATGGCACAGTACTGGAAATCCTGTCTATTCAAAGTGGTGTTACAAGTTTGCTGATGAGTAAGGAATGCTCTGGGGTTGCTGAGCCCTGCTTGTCTCACTTGTATGCTGTGCATTATGGGTTGTCTCTTCAGTAGAGCCCCATGTCTAAGGCGTGCTTGGAAAGTCAAATCTTCATTTGAAGTGGTGGGAAGACATAAATCAGAGAATCATGGAGTGGTTTGAGTTGGAAGGGTTTGGCTTGGAAGAGATCCTAAAGCTCATCTCGTCCACCCCATGCCATGGGCAGGGACACCTTCCACCAGCCCAGGTTGCTCCAGTCCCCATCCAACCTGGCCTTGGACACTTCCAGGAATGGGGCAGCCACAGCTTCTATGGGCAACCTGTGCCAGGGCCTCTGCCCTCTCACAGGGTGAGGATATTTCTTCCCAATATCCCATCTAAACCTCTTCTCTTTCATTTTGAAGCTGTTCCCCCTTGTCCTATCACTCCAAGCCCTTGTAAATAATCTCTCTCCATGTATCCTGCAGTTTCCCTTCAGGCCCTAGAAGGCCACAGTTGGGTCACCCCAAAGCTTCTTTTCTCCAGGCTGAACAATCCCAGCTCTCTTAGGGACCAGCTTTCCCAACCTGGTCCTTGGTTTCACTTGTGACTGGTCACCCAGATTTCACGTGCCCTTGGCTTTCTGAAGTACCTTCCATGAGAACATGAACTCTCCCAAGAGGGGTTTCCATGCAAGAATCAAACATTCCTCAGACGTGGAGAGCAGGAAAAAAAAATGCACTTTCTGGCATCCCTGGCTTGCAGACTCGAGGGGTACAGGCCGTTGGTAGGGTTATGATGCCAAACTATTTTGCATTTGATGGAGTTGTGAGGGAATGGCTCATTTTTCCACAGGGATATGCCTCTTGTTTGCCTGGAGAAACCCTGGCAGAGCCACTGCTCTGGGACGAGCAGCGTTGCATGAACAGGGTGAGGCGACAGATGTCGAATTGCTAAATGCCAGCAACGAATCCGTCCCTCAGTTTCCCCTCCCGAAACGCAGTGGGATCGCTTTTCCTGGCGACGTGACGCTTTGGGAATTGCGTCTCCGTCTTTCCAGCGGAGTGTGTCAGCTCTGAGGGGAGCTGTGGAAGTGAAAATAGGATTTGGTGAGGTTTCCTGAACTGTACTGACTGGAGCTCTGCAGACACCTACGCTCAAGTGTCTGAGCACAGACCTGAATCCAGTCCCCGGAGCTATAAATAAGCAGCCCCATCTGCTTGTGACAGTGCATTGCTGCTGGGGTAATGCTGCCTGTAACTTGGTTACAGCTTTTTCTCCCTCTCTCTGGCAAATCCTGGTGAATTATTGGGTGATCACAGCAGCCTTAGCACAGTGGGTACAAGACCACAGGCCTTCAGCCCTCACTCCCCCTCTGTGAGTGACCTCTGTGCATGGAGCTCGAGGGAGTTGAAGGAGGCTGGTGATGTACCCACCGGCAGGAAATACGGAGGAGGGACTCCTTGGAGAGAAATTCTTTTTGGGGATGGTTACAAATGTGATTTCTTTTTTCCTTCCCCCTTTGGTTCAGATTGTTTCAGTGCGATCTGTGTGCGTCTGAAGGCGTGAGGAACATATTGTGTAAAGTCTCTTTACCTTTGAGCAGCCTCAGCCTTCACAGCTTAGTCTGTCAATCAAGAAACTGGATGGGTTTCTCCTTTCTTTCCAGGAAAGCACTGACAAGGTACCAGATGCTTTTCAGACACATGTTCTATTGCAAACATGTGGAAAGGCAGTTGTGCAACGTGTGGATCAGCAATAAGACAGCCAAGCAATTCTCCCTGCATTCAGCTAAGTGGTATGGCCTTTTTGTTCCTTTTTTTTTTGGCTGGATCAGTTTTGGGTTTCCTTCTTGCTGTTTAGGTACATCATGACATGGCTCAGATAGTATTGATACGAAAAAGATCCCTACAAACTCTTTACAGGCTCGGGGAGGTCAAATTATAACATTTTAGGTTTCACTCAATAGTTGCACTAGTAAAATTGCTTTAATATTTAATATTAAAATTTTAGGCAAGTATTCAAAGGCATTGTCCAGTCTACAACAGGTTCAAAACTCTGACTCTGGTAATTGAGGGAAAGCCACCGGGATACATGGAAAATAATCAGAGATGGTTTGCATTGAGTTTATAATCCCTCTCACACTGCAGCAGGGAATTTGCTAGGACAGAAATATTTAGCTCTGCCTGGCTGTGCAAGCCTGGTGATAGTTCTTGGTGGCATTTGCTAGCTCTGAGCTGTGTGGGTGTGATTTCTCCCCTAGGTTTGCTGGTGCTTTCACACTGCGGCAGCGGATGCTGAATTTTGTGCAGAATATCCAGTATTACATGATGTTTGAAGTGATGGAGCCAACATGGCACATTCTTGAGAAGAACCTGAAGCTGGTGAGTGTGGGTGCTTGAGGGAAATTGGAATGAAGGTCTTAACAAATTTAATGCAGGGGAAAAAAAACCACCCTGATTTCAGTTACTGCAGGAGTCTGTTGGTTTTGTTGGAGGCACTCGGAGTGCTGCTGTTCTACATCACCTTTGGCAGTCATATACCCCTTCCCTGTGCTGCATCCTCCTGTCTGCCCAGCTCACACCCTGCACCCTGTTATGTAAAGGCTGTTCTGCTGAACATTCCCGTACACAGAAGAAAGAGAACTATGGAAAAGGACGAAGGATGCCGAGGGCTAAGATCATAAACCGGTCCAGGCATCTCCAGCTGATTCCTTGGCTGACTTACAGTCCCTCTTAAAAATGGAATCTGTGCTTTCCCTTCCATGAAACTGCCAAGAACTGGGATGTTAGGACTGTCCAGTATTAAACAGGGCCTTCCTGATTCCGGTGGCTGTTCCACATGTCTATTCCCACTGCAGGTGGGCAAGGCTGGAGCACTTCTCCACTGCAGTGGCATCTGGGAGAGGCTGAGCTCACTTCCCACTGGATTTTATGCCTGTTGAGAGGGGACCTGGGCAAGGCATCGTTTGGGTTCCTTTCACAGAGATATGATATCCTGAGCTGTGGGATTTTCCAGGTGTGATACAGAACATTTCGGGTTCACTACTCCAAGTAACTTCCCCAGAAGTTAATTTTTCCCCTAACAAAAAACCTGCAAGAATCAGGTTTTATCTCACGAGGGGCAGGCAAGATGCCTTTATTGTATCTTGGAGAAGAACACATTCCCAGCTCACGTTCCACCTGCCTGTCTGAAACTAGGAATGAGAAGTTGTTCTGAGCTTCAGGACATCCCATAATTGTACACAGCAAGAGGGGGTTTTAATCTATCATTTAAAACTCAAGACTGAAACAGCCCATTAAAGTAGCAGAGCTGGGCAAAACCCTTACAGAATTCTTGCAGCACTGCATGTCCCAGTTCCTTATTGGCTCCTGAAGCACATTTTCTGAATAACCTGTATGTTTTAAGCCTTTATATGTTTATTGACATTTAAGGTTCTTCGATTTGTTTTTCTCTTTTCCACTTATTTTCGCTGAGATTGTGAAGGTGGGAGTGGGCATGACAAGCACATTTAAAAGCAGAGGAAGTGCATGTTCATAAAGCAGATAACTCCATCCTTTCCAGTGGAGGGTTTGGGGGATTAAGGAAAGCGCAGTTTGGTTGAGGAGGTGATGTGACACATCAAAGGTTAAAAGCCTTGGAAGGCAATAATCAGTCTCCATCTCAGGATGTTTCTGGAAGGTACATGAGGAGTTTCTCACCAGAGTGTCTGAGAGATCCCTGTCAGAGCAGGGTGCTGGGGTACAGTGCTTTGGAACAGTGCAGCACATCAGTCAGTCCTGGTGTGGTTTGTCACTGCCGCCCTGTCCACAGGCATCCAACATCGACGACGTCCTGAGCCACCACACGAGCTTCCTGGACAACTGCTTGAAGGACTGCATGCTGACCAACCCAGAGCTGCTCAAGATCTTCTCCAAGCTGATGTCTGTCTGTGTCATGTTCACAAACTGCATGCAGGTGTGTACAGCCCTGCCAGCTGCTCTGGGACAGTCCCTTCAGTCAACCCCTCCTGTGCTCAGCACCTGTGGACGAGCCTCTGTTCCTCTGTCAGCAGGCTTTAGAGCCTGATGGCTCACACCCTCTCCCAAGTGGTTTCTGTGGCTTCTTGCTCCACAAAATTCCCTGTGCTCTCCTTTTTTCCATGCTGAGTGGAATTCCCTCTCCTCAGCCAGTCCTGCAGCAGAATGTGGGGTGTGAGGGCTGTGGGGCTCTGCACGGGCATTCTTTTGAGGGTCAGGGGGTTGAACTCTTGGAAACTGGGCACACTCTGGCCAGCACCAGGGCTTTAAAAAACCCCACCTCCCTCTGGGTTTAGGGAGATCTGTGTATCAGCATGGTGAGTTCAGCATCAGAGTTGGCTTTCCTGGGAGTTCAGGGGCTGCAGGGCGAGCAGGACTGAGCCTCGTGCTTTGCCATGGCGGGAAGAACGGGCTCTAACCATTTCTAACCATTTCCCCCCAACCCCTGTGCCCTTGCCAGAGGTTCACCCAGAGCATGAAGCTGGACAATGAGCTGGAGAGGCTCACCCTGGAGCACGGCACCATGCTGGGCCCCCCCACAGAGGAGGAGCGCGCCGAGGAGGCGGCCAAGAAGAAGCTGACGAACAAGGTGGGACACGGGGGGGGTGGCTGGGCCCTTCCCCTGCCTGGGGGGTCAGGATAGTGCCCTACCTCCTGCAGGCAGACCTTCCTAGTTCCTAGAGCACCCCAAAAGCACAGTCTCTGTGGAACTGTGGGCAGTGTTGGAGCTTGAAAATAAACGGTGGCAGCATGTGTTTGTGGATAACTCAGCTGGGACCTACTCCAGGGTTCTCCCAGGCTGGGCACAGCAAGGGTTTTAACTGCTAAGGACTTTGCAACTGCCTTGGAAGTGTCATGGCAGTAATTTTGAGCGGGTTAGGAAAAGGAGGGAATAATTGTATCTCCTTGGCAAGGGCAGATGAGCAAACCACACGGGGCCTCTCTGCCTTTGTCTCTGCAGCTTTTAGCAGAGCATGCTGACAACCTCCACCTCACATCTGGCTTTGAAGCCACGATCAACAAGTTTGACAGCAATTTCTCCACACATCTGCTGGACCTGCTGGACAAACTGAGCGTTTACAGCACCAATGACTGTGAGCACAGCATGCTCAACATCATCTACAGGTGAGCCAGTCCTTTTCTGTCTGTAACTTCCCCTCCTGTGGGCTCCAGATTCGGCTCAGGAATCGCTGATTATAACTGTGCAATTCAATGAAAACACTGAAACCACAAGAAATATATATATTTGGGAGCTCTGAGCAACCTGGTCTAGTGGAAGATGTCCTTACCACTGGCAAGGGGTTTGAGTTTTAAGATCCCTTCCAACCCATTCTGTCATTATACACTGCTTTGCATTTCAACCTAAGGCTTGGGAAAAAAAAAAAAACAAACAAACACATTCCTTTGGATTATGTGAAATTCCTTTGGATTATGTGAAATTAATTAATATTGTAAATGCAGTGTAAGTTTTCCTGGGGGTTGTCCCACTGTGGAGACAGTGAATGCACTGATTCCTGAATGCAGCATAAGTATTCCACGATGAGGAAGCTGTGCAAGGGTTTGATCATAAAGTGGCTGTTTTAAGTTCACATGACTGCATTTATTTCAATAAGCAGCCTCTTGGAAATCAAAATTCCTCCAGAAATACCTAAAAGTCAGGTACACAAGATACAAGACAGAGAGGAGATGGCAGCATCTGGCAGGGCTGTCGAGGCTTCCTGGTAGCAGCCTTTGCAAACACTGTTTGGTGAAGTATTCCCATGGGAGACTGCCCTTCCAGTTGTCCTTTTCTTCTGAGAACTTCTTGTCCAGCCAACTGTCACACACTTACCCAGCCCCTGGCCTCCTGCTGGAGCTGAGGGGTGGTCCCATGGCTGAGGCCAAGGCTGTCACCTCTGCTACCTTGGTGCTTCCAGGAGTGGAGTGCAGCCCACCAGCTCCCACAGCACTGCAGAGGATGTCTTGTCTTCTTCCTTGTGGGATTGTATTCCTTATTTAAGGATACTCATGGGCATCTGAAAGGGAGTGCAGTGCCACGGGGCTGCTTGGTGCTCTGAGCTCTCCTGCTTCCACCCCCCTGTCAGGGTGGAGCTTCCCAGCTCCGGAGCTGCCCCTGTGGGGGGATGCTGAGTTCCCTGAAATGGGAACTTTGGGCTTCTCCACAGATTTAGGAACTCTGCTTCACTCCCTCTCTGAAGTGACCAGAGGTCTCTCCTCATCTTGGAAATTCCTTGAAGACTTCCAAGATTTCCAAGACTTGTTTTCGTGGCTGTGAGTGCAGGCCCCAACTGCAGAAGCGACTGCCGTTCCTTTCTGTTCTAGCCAGGACAGCCAAGTCTCTTCAAATCCTTTTGGGAAGTGCCGGTGCAGCTTATCAAGGCCTTCCCAACATTTTGTATCATCTTTCATCTGCCTGGGCATCCTTGTTCATCATCAGGCTGTTGTAGGTCACAGGCAGGATCCCCCTGTAGGAAAAGGCCAAAGGGATTAAGCTCTCACTCCTCCCTGGCTGCCATCGCTCCTGGGTGTCACAGGAGCATCCAGAGTTGGGCTGGATCCAGGGCTGGGGCCCATCCAGGCAAGAATATTTACTCCTCCTCAGTGCTCCAGCTCTGCCTCCTTCATCATCCAGCACTTACATTTTTACCAGTGCCAGAACAAGTTCTAACAAAGAGCCCACTCTCAGGTGGCTAACGGGTGACTCCTGAGCTGGGAAACCTCTGGAGCCAGTTCTCCCAAATATGGGGGGGTGGGGTTTTGCAAGCAGCACTTCCTGCTTCCGGGGAAAGGAGAAGTGTGGTGATTTCAGGGCGTTCTGAGCAAACCAAGTGCTCTTGCCAAGTGGTTTACATCGAGAACATGACCTGAGCTGCATCCAGCGGCTCAGAAGAGGGTCTGGGTCCTTTGCCCCCCATTATTTCAGTGCCCCAGTTCCACTGAGGAAGTACTGAGTCTAAAGTCTCCCCCATCCCAGTTTGGACTTGTCTGGAACCTCCTGAGTCCTCACCAAGACGTTGGATGTAGCTGGACCTCTCCTGACAAACATTTCCTCAGGGGAAGAGGTGGATGTTAACAGGCCGTGGGACATGGGACGTGCCTTCCCACCCCTGCAGGCTGCTCAGGAGGGGTTTCGAGGGTGGGAGCCCCACGGTGGGTGCCCAGGGGTGACATTCAGCTCTCATTCAGCCCGTAGGGATTATTGGCTCCAGGCCTGGGCTCTATGGCAACAGGAACCCGAGAACCAGAGCGGAGACGGTTGCCATCTGAAGTAACATATTTGACAGAGAGATGGAAGAGTTTATAAGACGCACCAGTCTTTTTTTATAATTTTTAACCTTTCTATAGGGAGTGCTTTTCAAGGGTGATCGTCAGCATTTCATGTAGATAGCAGAATAGCCCTTTATTCACAATTGTGGTACTTGCTCATCATTTGTTTGATCCTGGTTGATGTTTATTCAGTTTATAATACTGAGTAACCGAGGCACAACTGTTTATTTTGTTTGTGGCGTCAAACAACAGGTGATGGAGATATACAGGGGGTTTCCTTAAGAGCTCACAGGTGATTTGCAGATCTCTCGTGTGCCCAAGTCCTGCTCAGGTGCCTCATAGAATCATAGAATCTCCTGAGTGGGAAGGGACCCCCAAGGATCATCCAGTCCAGCTCCTGGCCCTGCCCAGGACACCCCAACAATCCCACCTTGTCCCTCGAGGGCGTTGTCCAAATGCTTCTTGAGCTCTGGCAGCCTTGGGGCTGTGCCCACTGCCCTGGGGAGCCTGTTCAGTGCCCAACCACCCTCTGGGGGAAGAACCTTTCCCTGAGATCCAACCTGACCCTGCCCTGGCACAGCTTCATGCTGTTGTGTCAGGAGCCTTGGCTCCATCAGCAGCAGTGCTGACAGAGGATTGGCAACTGCAGGAACTCTCCACTTACTCCTCCACGTCCCAGGGGTGAAAAGGAGAAGAATTAGAGCATAGAGGGCTTTGACAGAAGGGTGAAGTTCACATTCTTAGAAATCTTACCATCAGTGCGGTTTTCTGACATCCTTCCTTTACCAGTTTGGAGGAAACTGAGCTCAGAGTAAGTCACTGGGACACGTGAAGTGATGCAGACCCCAGTGAATCAAAGGTCCAGCCACAAAGGAAGAAACTGCAGTGCAAGCAGGTTTTCAGGCAGCACCACGCAAATTGTTAAGAAACAGCTATCACAGATCATTAAAACCTGAAAACAGCTGAAAGGGAAGCCAAGAAAAATCTACAGTTCACCAATAAAACAGCTTTAGAAACAGGGCAGGCCCTCAAAGCAGTGATGTGGGTGAGTCCTGGCCTTGTGTTTGAATCAAAACTTGGTCAGTACACTCACCTCAGTGCCAGGTTTCCCTGGTACAGTTCCTGAAGGACGAAAGCAGTGTTAAGCTTTTCAACCAGGAGAGAGCAACAGATAAATTCCATCTGTCGAGGCTCTGTTTTCTGCAGGCACCAAAAAATGTCAAGGAACAATTTGTTGCCGTTCGTGTGAGGTTGTTAAGCAACATGAAACTCAAATATTGTGCCCATTCAGTTGGTATTGGAGCAGCCTAATTTGAGAAATGGAGAGAGGAACTTTGGTGTGATTCACAGGCTTGCACTGAGTCAGTGCCCCAGGGCAAATGAGGGGAAGAGCTGCACATGCCGTGGTTGGTTTGGGATCTGCCATGGGAAGGTCGCAGGGGGTGTGGGGCTGGGTGGTCCTGTGGCATCTCTTAGGGTTATCAAGGAGACAGGATTGCAGTATCCCTGATGTTGCCTGTTTTGGAGAGGTGTTTACAAGTATCAGCAGCACCTGGTGGTTGTAGCTGAGAACCTTCCAACCTCTTGTTCGTCTTGGTGAACCGTGGATCCGTGTGAGGCATCCCAGTGTTAGCAAGGAGGTGGTGGGGATGGAAACCACAGCATTTTGTGGTGGTTACAGGGGATAATGTGTGGATTTCCTATGGGAATTAGTACCAGAGTTCAGTGGTGGTGGAGTCTGGTCTTGATTTGCCACTGAACAGGCTCCCCAGGGCAGTGGGCACGGCCCCAAGGCTGCCAGAGCTCCAGGAGCGTTTGGACAACGCCCTCAGGGACAGGGTGGGATTGTTGGGGTGTCCTGGGCAGGGCCAGGAGCTGGACTGGATGATCCTTGGGGTCCCTTCCCACTCAGGATATTCTGTGATTCTCTGGTGTTCAGGAGAGGTGTCTGGGAAGGCGCCGAGAACTGAGGAGCCCTCACGCCGCCACCTTGTCCCCAAGTGACACTTCAGCAGCATTGTGAGGTCGAGCCGTGGCTCCAGAGAAGAGCTGGGAGCATTTGGTCCTTCCCGATGTATTTGGGATGTAAGGCGCGGGTGGCACTGAGCCTGTTGTCAGGGGACAGGCACCCCGGAGGTGTCACCGACACCTGCAGCGCAGCGCAGATGTCCCCACCTCGCGGGGCCAGTAGGGCAGGCAGGGCCGGAGCTCTCTGCGGGGGCCCTGGGGAGGTTCCCCCACAGCCTCCTCCACCTCCGCTGTGTTCTGCCTCCCAGGTTGGACTTCAACGGGTTCTACACGGAGCGCCTGGAGCACATGTCGGCCGAGCGCAGCCAGAAGGCAGCGCCGCTGCTGCCCCGCCTGGCCGTGCCCGCCCAGTGAGCCGGGACCCCTCCCCTCCGCATCCTCCGCATCCGCGGGGAGAGCTGGAAACCAGCCGAGGGCTGTCCCAGAGACACGGGGGAACGTTCGGTCTCCTGAGATGCGTGTAACGAAACTTGTTCTTCCAACAGGCTTTTTGTTAATCCTTTTTTTTTTTTTTTTTTTTTTTTACTGTGTTGTACAGTGATGTGCCTGTGTGTTGTAAAATAAATTTAACAACAACAACAACGACAAAAAATCGGGGTTATTTTGTCTGTAAACAGAACTCAGGGTGCAAGATATTGTGGTTGCCCCATCCCTGGAAGTGTCCAAGGCCAGGCTGGAAGGGGCTTGGAGGAACCTGGGCTAGTGGAGGTGTCCCTGCCCATGGCAGGAACTGGAATGGGATGAGTTCTGAGGGCCTTTCCAACCCAAACACTGTATGGGCTGAGCCAAACAGAGGAGTTTCAGGGAGTCTTAACGAGAGTCGTGCAGCTCCAAACGTTGCCTGAGCCACTTGGGGAGCAGGTGAGGTAGAGGCTGGAAGAGAAGTGTCTCCCGGGGACAAGGGGAAACCAAGACACGTGCCAGGGACCAAGGGACCTCAGGGACGAGAGCAGGAACCTGGGGACAGGTGTGAGGGCTGTGGTCACAGGGCTGAGCGCTCCTGGTGCTGACCTGCCCTTCCTCGCTCCTGCACAAGGACCTTTGGAGTGCCCTGGAGGGAAGAGCCAGGTTGTCTGTGCTCCGTGGCCTAAAGCTGGACCTCCAGGTTTAGGGTGGAGACCACCAGCGAGCACCGAGCCTCAGCAGGAGTCAGAGATAGTCCTGAAATGCTCATTTTTGAAATCAGTGCCCCACGCGACCCCCAAGCCCCCCCCCAGATGCCCAGCGGACGGTCCCCCGCTGCCCCGCGCGGCCCGCGATGTCCCGTGGACAGCCCCCCGAGGCCGCACATCCCCCCGCGGTCCCCCCGGTCCCCCCTGCCGTGGGCGGCCCGTCCCGCCCGCCCCGCCCCGTCCCGTCCGCGGGTGTCGGTGAGTCACGGCGGGCGGGGGCTGCCGGCGGCGCGGCGAGCGGGGGCACGGCGGGACCTCCGAGCATGGCCCCGCCGCTCCTCCTGCCGCTGCTGATGCTGCCGGCGCTGCTGCCGATGCTGCTGATGCTGCCGATGCTGCTGATGCCTCCGGCCCGAGGTGAGCGGGGGTCCCCACGGACGGGGCGGGCGGGGAGTTCGGGGGACGTGCGGCGGGAGCCCGGCGCCTCGGGGGTCATCGGCGCGGGGCAGGGATGGAGGGGCAGGGATGGAGGCACCGGGGTGGAGGCACGGGGCATGGGGATGCTTTCCCCCTCCAGAACGAAGGGGACGCGCGGGGCGGTTCTCGCGGGGGGAGAAGTCCCAGGAGGGCACCGCCGTCCTCACCGCCCCGAGGGCAAGGATGATGGGGAAGGGGCGCCTGGGGCCAGGCTCGCCCCCACGGGTCGCTCCCGGTGCCCCCGGCCCCGCCGGTCCGTGGAGGCACCTCGGGGAGGCGAGGGGGGTCGGCCACCAGCGGCCCGCGGCGAGCCGGGGGTCGCCCGTGACTCAGCCAGTGAGGGGGCGTCTGACTCCCACCCGTGGGCGAGGACCGTGGGCACCCCCAGACCGAGCACCGTCCGACCCCGGGGTTCAGAGCTCGCGGGGAAGGTGAGGGGTTTATGGCAGAAATTCTCCGCTCCGACATCCAAGGAGAGGCTGGGAGGGGGCTGAGCCACCCAGGCACCAGCCGCTCTCCCAAACAGCCCCCACAGCCGCCAGACGCCGAGTCACACGCGGTGGCATCACGATGGGGAGCTGGAAAACCTCCCTCTGTATTGGCGCACCGGGGGCTCGGCGGGGTTTTCCGGCCCCAAAGGTTGACTTACTCTCCCGCAGGTGATGCTGAGCTGTCCGGGGAGGGGGGGAGGGTTGGAACATCCCCGGAACTCATCAGGGAGTTGTGTTCCCAGTAGGTATTTCAGGACTTGCTATTTGGTCTCTTCCCTGCACCTTCATTTTGGCCACTTCCACTGCCCCCTGGCTTCAGACCCAAGGGAACAGCATAAAGCCGTGCCAGGGAAGGTTTAGGCTGAATCTCAGGAAAAGGTTTTTCCCCCAGAGGGTGGTTGGGCACTGAACAGGCTCCCCAGGGCAGGGGGCACGGCCCCAAGGCTGCCAGAGCTCCAGGAGTGTTTGGACAACGCTCCGAGGGACAGGGTGGGATTATTGGGGTGTCCTGGGCAGGGCCAGGAGCTGGACTGGATGATCCTTGGGGGTCCCCTCCAGCACAGGATATTCTAGGACTGGGTTGTTCCTGGGCAAGCTGCTCAAAGCCCTTTGGCTTTCCCCAGGTGCCACTGCTGGGCTGGAGGAGACGCTCCCCCACGTCGAGCAGTACGAGACGGTGACGCCGCGGGAGGTGCCGGTGCCCCGGGGAAAGAGGGACCTCTCTGCACCTCGGGTGAGTAGAATTGATCAGGTCAGCTTTTCCAGGCTGTTTGGGGTCCAAAAAGGGCCTTCAGAGAGCGGGGTGCACTCTTGGAGGGAGGAGGGGACAGCTTTCTCCTGCACTTTCTTCGGAGACGCGACCCAGCGGTGCCACCTCTTGCAGCCTTGCGGTGATCTTGTGACATCTGGTCTTCCCTTAAGGAAGGGTTTGAGAAGCCTCGTGGAGCTGTAAGCACTTTTCTTGCTGTGTTTGCTGAAGTTGGTTGTTTTTTGTTTTTTTTTTTTTTGTCCTTTGGGGCAGAGAAATGAGAATCAGAAAGTAGCAGAAATCCACATGAAAGAAAGCCAGTGCTGTTTTTCTTGGGAAACCTGGCAATTTGGGGGAAGGAATGGGGTTTGAGTCAGGAGTTTGGAGTGCTTGGTGTTGATGTCTGTAGGATGATGGGCTTGCCCTCAAAGATACTTTCCTTGTTGCCTTAAAGGGAAATTCAGCCAATTTTTTTTTTTTTGATTCATTTTCTAGACACCAAAAGCGCCGATTTTAGCGCATGAGGGGACGGACGAGCTGGGGACATGTATTCCCTAATGCCATGCAGCACGTTCCCCTGTGATTCAAACCCTCCCTGATAAACTAGCTTCAAAATCACTCCCCGAAAGCATCTGTTTTCCCTGCTCTAGAAACCTAAACTTGTCCACGAGATAAACATTCCCCAGGCTATTTAGAGACGCCATCTGTGCCGGGCGCGCCGGGCGGCTCCGCACCGATCCCCCCCAGAAAGGGGAGCTCACCCTTCCCGGGATCCCTCTGGGGAAGACATCTGCCTTGAGCTGCGTGTTTTGGGACCACCACGGGGGGCTGTCTGCTGGGTGGCACCTGCGTTTGGGCTCGGGTCGGGTGGTCCTTGGAGCTCCCAAACCTGCCGTGTTGAGGGGATGAGCTCTCCTGCCTTTCAAGCTGTTTTCCTCCTCCTGGGGAGAGGTTGGGTTTGCTCTCCTGGTAACCTGGATGGAGAAGAGGTTCCCAGCGTGGCTTGACCACCTCCAAACCCTTCTTTGACATGGGGGCGGGTGTTCTTCATGCCCTGTAGCTGTCTCTGGCTGGGACAGGCATGGGCCAGGAGCTGACTCCTGGTTCGGAGCAGTTGGGACACGTGGGATCAGTTCCATCAGAGTACCTGCCCAGGTGAGGGTTGAAGCACACTGGCTCCCCTCTGGCTTTGACTAAATCCAAATGGTCATCCCTGCAGCCTTCCCACTGGCCACAGGGTTTTTAGCAGGGGCACATGTGGCAGACCTGGATTCTTCATGGAAAGGGACCTGAAAAAGTGATCCCTGTCCCTACTGCAAGACCCGTTGCCTCTTCCCATCCAGGGAAGAAACACCCTGTGCTGGGATGGGACGGGACATCCCATCCCCATCCTCTGCAAGGTCCATCCTCTGGGTCTCTTACTGAGCCCAGCTGGAAGAAATCCCTCCTGTCCGTGCACTGTGGCTGCGGCTCCGCTCTGCTGGCTCAGCACGACCATGGGGCTCGCAGGGCAGCTCCCAAAGCCTTCCCATCTGGAACCCTTGCACAGCTCATGCTAATGAGGGGGGGGTGATTCAGAGAAGCTTTATCCGGACTATTTATTTTAAACTTGCCCTGCGGTTGTCTCCGAGAGACGGGCCCTGACCCACCGCCCCCTTCCAAGTGCTTTCCTGCCATTCCTTAAGACCTCTTCTGGCCCTGGCTTTGCCAACAATAACAAAGGGTGTCTTTGTTGGCGGACACGGGACAGGACGGTCACGTCTGGCAGGAGACACTGTTCATGAGAGAAGAATTTTCCAGGGAGCTGGGAGCATGCTGGCACACCAGCGGGCTTGGGAATGCAAACCAGGTAGAATCCAGGGCAGCTGAGTGGCAGGCAAACCCTCTCACCTGGCCCCGCTGGCGCTGAGTCAGCCCCAGCTCCTTGCAGGGTGCAGATCATCCCCCTGGGAGTGCTGAGCCATGTGCTGTCATCCTTCCCGGGGAGAGGCAGCACACCTCATCCCTGAGGAATGCTGGCCCCCTGGGAAAGGCTTGCTTTGCCTTTGGCTCAGCTCTCCACACCTGGATCCTGTAAGAGCTGAGGAAGATGTGCCCTCAGGAGAGGTGGATGTGCCCTCAGGAGAAGTGGATGTGCCCTCAGGAGGGGTCTCGAAGTGGCTGAGGAGGTCCCTGGTGCCAAGCCTGACATGGGGCACGATGACAGGGACTGTCAGGTCTCTCCCAGCAGTCCTGGTGGGACAGGACCTCAGGAGGTCTGTGTCCCAGCCCCTGCGTGTGGAGATCACAAGGTATCCCAGAGGGAAATGCTTTTTCTGTAGGAACATCTCCATCCTGAGGGTTGGGGGCCCAGCTGGCTGAGCCACGGCCACCCTGTCCCAGCCATAACTCACAGGAGGTTGGGCTTGAGATGCCTTGAGGTCCCTTTCAGTGGCACCAGGGGATCTGGGCCGTGGTGATCCTAAAGTCTGCTCCCAAAGGCTGAGGAGGACCAGGGGAAGGTTGTTCTCTAAGGGTGGCATGTCAGATTAGTCAGGGAGGAGGAAGTCACTGCTGATAAGATCCAGAGGGATCTTTGTGGTTCAGCTGTTGAGTAAGTGCTGAACTCAGCCCCCAAAAAAGGAGCTCTGTGACTGATGAGTAGGAAACCTCAGCCTCTGGCACGGCCATCTGCAGCCATGTGTCAGACACGGGAAACCAGGCTTTGCTGACTCCGTCTCTTTGCGGGTGACCTGTTCTTTCTCTCAGGATGTGCCGGGGATTTGCGTTATTGCCCGCATGCTTTCTTTCTTCTCTTCTGATTTCCTGTGTCTTTGCTGGATGACTCCAGGGGGAGCAGCTCCCCCACCCCGCTCACACAGCCTCTCTCAGAAGGGCACATGCAGACCCCGTCCCCTTTCTGGGCAGGGCAGGGGCCGAGGGGCCGCTCCTGTGGAGTCCTTGCTCCTGCTGACGGGGTGTCTCTGGTGGCTCCTGTCCCCCATGCAGAGCTCATACCCGGACCGTGTCCTCTACAGCGTCCGTGCCGAAGGCAGGGAATACCTCCTGTGGCTGGAGAAGAACAGGTGAGTGCAGGTGGGCTCTGCAGGGAGGCCGGTGGGGGTGGGGGGTTGCATCCCACCCTTGCCGTGAGCATCCATTCTCCCAGGGCGCTGCTGGGGCAGCACTACACCGAGACACACTACTCTGCCGACGGCACGGAGATCACGGAGCGGCCCGACACTCAGGTAGGGGCTGGCTGCGGGGGAAAGCAGCTTTCCCACTCCTGGGGGTCCCCCTCATGCCGACAGCTGGTGCAGACCCCCTACATCTCTGCTTTCTCCCGGTGGCAGGATCATTGCTTCTACCAGGGCCACGTGCGGGGCCACGCCGGCTCGGCAGCGAGTGTCAGCACCTGCCGTGGGCTCAGGTAGGACCCTCCCCGGGCACGGCCAAGCTCGCAGCCTGGCCTTGGCACACCTGGCCACGGTGAGCACAGCCAGAGCTGCGCTGATGGAGGGAGAGCTCAGCTTTCCCTGGTGGAAGAGAAGATGACATCCCTTTTCCTGCTGGAGGTGCTGACCCTGGCTTGGTGCCCAGCAGGAAGGGCACACGGCTCTCTGTGGGGCTGACTCACGGCAGCAGGGTGAGACGGGAGACCTGAGCACCACAGGAGCTCCGGGCAAGAGTGCCCTCCCTGGGCAGCTGGTCCCTGATCCAGCCGGAATCGTCCAGTGCCTGAACCCTGGGACATTCCTGCTGCCCCAAATACTGGATACCCCTCATGCTACCAGCTGTGGGTGCCGTGCCACGGTTTGCCCCCTCCCAGCCCCGCAGCCAGTTTGGCAGCTGTATTTTCATAGGATCATAGACTCCCAGAACGGTCTGGGTTGGAAGGGATCTTAATGCTCATTTCATTCCACGCCCCTCCGACGTGGGCAGGGACACCTCCCACTGGCCCAGGTTGCTCCAATCCCCACCCAACCTGGCCTTGGACGCTTCCAGGGATGGGGCACGTGTACAGGCACTTTCAGGGGTGCATGTGCCGGTCTGTCTGCGTCCTGCTGGATATCTCCCCAGCCTGATGCCCGCCCTCTCTCTCTCTCTCCCCAGCGGATTCTTCCGTGTGAACGAGACCACGTTCCTGCTGGAGCCGCTGGAGGGGGCCGTGTCCGGCCGGCACGCCCTGTACCGCGCAGCTCACCTGCGGGGGAAGCGCCGCGCCTGCCGCGACTCCGGGGACACCCTGGAGTACGACCGCGAGCCCAAAATCCCTGCAGCCATGAAGCTCTACCGCTGGGTGAGGGATTAAACTGTGCTCCTCCTTCCTGTAGCTGAGTTTGCAGGAACTCGGCTCCTGAGAAGTCCACGGGGCGGGGCGGGGCGGGGCGGGTTCCCTGCCTTTGGAGATGCCCCTCTCCCATCTGTTGTCGGGTTGGGTACTCAAACACAGGCGGCTCCTCATGGATCCTCGGATCCTGCACCATCAGCAGGAGCACCCTCCTACCCCGTGAGCTCCATGATGCCTGCAGAGCTTGTCTTGTGGCTTATCCCAGTAGCAGGCTCGCGTTTTCCAGCGTATGAGCTGGAAGACGTCTGAAACACCCAGCGAAGCAACATCAGAGAGCCAAGTGAGGAGACCTCCTGGCCTTGGAAGATACCCCAAAATCCAACACACCCCATGGCAGGGTCAACTGCCTGGCTGGCCAAGCTGCAAGCTGAGCCCCACCTTCCTCTCCCCTTGCAGAAATCGGGTCCGATACACAAAGGTCCCCGGTACGTGGAGCTGGTCCTGGTGGCAGATAACGAGGAGGTAAATGGGGCGGGGGGCGAACTGGGGCCTGTGGGTTTGCTGTCACCCTCTGCAGTGAGGGGCTCAAAGCCAGCCTGGAAATCTCTCCGTGTCCTTCCCACAGTTCAGGAAGCACAAGGACTTGCGCACCGTGCAGAACCGCATGAAGGAAATCGTGAACCACGTGGACAAGGTGAGCCCTGGGGGCTCTGGGCCTGCCCTCCCAGCTCCCACACGTGTCCCACAGTGCCAGCGTGGACAGAGGGGGCAGAGGAGAGGTTGACATGGGTAGGGTGGTGGAGCTGGAGCTGATCTCAGGCCCGTGGGTGGGCTGCTGCAGGGTGACCACATCCCTTGGCCAACGGGGTGCGCAGCGTGGACACGACGAGAGGCTCAGCCCTGTCCATGAGGGAAGGGGAGGGGGGGAATTTTGTCCTGTAAACCCTGGGAGCACATCCCACGGCCACTCTCATGGTGGAGTGGGTGCTAACAAGGGGACCTCCGTGGTGCAGTTCCTGATTGCCTTGCCTCAGCCTCACTTGTTGTTGGGTATCACAGGAGAAGCATCCCAGCCTTCATCAGCCAAGAGGGAGCTCAGAGTTCCTGGGGGAAACCCTATTTACATGGTCACCCTTTGTGTTATTTACTGAGGGGGACAGAGCTGATATGGTGCAGTGAGGGGGCTCCCTGGGGGGGATGGGATGTGGGACCTTCTGCTGCTGCTCCAGCCCAAATCCGAGCGCTCTCTCCGGGCTGTGTCCCACCCCAGCTCTACCAGCCTCTCCGCCTGCGGGTGGCCTTGATTGGCTTGGAGGTGTGGAACCACAAGGACAAAATCACAGTCAGCCCCAACCCGGAGGTGACACTGGACAACTTCCTGCACTGGCGGGAGTCGGAGCTGCTGCGGAGGAAGCCCCACGACAACGCCCAGCTGATCACGTAAGGACAGGGGGGACACCACCTCGCCACCCTCCCGGCCCTGCCGCCTCCCGGGGCACTTGGCCATGGCATCTCCATCCCACAGGGGCATCGACTTCCACGGCAAAACCGTGGGGCTGGCCAAGAAGCTGGTGATGTGCACCAGGGACTCAGGCGCTGTCAGCCAGGTGGGTCCCCCTGCACGGCAGCATGAGGGACCTGGCACCAAGCCCCACTGGGCCCTGTGGGGACATTGTGGAGAAACCACGAGAGCATTTCAACCACCATGCACTCTCTGTCCCACAGGACCACAGCACCAACCCCATTGGCGCTGCGTCCACCATGGCTCACGAGATGGGCCACAACCTGGGCATGTCCCACGACGAAGACGTTCCCGGCTGCCACTGCCCCATCTCCAAGGCTGAAGGAGGATGCGTCATGGCAGGGAGCGTCGGGTGAGCGAAGGAGGAAGGGGAACATCCCTGGGCAGCAAATGTGTTGAGGTGTCGTCAGGCACTGTCCCAGCAGGGTGAAACCTGCGAGATGGGTCAGGTCTGGGTGGGCATTCCATATTCCATTCCACTCCACCCCTCCCCACTCCACCCCACTGCAGGTGCCTCTGAGCCTCTCGATGTCCCTCCAGCTCCTCCCTGGGCTGGTGGGCACCAATCTGGGCTCACGAGCGCCTGGTTTTGTGCCCTCCCCGCCAGCCTGGTTTACCCGAAGCTGTTCAGCCGCTGCAGTGAGCAGGACATGTGGCAGTTCCTCGGGGACCCCCGGACCAGCTGCCTGCTGAACGCCCCCCGCGCAGACGAGCTGTACGGGGGGCCCGTGTGCGGGAACCAGTTTGTGGAGCGGGGAGAGCAGTGCGACTGCGGCTCGCCGGAGGTGGGGAATGCTCTCCATTCACTAACTGGGCTGTGTGTCCCCCTTTATGTAGCTGGCTGGGATTTTGGCCTAGGAAAGGTGGATGTTCCCCCTCCCTACATGCCCTCCAAAGAAGTGGCCCAGGAGGGGACATCGTGGCATGTTGTCCTTCCAAGAGCTGCACTCAGCTGTTCCTCATCCCCATAAAGGCGGGGAGGGGGTGATACAGTTGGGTGATGTCTCTGGGACAAATCCCTGGTCACAGCCTGTGCTGGGAGCACAGAGATCCTCCCGTTTTCTCCTTCCTGGAGATGTGCATGGATGCCCAGGCCAGGCCCCCTCCTCTGCAAAAATCCCTTCAGGTCCTTTGTTTTGGGGTTGGCAATGGGGGTAAAGAGGCAGCAGGAATGGTTTGCACCCGGGATGATGCTGTGGTTTTGCCCCTCCCGTGGTTCAGTCCAGGGTGGCTACAGTGCTGTTGGCACCTGGTGATGTGGCAACCTGGTCCCCCAGGGAAGTGTCTTTTGGGGGGCTCCCGGGAGGTTTTCAGTCCACCCCTGTCTTGCAGGAGTGCTCAGACCGCTGCTGCAATGCCTCCACGTGCCAGCTGAGACAGGGAGCTGAGTGTGCCCAGGGGGAATGCTGCCAGGACTGCAAGGTACTGCTGCCCACAGGGGACCGGCTCGTTGGGGAAAGGAGCTGGTGGGTGCACAGAGTACAGTGCCAGAGTGTCTGGATCCATGGAATGCTGGGAGACATTTCCCAGACCAGTGTTTGCTGTGCCGTGGTGCCTGCATAGCTCTGGAGCCGTGAGGGCATCCCCAGGCAGCGCTGGCATCCCCTTTTTCCGTGCAGGTGAAGGCTGCAGGCGTGCTCTGCCGGGCCAGCAAGAACGACTGCGACCTGCCCGAGCACTGCACCGGCCTCAGCGCCGAGTGCCCGGAAGATGTGTTCCAGGAGAACGGCATCTCCTGCCAGAATGGCAACGGATACTGCTACAACGGGGGCTGCCCCTCGCACGGCGAGCAGTGCCGGGCGCTCTGGGGTGCAGGTAGTGGCCCCCTCTTCACCCCACCTGCTGGGGGATGTGCCTGGAGCCCCTCGGGCTGTGGTGCCCTCCTGCGTGAGCTGGGGCGCTGCTGCTGGTCCTAAAGTGCGGCCACCGGTGCCAGCGCCTCCAGCTTGCTGCGTCTCCGTGTGACCCTTTCCGTGTGTCCCGCAGAGGCCCAGGTGGCTCCCGATGTCTGCTTTAAGCACAACAGCGAGCATCACCTCCACCTGCACTGCCTCACCGAGTACGGGAAGCGGCCCTGCAGCCCCAAGTGAGGAGAGGGATCTGTGCGGGGTGGGGGATTGTCCCTGCCCGGCCGAGCTCCCGCACCGCCGGTGCTCAGGGCCGCGTGTCCCGCAGGGACGTGAAGTGCGGGACGCTGCTGTGCCTGAGCGACAACTCCAAGCCCATCCTCGGCAGCGGCTACTTCTCCTTCGGCCACTACTCCTTCGGCCGCTTCAACTGCAAGGCGGTCATCGCCGACGGCGAGGTGGCCGCCGAGCTCAGGCTGGTGCCCACGGGCGCCAAGTGCGGGGACGAGATGGTGAGTGCCGGGGCGGCGGGGGGTGGGTGACCACGGGGACCCGGGCGGCCTCAGAGCCCCCTGCCTGCCCCGGGGCAGCCTCAGAGCCCCCCCTGCCCGCCCCCAGGTCTGCTACGCCGGGCGCTGCCAGAGCCTCCTGGTCTACGGCGACAAGAACTGCTCGGCCAAGTGCAACAACCACGGGGTACGCTGTGGGATCGCCCTCCCGCAGGGCTCAGCCTCGGGGCCGCCAGCGTGCCCGCCACCCTGACGCTCTCCTCCCTCACCCCAGGTGTGCAACCACCGGCGGGAATGTCACTGCGACCCGGGCTGGGCAGCGCCCTACTGCGAGCAGGAGATTTCAGGGATAGCCACAGGTATGGCACCCCCGGGAGGGAGCCTGGGGAGAGGGCTGGCACCCACCGCAGTGCCGGGAGGTGCTGCATGTCCCCGGGCGTGTCCCGATCCCGACACAACCGCCCTGACCCCACAGGGAGCAGCAGCGTGATCCTGGCGGCCGTACTGGCCGTGCTGGCACTGGCCGGCACCCTGCTGGCCTGCGGCGTGGTGCTCCTCAGAGCCAGGAGCTTCCAGAAAGGGTAATTCCCTCCTCCCGTGCCCCGCTGCGGGGCTGAGCTCGAGGGGTACCTTGCCACACAGGCACCACCCCCACGCTGTCCCTGTGCCCCACAGGAGCTCTGCCACGGGCCTCGCCAACCCGCTGTTCCAGGAGGGCGGCCGGGCACGGCCTCCCCGGCGGCTGCTGTCCCGCCAGGACATCGGCCAGCCCAGCCTGGTCAGCAGCACGGTGGCCCCGAGGGCAGCCTGGGCCCTGGGGCCCCGCTCGCCCAGCCCCGTGCTGACCCTGCGGCCACCCGTCCCACAGGGGACACCTCCGGCCTCTCCGGGGCGGCCCCCGCAGGTAACCACCCCTCCGAGGCGGCCCCCGGCCCTACGTGTGCGGGGTGGCCTTGGGGGGCCCTTCCTCTGCCCCCTGTCCCTCTCCGGGTCCCCTTGGAGCCCAGGTGAGGGACTCGGGTCTCTCCTCCCGGCAGGCGAAGCCGAAGCCGCCCAGCAAACCTCTCCCGGCGCTGAAGGGCAGGGTGCTGTGCCACGGCCAGGGCCCACCGGGACCGGCCCTCCCACCGACAACCCCCTCGGCCCTCCAGCGGGGCGTCCCCCCAAAGGTGGCCCTGAAACCGCCCCCAGCCAGGAGGTGACCCAGGATGCTCCGTCTGCCACCACGGCCGGCCCCGGAGTGGCACAGCTGGGCGGGTGGCACAGCTGGGCAGCCACCATCTCACTTCCACCCTTACTTGAATTGCCGTCCCGACCCTCCCCGGCGGGCACCAGTGTTTACAGATCCTCGTTGTGCCTTACTGGACTCCGCAGCCTTGTGGCTGTCCCAGGGAGAGCCGTCAGCCGGGGCTTCCCAAGGAAACCAGGAGCGGGACAGTGCCAGCTCCGGTTTTGATGCCAGCCCCGCGTTGGTCCAGGCTCTCCCGCGCCCTGGGAGCCGCTGCCTTCTCTCCTGACGTCCTGAATGTGTCCTGATCCTCCTGCCCCTTCCCTGTGAGGAGCTCCTGGAATCCCTGGCAGGAGGAGCACTGCTTCGTGCGCACCCCATCGTGGGAACACTGCCCTGCACGGGGACATCACACAGGGAGATGTCACCAGAAACTTTGGCAGGTCCAAGCCAGGCTTGGTTTCCCCACGGGGCTTTTAATCTCTCAAGTTATCCCTGGAGTTACTGTTCTGAAAGGGAATTCCCTGGGAGCCTTTTTACTGCAGCCATTAATTTATGACCCTTACCACTTCAAGCCACCTGCTGTGAAAACAGGCCTCCCATTTTTGATATAATTTCGGTTTAAGGCTTTTATACCAATAAAGACTGAAGGTAGTGGTGTCACAGGGTGTCTCTGGGCAGGAGGGGACAGCGGGGTGGCAGCAGGTGGGGAGCTGTGTGGGGTCATGGGAAGGGGAGAAGGGTCAGAGCTGAGCTCCCCAATCCTGTGCCAGAGCAACAGGGGCCAAACAGCAGCACGTTCTGCCAGTCACACAGAGGAGGCTGCCCAGGGGCTGCAGGATGCTGCAGTGAGTCCCCCCCGTGCTCAGCACCATCCTGGCTGTTGTTTACTTTGAGCACAGGCTGCTCATGGGGCTCCCAGGGTGGCAGTGGTTGCAGCTGAGGACATGAGTGAGAGGTAGAGGGGGACCCCACTCCACGTGCCTACAGTGACACCAGCCCCAGGACACACACAACCATCCAGAAAAATGGTAACAAAATAATTTTATTCTGCTTTATCAAAAGAACTTAACACTGTGAATGTAAACCTGACCATATGTATCGTGTTTCCTTAAGGAGATGCTGATCCAGGGGCACACCCCTTTAGTCACAGGCGCACACAGGCCCTTGCAACGGAGAGAAAAGCCAGTTCTAACCCACAGTCCCGTGTCCCTGCTCACAGCTGGGGCTCAGAGGGAAGCACAGCCCACCCTGGGGTGCTAAAGCCACAGCAATCCCCTCCTGCATCCCTACTGGGGCTTCTGCAGCAGCGGCTGGGCAAGCAGGCAGGGAGGGAGGGAGGAGGCTTTTGCAGAAGGCACCGAGCATCACACAGGCTGCTGCAGGACTTGGGAATAGAGGAGCATCCCCCAGGGTCCCTCAGACCAGGCTGATATCACCCAGCCAGAGCAGGGGGACACTGAGCCAGTGACAGCCACTCAGGGTAAAGCCATGCACCCACCTGGATAGTGCAGGGAGGCCCAGCAAGGCTCAGGTCCAGAGGGAAGCAGCCCTTCCTGCACTGGCCTGGAAGGTTTTCCTGCTCCCTGCACGGGCATCTTGCTCTGGTCGCTGCAGGAGAGCTGTGAGCTGCCTGGTTACTGCTCCCAGCAGTTCCCCATGTGCCCCTGTCACCTCCAGGCTGGCAGAGCCTACCCTGCCCTCCCATTCCGGATTCCCAGAGTGTCCAACCCCAGTAACACCCGGAGACAAGCCTACATCCCTGCCAGCATCCCATCCAGCAGTGCTTCTGCTCTATAAAGCCTGCCCTCCTCCCAAAATCCAAGTGAAGTGGGTGCTGCCGGGGTGAGGAGAGGCCGTGCCCCTGTGCCAAGGGCCTGCTGCACCACTGAGGAGGTGGCAGCTCAGAGATGTGACTCCACTGCCTCCCCAAAGCCCTTCCCACGGGAGGAAGGGGACCCTGCAAGTCAAACAGCACCTTCCAGGAGATATTTCAAACACCACAGCTACAGATTACGCTGCCACTTCCCCTCCACACCGGTGCCCCGGGTCCCTGGCTCCTGCCATGGCTGGGTTGGAAGAGGAGCTGCTGTTGTGGAGCAGAGCACCAACTGGGCCTTGGGAGTTTGCAGCCAGATAAGGGGACAGAAAGACCACCTGAAGCTGCTGCCAAGTCCCACAGTTGTATACCACTCCCTGCAGAAGGGGCAGAGCCAACACATCCCTGCTCTGTCCCAGACAGGGAGGACAGGGAGCCAGGGCAGGAGCTGAGACAGCACAAGGCACCACGTGTTACCAAACCTCCTTGAGACACTGCCAACCCTCCAAGCTGAGCCAAGCGTGGTGGGAACACAGCACTGCAAAGCCTGAAGCTCACACAGCTCGTCTGGGGACATCATCAGCACAAGAAAAGCTCAAGCCTCTCGTTTGGGGTTGAATGTTTCACTGTGGCAGAAGCTGAACGCGTCCCTCCCGTTGTCGTCACGAGGCTGCAGATGGTGCCGGGGACACAAGATCTCCACAGGCAGAGTGCCTGGAGTGCCACCACAGAGGGTCTTCCTGCCAGCACTGCTTGGGAGCAGCCTGAAGTCCTGCACTGCAGCAAACCTGCCCAGGGATGAGGGGACCAGGGACACACTCTCACCACGGCTGTTGAAGGACACACGAGGAAGCTCCCACTTCTTAGAGCAGTGGATTTTGCACAGGGGAGCAGCGATGCCTCACCTGCTTTGCAGCTGAGGTGTCAAACATCTGATCTGCTGCACTGCAGGGTCCCCTTCACTCTTCTCTTCCCCTTAGTACTTGCCAGCATGGCAGAGCAGTGGCAATTCAGCCCCTTTTCCCTGTTGACCTACAGGAAGGCTGGGATGTGAGCAGAGATTTCCCAAGGTGGGATCTGGGCAGAGGTTTCCCAAGCTGTGTTCCCAACCAGCTGCTCCGAGGTGCTCCTGAAATCTGGTTTAGGATGCAAGGTGAGCCCCAGCCATGCAGCTGAAACACCCTACAGGTCAGTCCCAGGCAGCCAGTGCGAGGCTCTTGCTTGGAGAGGGGAGTTGCAGAATCCCGTCAGAGATCGCTTGCTCCAAGTCGTTACCTAGTGTTGCTGTCTACAGGAATATTATGGCTATGCAGATCCTATTCCAGTAACCTATTCCACACCAAACCATTCCTTGCCCTGAGCAGGAACACGCTGGCCAAGGAGAACCCACTCCACTGGAGTCCTTGAGGAGAGCGAGAGAGTGAGCAATGGTAGGAACTGCCTGGAGTCCACAAAAGTGAAGCTTCATCGGCGGGACGAAGGAAACCTCCTCTTCGCTCGGCCTCAGCCAGGAGCACTGGGAATGCGCAGGGTGCAGCAACACAGCACTCAAAGCCACATCTCCTACCTCCAGAGCAATGCCTGCTAAATAAACTGCACCTACTCCGGAAGGCTTTTCCCGGCGCCTGTCTTTTAATATTCCAGTATAGGTATGTTAGTACAGGATTATCCCTCCTTTGGAAGCACCAATTTAACAGGGGAAGAAACGGAAGAGGCAGAGCCCTTGCAACCTGTTGCCAGAAGAAAATCAACCCAACTGCCACCTATACACAAGATGTCCAGGCATGTGCTGCGTCCGCCCCACCAGCCCGGGGCCACGTCCCTGATCACAGCCGGGCTTTGCTGCTGAGCGACATCGGGATTCCTCCTGCCCTCGTCAGCCAGTGCTCTCCTTGGCTCTGAGGTGGCTTTCTCCAGAGGTCTCCGGGGCCTCCTGTGCAGGAAGGTTGGTTTCTTGGGCAGTCCTCGGGCTGGCCTGCTGGAAGGCACAGGAATCCAGGAACACGCCGGGGATGCGGTCACCGAAGTACAGTTTGCTGTTGGCGGCTATCGCCTGGTACTTCATCAGCTCCAGGTACTCAGGGGTCAGCTTCAGCTACAGAAACAGAAACCAGGGGCTGTAAGACACAACCTTCTGGGTGCTGCACCATTAAATACCGTGTCAGGCAGCCACCCTCTGGGATGCAGGCTGTGAAATCAAGCGTTTTTCCTGTGCTGCCCACCTGAAGAGAAAGAGGCAATGAGTCCCGTCCTGACCAGCTTCCCAGTGCTCACCTTGTTGGCATCAGCCAGCTTCCGAGCAGTGTAGTACTCAGCATCAGCTTTGGCCTTCTGTCTTGCCAGGAACGCAGCATCTAACACGGCAGCAGAGGATGGACAGGAAAAAAAGCGTTAGGAAGTGAACAGTCCCACCACACTGAGCACCTGAGCCCTCATCCCGTGGGGAACAGCTGATCCAGGAGAGCCTGTGACAGCCTGGACGGCCCTGCACCTGCCCCAGGGCTTCCTGGAGCGTTCCCAGTGCACAGCATCCACTACTGCACCCTGGATGAGCTCTGCAGGACGGCCTGTGAGCCCAGTTCTGAGGTTGCCCAACCTGCCACGTCCCCCTCAGCTGGAAAACAACCCCAGCAGCGCAAGTCACCTTCAATCTCGGAGATCCGCTTCTCCGTTTCCTTCTCCATAATCTTCTGTTGGTAGTGAATCCTGGCCACCTGTGCAGCCTTCTCTGCCTCTGCAATCACAACAGGCTCGGCTCAGGAATTTGCTTCTCAGGGTTTGAGCACCAGCACCCCGAGCCACTGCAGGATCTGCCACACCAGGAGTCTGTTCCCTGCTCCCTCCCTTCCTGCCCGGATCCTACAGTGCTAGCCTGCACTCCAAGCACTACAGTTACAGGAAGAAAACACAGTGCTGATGCCTCTGGAGCTGATATCCCATTTACCAGGGTGATTCCCCTGGCACACTGAGCTCCAAGCCCAGTTTCTCCAGCAGAGTGGCTGCAGGACAGAGGTGCTCACTTGCTCTGCTGCCACGGGAGGGAGGTGGGACAGAGATACAGCAGCAAAGGCACTCAGATTTTCAAAATCTGAGTTTCAAAATCTCCTGGTGCAGCCTGGCCGTGCCTCCCTCAGTTAGCAGGGAATGCAGGAATGGAAGCTCAGCCACTCCTGGTCACATACCAATGATCGCTTTCTTCCGGTCGGTCTCCGCCTCCTTCTCCACCACCTTCTGCCTCTGGGCTGCAATCAGCAGCTTGGTCTTCTCAGCCTCCCTGCAAGGGGAGAAACGTTACCCTGGGGAAAGGGAGATGGGGAGCAGCTCTGCATCTGAGGGCAGGAAAGGCCACAAGCAGCTGCCAGCGCCCTGTTCAGAGCCGTGGGACCAGTTCTGTCTGCAGCTGTGTGAGCACAGCACAGCCAGTGGGCCAAAGGAAGGGATCATCCCCCTCCCCATCTGGCACTGGTGAGGCCACATCTGGATGCATGTGCAGTCGGAGGCCCTCAGGACAGGGAGTGAGCCCAGTGCAGGGCTACTGGGAGTTGGGTTGGCTCAGTCGGGGACAGGGAGGCGAAGGGAGATCCAACAGCATCTGCCCCTGCTCCAAAGGGGTCCCAGAGATCCTGGAGGGGAACTTATAGGCAGGATATCAAGACCCCTGAGCCCTGATTTCAGTTTGGAAACGGAGAAACAGAATCCACAAGTGCATCTGGCCTGCCTAGAGCTCCCCCCCTCACTCTCTGAGCACCAGGGAAGAGCTTTCTAACAGCACTGTGCCTATCCTGGACCCTCAGAACTAATCCATACAACTTTATGTCCAGCTACTCACATCAGCTCAAAATTTCTTCGGATGGCCTCTGGAATTTTGGGTTTTGTAACACGCACAGCCTGTGAGAGAAGGAAAAGGGAGCACGTTTAAAAATGAACATTTGGATGCAAGCTGGAGGAAATGCCTGGGCAAGAGCAGCTGGAGTGCTGTGGACAGTGAGTGGTGCCTAATCCTCCTCTGCAGCACAGCTGGGCATGGCCACTCCCACAGAATTGTCCTACATCTGGATTTCCTGACAGCCATTCCAACCCACTCCCACTAGCCCAGGTTGCTCCAAGCCCCATCCAACCTGGCCTTGGACACTTCCAGGGATCCAGGGGCAGCCACAGCTTCTCTGGGCAACCTGTGCCAGGGCCTCCCCACTCTCAGTGTAAAACATTCCTCTTTCAGTTTAAAAACATTGCCACTCATCCTGTCACTACAGGCCTTGGTAAAAAGTCTTTTTCCACCTTTTTCATAACTTTATATCAGTTTTATATAAAACTTTACTCTTTATATACTGAAAGGCCAGAAATAAGGTCTCCATGGAGCCTTCCCTTCTCCAGCCCGAACAATCCCAACTCTGCTGCTTCTCTGGACAAGCAAAGAAAGCAGATTTATGGGACATCAGACCAGAACATCCTTCAGTGAAGGGATTGTTCTAAGCTCCTACCAGGAGCAAAACCTCTCCAAGCTCCCACATGGAGAAAGTTGACCTCACCAGCCACTGTAGGGTACATTCTTTCAACCTCTGCACCTAAACAAAGATCCTCACCCCTTCAAAATGGTGTCTGGCGAGTTCAGGCAGATGGTAACATGGTTAAATTGAACGTGATTTTCTAACATTAAAAGGAAGCAGAAAATCACTAAAACCATTCCTCTGCTCTTTGCAATTTAAAGCCAATACCTGCAGGTCTGTCACTTGTAAGGTTCTTTTCTCTGTCCTGCAGCTCTTTCCCTCACATAAACCCAGTGTTTAAAAGCCATCACCAACATCTGGACAGTCTTCAGCTGCCAAACCTCAACTCAAGGCTCAACTATTCCATGTCACGTGGAAAATGGAAGCAAGAAACCTATTCAATCCAGTAAAAGAGGTGGGAAAAAAGAGCAACCTTTATCAGGCAATGAACTCACCTGGATAGTGAGACCTGGTGCCATGACATTGAGGTCTTTCTGCAGGGCCAACTTCAGGTTCTCATCTATCTGATCTGTGTTTGGAGGACAAGAGAGAGACTATTTAGCTTATCACCTTTTCTCCTACAGCTTCTGTGGCAGAGTCAGCTGGCCCTGAAGAGCAGGATGTCTGTGGTGGAAGATAAAGATGTAAGTACATTGTTCCTGTGCCCCCTGGCAAATGTTCCCAAAAGGAGAGTCACATGCTGGTGTCTGGAAAAGTTCAGTTATTCATGGATTTATGGTATCTGAGCTAAGGGCAAATGGTTTTAAGGATCTCAGCAAGAGTGCCCAGAGCCTGTGGCAGGAGTCTATCCCTCCTCAGCATTCAGACTTGGAATATCTTAACATTAAAATTCTGACAACCTTTTGTCTGCCACAAGCCCATTTTCCCCTGCTCAGCCACTCAAGAAGAACACAATATTGTCATGTCTTTGGGGCACAGGTAGGTACCAAGGAGAACATGACCTGTGCTAATTCCTGAAACACTGCTACCTTCCTTAAAAAAATCTTCCAGCCCTCACTTGTTAAAAACAGCCAGAAGGAAGCTGTGGAAATACAAAAGTGAATCCAGTGGTTGGCTGTAACACATTCCAGAGCACAACGGGGAGATTCCACATCCCTCAGTGGGATCCAGCATCCAGCTGCCATCCACTCACCAAACAGCTCGATGTACACCTCCTGCAGGGTGTGGGCACTGCAGAACTGATTCAGCTCGTGGTGGATTTTGTTGAAGATCAAGGTCTTGTCGTAGTCTGCGGTGTAGTTCCTCACGATGTCGTACACTGGGGAGGGAAGGGAAGCACCAGAGGTCACCACTGCCCACACAGTGCTTCCTGCAACACCAGGAATGCTGGGAAAGGAGCACTGGGACAGGGTGGGGGGCACCTCCATCCCTGGGAGTTTTCAGGACTGCCCTGCCCAGCTGTGAGAGGGAGGGAGCTCAAAGGGCCCCCAACCGATGCTGGTGGGATTACAGAGCAATCATGGCAAGACACACTGCACAGCCCTGTTCTCACAGCCCTGTTTTATCACCTGCACAAGAAAATGAAACAGCAAAGCCTGTCCAGGGCCTGCATGCACGGGAACAGTGACACTGGAAAGTGAAACCAAGGATTGTTCCCACATTTTACACCAACCCTGTCCTGGGCTGCAGCAAGAGAGAGGACCCTTGAGCACCTGTCATGTTTCTAAACATACAGGGGAGAAGCAACCCTAGAATTTACCTTCATCCTTGCAAACCCCTGGCTCTGCAAACAGCCTGCAGGCACGTGCATGGAACTAAGTGCTACAGGACTGGGAGCCAAAAAGGTTACAAGGAATGGGAACAGACATGGAAATTTTCCAGCCACGGATAATGGAAGTCCTGCAAACCAAGACAGAGCTGCTACAGGACGAGTGAAGGCAGTCCCAGAGCTGCCTGTTGAAACAGGATGGGAAATACCTGCATAAGGGGCCAGCTTGTTCACAACTTCGATGCGGTCAATGTAGATCATAACACCCCCACTGCAAGGGAAAAAGAGGATTCATCAATCACCACTGCAGCTGTTAACAGCTGACATGAGAGCAAAGTCATCTTTACCACACTTTTACTCAAAAACTTACCCAGGACAGCCCTGAGTTCCTGAGCATTTTGCAATGAGAGGGCAGCAAACCCCAGCTTGGCACAGACAGGTCCCTCTCTCTGCACAAAATCCCAAACGTGCTCCAGCAAGCCTGAAAAGCACCATTCCCTTCATTCCCTCTCTTAAGAACCTTTCCCATTATTTTAAAATCTTTTCTAGGCCTGTCAGGCTGCACAGGGAGTTATAATGGTAGAGGATATGTGATTTTCTCCATCTCTTCTGCACTCTGTCCCACCACTTTGAATAAAACTACCACTATTTATCACTGGAAGTGACATCCAACAGCATTCCTTGGGATCTTCTGAGCCTTTGCAAACAATGCTTGAGCAACTGTTGGGGAAAGATAGAAATACCAGACACCAGAGGCAGATGCACATTCTCCCTGCTGGAATGAAATGGTTTTTGTCTCTGAGGTGACAACTGTTTGGTGGAAACAGTCCTCTGGTGCCAAAGGATTTCAAAATCTGTATTTCATGTGTTCACTTCATGCTGGTCAGTTCTAAACGGGACAGGTAAGGCAGAACCTGGGGATGGGACACCCACACAGGCACTCAGAAGCTTCCTGATGCAGATGAGGACACAGGCAACAGGAATGTAAATACGGTGGAAAAGAAACCCAGCCTTTAAAAGCTGATGGTTTAATATACAACTGCAGAGACTCAGACTGTTTAGAACCTGTCCTTGTAACGGGCTTTGAACCAGGACAGTGACATTTCAGGTTTGACCCACTTGCATTTAGAGGCTAATGTTTTACTACGGAATGGTGGATTCCAGGTTTTGGCATCGAGCAGCTGCAGCCTTTGGATTCCAACTGCAGCAACCTGAAAGGCTTCCTGGCAGTAACACCTTAAAAATGGACAGGGCTACTGGGACCTTTGGTCTGAAGTGAATTCAATTATTAACTAGGAACTGCTTTCACCAGCTGTTTGGTGTTTCAAAGCACATTTATGGCCTGTACCCTTCACAACCACCTGCATTGCACAACTGAAGCCCACAACACTGAAACACAGCAGGAACGTCACAAACTCACTTGACAGAACTGAATATTCAGCTCCTAAATCAAAGCAGCACAGAATGGGGGAGGCCAGCAGGGATTTTCTGCTTGGCCTAAAGAATGTTTACACCACCACAAGGGGACTTTGGATGAGGGCCTGCAGTGATAAGACAAGGGGGAATGGCTTCCCACTGCCAGAGGGCAGGGTTGAATGGGATATTGGGAAGAAATTGTTCCCTGTGAGGGAGGTGAGGCCCAGGCACAGGTTGCCCAGAGAAGCTGTGGCTGCCCCTGGATCCCTGGAAGTGTCCAAGGCCAGGCTGGATTGGGCTTGGAGCAACCTTGGCTAGTGGAAGGTGTCCCTGCCCATGGCAGGGTGGAATGAGATGGTCTTTAAAGTCTCTTCCAACCCAAACCATTCCATGATTTTATGAAAGCTGCAGCACTGAACATTATTTACAGATACTCCTGAAAATCTATGAGATGTGAAACTAAAACCATGAGACCTTTATTTTAATATTTAAGCCCATGTGATGTCTGATGCCCCAGGAGAGAACTCCAAGAACTCATTTCATTACAGGTTAAACCTGATCAAAATTAACTCTGCTTTGTTAATGCTGTCGTTTCCATTCCACTTTTAATTTCAGTGTGGTCACTGAGTGTCATCATCCAAGTCACGGGGATTTATTTTTTTAAACAGGAATTTTGTTGAGGACACTGGTGCTAAAAGACAAGGTGAATCACCAGGGGCTATTTTACCCTGAAGAAAGAGATCCAGTCACCACTTTAACTTGTGGATGAACCAACACAACAGGATCTGCAACCCAACTCAACCAACCCTCTCCTCCTGCTGCTGCTCTGCTCGTTAAAACTTAAGCAGGTCTGTGCTGAGAAAAGAATCAGCTTAATTATGAAGCAGGTATCTCATTTGGAAATGAACCCTCTCCCATCAGGAGGATTCCCATTCACCACTTGCTTTTACTCTCTGGTCAGCACTTCTACCAGCCCCAAACTCCAGACTAGAAATATCTGAGGGCAGACCAAAGCACAAGCAATGGGGAGTCAGAGCAACTGAGGGGAGAAACCAAGAAAAATCAAGGTAATATCACAATGAATGCAAACACCCTCTGAGCAGCAGCTGCAGCAAAAGCGAGAGCACTCCCTCATGTACCTCCTACCTCATTTTAGGGCACGTGCCTTTACTTCCCAGCACTGTAAATGACCCCACAGAGTGCATCTGCTCAGCACCAGGAGAAACACAGATGAAATCCCTACCTTGTCCCACAAGGCACATTTTTCACTTCATCAGTCTGCAGCGTGGTCTGAAACACAAAGACAGCCCGAGCTCACAAACCGCTCCGCTCTCCAGGAAGGTCCTGCTGCGCCCAGGCTCTCCCAACAGGAACACGGAGCCACTGGTGCATCCTCTGCCTCCCTCGTGCGTGGGCAGAGGACAAGGCTTCTTCCCACCAGCCTTTTGTGGGGCAGACAGGCAGCTGTGCCTGCTTCCCTGCTCCCACTTCCCACAGCACAAGGTCCGTGGCTCTCCTGGGAAGCAGCGATGGCCACAAACACGGACCGGCCTCCCAAAGCAGGACATGTCCTGTCCCCAGCAACTCACACACGTGCTGGGCACCCCCACCCTCCCAACACCTGCTCTCCCCAGAGCAGGGGGTACCAACCTGCACGGATTTGAAGGTGGTGATGAAGGGGAGCATGATGTGGTAGCCGGGCCCGCTCGGGCTGGTTAACAACGCGCCGCCCCTGCGGAAAGGGAGGAGAACAGGGAGAGGCTCGAGCCAGCCTGGCTTCGACAACAAGCAGGGGACGCTCAGCAGAGGTCACAGCTGTGGGAGTAAGAATTACACTGCTGCCCAAAATTTGCCACCAATCCCCCTGCAAAAGGGCTGAGTGCTCCTGCTGTTCGCCTGTGGCAAGCTGGCAGTCGTTCCCTGGAGCCCTGTGAGCAACTAACCCTTGGAGGAGGCAGTTCCTGCTAAAGCCTCCCAGCATTGCAACATTGCAGAGCTGCAAGAACACAGACTTTCCTCTCTAAATAGTTCTCTGGTAACCATGGAAAAACCCAGCAGTGGACTGTGACGCTGCCAGTTTGGATTTCCACGAGCCCCAAAGCACGGAGAAAACACCCCCCCCTAGGGTCTCGAGCTCAACACGCTTGGGATTAAAGGAAAATGGCCCATGGGGTTAAAGAAAAACTCAAGGTGGTGAGTGGAAAGGGCAGGGAGAACGTTCCAAAGCACCAACAAAAGGGGTGCTCTGGCTGGGGGTGGCAGTTTGGGACAGAGGTGCTGTAAGAGGGAGAGATCAGCAGATGGGAGGGGACACGGGACGGGCGCTTTGGTTCTCTAAGCTGTGAAATGCAAACCGTGAAAAGGGAAGGGAGGGAGGGAAGAGAGGAGAGGGAGGGAAAGCAGCTGAGGATTCAGAGAGACCCAAACTCCCAAGGGTTCTGCACAGAGCCAGGGTGCCTGGGACTCAACGGGGAGCAGAGACAACACGGGGGGAAAAACCGGGGGGGAAAGGGAGGAGAGAGCAAGCGGCGGTGCCAGGCGGGTCCCGGCGGGGGCAGCAGCTGTACCTGTAGTACACGGCCAGGTGTCCCTCCTCGACCCTGTGGATGGCGGAGTAGAGCAGGAACACGAGGAGCGCCGAGGCCGCCGCGGCCGCGGCCCCCGCCTGGGCCATGGCCATGCTCGCATCCCCCCCCGCCGGCACCGCCACCGGCACCGCCACCGGGACCGGGACCCCGCCGAGAACGGGCCCTGCCCTGCAACGGGAACGGCCACGGCGATAGCGACAGAACAGCCGGGATCCGCCCGGGATCCGCCCGGGATCCGCCCGGGCCCCGGCACCGCCCCGGGGAGTGACCGGACCGCGGGACACCCGGGACACGTCCTATCCCTCTCCCTACCCAGTCCCTATCCCCAACCCATCCCAATCCCTATCCCATTCCCAAACCCTGTCCCTATTCCCTATCCCGTACCTGTCCCGTTCCCTATCCCACTCCCATCCCGTACCTGTCCCTATTCCCTATCCCTACCCCAATCGCATCCCGTCCCTGTCCCGTTCCTTATCCCTGTCCCTTTTCCCAATCCCAACCTGTACCTGTCATGTTCCCTCTCCCTGTCCCTATTCCCAATCCCATTCCATCGCTATCCCTGTCCCTATTCCCAACCCCATCCCGTACCTGTCCCTATCCCACCCGTATTCCCAATCCCATCCCCTACCTGTCCGTATCCCATCCCTATTCCCAAGCCCAAATCTATCCTGTCCCTATCCCATTCCTATTCCCAATCCTAATCCTATCGCCTACCTGTCCCTATCCCATTCCTATTCCTATTCCCAAACCCATCCCCCACCTGTCCTTATCCCATTCCCAATCCCATCCCGTACCTGTCCCGTTCCCATTCCCATTCCCAATCCAATCCCATTCCCGTTCCCATTCCCATTCCCAATCCCATCCCGTACCTGTCCCGTTCCCATTCCCGTTCCCAATCCCATCCCGTACCTGTCCCGTTCCCCACGTGCTGCCGAGGCCGCGCTGCCGCCCCCTCCGCGCACGCGCGCGCTCGCAGGGCAGCATGGGGGGGGGACGGCGGCGGCGCTGACTGATGACGCCACTGCACCCCCAAGCGCGTTGCCTGGCAACGGCGTGAGGGCGATGGCGGCGCGGAACGAGCAGGCCTCAGGCTGTCCCTCCGTCTGTCTGTACGGTTTATTACTATACATTCACGCGACACGCGGCAGCGGCGGCACCCGCCCGCGACCTCCGCCTTGAGGGCGCTCCACGGGCCGGGCTCTCGCCGCTCTCCCGCAGGCGCGGCCGGTGAGTGAGGCACTGAGGGGAAATCCCCGCCCGGGAAGTGGAGGCACCTCCGGAAACAGCTCGGCAAAGGCTACGGGACACGCGCTGACCCACGGCCCACATGAGAGGCACTTGGGAGATGCAGCACCTCGGCTCCTGTGGCTACTTCAGCCAGCTCCAGTCGAAACTCTGCAAGGAAAGCGGAGGAACAGCTGAGTGCAGGATCCAGCTGCTGGGTGTGGGTCTTGTGTGATGTTCCCAGGAGTTCACAAAGCACAGCATATCCCAAATCCCAGAAGCACAGAATGGGGGAGGCTGGGAGGGATTTTCTGCTTGGCCTAAAGAACCTTCACCTCACCACAAAAGGACTTGGGATGAAGGCCTGGAGTGCCAGGACAAGGGGGAATGGCTTCCCACGGCCAGAGGGCAGGGTTAGATGGGATATGGGGAGGAAATGGTCCCCTGTGAGGGTGGGCAGGCCCTGGCACAGGTTGCCCAGAGAAGCTGTGGCTGCCCCTGGATCCTTGGAAGTGTCCAAGGCCAGGTTGGATGGGGCTTGGAGCACCCTGGGCTGGTGGAAGGTGTCCCTGCCCATGGCAGGGGGTGGGACTGGATGAGCTTTAAGGTCCCTTCCAACCCAAACCGTTCCATGGCTCTCAGTACTTTCCAAAGTTCCACCTCTGCCACAACAAGAGTTTTGGTTCATCACCCAAAAGGGCTCAGCAAAAGTGAGCCCTGCCCACCCCAGTGCTGGGACACAAACCACGCCCTCCAGCTGGGAATGCAATCAGGAGCAGGATCTAGCAGCCCAGGGTCCCAGAGAACAGCTGACACCAGCACCAAGTGCTCCCTCCTCCTGCTCCAGGAGCTCTCCACATCCCCAGAGCACCCTGATGTGGCTCCTAAAAACCAGGACCGGGGGAAATTCCCGATTCCCCACCAGACTTACCATCATGCTGTTCTGCTCCTGCCTCACCTCCTGCAAGATGCTGCTGAAGAGTTCCAGGTAATTCACATTCTCCTGGATTACATCAGCAAAATTTTCCCTGCAGGGGGGGGTTAAAAAAAAAAAGCAAAAGAGGACAAGATTTCAGCCACCAAAAGTAACATCAGAAGGTGGGAAAAAAAAAAACCCAAAACCCAAATCCAAACAACCCCAATAAGCTGATTTGTAGTCCTGTGCAGTGGTAGGAGATCCCTTGGTGTAGGATAAGCAAATCCAACCGCAAGGAAGAGCAACCAGATGGATTGCTTAGGCCTGACCCAAACTCCAGCCCTCCACTCCAACTGGGACTTTTTGAAACCACAGCAGTTTTAAGAAGGACTCAGCATGGCCTGATTTTTCTGGGACTTGCCAGAGGGGAGTTCCTGTGACTCCAGTCAGGAGCTGGGACATTTCAGCCTTCAGAGTGTGTCAAAACCTGCCTTCCCAGCTTATCCCGTGGGTGGAGGGGAGAGGCCGTGCCCTCAGGCCCCTGAGCAGCAGAGGGCAGGGTTCTCCTTCCCCAGCATTCCAGCATTCCTACCCTTCCTGGGGAGCTGGCAGTGAGGACAGAGGGTGGGCAGGGGCGTTCCCTGAGGAGCCCTGCGGGAGCCAGGCGGCTGCGGGAGTCGAGGCCGGCCCTTCCAGGCTGGAGCTGACCAGGGAGCGGGAGGAGCTCTGAGTCTGGAAGACACAAATCCATGGGCTGTGAGGGACAAAGGCAGGATTTAGGGTTCACTGTTCTGTAGGTTCCACATGAGCACTATTTGTAACACCGACACAGCCCTCACGTGTGGGAATTGGGAGATGGCCTCAGCTGGAGAGTCTCTGCTAATGCAAAATGAGCCTTAAAACACCCTCAGCTAAGCAGGAAAGCACCTCTTTAGCTTTTGCTTTTACCATCTCACACTGCCCTTCTCTGCAGAAAAAAAATCAACCAGGGTGTGGCAGTTGTGCCTTTTTGGTCTCCTCCCGGTTTCCTTTGATGTCTCCTGGCTCTGCTCCGGAAGGAAAAGCAAACAGACAATCCAACAGCTACTTACACAAGCAATTTTCAGCAAATGCCATATCTCCCTTTGTCTTTTTCCCTGCATCTGCATCACTGAGTTGTCAGCTTCCTTGATGTTATTTAGAGCCACTTCAATCTCAGGAAGCAAGTCAATGATCTTCTGCTTACAGCCCAAGAGCTTGCTGGAATAAAAACCAAGCACAAAAGTCACTTCAAAATCAAAAGCCTCACGTTGGGATTCAAGATACCCAAAGAATCAATGAACAAACCCCTGTGATATCTTCTCAGCTCTTACACTATTTCTTTTCTTAACTTAAGATTTCAATGCCAACCTAAGCACTCATTTTAAAGTGAACTCCTGGATCCTAACAGTGCAAGCCATTCCATTCTCATCCCCTGCCCCATTATCCACAAACATCAGTTACAAGCTTTGAAAAAGTGGAAATTCAACACAGGGAAGCAGAATTAATATTGGCAGGAGAAACAGGGATGGAGCTTTTGACTCTGACCTCTATGATTTTCACTCTCCTATCCTACTACAAAGCCACAAATGCCACCAAGTTGCATCTCTTTGGGGGTTTTTGTGTGCACAAAGTACCTGAGATGGCCAAAGAGCTCCTTGAGGACTCGGTCTTGGCTCTGGACTGTCTGCACAATGATCTTCACCATGTCTGTGCTGTCACTGTAGGCATGATCTGGAAGGGCCAGCAACCACCACATCAGTCAAATCAAATCCAGTGTTGTCTGGATTCGAGCTCAGAAAAATTCATCGTGGGGTACAAGTGTGAAACAGTCTTTAAACCATCTCCTTCCATACCTGGAGGTCTTGTTTTTAATTGCTTGTACAAGTCTATGGCTCTCTGTTCCCTTTAAAAAGAAGGACATGATTTAGACGTGTCAAACAAGGGGGGGACTCAAGAAAAAAAAAAAAAGCATTGCAATGAAGTGCTGCCTTTCTGAACCTCAGACCTTGGAGCTGCCACCTTCCCTTACAGCTCCTACACGAGCATGACTTTTGGGACACAGGGATGCTCTGTGATGGAATCCAACACTTCCCTAGAAGCCGTCCCTCTTTTTTTTCTCTGAATTATGCATTTTCTTCTCATAAAACCACACCAGGTGGAGGTTATTTTCAGTTTCAAATTTTCACATGCCCCAGCTGTGTTTTCTTTCCCTGATATCCTTAAGTTATTAAACTTCATTTTTGTAACTGTAACTGCACAGCTGCCTGAGAAATTCTTGTTCCTGTTCTGCATTTCTTTGCTTGAATCTTACTCACATTCTGCAAATGGAAAGAGACAGTTGTGTCACAGACAAGAGGACATTGTTTCTCTTCTTCCCACTTAGCTCTTTCATATTCTAACACTTTAAGCAAACCAACCAAACAAAAAAAATCCATTTCCAAATATTCCAGTACCCACAAGTGATATTTACCCTCGCTTTGAAAACACGCTGAAGATATTTGGCAGGGTTTTACAATGATCTTGTGGCTTTCTCACTCAGCACTACAAAAGTCACCCCTCTCCAAAGCAAAAGGAAATCCTGAGGTGAGATCCAGACATGTCTTTGGCACAGCCTCTTGGGAGACGAGGCTTCATAGATCAGTGACAGAGAAGTGTCCCACAAGGGGTGGGACCTTCCTCTCCAGTGGCAAAATGATCTTGAACAAATCACACTCTACTCTGCACTGGCAGTTTGCATTGCAAAAGCACTGAGGGAACCAGCAACAGAAGGGGAAAAAAAAGCCCCCCAAAAATACAGAAAATCCATTTATGTGCCATAAAAATAAGAAGCAGAGGACTTACAGGCTCTCCATGACCTCCCCCTGGCGCCTGGCATAGGGACTCTTCTGCAGCTCCACGATTTCTGTGTGCAGAGCCATGATCTGCTCATCCAGGTACCCGATATCTTCAGCCTAATGGCAAAATGGAGGTTCAGATCACACTGAAGGAGGGGAGCAATCAAGCAGATAAAAATGCCCAAAACACCTCTTTGGATAATGGGCTGCCTCCTTGGAGAGTTAGGAGAAAGAAAAGCTGCTACAACAGTTGAGGTGGTCGTTCTCAGTTTTCCTCAGAAAAACCAGTTTCTTTATAAATCATCTCTCTCTGTATGTCTGGAATTCACACAAGTTAAGCTTCCTTCCAAACAGACTGAGATACCCCTGTGTACCACAGAGGGAAACATTTCCCATGCCTGACAAATGGACACAGTGTGAATGACAGAACATGGTTCTGATGGCCTGCAAAGTAAATATTTGTTGAGGTTCTTGGTTGTCTGGAGACAGCCAGAGACAGCTTTGAATTATTCTGCTAGAAGCAGCCTCCCTTTTATCTTTCTTGCTTCCTGACAAGGAGAAATAAGATTTAAAGAGCTAATGGGCAAATTTGGGTGGGAATCCCAATTTCCCCCCATCTTCATCATATGAGCAAAGCAGAATCAAGGCTCCAAGAGCCTTTTGACTTCAAAGAAGACAGGCAATGGAACCCAGAACCTGAACTACCCAGTCTATTCCTACACAGAGGCAAGAAATAAGCAATGTAATTTATTGTCTTCCTAATAGTGTCTGGGATTTTTATTTAATTTTTATTTAATCACAGTGCTCTGGATTACAACGAGAGCCAATGCAAAAACTCTAGTTTTGCTCTAACTTTCTTAAGGATGACTCTTATTAAAAACTAATTTGCACATTTACTTGCAGGATGCCAGAACTTTATGTCTGTGCTCCTACCTGTGCACACTGAGAGGCTTTCTCTTCCATTTCCTTCCAGGCTTTGAGCATCTTCTCTGAAGCTTAAGAGAAGAGAGTTGTTAATTTTTAACAGGATACAGACACAAAAATAAAGCAAGACCTGGACTTTACAGGTATCCCTTGAATGTGAACACAAAGAGCACGATAACTCTGTGCTCGACCTTAACTCCCACACGAAGCCTTTGGTAGGATTCCACTGTTTGCAATCACTGCCCTAAAACGAGTCTGAGTCTTTAAACTCCACCATTAAGCTCAACAACTGCCACTTTTGATTGAACACAGACTGTCCAAAACCAGTTCACTGAGTCTTTCCATTTTCCATCATCATCATCCTTCAGCCCAGTCATAGTTTTTGGCTCAAGCTGCAGTTTTTAGCCATATAATCCAAACTATATGTAAATCTTGCTATTCTCCCCTGAACAGACACTTCTAGGACATTAAAAATGTAGCTGATGCTTTTCCAGCCCATCTCTCATCCTGGCAAATGGCACCTCTGGATATCAAGCACGGCAGCCCTTCCGCTGTCAGCAAGTGCAGCAGCTCTGCCCTCCCCTTGCTGCCCAGTGACAACTCCAAAGAAATCAGACCCTGAGTGAATAAATAGCAAACATTTACATCACCAGCACTATTTATGCTCCCATGCCCTTGTTCTCAGCGGGGAACAGCTGACCACCTGTCCCACTGTCACTGAAGGTCACCAAAAACGGCCTGGTTTTTATCCTCCTGCCTTTGCTTCTGCCAAACCCTTCTCCTGCATCCACCCGAGGTAAAATACATCCATAATGCCACCCATTGTCAGTCTGACCCTTTCCAGCATCAGACAAGACTCCAGGCAGGTATTCCCCAATACTTACATATTCCATAAGCCATCTGGTCACTGTACCTCTCCAGGTCGAGGCGAATGCTCTGGTGAAAGAATTCCAGCTTTGCTTTCAGCTGCTGGGACGCTGAGACCATGTTGTTCTTCATTTTGATCAGGTTGGCGTTGTACCGAAGGAGGCTGAGCCTGGCAGATGAAAAAAGGACAGCACATGTCAAGCTGGATTTAAAAAGAGGAAACTCTCTTACTGTGAGGGTGACTGAGCACTGGCACAAGCTGCCCAGGGAGGCTGTGGAGTCTCCATCCTTGGAGATATTTAAAAGCTGTCTGGATGTGGTTCTGGGTAACCAGCTCTAGGTGACCCTGCTTGAGCATGGGCTGGGCTGGAGGACTTCCAGAAGTCAACCTCAGCCATTCTGTGAGTCTCTGAGTATATTCCAGTTTTTTTCTCAATGTCAGGCACTACACAGTAAAATTCCTGGAGTGGAACCAGCTCCCAGCCCGAGAATGCTTTATAATGTCAAGGTACAGAACAGCAGAGGACTGTAAATCTTGAGGGAACCAGAACTCCCCGAGACACACATTTCCCTGCCAGCAGACTGTGTGCTGGCACCACAGTGACTCCCCTGGGTGAGCGGGCACTCACATGGCAGCTCTCTGGCCCTGGAAGAGCCTGCTGTAATCCTCCTTCAGCCCGATGACGTAGTGAACCGCTTCCGCCCACACCTTGCGCAGCTGAGGGATCGGCAGCTGGATCTTACTGTCCTGGACTGGGCACAGCAGAAACACAGGGAAACAACAACTTCAGGGCCTGCAGCATCCCTCGTTCCTGCTGCAGGTGCCTGAGCTGAGGGATCAAGCCAGGTAAGCTCTGCTCAGTTTTTAAATGTGTGTAAGCTTTTCGTGTCACAGCTTCCTCGGGTGTGTGACAACCTACTGCTACTGGGCAGCAAAACACCATGGGGGGGGGGGGAATGTTTGTCCCAAAAACTCTTAAGCAAATTTAATCATTCCATTTAATCAGTTGATACTGGTCACTGTCCTGACACCTTCCCATCTTGTTTACGTTTTCTCCCAGGCTCCTGATGTAGATGTTCAGGGGAAAAGATGCAGGACTTTGTGTGTTCCCCTACAGAGATGGGAACTGTCAATACATTGGGATATCAGTAAATGTGTTGTAAGGTTCAGCAATGAGATTCACCAGACTAAAGCAGTCCAGAACACAGGAAAAAACCCCAATCAGAATAAACCTGAGTGACACTAAAAGGAAATGAGGAAAACCAGTGCAGACAGGCCAATGAAAATAAAACTAAACAGTAACTGCATGTCACAAGGGATTTCTTTACATGCAGTATCTCAGCAGACATCTCCCGTCCCCTGTCACTACTTTTTCTTTCACAGAGGTACACAAGGTCCTTCACACAGACATATTTGGGGTATATAAACCTTCAGAGGGGTTTATCAGGTCCTGCAGATGACTGCTGTCATCTCAGGGGACATGCAAGGCAGGCAGCAAGCAAAGAAGCAGCTCCCATACGTGGCCTAAAAGCACACCCTGGTGATGCCAGGGCTCTGCCATCAGGACAAGGCGGATTCTTTCATTTCCCACGAGGAGCAGCACTCGTGCAGCACTCACCAATGTAATTCACACAGTCAGACAGACTCCGGGAAGCGAAGGGGCCATCGTAGACAGTTTTGCTTTTATCAAACAAATAGACCATGTAGCTATCCCAGCCTCTCTGGGGAGAACAGGAGAAGAAAATATGAACAAGAGAAACCCCAAACAGCTCCTACTAACCCAGAGGGTCCTGGTTACATCATGAACTAATCATTGTGGGCGCTCTCTTCTTAGTAAGTACCTTAAAAAAATGATTTTATTGATCCCACAGAAAGAAAGGACTCATTGCTGACAATTATTTAAGTATTTAGGCAGAATTTACCTATAGAAATTTGCTTGCATTACCCAGTAAAAGGCCTTAAGAGTTACTACACTCCCAGAGCAAACCACCTCCTGTGGGAGAAGGTTCAGGCAATGTATCTTCCCTAATATTTTCAATTCCCAGAGAATGGGAAAGACATGAAACGAACAGAATCATTCTTACCACGCCATCAATAACACACTGGGAAGCAGGTTTCCGAGGGTCCAGGCAAATCCCTGTTTCCAACAGCAGTTCCTGATTTCCCGTGCTTATCCCAGTTTCAAACTCAATGCGATTCTGAAGGGAATGAAGGCTTTCCTCGGGATGCAAAAGGAAGGACACGATCTTGGCAGAGGTCATGTTTAGGATGTGCACTATCTGTAAGAAGAGTACAGGGAGATTACAAGTCCCTGGATATCAGAGACAAAGGAAGCCTGGGAAGGAGCACGTAGCAATTTTGGGAAGGAGCACGTAGCAATGCCCATGTCAGAACTGGAGCATCGTTTGAGTTTCAGTGACTGCAGTCATCAGTTCAGGAGTGAAGCCCCACGTAAAAAACTCAAAGCCCAGGCCTGTAACTTTCAATGTCAGAGAAAACGACAATCAAATAAGCCATCAAAAGAACGGGGACAAAACTACCCTCCTGCTTCTGCACATGCTTGCCTTGGCTAGTCTTACTCCAGCAAAGCTCCAGTAATGACTCCAAGGGGAAAAGTGAGGTGAATGTCACCTCTGTACTGCTGCAGGTCCTACCACTACAGTACATGAGTACACCTGGAGGTCACAGCACCGATAGTGAAGTTCAGGAAAACTGCTGCTAGTAAATATTAAACCCTGATTTGATCTTGGTGAGTCCTTTCCACGATGACAGACAGGAATAGAGGGTCATTCTTCTACTCCCAAGTGTAAAGCTAGAGGTTAATATTTTGTGTGTACCGGACAGGCTGTGTTTGCATTCGCTTCCTGAAAAACATTCCTCATGACCCTGCAGCTGGATGATGCCAGGATTACAGCTCTGCTGCACTGAGCACACTTTCTGTCCTCTCGATGCTTTTAGAAGGCCTTTAAACCCAGTACCAACCCTCACTCACCTTCAAATTCAGGATGTGATCCATTATTAGGAAACACCGTGGACGACCGGTCTCGAGATCTGAACCTCCACCCCTCTGCTGTGGATCCCAATTCAGCATCAACTGCAACCAATTTTCCATGGGTTCTACAATCAAACTAAAGCAGAGGGGCTGTAAGGAAGGGAAGGCAGGTATTCTCTTCACCAGACTGAGGCAGCCCAACTTCCTGGGCCTCTCCTTGACTGCTCTATTCAAGAGGCTCTGCCCAACTTTGTGGCCTGCCCTGCACTTGCAGCAGTTTTCCCAACACAGCTTCTGCTTCCAAGGAGAAACTCCCTCGAGTTCTTGGTTCATGAGATTCAATACCATCAAGTTATCAGGCAGATGTTACTCACTGGCCTTGTGGCAAGAGGAGAAAGATGGGGGAGCCCCCAGTGCCTGGGATGAAGGAGGAAGAGCCCTCAGTTTGAAGGACCAAAATGGTCCCCTGTGGTAAGGACACACTTACCCACAGAGGCTGTGGGGCTGCGGCAGGTGGGTGCTGAACCGAACCTCCCCATTCATCTCCTCGGAGGCAAAGATGTGCTTTGGGTCCTTCTTCTTGATTTTTTCATGCCTGCAAAACAAAATCCTCCGTGGACGTACTGGCAGTGTTAGTTTTGTAAAGGGGCAGCTGAACGTGACAGCAGCAAACAGTGCTGGTGTCCAGCAGCTTTAGGAAACAAACTCGGAACAGAAACCCAAGCTTCCTGTTGTCTGCCTCTGACACACAGACTGCTTTATAACCATGTTTTTTTGGTTCAAATTTTGCTTGTGAAGGAGTTACCGTGACCAGAGGCACCTCCCAGAGAGTAAGTGTCTTACCAGGTGAATGGCTGTAGATTGTGTAAGAAAGGCCTGAATCCGGCAATGCATTCAAACACCATCGTCCCAAAGCTCCAGTAATCAACAGTAACCGAGTAGGATTTATTCTCAAAGAGTTCTGGAGCCTAAAAAGGATCACAAAAAGACAATGGTGGTATTTCCTTGCATTTCTGCAGAGGCAAAGCTGTGTCCAGGCGTGGCTCCCAGCTCCAGCTTCAGCTGTCCAGTGGGTCGGGGCCTGGAACTCTCAATCCATGGGATGAGGAGGGAGCTGGACTTGTTGGCTCTGGCTGTGGGGGGTGAGAGCAGCCCCGAACCATGGCACAGGAAGGGATGGATGGGATCAAACTCCCCTTGGAAGCAAAGAGGGGAAACAGCCCCAGACAACCATTGAGGAGGTTCAGGATGGACATGAGGAAAGGATACCCTGGGGACAGCTCCCCAGGATCTCCAGTTTTGGAGGTTTCAGGGCATGGCTGGGCCAAGCTCTAGAGCTGGTGACACTGAAAAAAAAAAGCCTTACCAAATATTGTAACGTTCCAACAAACGAAGTGCATAAACTTCCTTGATCCAGATCCTTTGCATATCCCAGGTCTATTATTTTGTGGACAATCTGCAGACAGTTTTAACAGCTTATCAGAAGAGCAAATGCCAAGAAAAAAAAACAAGCAAACAACCCAAAATCTGCACAGTGACATCGACAGCATACAATCGAGAAGAGGGAAGAATGGAAATTATGGAGAAAGTCCATGGCCAGGCTTCAACATGTGACAGAGCTAAAGCTGACAGTAAATTGACAGTCCAGTTCAGTGTGACAACTTCCAGAAATGACACTGACATAGGCCACCTGACTTACCTTCCCACCTTCATCCTGAAGAACAATATTTTCAGGCTTTAAATCTCTGTGTATGATTCTGTTTTCATGCAAATACTGGATACCAGACCCTGAAAGACATGTGTTTGATTTAACAGAAAATAAACTCACATTGGCTGAAGATCCATCTGATAAAATATAATACTGGGGAACAAGTCCCAAAGATTTACCACCACTCATCATTTAACAGCTTCAAACTTGCATTTCTTCTCCACAGCATTTTCACATCTTTGCCAAGACACAGCAAAGACATTCACCTTATGATGAAACCAGCCCTGTTCTGGAGGTGGAAGGGGATCAAGGATGAAGGAAGCAGAGTTGCTCTTTATTTCAGGGACACACAACTGGAAGCCCTCTGAGCACTGAAAGGACAGAAGTCCAGGGCAGTACTCCAAAATGCTTTCTCATTCCAAAACTAGCTCTGTTCCTACAAATTATCTGTGAGAGAACTGAGAAAAAAAAGGGGCTTTCCTGGAAAGCCTGGAGAAACCCTGAGATCACCCTCAATCAGGCAATCACCCTCCTTCCCAGGGTGTCCAGGAAGCCGGGTTCCCTGTGAGCACTGCTGTCATCTGGAGCCCCTCTCACCCTGCCTGCTCCATTTCCAAACTGCAGGATCCCAAATCCATGGGGTATCAGACATCTGTCACCCTGAATGAGCAGAACTGCCCTCCTAAGCCAAGACACAAAGATGCCACAGGGCAACTTTGGCACTTCTCACATCACTTAGTGCTTTTTGCCTTGTAAAATTACGTTCCTTCAAGAGCTGAGTGGTTTGGCATCACCAGAAGTGAGGTTTGAACAGAAAACCTTAACAAAACATTAAGGTCATGGTGTCCTACACCTGACCACAGCTCTTCCAATCCCATTCCACAGACACCTCACTAGTGTGAGTTTCTGCTCTCTGTTAACTGCAGGGACACCAAATCCTTCCTCTGAAACAGAAACCTGATTTGTTTTAACGCCCTGTTCTTGGAAGTCCCCTTTTCAGGGTCAGCTGACAAAGCAAAATGCCATTACACATTAAAAACCCCAAAACAACCCCCAAAAAAAAACCCACAAGAAAGGCATTAGACTACCCACCGATGTCGCTAAGCAGAGAAAGGATTTGACTTTCCTTAAGTCCACAGCAGTTTTCTGGTTTGTTTAGCAGCTGCAACAGAGAAAAAAGATGTTTAGACCCAGAGTGCAACAGGGAAGAACTACATTTTCCATCCCCCAATCACTGTCTTAACGAGCTGTCAACAAGCAGCTTCTGCAATTTCTGACTTTTACTGCACTTGAGGCTTTTAGAGATGACTGAGGTGCCTTCCTAAATTGTTCCAGAATCTGTACACCACCGAAGGACTCATTAGAAATTAAATGATCGGACACTGCAAGTAGAGCTAATTTCCTGAGTATGCAGATGAGGCAATTTCCAAGCAAATCGTGACAGGGATTTGCTGCTTTCCCCCTCTAGAGACTGCTGCTTCCTGAATCCAGCTGCAGTGGAAAGGGAGCATAAACTCTGTTGGGCCATGCACCCCCTGCCCAGGGGACTGCTGAAAGGTTCCTTTATTTTTGGATGTTGCCAATTTGCAGAGTGGCAGTTCCCAGTCAGCAGGGGCAGGAAAGGTTTGGAAGCCCTGGAGGTCCCAGGACACCCTGCAGCAAAGCCAATTACACTGGGTATGAGCAGCCAGGCTATGGAAATGACAAACTCCACCAGGATAAAAGAGTATCTGCCCCTGGGATTGCCCCCTGGTTTCTAAAACACAAGCCTCATTTCCCACGCGTGGCTTTTTTCCCCACTTCCTCACGCCTGTCCCTGGAAAGCAGAGCGCTCTGGTGACACACACAGCGATGATGCCCCTGTTTTTGGTGCATGTTGGAAGCAAAGCAGCCGTTACCTTCCGGAGGTCGCCCCCCGAGCAATATTCCATGGCCAGGAGGGGGACGTCGTTAACCAGGAAGTTCATCTCCTCGGGAACTTCACAGGCTTTTACTACGTTGGGATGGTTCAACCTAAGCACATGGAAAGCTGGGTGAGAACTCTGCCCCCTCTTCTTGGAAGAGTGAGACAACAGACTGCGATCCAGCCATGGTTTATGTTCCTGGGACAGCTTCTGTTCCCCAAATGTGTCCTCTTCAACTAGTACCCTCCAGTATCCAAGTGCATAAAAGCCATACCTTGGGAATACACAAACCAGGGAAGAGCACAAACAACATCTCAAAGTCAAGGTACAGGACTTTGATGATGGGGATCCAGGCTCAAGTTCTGGATTCTTGCACATTCCTGGCAAGGTTGTTACATATGTGTGCCTGCTTTTGCACGTGGGGCCAGATTCCCCCCGGCCCAAGGGTTTTGTAGGAATCCCCATCTATAACTGCACCAGGCAGGTGAAATCCACAAACAGAGGGAAGGATTGATTAATTTCTCCAACTGAATTCAAACAGCTATTTCCTGACTATCTCTAATTTATGCTGCTCTTGGAAATAAATGACATATCCAGACAGAAATGAAGACAAATTACTTCTGTGTACACCCACAGGAGCAGCTGTAGCTGTGTGGCTCAGTGCTTGTTTTCGGTGATCACAACAGGGATCACCAAGCCCTGACTGACTAACTCGGTTTCCCCCCAGCGTCAGGGCACTCGGGAAGCAGGTGAGGATGACAAAGTGACAGCAGGAGCTCGGTAAAGCCCTGAACAGCAGGGGCACTGCAGGCCTTGGGGAGGGCAGCTCGGAGCATCCCCGCTCCCAGGCGTGGGACACAGCAATCCCTGCTCCAGGACCTCTCTCAAAAGGAAGGAGGAATTCACAGGCAAAGGAACAACTCTGAGATCCCAACACTTCCATGAGGCCCAACCCGGCCAGCTGTGGTTCCCAAGTACCTCAGTGACACACTGGGGAGGGATGCTGGGCAGCACAGAGGACGGAGCTTCTCACCAGAATAGATAAGGAGAGTTTATTCTTTACATTCGGGAGCGTGACAGAAAAAGAGAAATTCCAGGCCCACCAGCTGCTAAAACAAACGGTACCGCAGGGTACGGGCACCCCTCCCTAGCCCACTCAGGGACTGACCACCAGCTGTTCCCTCTCTCGGCCAGTTCAGCAGCCCAGGCCCCGGCTGTCCCCACACCATGGTCCCACTCCCTGGCCAGTTCGGGGACCGAGCCCTGATTGTCCCCTTGCCCGGCCAGTTCATGGGCTGACCCCTCTCCCGGCCGGTTCGGGGCTCTCTGACCCCCGGCTGTCCCCTCTCCCGGGCTGTCTGTCCCCTAGCCGGTCCCGGGGCTGTCCCCAGGCTGTGCCCTCTCCCGGCCGTGCCGGTGCGGTGCCGCCGTGCCGTGCCGTGCCATGCCGGGCCGTGCCGTGCCGCCTCGCCCGCACTCACTTCTTCATGATGTCGATCTCATGGCACCAGCGGTCCTTGTTCTTGACGCTGAGCTCCAGCCGGCACGACTTGATGGCCACGCGGTCGCCCGAGTCCTGCGGGACACAGCGCCGTCAGCCGGCCCGGCCCGGCCGTGCCCCCCCCGCCGCCCGGCCCGGCCCCACCTGGTGCTGGTACAGGCACACGTTGCCGAAGCCGCCGGTGCCCAGGCGGTCCCGCATCTCCCAGGGCCCGCAGGCGCCGGCCGGCTGCCCGCGCAGCGCCGCCCCGCCGGGGGCCCGCTCGGGGCCGGCGGGGGGCCCGCCCCGCTCCATGGCCCGGCCGCCGCTCCCGCTCTCCGCCTTTATTGCCGCGTCACCGCCCGGCCCCGCGCGGAGCCGCCGCCGGCAGCGCCGCCTCAGTCCCGGAGGGAGAAGTCGAAGGGCTGGAAGTCGCGGCGGAAGGCGCGGGCCTGCGCCGCCTCCTCGGGCCGCGGGGCCGCGCACTGCCGCCAGTCCGCCCGCTCCGGCAGCGCCAACAGCGCCGCGCTCGCCAGCACCGCCCTGCAACACAGCAGCGACACATCACCACCGGCACAGCATCGCCGCCGGCACAGCATCGCCGCCGGCACAGCATCGCCGCCGGCACAGCATCGCCGCCGCGGGGAGGGGGCCGGGGCTGCACCCACCTGCCGAACTGCAGCGGGAACCGCCCGCGGATGCGGTGGAACAGCTTCTCCCCCGTGTCCAGCTCCACGTAGAAGTACGGCATCCCCGGCTGTGCCACCTGCAGGGACAGCGGCGGGACCCGTTGGGAATCACGGAATCCGTTCGGCTGGAAAAGGCCTCCGAGACCATCCAGCCTAATCTGGGACCCATCACCACCACCTTGTCACCCAGCCCAGAGCACTGAGTGCCACGTCCAGTTGTTGCTTGGACATCTCCAGGGATAGGGACTCCACCACCTCCCTTCCAGTGCCTGACCACACATTACATGGACAAAGGTGGGAAGAGACACTGGCTCTAAGAAGAGAGCAGATGTGTCCTATCTTCTCTCTCTTCAGAGAGCAAAGGTACCTCTTCACAGGCACCTCAGAGTGACCTGCTGGAGAGGGATGGTGGGAGTTCAAACAGCTCCTTCCATAGGGATGGGTCACTTCCTCTGGGAGCACCAGGGGATGATGCACCCTGAGCACTACTGGAATATTTTTTGTGGTTTAATTCTGCAGTGACCGCAGTCATTAAGGGAGAGAACTGGGCAGGTCTGCTCAGACAGGTCTGGTCATTCTTAACCTCAACTGGGTCACCCTGGACTAGCACAGCAGAGTTTTAGAGGAAGAGGCCACGCTCCCATTCCTCAGCTGAGAAATCAGCCTGTCAAAATCAGAACCTAAAACTACCTGATGTGCTGAAAAGAGGGCTGATGTTTGGTACCAGAATGAATAAATTCAGCAAGCCCTGCACATAGCTTGGAATCATCTTTGGCTAAACAATGTATCTGTACATCTTCATGGGAACTTCCTTCGGAGCAGAATCCATCTGGAACATCCCCAAATAAAGTCTACTCTGCCTCCAACAGCTTAACCGTACCCCACGAAGTGACCTCAGGGGGAAACAGGAGCCTAAAGCAGGACAGAGGGAAAGCAACAGGTGAAGTGTTGCCTCATACTTGCGTGATATCCGAGTGCTCTGGGATTTCTAACAATTCAATCTGTTGTTCCTGTGCTTGTGTAATAAAAGACTCTTTAATGTCTTCAGAAGTGCAGAGGTCCAGTGGGACAGGGATCACCTGGAGAGAGAGGGCATTTCCATAACAAGACAAGACAAAGAGGGCCCTTGCAGAAAGCCATCAGTGCATCACTGGAGCTGCTGTGCCCCTCAGTACAGCTCAGCCTCATCACACGAGACAGGGGAGCACCCGTCTCTACAGGCTTAAACTTATGAGATGATTTTTTTTTCTGTAGGAGCTGAACAAATTGCTGAAAACTGAAAGCTTGAAGTTCTCAGCGCTGCCCTCTCCTTTCTGATCTCTGTGGTAGTTCTGGTACAGTTCTGATGCACTCACAGATCTGCCACACACAGAAACCACCACAATAAACCCCTAAGTGACTCTTTCACTTCACGTGGGGTTTATATTCAGTGCGAGTTTATGTTCTCCCAGGGTGACACCCAAACCATACCTGTAGCTGCAGATGCTGACTCCTATAGTTTCTTTCAAACAGGACATATCTCTTTCCCTTGCTTCTGAAAAACTCCTTTAGGGCAGCCTTGTACTTGGTCACTTCTTCCAGCACCTCTGAGGACAAGTCCACCACTGACTGATAGTGCCCAATAGGCAAAATCAGGACATGGTCAGGCAACAAGCCCCCTTTGGCCAGGGCAAGGTAGCACTAGAGTGAAACAATACACACCAGTTACTCCCTGCAAGCAGCACACACTCGCCATGCCGTGGGAGTTTACTCTCCACTCATTCCAGTATCCCACAACCTCAGGAACAGGAGAGTCTTCTCCTTTACGGTGCTTATTAGGGATGGTTTATTAGCAATTTTATTTGAGTTTCTTTTTATGCTGAGTTTATTAATTACTAGAGGAATGAGAGAGAGGGACTGCCAAAGGACAAAAAAAAAGAACTTTTGAATGCCAGAGAATTTCTTGTCTGCAGGAAAGCAGCTGAGTGAACTTCACCACTGTGGCCAGAATTTCTTAACTCTGACACGAAAATCCATTTAAAATTTTAAATTAAGCCTGTGGATAAACCTGTCCCTGTAGCAGTTTGAAGTGGACTGTGCTATAGAGGAGCAATAGCTTTAAGTGAAGTGTATGAATCAATCACTCATTCAATTATTGAATTAATCTCCAAGATGTGCTATGAGATGTTGACCTGGAAGGTATCTTCTGTTTCATCTGTACATAACCAACCTGGGACCAGTCATCCCAGGGAGATCCTGCACAACTCCAGACACAAAGCAAGTCCCAGTTCACTCTGAGCTCTAGCTGGAAACGTTCTGCCAGATGGTAACATAGGGCTGGCACAGCAAAAGGGGCTCTGACACCAGAATCCAGCTCTGCTGCCATAGCAAAACTGGGCCACGCTTCACTTTAAAGAGTTTACACTTATTTCTTTTGTAGAGGAGATACAAAGAAACTGAAAACAAACCCAAGAGCGATTGCAAATAAAGTTAGTTTGGGTTTTTTTTCAAATTGGAGACTGGTATTCTACATTGCCATGTCTCAGCATGACTCTGACACGGGTACTCACGTGTGTGCCGATACTGACGACCAGGTGCTTCTCCACCTCTGGGCTGGCCAGGCAGAACCAGCAGGGCCCCGTGGGCTGTGCTTTTTGGGGAAAGGAAATGAGGATTAGCACGAGGCATATTTGTCAGAACACAGAAGACCTGTTGTTTTCCAGCCACCCTTCCCAGGTGATGAAGTGCTGAAGGTGTCAGAAGGACACAGCTCCTGGAAGCAGGTCTGGCCAGGAGACTGGTGCCTCTGGGAAATTCCAGCAGGAGAGGAGGTTTAAGTCACACCCTGCTGACTGCCATTCTCTAACCTAATGAAAGGGCAGTGATTCCAGGAGTTCAGTAGTTACAGCTCACTAATAAGAAAGCACCAGTAAATTAAAACAAACAAATCCCACTGAGGTAAAATCACTGCCTAGGTACAGACAAGGGCAGAGGCTGTCAAACACACTTGTCAGTTCTGGCCTATTCACACATCAGAACACCTGGATTCACACCCAAATTGCAATACCTGAGCTGAGCTTTGTCACATTCAGAAGCTAGTCTGGTTCAGAGGGTGAATGGCATCAGCCCAGACACAACCACCACGGACCCAATGAGCCTTTAAACTATGCTTTTGACTCTTCTTTCACCTATTGAAACGTATTTTCCCTTGGAAACAGGAGTCCCTTCATCCTCCTGCATTCCCCCACCGTGCCTGGTGCAGTGACAGAGCTCCCTGGCAAACTGACATATCCAGCTCAGCAGCCTGAGGAAGGTGGAGGGACATGATCCAAGGGTTCGAGGGAAGAGCTCAGGAAAAAAGCAGCCTCATACTTACGGGGTTTCTTGGCTTGCTTGGGTTGGGAGTCCCCTCCCTGTTTCCCATCTAAGGGACGTTTCTTTCCCTGATGCTTGTTCAAGTCAAAGAAAAACTGACAAGCTGGTTCTTCCTGTACCGAAAATGAAAAGCAAAGCCCGTTAGATCTGCATCCCAGAGCGTGACAGTACATGCAGGAATTAGAGTTTTCCTGAAGAGGTTTTGTGAAACACCTTCGAAAAGCATCAACATCACAGAATCACCAAGGCTGGAAAACCCCTCCAAGATCATAAAGTCCAACCTGTGACTGATCCCCACCTTGTAAACCAGACCAGAGCACTAAATGCCACATCCAGTTGCTCCTTGAACTCCTCCAGAGATGAGGAATCTACCACCTCCCTGGGCAGCCCTTTCCAATGCCTGACCACCCTTTCTGTGAATAAATTCTTCCTGACTACCCTGGAACAGAATGAACTGAGCTCCCCAAGTAATGCAGCACACATGACACCCTGCCCTGTATCTAACAGGCCCTACTAAAAAATCTGTCCCCATCTTTCTGATAGTTGAAGATTTTAAGATTGAAAGGCCACTCCCCAGAGCCTTCTCTTCTCCAGGCTGAACAGCCCCAGCCCCCTCAGCCTGCATCCAGAGCAGGGATGCTCCAGCCCTCGGAGCATCTCCATGGCCTCTTCTGGACCTGCTCCAGCAGCTCCACGTTCTGGTTATGCTGGGGGACCCAGAGGTGGAGGCAGCACTGCAGGTGAGGTCTCACCGGAGCAGAGCAGAGGTGCAGAATGACTCAGCCCGCCCTGCCCAGGCTGTGGGATGAGCCCAGCACACGGCTGGTCTAAGAAGGGGCCCACCAACCAACTCCCACTCATCGCATCCGTACAGCGGGGCTGTTGCAAACAGTTTACACAGAACCCTGGAGTTTTTTCAGAGATATCCCAAAGGGAGAGCCAAACAGTGTTCCAAGAGTGCCCAGAGGGAGGAGCCTAGGGCGGTACCTCTGCCTTGGCCTTGGCGGCCTCCTTGCGCAGTTTCCGGTAGGGATTTTCGGTGACGTCCTGCGGCTGCTTCACCAGCTCCACGGGATCCATGGAGCTCATGGGCACGATGCTGAAGGCATAGAGGTACTGCAACAAGCACAGGGGGGCTCAGGGGCAAGCACTGTTCACTGAAGGGATCATACACCAGCACAGCTCAGCACATCAGGGCATGGAAAAACACCCCCACTGTGCCAGGGTCCCACCCAGTGCAACCAGGAGTTTATGGAGCGCTCCCAAGGTGCTGCTTTCACTTTAAAGAAAGACGAATAGCACCAGTGTATCCCACTTGATGGAGACACAACCTAGATACTTGCCCATTTCCAGGCCTTCTTTCTGTACCTATTGCTCAAGTGAGATAGACACCTCCACTTCAGCCAAGCTTTTAAGTCCTGATGCTGTCCCTCAGTTAGCCAAAGCTAGGCTTACTGCCCTACAACTGTACTTGACAAGAGAAAAAAGATTCAAGGGCATCAGTACCTTTTTCTTGCTTGTATTGCCAACATCAGCAAGTGCAATGAACCTGGTCACGTGCTGTGGGGTCTCCTGTAGCACTGTGTGATTTCTGTAAGGAAGCAAAACATGGCTCTATAGGTACATAAAGCACTGAAAAGACACTCAGACAGCACGTCAGCCTTCCTGTGTTCTTTCAAAACAGAAGTCTTACCGGAAAACAAATGAGATTTCACAAGATTTTACAAACCTGTAAGGAAGTCTTTCGTAATAGGCCTTCTCCAGGGCAGCAAAATGGTACCTTGGTTTGAGACTTGCAGCCAGATCTGATACCAACTTGGAGCCACATTTCTTGGTGTCTATTTCTCCCTGCAAAATACAAGCCAAGTTTTATGTGAACCTGTCAGGGTGCAGCCAGAAGAAACAGTGTTATACAGAACTACATGTTGGATGTGTAGTGTAGTGGTTGCCATTCCCTGGAAGTGGGGGGAAAAAAGCCCAGAGGGTTTTATCTTTTATTGCCAACCAGAGCCTACTCATTTATTCCACTCTGTGTACTCAGAGTTTGCATCCATTTGTTTCATCAATCCAAGTCTGTCACGATCTCAGTGCACAAGGGAATCTTAAAAGACATGCATTATCATCTTATAAGAGAATGCATAACATAAGACCAAGATCAGGGAAGATTTTTTATGCTTTTACACTGAGGATCTTTTTGGATGTTGGAAGAAACTGAGAGCCCCACTCACCGCGCTGTTGGCAAAGGTGCCCACGTCTCTGGGCCAGGGGAGGTCAGCAGGATGTCCACTCCTCTGAAGTTTGGGGTGGATAGCAGGGATGTTTTGAGCTCTGCCACGTCCTTGGCACTGAAGCTGTGGGCGGGAGCCGGCTGCTCCTGCGCCTCCGTGCCGCTCAGGTACGCGATGTGCAGCCCCGAGCAGCCGCTGAACACGCCCCGCCGGCCTGCAGGGACACAGCCACTGCTGCTCCAGGGACACAGCCACCCACTGCTCCAGGGACACAGCCACCCACTGCTCCAGGGACACAGCCACTCACTGCTCCAGGGACACAGCCACCCACTGCTCCAGGGACACAGCCACTCACTGCTCCAGGGACACAGCCACTGCTGCTCCAGGGACACAGCCACCCACTGCTCCAGGGACACAGCCACTGCTGCTCCAGGGACACAGCCACTGCTGCTCCAGGGGCACAGGGCCAGGCCCAGCACTCCTGACACAATGACACTGCCCTCACAGGCAGCTTGTCTTCTGTGCCCGGAGTGAAGTCCCCGTTTAGCTCAAACCCAACCCTGAGGACAACAGAGCTGCTCAGACAACCCCCAGCTTCTTTACTCCCTGAAAGAGCTGCTCAGACAATCCCCAGCTTCTCTCTGCTCCCTGAAGCATCTGCTCAGACAATCCTCTGTCTTTTCTCTGCTCCCTGAAGCAGCTCCTCAGACAACTCCCAGCCTTCTCTCTCCTCCCTCCTATCTTGCTTCCCCAAAAATCCACCCAAAAGCTGAGTGAAAAAAGCCAATGCAAGTCCAACTACTTGTTAGATTGTTGGTCAATGGTTTTTCCTTTTAGCTTTGGTACAGTTTCATTACCTTCAGCTGACACTTGTGGCTGTACTGGAGTAGCAAAGGTAACACAGCAAAATCATATTGAAGGACAAAACCTTTCCCACACAGAGAGAGCAAAGGAGATGCTCTTAAAGAACAGGCTTTTTCAGCCACTGTTCCTTTTGGTTGGCAAGTGCAATGTTAGAGGAACAAAAACAAAAAAACACAAATAATCAAGGCTTTCCTTCATGTTTTACACAGATTTTTGTATTGAGTTCAACTCCAGTCTGAACCACAGGGAAAAAATGCCACCTTGAAACTTCTAGAAAAAGGAAAGTGTTGAATGGGAAGATCAGAAAACACTCGTGAAAGCCCCAGGAAGCAAATGCAACTCCCTGATCCCAAAGCCCCTGCAGCCTTACCCAGGTAAGTGATGTTCTCAGCCAGCTCACAGCCACTGACGTCTGGAAAATAGCTCAGGGTGTCCTGGTTGTTGGCACCCAGCACGTAGGTTGGGATTGGAGCTGAGAGAGAAAACCTCCTGCAGTCAGTCAGCTTTAATTCCAGTGCCCCAGCACAGGTCCAGTCCACACTTCCCAGGAATCACAGCGGAAAGCATGTCCAGGCAGACCTCCCACCCCACCCTTGCTCCCTAAGGAGCACCAAGTGCAGGACAAGGACCCTTCCTGGAGAACAAGTCCCCAGACCTGGAGTAAGATTAGCTCCAAAGTGATCCACAGCCCTAAAACGGGGACGTTCCCCAGGCCATGCTGACAAACACCGGAGCACAGAGGCAGGGACACGACCCTCCCTCCTTACCTTTCTTGGCCCCCGTGCGGTACTCGGCCCATTCTGCCTCCGAGGAAGAGCCGAAGAAATTCCCGACACACAGGAGCATCTGAAAGCACAGAGAAAGGCAACCTTTGCCGCTGGAGCACGGACAGAGGGCACACAACGCTTCGCTGGAATATCAAACACTGCGACTGACCCGGGCCCGCCATCCCGGCACGGCAACCCCCCGGGAACGGGAACCCCCGGCCCCGCGCCCCAAGCCCCCGGGCCTTACGTCGAAGCGGCCGCTCTTGGCCTGGACGGCGCGGACCCGCCCGAAGATCGCATCCAGCCGCCCCTCCACGTCGCCACACGCCAGCCTGCGGGACACCGCGCGTCAGCTTCAGCGGCCTCCCCCCTCGCGGCCACCCCCGTTCCGTCCCATCCCCTCCCCTCCCTTCCATCCCATCCCATTCCATTCCATCCCATCCCATTCCATCCCCTCCCGTCCCGTCCCGTCCCGTGCACCCACACGCGCAGCGGCGCCGCCATGGCGGAAATGCCCGTCGCGAACCGCCCGCCCCTTCCGGGTGCTCCCCGCTCAAGGTTCCGCCGCGTCCCGCCCGGGCACCGACCAATCCCGGCAAAAACACCGGGAATCACCGGGAAAGAATAAATCCCGCTGTCCGCAGGGAAGCGCGGGGGAGGCCGGTCTGCCCCTGGGGACCCTCGGGTGTCAGAGGGATGCGAAGGGCACAGCAGGCTGGAGGGGGACGGGAAGAGTTTTTGCTGGAAATGCAAAGCGAGCTGAGCCAGCCACGGCTTCCTCGGGTGAAAAGGCAAAATCCCAGCGGAAAAAAATGGAAAGAATGAATTGAAGTATTTTCTATTAACACCCTTTGATTACTGCGTCCTTGTCTTTCGGTGTTACCACTGAAATTTGGAAAGTGCGTGAAGAAGTGATCTGGTAAGGGAGGGGTCAGTGTCAGAACTGGCTGAAATGATCACTGCAGGTGACTACTGAGCTACTATTATAATAATTATTATATGTTTATTATACATATTGAGATATATTTTAATATCTTTTATTACTACACTATCATTATTATTACCACCACTTAATGAGGTTGTGAACACTGACACCAGGAGAACTCTCCAGTAATGGTAGACAACAGCTTTTATAATATATTTATAATGCTTTATAAATAATAATGTCTTATAATCAAATAATACCTTACAGAGGTCTTTTTAAATGAAATTTTTAGGTGTTTTTCCAATGTCTGCATTCTCTAACCCAGAGCTGAAATCTGAGGTGATGCTGCTGGAGTTTATTCCCTCTTTGATATCCAGAGTGAAACGTTCTACATTTCAACAGTCACAGGAAACGTAAAATAACATCTTTTATTTTATGTATTTCTCCGGACCTTTCAAAGTGCGTGCGCTGCTTGTGTGGCATTTAATTATAGGGCCCCTGAGTTTTGTTTGGATATGTACAAACACTTTCCTGTTGTCACAAAGGGCACAGCCTGGAAGGAAAAAAAAAACCGTGTGAAAAGTGAACCTTCCAGTATCCCAGGTTGTCCAACCTCGTCTCGGACACTTCCAGGGATGGGGCAGCCACAGCTTCTCTGGGCAACCTGTGCCAGGGCCTGGGCACTCCGAAGGGCCAGCAGAGGTGCTTGTTTTCCATCGGGGCCGAGCGGGAGCCCCCCGAGGGGCTCCTTTTCTCCGTTTCCCCAGCAGTAACCGCACCCGGCGCTCCGGGCCCTCGGTCGCACGCGGCGCTCACGGGCCGGGGGCTCCGCTCACCGGCGGCTCCCCGGGCACCGAACACGCCGCGGACGCTGCGCCTCGCTCCATGCCCCTGCTCCGCGAGCGGCTCCAGAGAGTCATGAACGCTGACCCGCCGCAAACCGCTCACTCCCACCCCTACCCCCATCCCCAGGGCTCCGCGGGGCGGGGCCGCCCCTCAGCCACCTCCCCTCAGCGTGGCGGCACCGCCGCTCGCCATGGCAACCCTTCCGCCTCCCCTCAGCGCCGCGGCCCCTCGGCCGCCCCTCAGAGGCGCCGCCGCCCCGCCAGCACCGCGTCGCCTCAGCGAGGCAGCCCTTCAGCCTCCCCTCGTCCCGGCGGCCCCACCGCCACCCCTCCGCGGCGCCGCCGCGCCCCCGCCGCTTCCCGCCGACATGGCGGTCCCTCCCCTCAGCCACACCGCCCCTCAGCCGCCCCTCGACATGGCGGCCCCTCCCCTCAGCCGTACCGCCCCTCAGCCGCCCCTCGACATGGCGGCCCCTCCCCTCAGCCGTACCGCCCCTCAGCCGCCCCTCGGCATGGCGGCCCCTCCCCTCGGCGGCCCCGCCCGGCGCAGCCTCCGCTCGGCAGGGCGGGCGCGGGGCGGGCCGAGCGGGCTGTGTGGCGGCGGTCCCGGCGCGGCGGGATGGCGCTGCCGCAGCAGTGCGAGGCCGCGTTCGGCACGGCGGACCTGTACGGCGCGCTGGGCGTGCGGCGGGACGCGTCCCCGCAGGAGATCCGCCGCGGCTACCACCGCGCCTCGCTGCGCCTGCACCCCGACCGCGTCCCGCCCGAGCAGAAGGAGGAGGCCACGCGCCGCTTCCAGGTGAGCGCGGGAGGCGGCGGCGGGAAGGCGGGAAAGAGGCCGGGGCACCCCGGGTGACCGATCCACCGACCCCCGAGTGACCACCGCACCGCCCCACAGGTGACAGACCCACTGCCCACACCCCAAGTGACCGACCCCGAGTGACTGACCCACCATCCCCTCGAGGGAGCGACCCACTCCCCCCCCGCTCCCCCGTGACTGAGTCGTCACCCCAACTGAGTGACCACCCCACTGACCCCCGAGGGACTGACCTTCCCCGGAGTGACCACCCTACCAGCCCCCAAGCGGTTGCCCCACTGCCCCACAAGTGACTGACCCACCAACCACTCCCCCGAGTGACCGACACACCACTCCCCAAGCCGCCGCCCCCCCAAATGACCGACCCACTGCCTGCCCCCCCGAGTGACGGATCACCCACTCCCAAGTGGCCGCTCCCCCGAGTGAGCGATGCCCCCCAAGTGAGTGTCCCCCTCGAATGACCGGCCACCCCCGTGTCCCGCAGATCCTGGGCAAGGTGTACGCGGTGCTGAGCGATGCGAAGCAACGGGCTGTGTACGACGAGACCGGCACGGTGGATGAGGATTCTGAGGTGCTGCAGGGAGACAGGGACTGGCTGGAGTATTGGCAGCTGCATTTCAAGGTGAGAGCGGCACTAGAAGCTGGAAAAAACCTACAGTGTTTCTTTTTTTTTATGTGTTCTCTCTTAAATTCTTCTGGTGAGCAAGTCCTGTACCTCGTGGAGTTACTCGTGTAATCTCTTTGCTCCAGCTCACCGTAAAAGACATCGAGGACTTCCAGAAGAGCTACAAGAACTCAGAGGAAGAGCTGGAGGATGTGAAGGCAGCGTACCTGAACTTCAAGGGCGACATGGATCGGATCATGGAGTCCGTGATGTGCGTGGACTACACGGACGAGCCGAGGATCCGGGAAATGATCGAGCGAGCCATCGACTCCGGGGAGCTCCCGTCCTACAAGGCCTTTGTGAGGGAGTCGAAGAAGAAAATGATGTCCAGAAGAAGGCGGGTAGGTTGTGTCAGTTGTTTACCACAGCCTTTTTATCTCCCTCGGCAGAAATAAGTGAAGCTGTTCCTGAGATGTTTGCCCCAGGATCGCCGAGTTCCACACCTTGCTCAGCATTCACATTTGGTCACCTGTGTTCATCACACCCCACCCCAAATCACTGTGAAATGCTATTTTTTTTCCTTCTTTTATTTCATTATTATGCAGAATGGCTTATTACTCATATCCCTGCATTTGTCTACAAAGCTGTGAGTTGTTGGAGTTAACAAAAAAAACCACCAAAACAACAAGTGGTGGAAATACATTTTGCTTGACTTTTGGCAGGTGTGTTTTGGACTAGATGTACTCTTGTCCAAATGCTTTGTAGAGTGTTACATGCACATCACAGTAACCTGTAACTTAATGTAGGATCTGCTAAGACAAAGAAAACATGGATAGGGGAACAGGGACAAACGTCACATTCAACACTGTGAAAGAGCAAAAAGACTTCCCGCTGCGCTAAATGGTGGAACCTTTGCCTGATTCCTCATCTGTGGCCAAACTTGGAATCCCTTTGTGTTTCCTTGCAGCTCTTTGTACACAGATGCCAAAAAAAAATAGGCATTTGGTAACTCCTGTAAGACTTTGTCAGATAACACGCAAAATACTTTTTTTTAAAAAAAAAACTGTTTGCTTTTTCAGGCAGAAAAAGAAGCTAAAGAGGCAAAAAAGACTAAAGATGAACTGGGCCTTGGTGGAGAAAATGACTTGCAAGCGCTGATTCAAGTAAGGCTCTTTCTGTTTGCTGCAGATAATTATGTTACTGGCTTAAAATTGTGTTTTCCCTGAGCATCTTTGATTTTGGATCCTTGTAATTCTTCTGAGTTCCTGAGGGTAAAACCTTCACGTTAACCATGTACTTTAATTAGTAGACTATGGTATGGATTTTATTACTTGTGTCCCTTTAAAAATTAACAAAGTTATTCCATGTTAGCTCAAAATATTTAATTTGTGGTTTCAGGCAGTTAGGGAGTGTTAATGATGGTACTAAACTTTCTGTAGACTGTATTCCCTGTTTAATATATTCCAGATTTTATGTAGCTGTCAAGCTTCAATAGAATAATCTGCATTGGGAAGTTGTAAGAGCTTTGAATTTGGTTGGTTTTCTTTTCCCCCTCCCCAGCGCCGAAGCAAAGATCGAGAAAGGGAAATGGATGACTTTTTTGCCCATCTGGAAGCAAAATACGGGAATAATGCTAAGAAAGGAGGAAAGAAAACTCCAGCCAAGAAGAGAAAGACATAAGGAGCGACGGAGGCTGAAGTACCGGGTTTTGTTTTGTATGGAAACGTGGATTTGGGAGAACTTGGGATTCTTTTCTGGGCTCCTGTTTTGGGCTGTGTGCACTGACTCACTGTGACTGGGAGGCATGACAGGGAAGACAAAGCATTCCTGTGCTACTGTTTCAAACCCTTTGGGTGCTCTTCAGTTGAGATCCACGTGTGCTATTCACACAGTTCTTCCCTAACAAGCCTCCTGCTGTTTTTAAAGGTCTCTGCACATCAGCTCAACAGGTGTTCTTCAGATGTTCCGGTAGTTTTCTATAGTTTGGAAAATTGCAGATTTAATAAACGAGAAGGTGTTTTTTTTTTTTGCAGAGTTCTGTGCTGTTGCTTCCCCAACTCTCTCTGTTTGTTTTCTAAGTAGCTGTTCCAAACAAACTGATTGTGTTGGTTCTTCTGATTTCGGTCGAGTAAATCCTGCACACTTGCACACTGGATCATTTTGCAAAGGCTTAGGAGCCTTAGGTGAGCACTTTGAAGGCCCTCAGTGCTCAAACACCAGCATTCAGGTGTTTTCCCTGGGGGAAGCCAGAGGTAGAGGGTCACTCTGTTCTCTTTTACTTGTCTCCTCCTAAAAATTGCCCTGATTCTGAGAGAGTACAGCACAGCATTGTGTTGGGTAACACAGGGCTTGAAGGTTACTTCTGTTACACAGAATAAATAAAATAACAGCCCATGATCAGTCTCTGGTGTCAACCATCTGTACAGAAAACACGAGATGAGCCTCAGGAGGAGACTGCTTCCCTTTTTAATTTAAACATGCTGACTCCTCTAGGCTATAAAACACTACATTATGTTCCCAGAAGTCTATTCAAGTTTATTTGTCTGGTTTTGTAACTCTTGTGCTACAGAGAAAACTCACTTGGTCCCTGAGGAGTGGCACGGACACAAATGGGACGCTTATCTCCAGTTTGCCTGACAGAACTGACACACTGTACAATATTCCAGCAGTCCCAAGTGTTGGGAGAAATTGTATTTTGAAATGGTTTGGTGAGTAGAGGCCTCTGGTTAGCATCAAGTTCTCTCTCTGCAAATTTGAGAGGTTTAGATTGAGATCAGAGCTGCTTTTTTTTGTTTGTTTGTTTGTTTTCACCTACTGGAAGTGCAAAGGCAAGTTAGCCCAGTTACATTTGCACAGTTCCCTGTTTTGGATGAGAGCATGCTTGGATCAACTGGACTCAAGATCTTCAATACTGATTAAAAATTATTAGCTAACATAACTTGGAGTAGGGAGACAGGGGAGATACTTCCTAAAGAATACTGACAAGTTTTTGTCCACTATGAACAGTAATTTGAAGAATAATAAGGAAATTTAGGAAAAGAAGTGCTCTTTAATAGGACTAGAAAGGAACAACTGTTTTTGTGCAGTGTCCTAAGTTTGAGTACAGCCAGTGATTATCCTCACCTTGTTTTTACACACTTCAGTCTGTTTGGGAGGAAGACCTTCAACTAATGACTTGTTTTGAGAAGCCTGTACTTCACGGGGTTTTGTCTTATCTGGAGCCACAAGGGCAACTGCAGCAAACCCCTCCTTCAGGTCTGTCACATGGTGCAGGCACAGCTGCTGAAACCTCCGCTGCATCTGTGGCTTGGGGAGAGCAGAAATTTTGGGTAATTACAGGTATTTTTGAAAGGGGGAGACTGAGCCGTTCTGTGAGATTACCATAAACTATCTCACCAGGAAGACAAGTGTATTTTCTTGCAGTAGTGTGTGAAACTACTTGTAGTTAGAGGCTTCTTGCTGCCTGCTAAACCTCCTTCAGTCACTGAGGAAGAGGTATAAGGTTATTAAATAACTCAGGAAGAGGCAGTGGTGTGCTACCCTTTGGAGCTGTCACTTCACCTGCTTTGCTACCTTAGTCCTCCACACCTGTGTCCAAATACCTGCTGCAACTACTACAGGATCCACCACTTGCCTAAGCTGAGCTGTAGAAGCAGAATCGAGTGCAGTGCTTGCTTTTCCTAGTACAATATTGCTTTAAACATATGTGAATATATAAATACAGCTTAAAAAAAATTTACATTACTACTTCTGTGGAGCTAATGGAAAAATGAGCAGGTTCTCCAGTACCTGCCTTGTAAGGACATGAACCCATCACAAACCTCACAGAAAAACAGCAATGACTGAGAGTGGTTGCTGGATTTCCTAGGAGTCAGGCTTTCCTAGAGCATCTTCACCCTTCCACTGGAGTGTCACTTTCTTCTACTGGTAGAAAAATGGAATGTTTAAGTGTGCCCTTCTAATCTTTGGCAGCTGCTGCTTAGGTTTATATTTATATAAAAATAACTATTTGTAAGGAAGGGTGTTTGAAAACTCTCTGTAAACAACGTTGACCTTGCTGGGAATGAGAGAGAGGTGGTGGTTCATGACTCCAGGGATGGATGGATGGATCAGACACTTCTCCATGGCACCTCAGAACCCCTGTTTGCTTTTTGTGCCTGATCCACTTCGACTGTGGCCTTTCACAGAACCACGTGGCAGGAGACCTAATAAACAGAGATCATGGACAACTTCAAGACTTCTGAAAGGTATTAAAACTAAGCACCAAATACATCTCCTTTAGCTTCAAATTAAAATGCCTTTTTTCAGTCTCTTTATTCTAAGACATGGCTACCAACTGCATTATTTATAACTTCCAAAAGGGGTAAAAGTTTGTGCTTGCCAAGTTGCTGCATTGCAGGGAACTACTGAATTCCTTGATATTTCCCCAAGTATTCAAGACTATAAAGTTCTGCTAATTTAATTTTTTTTTTTGTTAATACAGCAGTCATAAAACTCATCTTGCTTTTTTTGGTGGGGGGAGCAGATATTTATTTTAATTTCAGCAGGAGTCCCTCCTTGCTTGTTTAAAACCAAATTACTTCAGTTTAGTGCCTTTGTTAAATTGACTCTTGTACAATTGGTATTAGTGGTAGGAGGCCATTCAGCTACTAAACAAGCTGGAACACCCCTCATGTGCTCTAATAATCACTCATTTACTTGCTACCTTAACTTTTGCAGCTTCCATTAACTTTTGCAGCCTCAATCCTATCGTGTCAGCATGTTTTTATGGGGGAAATCCTGACAGCCCCATAAGGAATGACACAGTACAAGCAACTCTGACTTCAGAGGGTGCACGTGAATTGTCCTGGCTTTCAAATATATTTTGACTCGATCTAATACATATCTAGTACAGATCTAGTAAAAGCCCTTCCAGATACAGTGCAAATTAGTTTCTTTTGGACATAATGCAATTTTTTTTTCAGTTGCATAGTTGAGCAGAAGGAAAAACCCCTTGGGCATGAAGTAGATGCTGCTGTTTCTGTTGAAGTTGGCAACTGCTGCTTTTCACTTTGAAACAGAGGCACTGGGGCAGATGACATTAAGCTTCCTCAAACGATTTTAAATACTTGGTGGATAACAAAAAAACAAAACCAAACTGCACCCACCCACACTCTGGAATAGAGTGGGATACAGCCAGGATAAAACTTGTATAATGGAAAATTAAAGGCATGAACAGAACTTTGAGAAACCTCCTTGATGCATTACCTGGGGAATGTATCCCTGCAGGAAATGCATCCCTGTCCCAAAAGCCCACCCCTTGCTTGATCTTACTAAATCCTGTGCCTGAGGAACATACCTGAACCTGCTGATGCTCTGCTTGTCCAAGATTGATTACTGTGATCCGTGACGGTGCAGGAACGGCGGCGCTGGGAATCTGCCTGAGAAGGCAGGGAAGAAATGTAAACATCGAGATTAAAATGCAGCTACAAACTATTTGCCTACTTGGCAAGATGCTGTAAAGGCCTAAGTAAAGCTTTAAGTTTGAGGAGGGTTAAATCAACTTTAGGAGTAGAAAATCAAGTTTTTCTAACGCTTATTTGGAATAATCACTGGACCAGTTAAACACATTCTGGGAATTGTTTCAAAAAAGACTTCAGGAAGTGTGTACTCTCACAACTGCTGAGTCAAGAATGTTGAATTAAGCAGCTGTTTAAAAGCTATCACTGAAATTGTAGCTTTTGAAGCTTAGATAAAAATAATTTGTTGGATAGGACAAGATATCAAGTAGATACCTACAAAGACAAGTAGAGTAGGTGCTTATTGTTTGATACTGAAACAGACTGGGCAGTGATTACTGTTCATTCCCAAATCACCTTCTGCAGTAATTAATAATGATCTGGTGTAATTTGCCATGCTTTACCAAGGAGGGGTTGGTTGTGTTAGGCCTGGAGAAAGGATCAGGTAGGAGGAGCTGCTCCTGGAGCTGCTGGTGAGCATCGTCTTGTGTTGTTACACTGTGAGCACGACTTGAGTTCCCTCGAGGTTTCTGCAGGGAAGAGTAACACAGTTATGGCTTTCTCTCACTGCAGCAGCACATTGGCAATCCTTAGCCTAGGAATTAAAGCTAATTTTCCACATGAATCATTTTGCAGCCTAGTTACAAGGAGGAAAACATTCTGGCATGAATGAGAATCAAGCAGGCAACTGTGGGTGATGTTGTTAGTCAAAACTGCTGTGGCATTTTTTGTGCCTCTATTTGACCGGCTGTCGCCAGGTAACAAAAAAATTGGGACTCTTGGGCTTGGTAGTTTGATCAGCAGGGATTACAACTTTAGACTACTCAGTAATGAAATGGCATTGTCATTCCTGTTACCATTTGCCTCTGGGATCCTGTGGTGCTCCCACGCTCCGCCACGCTGGAGGTGGCAATAGGGGGTAGGGGGTGATTCCGGTTCAGCAGCAGTGGGGAGGGGGAGGTCAGCTGCTCCTGTGCAGTCAGACTGAAAAGCACCAGTAAAAAGAGAGAAAAAAATACAGTTTATACGTTTGGCACGTGGAAAGGGATAATATTGTCAGTTTGTTCGGCCTTCTGGAGTTGGCTGTTCTGTTAAGAACACCTTAGAAAAGCTTCAGAACATTTTAAAAACCACTTTCCTAGTGCTCTCTACATTTAAAAATATATGGTATTAAAGGTGAGATGTTAATATTCGTTAGACTGATTGAAGCCTGAGGAAAGGGAGGAGGAGCATAAAATACTGGAATTAGAAACATCAGTTGTGGAGGGACAAGGAATAAGCCTCTAAACACTACGTGACAAGAAAATAACAGGCTCGGTGAGTTTATACATGAAGTGCAAAACTAAAAGGAAACTACATCGATTTACAAAACACGGGATACAGAAGTATATCAAAGCCCTGCATTGTTTCCTGATACCCTGTGGTCCCTGTAAATGTGCAAAATGAGATGTTTTAGATGTGACTGAGGGGTTCACTGAGTGCATTAAGAGCCCTTTGGTCAGTCAGATAACCTATTTTAACATCTTCATAGCCCAGTCTGGGCTAGGATAGCAACGTGCAGTTTCTCCTCTGAAACCTGCAGACTTTTAAATTCATCTTGAAAACAGGCTCCAGAAAAAGAAAAGCATGTCAAGAAAGAGATGGTGGTGTTGACTTTGCTTGTGCTGGGCAAACCGAGGTGCAGAAGCACCTCTGTGTGTCCGTGATGCACTGAATCGCAGCACGGTGAACACCAGCCTTAGCCACTCAGGGCAGTTGTGCTTTCATGGGCAGCTCCTTTCTCTAACCAAACGTTCCTCCTGCCCATCTGCATGTTTTTTAATGCCAGCTGGGCTCTCTGCACTGGTTAACCGGCAGGGAGGGGCTGGGTTGGGGACGTACAGCCGCGCTGTGCTGCTGGCGTCGTCCCCGGAGCGCGGGGTGCCGGTGCGGGGGTGGCTGCCAGAGATGGGGTGCAGGGTCCGTGGCGGGGGGTTCCTCCTCCTCGTGGAGCGCGACAGGGATGATGTGCTGAGCTCCAGGGCACGATTTGGCCACGTTCTGATGGAGAGGATGGAGCTGGAACCTGGCCGTTTGTCATCCAGGTCCCTGACAAAAGACCAACAGGGAGATGGTCAAAGTGGTTCTGTTCCCAAAGTACTCACCCACGTGAGGCTTTAATCATAAAATATCTGGACAGAAACAACGTGTTCTCATTTTCTAAAACAGAACTATATAATACTGTTTCACTGTATATCAACACTTCATTTTTCACAGAGGACAAATACACAAACTAGCAGGGAATTAACTGAGAAGGGCTTTCTCCGGTGTGGGAATTTATCTCACAAAGGTTTGGGCTGAGTCCCTCTCACTGTGACAACGGTCTGCTTTACAACAGATGATCTGTAACTCTTACAGTGTTTTCTCCACCACAGGCAGGTTCCTCTGGTGTAACTGGATCCCGTGGATCACCATCAAGCCGTTCAGATTCCGCTGAGAGCCACTACTCGACCCTTGAGAGACACTGACCTGAAATTTAAAAAAGAATAAGTAAATTGCTGCTTAGCAGAGATATAATTACAGATTTTGTATATAATTTTGGAGAAAAGCTATTAATTTCTTCCATGACATCCAGATACATACTGACTTTTATATTATTTCCCCATCTAAGACAAGCATCTTAGCAGTCTTTTTTTTTTTTTTTGGCAAATGGTAGTGGTTAAAAAATGTATCCTAACACTTCATATTTTCCAGCTGAGCAGCTCATTTGCATGACAGGATCTTCCAACAATTACTATAACCTGAAGTCTTACAAAACTAATTTTGAGGGCATGTTCACATTTTGTACCTACAAGTACAGGCTGATCTGGAAAAACATCAAATTCCACCCACCAAAACAACAGAAACCAGAAAATAGCAGAGCTTTAATCCCTCCAGGATACATACTTGAGGTGTTTTTCTTCTCTTTTTGCTTTTGCGGCCACATCTGGGTTTTGGGCACTACACACACAGTAAGGGAACACGAGGAACAGGCAGGGGTAGAAATAAAGGAGAGAGAAACAAGGACAGAGATGAATTAAAATGGAATAAACAGGTAACACTTTGGTGCTCACCACTCCAGGAGCAGATCAGCCAAAGCAGATTATGCAGTTAAAATCAGTGTCTGAGAAAAAAAGCTGGTTTAGAGCTGCCCTGAGATTTGTCCCCTGTCGCCTGATGAAAGACGCTGGTGAGAACAGGATCCCACACACACGGTCCTCAATCTGACCATTAACGTCAAATATTATTAAAGTATAGAAAAAACTACGTCATTAATCAACATGGTTGTCCTATACATACATAAAATACTAAGTTTTAAAGAGAGAAGTAAGTAGGAATTAACACTTGCAACTGAGTAATAAAAGGACTTAAGTGGACAGTCAGCATTCCCACAAAGCCCAAACATAACCCAGGGGCTGCCGTCCTCCAGCGTGTTTGCTGAAGTAGCACAGTATTGATTCATCCCTCCACAAAGCAGGGGCTAAAAATACTTACCAGATTTGAGGTCACCGAGGGCGTTTTCGTGTGTGGCACACGAGGTAACAGGGCTGGCAGAGGATCGAGCTGCAGAGGGCTTCTGGCACCTGCCCGGAGTGTTTCTACTGTTATGATGTTCTTCTCATCATCTGTGCAAAGCAACAGAGAGTTCCTGTCAATACAGGCTGCTGGCACTGCTAGCTGTGGACAGTGCTATCAATCCTAATGTTTATAGAGAGTGCTCTCGGATGGTAAATTCTGCTAAATCTTTTGAAGGCAAATCTCACACTGTCAACCTTTTTATTCCCACTGAAGAGATCATCCCCCACCACATCTCTCCCCCACTGCCTCCTTGCAAAACCAACTCCCTGAAATCTTTTTTTCAGCCTTCCCTCGAGCTGTGATCCTTACCAGAGGCTGATCCTTCCCAGTGCCTGCAGATCAGTTCTTCCATGCAGCCCAGCACTTCGCTCCACACATCATCAAACACAAAGGTGAGCACGGAATCCTTCGTGCAGGAATATGGAGAGACGGGAGGAAACCCCAGTTTCCTTCTGCCAGAGGACAGGCCCGTTCTCCTCTCGTGCAGCTCCTCCTCCCTGGAAAAATGTAAGCACTACCTGCACCACAAACACATCTCCTTTGTCCCCTGCATTTATTTGTAGTTCTTCCACCAACCTGAATTAAGCCATGACTGAGACAACCACCTATGGCTGTACACCCCGATTTCCCTGAACAAGAATGACTTAAGTGATACTTCACAAATAATGAATAATTTACCGATAAGATCAAAGTCCTATTTAAAAATAAGTATTCATAGTTACAGTGATATTTCTTCATCACATTGTTAAGCTCCATATCTAATGTCACTACAGAATGCTGAAGACAAGAGAAGATATTATTTGCTGCAGCAATGTCTCTCTGGCCTGGTCAAAGCAAGACAAGTAACAATTTAAATTTAATGGCCCATGCAGCTAAGTGGTTTTAATTATTAAAGCCAATTAAGTAGTTAGGAACTGACAGTATACCCTCCAGAGTCCTTACCCAGGCCATATGTTCACATTGTTGGGTGGAATAAAGTAAAGGGACAAAAAGATAAAAAAAGAGTGGTAATTGTTTCTTGGAGAGCATCAAATCCACTCTTAGTTCTCAAATTACCACTGAAAAATCTGGAAAAGATACAATTCTACCCAAAATGACAGCACAAAACCAAAGCAGCATAAAAAACAATAATGAATTTGACTGTCTTTAATATTCAATACTTACACATCTCTGCAGTCAAATGCCAAATATTCCTCCACTATGCCTTCGGAGAGAATTATTTCCTCTTCCCCTTCGTCACTCTCTGAGGAACACAAGGTCGGAGACTTGGAAGGGTCGGCCTTTTTGTGAACAGGAGTAACAAAAAGAGGGACCTTCTTGCCAAAAACACTAAATCTGAACAGGTGACAGTTGTCAGAAAGCAGAAATGAAAACAAGTTGTTATTCCACTTCAAAAATAACCGAGAGACAGCATGGTACATAAGGCCAAGGGAGACCAACAAATTGTTCATTACAGTACAGACTTTTGCTCTGGGTATTTTTTAATTCTTGCTAAGGAACTCGAGATCTTCAGGGAAAAAAACCCCAACATTTTGAAAACAAGCGTTTTGAAACATTAAATCATAATAGTACTAAATCATAATAGCCTTGTGTTTTTGAAGTTCTATACAAATTTAACAGATGGTTAACAATAAAACCAGCTACAAAACACACACGTCCTTAAGAAGTCAGCAGCAGCAAAGATATTTCTATTTACTGACCAGCTCACCGTAGTCAGCAACGAGCACAGCTACGTCGTCTTGCTACTCTGAACGCACTACTTTTAGTTAGAAAGGAAAATAAAGTGTGCTGTGTTCAAAACCCAGCCTGACAGGAAGGAGCCGGGCTGCACATTTTTAAGAAGCAGAGGACAGAGCTGCTTCCCACTGCCTTGTTCCCTGCACAGGACAGAACGACATTCCCACCTGGGAACAGCCTGGGCTCGCCACAGGTACTTACTCATCGGGATCCTGCTCTGGTGGGGAACTTACATCGGAGGGGGCCAAACTGCCCGAAGGGGAACTCGAGTACCATCCAAACCCTTCATCTGTGGGCGCCACCATCTGCTTCCCTACAACCCTGCCGTGGGGAAAGCAAAGGGAACCCACATCAGAAGGCGCTGGAAGGGAGGTTACTGGAGCGGGTAAGAGCAGCAGCAAACCCCAGGAGTTCTCCTGGGAAGTTGTGCACTTTTTCCAGTGCTCAGTTGGGTTGTTTTCCCTGGTACAGGTTGCTTCGAATCAGGGAAATGCATCGAGGAAACTTGGCCTGGCATTTGTTTAATGCTCTGCTAGCTGTAAAACTTATGAACATGGACAAAACTGTTCCCAGTGCAACGTAAGGAAGATGTAAAATGTAAGTTTTCAGGCAGCCATAAGGACTGCTGAACTAGGGGAGGAGGGTTTTTACAGGATTTTAAGCTTATAACAAATACCATAACAAAATTTGCTGTGCTTAGCAGAGCAAAACCTGATTTTCTAAGAGAACTCTGCTGTGTTAAGGCCAAGTCAGCTGCAAATAGCCATAAACCTCTGCCAAGGAACCAAATGTGAGGTAACAGACTGTTTATTTTAATGAGCAGGGTGATCTTTTTATCTCTCTCTACTCCATAAGTGCATAAACCCACCCTGCTACTCATGTTTTAAAAGCAACTGTGTCCATCCCTACCCTTTTTGTGAGGGGATTGGCACTAAGCTGTCCATGAAATACCTGAGGTGAGGAAAGCTGGATGTCCACTGCTGGCATTCCTCCCACAGTCCCTCCACATGCACATTTTCTTTCTGCTCATAGAGAAGCTCATCAATTTGTCTGAACATCTGCTGAACTTGCTGCGTGGCAGCTTTATCAAATTCCTAGAAAGGGAAGTTATCCAGTAAATACCTAGTGAACAGTATTTGCACTGTGTATGTGTGTGTGTGGGGTTAATTGATTTTTCTTTAATATAATTGAAAACGACAACTATTTGTTTAAAGCTTAGCAGGACTGCACAGAAGGATTTTGACTTTAAATCATTTCCTCCCTGCTGCTAAGACTGAGGGTGGCCACATAAAAAGCTTACATTGACACGGCAGATAAAACTACTGAAACATTTCGAAACACCCGTGTTACTACATTAAGTTACAGGATATAGGAATTTACATAAAAGAAATCAGAAGAGGAAGGATAAAATTCAGTGATATTTTAAGGCAGTGGAAAATTTTGTGGCTTGCAACAAAATAAAGCTGCAACTAAGTAACAAATTATTGTTATCATAAACAATAAAACAAAAGGCAATGCAGACTGGTGGGAAACAGTGAGGGATGATCAGGACCTTTGTTGTTACATGTGCTCATGTAGCCAGAAAATGGGGTCAGTTCTGGGGTCATTTAGATCTGAACAGACCCATCTCACCTCACAAGAAAGCAACAGCACACTGGGCTTTGGTGGATGGAGAATAAAACAGCCATTTCTGAACTAAAATTATGTTTTTGCAGTGTTTTGAGAAGCAAGTAAGCAGAAGTTTGATAAACTCACACCAAGTACCTGAAAATCATCCAGTCATGTTTGGGATTCCACAATAACAGCAGTTGTAGATACACTTATGCACTAAATAATTTGCATTTCCAAAATTTTAGATGGAATTGCACCATATTAATTGAATAACATGAGTCTAATGCGTTCTGAACTGGGAGAAAGGAAAGAGGTAAAAAATATGTTCTTGTTATAATCACTATGATGATTTATTGACAGATCCAATCCTCATCTTTATCCTGAAATGTCTTTTTAATGGTATTTTGAACGGTTTTCTCCTCACTGTGGTAGGTTTGGCTCGGATGATTATGTTCTACTCACATCATAGCCCCAAGAGAAGACTGAGCTGTCTTCAGTGGAGGTGTCAGCACAGCTCTGACTGGCAGTCCCTGGATTCCCATGATCCAGAGCTGATTCCCTCCGGATTTCCGACTCCCTGAAACCCACAAAAAATCAACAGTGGGCAAAAAATAAGCAATGCAGTGTGTCAGCAAACAAAGCCTGGCTGTATCAGAGCAGCTCTGGGAGATGTGTCCTCACAAGTACCTGGAGAGGTGGCCGTGGTTTTCAGCCCTGGGTGTGGCTGAGCACCCCTGAACTCCAGGCTCTGGCAGTGGGTGATGCCTCAGGGCATGTTTTGGGAGTCCTTGTCTAAAAAAAAAAAGCAGACTTTCTGTTTACAGAGTTCCCAGGAAGTTTGACAGGTTTTCTTTCCTGCTTTTCAAGGAATGGTCGTGCATTTGTTGTCATCAGAAGGCTAACTTGGTACTGTGGCTTTAGGTTTAAGGACCAGAGAAAACGGCCTCAAGTCGCAGCAGGGGAGGTTCAGGATGGATATGAGGGAAAGTTTCTTTGTGGAAAGGCTGGTCAGGCATTAGGAGAGGCCTTGGTGGAGTCACTGTCCCTAGAAATGTTTAAAAAGGGTGCGGATGTGGCACTGGAGAGCACAGTTTAGTGATGAACACGGTGGTGCTGGCTTAATGGTTGGACTTGATCTTAGAGGGCTTTCCCAACCTTAAGGATTTTGTGATTCTGTGAAACCATGCACTGGTAAGTTGGGAAGAATAAATTTTTGGTAGTTTTCTGTTTTGTCAAAGTTTAGATGTCAAGGAGAGAGGGACAAGATAAGTAGCATTAACTGGAGACAACAAGTACCGATGCAGGGCAGAAGCCCTGTCCCAAACAGCAGCTGGATGAGGCTTAAATAGAGAACTTCTCTCTCCTGTCATTTCTCTGCTGGCCCGATAGGGCAGAATTAAACATTAAAAGGCTGTAGCTAAGTCTCTAACTTCCAAAATGGATGTATTTGTTCAATACAAATTAAAGACAATTAAATACACGTTTGTTAAACACAAATACATTAAAAGACAAAGGCCAACATATCAATTGGGCCATAACTGACCCAAAATTATTGCTGCCGAAGGTTTACATTCAAGGTATCAGAACTACAGCGTTATAGTACTATATTTAAGTGCAGTTATACAGTATAAGCAGGGTCTTCGCTTTGAAACGCCTTCCTTTAAACTTAAAAACGTCGCGAACCGCGCTGCAGCTCCCCGAGCGCAGAGGCAATGCCGCTGTCCCTGGAGGCGAATTAAACTAAATTAAACAGGACAGGAGCCACCGAGGCAGTCAGAACCGACGCGGCTCTCGGGCCAGGGGAACTAGGAAGCGCAGGGCAGGGATTTGACTGCGGGGGTAACCCGGGGAGGGGGGGGACACACGCGGTGACCGGGCCCTGGCGGGGCCCTGCCTGCGGCCGGGGCGGCGCGGGCGGCGGGGCCGGCAGCGGGAGCGGGGCCGGGGTCAGCACGGGGATGGGGACGGGGAGCGGGTCCGGGATGGCGATCGGGGCCCCGAGGGGAGCGGGGCCACTCACGGCTGCACCGGTCTGCGCGCGTATCGCGATATCATCCTGAGCGCCGCCGCCCCGCCGCCATCGCGCCGCTCGTCCCGCGGGGGCGGAGCGCGGCCCCGCCGCGATGGAGCCGCTCGGCCGCTCCGGCGCCGGGGAGGCTCTGGGGCGGCCCGCGCTGCCCGAGGACGCGGTGCGGTACCGCCTGTTCGCGCCGGGCCCCGGCGGGCAGGCGCTGCTGCGGCGCTGCGCTGAGGCGGCCCTGGTGCGGCTCGCCCCGCTGCTCGCCGCCTACGTGTGGCACCGGCAGCCGTTCCGCCTGCGCTACGAGCCGGCCAGGGGTGAGCCCGGGAGCGGGACCGGGGGAGCGTGCGAGGGGGGCTCCGGTGTGTGAGGGGGAGCACACGGTGTGTGAAGGGGTACCCGGTTGTGAGGGGGGAGCCGGTGTGTGAAAGGGTACCCGGCTGTGAGGAGGGGGCCCAGTGTATGAAGGGGGCCCCGGCAGGGGCTGTCAGGGGTATCCAGGGGTTGTATCCAGGGGTTGTATCCAGGGGTTGTATCCAGGGGCTGTATCCAGAGGCTGTATCCAGGGGTTGTATCCAGGGGTTGTATCCAGAGGCTGTATCCAGAGGCTGTATCCAGGGGCTGTATCCAGGGGCTGTATCCAGGGGTTGTATCCAGGGGTTTGTGAGGGGGGACCCGGCGGGTTCACGGACTCCCCAGAACGGGTCAGGCTGGAAGGGACCACAGTGGGCGCATCTGCCCCAGCCTCGCTGCTCCAGCAGGGCCGTCCCAGAGCACACGGCACAGGCAGTGTGTCCGGGACGGCTCTGGAATGTCCCTAGTGAGGGACACACACCGCAGCTCCGGGGTGCGGGATGGCTGAGCCGCCTCTCCTGTCGCTGTCTCCCGTGCAGGCGGGACCCCGGAGCACATCGGCGGCACCACCCTGTTCGGGGACAACGTGGAGGACGAGTGGTTCATCGTCTACCTGGTCCGGGAGATCACCAGGCACTTCCCGGGGCTGGCAGCCAGGTAAGGCGGGTCCTGCTGAGGCGCCCAGTAGTTCGGGACGGGTGTGAAGGGGCAGTGCCTTCGCTCTGAAGGTCCTGTCTTAATACTGGCCATCCTTGGAGGTGCTTCCCCAACCTTGGAAGTGTTCAAAGCCAGGCTGCTTGGGGACTCTGATTATACTGGTCTAGTGGAAGGTGTCCCTGTGCATGGCAGGGTGTTGGAACCAGATGATCTTTAAGGTCCCTTCCAACCATTCTGTGATTGTATGAGTATTAAAAAGAAACTCAGCAGACATGGATTTAGGTGCTCTGCGAGGCTTTCTCCTGTTAAGAAACCAATTTCTCCTTGGCCAGGATTGATGACAACGATGGAGAGTTTCTCCTGATAGAAGCGGCTGATTTTCTCCCAAAGTGGCTGAATCCTGAGAACAGTGAAAACAGGGTGAGCAAAACTTCTGTACATGTGGCAAGTGGCTCAGGGGGCCTTTCATGTAGCAGCTGGAATCTTCTCTTGCACCTTTAGCCAAGTGGTCTGACTGCCTCTGACAATCCAGAGTGCTGTCTGGCCCTTACTAGTGAATAAACTTCTACTCAGGACTCAAGACTTGTTTTAATCAACAGCATGGGGTTTTTTTAGTACAGTCTGTTTTCATTCTGGTTTTAATGAGCTGCTTTGTTATTGCTGTGGTCGTTGAGTGAGAGATTTAATGACTGAGAACTCCTCACACTTGATTTGGATCTCTGTGCTCTTGCAGAATGTTATGTAGAGTGAGCGTGTAGGGAATTTTTCAGCAATTAGGTTATGCCTATTCTCCTGAAGCAAATCTCTGGTTGAAGGGAAGCTTTTGGTATTACTGTTACTAAGGAAACAAGATACATTTGACCAAACTTGTTGAAGTTAAAATAGAGAGTTTTTTTATTCACTGTTTGGGTCACAGTCGCTGGCATCTCGAATTCCATATTTAAATTATGCTGCTTCCTGTATCATTCATTTGTACTTCAGTATTCCCTGTGTTCAAACAAATGCATTTTGTGTATGAAATTAAGTTTCCCATGGCTCAGTGTGTGCCTGTTCTGATGGAAACATTCCCCTCTGCCAGGTGTTCTTTTACAAAGGAGAACTGCACATCATTCCGCTGTCAGAGACTCCGGAGCAGGACTGGGACCTGTCTGCTCCCTGTCCAACAATCTCAGAGGCACTGGCACTGTTATCCACCCGTTCTGAGGAGTTCCTGGCTGCAGAGCCCATCAGAGCTGCGGTGTACAAACGCATTGATGGGTATGGGGGTGTTTTATTTTGGCCTTCTACCACAGTGAGTTTTGATTCTGGGCTGTCTGGGGTTTAAAGATTTCCCTGATAGGTGTGATAAAGTCGATTCCTGGACTGGTTTGGGCTGGCAGTACGCTTACCATGTTGTGTGGCACACACCAGGTACCCTGAGAAGATCCAGGCCTCGCTGCACCGGGCGCAGTGCTACGTCCCCGCGGCCATCGCGGCCCTGCTGCGGCAGCGCCCGTCCCTGGTGGCCGCCGCCGTCCAGGCCTTCTACCTGCGGGATCCGGTGGATTTACGAGCCTGTCGCCGCCCTTTCCGAACCTTCCCTCCGGATCAGTGCGTGATGACCGTGGTCAGTGATCCAAATCTGCTTCTCCTTCTGGGACTGACAAGGGTTCTGTGGTGGAAATACGTGGGTTTGGTTTTTACAGCGGGATGTTTTCTGGGTTGTTTGTTTGGGTTTTTTTCAATGACCCTTTAATAACTGCCAGTTCGTTACATTCATTGCTTTTTGTGCCTTCACGTACACACGGCTGGGCTTTCAGAGGGCTAAGCGGGAGGTAAATGTTTCTGGAATGGCAGGGCGTGCTAATAGTCCCTCTGCCCAAAGGCCTGCTGAATAAACCGATCCCCTCCTGTGATCAGAGCAGTTTGACAGCACTGCCAGCCAGCAGAAGGAGTTGCTGCCAACTACCCCCAGCTGCTCATGCCAAGGCTTCTCACCTTCTCAGATGTGCTCACACACTTTATGAGGTGTTTCATGAGCATTGTGTGGTAGTATCTGATACGTTTTCTTACATTGCTATACCCCTCAAAAGAAGCTTTGCAGTCAAATTTTAGATTTCTGGGCTGCTCCTGAAACCTCAGCTTTGGCTTCATTAATGGAAAAAAGCCCTTGCAGTTTTTCCAAATAAAACATGTTGGTGTGAATACTGAATACTTAGGGTCTTTTCTAATGCATTTAGACTGATTGAAGTTCATGTTTATTTAGAGATGTCACCTTGGGACATACTTTGTGTAAGACCTGAAAAGCAACATATCTTAGAAAAACTTACCTAGGATGTGTTTTGAATGCGGTCTCGGGTGTTGTCTGTAATGCTGGTGCCTTAAAACACGATTTGGATGAGCCTGGCGGAAAGTTGATGCCTGTACACAACACAGTCACGCTGCAGCGAGTGGTTTCTTTCTGCTCTGGCTGTTGCAGGTTACCTTCACACGGTGTTTATATGCCCAGCTGGTGCAGCAGAAGTTTGTTCCGGACAGGCGCAGTGGATACACCCTGCCCGCCCCGTCTCACCCTCACTACAAAGCCCACGAACTGGGCATGAAGCTGGTAAGGATTCCTCAATGGATTTTGTGCTTAGTTTGCCTGGTTTATGCATGCCCAGGAAATGACTCTTTGCTTTTTAAGTTGCCTGCTCGGCCAGAAAACTGTGAGCGAAGTTTTGCCACACCTCGAGAACCTCTTTGGTTTTGCATCTCTTACACAGGCTCATGGCTTTGAAATTTTATGCTCCAAGAGCAGCAGAATAACTCCTGATTCCAAGAGAAACATGTTAAGTGGTCCCTTGTGGGAGAGATTCCTCAGGAGCCTGAAGGAAAAGGATTATTTCAAGGTGAAGTTGTGTGTCTGTGTCTTACAAACATTCCAATAAAAATGTTTTAGCTCTTGAACTTGTGGAAGTAGTTTTGCAGCAGGGCAGGAATTTCTTTTGAAATTAATTTATTTTGGAAATGAATAAGGAAAAAAGCAGCATTTGTGGATGAATCCATTCTTCTAAAGAAAGGGGAGAGAGACACTTGAATGAAGGAAATCACAACACGGCTGTGTGAAGTCTTAACTGATTTCACTGGTTTACATTTCATTTGCACGCCTCTAGAATTCAATATTCCCAATGATCCATACGTAACACCATAAATCTGTTTGGGCCTCTGTAAGTGTAATTTTGTGTGTGTGTCTGCTCATGCTTGTGACAGGGAGAAATGGAAGGGTCTGCTAAGTACTCAGAACTCTTGCACATGGCAGAGGATTATTTCCAGCAATCTGTTACCACTCCAGAAAGGTAAGAGCTACTTGAAATTCGTGAGTATCACACACAGTGGCTACAAATACTTTAACTTACCTTCTCAAATTCTTGTTACAGAAAACCTGAGCCCTTTTCTCCATTGTACATTTAACAGTGTACAGTGCTGTGGTGCTCTGGCTAGGAGCAGTATTCCTCTAGAATACTCCCTACCAGTAGAGGTTTTTGCTTGGGTAACTATTTATCTTGGTTTTGTAAAGTGTTAAGCTCTTCCAAGTGGGTTAAGAGGTGACTGACAAGCATTATTTGCTTGGTTGACTATGGAAAGTGTATAAAAGTTACATTGAAAAGCAGTCCCAGTGAAAAACAAGTCTAGAGTAATCTGTCTCCTCTACTCAAGACAGGCAGCTGGCTGTAGATTTCTCCAAAAGATCAAATCCAAGAAATAAATCATTACAAAAATAGCTGAGAGTTTGCCAGCTCATGATATCTGGGCTGTTAGTTTTTTGAGTTTCCAGTCTCTGCTCTGGCAATCTCCATATTTACCAAGGCAAAACAAATATAAAGAAAAGAAAACATAAGAAGTGGGCTTTGGAGCCATCAGCTACAAATTACAGCAACTGACTGTGTCTTGTTTTGGCAAATCCTCTGTGTAGTATTCTGGTACTTCCCCCAAACTCACCTACCTCTTGCCATGTTTGCCAGAAGCAAAAAATGGAGAATCTGAGTGAAAACCTGAATGTAAAGCATGTGATGCCATTGAATCCTTTTCAATAAATTGTTGGGTTTTTTTCCTTCTAGCTCTGTTGAAGTGAGCCCAGGTGATGAAATCTTGGCATTGCTACAGACAACACCCGTTGATTTGAAGGAATTTGAGAGAGAAGCAGCTTGTCTTCCTCCAGAGGATGGTGAGCTGGACTGGAGAGGAGGATTATTCCTATCACATGATGATTTGTAGAGGGGAAGAGAGGGAACGTTCATGGCTATAAAGGGAGAGCCAATCCAACTTCCATTAACACTAAATATTGGATTGGCTCTCCCTTTGAAGCATAAGTCTTTCTTCCTTCATTTAGTTTGAAGCTTCATGCAAAGCAGAGCGTTAAAGCAGGGAAATGAATTCTCAGCGATCCTCAGCCTCTCACTGCCTTATGGGACCCACAGTCAGCCCAAAAACTTACCAGTGCAAAAACAAGCTGACAAATGGTAGCAGTGCTCTCAGCTGTGTGGTTTGACTAACAAATCTGTCCTGTGTTCCTTCAGATGACAGCTGGCTGGATATTACACCAGATGCTCTGGATCAGATGCTGAAGGAGGCAAGACATGAGTCCCTTCCTTCTGCAAACGAGGAAGAGCAGAAATACGACTTGGAAACAGTTGCTGAGAGCATGAAGGCTTTTGTATCCAAGGTCTCCACACATGAAGGAGCAGAAATGCCATGGTAGGGGTGTGAGTTTGGTGGCAGGTGTAGGAAGTTTCACTCTGCTGCAGCCCTTTGGTTGATTCTGGGATGTAGAGAATCAGAGTTTGAAAGTGTTCTGCTTGGCAGAGGCCTGGAACAAACCCACGGGAATAGTGACTATTGCTCTTAAACCAACTTGGTGACCACTCCAGCACTGGTGCAGGTAAAAATGCTGGAAGCTGAGCTATTTTCTGCCACTCTCTTACTTAGTTTGGCTTTGTGGTCTTTAAAATTTTTCTCTTTCGTGCCGGGAATTCCTCCGCTCGCTGTTGCGTTTCTAACCCGTAGAGCCTTCAGACTTCTAAGACCATCAGTTCAAATGTCCCAGCTTTAATCTGGGCTTGAGAGAAATCACTGTGCAGTTATGCCCCCGTTGGGCTTTGGCAAGCAGAAGAAAACTTTATTTATTTTAAAATGCTTTTATATTTCAGGTCATCTGACGAATCCCACGTTACCTTTGACGTAGATTCTTTCACAAAAGCGTTAGACAGAATTTTAGGTGAGAGCGCTGCTTTTGTTTGAAACAGATCACTGCTGACTTGTTTGCTGCCCGTACTGACACAAAATAACACCTAGGGGCAGACTCAGAGGAGCTGGATTCTGATGACCTGGATGAAGAGGAGGAGTTTGGTTTCTCAGACGAGGACGATGAAGACTCAGGCGCTGGAAATCAAACGCGAAACCAGAAGGTATCACCCGATGAGCTCATAGGCAGCCTCAAGTCATACATGAACGAGATGGACCGTGAGCTGGCACAGACCAACGTTGGGAAAAGTTTCACCACCCAGAAGAAAGGGGTGAGTATGCCCTGAGCTCCAGTTTGTAGCACGGCAGCTTTGAGAGCTTCAGTAGGAGAGTGGAAATGTGCTGATCGAAAACCTTCCCACGTGCAAGCAAAACGTGCTGTGGTTGCACCATGAGAGTGCATTTTAAGCTTTAACTTGCACCTCTTTTCCAAGACTTAGTTTCATTCCCTGTTTTCAGTAGTAAGGCAAGCAGCTGCAGCTTAACTTGTGAGTTCCTGTTGTGGTTTGCTCCCATAGGAAGCTGAGCCAGGACTCAGCAATGCTTTCTGTCCTTCGCTTGGAACTTAGTGTGCGTAGTGGACAGTGATGATTTTTAGCTGGCATGAGCATTTGGTTTCTGAATTCCTGTCTGTCAAGACTGTGGAATGTACTGGACTTGGTTGGCTGCAGAATTGTTTCCCTATTTCTTTTCCCTCGTGGTTTTTCTTTTTTTTTTTTTTTTAATCTGTTTATGTAATTTGATAAAACTTTCACTTTGTGCTCACTGTAGGCAAGTTCTGTTAAAGCAGCTCCATCTGAGAGTGCTGGCCCTGACTGTGGAGCTGAAGACCCAGAGCTGGCACCGGTTGATGTGGATATGAACCTCGTAGCCAACCTGCTGGAGTCCTACAGTGCTCAGGCTGGGCTGGCAGGACCCACCTCCAACATTTTACAGAGCATGGGAGTGTATTTACCTGAAAACACAGATCGTTCTGGCTCGAGCAGCTGAGCAGCACAGTGAGAGGCTGCAGGAACTGAGAAGATGTGGCTGGTGGGGAAATGAAGCGCAGACAGACCAGCAGGATGTGGAAAGAAGACACAAAAGGTTTTAACTTGGGGCATTTTATGCATTATGTGTGACTTTAGAGATGCAAAGTGAATCTACCTGCAAAAGCCTTCTGTTGGGATGCTGTCTGGGGTGGAAATCAGACCTTCCCAGTGCTTCCCAGAAAACTGAAAAATGACGTTGGGACCTGAATGAAACTTTTATTACAAACCCCGTCTTGGGTTTTTCACACCAATGATCCGATCTGCCATCATTACAAAATGCCCTTTTACCTGTTACTGGGTGGTTTCATTTTCTGGAAGGCAGTTTGTGTTCTGGAAATGCTGCTGCCTTCAGGGGCAGCTGGGGAAATACCATGTTGCAGGAACATCTCATGGACTGGGGAAGGCTGGTTAAATGCTCAGCAGACATGTGATCCTTCCCAAAAGCACAGTGCTTCATTGTAAGAACTTCTGCTGATTACTGTAAGAGTCTGGTCCTTGTTAACCAGGAGGATTTAAAGAGTAATTGGATCAAATATGTAAATATTGGCTAGAAGTATTTTTTGAGTTTATTTCAATAAAAGCAGAAATACAACTTGATGAGTGGAGATGGTTTTTTTTTTTTCCTTTGAAGGTATGCAGGACTTCCTCAGTGCAGTATCAGAACTTCTTGGAGTTAAGCATTTTCACAATTGGGCATTTTCTGAATTCCTTTATTGCTGGGTGTTGGCAGCATGCCAGCAGTGGCTGTGTGTGAGCCCAGGCTGAACAGTTTAGGTTTGTTTTCCAGTGAAAATGTAGCTGGAAGGCACGTGCAGTGTGCTGCTTTCACATGGAATCAGGAATCTGTTCTAGACAGGACGACTTTAATTCAAATTTATCGTGTTAAAAGTAAAATACGTAGAAACTCTTGATTGCCAGGTCTGAATCAAGCTGTTTGTTTGCTTTTAATTCAGCAATTAATCAGGTGTCTGAACTGGTAGAGGAGAAGCTCATTGGTTGAGTTTTTGGTTGTTGTTTGTTTGTGTCTTGGGTTTTTTTCAACCATCGTATTCAATGATACAAAAGCCCAACTGATCCTGAAACCTGACTGCTTTTAGAGGACTGAATTAGCATCGTTGTTATTAATGTGACGTTATTACTAGTCTAAATACTGGAATACAATTAGTTGAATTCTTTGGCTTGATACTTCATTTTTTTTTAACATGAAGTGTTGGCATTATTCTAACTGCCAAAGCAGAATGTAGCAATAAGTTGTTTCCAGGCAGGGCTTGGATACCTGCTGGATGCTGAACCTGTGCCTGACTGCCATGACAACTTGAGTTTCAAGAAGATGATCACATTTAACTCTCTGGTACTGCACAGAATAGATGGAAGGACTCTTCTGTTGTAGTAGGTGAAGAAAATTCTCGGCTAATGTTCAGAACAAAGCTGCTCTTTTGGAAGCACTTCAGCTGCTCTTGCTGCTTGGATAATCTCCCTTTTCCCTCAGTGAGACTGGGATTTCTATTCCAGCTATTTGCATTTGTTTAGCAGCTTCCCAGTGAAGGCCCTCAAGGCTCTGGAATCGCTCTCAGGAGAGTCTGCCATCCAAGGAGAAGCATTTCCATGCTGCCTCTTCCCTGCTTTGAAGTTCAAACACATGAGGCATCTCTGCTTTTCATTTTGGGAGTGTTTTTAGCAGAGGGAGGCCTGATGGAATTAATTAGGGAAGACAAGTGCAGCGTGGTTCCCTTTCAGCAGATTGCTATCAAAGTTTTCATTATGTTCTAAAGCAGTTTAACGGGAAGTGCCTCCCAGCACAATTTATTCACTTTGCTCACTTGAGCAGCTGCCTTTTTGTATAGCCTTGTTCATCCTGGAACTTCTGACCCTTCCCAAAAATGTGGTTTTCTTCTTCAGCCTTCACCCCTGAAGCCTGTAGTTGTTGGCTGGTACATTTAGAGCAAGAAAACAGATAGTGGATCTTTAACCCTCCATATGTGAGACCAAAACTAACCCCAGGGCACAGCAGAGACCTGTTTAAACTCCCCTGGACACCTGGGCACCTTGGCTTTCGCCACTCTTGCCACTGGGAAGTTTCATGGAGTAGTCTCAGCAGTCAGCAGCCCTGGAATCCCCGTGCAAGCAAACTGCTCTCAGCATCCCTGTGGTGTGAGTGGGGGGCAGCCTCGCTGCTGCCATGGAAAATCCCCTCCCTGCAGGACACCTGCCTGCTGCCCTGCCTTTCCAGCCCCTCAGGAATGGCAGCTATCCCCAGGCACGTGGTAGTCGCAGTGGTGGAAAAGCATTTTTAGTGACTGTTTGTGCTGCAGCTCCTGCTGCAGCTGCTTGTCTGAGAAACTGGAATTTGTTTTCCATAGTCAGGGCAGGCCCTGTGTGCCACCTTATGGTCCCTTGGGATGCTGCAAAGGCTGCAGCAACAGCTGCTCTCCCTCTTGCCATTTCTGTCTTTGGAGTGGAACACGAGAGCATCTGTTCTGGCAGGTCCAGCATGGAAATTTATTTCTTTTTCCAGCTTGTTTTATCACCCCAAGAAAATTCCTTGCCGTGGAGGGCAGTTTGGCTTCTTGGCTTAAGCAGCAGGGCTAGTGAAAAAAGGGAGCTGTTCAAGGGTGTGAAGTCAGGGGTGTGAAGTCTTGGTGAGTGTCTGCTCAGTGTCATGGAAAAGAGGGTCATGAACAGCTCACAGCTTTCTGGTGGGAAACTGTAGCTAAGATGTGAAGGGATTAACACACACAGAGGGTGTGTTACTCCTGGGTAAAAGCAGGAATTGCTGTTGGGAATGGAGTCTCAGCTCCCGTGGGTCCATGCTCCCAGATGGATATTCACAAGGGGACAAGGATGGGAAGTGAAGAGCAAAGCTATTTTGAAGGTAAAGCTCAGTTTATGCAGGAAAAATTATGTAGGTGGCAGTAAATGAGAAATATCCAGTAAGAGTTTATAATTTGATGGGGGAAATGGACTAATGATACCCAGTGACTGCAGGATGTTGATCTAAATGAGCTTAGACCAGACCTTTTCTCACCTTTTGCTAACAGAAGTATTTTTGGTGGTGCTCAGTCATCCCCAGGTGTATCCATTGCCACCTGATTAACACTCAGCAGTCTTTTTTTTTTATTATTATTTTTTTTTTCCCCCTGACACAGCTGCTTTCCATCTGTTGCTAGGTTGGAAAGTGAGTGAGGTTTTGATTGGAGCTGAAGGCAGGGGCAGCTGAAGTTGTGTTTGAGCAGTGCCTCAGACTGAACTCTCGGGCTGACCATCACATTTGGAGCGTGTCTGCTGTCCTCTGGGTAAGAAAACGTGGCCTTTCCACACTCCAGCAGAGCAGCCCAGCTGATGAATTCTCACTCCACACCAGGTAAGATTTGTTTTTTTTGCTCCCTCAGTCAGAGATGAACAAGTTGTGTTGTGTGCTTTGGTTACTTTAATCCTCTGCTGGCACCTGGTAGAGATAAACACGACTTTTATGCCCTGCTGCTTTTGGGAAGTAGGTGGAATGTTGCTCTGAACCTGCCTGCATTGGTCTCCAAAAATTTCAGGTTCATCGGATGACTGCTCATATTTTAGAGCTGCCAAATTATTTTCTATCTTGCTGACTGGTAATACCTGTTGTAATGCCCCAGGCTGGCAGCTTTTCAGCACTGGTCCCTTGCAGTCCCTGAAGGCAGTGGGGTCTCAGTGACTGATAAGATCCAAGTATTCCCAACGAGGATTCAGTTCAGGGATGTGTTCCTGAGAGGGAAACACGCTGCTCCATCCCTTCTGCCTGCTGATCCCTTTTCCACGGGAAAGCCCTGCTGTGTTTTGCTGAGGGAGCATCTGTCAGGAATTGCCTGCTCCTTTTTTCTAGGTCACCTGCCTTTGTGGAGCATGTCCTGTCTTGACTGCAGTGTGTTCTTCAGGCTCCAGACAGATTTCTGAGCCAAATGCAAGTGAGAACAACGTGTCTCTCACCTTGTTTTTCTGTCCTGGTCATAGCTGTGTGCCTGTGATCCTTCCTGCTTGCCTAACACCTGGAATAGAGGCCGCCAGTATCATCTCATAACTAAGTCAAAAGGGGTATGGACTAAGAATTTTACAAAACAGTTTAAAATTTAACGCTTTCCCAAAGATGTGATGAGGAAAAGAAAATATTTGAGTAGATTGAAAAGACTTTTTTTTTTTTCTTATTGATAATTAAAAAGGAACATGCAGATGTTTAAAACTGTTTTAAGAGGATGTTTTAAGGAAAGTGGATGCAGGAATGCTGCAGCTTGAGTGGTGTGAGGGCTCCTGTTGGTGTGTCTGGCTGGGCTGAGGGGAGGCAGCAGTGCCCTCGGCTGTTCTGGAGCCACATTCCTACCGGGATGAATGACAGATTGAGTTCACAGACATGACAGACACGCTCTGACACGTGGGTTTTATTGACTGAGAGTCGGGGTAGGAAGAGGGTTTGAATATGCTTTATGTCTGGGTTTTGCCCTTCCCCTCTCCCCAGTAGGTAGTTCTGCTCTCTCTCCCTTGGGATGGGAGCAACTGGTGGGGAAAATGGTGCCTCTGGAGATGTTTTCAGTTGCTCAGATGTATCAACGAGTTAGAAGCCCATTTACCATTAAACAAACAAACAAACAAACAAAAAAAACCAACCCCAAAACCCTGGCTGATTTATAAAAAACTGGAAGATTGAATGGGAAGGGAGTCAGAAGAAGGGGAGAGCATACAAGCAGTGGCTTTTCTTCTTCTTTCTGATAGCTGTCCCAGATCCACATAAAGATGATGCCACTGTCCCTTTAATTTTTTTCTGGAAAAAGTGTGCTTTTGATATCCATCCTAGATGGGGGAAAAATGGAGGAAAACGGGACAAAGGTGCGAGGGGCTCACTGTCAGCTGGTCACAGCAAGTTTGATGCTTTGGAACTGAGAATTTTATTGTGCATTTGCTGCAAGTTGTGGGGTCTCAGAGGAGACCCAGTGTACGTGGGACTGTCCGAGGGTGATCAGATCAGACATGGCTTTGTAGGCCAGTGGATCTGAGTTTAAGGGTGCCATCAGAGTGGTGTTGTCCTCACTGTGACACAGCCTATGCCTCCAGAGGCTTTGGAAGCTTTTCTATGGAGCTTTCATAGTTCTGGTGGAATCCCAGACCTCATGAAGCCCTGCCTAAGCCTGGGCACTCTGCTGCCCAACCCACTCACAGATGAGCTGGTGAGCAATGGCCTGTCTGGGAGGGAACCAGGGTAAAACACTCCCATCATCTTGCTTTGAAGATCTGGGCTCTCTCTTGAGGCCCTCCACGATTTCCTCCGGGCCAAACCAACGGGCTTCCTCCAGTTCCAGGCTGTCCATACTGATCTGGAAAGAATTTGAGAGCACCAGTCCCTTAAATCAGCTTTAAAGGTAGGCACAGGTACCTTGCTTGCTCTTGCACCCACAAAGATCCTGTGCTGGAATGCCCAGAGTGCTTTATCCATGCCTGATGCCAATCCAGGAGAGGACATTACCATCCACCAGTGCTTTGGTGCCTTGGTTTCCTTGGGAAACACTGTTCCATCCTGGCATTGGCCTGCAAAGCACCAGTGGCTGAGCACAGTAATTAACGTGGCAGGACCTAATTGTCCTATGGCAAATGTGAGAAAACCTCCTCCCCTGCAAAGTTCAGAGGGAGAACTTTGGGGTGCTGGGGCTTGTACACGTGCAGCGACCTCGCAAAATCTGCCACATCGCAACAGGAAAAAAAAAAAAAAAAAAAGATTATTTTGAACTTTGTTCTTCACTTGTAGAAAAAGCTGCATTCAGAGAGGATAGTGAAACGCCTCGGGGACCCTGAGCCCCGCTCACCTCAGCCCGCTGTGCTGCCACCAGGGCGTGCCAGCCCAGCATCAGGGAGCCGCTGGGGAAGGGCCAGTGCTGGGACGCCGAGTAGCGGAGCGACTCCACCTCCAGCCCCACCTCCTCTGCCACCTCCCGCCGCACCGCCTCCTCCACGGTCTCACCTGCAAGCGACCAAAGGCAGGTAAGGGCGGCCCGGCCTCCGGGCAGCGAGGAAAACAGCGCATTTCCCAGGCGTTCCAGCCCGGCTGTGCCGACCTGGAAGCGCTTGGCAGCGGGATGCTCCGTTAAACGCATCAGCAGGGCTCGCCTCCCATACACACAAACACCAGAGGATTTTTTTGGTTTGGCCCTGTCTACATACAGAGCAATTCAACATCTCCCCCTTTTTTAAGCCGTTTTCCCTCCTCTAGCAAGAGGTCTGTAGTTTTTCTTCTGAGCCAGGCTGCACTAACCCCAAAAATGGATGGACTAAAAAAGTATCAAGAGCTTCTAACCTGGGGAGTTTAAAACTTATGTTTACCAGCAGGGACTAGAGCAACTGGAGGGACACCTTCCACCAGACCAGGCTGCTCCAAGCTGGCCTTGGACACCTCCAGGGATGGGGACACACATCCACCTGCGTGTCCATCCTTCTCCCTGCACGGGTGGTTCCCACACCCTGCAAGGCCAAGGCCGCTGCTCTGGCTCAGGGCCCACCTTACCCACGTCACAGAAGCCCGAGAGAGCCGTGAACATCCCGGGGGGAAAGGAGGGCTGGCGGGCCAGGAGGCAGCGGCTCCCGTCGGACACCAGCATGATGACCACGGGAGACACCTGGCAGAGGCAGCAGACAGCAAAACAAGGTCACACCCCACAAGTAAGTGGAAATTGCTGCCTCTCCTGGCTGGCTGAGGGCCTCTGGGTGAACGCTGAGGACGAAGCAGCTACACACAAAAAGCCCTCCCACTGGCTGTTCTTGTCCCCAGAGTCCCCTGTGCTCCTTCCCTTCGCTGTCCTGGTGCTCACCTGGGGGTAGTAAGTGATCCCACTGGCCTGGCAGACACGCTTGCTGCCAGCTGGGTTCTTCTGCGTGGGCTGCCCAGTTTTGCTACAGTACCGGTGGGAGTCGTGCCACCGGAGGAGGGACTGGGCCTGCAAGCACAGGAGAGAGAAACACACTAATTTTATTTTTATTTTTATACTTGTTGCAAAGAGATTATTCAGAGCAGTCTCCCGGGATAATATTTTGCATGCAATCACGGGGACAAACTCTGATTGTCTCTGGAAGCCTCAGAAGGGTAAATGAAGCATGGGCACTGCTTTGAAAAACGGCAGCTTTCTGCATCCTGCTTCCAAATTTGAGTATGTTTGAGGGAGGTGGGGGAGAATTGGTCCTTTTTGGGAGGAGCTGTAATGGGAACTGGACTATTCTGAAGAGTCTCCAACCCTGAATATCTTCTTAAAAACAGCCCAATCATCACAAACTATAATCATACAGCAGGAAACACGAGCTATTTCTCCTTATGGGTCGGGACAGCTGATTTTTCACACACAGGGCTTCCAAACAGAGGCCATCTGCAGAGTAACCAGCTTATAAATGAGTAGTTTTAAAAGAGCAGCTCTGAGAGAAGATGTGTAAGCTCGTCTGTGACATTCAGTTTGCCCATATTACAGGAATCTAGTGCCTGATAGTTGCTGAGCTGGGGCAAACTGGGATTGCTGTGACTGCTGCTAAGACCAGCACATTTCACACTGAACGTACAGCAAGTGGATGCTAAATGGCATAAATTACTGCAAGTCATTTTTAAGCCACTTGTCTGTTTCCTTTTCCACTGCCTCTTGCTTTTGGGATCACAAATTTGGGAAAACTGGTGTAATTTATGGCGTGGCTGCACCCAGGTCCCTGAAAGTGTACAGCAGGTGTTTCCACAACGTGTGTTAGATCATAAAACCATATGGGAGACAAGGAGAAGGGTTGATATTGGAGATCACAGCTTCGGGAAGGTAGAAATCCAGTCCAATACCGAAGCCAGCAGAGGAGAATCCTTCCCATCCACCACAAAGAGAGCCTTTCTGAGGTCAGTGAATGATCCCTGGAGTTCAGACTCAATGACTGATTTCTCCAAAGCTCCTGTTAATTAAAAAAAAAAAAAAGAATAGAAACAACAACAACAACAAAATCTTTGATCTCATAAATTCCAGTTTTTATCCCAACTTTCCGCCCGTCATTGTTCCGGTATACAATTTCTGGAAGTTGCCACGGAAGTGACACCACATCAGGGGTAACATTCCCAAATGTTCAGTGGCTGCCAACAGCCCACCTTCACTGTCACACACACACAGGCACAGCACCAGCAGGGTGCAGTCCATGGCTGTGACCTGCCTCACTCACACCAGCTCCTGCAGAGCCCACCCCCCAGCACATGTGCAGCCCAGGAGCAGGAATTCAGGGACACAAGCCAACAGTGCATGCTCATCCCAGGAACGGGAATGCTGCCTCAGCACGCTCAGTGCATCCCACTGATGCTGGCACGGGTGGAAGAGGAGTTATCCCAACCTAAATCCAGGGCAAAGTGTGGTGTGTGCTCGTCTGAACAACCGATCAGCACCGACTTCTCCATCCACTGCTCAGCCTCTGGGAATTTCTCCAGGATCCGTCGCATCTCTGAACAGCAGGGAAAGGGGAACAGAAAGCTGTGGTCAAAGCAAATCCATGCAACTGGGATGCCCCTCTGGATCTTCAAGGCACAGGCAATCTTTGCTCATGGCCCACGTGAGAGAGGGGACCAGACAGGGTCATTGCTTCTGTCCTACACCAGCCAACACCTTCCTCTCAAAGAAAACTTTCCCTGCCTCGCACCAGAAAACCTTTGTCAGTCAGACCTTGCTTGTTTTCCTTTCTCTTCACAAGGCACAATCCCAGATTTTTAAAACCGATCGTCACAGGATGTTCCTGCACAAGCTCCATGGATTTCCATCCCCTGTATCAGGGCTTGCTTGCAAATGTCTCTGCTTCGTTTCAGCTGCGTGATCCAGGAGGGGTTTCTTTCCTTACTTACCTGCTGCACTGACCTGTGGCACCAAATATTTCTTCCCAGCTTTCCGCAGGAAGGGGGAGAGATTGTGAAAGAGGTAGAAAGTTCCTGAGGTCTGGGCTTGTCTACAAAGGCTGTCGTCTTCCTTTAGCTTATTTAAGTATCTGCAGCGAGAAAATGATGGGGAAGGTGAATTCAAGATCGGGTTGAGATTGTCACTGTTATGCTTGTTTGGGTGCATTTACTTTGCACAGAGCGGGGGGGGCTGAATGGACAAGGACAAATTTAAAGTATTCTACGTGCTTTGAGAGTTTTGACAGCTCTGGTCTTCTCCCTGTACTCGAGAACCAGAGGAGAACTTACCTCATTTTTCTAACATAGGTGGAATGTAACCTGTAGAGGAGAGAGGAAGCTCTTCTGTGCAGTGCTTGGTAAACTGCAGCCATAGCCAACACCTACAGCTGGGCTCTCTGCCCTAAAAGGAGAAGCATAAAATGTAATGCAGCAGCCCTACACAGTTAAGTTTGATTTAAAAGGTGCAATAACCAGGTAAATCTCCCTCTCACGGAGTCCACAGAATCTGCTTTCTAAATTTACCACTTTGGTTTCAGTCTCCAGTCACACACCAAACTCGGTTTCAGGCCGTTTTTAAGACTGTTTAAAGCTGCCTGGGTTTGTTTCCAGCTGTGAGTGTGCACAGGTCTTACAGAACTTGCTGTTAAGACTGGATTCAACATTCCTGCCCCAAACCCCTGTGTCCCTGGGGAACAGGGCAGTGAAGGTGGCTGCTCTCTTGTTTGCTTCCTACACACTTGTAATGGCCTCGATCCAACCACACATCCCACTGCAGCACACAGTGGATCTGTGGGAAAGGCACTGATGCCAAAAGGGAATGAAAGACAAAATATCAGCTGCTGAAGAGAATTCCCTGAGTTTAGACCAGAGACAGCAGTTGCAGCTGAATTGGATCATCTCCAGCTGTGGATGTTTGGGGTTTTTTTGTGCCAGAGGATCCTGCCACATTTGCAGTCACAGACTTCAGTTTGACTTCGGCTTCAGGATGTCAGGAAATAGCCAGAAACTCTGTCATCTCTAGAGCCAAAACTGATCCTTGATCCACAGTCCTTAACGATTGCCCTGGATGTTTCCCTTTCCAGCTGTGGAACTCGAAGCCCTTTAAGGAGGAAGTTACGTTTGCTTTGGTTCACAGAGGCAGAAAGTGCCAGGGAAGAGTCTGAGAGCCTTTCTTTCAGCAGAGGTCAGTGATGGCTCCATGTCTGCACGTGGAGACTTTGCCTTTGTATCTTCGGACATCTCTGCCCCGGATCCCTCTGTCCCACCGCGACAGCTGACAGGGATGATCCCTCGGGAGACAGGGCAGGCTGTTTGGGAAGCCACTGGGCTGGGGCAGCCGCCTGCGAGGACGGCGACTGTCACAGACCGTGTCTGACAGGGTTTGGGGAGTGACAGTCGTGTGTCTGCCACTTCTCCACCCCCACGCCTCCCGCAGCCTGGAGTGCGAATTCCCCGCTGAATCCAGGATTTCTGCGCTTTGCTCTGGAACGAGCGGCACGGCGTGACCGGGGTGGGGACAAGGAGAGTACCTTGCCCCCAGAACCTCCCCTTGTTTAACCCCTCCCTCCCTGGGAATCGCCGTGCCAGGTTCTGACTCACGGAACCAGTCAGACTTGGAAAAGATCGAGTCCAGCCTTTGCCTGACCACCACCTCGCCAACTGGGAATCACCGGGAATCCTCCAGCTTAACCCTGGGAGTGTTCAAGGCCAGGCTGGACAGGGCTCGGAGCGACCTGGTCTGGTGGAAGGTGTCCCTGCTCCGGACCACGGAGACCAAAAACTGGCGGAGACCAAAACCTGGCTGGGCTGCGAGCTCCAGCCACGCCGAGCTGGGGCTGTGCCTGCCCTTCCCCAGGGATTTCCCGCACTTACCGCGCCCCGTGTCCAGCAGCGGGGATCGGCTGGGAAGGCGCCAGGCTTGGACCAGCGGCGGGGATCAGCTGGGAAGGTCCTGGTAGTTTTAACCTCCCGCAACATCCAGCGGAGCGCGGCTCTCGCTGGGCCGGTCGCTCTTCCCGCACCGGGAGCGCTGGGAAATGTAGTTCTGCACAGCCGAGGGCTGGCGCTCCGCGTCTGGAATAACTTCTGAATGACTTCTGCGGTTCGCGAGGCTGACCGAGAGTAAACTCTTTTTTTTTTTTTTTTTTTTTTTTCCCCCCGCACCTGCTTCGTTCCATCAGCAATCCTGCCTTTGGCCGAACAGGAGTTACGATGAGAACGCCGCTACTGCAATAACTTGAGCTGTTCTTAGCGACGGAGTTTGTGTCCTGGTGGTAGTTTCTTTCTCTTTTTATTTATTTATTTTTGGTTTTTTAATTTTTTAATTCCAAGCTTCTCCGGGTTGCGTGTCCATAATATCAGAGCGCTGTTCAAAGTTAAGGACCGTATGTCCTCAGGCAGGGAAACGTGCCAGGGGCTGCATAAATCCAAAGGCTGGAGCTGTTCAGTATTCCAGCACCCAAAGCCACAGCTGAGTTTGTCAGCGAATTTCTCTGATCGGGGGGGTGTGTGCTGTGCCAAGGCACATGTCAGAATAATGACAAATCATTTTCATTCCTTCATAAGTGAACAAACAGACTCCTCTCAAGTACTGAAAACATTATTCTGGGCTGGGACCTACGTGGCTATATTTAGCACAAAGAGAATTTTATAAACATAAGTAAAGTAAATGTTTTCAGGGCAGCCTTTTGCTTTTTGGTCGTGAATTGGGCCGTTCTCATCGAGAATTCACGTCATGTAATTCGAGAGCGTGGCTTGTAAAAATAACAAACAAAGCATGCAAGGAAACAGGACTCTTACCAGTTACTTACAAATTCAGGTTTAATTATGCTTGACTGCTATTTGTGGGCTTCCTGAGACAGGGCAAGCCCCATCTTATTAATCCACTGGGCTAATTGGATTAATGGACAAAACACATCTTCCCTTAATAAGATAAAGGATTGAAATACAATCTCCAAGGGAAGTATCCACCCTGCTGTTAAAACAAACTAACAGATTTATCGACCCTGACTGGCCCCAGAAATGGCTCTTGCAAGAAGAGCTGGTTTTAGAGGGAAGCAGCTGGAGGAGGTACTTTGGACCTCAAAACTGGCATTGTCTTGGTGAGTGCACCCTGTCAAATGAAGGATTAAAAAGCCAGAGCTCTCCACTGCAGCGTCAAAGCCTCCTTTGAAGGCAGGGCAGTGTTGTGGCCTGTAGTTGCTACATGTGAAAAACCACATTGATACGCCCAAATCATGCATACCTGGCCCGTGTGTTGGGGCAAGATGTGCAGGGAAAATGGGATTAGAATCACTTCTGCTCCTGGTCTGAGCAGTGGGAAGCCAAGGAGCCTGGGAGAGATTCCCTGTGCCTTCTCCAAGGGTCCGTGCATTAATTGCCCTGTTAAATATTTCTGCAGGACGTAAGCAGGAGAGGTGATTTTGAAACAGAGGCTTTCTTGTCATTCATTCCCTTCATCTTTTAATTTAAGGAGCACAAATACCAGTTATTGCTTTGGCAATGAGTTGTTTCTTTGTAAGTGTTTTTGGGCTCTGAGCTGTGTGAATTGCATCTATAAACTGTGTGTATTAGTCCCCTGCAGACACTGAACTCCGTGCTAGGAGCAATCCTGGGAGTGAAGGGAAGGCCTGGCCACACAAATCACATCCCTGAGATTTATGTAGCTTCTAATTTGGGCTTTGGCAGCTCCCCAGGGGAAGTGAATCCCAGAGACTCTCCTGATGCAAGAAGAGCAAACAAAAGGGGCGGGCAAAGAGGACACAAGCAGTAAGAAATGCTTGCCATCTCCTACACGGACAGGATTGCAAACCAGGTAAATCTTTGGTCCTGTGTTGCTTAAGATTATTAATTTTTTTTTTAACCTGAGTTTGTAAAATACTCATATTGGGATTAAGAGTTGGTGAGAGTTTTGGTTTTGTTTTGTTTTTTTTTTTTTCCCAAGCCAAAAAAGTGGCTGGAAAATGTAATTATAGGATAATAATAGTTATACTGCTAATCTCTTTTTTTTTTCTCTCTGTTTTGTGTCTCTCCAGCTGCCCCCAATAAGCAGAAATAAGCATTAGAATTGCTAACAGCTGGCCCTTGTAAAACAACTGTTAACTGCCCTAAATGTATGAAACTAGCAAATTCACATTGAAAACTCACGGTTGAGCCACAAGAAACCTCTTGGCAAAAAAATACTTCTTTTCTTTTATTTTTTTTTTTAGGACAAGCCTAAGGAAAGACAAACCACTTCTTTAAAGGGAAAGTTAACGAGCAGTCTTTCCCCTCTGTCATTACATTTTAAATGCAAACTAAGCCAATCTGGCTTTTCTCTGAGGTTACATTTGTGTATATTATATATATGATGGGCTCCTATGGTTTCTCACACTCAGGGTGGGGACCCTGAAAGAAAAGAAAGTGCCTAATTTGATCTGCTGGTTACATCCTGTGCTCCTGAGCCCCTGACGGGGGAGAGGGGACACTTGAACATCTTGAGGGGCATTTTCCTGGCATTTGTTTCAGGTCACACGTGGGTTCTGTCTTTCCCCTCCCTTGGGAGGTTATGGAATATCCTCAGACTCTGGGGCTGACTTGCACAGCACAAAATAACTGAGGGCAAGAACGTTGACTGCAGGTTGATGGCTTCATTTTGGGAGCAGGCTGGTGGGAAACCAGATCCCTTTACAAAGGGTGAAACCTTGGCTGTGGCTACACCTTAAAAAAGAAAAAAATTAAAAAAAAACAAGCTAAGCTTTTTGAGCTCATGGATTGATATAAAACGGATAAAAAGTCCAAGATGACAACGAGCGTGATTAAAGCTCGGTGGGCTCTGACTTCAGCCTGGGAAAGCCAGCTGGGACCCAAATCCATCACTCTGGAGCCTTCAGCCCCATGCTGAGCAACACAACCCTCAAACCTGCTCGCTGCTGTTCTCCACTGGCTTCCTAAAAATACCTGGATAGTGCAAAAAGACGCTGAGGAAGCAGCGGATCTCGCTAGAGAAAAAAAATCTGAATGTGCCTCTCCAGTGTGGGAGGTTTTGCCAAATCTCTGGAAGCTGCTGTTAAATCTCTGGCTACATGTTATGGACTCTTTGGATAACGGGGCTTTAACTGGATTCCTCAGCTAGAAGCTTGGATATCATTCCAGTGTTTCCTGCTAGTTGTAGGAGTTGTATTTCTGTTGGAAGGCGACCAGAACGAGAGGAAAGGAAGGCTTATTTTTTGACGGAGAGTTCCACTGAAAACTGGCCTTGTTCCTGCTCTGGAGCAGCAGCTGCTGGCCCTGTGTGGACACATCTGTGTCCACAGCTGGACGAGAAGGGACCATGAATTCACTTCCTATCTCAGAGCCTCCCCCAAAATGGGCTGTAACACCCGGGGTTTGCCCAGTTTAGGGAAGAAATCTTAGTTATGGATCGTGCTGCAACTCCCGGTTCCCTCTGCTGAGCACAGTGGGGTTAAGCCAGCTCAGTCATTCCAGTAAAGAAAGTGTGTTAGAGGGGGATTTTGACCCCTTTTTTGGGGGGGCTGACCCCTCCCTGTTTATTGTTGTGAAAGATTTCCAGCTGGGAGTGACCAAAAATGTCTGCCTTAGGAGGAGGGAGACTGCAGGCTGGTTAGGCTGCTGAGGAGGTGATTCATTATTTGAAGCCCAGATCTAAAGAGAAAGGAAGAAATGCTTGTGAGTGTCCCTGATTCCAACTCAGTTGCTGGAATGAGTAACTGGAATCCTAGAAAACAATTGAGCTGTCATGGCAAGACACATCCAAGCAGCTTATTAATGCCTTTCTGTGATAGCTGAGACCTCCTGCTGTCCCAGAGAGAGGGCTGACAGTGGTTTGTGATACAGGTTTTGCTGCTGCCTTGCAAGTTGGGATCAACTGAGATGGAAGCCCTGGAAGGAAGGAAGGAAGGAGGGGGCTGCTTCAGCAGCAGCACTGGAGGAAGGCACCCAGGAGTCTGGAAATGTCTTCACCTGGGCTGGCAGGAGAAGGTGAGTGAAAGGCTTGGCTGGTGGGACAGAAACTGTGCTGTGAAATGCAGCAGATGGCACTGGCAGGAGAGAGGGAGGTGCAAGGCTGCTTTGGGAGCACAGTTATCCACAGACATTAAAGCAGCAGTCAGAGACAGGGGACACAAGACTCTGTCTCAGAAAGAAATGAGGATCTGGGCGGGTTATACCGAACGGTGCAACTGGTGTGAATCACCCACGTGCCACCGTGGTCAGGGAGCGGATCCCGACTGGAATGTCTGTCCAGGATTGTCAGCTGGGAGCTGATCCCCTCCTGGATGCGGGACTTGGCCTTGTGGGGCTCTGCCAGGCTCTCCTGGGAAACAGGGACACTGCTGGAGGTGGGAGCTGAAGTCACAGAATCATAAAATCATAGGAAAAAAAAAATACCCTGAGCTGGAAGGGACCCATCAGGATCGAGTCCAACCCCTGGCCCTGCACAGGGCACCCCAAGAACCCCACCACGTGCCTGAGAGCGGTGTGGCCCTTCACAGGGTGGGCTCCACGATCCCAGAGGTCTTTTCCAAGATTCCAAGACTGTGACCCCGGGCTCGGCTGCCCCGGGGCTGGGCAGGGCTGCACGTGGCGCCTCCCGGCCTTTTGAGGGCCTTCCCTGGCGACTTTCACTCCCAAACCCCGACACTTTCAGCTAAACCCTTTCACTTGTTTCTTCTTGTCTCGGTGCTGGTTTTACACTCCCTGTCCTCGCCGGTGCCGGTAGAGCCGCACCCGCGTGTCCCGGTGTCCCCCTAACGTGTCGGGTGTCCCCCCCCCCGTGTCCCGGTGTCCCCCCCGGTGTCCCCCCCCGTGTCCCGCTGTCCCCTCCGGTGTCCCCCCGTGTCCCGGTGTCCGTCCCCGTGTCCGATGGCGGCGGCCCGGTGGGACCCACGTGGAGCCCCGCTCGGCGCATGCGCGGTGCGGCGGTCGCCGCTGTGACCGGGCTCACGTAGCGCGCGGGGCGCCCCGCCTCGCGTGGAGGGGGCGTGGCCTGAGTGGGCGTGGCCGGCGAGCCCTTAAAGGGCCTTGCGGGGCGGTCGCGCGCTCAGTGTGAGCAGCCCCCGGGCACGACGCGGAGCTCCCGCAGCGGCGCCGCCCCCGCCCCGCCGACACCCCCCCCGCACCTCCCCCGCGCTCAGGTGAGGCCCGGCCGCCCCCGCCGCGCTGTGGGCGGGTGGGGTGGGTCGGCTGAGGGCAGCGCCGCGGGTCCGGCCGCCACGCGGGCGGGCGCGGGTGGGTTGGGGGCGATACGTGGCAGCGCCCCGCGGCCGCCGCCCCCGCGGCGAGGGGTCCCGGCGCTGCCGGCCCGGTGCTCCCGGCCCTTACGTAACGGGAGCCGGCAGCCTCCGGAGGGGGGCGGGAGGGCGCCGCCGCGCCGGCTTCCCCGCGCCTGGCAGACTAAACACACCCGCCGCCGCCTCCTCCTCCTGCTCCGCGTCCTCCCCCGCCCGCTCCCCGAGCACCCCCGGCTCGGCTCCCCCGCCCTCCGCGCAGCCCCGGGGCGGGCGGGGAGCTGCTCGGCCTGAGCGCGGTGTGCGGGGATGGCCCCGCCGGGCATGGGGCTGCGCTGCGTTCCCCCCCTCCCCGCTGTTTCCCAGCCGCTCGCTTTGTGCGGGGTTTCGCGCCCGCCTTTGCCGGCAGCTCTTTGCTCTTCAGTGTGTGTGTGTGTTTTGATAGCAACCTAAACCTGACCGGCAGGAGAAACTCCCGACGTGGAGTCTTTGCTGGTGAATAGAATAAAGAAAATAAAAATGTCACACGTACTTATTCCAGTTCACCTGAAAAGTAAAGGTCCTTCAGGATTGCAGACACTTTGTTTTTCCTGCTGGCCTCAGTAAGAGGAGAATGCAGAGCGCTTTAAGTGTTCACCTACCTGTGATAAGTGAAGGTTCCGTGCTCAAGGGTTTAGTGAATGAAAGAAGCCATTGGTTACAAGAATAAATAAATAAATGCAGCTTCCCACAAGGCCAGGGGCTGTTGGCTGAGCGTGCAGACAGTGCTCTGCCAGGGGCGGAAAGTAAAGGTAATGAGTTCCTGGTCTGTCTGGGAAGCAGAGGCCTCCTGTTGGGTCAGAGATGTTCTCTGCCCTACTGCTCTACTCTTGGAGCATTGCTGGATCCTTTTTAATGCCTTAAACCACCCTGCCAGGCATTTCATTTGACCTGGAGTACTCTGCACTGCTCCTTAGGTATGTGCTGACACAACCAGGACTGATTAACTTTCTCCTCCCTTTATTTTCTTCCCCGAGCCAACTCTCTGACCTGTAGAGCTTTAAATGAGTAGGTTCAAATTCTGGCATTTGAAGCTGTGATTTCAGGCCTTGCACGTAGGTTGGAAAATTCCCAGTGCAGTTTGACAGACAGAAATGACATGTAGTGAGTTAACTCTGGAAGGAGTGAGGATAAATAGAGAGGTTTATGGGAGGAAAACTCTGCCTCCTCCAATGCTGAGACTGATAGAGGTAAGGAAACCCCTTTTCTTCACGAGAACATCCTCCTTGAAAAAAACCTCACTTCACCTGTCAGATCATTGGGATTGTCCTGCTTTCTTTGCAACCACTCTTAATATCTGAAAACATTCTAACCTCTATAGGTGCTCTGCTGATCCTTGAGCAGAAGGGTAAACAGAAGGACAGCCTCCTGCTTGTTGTGTCTAGTAAGATAAGTGCTCCATTCCATCCCCAGTGTTCACTGTCTTGGCTTGGGAAGTTAAAACAAGCGGCCTCTGGGGCTGGAAGAAGCCATGGGAAAACTTGCTGCAGTTCCCTGGGTACGAACACACGTGCTCAGTACTCAGGCTCACAAATGCTGCCTTCAGCTTGGCAGCGAGTGGTAATTAAAACACATCACCCCTACTTGATGCTAAAATTGATTCTCATCTCTTACTAGACTGTATTATTTACATAGATGAGGTTCTCTTACAACTCTGTCCTTAAAAGAAGCCTGAAACACGCCCCGTTCTTTTGGTAGCAGCGATTACAGAAAATCTTCCTTCTCTCGCTGCTCGAATCTGAATTTTAAACCAGCTTTGGCCATGCTGGAGGACTTGGGAACTGGATTCCAGTGTTTCTGTCCTGTGAGACCGTTAAGAAACGGTGGCAGCTAAATGTTCTTAGTACTTATTCTGGGAATTTCTTTCCTTTGGAGTAGTATTTCCAGGCATATCGTGTGATGAGGCTATAACTTGGGTTGTCCGTGAGACAGGAGAGGTTTTGGGCAGCGAGCAGCTATCACTTCTAGTGCCATCCTCTCCACTTCTCCCAAACTCAGCTCAGTTTTAACTGTCTGGGGTTTTTCCTATTTTTTATATGCAGTGGGATACAGTAAGGATTGGGAGAGCAGACACGAATTTAAATCAAAAGTGGAGAACCCTGATGATGCAGTTTTGTCTCCTGGCCTTGCCTTCATTTGGAGTAGGCCACTAATTCCTTACCTAAATAAAGAAGCTGGTTTAGAATTAAGTTAGAATTATTCTGGGATAGCTCTGTGTTGAAGTACACCCTCAGCTTCCAATTTTTTATCCCGTTTTCTGGATCCTGGTAAGCACCTGGGAGCTCGGAGCTGGAAACAAGGAGACTTGTCCAACGAGCATCTCCAGTCTTGGGGCACTGATTTGTGACCTTGGTCGTGGTGAGGTCATGTCACTGCATTTTATCTTCACTCTTCCTTCAGCTTGCATGTCTCTACCTGTAGGGCTGAGCTGAACTCTTTAAGGAAAAGTCCTCAAAGCCCCCCCTCTGTGAGTTTAATGAGTTGAAAAGGTGTTTTTGTTGTGTGGCCCTGCTGTCTGGGGAATCCTGTGCCTCGCCTGGCAGTGCCATTCCTCTACTTGCTGCTTTGTTTTGCTTGTATCCACGTGTTTGGTTGCCCTTCACTACTTTTTCCCGTTCCCGTGGGGTTTTTTTTTTGTGTGCTTTGCCATGTTTAGTGAATGCACTTCTGGGAAGTGGGGAAGCTCCTGTGTTCAAAGCTGTCAGCTGGACTCCCACTTCCCTCCGTGGGTAGTGATTCTCTCCTCTCCAAGGTTCTCAATTGCCATCTTTGTGTTTTGCTGGGGAGGAGAGTGAGACTGGCAGGAATAATGGAGGGAGGATTTTCATCTTGTTTTACTTCATGTCACCCACAGGAAGAAATTAAACCTACTTACTTGGCAGCTTGTGCTGCGTCCAAAGAGATTTCCAGCATCTGTCTTAACCAAGCTTTATTCTCTTTGATTTGGGAACCTGGGGCTGATCCTGCAGCAGTTGGAAAGCTCTGCTACTTAGCAACTGCTCTTAGGGCAGCATGAGCTTGGCTGGCTCCCTGTCCAAGTGAGGGAAGGAATCTTGGGTGGCTGAAAGCGTTAGGGGAGTCAGAGATGACAGGAAATGGGGGAAAGGAAGGAAAAAAATCAAGCTGGAGGTGACCTCTGGATGTCACCTAACCTAACCTGTTCCAAGTTGGGCGAGCCTGAGGGTCTGGTTAGGCTGCACATGGGCTCATCTGGGCAGCCTCTTCTTAGTGCTGAACTGGGAGAAACTTTGTGTTTCTGCCGCCTTGGAATTCCTCTCGTTGCAGTTTGAGGCCGTTGCCAGTCGCTGGTTCTGCTGTGTGCCTGTGGAGGTACAAGGTGGGAAGAAGGTTGCAACAGCATTTGGAGGAGCCTGGTATTGGAGCAGGCTTAAAAAGCCCCTGGAGAAAAGGAAAAACGAGGTCTCTCAGAGCAGTACATGGAGAGGAAACGTTGTTTTCATCACCTTTTCTCTGGTTTTGTTTGCTTGTTTTGTTTCATTTCAGAGAAGTTTCCTATTGATTAGTAGTAGAAAAAGTAAACTTTCCGAAGCTTTTCCTTGTGTTTTTTTCACCGAGTGCAGTAAACAAATAGCTGAGTGAATTCCCAGCACTGATAAGGCTGGCAAATATTTCTGGTGTAGTGGAGCTGTTTGTGCTTTGTCACTGATTCACAGCTGTATTGGCTCGAGTGCTGAATGAGCAGGAGGCTCTTGGCTCTGCAGGGGGAAGTACAGATGGAGTGGTGGCTTTAGGTGGTTTTAGCAGGTCCATATCAGTGGTTTTATTAGTTTGAAGTAGCCTGATGGAGCTGTGGAGGGGCTGAGCCAGGAGGAGGAGGAGGAGGTGAGGAATGCTGCTGTGGACAGCATTCAGAGCCTTGGAGATGCTGAGGGGCCTGGCTTGACTGGGGGAAAAGTAAAACTCCAGGCTCCCCTCTCCAGATTTTCACTTGCTTTCTGCCAGTGAGTGTGTAGGAATGTTTTCAGCCCTTCAGTTGTGGTCCTGCAGGTTTCAGCTGCTTTCCAGGAGCTGGAGGTTGTGCTGCTTTTCTAGGCTCAAGTTTCCCGTTATTCCCGTCAGTGCCAGTGAAACTGGGCTCGTCCTGTCCAAGAGGCAGCTCCCAGGGTAAATCTAAACGCCAGGGCTGCTCCTTTTGGAGTGCTGGAGGTGGAAAGGAAAGGAGGGAGCTGCTCCCAGACCCTCAGGTGCAATGTGAGATCTGTGCTCTGGAGCCAGGGATGTGTTCCCTGTCAATACCCCCACTTTTGGGTGGGATGGTTTTGCTTTGGGTGCAGCTTTTAGGCTTTGCTGCTGTTGTTTACACCTTCCTTGTGTGAACCCAGGCATACCTGGGTTTGTGTTGTTTGCTCTCAGTTCTGTCAGCTCAGTCAAAAACATGTTGCTTTCTTCCCTAAATAGGCCAAACCACTTTGTAGCTGGGCTTGTTGCTTTTCTTCTTTTTTTTTTCTTTCTTTTTTTTTTTTTTCTTTTTCATTTCTTCTCCATCAGTTGTCTTGCTGTCGGAAGAGTTGTAAACCAGCTTCTGTCAGTCTGTCCCTTTTCCTGAGCAGATACAGTACGTGAGAGTTCAAGCTTTTGTTTGGAAAAAAAAAGAGTAAACCTTGCGAATTCCACGACAGCATAATTACTTTTGAAGTCTGCAGGAGCCAGGCAATCCTGGGCTGCTGAAGGGATCAGGAGCCTGAAAGGCTGAGAGCTTGGCAGCTGGCCCTGGGAGAAAGCACTGCCATGGACTTTTCCAGGATCCAGGGACAGAGCAGCCTTTTGTGTCAGGTGTGGAGCTCGTTTTCGTGGTGGCAGCCAAGGAGCAGGGAGTGTGCCCCTCACTCCCCTCTGAGCTGCTTGTGTGGGGTTTTCATTTAGACCTGTTCCACTGGCATCTTTCTGACTGAAAAATGGAAACTTTGGGCTTTTTTCATGGAGTGGATGAACTCGACAATGTGTGTTTTCCCTTGCTTGTTACGGGGTTTTATCGATGTTTGATCTTGGGTTTCTCGGTGCTTTTTGCAAAGCGGCTCCATCTGCAGTGGGACTTGGATGTCAAAAAGAAGAATCTCTGAGCTATTCTTCTCTTCCCACAGGAGACAAAGGTATAAGAAAGTCAGCAGAAGGGCATTAGTCCTCTGAGAGCTGCTCAAGCCTGTCAGGATTCTGCACTAGTGGCAACCCCACTGTCTCTTCTCAAGGTGGATTCAACTCTCTGGTGAACAGGGATTTTTTTACCTGTGTTTTTGTTTGTTTGTTTGTTTCTGTCACAGGTCTGTGGTGAGGTGACAGCTGTTGAGCAATGGCCTTCAACAAGGTTTGGTGTGCCCTAACCCTTGGATTTCTGCTGCCTTTTTCTTGTGCCCACACGGACTTCTTCACTTCCATTGGTGAGACATCCTTTGCTGTACCTGCTGTGTAGCCAAGAGAGTTTCTTGACAGCTCTCACTGCTGCTCCTGCTGTGTGTTAATCACCATGGGGCTTTAATTGGTACAGCATTAAACCCACTTCCTAGTTCTTACCACGTTACTGACTTTCCTTTGAGGAGAAACAGGCTCTAAGTCAGACCAGGTAGTCTGATGACCCAGGCTAGGCTTTGTAGTCATTATTTATTCTTACAGGTTTTGGAATTCAAACAGAATTTTGGTGTGGACTGTGGCACCTATGTGGAAGCCAGTGGAAGAGCTACAGAGTGATGTAGAATATCAATGTGTGCTCACCCCTGGGTTCTGATGGCCTGGGGCACAGCTGAAGGTGGGGGCTGGACCAGTTCAGCTGCCTTCTTGCAGGAAATGAAACAATTATTAATTAATGCCAGGCACCCATTAAAAGTCATGGAAGTCATCTTAAAAATGAAGCTCTGGATTAGTCTGTCTGTCAGACACGGGTGCTTTGTGTATTTCTGCAGCTTTCTCTTTATTTGCTCTGCATTATGTATGCTTGGATGAAAGATTACTCTGTGGCAACCTACTTCCTTTTCCAAATGAATCCGAAATTGCTTCTAATAATAAATATGTGGTATTACATTAATTTCCATGGCAACGAGCTTGGTCCAGCAGGAGATTTTTCTCCTTCAAAAAAAGCCTTACTCAAACAGTCCTTCAGGGTTATTTAAGCAAATGCAGAAGGACTTTGGGGAAGGCAGAGCTGCAGAAGGGAAGAAAGTAGAAAAGAGGAAGAATGCCTTTAATTCCCAGAGTTTTTTTGTTTCTCCTTGACTCACCAAACTCCTTTGTTTTCCAGGCCATATGACAGACTTAATTAACACAGAAAAAGATCTGGTGGTGTCACTGAAGGATTACATCAAGGCAGAGGAAAGCAAGCTGGAGCAGATCAAAAAGTAAGCAGTTTGTTTCACAATGCTAATGGTTAATAATTGGGAGTCCACCCTTATGCAAAAAATGCTCCTTGAGGCTGATTAAATTTGTGGAATTTTTCCTCTGGCAAAGCTTAAACCAGCAGGTCTTGCTGGGTGTTTGTCCTGAGTTGTTCCCTCCGAGCCATGGGTTGGGGTTGTGCAGCTCCCAAGTGATGGAATCTTTCTGTACAGCACTGTCACTTCAGGACTCCTGCTTGGCACGTAATTCCCAAGGGGGTGGAGTTCTTGGAATGACAGTTTGCTGAGGGGAAGCTAAAACCCAAGAAACATCAGATGTAAACCACCAGAAAGTGTTGGGGTGGCCACTGAATAGTAATTACCCACTGCGAGGGCACAGACTGTCTCTACAGATTTTACTCTGTTTAGATTGAAAAATAAAATAAAGCAAAACAAAAACTGCTTGACTGCTTTTAAAAATAACAAGAGACCTGACCATTATCGTGGTCCTCACACCTGTAGGGCTGAGCAACAGAGCCAAACATGTCAGATTTTATCCCTATCACTGAACAGGATGCTTTCCTGGCTTTCAAAAACGTGTGTAAGTCTGTCTGGAGGATGTTGAAACAGTTTTAGGTAGATGGGTGGATTTTTGTTTTATTGGGTATGACTTTCTGGTGTTCTCCCAACCAGGAAGGAAGGTACTTCTGTCAGACTGGGTTTGTTATTTATCGCATAAAGTACAGAGCTGGAATTGCTGACAGGTTTGGAATGTTGGAAGTATATTCTTTACAGCTACAAACTGACATGGGAATGTGCCAACTGGACATCCAAGAGTGTGTAAATGCAGCTTATTGTCCTGAATGCTGCAGCTCTGCTTTTATGATTTCAGAGGAGCTGTCGGGTCAGAAAAGTTTTATCTCTGTCAATGAAGATAAAAGACCCTGGAAGAAATGGCAGCATTGTTTGTTGGGCCCTGCCCCTTGACTGAAGGATATTGGGAGCTGGTGTTCACTTCAACTCAGGGAAAGTTGGTAATTCCCTGGAATGTGGAGGGTGGCTCAGGCCTCGTGTGGGGGCTTTTATGAAGGAGAAACCACTTGAAAAAAACCCTGCAAGCTTAACTGAGGCAAACCAGGTTCTGGGAACACACTGGTGAACAGAGTTCCCTCCAGGCTGCAGATTTTTGTAGTTGCCTTCTGTTGGAGTTTGGTTTTGTCTGTGGGGTGTGGCTTTTTAAACATTAATTTACCCTGATTTCAGGGCGTTGTTTCGTAGAATCTGCATTGTTTGGGAGCACGTTGGGGTTGGGAATGCCTTATGGCACTTAGAGAGGATTGTGGAGATGGAGAAGCAGCACCTAGGAATGGGATCTGGGCTCCTTGTCCTTTCTTTAAGCTTTCAGCTTTGTGGTGGGATAAGTAAAGAGCTTGTGACAGATGTAAGAGCATGTGTCTGAACATAAAATAGCTTGAGATGAGCGTTGAACTGCCTTTTTGTAAACTTAAGGGGGAAAAAAACCCCCATTAAAAAAAAAAAAAAAGATTGCAAATGGGGGTAAAGCTTTGTTTTTGATTAGTCCTGCATGGACAGCTCATAATGGAAGTGCTGGCACGGGGCTTTGGGGGCTTGGAGGAAGGAGTTCCTTCAGGCAGGGTCCCAACAAAGACAGCAAAAGCAGCGCAAGGTTTGAGCTGCAGCTGAGGAAGAAGATTAAAAAAAAAAAAAAGAGGGAAAAAAAAGGAAAATAGCCTTTTTTGTTCCTTCTAGGAGACTCTATATATAGATAATGTAAGTGCTTGCAATTTCTGTTGGGTTTTTTATTAAGGAAGACACTTGAGTAGCTTGAAATCAGTTCTCCAGAGCATCAGCAGACTTGTGCAAGACTTTAATGAGGGTGTGTTTTCATTATAGATGGGCAGAGAAATTGGATCAGCTGACAGCCACTGCCACAAAAGACCCAGAGGGGTTTTTGGGACATCCTGTAAATGCCTTCAAGTTGATGAAAAGGCTCAACACCGAGTGGGGTGAGCTGGAGAGCCTGGTCCTGAAGGACATGTCAGATGGTGAGTGTGCCTGCAGGAAAAAAAAAACCAGGATCATGTGCCAAATGCAGTTCCTTGGCTGTGTCCCTCACATGTCAGGGTTTGAATGGGGTTTGTGAGGCTGCTTTTGAGACAGAGCATTTGTGGAACCAATCTGAATTAGTGTGGTAAACACTCTGCTGCCTCTTTGCTCTTCAGCAGGAGCAGAAGCTCTTTAGCAAGGAATAGGGCATGAAATTCTTGACTGTGAAAGGCACTTAGCAAAAGGAAGCCAGGATGGTTATATTTGACCTGTGAGACTCCCTCAACAGCTGATACCAGGTGGAGGTTTGTAGGAAGGAACTATAAGAAAGCAGAGCTTTCAGAAAGACCTGGGATTCGTCTCTGATCAGGATGCAGCACGTTCAGCTTCCCTGTGGCTGTGAGAGGGACTGAACATGCCACCTGAAAAGGCTCTGCACCTGCCAGCCACAAATCTGCACTGGTGTGTCTTAAGCCCTTCTTCTGAGTGAGGGGAGGGAAAAGAAGAAAGTCCATTTTTTGTTATAAGGAGAAAGGAAAATATTGGGGGAAGTGCAGTGCAGTAAAAGAAGGGAAGCATGGGAGGAAAAGGATATGTATTTTTTCCCATAAAGTAATAGAGTTATGAGTTCTGAATAGTTAAAAGGAGTGTGCTAGAGTGTGGCAAAAGTCACAAATTTGGCCAGTTCACTATTTTCTGGATGGTTTTGCCAGCTGAGTGTTGCTTATTGCACTTGGGCCGCTTTTGGTCATGCTGCTTAGATTTCTGCTGGTGGACATTAAGATGAATTTAATCAGCATCATGTTGGCACTGCTTGGGGCAAAAGAGGGGAACAGTTCCTTGAGAGAATATTTTTTACATTATAGAACCTGTTGGGTGTGTTCAACAAACATCTCCCTCGTGCTGCCACGAAAAGCCCCCAAGTGTTTCTTTTGGACTGTTCCTTTGCTTTCTTTAATTAAAAAAAAACAAAACACCAAATGCTACTTGTGCAGCATGTGCCATGAGTTCACTTGAGAGCTGTGTGAAGGTGGATCTTACAGAATTCCCAGGACAAAGCCAAGGGTTTCCCTGTCTTTCCCAGGCTTTATCTCCAACATGACTATCCAGCGGCAGTTCTTCCCGAACGATGAGGATCAGACCGGCGCAGCCAAAGCCCTTTTGAGGCTCCAGGACACGTATAATCTGGACACAGACACCCTCTCCAGAGGGAATCTGCCAGGTAAGAGCCTGGAATTTTATTTCCAGTGAACTTTAAATGTTCACTGTTCATAAATCATTTCCTCTCTTCCACCTCGTTCAGCTCCTCGGTGGGAAGGTAACAATGGCAAAAGGTTTGAGTGGCTAAAACTTAGGAAAAAAAAGTCTTTTTAGTTGAAATCTGTGTCTTTCTTCTAGCAATGATGGTAAGATAATTTAGTGTTAATAATTTTTAATGAAAAATCAAGAGCAATAAAATCTTGCCTGGGTGAGGGTTTGCCTTCTGTTGCACTGGCAGATGTTATTGCACAACTTTATGCATTTTAACAAACCAGTTCTATCCTTCATTATCCTTTTCCCTCTCAGGGATAAGATAGACCCTTCAGAGTGGGAAGTTTCTTTGGGCTTAAACTTCACAAGAGTGTCTAAACTGAAAAGGAAAAGACAGATCTGAGCTCGTGTGGCATTACCTGAGCTGACCTTTAACAGATTTATATGCAGGAGAGGACACACCTCTTTCTTATCAGGAAACTCTTTCTCTGCTCAGTCTTCTTTGTTTCCTCTGTTCAAAAATAGCCCCGTGCCAACTGGCAAAAAGTCAGCTCTGTGCAATCCATCTGTGTTTTTGCAAGTGCTGATTGTGGTCAGATGCCTAATAAAATTAAGGGTAATTGGCTCTGTATGTTATGATGTATAACCTTGCTTTTGGGTTTGGTTCAAGATCGTCTCAAGGACCTACAGATTCCTTCTAACACAGTAAGCAGCTCGTTACTGTTTCCTTAAAACAGCACAAAAACACAAGGGGGAAGGTTTTGCTTCTTTTGAAGCAATGAGCTGTCCTGACTGTGTGTGATGAAGGGTAATGGCAGAACTTGGAAGTTCTGGAGTATAAACAAGAATGGGTTGGACTCTGGAGAGCTCCAGAGGGGAATATCCCCTGTGGGCACTTGTTTGTGTTCCTTGTTTTCCTTCCCAGGGCCAGTTTGGGTCAGAACCTCAGCTCCTGCCGTATTGCCAAATCTTTGTGAGCTTTGAGAGTTTGCAGCTCCAGGCTCAGAAAGCTGCAGTCACTGCCCATCACAGCACAAGGTGTCCAGTGAACAAAGCTGTCCTGTGGGAATACTGCATTTCACGGGAGGGCTCTTCAGCAGAGCAGCTTCCCCTCTTTGAGGGCTGCAGAGCTGCTGGTAGAAACTTATTAAGATGTAATCAGGAGCGTAATTTTAGCTGGAAAACTGGCAGGTCCTGCTTCCCTCTTACAAGATTAAATTTGGTTTCTCGTTGGGCCTGTATTTCCAGAGGCAAAAAAAACAGGAATCTGTAATTTGCTTGCAAGCGCTTTAATCTTTCAGAGGTCACTTAAAATGTTTCTAAAAATGACCAACTTCAAAAAAATCCCGAGCAGCTGGGAATTTACTGCCTGATGTTTTTCCTTTTCCTCCTCCTCCAAGTTGTCACTAACAAGCTGTGCTTCAGGGACTTTCAGAAAGCGATAATGTGACGTCTTTGTTTGAAAACAGATCTCTGAAACTTCCGTATTTCTCGTATTTCGCTCACTGTTGCTCTCAGAGTTGGGGGGGGGATGGTCTGGGGAAGGTTTGTTTTATTTTGGTTTTCACTAATGGTAAAGACATTCAAGCTCGTTGCTGGTATTCTGGGAATGAAAATCTGCATCTGTGTGTTCTGCCAAGGGTTTACAGCCCTCATCTGAGCCTTCAGCAAGTGGCAACCACAGAAGGGAGCTGCTGGAGAACAGAAATAAAAGTGCTGAGAACGAGAAGTGAAGAACGTCGCTCTTGAGGACGGGTCCGGAGCTTTGTGTAAACTCTGCTTTTGTTTTAAAAACCCAGGTGTGAAGCACAAATCCTTCCTGACAGCTGAGGATTGCTTTGAGCTGGGGAAGATTGCCTACACGGAAGCTGATTACTACCACACGGAACTCTGGATGGAGCAGGCTCTGAAACAGCTGGATGAGGGAGAAGTGTCCTCAGCGGACAAAGTCTACATCCTGGACTACCTGAGCTACGCTGTGTATCAGCAGGGGGACCTGGGCAAGGCCATGGCACTCACCAAACGCCTCCTGGAGCTGGGTATGGGAGAGGGGGGATCCAGCTGGGTGCTGGGGGGATGCTGGCTGTGGGTTTGTCCTGGGCAGCGTGGCCTTGCCTGTGCTCTGGGCCTGGGTGTGCGTTTTTGAAAGGTGGTTTTAGTTTTCAGATGAACAGTTCAGCTCAACGGCCACACCGGGAGTGTTGGGGTTAAGGGTTGTTCCTTCTGCCTCCCAGCACTGTTGGTTTCTAACTCCTTACCCATCTTAGTCATTACTTCCTGAAATTTGCCTCTCTCCCCCTATTTTACTTGGCTGGGCCGAGATTACTTCCCATTTAGGTACAGGCAAAACCAAAATGAGTGAAACTGAAACTAAATTGGTGACACCGAAATCTCTGCAGATGATTTAAATGCAAATGAGGCATGCTGGGGGTGAAAAGCTTGGAAAAACAAGAAATAGAGACTGTTCTGTGAAATCTGAAAGTACTTATTCCTCTGTAAATACTTTGCCGATTGACTGTGTAAAGGAGGCGCACTGAGAAGCTCAGAACCGAACCTAACATAGCAAAATCTACTGAGAGCCTTTTATCAAAGATCTGAAGCTTCTGTAAGTTCAGGGATTGTTAAAAGCTTTGTCCCCAGAAATCTTAAATCCCCTGAGGGTATTGTTTAGGTTTGCAGCTGGCCACGCTGTCCCAGCTCTCTCTTCTGTCTCTCCCTCACTGGTGGGATGGGCTGGAAGGGCCAAACCCTTTTCCTGAGTGCTGGGACCTCCATGTGCAGTGAGGGTTTGGGAAGCACCAGTGTGCATCTTGTTTCCTCTTGCTTCCTGTAAATAAACCACTTCTGGATAGTTCCTCCCAAGCTGGAGACCTGCCAGTGATCCTCCCCCCTTTCTTTGTCAATAGATCCCGAACATCAGAGAGCCAACGGGAACATGAAATATTTTGAATATATCATGGCCAAAGAGAAAGAAGGAAATAAGTCCAGCACGGATTCAGAAGAGCAGGAGAAGGAAACTGAGGTTAAGAAAAAGGATTACCTGCCTGAGAGAAGGAAGTACGAAATGCTGTGCCGTGGGGAGGGGCTCAAAATGGTAAAGTGGAGTAGACTGTTCTCACATGTTTGAACCCAACAAAGCAATGTCAGGAATTTGTGTGTGGTGTGGAAGGAAGGAAGTTGTTAGAGCAGCTGGATGTGTGTGTTGGATTTCTTCCCTGTTTCAGTCTGTCCAGTAGACAAAAAAAGGGATATTGCCACAGGCAGGGCTGTGCTGGCTGACTTGGATGTGCTACATCAGTGTGATTAATTGAGTAAGGATGGTGGAAGTCTAGAGCTACTTAAGAGAATTAAATAAGGGTGGTTTTTTAGTGAGAAAATTACTTTAATAGGACTATGTCAAGTAATGCTTGTTGAAGTATTGCACAGCAGCATCCATGTGCTGACAGTACTAATTTCTCAAAGTCAAAGCATCCCTTTAAACCTGTAACAACAGTGAGGTAGGGAAAATGGGTTGTCCCCGTGTCTTGTCCTCAGAGCATGTTCTGTTTCTCTGTTAATGTCCCATGGAAATTCTCTGACCCTCTCTGGCTCTGCCTCCCTTTCAGACTCCTCAGAGACAAAAGAGACTCTTCTGCCGCTACTACGACGGGAACAGGAATCCCAGGTACATCCTGGGCCCTGTCAAGCAGGAGGACGAGTGGGACAAGCCCCGGATCGTTCGCTTCCTGGACATCATCTCTGACGAGGAGATCGAGACCGTGAAGGAGCTGGCCAAGCCGAGGGTAAATGCCTTATGCTCCTTTGCCTTTGGAATGTTGAATTCCATGAGGGTAAATGCCTCATGGTCCTTTGCCTTCGGAATCCTGAGTTCCCCCTGTGTGCTTCCTGTGTGAGTGGGTGTGATGTGTCCTGTGGGAGGCAGTGCCCTCACTCCTTGCTTTCCTCACCGTGCAGCTCCTGGTGACGCTCTCGGAAGGAGATGGTGGGGAAGAGCTGGAAGTGCTGTGTGATGGGCAGAGCCAGGTGGCAGCAGGGCAGGGGTGCCAGGCTCTTCCAGCAGACACAATTTCAGCACACGCTGATGTTCTCCAGCAGAAAACAAACGTGCTGCAGCTGGGGTGCCTTGGAGTATTCCTGGTATTTGCTGGGCTTTCTGGTTTTTGCTTTTTCCCTTAAAGTCTGGAGAAGAGTGCTGTCTAGGGAAAGGCAGCCTTTCTTCTGCTCCTGGAACGCCACCTTATTGTGCAGACAAGAAAGAATGGTTGCAGTCTCCATATCGGTATAAAACTGCCTGCTGTCTCCCAGGCTTGGAAGTTGCCTGCAGATGAAAGAGCTTTAAGAAGGCAGGGCTTAATTGGTGATATTTGCCTTCTTATTGACTATGGTGGCTCTTCATCCCAGTTTCAGGCACTGGATGCAAAGATTCCTGTTTCTGAGTGCAGATAATAATCCGAGGAAGGACTGGACATGGCACTGAGTGCTCTAGGCTGGGGGACAAGGTGGGGATCGGGCACAGGTTGGACTGGATGACCTTGCAGGCCTTTTCCAACCTCAGTTGGTTCTGTTCTGTGAGTCCTGAGGGGACAGTCCGAGCTGTAAGCAGGAAGTGCAAGCTTTTTCACTTCGCTGTGAGGCATCTCCTGCTCTCCTGGCAGGCAGCTTTGCTGCAGGGCTGAGGATCAGAGCCTCGCTTGTTGGGCTGTAGGTGATTAATCCCCTTTGCTGCTGCATTATGTCTGGGGAGTATGACCAGGTCACTTCCTTAGGAAGCAGAAAACCTGTGGTCACTGCAAGTTCTGGAACTTGCTGAGGTCGTCGTTTTCCTGTCAGACATTTGGCTCACAGCTTAGAGATCCACAGGTCATTAATGCAGGAGCATCTGCACGTGGTTGTCGTTCCACGTATTCCCTGCGGCCGAGGCCTTGCACGGCTCAGCAGCCAGAGGGATTGTGTTTCTGGAGACTGAAAGGTCATCTCCTTCCCAGTGCTTGGGATGTTGCCATCCTCTGGGATGACAGCACTGTCTGATCTGTGCTGGCATTATTCAGCTCGTTATTCAGCTTCAGGAGTCTCGCTAGAATTGTGGTTTGTGCCTCAGTTTTTATGTGTCTGCATATTAGGAGCTCCCAGCACCTTTTCTTGTTGGTAGGTGTTGATTTGCTTAGTTTACTTTAACAGCAGAGAAATACTTGTGTGTATCTCAGGAGTTCAGTATAACCATGGATGAAGCAGTAGTTTGTGTGAGCACAGTTCAGTGCTGCTTTTGGTATAGGAAGAACCCAAAAAGGAGGGTTTATTTGTCTTTGGCTTGTTGGGAACGATGGTGCTGCCTGGATCCAGTTTACCTGTGAAACTCCTTGCCCACGTGCAGGGCAGAGTAACAAAGCACCAGCTGCCCACGTGCCATAACACCGTGCTGCTCCCAGCAGCTGCTGCAACACAGAGGGAACGAAAGCCTCGAGCTGGCTTTATCCAGCAACTGTTCTCCTTGCTGCAGACATGGAAACAGGACTTCTGGAGAACCTGACCTTCTCTAACACTACAAAAAAAAAAAATAACAGAAAAAGCCAAACCCCTCTTTGTAGTAAAAGTGGAGGCTGCCCCTGGTTCCCCGGGGTGCTCCCGGAGCAGCGCCGGGGCGGTGGCGGTGGCGGCTCCGGGCATTGTTCCCCCCCCCCAGGCTTCTGACGGGTCGGATTGCTGGGATGCAGATTGTGCTTGTAATGCAACTATTCTGATGGTTCGCTTCACAGCTGAGGCGAGCCACCATTTCAAACCCCATAACGGGAGCCTTGGAGACGGCACATTACAGAATTAGCAAAAGGTAAGAGAGCTCCATGCCAGAGGTCTTGGGCCTGGAATGAGTGTGTACGTCCTGCTCTTTACGGGGAGACAAGAGGTGGGCCAAAGAACAACCGTGGAGTCCACCCTGCTGTCCCCTGCAGATCTGTGACAGGCTGTTCCTGCTGAGTTTCTCAGTCTCTTCCTTCAGTTCTGGAAGTTCTGGGGGCGTGTTTTGATTTGTTCTCTTTTCTTTTTTCGGGCGCCTTCTCAGCGCGTGTTTGCCAACGGTCAGGTCTCTGCAGTCAGTGTGGAAAACATGTGATGCTACAAAACCTTCAGTAAAATCTGGATTTTGGGTTTAATTTGTATATTCCTTTCCCCCTTGCTCTTCTCACCAACCACGAGTTGTCCTCCCCTTCCTTGGAAAATGTGTAAGTGCCTTTACAGGTGGAAGAGATGCTTTGAGTCCTTGCTGTGCACACACACACACAGAGCATCTCCTCGTCCAGGATAATCCCATACTCCCAGCTGAGCTCCTTTACCTCCTGCCTGACACAAATCTGGCTCATTTTCACCAGGCTCCCGGTTCTTTTCAAGCTTGTCTATTAAGTGCTGCAAGTATTGAATTCAGCCAGCGTTTTCCAAAATTGGCTGGATCTGAAACCACCTGCCCCTGCCTGCCCTCCCCTGGTTTTAAGTTGTGTTAATTAAAAGATTGGCCACGCACACCATCAGGAAGGACTTAAACTTCTGGGTGGAGAGGAATTGTCTGGGAAACTCAGCATCAGAAATTACTTGGAGAAAGTCTTGAGTTAAAATCAAAAAAGAAAAAAAAAAAAGAAAAAATTTAAAAAGGGAGGAAAAAAGTGAAAGGACAATCTAACCAAAATTTTCCAACCAATTTGGTGCGATTTGGACACGGCAGCTGCAGCTTCTGTTGCCCTCCCAACATTGCTAATTGGTGAGCTTTGCATCCGGAGCAATCGGAACCCTCTCGAACCCCTGGGGTTGGCAAAGCGCAGCCTGCGAGGTGGGTAAGCCTTGTCCTTTCTCTTTTTGTAGCTGAGCCGTGCTACTGTTCATGACCCTGAGACTGGGAAACTGACCACAGCACATTACAGAGTCTCTAAGAGGTAAGGGAACGTCTTCCCAAGGGATTCCCTGTCCGAGGAAGTCTGTTCTGGGGCTGTGCCGCTTCAGCGCTAAACATGGGGGCCGAGGAGCCGTCGGGACTTCTGTTCTTACGCCTTTCTTTAGAAAGTGGCCTAAGTGAGCTGAGCTGGCACGTAACACAAAGCTCGTGGCCTGCTGGAGTAGGGATTGGTAGGAATTGGTGCTATTCCAAGGTGGAAGTGCTGAGCATGGCTTGTCTGCCCCAACTAACGTACTAAACTTGAGCGCGGGGCTCCGCTGACGGTGCAATAGGGACCTGCCTGGCTCACCCCTGCTCCTAAAATTCCACATATCCACACCTGCTGAAAACCAGGAGCTGCTCTGATTCCTGGGAATGCTGCAAATTAAAGCTAGGTGGTGGCTGTAAAGGATTCCCCCGTTGAAATGATGGAATGCAGTTGGTGCTTTACTGGAAACCCAGTGTGCTTTCAGCTGCTCTGAACAAACCCCTGGCAATTAGAACGGTCTGGAGCTTAAGGGCTTTTATTGAGCTGTGAATGTCTTTAAAAAGGTCAAACTACTTCCAAATTGTGGATCATAGGAAGGTGATTGATTCAGAAGTGATTATAAGACTTAGAAAAAATGGGATAACCATTGGAGCTGAGGGCAGATCCTTAAGGCCACTGTTGTTAGAAGTTGGAAACGTTAATTTTTATCCTTTGAAAATTGCCTTGCACCTTTGGAGCATGTGGGTCTAGGTGCTCACGGGCACACACAGGTAGTGAGAATCCTTTGGAAATTGTTTGCTCCTTAAAACTTTCCCCACAGGTTCCTCCTCCAGGGGGCCTTTAGGAACATTTGTCTTCCTGTTGGACATGTGTTGCATTTAAATTTTTTTTTTTTTTTTGCTTTTAACATTCAAGTCTTGTCCATGTCTCATCTACCTTGGTTGTTTGTCACTGCATATTTTAAAGGCAGCATTTGTTCAGTCTTGGGATTTGTCCTCAGTGCCAGGCAGCTCTGGGGCATTGCTGAGGAACCTCCTTCCCCTCCTCGAAGTTTCTGTCAAACGTGATATGCTGATATTGGGAGTTGCAGGAGCAGATCACTGATGGAAATTGGGATGCATTACTGCCCCCCTATTTAAATAGATGAGCCTCAGTAAAAGAAAGTTTAATTTTAGAGTTGTGATTTTCCATCAGTAGAAGTGTTATGCCCCGAGGTATTGCAGCTGCCACGGGCTGAAAAGAATACTTACAAAGCACCACTCAGCATATGAAAAGCCGATGGAAAAACCTGGGATAGAGCCTCCTGGCCAGCTCCTGGGGAATGGCACCTTACTTAAGGTTTGGTGCTCAAAAAGGTGGCACTGTGGGATTTCCTCCCAGCATACCTGAGGAACTCTCCAATCGGATTCTGCTAAGTTTTTTAATCCGGTCTCTCGCTGGGAACCGGGATTAGAACTGTGAGGAAACATCCAAGAATTTAGGGAAGACCTCATTTCTTGAGGGTGGAGGGGGTCTGCCCTCGTCCTGCTTCCCCTTGCCTTTGCGTTGCTCCAGGTGCAGATTTCCAGGATGTGTGTGGACATTCCAGGAGAATTTGACACCTAAATCCAGAGCAGGAGGTGAATCTCCCTCCAGAGCCCAGGGCAGCCTGAGTTAGAGGGTCTGTGCTGTTCCTGCTGGAAACATCTTCCTGTTGGAGCTGCTCGAGCTGGTTTGGATTCCAGATGAATCATTGCTCCTGAAACCCCAAAAAAAAAAGAAAAAAAGCAGCTTTATTTTTTTACTAGATGACTGCTTTCCCCCTTCAAACATTCCTTCCTAGCAAATGCCCTCCCAAATTACAGCATTCCAGTCTCTGAGAGCACCACTGTTCCCTTGGTGGGACGTGGCAGGCTCTGTCAACGGGGGCACCTCGCCAGCACCACCAGAATAAACCCACCCACTCACACACTGCTTTCAAAGATAAAAAACTGCTTTTTTTTCTTTCCCCCCCCCCTCTCCCCTCCCTCTCCTCCCAGCAGGCAGCCAGAGCTTGTAGCACGTAGTGGTAAAGTTTCCACTTCAGAAATACCAGTCTGGGCTTTTATTCACTCCCTGGTGCGTCTCTGCTGGTACTTTTTTTTTTTTTTTTTTAAGATATTAATTGCATTTTAGAAAGCTTTTAAACAGAAATGCTGGTATTTCGTGGCCAGTGACTCACAGAAGCAGTGTTGAAATGTAATGTCTGCTCCTAGGCTGAGCAGAGCTGAGATTTTGGGGGAATGTGTCTGCTGTGGAGAGTTGGCTGAGGTGGTTTTTTTTTTTCCCTGTAGTATATTGCTTAGTCCAAAGTGATTTCTCTCTATAAAAAATTGTGTGGTATTAAAAACCCTTAAGGTAACTCATGCAGAATTATAAGACATTTTTTGTGGATGCCCCAACCCTGGAAGTGTCCAAGGCCAGGTTGGATGGGGTTTGGAGCAACCTGGGCTAGTGGAGGTGTCCCTGCCCATGGCTGGGGGTGGCACTGGATGATCTGTAAGGTCCCTTCCAGCCCAAACCATTCTGGGGTTCTGTGAGGAAATGTGATTGTTCCTCTCTGTTTGTAACAAATAGAAGTTGTTAAAAGCCAGATGTGGGTGTGAGGAAGAAGCAAAGCAAACCCCCCCCCCAGTGTGAATACAGCATGGTAATGAAAGTATTTAATTTTTTTTTTTTAATAGCATATTGACTTAGTTCAGGGATGTGTTTTTACAATGCCAGGTGGGTCAGCAAAACACTAAACTCGTGTGGGCAGAGAATTTGGGGTGGTAGTTATTAAGGAAATACCAACTCCTCCTGTAAGTAAATCACTTGCATATTGATCTACCCTGCCTGTGGCTTCCCAGAAATCACCTTGTCCCTCTTCTGTGAGGAATTTTTCTGCCCACAGTGGGCTCAGCTGGTCACAGATATGACAGAGTGCCCATGAACCTGTCACACTGAAGTTGCTGATCTGCCAGGTGTACGTGGAAGGGCAGAGCTGTGTGCATTTGCTGACTCACACTGACCCCTGAGCTGTGCAAATATCAGAAGAAAAAGGGTTGCTGAGCACCCTTGAAGGCTGTTAATGCTGCATCTCCCACAGCACTGCTGAGGGGAGCCTGTCTGTCTCTTTTTTGATAAGAGGAGAGCAGGAAAAAAAGCCTCCTTTGTGTGAGGAAATGGTCTTGAACGAGGCAGAGACCGACTTGGATGTCAGCAAGGGAGCAGGCTGAGATGGCAGGGGAAGGAATGTGGGTCAGATGGGAATATTCTGTGAGCAGGCAGAGCAGGTTCTGTGACACTTACAGGGTTAAATCCCACTGGAACTCCTCAGCACTCCAGGCCTCCCCCAGCTCTGCTCAGCAGACAGGCTGGCACTTGGATTGTGGTTTCAGTTCCCCGTTCCTCCACCTTTCAGAGACTTCCTTTGTATCCTCAGGCAATTAATTTTATTTTTAAAATACGTGCAGTATTTCCCTTCCTGAAAGGCTGCAGTATTCTCCCTGTGGAAGCATTCACTGCTACTCTAAATAACCCATACAGGAGGAATGCTTGGGTTTTGTCTTTCTTTGGGTTGTTGTTTTTTTTTTTACTTTTTTCCCCCCCATATGCACAGACTGGCCAGAGGCAGATGGAGCTGGTGGATGTGTTGAGGTTTTTTTTGTGTGTGTTAATGTGAGGTTAGGATTGCTTGTGAGCATTCCCCTGTTCACCGTGGCTGCTTTTTTGGGGGGGGGGGTGTTATTTGGCTTCATTTACATCTACTCATCCTTCCACCACCTGAAATCAAAGCTGGTTGTGCTGTAACCCCTCCCTGTACTAACAGTGTTCAGAAATGGATGGGTCTGTGGCTGTGTCTGTGCATGTCTGCCTTAAAAAAAACCTCCTTTCTTTTATCTGTCGTTCATTTGGCATTTGAAAAAAAAACCCAAAACGCTCGTAGAGATTCTGTAACCTGTGTCAGTGCCTCATGTCCTGTGTCATGCTACTCTTCCTCCCAGGAGAAGGATTTGGGGATTATTATATTTTTTTAATGCAAATTAAAGAAGAAAAACTTAATTTAGTACAGATGGGAAGGTTAATTTGAATAAAAATACTATGATGCTGCTACTGATAGTTTCCAGCTGAGCACAGGGATTTCCCTCCAGCAGGAACCACTGATGAGCCCTAAAGCTGAGTCAGCTGCTGGAAAAAGGGGTAGAACTACCTGTCTCCATTGTCCTGCAAAAAAAAGGGGAGGTGAGGGAGAAATGAGCCCCAAATCATCATTATCATCCATATTAATGATTAGCAGAAAGATAAACAAAGGATGGCATGGGATGAGGAAAGCAGCAAGAAAACCAGGCATCAGGTGAGCAGGTGATAAAAAGAAAAAGAAAAATGCAGTATTTTTAGCCAAAAAGTTCTAATATGTAGCAGGAGGGAAACATTTTGAAAGATGCCTTTGGAACTGTAAGGCTGACCTTTATATTTAAAAAGAAAAATAAGGGTTTGAGGTTCCCCCTTGAAAATCATTTACCTGAAGCACATGCTAAATGGCAAACCTGCAGGAGGTTGTTCTGGTAGGAATTGTGTCACGAAATTGTTTTCAGGATGGTTTGTACCAGGATTGCACAGGTAAGTGATGTGAAAGGGCAGAGCACACAGTGCTGTGCTGTGGAGGAGAGCCGAGTTACAGACACACAGACAAGGAGAGGAACTCTCTCGCCCCCTTCCTTTGCCAAACGTTGCTTCAAAATGCATCACCTGCGTGGGCTGAATTAGCTGTTGGGAAGGGGTAAGAGCAAAGCTGTCTGTGCCTGGTTTAGAAAGCAGCTCGAGGCAGTTTGTCACTGTTTGGAGCGTTCCCTTCTGTCACTGGGGAGTCAGCATTCCCTTAAACCAGGGCTCGAAATGTCCTTTCTCAAAACCACGTCTGTTAAACGCAGGTCTTCTGCAACGTGGAGATAATTTCTTGAAAAGTCCTAAAAAGTCACGTCAGAGTGTTAAGTAATTCCCAGTGTTTGCTGCCCTGCTGTTCACTGCCTGCTCCTGTCACACCTCCCTGGTTGTCCCCGCAGTGCGTGGCTGTCGGGGTACGAGAGCCCCGTGGTGTCCCGGATCAACACGAGGATACAGGACCTCACAGGGCTGGATGTCTCCACAGCAGAGGAGCTGCAGGTAATTCTGAGGCCGGGGTTGGTGCTGGATGTCAGTCCCCACTTCATTTTGGGTGGCTCAGGTGGCACAAAAGCTCTTTTATTTACTGTGGGGGCAGGAAGAAACAAAGGTGTGTTTGTAGAGCAGCTCTTCAGTGGGAAATGGCTTTTGGTGCTTGAGGGGGACAGGGAGAACTGAAACTCTGTGGATATATAATTCCTTTTTATTTATATAACCAAACCTAAGCTTCACTGCTGCAGGGATGGTAATTCAGCTTGACTGGTACTTAAGGAAGGCCAACAGTGTACCTGGTGTCCCTATAATGTGGGAAACACTGGCTGTGGGTGTAATTTAAAAGTACTTTTATACGTTTGCTTGAGGCCTTTGAAGGAGCAGCTGCTGTGAGCAAAGTGTGAGTCCTGGAAAGCAGGACACCCAGACAGGGGTCTGGAAGCTGCTGTGCCCCTGTCAAGACTCCGGGGGATAAAATGCCCCAGGATCTGGTTGAACATTGAGGTTATTTTTTATAAACAGCTGAGGCTTGTGATTCCCTGGGGCTTGGTGTCTGCCACTGATCTTGCCACTGTCAGCTGTAGCTGACAGTGGCAAGATCAGTGGCAGACACCAAGCCTGTGTCTGACTGTCAGCTGTAGCTGACAGTCACAATGTTGCTGGATAAAGACTGCTTGACTAGAGCCTGTGCTTCTCCTCTCACTGTAGGTAGCCAACTACGGAGTAGGGGGCCAGTATGAGCCTCACTTTGATTTTGGAAGGGTAAGTCCTGTTCTGTCTTCACCTCTTTCTCCTTCACAAGAGCTGTTGTTTCTCTTTTGCAGGTGGCAAATTATGGAGTGGGAGGACAGTATGAACCCCACTTTGACTTTGCACGGGCAAGTACAGAGCGGGAGGGGAGCAGAGACCTGGGGCAGCCTCGGCCTCTGGGCACAGAGTCTGTTCCTCACTATCTGTCACATTGTTTAGCTCTTTTCCAACCCCTGTCAGGGCAGGGGAGCCTGTGGATCACCAGCTGCACTACTCAGCCTTGGTGCACTGCTCTGGGTATTCCTGGTGCTTAGGGCACACTGAGGCTCCTTCCTTCCTTTCCTTCCTTCTTTCCTTCCTATCCATCCCCAGACAGATTACTGTCCCTTCAACCCCTGCCCTCCACACCCTAGAGAGATTTTAAGCTGCCTGCTTAATTCAAATTAATGGATTCACTCCAATTCCACTCTCACCTCCTCCTTCCAAATCAAAGGGTCCATTAATTCCTCTGCCCGAGCCCACGGTGCTGCTGCCTCAGCCACTCTGTGTCATTGGCTCCTCTCGGCAGCCCAAAGGAAGCGCTGATGGAATCTGCTTGCTTTTGTTCACAGAAAGATGAGCCAGATGCTTTTAAGGAATTGGGAACAGGCAACAGAATTGCTACTTGGTTGTTTTATGTAAGTGATACCTTCCTGCCCCGTGCTAGTGCCAACAATGTGTCCCTCCATATTTTGTACCCCTGAATGATTTGATACTCCTTTTGTTTTTCATCTTGGCTTTTACTGAAGTGACTTCTAAATGAAGCAGCCACAAACTCTGGGGGACTGTTGTCTTCTTACCCAGACCCTGTGGTTCTTCTGTAAGGGGGATTTTACTCAAAATTACTTGCCTGGCTGTTCATTTTTATATCTGCATCAGTATTTACAGCCTGTTCGCTGCCCAAGCACTGCAGGCTGGGGTTGCACTGGGACACAGTGGGGAGGGTTCAGCCTTTTTAAGGGAGGTGTAAATTAACTTGTTTTATAGCCCAGTTCTATTTTACTAAAATATGAGAATGTTTGAGCTCTCACATGTGTTTCCCCACCTGTGCAGATGAGTGACGTGTCAGCAGGGGGAGCCACGGTCTTTCCTGAAGTAGGAGCCAGCGTTTGGCCCAGAAAGGTGAGCAGGGATGTATCTGCTGGAACTGCCCTTCTCCACCTCCTCAAAATACAGCAGGGGCATGAAAGAAGCTTTAAAATGAACCTTCAAAAGAAGGAAAATCACAGCCCTGGTCATGGCAGCACAGAGGTGCTCATGGTTCAGTGATGGAGCACTGATGGTGATTCCCGACATTCCCTGTATTACATTGGGAACTTGGCTGCTTCCTCTGCACAGACTCTGCAAAACATTACAGTGCTTCAAAACACATCCTGAAAACATTCAGATCTCTAAGCTGCTCTAGTCCTGAGGCATCTGTAGGGAATTCTCCCTGAAATGTCGTGTTCCTGTTAGTTTTTTCCCTCAGCAGGGTCTCAAATAAGGTTACCTTGGCTGGCCTGCTGCTCCTTTTTAGTAAATAATCTTGCTTTCTAAAACTGGTCAGGATTTCAATGAAACTGGCCTGGGGTTTAAAAAAAATTAAGAGCCAAGTATTACACGGACACAGAATAAGTCCTAAGGAAGCAAATATTAGAGTGTGGAAAGGAGCCTCCAGCATAAAAGAATCTGAAATACAAATACACTTACCTTTGCTTTTATCCTTAAGTGAGTTGGTGTTTAAGTGTGTATTGCCCAGAGCAGAATGCTGAGGGTGTCCCCTGCCATTCCCAGGGAACAGCTGTGTTCTGGTACAACCTCTTCCCGAGTGGAGAAGGCGATTACAGCACACGGCACGCGGCCTGCCCGGTGCTAGTGGGGAATAAATGGGGTGAGTACCTGCCTGGCACCCCAGCCTGGGCCTTGGGTGGTGCCTTGCCTTGCTTTTCTTTTTCCTCTGGACTTCGTGGTGGGATAAAAAGCACCAAGAAATGCAGTTCTTTATAAATAAATCTTATTTAATTTACTTTATCTGCTTCATCTCTATACGCTATAGATACTCCATATAGCAGCATATTTTATTATATGTATTAAATACATGTAAGACCCTACCTCCTTTAAGAGTCTTTTGTAGTTTTGCAGGGAAGTTTTTCCCCTCCTGTATTTATTAGACCAACTTCACATCTGTGCATAGCAGGGGGTTGGAACGAGATGATTTTAATGCCCCTTCTGACCCAAACCCTGTGATTCCACAATTAAAACACTTTTAAGAAATTAAGATAATGGTGTGCTTCACCAACAGCGTATTTAGGTTCAGTAAGAGCTACCCACATGCAGTGATCCAATCCCTTTGTGTCTTTGCAGTATCCAACAAGTGGCTCCACGAGCGGGGGCAGGAATTCCGAAGGCCGTGCACTTTATCGGAGCTGGAATGATGCGGAGCCGTCGGCGTCTCCTGTGTATCAGTCCATGTAAAATGCACATCTCCAACAGTTTACAACTGACTAACACTCCACTCCAGGTTCAGTTCCCCCCACCCTCAGCTGTGGACAGGACAAATGTGCTTTTAGTTCCCTTCCAATACCCACCCACCCCCCCGAGGTTTTATGGACAGAAAATACTGAGGTTTATGAGTGTTACCGGGAAAAAAAAAAAAAAAGGACAAAATACAGATGAGGGCCACAACTAACTGTGGTGTTGTGTGTGGTGTTCCTGTCACCATCATCCCTCTGAGCAGTGTGGGAAGACATGGGTGATGTCATGGGAGGGCTCCCCTCTTAAGGAGTGCTGAGTTAAACCCATTCCAGTTCCTCAATTCCCAGACATTCAGCTCCTTGCTTTCCCAGAGTGCCTGACCACTGTTGCTGAGAACTGCGGGCATCCTTTGTGTTTCTCTGGAAAACAGGTTATTACCATGTTTTAACCAGTTTTCCCACTTCCACAAAAGCCCTGATTTTTTAAATTGTCTTCCTTCTTGGCCCCTGTGGGGAATGTGGCTCCCAACCTTGGCAATGCGAGCCAGCAGTTCCACAGGCACGGCCGGGACGCTTCCCCAGTGTTGTGCCTGTGTCAGAGCAGCCTGACAACACCCACAGCCCACCTTTCCCCACCTCTGGAATGTTTGTCCACGTGAACAAATGCTGCTTTTGTTCTGTCCCAGCAGCCAGCTCTTCCATCTGCTCCTCGGGCAGGAGGGAAGGGGGGGTGTTCCCATCTTCATTAATCGAAATAGCCGTGCCTTAGGATGCTGGAATTTCAAACTGGTGAAGAGACTTCAGGTGCTGAGGTGACACAAGAGTCCTCACAGAACGCTCTCCACCCTCGTCCTCCTCACAGCTCTCGAGGTTCCCTGAGAAACTGTCACCCTATTTATAGTCCTGAACCTTTTTTAGATGCAGGCTCACTTTCGTGAACCCTTTCCCTTCCACAGCAGGATTCTTATAGCAAAATAACCAACTACTCCACTAGCATGAGGACAAAAAATCAAAGGGAGCCACACTTGACTCTACCTAAACAGTCCAATTTTCTGGATTATTATGGTTTTACTGGTTAGGGGTCAAGCCTGAAGTCTTCACCAAGGAAAAAAAAATTCCAATTTTGGTTAATTGGGTTTTCTGCCTCAATAAAATCTTGACAATTGAGCCAAACGTAGACAAGACCAATTGTTAACGTGCTAGAAATACCTCTGGAATACTGGGAATGCAGTTTAAGGTACTATAGTCGGAGGATCAGAAGACACTTTAAGGTCTTTGCTGGAAAATATATTGTTAAATTCCTACTGAGCCTGGTAGCAATGGGACCCACAGAACTGCTCATCCTTAGCCCTGCTCCTGCCTGCATTTGGCCTGTGCTTTTGGCAGATGGGAAGCAAAGTCCATCCAGCACCTTGAGGACACAAATAAAAAGTCTCACATCTGTACTGCTCCTTTTTTCCAAGCAGCTGCTAACCCAAGAGCAGTAGCTGATCTAAAGGAATCCACCCCAGAACTGGGTGAGCAGAGAGGATCTTTGAGCACTAAATTGTAATAATTAGAAAAAAAACAACATACTATTTCCTCCTACCTGAGTTTTTCCCCTTTTTCATCCATCTCCATTCCTATCCAGGGTCTTCTTTTTTTTTTTTCTCTTCCCCATCTTTTTTAGTTTCTTAAGCTCCATAAGCTCCACAGCTGCAGGTAACTCCTGCCACTTCCCTGCAAGTCAAAAAGGATACAGTGATCAGTGTGGTGTTGGGGATCTTCCCTTTGGGGTATCCATAAATGCTTTTAGGGAGCCAATCCCACACAGTGAACAAGCACAAAAGGAAAGCCCTGTACTGGCACCATGGACAGAGGTGGCAAACAGCATTTGGGTTTGCTATTCCCATCTCCCTTCAACCAACACCCAAGGATGAACCACGAGTTGGGGAATTCTGCTCAGCAGCTCCTTCCCTCACCCCAACACCAGCGAGCACTTGCAGTGATAAACAGCATTTTAAGGAAGGTCTCTCAAGAGGCACTGCCTGGGGAGTGAAAATGGTTTAGTGCACGACTTTTCAAAGCAGTGAACTACTCCAAGACAATTCTTCAGGAAAGAAAATCAATTTGTCTTTTGACAGTGGAAAATTTCACTTGATTAAAAAAAAAAATAAAAGAAAAAATCCCCCAAAATTAAACCTCCAATCTGCTGAGGCACATCAGGAACACCCCAGATTATGACAGAAGGGTCATTTGATATTTTTAAACTGCAGACAATCCCCCTTTCTTCTCCCTCCACTGCAGTAGTGTCCATGCATCCAATGCTGACTGTAAGGGATTCCCCTGGTGCTGCTGCTTTCTGCCTTACCCCCATCATTTCTCCAAGGGCTTTTGGATCCCGAGCGTGGCTCCTGTGTGAATCTAGTTTTGTATTAAAGATGATTGAAAACTGTTTGGCTCACAGTGACTGACAACTGAGAAACTGCCTTACTGTTACTTTTTTTTTGTAATAAAATTTTTAATGTAAAAAAAGAAAAAAAAAAAGTGAACGGGCTTCAAATAAAAGCCACTGCCATCAGCAGTGAGAAATCCTCCACACCCAGCTCTCCTCCTATGTGGCTGCTGTAAATCTCATCACACAGGGGTTTATGCAGGAGATGCTCCTGCCACAAATTCCTGTTAAATGCTACACTTTAAGGGAACTAAAGGCCTGCAGAAGGGGAGGGCAGATAGTGCCGGGCCAAAAGCACCTTCTGCCCAAAAACTTAGGGAAAGGAGGTGTGGGGGAAGAGTGTGGCTCAGCCTGTGTCTCCCCAGGGCAGTGATTCGTGGCAGAAGCCGGTGTGGGGTTCAATAACCACACGAGATTCAGGGCTGGGACACCAAACAGGCACAGCAGAGAGACCCTTTCCCAGGGGTGACAACTCTAGAGATCAAAGAACCACTTACTCTGGGTGGTTCCAGGAGGGGGAGGAAAGCACCAGAGACTCCCAACAGCACCACAGGAAGACCAAGCACTCACGTGTAGGAAGCTCAGGCTGACATCTTCCTTATCCAAACCCTGGGTGCTTTATAAGAGCACAGCCATTCCTGGGCTTCGCCCTCGGGAGCAGTGGAGCTCCTGCTTAATTTGTGGCCATCAGGAACCTGCAAAAATCACAGCAAGGGCTGGTTTAGAAGCCTTTGATCCTCTTGCCTGTGGAATGGAGCCTTGTGCTGCTGATGGGAGCGCTTGGCTCAGGGAACTGCCCACGGACACAGCTGATGTGCTGGTGGATTTGGCAGCCACGGGATAGGAAATCAGTCTGAAGTGCACCAGAGTTGGTTTATTTTGGAAAGGGAAGTGGATTCCATGCCCAGCCAGTCTGTGCTGCTGCCCGGCTTAGCAAGGCAGGCCCTGGCCCCTCCCTTGGAGGAAGGGAAGGGCTGTGGATGAGCCCTGTGCTACCCTGACCAGTGCCCAGGTGCTGGGGGGTCCCACCATTCCCCCTGGGGCTCTCCTGGCCAGAGCACGTCCGTGGGGATCACAGCTACAGGAGGAACCCCACCAGGGTAAGGACTGCGGCAGCTGCAGCTGAAAAGGCAGGATGGGGTCAGGGATAGGGAAAAAGGCCTGTGAATGTCACAGGGCAGGGATGAGATCAAGGGAAGGGTCTGACAGTACCACAGAATCCCAGAATGATTTGGGATGAAAGAGAACTTAATGCTCATCTTGTTCCAACTGCCATGCCACACGCAGGGACACCTTCCACTATCCCAACTTGCTCCAAGCTCCATCCAACCTGGCCTTGGACACTTCCAGGGATGGAGCAGCCGCAGCTTCTCTAGGCAACCTGTGCCAGGGCCTCCCCACCCTCAGGGAACAATTCCTTCCCAATATCTAAACCTGTTCTCCGTCAGTTTAAAACCATTCCGCTTGTCCTGTCACTCCATGCCTTGTCCAAAGTCCCTCTGCAGCTCTCTTGGAGCCCCTTTAGGCACTGGAAGGGGCTCTAAGTTCTCCACAGAGCTTTCTCTTCTCCAGGCTGAACAATCCCAATTCTCTCATCCTTACCTCATAAGAGAGGTGCTTCATCCCTCCTCTGGACCTCTCTCTAGCAGCTCTGTCCTCCCTGTGCTGTTCCCCAGGGCTGGAGGCAGCTCTGAGGGGGCAGAGGGGCAGAATCCCCTGCTATGGATGCGGGAAGGCAGCACAAGGCTGAAGGGACCTGTCCAGAGACACCTGGAGAGACTGGACCTGCTCACACACTTTGAGCACAGCCCCCATGAGGGCAGGGGGTCTTCAACCACCCACCTTCCCATCTTCCTGCAGCTGCTGGACTCTGACCCGGCTCAGACTTGGGTATTTCGTCATTGAGCTGCAGTTCTCTGTTCCCATAATCAGTGACTCATCTGGCTCCCAACCCAGCCTTTGAAGCAGCCACAGATCACCCACTAACCTGAACCTCAAGCTGCCTCTTCCCCGTGCCAAACACCAACCAGCAACCCCTGGAACCACCCAAAGCCCACGGAGACAGTGCTCAGTCCCTCAATCCCTCATCCCCAGCAGGACACCAAGGGCAGGATCCTGGGACACAGCACAGACCTGTGGCAGCGTGCTCGGAGAAGGGAATGCACCAGAGGAGCTGGAGCAGCTCCAGTTGCTCTCCCAGTGTGAAACCAAGAGGGATTTTCCAGCTCCATAGGGGATGGGCTTCACTCCCATAAGCATGGGGGACACAGGCGCACGCACCCAGCGTTGGGACGGGTGTAGTCACCTCTCCCTCCGGGTGTAGTCACCTCTCCCTCCCTGCTGCAGGAGCTGCCAACAGCCTGACAGTGTCCCTGGGAATGTGTGACTCACCACAGCCCCGGGGCCGCTCTATATTTAAGCATTACAGAGGCAGGAATGAATGCACGGAGTCAGGAGCTGCGTATCCCGAGGTCAGGACAAGGTTCAGAACCCAGCTGTCAGAGTTCACCGTCCTGGCCAACAGCATCTAAACCTTCAGAGAGGGCAAAACTGGCACAGGGAGGGGGGGATTTACAACTGCAGTGGGTCCAAGCAAGGCCAGGTACCTGCTGTGCACACCCACGTTGGGAAGCTCCTCACTGCTCAGCAGCTCCCCGAGGGAACTGTGTGTGTGACTTTTACTCAATCCTGCATTTTTCCTGGTCTTCAGATCCTAAATTCTGGGTGCAACCGAGCTATTTGCAGCTGGGCTGGAAACGCCTCAGGAGACTGGTGTGGGGAGGGGAGGAAGGAAGCAGGAGGAGGGAAGGAGAGTGGCTCATCCCTGGGGCAGGGCACAGGGGCTGCCACGTTTTGGAAAAGCAGATAAACTGCTTTTTATTCACAGAATCAGCCGGGTTGGAAGGGACCTCTGAGATCATCAAGTCCAACCCTTGATCCACTACCACCGTGGTTACGTTCACAAACTTGCTCCAAGGGCAAGTGGCAAATGGGCAGGAAAGTGTCTGACTCCTCTTTTACCAGGCTCTGCACTTTGCCAGCTCCTCCCTCCCCGCCCTATTCAGCTTTCCTGACTAATTCCAATTGATTTTGCAAACAGCCCGTGCTCCAGAGCCACCCCCTCCAGGCTGCATGTCCTGCTCATGCCACATTCCCTGTGGTTTGCATCCTCTGCAGCCCTGCCAGTACTTTTACCCCCTCTCTGTTTGCCTTCAGCAGCACATGGATCAGCCACCAGGGACCAAGGGATGACAAAAAAAAGGCTGTGTTCTGGAATTGCCTCCAGAGCAACCCTAAAAGGCTCCATATTAAAAGCATGGCACCAAGCACAGACACCCAGGGGCTCTACACATTTCCAAGCCATTCCTAAATAGCTGGTTTGCTTTTTCATTTCTGCCAGGCTGTTGGTAAGGGCTGGGAACACTGGGACTGCAAACTGGAGTGTCAGGCAGAGACACCAATGGCTCCACTCACTGTGAGACACAGCAGGGGACTGTTCAGCCCAATTTTCCCTGCACTGGAGCTCCCTGACAGCAAATTCCAGGGACCATTTCCACCCATGACTGACAGACTAGTCCACAGCACGGTCTGAACAGCAGGACAGGTCTGAGCTCTGCAGTGTTCCTGCAGGGAAATCCTCACTTCACCATCCTTTGCTTAGTGCCAGGGGTGACACAGCTGTCACAAAAGGCTCACTTAGAGGCAGGGGCTGGCTGGTTCCCAGGATCCAGGGAACAGACTCTCTTGGAGCAACCTGGCACCTCTAGCTCAGCCCAAAACATCACCCTAATTTCTCACCACGTATTACAGTCTTCTCCCTCCTTGTCTGCAGCTTGAACACTGCCAACCCCTCTTCCCAAAGGAGTGGGAACCAACCACCTTGTTTGCTCCTCTTCCCCACTTCTCTGACTTACCTGTCTGGGAAACCAAGACTCGGCTGTGGTGCCTCCTCCTTTATCCCAAGTCTGGAGCACATCACACATGGCCACATCCAGAAAGACACAGGCACTGCCACGGGGCTCTGGCCCTTCAGAAGCAGCAACACAGCAGGGCTGAGTCTCCTGCAAAACAATAAAATGCCAGAATTTGCAATTGTGTTTGCCATATATTTGAAAGACTCACTGCCCAGCTTCCCCTGAGGGGCAGTGCTGTGCTGGGACACATCCCAAAAGTTTTCTGGGAGCAGCCAGAGGCTTCCCATGCCGTTTTCCTTCCCTATTCTTTATCAGTGTTTTTTTTTGTCTTTTTGCTACTCGTGTTCATTTGATTGTTTCCTTTTTAATGAGTAACTTCCTTGAACTGTCCATCAGCTGTGCAGGCCCCTGGGCCCTGGCAGGGCAGTCCCACCCCAGAGCCAGGACCTGCAGTTCCCCCACAAGCCCCTGTCCTGGCTCAGGTTTTGGTGCCAGCCCTTCCTTGCTCTGGATCACCAATGCTGCATGTTTAATTTGGCAACGCTGGCATTCCACAGAGCTGTAACATCAGCCTTCAGGAGCCCCATCAAAGGCAAATACTCATCTGCAACACTGACACTGGAAGTGCAGGTGATGCCAAGGAATTGCCCTGAATGCAGTGTTTGTAACCCCAAACTATTCTAAGTTGCTGGATCAACCCCTCCGGGGCTCTGTGGTCCCACGGGATTTGCTGGGAGCAGCTAGGCTGGGTCTCATCCCACCCCATCCCGTGCCCAGGAGGCACTGGGAAAAGGCAAGGGGTGCTCCTCAGTGTGCTGATCCACTGCTTGAGCAGCAGAAATTTTGGATAGAGATACTCATCTCCCAGCAGGCTGGGGAGGGAGTGAGGTGGCCTTGAGGGGCAGGTGGAGGGTCCTGGGCAGACAGACCCCGCTCAGCCCCCCAGGGAGGGGTCCCTCTTGGGGAGCTGGAGCCCTGGCGCCGTGGGGGCTGAGCCTGTTCCAGCGGGGTTGTGCAAACTCACACCTCTGTGAGGTGAACTTGGTCCCAAACCCCGGCGCTGCACTTTGCTCTCCCACTGCAGTGACCTCACGTCGGCTCCCTGGCAGTGTCTAAAGTCCAGGGAGGGGGTGCTTTACCTGCCTCCCACCCAGGGCAGCTCGATCCCACTGCTCCCCGAGGGCTGTGGGGCTGGAGGGCAGCATGAGGCTGCTGCTGCCGGCAGCGCTGCTGTGCCTGTCCCTGGGGCTGGGGCACTGCTCCGAGGGGGCAGCGCAGGAGAGCACCGGCCAGCAGGATCCACGGGCAGAGTCATCCTACTCCGACTGGGGCATCGACACCATCCGGGACAGCTTCGAAACGGTCAACAGCTACTTCGACTCCTTCCTGGAGCTGCTCGGGGGGAAGAACGGGGTCTGTCAGTACAGATGTCGGTATGGTGAGTGACCCTCTCCTTCCCTCTCTCAGCGCTCCCCTCCCTGAGACCCACAGCCAGCTCAGCTCCTCCTCTCCATGACCTGCCCCTCGCTGTGCTGGGCACAGTCACAGCTGCTGTGCCCGTGCCCGCACAGGGACCCTGAGCCCTCACCTTTCCCCGTGCCCAAGAACAGCCCCTGTGCAGGGGGAGGGAGGAGAGGACACAGGTTTGGCAGGAGGGGCTCGTAGGTACCGAGGCTGCCAGGAGCCCTGTAGAGGAGCAGGGTGGGCAGAGAGGCCCCAGAGGGGAGGCTGAGCCCGCGGCCCCAATGTCAGCAACCTTAGGAGTGTCCTTACCCAGCAGCTGTGAGCTGGCCAATGCCGTGGGCTGGAGGAGGGGAGAGAACAGGGAGGAGACTGGGGGGAACCTTTAGTACTCGTGGTGGAAATGAGGCAGCTCCCGCTTGCCTTGGGACTTTAGAGTGATTTACCAAAAAGGAGGAATTTTGTTTCTCCCAGAGCCAGGAGGAAGGGGGTCTCAGGGAGGGCAGGGCAGGGCACAGGGTGTGCAGAGCTGCAGGTCTGTGGGGTGGCAGACACGGGCAGCATCAGCCATCAGCAGGGTACCTGCTGAAACAACCTGCTTGGGAGCAAGCAAGGAGGCTTCCTACAGACTGTATCCTCTCCCCAGCCTCCTGCAACTGTCCCCACAGCAAATCTTGTCCTCTGTCACCTCAGCCCCCCAAGCTCAGGCTGCCTCTCTGCAGCAGCTCAGGAGGGCCACAGGCATCCCCCAGACACATCCCCCACAGCATCCCCCCACAGCTGCCCATGGGGCAGCCTGTCCCCGTGTCACAGTGTGGCAGTGACAACCTCCTAAAGGTCCTCACCGTGCTCCAAATTCAGAGCAGAAAGGGGCCTGCCCTTCTGAATGTAGAGGCTGAAACCCCTGGCAGTGGGAATAACGTGGCTGGGGCTGCAGCGTGCCTGAGGCAATGCTGGTACTCAGAGCTGGTTTCAGGGAGCCTCAGGACTCACCAAATCCTGGAGAAGTCACTGCTTTTGGACACATCCTTAGGGCTCTCCCTGCCTCTGCCCCTGTGAAGAGCACCTCCAGACAGCAGCACAGATCCCCGCCCACAGCCCGAGGGTGTCCCGGGTTTTACTGGAGCAGTTTTACTTAGAAAGGAAAACGAACAAGCACATCGTTATCCCAGTTCTCATTCTCTGCTGAACAGCTCATCAGTCACTGGCTGAAGGAGGAAATTATTGAAACACTGCCCATGTGCCTCCAAGGGTCTTGCTGGAGACCCTTCCAGGACCATTTGCCCGTGCCAGTCTCTAGCACAGACACTGCAAACTCTGAGTGATGAAGATGCCAGGATGATCCCACACCAGTGAGATCCAGTCTGTGCCCAAAAGAACAAACACAAACCATCTTTATGCTGAATCAGGGCCTGAATGCTTTTTTCCCCAGGCATGAAGAAAAAAAAAAAATTATGCCTTCTACTTTCTTCCATTTCACCCAAGAAATACCAATAATAGCTTATTTTGCCCCAGAAAAGGTCAGGGCTCACCTCTGATTGCCACATCCATCTTCAGCTGAGCACATGGCACCTGGCTCTAAGACTCTCCCGATTTTTCAGCAGCTACTGAGGTCTGCAAACAAACAACTTGATGGATTATTCCCTGAAATCAGGACATTAGGGTTACACAGGCATTCACTGACCAACAGCTCCTCCTGCTTACAAAGTCCCTCTGGGCATCCCAGGGGAAACAAAGAGCCTGAGCTGGGAGCAAAGCCCTTGTAGCTTCCTTCAGCTCCCTGAGCAGGCAGGACTTCAATGCTTTGCCCAGCATTTGGCCCTGAAGGCCTTGAGATGAGGAGGCACCTCCAGGCTGTGGGAAAAGAGCCTTCAAAGTCAGGCTCTCCAGCACTGCACTAAAAGGCTGTGGGAAGCAGGGGGGAACCTCTGCTCAAAGCCTGCCTGGGGCGCAGAAACAACAATGGACCACCCAAAACCGCCAGGAGCCCCGAGACCATCCATTCACAGCCAGAAATACACTCACCTCCCCCTGCCAGGGTCCCAGCACTGCAGTGTCTGAGACCTCCTGCATCGCCAGCAGCTGCTCCAGCCAGCTGGCTGCTTTCCAGCCCCTTGGAACAGCTGCAACAGCCTGGAGACATTAAAATGCATCAGGGAAACTCAGCTTCAGCTCCAAGGCTCTGCCAACAAGGCAGTGCCCTGGAATATATTTTCTTGCCTGCAAGGATGGGCAAGCAATAAGTGGTAACAGGAGCAGGGAGTTGCTGCTCGCAGAGAGTCGGGAACGCCTGGTATTTCTGATTTGCTTTTGTTTTCCTGCTAACTACGAAGCAAGGCGTGGGAGAGAGGTTAATAGTGGTGCAAGAGTTCACAAAGAGGCACTTTACAAATTATTAAGCTCTGTTTTCAGAGAGGAGGGGGGGGGCGGGTTTCCTACAGGGGCTCATCTTGAAGGCAGTTCAGTGTTTTGTTGATCACCACAACTCTCACGTGAGGGTTTTTTTCCTCAGGACAACTTTCCAAGGCATTCCAACAGCTGTGACTTCAGCTTAATGCAAGGTTTGCTCTGGAAACAGAGTTATCTGGGGCATGGAACTAGATGAAGGAGCTTGGAACTCTCCATATCCCTAAACATTCTCACCCCTACTCTGACTTACCTTATACCATTTAACTGGCAATGTGCTGCAGGAACAGAACTTACTATCAGTATTACAAGCAAGTCATTCCAATTTGACTCCATCCTGCAAAACCCACTGTGGACTTTGACCTTTGTCTCCTACCTCAGGCTCAGGAACATTTGAATTCTGAGTCCCAACAAGGCTCATTTGGAAGGGGGAAATTGGCTGTTAGCATCTTACAGCTGGACAGGATTTCAGTTTGTTGTTTATTTGTTGCAAATCTGTTATTTAAACTAAACCACCCTGGCAATTTTTAACTGAGCAGGTGCTGGGAACACTCCTACATAAGACCTTTAGAGGCATTTGGCTGGGAGGTCTTCTAAAGAGCATAGTAGATTTATGGCTATATTAACCACTGGCATTTTAGGTACCTCAACACAAAAAAGGGGAAGGAGTCCTAAATAATTATTAGTGCTGACAAGGAGAAAGCAGTGGAAATTGAGTTTAAAAGAACCCAACCCTGTCTGAAGGGCCGAACTAGATCCATTTAATATCTATATAAATTTTCTAGCAGTGCTCAGGGAATTAGAAACTTAACCCTTGATGTGCTGGACGTACAGAAGACTCAGCTTACACGTTTTTGTTGAAACATTCACACAGCTTACAGTGCCTTCCCAGAGCAATGACAGGACCTGAGGGAATGGCTGGAGCTGTGTCAGGGCAGGGTCAGGTTAGATCTCAGGAAAAGGTTCTTCCCCCAGAGGGTGGTTGGCACTGAACAGGCTCCCCAGGGCAGTGGGCACAGCCCCAAGGCTGCCAGAGCTCCAGGAGCATTTGGGACATGGTGGGATTGTTGGGGTCTCTGTGCATGACCAGGAGTTGGACTGGATGATCCCTGTGTGTCCCTGTTGGAAGGGATATCCTGATCCCTTTCAACTCAGGATATTCTGTGACAAATGTCTTGTTTTAACACCTCACTCTGCATTGGAGATCCCCATTTTATGAGCCCAGCTGGGACAGAAACGAGCACTGAGCACACACTGAGGGAGAGTTCAGAGAAACCCAGCTCCCTGAGGGTGGTCTCCACAACTTCTCCAGGGGATAAACCTCTCCCACCTTTAAACACACTCCTTGCACAGCAGGACCAAGGCACACAAGCAGCCTGGAGACTCGTCCTCCCCAAACAGGAGATGCTGGCTTAGATGGAGATGGGGGTGAGGTGGGAATGAGAGAGAGGATGAGACAAGGCAGGGAATAGCCACATCTCCTTTCCACATAGAGTGTTATCTCTCCAGTCCTGAGCAGCCACCCCTCAGCCATCCACTCTGTCAGGACCTGCACACCTTCAGAAATCCAATTAAAATGGTTAAAATGCTGCTGAAGCTACTTATTGTTTGCTGGACTCTTTCCACATTAGGTAAATAATTATTCACAGAGGGAATTCTTGTTCCTTTATGCGTATTAAGAAGCAGACTGAGGGAGGTGCAGGGATTAAAGGAACAGAAATGATTTGCAAAACGTGGCAGTGCATCACCATCTGCAGAAAATGGACCAAGGAGACCTGCTCAGAGCCACGTCAGACATGCAAGGTCTAACACAATTTTGTGGAGCCCCATAGCACACCAACACTCCAAGAAAGAGCTGAGGGTGGAAAGAAACCCCTTGCTAAGTGAGTGGTGTAAGTAGTAGCTTCTTGGAGGAGTTAAACCCCCATCTGGGTGATCCCAGCTGTGCAGAGCTCTCGGGAGGCACATTCCTGGACCGGAATGAAGCGTTTGGGGATGCAGACCAAAGGGGAGCTGCCTGACACTCCTTGCTTTTTGGTGCTACCTCTTGGGAAGAGGGGCTTTCCTAACCCTTGTCCTTCCTTTCTCAGGGAAGGCTCCGATGCCGCGGCCTCACTACAAACCCCAGGAACCCAACGGCTGCAGCTCCCACTTCCTGGGGCTCAAGGTACCCGAAAGTGTATGTACTGCCACACCCCCCCATTCCCACATGGGGCGGCTCCCTAATCACAAAGCCAGCTAATAATCCTGGGAAGAGAGAAGGGAACACACTCAGCGCTGCACACAGCAATACCTGAGTGCATCCTCCACCCCCTCCCAGCCTTTTTGCCTCTGCCGAGCACCGAATTAAACACACCGGGCTTTGATGCTGCACCTGCCTGTTATTTTAAAGGCAATTAATGGAATCCTATTGGAATCGCCGGGAGAGGCACTCCCAGGAGGGTATCAGAGCAGGAATTCCTCCTTAGCTCATGCAGCAATCAGGCAGATTCCTGCCTGAAGGCCCCTCTCCTCGCAGCCCATTTTTGGTGTTAGGTTTAGTCCCTTAAACTCTATCTCGTTGCAAACCTTGTGGGTGTGTCTGTGGTACCTCCTCCTGACACGGGCAATCACGGAACAATTCATCTCCTAAATCTTACATGAGAAAGGCCAAAAAGGAGGAATAATTTATAGCAAGTTAATGAGTCCAACCTCTCCAGAAGGCAGGCCTTCTGCCCCCTCACTCCCATGGTTATTAGCTGAGCTTGCTGTTTACTCCAGGAGAGCAGAACTCCTGTGACCACGCCATGTTTGTCCTTGGCCTCACAAGTGCATCTCTGAGAAATAAGTCATTAGAAACACTTATGGCAGATTTATTAGGCCAAAAAGCAGGACTTGTTATGTTTTGGGAAAAGGAGGAAAGAGGAAACAAAGGGGCTTTTGCCATTGCTGGCAAGGACATGGAGCTCTCTGATGAGCTCTGACAAATGAAAAGCAGCAAATGGTCACGGAGGGGCTGTTCCCCACCTCTCTACCAGAGGTTTATTCCCTGTGACAGAGAGGGGAGAAGGGAATGTGATCTACCCTGCACTGAACCTGCAGCAGTGTCACCACTTTCTTCAGATGGTGAGGGAGCAGCACACGTTCCCTCCCGCTGCCCCAGCTATCCTGGGTAACTTCTGGAGGAGGAGCCGGCTGGGCTCCGCAGCACCTCACCCTGTCACAGCTGCCTGAGCCTGAGGCCAGGACACAGCCCAGGGACACTTCCTTTTCTCTTTCCCCAGCTAGATTTGGGCATCCCTGCCATGACCAAGTGCTGTAACCAGCTGGACATTTGTTACGACACCTGTGGGGCCAACAAGTACCGCTGTGACGCCAAGTTCCGCTGGTGCCTCCACTCCATCTGCTCCGACCTCAAGCGCAGCCTCGGCTTCGTCTCCAAGGTCCAAGGTGGGCTTCCCGGCTGGCATTCCCTGTGGAGGGGAGCAGAGGTGGCAGGGAGGGGAGGGGGAGTGCAAGGAGCCCCTTTTTCCTTGCCGAAAGAAGCAAAAAAAAAGCGGCAGTAGGGAGCAGCACTTCTGCCCTGCGCTTGTCACTGGTGGGTCAGAGTCTCTGTCCCGAGACTGGAGACCCACGGGTGTTTTTGCATTTGGAAAACATTAATTAATATGTAGAAAGGAAAAAAAAAAACAAACCAAAAACTAACAAAAAAACGCTAAAAGCAATTCCTTCAAAGTTTGGATGCCCTCCCAGAGAGTTCAAATACAGGATTGTTTGAAAAACTTTCCAGAGCCAGTAAAGCCACACACACTGAACCTGTCCTGTATGTGGCCAAGGGCCAACAAACTGGGAGAGCCAAGGACAGGACTCCCTGGGATCTGTTCCCAGATAAGAGATGCTGATGGCACCAGGGACACACCACAGTGTGGGTGGTGGCTGAGCCATAGCTGAGCCACCCAGGGCAGATCTGGATTGCCCAGAAGTGCTAATGAAAGCTCTAGTGATGTGTCAGCAGCTCAAGTGCCACCCTGCTTTTGCCTAATTTTAAAAGCCTCGTTCTGCAAGTCCAAGAAGAGCTTTTGGTAAGGGCTGTGTTTGGTAATTTCTGCTGATGCTCTGCTGTAAGGTATCCTTCAACATGCATTTGCTTTCCAAAGGTACAGCCTGATTAGGACACGTGGGAGGTCTGTAACACCAGTGCTAGTGCAGATGGCTCCCCACCCGTGTCACTTCCCTGGGATCCTCTCCACTGAGTCACCAGGAGCTCAGGGAGAGCAGGCAGGGGAAGAGCAGCTGCACTCCCTTTGTGTGGGCACAAACACTCCAGCTGCAGCAGTGCCAGTTTGCCAAAGCCTTGGTTTTTCCACTGACTCACCACAGCCTCTTCAGCTCCTAAAGGAGCTCCAAGGTGTTTGGAGAGGCTGAGATGGGAGAAGACAATCCCAAAGGCAAGGCTTTCCCAAATTTATTATGCATACAACAATCGATGTTATGCCAGTGAGTAAACCCTAAAGTCCTAATAATAACCAATTATTTACCGACAAGCAGTTTCAGGGTTGTTTTTTGGGATGAGGAGGGGCTAGGAGTCAGACACTCAGCTGTTCCAACTGCAGGAGGGTTTTTCATGCTGGTATCATAACTCCCCAAAAGCACAAAAAGGTTGGTTAATAGTGGCTATAGGCTAAACTGAGGGGAGAGGCAGCCAGGAAAGACAGCAGTGTGGAGGTCTCCTGGGAAATCTGCTTGGTAAACAGTGCTGTTTGCAGAGCCCCTGGTGATCCATCAACCAGTAAAGCCTGAGAGAGGCAAGAAAGGAGGGGGGTGAGAAGGGAGAGAAGAGGGAGAGAAAGAACCCCCAGCTCCGCAGGAGGGGACGTCGGGGTTTGTACGGATGCAATTCCCAGGGGAGGGGTGAGAGCCCGCAGGGTGCAAACCCCAAACCCCAGGGAGCTCATTGGGGCGCTGTCACTCACCTGCCTGGCCCTGTCCTTGTCCCCAGCCTGCGAGTCCGTGGCAGACACCGTGTTCAACGCCGTGTGGACCCTGGGCTGCCGGCCCTTCATGAACAGCCAGAGGAGCGCCTGCATTTGCAGCGAGGAGGAGCGGGATGAGCTGTGAGGAGCAGCAGCCGCTGCCAAGGATCCCCTCCCCGCACAGTGACTCCTGCCATCCCTCTGGGACTGGGGGGACCTGGGCCATGCCACTCACACCAACCACAGCCCGTGGGCAAAGCGGGGACAGCCTGGGAACACGGGGCAGCCGCAGTTCAACAGCCCTGCTGCCCCTTCCCAAGGCCAGCAGCCTGGCAGAGCCGATGCCAATCTTCTCCATGGACTGACCAGGGGAGGCAAGCAGGATGCAGTGCTGGTTATAAACAAGAGGCTTTACCTTGAACACACATCTGTGAGCTCCCCCTGCTCTGGAACTCTCTAATTTGCAGTGCGAGGCATCAGGTTTCTGCAACTCCTGCGGAATTCCCGGTCCATGGACACGCTATTTACATTTTTCCACCACCGGTGACAGACTGAAGAGGGGTAATTTGCTTTCAGTACATTTTTCCACCACTGGTGACAGACTGAAGAGGGGTAATTTGCTTTCAGTACGTTGCTCACACCCATCCCTGACGTTTTCCATCCCATCACTGCACACCCTGACAACCCTGCATATTTAAATATTTGGTGGATCCTAAAACAATTTAAAACATCTGGAGATTTGATAAACACAAGAAGGACCTGAGGTGTTTGTGACAAAGGCATAACTCACATCTGGGACCAAAGCCCATCACTTCTCAGATGCAAAATCACAGCCCTCCCCCTCCAGTCTCAGGAGATGAAGCTGCTTTTCTTTGGCAGTGTCATCCACATCTATTCAATTATTTTCCTCCCATACCATTTAACAAAGCTTTTCCTTTTGGATCCCTTTGACACGAAATGGCTGGGTATCCACTCCCATCTTTTGCACAAGGGAAACAGGAGGCTCCCAGTGGCCTTGGATGAGATATTCCAAATTCTGGAGGCTTATCTGTCAGATGACAGGGCTTACGTGCTACCTCTATGGGGCTGCTATCAGCAGCCTCAGACACCGCCCCTTCTAAAACGTGGTTAATGCTCCCCATCTGTTGTGGGGAGCTTTTATTGCATGCAAAATTAGAATTTAAAGTGGTATATGGCATCTCATCTCCACCTAGCATTGGCAGACGGCTTTCAGATGGGTTTCTTGTTGCAAGGAAGTTGTTACCGGGTGCTCGTGCCGTGCCATGTAAATATTTCAGCAGCTTCTGCAAACATATTTATGGTTATGTTCTTCCATCTGCCACGGAGAAGTTTAGGCTGCAGAAGGGTGATTTAACCAGAGTGGAAAGAGTCTGTCTTAGTTACCTTTCTTCCAGTTTGGGTCTAAACGTGTGCACAGAGCTATAAATTAAGCAAGCCCCGTATTTCTGTTCTCGGCAGCCGTCTTTGCTTCCCAGAGAACAGCAATGAGGTGTTCAACCGGCCCCAAACAGGCTGAGACAACGAGAGCCCACTAGTATCCAGACCAGAAAAATGGAAGTGACTGCAGGGGCTGTTTTCTGTTATGGAGGACCTTAATTTACACTGATCAGATGCAATGACATCCTTTCCCAGCTGGGCTAATGCCACTGGAGAGGAACATCGCTGTGTGTGTCTGTCTGTTCAGACAGCCTTGCTTATCCATCTAAGAAACACACGCTTTTGCCTGGGGATGGGAAGGAAACGTCCCTCATTCCAGACACTTCCCAAACTCTGCAATTTGTTGGTGAAATGGTGCCTGTTGCCTGTTGAAATGTGAACATCCTCTTATGATTAAATGACAAGGAAATTAAAGCATCCATATTATCCATGCTCAACGGCCAACTGGCTGGCAAATGCCTTCAAATATTTTACAGTTCAAATGACATCAGATTAAAGGCAAGCAACTGCTGGCAGGTAATGATATACACTGGAGAAATCAAAGGGTGCTGAACAGAATCTCTCTGTGCAGACACTGATGCGTTGGAGATGACGCTAACATAAATCAGAATTTCTTCAGGCCCAAACCCTAGGTCAGTGCACGAGCCTTGGGTCACCTTCACTCCCACCCTGCTCCAGACAGGAAGATGACACTGAGCTCACCCTGTGGCTTCTCGTGGACTTCGTGTCTTGGCAGGATTTTTTTTCACCTCCTTCCTGACTTCAACCCATTCAGCCAATGGGTCCTCCACTGACAGCAATCTCTGCTTCCACTCTGTTCCCTTCCCCAGGCAGGGACCAGGACAGCAGGTAAATAGGTTTTTACACCTGGGTATTCCAAACCACAGAAATCTTGGATATCCCAATCCAGATTACTGAGCTAAAGAGCTGCAGAGTGGAAAAGCTGCTTCATGTGAATTTACCAGGAAGAGCTAAATAAGCTGCACAATAACTGAAATAAGCCAGGAAAGGAACCTCTCCCTCCATCACTCCCCCACATCCCTCTCACACGAACAAACACCACTGGTTGCCTCTCCAGAAGGCCCCAGATCATTAACTTAATTTTCCAGCACTTGTTTTATCAAAACAAGTATATTTAGCAAGGGCTGCCTGAACAAAGAAGTGACAGCAGGAAACTGCCCATGTGGTCCTAATGCAGATGTGAATCAGCAGAACAGCAATCCTAGGAGGAGGTTTTTTCCTCCCTTTTTCTTTCACATATGGCTAGATAACACATGAACAGTGTCTTTCCACTTAGACCTACTTATCATCATAGAAATGATGATTTACTCTAACACATACACATATTCCCAGATTGGAAAAGCAGCCATGGAGCCATTTAGAAAAGTCATGAAACTCTCAGCCCATTAAATGCCCATTCCTCACTGGAATCTCACTTGCCAGAACAAATAAATCCATGAAATGGAATATTGCTGAGGTGATTTGTGACTCCCTTCTAAATGATCCCTTCAAACAGGCTCCCCACCCCTTTGAAAGCAGCAACAAATCTTTTTTGCAGTAATTTGGCTGCCTTCAACCAAAGCAGAACACAGGTAATGAAGGATAGGGAGGCTTCCAGCAGACCTCCAAACACGCAGGACGGAGCTGCACAAGGAGAAGCCTCTTGCAGAACACCTCAGGAACACACTGCAGTGCCACAGCCGGCCGTGGAGACGGATCCTTCCTCTTTCATCCTCATTCCTGTCTCTCCTTTGTCCTTCACTGCTCAGTTCCTTCCTTTCAACCCACATCCCCAATCCTTCACCTCAGAGCGCTCCTGCTCCTGAATGAAGGAAGCCCAGAGGAGCCCGAGCTGATCATCTGTTGTGTTTTCTTTGGAAGGAGCTTGACAGCCCCAAGAGATTCCTGACAACCACGATGCCACCAGTCACTGTGTCCCCAGCCACAGCCACTTGAACAGCCCTGCCTGGTGTCTCCTGTCACCAGGGGACAGCCCTGTCCTGAGAACTGCCCACATTACAAGTGATTGCTATAAATAATTGCTGTGCATTCCTCTAATCCCTTTGCTGGAGCCTCACAAGTTCCAAACAAACACTTGGTAGCAGCACGCCTGAGAGGGAGGGTGTTTATAGATGTTTAATGGTGCTTCTCTTACAATCAGTGTGCCAGGGCACTTAGGAAAGGCATTTTTGGTGGTGGGAGAAGAGAGAGAAAAATAATGATACACTAAATACTATTAAACTGCATGCAATTACCAAAAGACACTAAAAAAAAAAATCAAATCTTATTAAATAGCTTTCACCCTTTAAAATAACATTTAAATGTGCCTGTGATAGAGCTGAGCTTTAGCTGCCTGTGATGACAATTGTACAGCTCCAGGGAATTTACACATGATAAGACAGAATATTTTATACTTGTTTTTATTAACAGTCACCCCAAAGCTTCAGCATCGCTCACGGAACCGCACAGCAAACACGTTCAGCTACGATACTATTTGTACTGCCTGATGCAAGAAGGCCTCAGATAACATTTGTTTAGTCAAGGACGAACAGTCCTGGAGCCTGCAGGCAGATGTAGGGAAAGACAAAGTTGGGAAACACTTCAGGCCTGCAAAGCAACAGGGTCCCTCCAGCCAAAGGGTTGAAATGCTGGGAAGAAATGCAGGTAAAACCAAACCATTCTGCAGTCCAAGTGTCCAAAACACTTAACGAATAATCATCACAGGGTTAGGAAAACGAGTCCTGAGGTGCAAGTGGGGCTTTGCCAAATACCCCTTGTTTCTCAAAGGGCCAGGACAGAAGGCATTGATAAGGAAGGCACTGATAAGGAAGGCATTGATAAGGAAGGCATTGATAAGGAAGGCCGTTCCAGAGGGTGGGTGTCAGTCATCAAAGTCGATTCTGATGGGGCCACCTGTCAGGACGTGGTTTGCCACGTGGACAGATCCCTTCTCCTCCTCTTCCTCGTCGCCGGCCGCCCTGCGCACGCGTCTCCGGCAGCCCTGGGCGCAGCGGGAGGTCTCGTCCAGGGCCCCGCACACCAGGATGCGGCAGTGCAGGAACACCTCCTGGGGGTGGGGAGATAGCAGGATGGGGTCAGCGCTCTGGGAATCACCATTGGCACCGCTGCCACGGCACGGGCACTTCTGTCCCCGCATCGACGGGGTCTGTACCCACCATCGCCACCCACGGCCAAACCGGCCGCACTGTCTGTTCTCAGATGAGATCTCAGAGCACGGCATCTGCCTGTGAGCCAAGGGTGGACACACGGGGAAGATGAAGGCATGAAATGACCCTCCAGAGGAAGGGATGGAAACGCCAGGAATAAGCTCGGAAGAGCTCGCACGGGCTGGTAGGAGCTGCACGGCAGGAGGCAGGTCAAGAACACGTGGAGCGTCACGAGGAGATGGGCTGAGAGAAACGTGCAAGAGGAGTTGAAGTGGGCTGAGAAAACACGAAGCTAAGAATCTGAGGGGAAAAGGAGGAAAAGGCAGGGTGATGAGGGGCTGAGTTGAGGGAAGGAGGAGAATGCACAGAGCAGGGAAACAGCTGCCTTGTCATCCTGCACAGCAAAGGCAGTGAGAGGATTGATGCTCCCTGCCCGGTAAATGACGAGGAGAAGAAGCAAGATCCCTGCAAGCAGCAGTCACAAATACATGGTCAATGGTGAGGTCTGAAGCAGAATCCATGGCTCAGGCTGGGAGGATGCAGGGTGGAGACAGCAGTGGCAGTCAGACAGCCAAGAAAATTTTCTGAATTTTGGAAGATCTCGTTTGTTTTAACCCTGCTGGGGCTCTCTGGTAGCTGGAGCAGCAGCTTTATACCTTGTGGAGTAAGCAGTGCTGGCTGAGCATAACAATTAGTGGAAGACCCAGTTTAGTCCAGCCCAGAAAAGGAAAGCTATTTGCATTAGGGAAAGGGGATGGATTATCCATCAACTGCCCTCCCACTACTGAGCTTCTGCCCCAGAGTGCCCCTGGACAGCCGGGTTTCACACTGAACTGAACAGTGTGGTGACCTTGCATCTGGAGTCCTGGCATCTGTACTCCCAAGACCTAGAGAAGACATGAGGTTGAAGAGATTCCAAACTGCAGACTGTCCTGTTTCGAAGACAGGACACTGCAAAATGTGCCTGGTCACTGGGAACACCTCTCTCACCTGGCATATGGGGGGGGGTCCACTAAGACCACCCTGGACACAACAATGATTTTAGCCTGCTATGGCATTGATGGTCCACAACTTCACTTTAGTTGTTTTTATCAGTCTGTCCTAAAGCACCTGTGTCAGGCTCCTTAAAGACACACTGCTGGAACAGGCACAGCAGCACCTGCCTTGGGCCAGCCACTCCTCCCCTTTGCGCTCTCAACACCCTGGTGCTGAGGTTCCTCGGTCAGACCAGAGCTGATGCAATCACCTGAGAGCTGAGTTTTGAGCTTACCCTGTTGTCTTTGCCCACGAACTTGAACACAGGAACCTGGAAGTGCTTGGCAAGATGGTCCTTTGACGTGTACTGCTTCACGGAGTCATCGGACACGCAGCTGAGGGAAGCAGAGGGACAGGCTTTTAATGGCTTTCCCAGAAGTGGAAAAAGAAAGAGAAAAGACATTCCAGCCTACTTAAACCAGAGAAAGGAAAGGAGGGCTTGGCTCTCTCAAGCTGAGCTACCATCCCTGCTACTTCCTCTTTGGCCACAGGAGAAAATTCGGGAACGATGGGGGGAAAACAACAGCAGTGCTAATAGCATCTGCAGACAAAGGACAGCTCAGCAGCAGAGAGCTGGCAGGACGTGGCCCAGTCCCCTCAGAGAGGGACTGCCAGAGAGCTGCAGGCAAGTTTGTCCTCGTTTCACCTTCCTGTGCAACAGTCTGCAGTGTTATACACTGTTGAATGTGTTATGTACTTTCTGTGTACACATATATATGCACATAAATTATGCTTAAAATGAAGCCTGTACACACGTTACTAAAATATCACAGATGATGAAAGCAACAGAAATCCAGATTTGCTTTGCTTTGTATCATTTACGAACGTATCATTTACATTTATATTTCTTCCTGCTGGATTTGGTCAGACAGCTCAAATTCACTGCACTAAAATGAATAATTTCCATTTTTCCATCACTAGCAATATATGATCGTGCTCTCCGTACGGGAGAGCAGCACGTGCTCCTGGGAGCACTAAGCACTGCTCTGATCCCACCAGCATTATTTTCACCACCATGCAATTCTCCATTTCTCCATGGCCTGAAGGGAGATCCCTGTCTGCAGCACTTCCCTGGAGGCAAACACAAAACCCAGCCCCAAAGAGCTGATACATCACCACTGTGCAGAAAACGACCGATTCCTGCCCCCTGAGGCCAAACACCCTCAGCTGTTTAGGATAAAACTGCTGTTAAAAGTAGCATTCCTGAAGGCATCTGATTGTAAGGAGTGACAGTTAAAAGACTTTTCATAAGGTGAGTGGCCAAGCTTTGGGGCTGTGAAGTCAACTCGTAGGGCTGTCCTCATTTGTGAGCATATCAGCTGTGATGGTTCCTGGCTCAAACTGACTCCTAAACCTCAAGTTCTCCAAGGGTTTGCCATCCTGGTGGCAGGAAACGTACTGGTTTGGGGTTAGGGGGAGGGGAGATGGGAGAACATCACGGGAGAGTCAGGGATATATGGATAAAACCAGCTCAGAAACCTCCTGAGTCATGGGGACAAGCCCTTTTGCATTTTGTGTGGGGCCATACCCTAATCCACTCTCCTAGGAAACCCCCAGACCCTGTCTGCCACCTTGGAGGGGTAGGAAAGGACAGGGAGCACAGCTAAGGAAGGAAAACGGGTGAGCCTGGTCAGGATATGGAGAAAATAACCCTTTTCTGTTCATATTGTGCTTTAAGTTCAGGAAGAAGAGTGGCAGTGCCAGGGGAGCTCTGACCCCTCTTACTGGGGGGTTTCTAAGGTAGCAAGGAGGGTTTGGAGAATAAAACATCCACCTGGGCCTAGAAATGTGCAGGTCTGATCCTACATAACCAAACTGATTTAAAAATCCCATCTTTATTGCCCTGGGCTTTTGGGGCGGGGTTGCTGGAAGGAAAGTGGGTTATTGCAGAACTGTCTGCAGCAGGGACAACTCAGCAGTGTATTTATTCAGCTAATTTTACTTTTGAATCGCTGCAAGCACAGGGGGAGACAAAGAACCCCAGTTAGCTCGACAGCACATCATTAGTGAGCAGTTTAACTACAGCACAGCCCACGGGGGCGGTGAGTCTGGGGACACTGGGGGCTGCAGAGAGGCTGGAGAGAGGAGCAGGCTGGATGAGGCTCCAGCCCACTTTTCCCTTCGGTGAAGTTTTAATGCCCTCTGCAGGTACCAAGGGGCTGCTGGTGCCGTAAATCCTCCAACCAGCGCCGGGGTGAATTTAAGGGATGACATTTTCTGCCTTCTCCCTTCTCCATCTGGCTTTGTTTGCTGTTTTGAATCCCATCCTTTTCGCTCATGAGGAGAAATTAATGAATGTTTGGAGCCTCGACTCTGCGAAGGGTCCACGGGAAGAGCCAAGGCAGGGAGTCAATAAAATCAATTCTCCCATTACAAATCTGCTCATAAAGCCCAGAAATGTCAGGCACAGAAGGACTGCAAGCCTAGGATGGAGGGAGAGCTGAACCCTTCATTAGGGGATGAAAACAGAGTTTCTGGGTACTTTACACCGCAGGACCCTTTTGCTATGAGACAACCACACAGGACTTGTCATCACCAGCTGTAAGGGTGGGTGATTTAGCCTGGGCAGCTGAGGAAATAATTGTTGTCCTCATCAGACAGTCTGGCAGACAACATACAGGGCTTACACAACCACAGTGTCTTGACTGCCAGGCTACAACACTTTGGGTATATCTTAGACATTCCCTTGGCTGGACTCTCCTCCCCACAGGAACAGCAGACTGACATTTTCACAGCCCTGTCTGGTTAAGCTCCTGCATGCAAACACTCCACAGCAATGCTGTAGCGTGGCACAGTCATTTTAGCACCCAGAGAAGTGCCTGAAAACAGGGATCATCCTAGGAGCCACAGCCGAGACCCCAGCAGTGCTCCCCAAAACCCACCCCAGTGAACCCACAGATCCACACACAGTTATTTTTAGCATATCCTGCAAAGATCACTGACCCCAAACACCTCAGAAAACTACATCCAAACTGAGGGATCCTAAGCTTGCTGCACTGGCATCGGAGAGAGGGATGCTCCAGCTAGGATCAGCCATGGAATCTTCTGGCTGTAAGAAGGCCATTATGAGAAAATTAAGAAACTTGCTCCAGTTGCTGCAGCAGCTGTCTGGCAGGAGCACATGGCCATCAGGGGGTTCTGCCCATTGGTTTGGCAGCCTGTGGCTGGCAGAGAGCGGATATCAGGAAAGAGAATCTTTTCTACAGGAGCCAACTCAATTATCCACAAGGCCAGTTACAGGGAAATATGTCCTGCAAAGGCTGCACTCGGAGTAACCTCTTTCACTGCCTCCCACAGTTTCTCCCAATTACTTTTGATGGGACAGGTGGTTTCAGCTTGATGGCTGCTGGTGATTGCTGGGAGCATGGCAGATAAACTGCTGTGGAGAAGGGATAGTGTTTCCTGCCTCACACAGACAAGACAACCCAGCCCCACTGCCAATTCCCATCCAACAGCCAGCAAGGGAGGGAACAGTGAACTCACCCATCCTGAATCAGGTAGTACTTGAGGATCTCATCGATTTTGGAGGTGGGAGTGGCAAAGCAGCTCTCTACAAGTGTCTCTAGTCCACTGACGTGCACCAAGGGCTCAATCCCAAAGTACAGCGAGTCCCGAAGCTTGAGGGTGGGCAGAGCCCCCCTGTAGGGTTCATCGAAGTCTTTGTCTTTGAAGATCTCCAGGGTGAAGGGGAAGACGCCCTGGTTGCGGCTCACGATCTCCAGGGGTGAGTTCTTGAGGTTGGGCACGTAGCCCTCGGAGATGGTGTAGCGGCGCGGGAACTCGCAGGTCACCGGGATCAGCAGCTTGCTGGTGCGCACAATGATGTCCCCGTTGCTGCCCGGGGTCTGCTTCGGCAAGCCAGTCACCAGGTTGGTGGCAATGATCTTGTCGTCTATTACCTGTTGAAGGGAAAGGGGAGATCATTCAGAAAGACCTCTCTGGGTTGACTTCGTCCAGGACACCCAAAGTGGCCGCTGAAGGCAGAGCTTTGTGACTTTATACGCTGCAACCAGAATGATGTTCACCCTCCCTCGCCAACCAAGGGCCTCAGTTTGCTGTTGGCTGTGATGCACTGCACTCCTGCAGCAAGCTGAGGAATTGGCTTCCAGCTGCCACCCATCTGCTAAGACGGGCTCTCTGGCTCCTGACCAGCTGCCAGTTTAATCTTTGGAAGAGGAGACCAGAATCTGTCTCAACAGGAGGGTGAGCAGTGACAGCACTTGTGCCTTCTGCACTGGCATGACAGTGAAGCTCCAGGTGAAGCACCAGGCGAGCAGAAAGCAGCACCCACATTGACAGACACACCACTGGAGGGGAGATGGAGCAAGCTCTCCTGCTTTGGGATGTCAGCCTAGGTCTACTCCGAGACCAGCTGCGTGGCAACAGAGGAAACTGCTCTGACAGGGCAGCTAAACCAACTCTTATCCCCCAAGGAAGCCACAGCCAAGTCCCCATATCCAGAGACCCCAGGAGACAGGGCAATAGGTACCATACATACATCTACAACAGTTCCACAGGACTTCAGGGAGAAATGGATGTTGACGTGAGTGCCGTTGGAGACGCCTTTGCAGGAAGTGTTGATGAGGGAAAGGTCCAGGCCTCCAACCAGGTCCTTTGGGATGTTCACCTCGATAGAGCTCGACTTGCACAGCACTGGCACTGCAAGAGAAGTGCTCACAATAACAGCCTGCACTACAAAGCTACCAGAAGGAGCTGGGGAAGGGCTGTACCAGTTATTACTGAGGAAAAGAGGGGGATCCTGAGCAGCGTTTACCAACACAAGCTCCCCACAGTGACTGCCTATCTTGCATTCCTACCTACACAACACAAACCCGAACTACCATAGCCCCAGATTCTCCAGCCACAGCGGTGCCTCAGAAGACAATGAAGGCAATCACTGCACTTGCAGCAGAAACTTGGCTGTGCAGCATTTCCAGCTTCACTTAACACTCAGCACAGGTTTGATTGATTATCTCTTGCACTGCTATCTATGTCCTGGGAAGAGCCTTTGCCAGATATGGATATAAAATTCACAACACCCCAGGCAAAGCCATTTTTTAAGACCCTTAATCAGATTTTTACATCAAACCCAGAACACATCAAAACAAGGCAGAGTAATTCCATATAGATACCGAGCTAAAATGGAAGCACCTCAAAATGCCATAATAATATTTTTATAAGCAATAAACCCAGCTCTGACGAACAAACCCAATTATCTCACTCATTCCCACCTTCTTCCAACCTCTGAATTTTTAATACAGATAGATCTCCATGTGTTTTTTTTTTTTTAAATTAAAATTCCATTACATAAGAAGCAGGAGAAAACATTCAGCTCGGGCAAAAGGAAAAAGGAAAGAAGAGAGAATAATCTTCAATAAAAAAGTAATTGCTATATACATATATATAAATATTTTCCTTGGGAGATACATATCTATTCAGCTAGAGACAGGACAAATGTACTGGTGCCAGAAAAACAATCCCCCTATGGAATTTCCCTTTATTTTATTTTAAAATCCCACGACAAAACTTTTTGCAAATCTACTAGATGCCCCAGCTCTTTGCCAAAATTAATTACAGTCCCAGTCCTTGACATTCATATGACCTGCTTTCCCTTAACTTTGATCATTAATTATGTAATTTAGGATTCTGGATCTCGTATAGAAGGCACACTGCTTTTTACTCCCCTTAAAAAAATTCTCCTGTCCCAGCTGAGGTATTTGTAACAGCCTCTATACCTGCAGGGGAGGACTTTTAATAAGAACTTGATCTTTCCAAGGTGATATGCAAAAATGTATGCAGAGTGCCCACAGCAATCTGCTGCCATAATGACATTGCTGGGTTAGAACAGAAGCTTAAAGAACCAGGAACTACCTCAACTTCCCCTCCCATCTGCAGGTGGGAATAACGGAGCACGTCGGATGGCAAAGCTCAGGAGGAGACAAAGAGACTTTGGAACACAGCACAGTGCACACAGAGGAACATCCTTTGGAGAACTGATGGGCTCAATCTAGATTTAAAGCCTCACTGCCCTAGTGACTCCTCGATCAATAAGAAAATGCCAGGCTTTTAATTTAGAAAGGTGAAGTTCAGGGCAAGACAGTTTGTCCCCCAGCTGCAATTTTCCTAAGTTCAGGACCAATTTGGTTAAGGATATCTCTGTTTCTGCATGCCTTTGATCGGCACAAAGGAGGAGAAAGAAGACCCCACTGACCCCGTGCTCTGGCACTGCAGGACCTGTGTGCACACACAGGAACAAGTGAAGGAAACCTGCGGGTGGATCCACTGGTGATTCAAGACAAATCCTGGTTAAACACTCCGGGAAACTCCTCCTAGTGACCCCCCAGGACAGGGGGAGCTGAAAAGGAGATGACAAGGTGCGCAGATGTTACTCCAGGGCAAGCAGTGAGGTCCCAGGACTGAGATGCCCAGCAGAAATGAGTTATCCTGAAGCCAAGGAACCCACTTTTATTCCCAACCTCTGGCATCCATACAGAGAGCTGCACCCTCCCAACTTGCTGCCAGCATCCGTGTCCTGAGGCTCCTGAGAGCCTCATCCAGGCTGTGCCAACCAAACATTTCAGTTCTTCACCCTCATACACCACAGAGCACCTGTGAGTACTGGGAAATCCTCCTCATTTCCACTTTAAACTCTGCTTTGCACCAACACTTGACCCTGGTTGGAAGCTTCTGTGGTGAGTCCAACACTCATTTTGCTGTCTGCTGTTGTTGTTGGCATCACGTTCCAGCCTCTGGTTCCTTCCTTGGCCTTCCAAAGTGCAGCTGCTTGGAGTAGGGGTTATCCTTCTGCACAGACTGCCCAGCAGAACAGGTTCCCTGACCCGCTGCTACAAACCAATTACCCTGCTTACCCACACAAAAAACTTGGGCAGGGGAGAGGGGAGGAAAACCACTTCACCCCTGCACTTCAAAAAGATGTGGGGTACTAGGATGGGCTGCAAAATTCCAAGTGTTTTGCTGGCTGGTATCTTTGTGGAAAAATTGTAGCCAAGACTGTGGTTTCAGTGGAAGATTATTAATGTTTGTTCTGAGCACAGAGACAGTGCAGAGGAGGGTGGAGAGGCTGCAGAGCCATTTGCTTCAGGCAACTGTGCCTGCCCTGCACTGCTAATTGAACCAATATAAACCTGATTGGATCTCATAAAAATTTGTGTGGTACAGTTCCACATCTGCTCAGAACTGCAGACCAGTGCACAGGGACATAAACCCACGACATGCAGAGGAACAAGCGATTCCACTTCATGAGCTGCTGCATCCCCAGCCCTGCCCAGCCCCTGGCAGTGCTGCTGCTCTCATTAAACAGCCTCACAAACAGCAGGAACACTGGCTGGGAAATCCAGGGCTCCCAACCCTGCTGGGGTTGCCTCAGGGAGCCAGGACTGAAAAGCACTGCTCTGCATCCATCCATCAGACCTTCAATCAGTCAGTGCAGTCACAGCTCTTGGAAATCCCCACCTCCACTTTCCCCAGGAGCACTGCTGGATCCCGAGTGCGCAATGCTCACCCCCTTGGGAGCCCTGCACTTCTAAAAAGCTTCAAAAAAAGCAGAAATTCCATCAAGTAGGACCATCCCAACTTCCTCTCTGAGGCACACCTGCCCTGCTGGCCCCCAGGAAGTCTGGATCTGTCCCTCCAGCTGATGCCTGGGCACTCTGTGATGCACCAGACTGCAAGAGGATCTCTGAGCACACCAGGTAACACCAGACTCCAGGTAGCCTGGGATGTATTTGTAAAGGAAATCCCATCCCAAAACATGGGACCTGTTTATTCCATGTGCATGTGAGTCAGCAGGAAAGCTCCCTGTGAAAAAGTTCACATGGAAGGTTTTCCAAGGATAATGCTGTCCTTGCCTCTGTGCAAGGATGGATCCTGGGCACTTTTCCAAGGGACAGCAGGAACACCCAGTATCAAAGCTACTGCCCTGCTTCAAGACACAGGAATGCTTACTGGAATGGCTACTGAGAGCCTTGGGAAAAACCATGCCTCTCTCTTTAACCCCACTGTTGGAAGGGACTGAACCACTTGAGCTGAAATTTTCGAGTTTGAAGCATGGAAAATGTCAGTTCTACCAGCATCAGTTTGTCAGAGGCACACCCAGCTGAAGCAGAGCAGTACAGTGGGAGATATTAAGCAATCTTAATTGGAAGTGAACTCTGCCAAAACCACCTGTAATGCAAGAGGCACCCAGGAGGGCCCCGTGGCTGTTCTCCTGCCTGGTTAAAAGAGCAAATGCCTTCAGGCTCTCAGTTCTGGATGATCTGTCATTAAGGACAAAGCTCCACTAACCAAACTGGAAAGGACAGACTAAGAGAGGACAACAAAACCAAGAAGAGAAGTTCCTCCAGACATACTTTTGTGGGACAGAGGCTGCTGGGGGGATTTTGTTGACCTACCTTGGCAAGTGTGGTTGTCTTCTGACAGAACAAGTCCCCTTGGGCATTCACACTGGTAGGTGTCTTCCACTTCAATACAGGTATGGCTGCAGCCTCCGTTGTTGTTGTGGCAGCCTTCGATTTCTGGGAGAGAAAGGAAAATCAGCCACGCCCTGAGGGTCCCAACGTACCCCGACCATCAGACAGTAACGACCGGCACAGCTTGAAGGCAGCAGCATGGGGAGAGCTTGATCCAAGAAAATGCAGTGGAACCCCCGTTTTTGAACTGTACAATTTCCTGTGTTTGTCATTTCGCCATGAGGTTAACAGGGAATTCTGTGAAAAAGTTTACCAAATGAAATCCCACTGAGTAAGCAATCTGCAGCTTGGGTAGGAAGGGACTTTAAAGATCATTTTGTTCCACACCTTCCACTATCCCAGGTTGCTCCAAGCTTCACCCAGCCTGGCCTTGGACACTTCCAGAGATGGGGTAGCCACAACTTCTCTGGGCAACCTGTGCCAGGACCTCACCACCCTCACAGGGTGGAATTTCTTCCCAATATCCAATCTAAACCTGCCCTCTGGCATTTTAAAACCATTCCCTCTTGTCCTGTCACTATGTGCCCTTGTCGTCTGTCGCTCCTGAGACATCCTCTTAAACTAAATTTTTACGTTGTTTCTTACTTCAAAAAGGCGGGAGGAAAATCCTCTTAAAACTTCTCCCACACTCCCTCCCTTCATCACCACCAGAATGAAAGCCCTGAGCTTTGCAGGGGAGCTGCCCTGGGGAGGACAGCCCTGCAGGGAGCCAGCTCCTGCTTCCAGCAGGGAACACCAGAGGAAAGCTGATGTGCTCATTCCCTGTGGGTTTCCCAGCTGGGAGGGACGGGGGTGCACCAGATTCTTTCAACCCCTCTGTAGGGGTGAGGATGAAGCTTTGCTCGTAGGAGTTCCTTTAGGAATTTTGCTGGTTTGTGTGTTCTAAGGCTTTGAGGGTGGCTCAGGGACAGAATAACACAACTTCACGGTGTAAAGTTGATTCCCTTCCTAATTTTCCCCGTTATGAAGAGCAGAGGAGAAAGGGCAGCACGGCTAATTGGAGGATTTGTCATGTCTTACATCTCACCCATTCAGGTGAGGCAACTCTCTGAAGACCTGAGTTTTTGTGTAAAACATATTCCTGGCTGCTGCAGCTACAGAAAAGAGCCTGAAAGGTCATCCAGATACATTCTGAAGATTTGAAAGGCCTAAGGAAAGTAAGGCCATTTCCAGCTCTTGTTGGCTTCCTCTTATAAAGAAAATAACAGGGTCATGATTTTTTGGGAAATAATCTTCACTGCTTGATTTTTTTTAACCCTTGGGGATGAGTGTGCTAGATGAGTACTACTGTTCTCAGTGAAACAACAGTACATATGAGATAAACAAATCATAAATACAAAATATTTCTCCCCAAGACTGCCATCAGAAATGACTGTGTGGTTTTCACTGAAATGTAAAGAAAATAATGGAAATCCCATACTGGATCCTATATAATGCATGGAAAACAAGAGCCTGAACACTCCATATCAGTCAAAGTAATGGGTAAAGCATCACAATGGAAGTTCTGAGATACTTTTAACCCTACTCAGCCTCACCAGCTCATGTAATCAAAGTAAATCTCTTGCATTTTTTCTTTTTAGCAACAGCTGTGAGGTGGCTCACAAGTAAATCACGCCCTGTAAGGACTCACAAAGCTGAGGGCACATCTTCTGAAATAAAACTCACTAACAAGACTGTAAAAATCCCCAGCAGCAGTGTTGAACTCATGAAAAGCACCATCCTTCTTACAGAAGGGGAAATTAAATGATATATCAAAGGCCCTAAAAGTCAACATCGTGAAGAGCACAAACAAACAAGTTTCCGGACAGACTATTCCAGCAGCCCTGGAATAAAAACTCACCACAGAAAACATCAGGCACAAGTCTATTTTTACTTGGTTTGCCTATTTCTGCCCCAAAGATGTTTGTATGCTGTTGGTGACAACAGATCAAACCTACCACATGGTCTCTAAGCCACAGGTCTAAACTCACCAAGGGTTTTCAACCTGGCTGTGCCAGCCTTGGGAAGGAGCTGTAGCAGCTGAGCCCACAGTTAGCCACTCACAGACACCAAACAGCCAAAATGCAGCCCAAATCTCCAATCTAGCTTCTGTTCACACACTGGCACCCTCTCTCCTCAACCTCTGCCCCAGGAGACTGAAAGTGATCCTCGTGCTCTAGTCTAACGTCATGACATTACCCCACGCCTCATGTCAGCTGCCAAAACCCAGCAATGCCAAATGTGCCCCCCCACAAATCTCCAGAGCTGATTCCCACCTACTCCAGCAATAACTAGTTCTGTGTGGACAACCAGTCTTCCAGATCCACCACTGCCTTTCCCCCATGGACATAAATACAAGGAAATCCTAACAGAAGAGAATGAGGCAGGGAGAACAACAAGGAGGCTTCTCTCTCTGCTCGCTTAGAAGGATATTTTAGGAACAACCCCACTGGCAAGCACAGAGGTGATATGAGTGACATTTAATCCCAGCTGCAAGGAGCCAGGAGAGAAAGCAGTGCTGCAAGGGAGGGGGAGTGATTTATATTGCCCCTGAGGCAGCTGAAGCCTCACCTTCACAGGTCTTGCCGTCGCTGCCCAGCGTGCGCCCGACCCCGCACTCGCAGCGGTAGGAGTTCTTCAGGTTCACACAGAACTCACTGCAGCCCCCGTTGTTCTGCTCACACTCGTTTTCATCTGAAAAAAACAAAAAACAAAACCACCCAAACCACTGTCAGAACGTGCCCTCAGTAAATGCAGAGCTGGCAGGTGGGAGCACTGGTCAGACTGTCTTTCCCGGCCTCCTGAACTGGATCAGGACAGCAGAGATCACATCACAGGACATGATCTGGAACTGGAAGGGACCCACAAGGATCATCGACTCCAACTCCAGGCCCTGCACAGGACAACCCCAACTATCCCACCATGTGCCCTGAGAGCGTTGCCCAAACATTTCTTGAGCTCTGGAATGTAATGAGTAATCCCACTGACAGTAGCTTTTGAATCTCTTGGTAGAGCTCTGAAAACTCCTCCTAATCCTGCTTTAAAGGCTAAAGTTTCTCTGTGTCTGTCTGCTTTATTTATTTATTTTTTTTTAAAGGTACTTTTTATCTGAGATTCTCATTCTTCAACCTGATTTCATCTCTGTGTGCAAAACGTGAATCAGAGGAAGGGACAGACATTGCTGTTGTTGAGCCACAAAATTAACAATTTCTCTTAGGCAGGCCGGGATGCTGAGGTTATCAATCAAGGTTCACATGGGGTTTTATCAAAACAGCTTAGAAGCTGGCATTTACTAGATGTCAGAAGCTTAAATTGAGAAAAAAAGCAAGATACTTTTTTTAAGAGACAGGTCAGAGAGGAGCTTTCTTAGGTATCAGTGGTCCCACACACTCACAGTGCCCACAGCTTGCAGCTGGTGGTGGTGTCTCCTTCCACAAGCGACGTGAATTGAATATTTTTAGCCAAAGAATTGGCTGCTCCCCTGCTTTGGGAGGCAGGAAGCATGTCCAGGAGACACACACAGACACTCTGCTTTTCACATATGTGACAGGCTCCACACTTTCCCTTCTAAAAATAAAAATAAAGCTGCTTAAAAACAGAAGGTGAAGAGGGAAGGGGCTACTGGCAAAGGCACGGAGACGCTGTTAGAAGGGCCTAGAGCTTGTCTTGGTCAAGGGCTGTACTCAGCAATCCCCCTTGCTCGTCCCTCAAGTTCTACAACACACAGATCTGTCCCTGCTCTTCCACACCAGTGACAACCTGCACTTCTGGGACACTTCTGGTTGTCTCAAGACTGGACTGGGAGAGCACTGAGCTGATTTTATCCACGGCTTAGTAGAACATGGATCCAAGTATTCATGAGGTCAAAGGCGCCGAGTTGGTGGATGTGTGATAGGAAGTCCAAGACCTTACCTAACCCCTAAGCTTGCAAATGAAAATGAAGCTGAGGATCAGCAGTTCTACACTGGGATTCAAAGCATGTCATGTACTGAGGAGCACAGGGAGGTTCACAGAGCTGTTTAACATTCATGGAACAGTCTGGGGTGGAAGGGTCCTTAAAACCCATCTCATTCCACCCCCCTGCCATGGGCAGGGACACCTCCCACTAGACCAGGTTGCTCCAAGCCCCATCCAACCTGGCCTTGGACACTTCCAGGGATGGGGCAGCCACAGCCTCTCTGCTGCATTACTGCAGCATCTTCAGTCCCCCTTTTAAGGGAGAGCTAGGAAAAGAAGCATATTCTCCATTTAGGAAAGCCTAACAGGGATTTATTTAGTTTCTCTGGAAGGCTGGCAGAGCTGCTCTGAGAGATGTGATTGCACAATTACTCAGCACAACGGAAAGTCATTAGAGAGACGAGTGAGCCACACAAGAGAGGCTGCAGGCTGGTGAACCAGTGTGATCATTCCAGCTGAGGTGTTGTGCCATCTGGGAATCACGGGCAGAAGCAGCAGTGCAGAAATCCTGCCCAGCCTGGACATGGGGGGGTGAAGGCAGCTGCAGCACACACAGACAGGCTCAGGCTCCTGCGAGCCTCCCTCTCTGCTGCAGGAAATCCTTTCCTCTGAGCCTGCCATACATTTATTGAGTGCTGGGGCTTGTCAAGGGCACTCCTGTGACTGGAAGTCTTGAACAGAAGCAGCCGATAAATGCTTTTAATTACCTGAGAGAGCTAAGTCAGCCACTTGGCTGCAGAGATGTGGAGATGCTTGAGCAAAACCCTTCCACAGAATCAGTGTGAGCAAGAGTAGCTCTGCAGCAGGGCCAGGCTGCTCTCTGCACAGACTTGGGATGACTGCGGCCCCTACCCTGATGCCCACAGACACGAGGAGTGTGAAGAAACCACCCACACCTGCTTTGTCAGTTGTAGTCAGGATGGAAAAGCTGATCTGCCACACAGCCTCCTGGATCAACTCTGCTTTCAGCTTCACCACCAAATCAGGCCACAAAGATGAGATCCCACCTCCCCCACGCACTGGCATCCCTTTCCTCCTCCCTCCACCTTACCTCTTCTTATCCACCAGCGTGGCTCTGCAGCTCCCCAGTGGCCACCCCTTCCCAGCCCCTTGCTTTCCCCCACAGACCATCTTCTCCCTGACCTCCCAGTCCAGCTGCTCTCCTCCCAGCACCACACACACGACCACAGCCGTGCTCTCCTCAGATGTCCATGGGGATTCCTTCCCAAACACCCAAAGCCCACATTCCCTACTTGGCTCTCGCTTACAGCCCTCCACCTCCCTGCTGGCTGTGCCAGTCTCTGTCACCAAGTGCCAACCCCCTGAACACCCCCTTGTCATGCTGCCTGAAACCACTGCAGCTGTGCTGGGACTTACAGTCCTTGGGCTCTCCTCAAGCCCCAGGCCTTGCAAAATGTCCTAAAAGGGCAGGAATTATGGTGGGGTTTAGTGTGCAGCCCAGGAAAATGTTTTTTTTTTTTTTTGGAGGAGGGAAGAGGTATTCAACAGAGCATCTAATGACAGGCTGCACAGCATTTTCTGAATACCACAGGGAGACTGTACTATGATCTTGCAAAGAGACTCTTCTACTGGCAGTGCAGCTGCTGCCTTCAGAAAGCAAATCTAGTCTCCATGTACACAGAGCTCCAGGGCCACCAGAACGGATTCAGTCGTGGGATGTCTCTTGGAACCACTGACAGAATCACAGACCTATTCCAGGCAGCAAGGGAGAAAACTCCTCTCAGAACACTTCACGTTTTTGCACTGCTTTGTAAGGCAATGGGTCTTGAAGTGAGAGATGAAACAAAGGGAAAGAAAGCATCAGTAGCTGGCACAGGTCATTCCCGCCCTTACCAAGGCACGTCTGTCCATCAGGTCCCAGCGTCGTCCCCGGGGAACAGGTGCAGTCACTGGTGTCCAGGCAGGGGCCCTGGCAATCCACCACATCGCAGATGTCATAAAAATCTAGGGCACGACAAGAACACCGTCAGCACAAAGTGCTGAGCACGCAACAAAAATAACCGCGTTTTTCCCGTCAGTTCCAGACCTGGCCCACGGCGGGAAAGACGAGCTGCTGGAGCTGCTGAGAAACAATCTGCTTTAATCACTGCAGGTCAGAGACGCAAATTTTGACTTTCGGCAGCAAGCCGAGACAAACCACGGCACCCACAGGGAGCACCAAATCCCCGTGGGCGGATCTGCCTCATCAATCCCACATGGACAGGCCACCGCCCGCGCATGACCGGTGACAAAGCCCGCCCGAAGCCAGGCACCGGGGAACGCGGCGGGTTTGGAAAAGGGAGCCACTTACGGCCGCAGTAGGCGTGGAAGCAGACGCTGGGCTTGGCGAGGCGGTACACGTAGTAGCCGCCCGGGCAGGCCTTGACGTCGATGGTGGCGTTCCAGAGGCAGCAGTTGCCATTGAAGCTGGCACAGGCCTGGCGCGCCACGACGCCGTCGCGCTCCCGCGGGTGGCTGCCGTTCATCCAGATGGGCGCGTGGGTGCCGCAGTGGTTCTCCGGGATGCAGAAGGTGGGCATGGCGTCGCCCGCCATGCCCGTGAAGCGGTACCACTCGCCGTCGATCTGGCTGTCGCACGTGGGCTGCCCGTGCGAGCCGTTGACGTGGTGGTCCGTGTTCCTCCAGGGCTCGTTGAGGCTGATGTAGGCAGAGCAGGGGTCCAGGGCTGGGACAAGGCAGCGAGAGAGAACAGCTGGTAGGTATCAAACCGGCTGACGGTTGTAAAGAACGCAAAATGATTCCTTTTTCTGCCCCGACTTAACAGAATCACTGCGATGGAGATCCCCCAGGGAGACCCGGCGATACCAGCGAGCTGAGTGTCTTGTGGAAAATTCTGACAGCTCAGCTTATATTTACTTGTTCTTCCAAGACCTTACCAGAACTCTTACAACGTTATGCAACAGCCTGACTTGCTGCTTTGCTGACAGGGGGGAAAAAAAAAAAAGATATAAGCAAATCTGGGGGCCAGGTAGCAATTTTGCTATGGGAAATACATCCTGGATGCATTTCTAAGTCTAGGATCTAGTGTAAGACATCCAGCCTTTGTTCAAGTCCTAACTGAGCACCTGCAAGCCCCTCCTGAAGTCACTGGTAACTCTCCCAGATGCCCTGGAGCAAAGGAATATACTTCAAACAGGTTAGGCAGTCTCTTTTAAAACCCACCACGGCTGGTGTCAGCCCTCACAGTTGAGTTTTCACACCTTTTTACTTCTTATCTTAAAATCTAGAGGGCATGAAGGTCTGAATTAGGACCTTCTGGAGAGCAAAATGTTCAACTTTTGACACAGTTGTTGTTGCTCTCAAGGTCACAAACCCTGTGTGATCATGCAGTCCTCAAGGAGTGTGTCCCTTTTCAGAGGCCTTTCTGAACCTTCTGCAAACACTTAAAACATAAGAATTCCACAAGGAGAACAGAAATAAAGATTTCAAGTGTTCGTTACGTTTTCAGTCTTCTCCTAATTAACCCTGATTTGGCAGCTTCCTCATTGAAAGTCCAGAGGTTCCATCTTCCCTCACATTTAATACCTGATTAAACACTACTTACCCAAGACAGGCTATTCACTATCAAGCAAAATGAATGCTAATCCTGTCCTGAGTAAGGAAAATTGATTACTATTTCCTAAAATTAGGCTAATACAACCAATCATTCTGATTAAATGCATCTCAGACTGGAATAGCCTCTACTTCCCACAGCACATTTCCTTTTAAGTTCTAAAATTGTGTTGTTTTGTTTTAACAATAGGGTGATGCAATTGGGGGGGGGAGGGAAAGTAACATTATGCTATTTCTATTAGAATGCTCTGGACACAAACCTTCCTGGTTCATTATTTTGATTTGCTCCACTGATTTTAAAGTGGCAACTTTAAAGTGTTTCAGAGAACAGACTTCAGGTCACCCTTATTTAGCTGAGTCCTCTGTAAATATCTGTCCCACAGACATGGAATGTTGTACAAGTATCTCATAAACACAACATCTCTCTTGATGTTCCCTTGCACCTTCCTCAGCCACAGACACATCTTGTTTGGCCTCAAATCCAGCACAAAAGGCAGGAGCAGCTGCCCCAGTCAGGAGTGCTGCAGAGCAGAGCAGGGATCTGGGTTAGGAAGGGAATCTCTAGTGCCACAATTCAAAGACAGGCAGAGGAGCTGACTCACTGCCACCACAACCAGCCCAGCAGGGAGGGGAAGGCAGCAGGGAAACTCTGAGGAGGTTCACCAGGCAATCCCTCAGGAGCTCTCCATTTCCCTTACCCACAGACAGCAGCAGTGCTGGAAATCCCATCCTCCAAGAGCTCGCTTGACTTTTCCCAAAGGGAAAAGATGCATCCTGCACAGAGCTTCCCCTGGGCTTCCCTCAGCGTAACTCCCTTGGTTTTCCACCAGAGGATTTGGTGTGGCCTTAGGGTGAGTCACTGACTAAGATGAAAAGGTTTTCATGCTGTTAAAAGCCAAATGAGGTGAAGCAGGAATGCCCTGTCAGCTTCCCAACTGGGCAGCACTAAAAATACACACACCCTCATTAGCTTTCATGCAATTAACTTTCTGAAATCTCCTTTGTAGACAGCCTCTGGAAGCACTCATCTAGGGAGATCATGTTGACTCCTAAACATTCAGAAGACAATTTAAAGCTAAAATTTACTGAGATGAACGCGCAGCAGCTCAAAGGGAGCTGGAAAGAAGGCACGTGGGGGGAATTGAGGTAGCATTCCCTCACATCCTTCATTCCTCTGAGAGCTCCTGGCAGCAGCGAGGGGGAGGCAAACAAGCAGAATAAGCAGACAGTGCTCTTTGGAACACGGCAGATCCTCACGGCCACCCTCGGAGTGCCAGCGCTGCCCCACGCCAACCTCCCTGCAGACACCCAGCAGCCCTTGGCAGCAGAGTTTGCTGAAAACTGATTTGAGTTTTCAGGGGAAAAAGAAACTGATCAGCCTCTCATCTCCTCTGCCCAACCAACGAAAGCTTGGGGGTTTGCACAAGATGTATCACTGTCTCCAGCTCCCCCTGTTTATCATCTTTCTTGGCTCAATTCTTTTTCCTCCCCAACGCTCCTTGCGTGGCCCAAGCAGTTCAGCCTGACAAGCATTAACTACGAAGCAAAGCTTTTCCATTTGTAATCTTGATGATATCATTAGTTCTCTGGCTGACGTGGGATCATACATACTGGGTGACAAAGCAGGCTCCAGCAGGCATTTGTGAGCCCACCATCCTGCAGAGATTAATCCCGTGTGGATTGTGTAACTGGAGGTTCTCTGCTCCAGCACACAGTGAGCAGCACTGCATTATGACACTAAATTCAATTCAGATTTGTCAAAGAAGCAGGTGAAAAGGTAACATAATGGCTATTCATAGAGTCTGTCCTCAAAAGGGAGAGGAAAATCCCACAGTGCCTTGGCAGGAGAGGTTCTCCCAGTACAGGAGACTTCACGCTCCGTGACAGAAAGATCTTTCCAACTAGAAAGGATTTTACATCGTCTTCAAAGGAAAAGAATATTTCTCCCATTCTTCCAGTCTTTCACTTAAGAGTACCACCAGCTCAGCATGAACCTTTACAGATGGCAAACAGAAATAAGGCAATGCCTCTTTACTCACCCATGGAAGACACTGCCTGGTGCTGGATGACAAAGCAGATGCACAAAAACAAGTACTGGAACATCCCACTCAGCCAAGGAGCAGTCACTGCTCAAGGAACAGAGTCTTCAAAGCCCTCACACACGCTGTGGCTCTTGCAGCCTTCCCCTCAGTGGAACTCCTGACTCCAACCTTCCAGAAGAGCAAGTGTGGTCGCTCTGCTGGAAGTTTATCAGAGGAAGAAGCCGAAGGGATGTGGGGTACAGCTCCAGCCTTGACCTCCCCAGAGCAGCCCTGCCACTGATTGACAGCAGAGATGTATTCACTGGTCAGTGTTGTTTTTTGGACTCAACCTGCTATTGTTTTCTGCCCTGACTGCCCCACAGTGACACCTCCACTATCTCATCCGGAGAGGAGTTCTAACCAGGGACACCCGGACATCCCGGAGGGGATGGAAGAGAAGAACGGATGGGTGCTCGTTATCTCTGCTACTTCCACAAGTCCTACGACTCCGTGGCTCCCACAGGCAGAAAACACTGGCCAGAGAGCCTGAACTGCAGGAAATAGTGGCCAAAGGAGGGGACTGATCCTTCCGAGCAGAGATTGCAGAGGAGTCCCTGGAGCAGAGCTACAATGGGAACATCAGTCAAAGTGAAAGACTGGTGTCCCACAGGGAAACAAGCTGTTCCTAGGCTCTCTTTTCACTCCTGGTCACACAGCCTGATTGCAGCAAGGTTATCAAACAAGGCAAGTAAAGACCCTTTTCCGCAGCACTCTTACAATCTCCCATCTTTAAAAAACAAAACCAAACCAACAGTCAAAAAAAAATCCGACATTAAGGAATTAAGTTCCATGCAAACCCAAGTAACTGAGAGCCTCTCCTTACTGGTTCAAACCAAACTAGGCTGAGCTGCAGCTGATAACCACAAGCTCTGGATGCAGCACCCTGAAATCTGTTCCCTGCTAAAGCAAACCCAACGCCATGCTGGCAGTGGGATACCAAGGACAACATGAATAAGTGGAAAGGGATTTTCCCTCTCATCCCATCAGCTCTTGCTATAAGAGATCTCCATCAGCAGTAAGTGCAGGTAAGCCTACAGTAATCACTCAATCAGGCAAGTGGATGCATTTCCCAGTTCCCTCTGCATCCTGCATTTCTGCAGCAGGCTGGAGTAAGGACTGACATCAAGGCTGAATAGCCTGCTTGAAATCCCAGCAGGGAAAAAGCAGCTCCATTATTTTCACACTGAGTTTGCACAAGGCAAGGAGGGAGGTGGGTGTTTGCTTTGTAGGGATTGCACACTACAGAAAGTTACCAGTGGCCTCTCCCTGTCTGGACGTGTCCCTGGCAGCAAAGTGCAATTTGCTCCTCTGCTCCACCCAGCACAGGAGTCTTTTTTCAGTGGTGAATGACTCTGGGGAATGACAAAAAAAAAAAACCAAATAAATTACTGACATTGCTCCCACTAAAAAAATAAAATAAATAACAAAGTCCTTGTGGCTCTATTGTGCTGACAGCTGTGCAGCACCAGAAAAGGTTTTCCAACAACAGGAAAGGAGGGCAGATTCACTACACAAAGCTAGCAGGCAGATAACCCTCAAACAGTGCTTTTGTGAATTCCCAGAAGAGAAACTAAAATTGAATGGAGAGTAATATAACAAGCCACAGGGATTTATATTTTGCCATTTTCATTGAGAGGCTGATTCCTACTTATGATCCTGGGTAAATAAGTCTGACAAGCCTGGGTGGAACGTTCTGTTGGTGTCACATGTGTGTACAGTTACTCTGAACCATCTCATTTCCCAGCTGCTTTTGTTTTGGAGGTGCTACACGAGCCTGTCACAATTGTGTTTTGGCAGGTACATGCAAGTGACTGACAGCTGACAATCAACACAGGGAAACCAACTGCAGTGTTGCAGTTTTGAGCCTCAAAGGGGTCTCCAAAACGGATTAAAGCGGGAGATGCCCAAGCATTCCCAGAGATGGCACTATCCCCAATCACCACGACATCTACTTCAAGCAAAGGGTCTCAAGCTGGAGAAGATTTGTGTGCTGCCTCTAAACACCTTTGGGAAGAAGCACCACAGGCAACTCCTCTATCAGCGCTTCCTTTTTGCTTTGCAAATTAATTTGGGTGACAAACATTGCTCCACAAACAACAGTAGCCTGTATTAGATCACACGGATCAGCAGTCATTTCTGAGAGCAGAGAGGGAAAAAAACCCCCAAACAAAATCCTTCCTGCGAGGAGATGCTGTGGGAGAGAGGACACAATTCCAGCGGGGTACTCCAGGGCCTGCACTCTCCAGGCAAATCCATTGTTCCTGACCTCTGCTCCCACACCCCAAAGTTGAATGAATCCAACTTCCCAAAAAGAATCAGGACCGAGGTAGTACTTCTTAAAAGTAGCCATCAGTACTGTTTGAAAGATATGAAGGGGGAAGGTAGTATTAAAATAGAGGGCTGCAATTTTGTTTCGGGCTGCAAAAGCTCTAAACCTGCTGCAAAGTTTGGCTATGTCTGCTCTTACCATGGAAAGGCTGCTCATTTTGCAGGTGACAAGCACCCTGCTTGCCCCTCCCAGACATCTGGAGGGCTTCACCATCCTCACACGAGGGACTTGGGTTCCTCAAAGCACCAGGCTGGGCTGGAAAGCCCTGTGCTGTTCGTAATGCACTGATGACCAAAGAGCCTTTGTCACAAACACCACTAGAGAGTAGACACTCTGGTGCCTGGTGAAGGGGAGGTGTTGGAGCGCAGCTCTGGGCGCAGGGACCTGCCCAGGAGGAGCAGGAGGAAGAGCTAATCAGCACTTCCCGCCGCCGAGGGGGAGCAGAACCCGGCACGCGTGGCAGGAGCCCCGTCTGGCATCGGTTTGAGGATGCAGGGTCACAATAAGCCCTGACAGGCTGCTGAGATGGATTGCACCAGAGTCAAGGGCTCTGAGATAGGCCTTGGTGCCGTAAACAACTTGTCCCAGGACACGGAGCCAATGGGAAGGGCTGGGGAGATCAGGTAGGGAACACAAGCTTAAGGAAGAACGAGTGAACTCAACACAAGTAAAACATCCAGGGCCCCTTAAAATCAGGCAAGTGCATCACCCCTAGTGAAGAGCAGCAGTTACTTCCTCTCCCTTAGTGCAGCCCTGTGATGCAGAGCTTGGTGTTTTTTGAGAGTGTTTATCCACAGCTCCTGCAGAACCCGGTGTATTTTCCACGATCCTCCATTTTCAGATGTAGGAATTAGGGCATAGACAGCACACCAGCAACTGCAAAATAGTCAGAGGCAGAAACAGGAGACTCATCTTTTACAAGCTCACAGAGCCACAGCCCAAGACCAGCTTCTCCCATACTTCAGAGCTTAGGTATACTCCAAGTCTCATTTCCATTTTTTACTTTTCACCCCTTTTATGCCATAATACAAGTAAACCTGATTTTTTTTTTTAAAGGAAATAATTAGAATCTCTTGGGATAGGTAGAATAGTTAAGGTACAAAAATCTCCTCGTGTGAAAATAAAGCCATACAATGTGGCAGAGAGGAAAGCAGCTTGCATTTACAGCTCCACTCACAAAAAAAACCCCAAAAAACAGAAGATATCAAAGAAATTGGTCCACTGGCTCAAAGACAGGGCAACTTGGCCAGTTCCACTCAACTGGCAGAGTGCCAAGGTCTGACAGCCAAGAGCAGCTCCAGAGCATCATGCAAACCCTCCTAGAGCCAACATGGAAGTGCAGCAAGGTGGATCATTGTGGCCACCTGCCAGGCAGGGAGGCAGAGAGGGCAAAAGAAAAAGGGTTTCTTCTTTCCTCTTGAGGAAAAAGGAGCCATGAACACCTTTCCCTGGAGGGGCTTGAAATGTAGAGCCTCACAGGCACAGCAAAGGAAACCTAACACGACTTTCAACTGGCCATGTATTTGAAAATCCCCTCACAAAAGAGGTTCATCAAAAGAGCAGCAAAAGTGGTGGAAGCAGCAGCACCTGGACACTGCAGTGCACACTGCTGCTTCTCCCTCACAGAAGAATGCAGTGGGACACGAGGATTCAGGCAGCAGTGTGCAGGGCCCTGTTGCCTGCCTGGCTCCAAGATGGGAAATAGCTGCTGCAAGAGAGAGTGTTCACCTTGGGATTTAACAGTGAGGATCAGGAGAGCAAATAAACATTGCCCTTCCCTTCAGTGTCAGCATTCCAAGGCGCTGAGATGGGAGTGTGAGGCTTGTGGCATGTCATCCACACCTGGCAGAGATCACAGTGCACTGGGACAGCAAAACCTTCAGGAATATGGACTAACAAGACCTGCTGGACAGCCCGGATTTCAGGGGCCAGCTGTAGACTCTTGCTTTGCTTTCTTCTCCCACATTGTCTCTATAACAACATTAAAACACGTGGAGGAACATTTTTGTCACAGCATCTTCTTGCTCTCAAACCAGAGATCGTGGTGCCAGATGCCATGAGTCTCCTGTTCTTCTGGATGCCAAAATGGGTGACCTTCTTATGCAACTGAGCCAAGCAATCTATATAAGGATGGCACCAGTTCCTCTGGACACAGCAGTGGACTAAGGGCTGCTTGGAGGAAGAAGGTCTGCCAGCTGTGATTAGAGGGAGGTGACACCTAACAGCTTCCAGTCCTTCCCCTCCAGCTTTAAAAAACACAAGAGGTGGCTCTTTCAAAAACTGGCCAAGCATGGGTATTTTTTTTTTAACAGTTGATGGACACGATAGAAACCTGCACCAAACACCCCATCCCAACACCACAAAGTTAGGACAAAGTACAGTCTGCTGATTCCCAAAGTTAATGAACGAATCAGATGCTACCACGACAGATCAGACCATTCAAGGGCCCAGAAAGGAAGGAACAGAAGCTCAAAACTTCAGCTTTCCTCTGAAACGGCACTTGAATGAAACAGAAACACTCTGACACCCCTTGGCTGACACTTTTTAGGTAGCTGGGGTGTATATTCTTATCCTGCTACTCTGCTGGCCAAACAAAGGCACATCTTTGTTAGACCAAGCGTCTCTACCTCAGCACCTCAAGTGCTCCCAAGATCCCTGTGTTAGGCAGCCAGGCCTGGCAGCAGGATTTCCATCCCAGCTTCTTCAGCAAAGCTCTGATCTGCATCCCCACGGCCTCAGAGAGGTAAGGTCGGCAAGAAACCACCTAAACAAAAAGAAATGGAGGGAACTCAGCAGGGAGCTGCCACACAAGGCAACGTTCTCTTCCCAGCTGGGGGAAATAACGTTATTCAGGAGCACCCGTTCAAAAATTGAATAGTTATTTATTGTTCCAGAAGTACATTGCTCTTTTATACATATTTCATAAATGATACAGGATTTTACACATGTTCATTTTTTTTTGTGGGTTTTTTTTTTGTTTTTTTAAAGAAGGACTTTTCTCCATGCTCCCTCCCTCGTCCCAAACACACATCAAGGATTCAGCTACAGGATTGTGTTCATTTTTTTCCCCCTTTAAAACTCATCACACAAACAGGATAAAACAGATAAAAAAAATAATCACACGATGTAATTAAATGGAAAGACAGAGGGAAAGGGGAAGGGAAAAGAAAAACAAAACTAGAAACATGCACCCATTCGGTCCAACATGCCATTGAGTGAGAAGAGGCAGCAATCCCAGCTGTGTTTCCACATCTGCAAGGCACCTGGAGTCTAATTAATACTGAATTACTTTCTTTCCTATTTTTCCTTTTTTTTTTGTTTTTAAAACATGGTTCTCAAAAAAAAAAAAAAATCAAAACAAGAAGCCTCTTTCCATGACACAGTGAGGAGTAGTAGTGAAACATCAAAAAAAGCAGCCAGCCTTTCTGTATATAAAGCATAGTGTCCTTCTCCCACCTTCATCCTGTCTCCAGAGCATTTATCAGCAGGATGCTAAACCAGACTTGACCTGCTTTGAACGAAGAGATGTTTTATCTGCTTAGAAACCAGCCAGCCTTGGCTAGGAGAGAGGGCAATGGATTGACCTTCCTTCCTCTATTTCTTTTTAGCTAAGGACAAGAGATGTCATTAGCCACTCCTAAGAAATTCTGACCTGTGGACATAAAGTTCATTTAAAGCTACTCAATCAGGGGAAAGTGCTAGAAGAAAAAAATCAAAGTTCTGTGTCTTGCACTGTAGGAAGCCCCAGGCTCTCAAAAAGCCTCTGGGCAAGGAAACTGCTTTGACTATACATGAAACCTTTTATCCCATTGCACAAGCAGTCAAATATCCACAGTTTCATTATTTCATGTTCCAAAACTGTTCATTTAAAAGCAGGAGTCATGATTCTGCCACAGTTTTGTAATCCTTTAAAGCCTTCATAATTTCACAGTCCAGGTGGCTATCAGATTTGGGGTAGGAAGAAGGGAATCTCCCCCTCCCTTAAGACTGAATATAAAAAAACCTCTCATGCAATGCTGCCATGGATTTCTAGAAGGAGCTCAAGGGCACTGGGACGCGAAGTTTATACAGTTATTACGGAATAATCCAAAATATCAATTATCAAATGTCCAGAAGAAAACTCATTCCTTCTCTCACTTGGCTACAACCAATCTGTGCTACAAATAAGCAAAGGAGGAAGTCAGTGGAGCACAGGGCGGGTGGGCTGGGAAGGGGAAGCTCACGGTTTTTCCAGTAGAAAGCAGTCTTGTAGTAACTTTTTTATAAAAGAGACCAGGTGTGACCAGAAGTGTGCGTGTTAATGGCGGTGGAGTGCAAGGCCTGATCACCAGCCAGAGGCTCCAGGTGGCTTGGATTCTTTGTTCTTTTTTTTTTTTTTTTTGTCTCCTTTTGTTGTTTTTGGTTGTTTTTTTGTTTTGAGAGAGAGAGAGAGAGATTGGAATCAGGTAAAGGAAAATTTAAAAAGCTAAGCAGGCTGCTGGTGTCTTATCAAGAGGCAGACCCTGCAAAGCTGGAAGAAGACACCCCTCCACCCCAGCATTACATTCTTTTCATGAACCCCCCAATCCTGTATTTGTACACAATCGCCATTCAGACAGTTTGTAAAATGTGACTATTTACCAAGCCCTTTTCAGAATTAACATTCCACAACGTCCCATCTTCAGATTTAAGAGATTCCCCCCCTCCTTTACAGTCCTTTGTCTTGATTAAAGGTAAAAACCCTCCACCCCCCACACCACCTCCCAGCTTCCACCTGCAATGCTTTAATTAAAAAAGGCAAGAGCTATGAACAGGTTTTTGGCCGGGGTTCAGAGCTTCTCTGCTGATCAGTCCTTTTCAGAAATTTGCTGGATGGGCAGATGAACCTGCAGTGGGTCTCGAAGCCTCTTAAGATCCAATTCTGCCTAAAAGTAGAAGACACATTATGAAGCAAAAGCCCCCAACACCCCTTCCCCTCTCATTACCATTTCCCTTCAGAGAATTGAAAGCTTTTCCTTATTTCTTGTGTTTTTTTCCTGTCCAGAGGGAAAGTGTTTAAAGAGTAAAACAAAATCATGAGCTCTTATCTGGGAAAGCCATTTCTCAGCTGTCCTTCTCTCCAAGGCAGGGGGAGAACTCATCTTGCCCTGCATATCCTACACTGGCATTTCCAGAGCCTGGGAGTAAAGGGATGATACAGAGCAGTGAAAAAGAACGTGGCAGCTCTGCTTTCTCTGCCCGTGCCACCCTTCCGCAGAAAAGGCTCAGAGAAACACGAGGAAAGGTCTCTTTGCTGAGCAGATCCCACCATGTGGACGGCCTGCCAGAAAGTGTCTGTCTCCAGAATCCGAAAAATCTGCCCCAACATTGCCTCTGACAATACAGCTACATTTTCTGAACATGATTTTCCAGCACTGCAACCCAGTGCACTGAAGTGCTATGTCAGGAAGACACGAACTGAATGGATGCAAGTTTTCATTCCTCACTAAATCCATCTGGTGTGTAGGAGCTGAGAAGGAAAGAAATCTTGAATTAGGCTCCTCTGAGGCATGAAAAGTGTCTGAAGCAACTCAAGATTTGCCAGCAGTTTCTAAAGGGCCCTTACAGATGGATATAGACAAGTGTTTCACGTTGATTTAGGCATCCAGCAGTTCTATTCCTGGGAATATCAAAGCCAACTCAGTGGTTGTGCTGGGGCTGTGACAGGAAAATGGGCAGAAAACCTAAAATACATTCATTCTTGTTTGAGGTGTGTCTATTAATAGTAACTAAGAGCTAGCAAGCAGTAATTTCTTGGTCTTTTTTCTGGAAAAGTTCTCATTACCTGAGCAATTGCATCCTTGAGTTGATTGTATTTCTCTAGATCAAATCGTGTCTTTTTGGCTCCTTTATGGAAAAATAGTAAGTACTGTCTGTCTCTGGCATCTGGATAAACATATTCCTAGAGAGAAAAAGAGGAGAGAAGGTAAGAATAAAGGAGAGGAGGAGTAGTTTCTGACAGCAAAGGCACAAGACCAGACAGCCTGGTCTGAGCTCACCCTGTCAGCAGCTCAGCCCCCACCCAGTCACTCTCTCACTCCCCTGCAGCTGGATGGGGGAAGAGAATCCAAAGAGGGGGAAAACCAATAAAAACTTAAGTGTCAAGATATAGACAGTTTAATAACTGAAGGAAAATAGCCAGTAACATAAGAGTGATGCAAAGGCAATCACTCACCACCTTCTGCCAGCACATCAATGCCCAGCCAGGCTCTGAGCAAGAGTTGCTTCAGAGAAACTCCCCCACCATTTATAACAAAACGTGGTTGTTATAGGGCATGGAATACCAATTTGGTCAGTTCAGGCCAGCTGTCTCAGATGTCTCCCCTCAACTCCTCACCCACCTCCAGCCTCTTCCCAGGGGTGGGGAATGGAGGGTTGGGAGAGGGCAGATCAAGGAGGAAGAAAAAAACATAGAAGGCCTTGGTGCTGTACAAGCACTGCTCAGCAACAGCAAAATCACTGGTGGGTCATCAAGGCTGTCTTGGTCACAAATCCCACACACAGCACCATCCCAGCTGCTCTGCAGAACATTAACCCCATCCCAGCCAGACTGAGTACAGTCAGGCATTGTTAACACTCCAGCAGTGAGTTACCATCACCTTCCTCCTGTCCCCAATGTGTGAGTCCTTCCACGCAGAGAGAACAAAAACTAACACGTTTCAGGGTTCTAATACCAACAAGTTTGTGGGAAAAAAGAGAGGAAAAAAGCTATAAATACTGCCCCTGAACTGATGCAGCTGAGAGACCCCTGGGACACCACCTCTAACACCCACAGCATCTGTTCTGATGGCCTTGTGACCGCAGAGACTCCGAGTCCTCCCTGCCTCGTTATTTAGGTGGGATTAGGAAGTGATGAGAGAAACCATGTACTAGAAAATCCACACAGAATCTGTCACAGTTACAAAGATCCAGAGAGGGATTCTTCATCTGGATGGGAGGCTAGATCCACGAAAGGCCTAAACAAAGGCATTTCCAACAAGATGCCTGAACCTTGGTCTCTTGAAGAGGGCAAAAACTGCATGTCAGAGGGATGGGCTTCCTTGAAACTCAACAGTTACCTCATGTACCCAATACCTGTCTGTTCTGACCATATCTGGCAGCAGATGAACCTGTATAGCCACAGCAGTCAGTCACCAAACACATAAAAGCATTTTTGGTAAGAAAACCAAGCAACAACCAGCAGCAGAACAGCCCCACAACCACACCCCACCACCACACCCCATCAAAAATTAAACAAGCACTGGTTCTGACAAGATAAGGAAGGGGCAAAGCAGCTTCTAACAGGCACACAGTTCTGCTCTTTTTCTAGGGAGGAGAGCCCAAAGAAAGCCTTCTACTGCAGGGGCAATGTCAGCACAACAAGTCCTACCTGGCGGGTCATTACGAAATAAGCATACATTGCCATGGCACTACCATAGGTGATGAAATAGGTGACTGGCTCCATAATGTCCCAAGAATATTCCCACCAGGTGAGGCGGGCCAGAATCCCAAACTGAGTGGCCATGTAGGCCAGGCCTCCCCACAACACCAGGGTTGTCCTCTTCTCTGCTTTCCTGCTGAGCTCCATCCTTACCTGCAGAAGACAAACGTGCACCTTGTAGTCTCAAAAATAATTGTGTTAAAATCGTTAAGAGATAAGGTAAAAAAAAATAGTACCTTATATTAATAGTAACTTTAAGTGGTTTGAAACATGAGTTGAGTCTACATTATGCAAACAAACCTAAGCTTCTTTTCCATCAGTATGTGGCCATCATCCATATTTACTCTGAGCATGCTCTGAACGCCTCACAAAGGTGTTTATTTCTTCATGTCCAGAGATGTTCTGTTGCATTAGCCCCAGTCTTTATTTACTAACAAGTTCATTTCCAATTATTTAAAGCAAAGAAACAAAATACTTCCACAGGAACCAGAAACAGACATGGTTTGGTAAACACTTCGTGCACCTTCTGCTTCAGTGATCTTTAAACTACCTGAAGCATGGCAGGGACCTAATTAAAACCTTGAAATAAATCAAGGGCTGCATTTGGAGAATGAGTAAAGCACACTGAGGAAGCCCTCACTTTTTCTAGTGGTGCTAGTTGCTCCTTCAGCTCCTCTAGTCTCCCTATCAGCTCTTTCTCTTTGTTCAGCTGGTGCTCCTCGATGCTCAAGGCTGTGTACAACTGCTGAACCAACGTCTTCACATCATTCAGCGTCGTTGCATTTTCATGGCTTAAGAGCTCTAGGGAAAAAAAAAAAACCAGACACACATGTACCCACCCACGGGACTTCTCACACCCCCTCGAGAAACTGCTCTTAAGTCTGCACAGAACCATCTTTTCAACAATGAAGAGCTCCAGCACTCTCAGACAATGGGATTCCTTTAAAAGAAAACCAGGCTTTATTCTTGGATATTCCTAAAATTCGATAAGCACAAGGGATAGAGATACATCCTATTAAGCATGCCAGGTATCAACAGCTGCTTCTGATCCGTATTTATAGACAGGACAAATGAACAACTAAACTAGTTATGATCCATCACAGCAGCTGTCGAGACACAGTCAGAATTCAGGCCACAGACTGTCAGCAGCCCCAGTTATTGATGATGGCAACTGAACACTGATGGTTCGTGACCCCACGAATGTCTCATGGTCATTACTCTGAGTATCAATGTCAAGAACTGTTCTCCCAACACTTTGTGGGCGGTGAATGCTCCCTTCATGGTGTTTAGAAACAGTAACAGGGCCACGAACCAAAATCGCTTTTACCCTTGCATTTCGACACAAAAAGGATTTTTAAAGCATACAGGTTTGTAAAGGAGTTGTGACCAGTGGTACTGTGTTACACACTCCACGTGGAAAAAATAAGTTTCAAATTAAAGGAAAAGGATCCTGACATTAGCCAAATAAAGAAATGCATTTTTTAAAAAATAGTTTTTGTAGCATCCTTGGGTTTGTACCTGAGGTTATCGTCTCAAAATAGGATTTTAACAACTCAAAAAGACATGGGCAGCTTAAGCTTTAAGATCAGCAGCTCTTCAGGGAAAGAAATGACTCGATTGTCTATGCCAAGGCACACAAAGCACATCATATCCCCCTTCAGTTAAGGGATTCTTGTTCCCCTGTGAAGAAAAACCCGTGTTCCTAATGAAGTGACCATCAAACAGTGTTTAAGATGGCAGTGCTCTGGTGTTTCCATTTTAAAACACACAATGTGACCCAAAAGATGTGGTCAGTTTCCTGATTTCTGATAGGTCAACTTGCTTTAATATGTTGCCTTCTTCAGGTTGGTCAAGATGATTAAGTGATCACAGATCTTGCCTCATGAATGATTCTGTTCATTATCTACTGCTTGAAGAGTGGAAGGCCCAAACATTAGAAAAAAGGCCCAGATAAACAGGGAAGGTATTTTTACCATCTAATCTCAACTGGACATGCAAGTCAAGCAATAAATCCTTCCAAATCTTTCTGCCTGTCTACAGGCCTACAAGTTCTTTTTAGAATCCCAGTATTTCCCACAACAATAACAGAACAACAAAGCGGACAAAAACCCCCACAACTGTGAGGACAAGCAGAGCAGCATTTCCCAAACTGCCCCTTTTGTTGCAGTCCCTCAGAGGTGCAAGACCTTGGTGCTAGGAGAAAGAGGAGAGGGCAGATGAAAACACCAAGTTCCTGCCTCCACCCATAACGCTGGAGTGCCTCAAAAGCTTCTTGCAAGTTTTCACATTGTGACAATTACACACCTCTAAAGCATATTATTGAAATGGATTTTCTCATTGATTCAAAATAGGTCGGTTTCCCTTCCTATTTGATTCTTGTTAACACAGCTTTGTGAAAGCATTGTCTCATTTACTTGACTGTTTGAGGTACATTTGCAATATTCACACCATCACACTTAAATGGAAGCAATGTCAACTGTCAGGGGAAGCAACAATTTACTCTTCCAAACCAGACAATCCAATTGCCATTTTGTATTGTATTCCTTCAGAATGAGTAAAATTAAATTAGTTTTCAGTAATTAAAAAAACAACCCAAAAACATTTGAAAATTTTAGAAATGAAAAGGAATTACATTTCTTTGTTTATCCCTCCTGGGGGGGGCTGGAGGCACTGGCTTTGAGTGGAATGAATATCTGCTTTTCATTACTGATTAATCAGATATCACTAAATTAGACACCAAAGGCAGGAATAGAAACTGCAATGCTTCCCTTCAGAAATAAACACTTCATGTTCCTGAATAAGTTAATAAAACACGATGCATTAAAGCAGGGAACAGAACACTGAAATTTATTCCTGATGTTCGCCAGAACCAGGTTGCTTTACCTCTCTTTGGTGGTCTAACATGGTATGTGACATCATTAATGATCAGCTTGAAGTCATCCAGCAGCAGCAGGTCTATGCCTGTGGAGGAGGCGACGCGCGTGCCATCTGTAAGGAAAGCACAGACCGCTTCTTACACAGGAGGAATAAAGGACTTAAACACCATCCCAAATCCAGCTGCTGGGTTTCCATCCTTTCCCACAGGCAATGGTTTTCATCAGGACGGATGAAATGTGAAACACGACTCAGTTTTCAGAGCCAAGACAAGATTCTGCTTCCCTTGTACCACCTTTTACACACAATGCCTTGCAGATCCATTAGAACCCCTAAGTAGGTTGCACAGCTTGCATCTTTCCTACTAAATAGCAGGCAACTCACCAAAAAACACCTCAGTTAAGGCTGATTCCCTTGGCACAGTGGACTACACAGGGATAGCTAACAATATTCTTACTCTAGGAAGGGCATTTCTACCTTCTGCTTTTTCACCAAAGTCGAAGAACTCATCCCACAGCAAACTTTCACTTCAAAAGCAACAAGCTGGATGCAAAGACCAATTGATTGTAAATGAATTGGTTTGTAACCACCAGTACCTGCTGAGTAGATTGCAACCCGATCAATTCCTCGGTCCTCTGCCTGCAGCTGTTGTAAGAACACCCCGACAGAGTCCGAGATAGGTTTCAGGGTGAACTGGCAGCGCTCGCGTCGCGACGGAAGACTCACGGAAATCACAGGTAACCCGTTTTGGTAAACCACTGTCACTTCTAAAACATGACAGAAATACAAGCTGGTCATTAAAAATTAACACCTCTTCTCACATTAGTAGTTCTCTATTTGCCCCATGCAGAAAGAGGCAAACGTGGTTATATGACGAATATAAAGCAGACTAAGCTTTTGGGTTTATCAGAACGTGTGTCCATCAAAGAAAAAGTGAGGGACACCTGAGGTTTTCTCTCCCGTTAACTTGGCAAAAAAGTTACTTGCTGTAAACTCAGTCAACTTTATACTAGAGGCAACACGATATCTAAAAGCCAAAACATGGCAGGACAGTATGTTTAGGTTAGTTTTTGAGAATCAAAACGTTTCGGACTATGGAAGACAAAACACTGCAATTTATCAGGATTTATAGCCCAGCAGACAAAGGCAGACTGTGTGTATTAAGAAACACCAGGGAAGGACCAACTTCAAATGTTTTTATTCTTGTTTAGTTCTGGTTTCCTCCTCTTTGTCCTGAGGCAACAAATATTTAAGAGAGCAGTCAGAAGCATGAGGTTGTAGGAAACAGCACTCTGAGTTCAGGCTTCAAGGTCATTTCATCTAAAATTCATGGGATCAATACTCTTCTCGAGACAGACATCACTACTTAGGTGTAGAAAGGACAAGATTTTCCCATTTCTTTAGTTCTGCCAGAAGCATTTTTTTTTTCATAAGCATTCTCAAGGATTTCAGTGCACCTTTCTAAAATCCCTAGTAGTGACCTGTAAGAACTGTAAGCTGGTTATTATTTCACTGCCAGAAAGACAACCCCATGTGCTTCAGGACATCCATGCACAGGAAGTTAAAAGTTCATGTTTCCAAAGCCCTCTACTCAGTCACAGCCAGTCAAAGCTGTCCTCAAGTGTAGCAGTTGCTAAGATATAGCAGTGAATCTAAAAATGATCTGACTTGATACGTATCTTCATGTAAAAACCTACGGTCTGTTTTATTGCTCAGAGCATTTGCCACGTCTCAAGGATGGTTCAGTCACACCCACCCACTCTGCATCTGCCTCAGTATTCCCACCTGGTGTAGCTTTGGTCAACTCCCAGCTACTTCAACTCATGGATTGACCTGCTAAGTCAATTTAAGCAGCTAACATCAAAACTAGTCAGTCAAAGAAGTCATCACATGAGCAGAAAGAAAGGCAAATAATCTTATTTTAACTATCAAAGGGAACTACTACTAGGACAGGTCTTGGAGACACCTGTCCCAAAAGGGAGGCTCGTGGCTGTTGAGAAAGAATGCACCAAGTGCACCTGAACGAAGCCAGAAGAGTTCTCTTGGGCTTCTGAGCTGACTGTCACACACCTTCATGAACTACATCAAGCATAAAAAGGGTTTTTCCCTCTTCCAGAGCACTGCTACCCCAAATTCCTTCAGGACTAGGTGGAAGTGACTAAGTGTGGACACCTAACATGACTAAAGCAACCTAAGAGGCCCTAGAATTTGCAAACCTATTAATGTCTGTTCTCAAGACTCAGACACCTGTCAGGATTTTAGTAGCTTTAGTGTTTCGAAGCTCAGAGCTCAGAGACAACAGACAGGTATTTCCTGGGAAGAAATAAAGCAAACTGCCAATTTCTTTGGACAGTTAGACAGAATTTCAAGCTCCTTATCAGCAGCTGTTATGACACCAGCTATCAGATTTTGGAGGGTTTTCACTCAAGTATTTCAACAAGAGACTGGTAAGAAACAGATTAGCATTAGCTACACTCATCATAGCAGGCTCAGAAGGGGCAATCCACATGTTTGGGAGCTCAAAATAGCCACTTAAGCATAGAATTCATTGGTTCTGTGAGCAGCATATGCAACAGACATGCTTACATAACCACAGAGCACACACCTGATTGAAAACGCTGCCTGGATCACGGGGGCAGCGAGCAGTGAGGCACTTTGCTGCAGAGCAGGAGAGATAACACTGTTTGCATGGACACTTTTCTGTGTATCCCCGTTGCTACCACACCACAACCGCAGCTCCAGGACTGCCAGCTCTGGGGGGAGTGCCTGCCAGCACCAGCCCTGCTGCTGCATTTTAAAGAGTCATCAGCGCTGGTAGCGCACAGAAGCCTTTCTCGAGGATTTCCAGCTTAGGTGAGGTATTACAGACCAAATTATTTCCCTTCAAAAGGCAGGGTTCACTAAGTCTGAAAAGAAAGCTGCTTTATGCTTTCCTTGTAAAAGTAATTTTCCAGCTTAATTCACTGGTGGGGAAAGTCCACAATTCCAGTTTGATCCTCTCATCACCTCCCACACAAGTAACGCTGGTCAGGTTTTTGCTGCATTGGAGAGGGAAGAGCTCGGAGGCAAAGAAAGAAAAGCAAGAAATCCAAAGGACATGTCAATAACACAAACCAAGCAGGCAGCAGCAGACAGCTCCAGGAAAAGTTAGAACAAGCCCCTGTGATAGGGTTGCCTCTGCTCCCACAGCCCTGTGCCATCACCGGCATCTACTTCACAAGTTACTAAGTGGACAAAACATTTGGCACCTCACTAATTATAGAGGAACATTTGGGCTAATCTGCACTGTTAAGCCAGCATTTAAATACACAAGACAAGAAAGTAAGAGTATCCAAGTGTGCATTCACAGACATCTACAACCTGGCCAGGGATGCTGCTAATTATGACCGTAGAGGATTTTAAAAGCTTTACACTCTATATTAAGTGTGAGGCTGCTTTGAGATACGAGTTTCATCCAAGCAGCACAAAGTTGCGACTCAATCACATGTGCACCAGCAGCAGGTCATGGGTATTTTCTTTTAAACACTTCTGGTTTTGCATAAGCAAAAGTATACCAAAAATAAAGGATTAAGCAATACATGAGGTCAAAACCAATGCACAGTAAAGTTATTGGAAGAAACAACAAAAGAAATAACAAAAAGAATATTGTTAATTATTCAATTAATTATTGTTAATTAATTCAAGCAGAGAAGAGGTAAAATCATACCAGGCACACTGACATAATCCTCCCAACCTTACACGTGTCCTCTGCACTTCTACCTGTTTAATCCCTCAGGTTTTTATCGGAGCTCTCCACGGCAGTCACATTCTCTTCGTGTTTGCCCACATCACTATCCTGGTGGGGGAAGTGACTGTGCTGGAACCCTTAATTTATTAGCTTTCAGGCCTTCTTAACAAGCCTTAACGGGGAGAGGATCCACTCACTGCTCGTGTCAGTCAGCACAAGTACTCCAGTCTCGGTGCACAGCATGCCCATGTTAAGCAGGCAGCAAGCTCAGAGCTGCTCCTTTCCTCTTTGCATTCTGGCACAATGAGATTTTTCAAGTTCCACCAGTGCATCCTTTTGCTCTGACAACCTTATCAAAAAAGCTTAATGTCTGAGTTGTCCCAGAATTTAAATAAAGGAACCAACAATGCCTTGTCTTCACGACCTATTCACTGCAGCAAACGATGCTTTCGACTGTTTCAGCACACAGCTGGTATGAACTGCACTTTTCTTACGTAAACGAAGTCAAGAGGGCAGGCAGAACCACAGGATCAGACTGAGTCAGTCTGGAAGGGAACACAGTGGTCATCTGGCCCTACCTTCCTGCTCCAGCAGGTCATCCCAGAGCACATGGCACAGGATTGTGCCCAGACAGTTCTGGAGTATCTCCAGTGAGGAGACTCCACACGCTCTCTGGCCAATCTGTTCAGTGCTCGGTCGCTGCACAGTGAAAAAGTTCTTCCTCACGTCCAGGTGGAACTTCCTGGGCATCAGTTTGTGCCCGCTGCCCCTTGTCCCACTGCTCAGCACCACCGAGCAGAGCCTGGTCCATGGTCTGATCCCCTCCCTTCAGGAAGGACGTTTACCCTGCAGGGTAAGCATCACACAGACCTCACAGCAACATCAGGAACACGCCTGGCAAACAGACCCAGACAGTTGCACGCAATTCCATCTTTCTTTATAAAGCCTGTCCGCTTTTGTTCGGACAGTTAGCAGAAAAATTGACCACTGCCTTAATCCTTCTTGACGTTGTTCTCTCTGTCGCTTCCTTAGCTCCAAACTGGACTGCTGCCAAAAAAGCCTCAACCAGAAAAGGGGGGAAGGGAAGGAAACCGGAGCTGAGTGAAGTCCAAGCGAGCCAGGAGTTGCTGCACGTGTGTACTCACCATCAGAGGGCACTACGGTACTGCAATACACCACTCGCACGCTCTGCCAAGGAGACAGCCGCTGATGCACCTGGAAAACACAAGCACAGCAAAAAAAGGACAAATGTTCAGAGTCTGGCAGGATCGTGCCACCTCCTGTGTCCCCCCCCCCTCCCCGCCTTTCCCACCAGCCCCATCCCAAATCCCTGCGCCGGGCACTTCCTCCCATCCACCGCAGGGGTAGCCACGAACCGGGAGCACCTCTCAGGAACAGCCTCTTCTCTTCCCATCTGTCACCCCACAGGGTTTCCCCCCTCGGCCAAGTTCACCTCTACACACCTCACCCTCCGCACACGGAGCTGAGAGTCTGCAGCAGAACAGCTGTGGTTTGTTTTCCTTAACCTGACGGGTATTTTTAAAGCCACGTGGTTAATCAGTTTTCAGAAATCAATCTGGTTTATTATGCAGACATAAAGCAGAAATCACATAAAAGCATCAGTCTTTAAAGATTAAAAAATAAAAAAGAAGTTTTAGCATAACGGAGGGGATGTTCACAGAGTTGTGGATTAAGACCTTCATTCTCTTTGGTTGTTTTCTGTGCCAACGTGACTTTTTCCTTGTCCTTACACAGGGAAGCCAAACTCAAGACACAAGTAGTAAACACGCCTGTTCGCAGGACAAATTGTTCCAAGATAAAAAGCAATAATTGTAATATTGAGCCATAAAAAACCCCACGACAGCTCAATAAAGGAAGTGCATGAATGGTTCATATGCTCTGCAATCTTGGCAAGGGACTCATCTGTCCATGAAAAATCTGGAATCAGACTGATTTAAAGTCTGTCTCTTAGAATAAATTATACTAGTTATATACTAATCCTCCCCAACAGCAAAATTTTAACTTTGGCACAAAACGTCCCCCTTATAAAACAGAATAAGGCACAGAAGCAGCTCTCACCTGTCTATGGTGGGATGTATTTCACTGGCTAGCCTCAAATTTTTCAACAGCTGTGGTCCAATTTGGGCATTCCTATGGTCTGGGATATGTTTTTCTTTGCTCACTGCTAAAACACAGCTGCCAAACTGACATTCCTATAAAGGTATCTCATGGGGAGGCCTTGTTTAAATAAATTTCCAATGGAAGTTTGCAAACAAAACCCACGCTGTTGATGATTTCTCTGCCAAATTGTCCAGACCTCTATATTTTGTGAGGTTGCCTTCAATAATCTCACTAAAATATGATTTAACTGCTACTTTGCTTGTCCTCTGAAGCCTGCTATGCAAACCAAAGGAGAGTTTTACAACCAATCTTTGGCCCTGATGGTCACTGCATTGTCAGCTTTAGAAATTCATGTTGTGCTTATTTACACTTCATTTCTTTCGGTTTTGACAATGAAAAATCAGTCAAGTCATTTTCAATTTTCCTCCTCATAACTGCATTTTCAGCTTCCCACGGTTGAGAATCAAACAGGCAGATCACAGGAAAAGAGAACTGGGCATTAAACAGCTCTAACTCAAGTGGGAAATTGCATGTTTTGGCAAAAGTAACATTTCAAAACCCCCTGAATGTTGTGAAACAAAGGGCAAACTTGCCCTTTTAACATTTGCTAAATAGCAACTGGACTGATGGACACCCTTGTGCTGCTGCTGAGCAGCCAGGACCACCCTCCACCTGAAAAAAAAACAGGTTCAGAAACTCAAAACTACCTGAGAAAAAACACAGCTACAGTCTCACATTGTGGACAAATCAAGCTCTGTTGTCTTGACATCACTATTATATTATGAAAAAAGTCAGAAGCTTCAATGATCAGAAGCTGCACCACATGCAAGACAGTTCTCAGAACCGATTTTTACCTAAGGACGAGAATTTTAACCCTTCTAAAAAATAGTATCAGTCACAATAGTAAGAGGGTAGAATTCACACAAACCTTCCTGTCAGAGAGCACTACCCCAAAGACTATGTACCTGTTTTATCTGATCCCACGGCAGCCTGGCAATGATATGTAGTTTTCAGTGCCTCACTCTTCCCTTCCACACAGAATTAACTGCCCATTTTCTGAAACACTGCACAGCACGAGCCTGCCTTGCACAGCAGCCCAAAAATCCAGTAGCAGTTTTCAGGAAATCCTAAACCCATTGCAAAATAACCATTTGACTGGAAGATATTATCAGGCAGCACCTACAAAGACTTTACCTTAAGGCTATGAGTACCTGACTGCTCCAGGAGCCTCCTGTCCTGGAACAACATGGCAAGAACAGGGGAAAAGGCAAAACAGGTTGAAAACACAGGGCTTGTTAAGTGACTCATCAAAAAGCTGAGGTGTCCCTGGATTTAACCACTTGGACAATTCTTGCATCTCAATATGGGCTGAACCCCTCTGTTTCATTAACACCTCCCCCCAGGACTGTGCTGCCAGTATGTTTTACAGGAGGGATGCTGTTAAACCACATGTATCTGTCACTCCTGCAGCCCTGGACTGTGCAGTGTGATATGTGCTGCTGGTGGAATTTCTTATCTACAAAAACAGTCTCCACTGGTCAGGAAAAGGGAAAAAAAGAAAAAAAAAAAAGGAACAAATGAACTCAAACTCAGTAGAGACAGAAATGTCATGATCTGCCAGCCAAGGTTAGCAAGAGCTTAAATAATCATCCATCATTTTTATTCCTGAAGGGAGACTGTTTGAAAACTGAGATGGAGAGAGATGTTCTGAACCCTTTATCCGATGTCTGCAGTTCAACAGCTTCATGTAGAAATACGGCAGAAAGCTGAGGCTGGGGACTGGAGTGGGGCAGAGAGAGGGACTTGTTTCAAGCTTTACTGACCAGATCTCACCATCAGTCAGTCGACAGCTCACACCTCCCCTCAGCAGTGAAGTGTGGAATTAACTACATCCAGGTTTCAGTTGAGACTGATTGTCCACCACTTCCAAAATAAGTAGTATTTGGAGTGTGAAAAGCACCAAAGCCAGACCACTGAAATGAGAAGCTCTAAGCACCAGAATAACTTTCCGGGTCTCAACATATTCAGGAATTCACTTTCCACATCCATGGGATCTTTCATTTTCTTTGCTATCTGCAGTAAGATGCATGTTAAGATGCTCAGGGTTATGCAGCAGCTTTGCTCCCAGAATGAAAAAAATCCCAGTCCTTTATTCAAAACTAAAGCTTCCTCCAGCCTTGTCCAAGTCTATATTGGACAACCCAAAGGTAAAAATAACAACATCTCTATAGGTCCTGATGTAGCTTTCTCAATACTACCATGGGTGACAAAGTTAATCAAAGCCCTGCTGGAAAAATCAGCCCTTTAGCTGCCAGTGAGTGCTCTTTGATAGGAAAAGAGGGAGCAATGTGGCAGAGCTCCTGTTCTCCAGTTATGCAATTATCAGTGATGGAATGGTAACAACTTTGGGAGATCGAGTCTCCAATCCCTAATTAAGATCAGGAAAGAGGTGGTCCAGAAAAAAACAAACACCCCCAAGCATGAAAAAAGTAAAGTAAAAGATTTTGCTAACTCATTACCTGGACCAAAAGCTGCAGAGCTTTTGTGAAAAACAAAGGCACTCTCTGCATAAAAATTTCTCACTCCAAGTGAAACATTCAGGAAACACGTTTGAAAGTGCCAGCAGCAAAATCTATCTTACAAATTAAGAAAAGGGCCTTCCTTAAGTCTGACACAAAGCAGCTCACCTTTTCCAACAAGCAACAGCTATTTTCCTCTATCCTGACTTTCACAGCATGAAACACTGACTGTCTGTCCTGGCTGTAGAAGTGCTTGTTATCCTAAAACCTCCCGGCTGGAATCTCAGTGATGAGAACTGCTGCGATGGTTCCCAAGCAGCCACAGTAACCAAATTACCCACCTCAAAGGAGAGCTCCATTTATCCATCTTTCCCTCATTTCAGGGTTCCAACTCCTTTTGCTCCTGAACTCTGTTACGTTCTGGTCTCTCTGAAACATTGCTCTGATCCCAAGTCACTGAGTCTCTTTTTTGTCCTCCCATTTTCCTTCCCCTTCACACCAACTGTTAGCAAAGCAAAGGAGATACAGAGCAAAAAAACCATGCCCTGACCAGAAACCTGCTGTCCAAGGGCTGCTGTGTGACTGTCCATGTGTGACTTATCACCACAGCGAGTATTTTTGCACCAGCACGTAAGCTCTGACTGGATTTAAGTACATTTAACTGTGGTGGATTGACTGGGGCCAGCTGCCCAGCCAGCTGTTCCCTCCTCTCCTCTCCTCGGGAGCAGGATGGGAGGATGCAGGATGAAAGGATAAAGGCAGGGAGATCATTCACCACTCTTTGCTGGCATAACAGACTGGACTAAGGCAAAGCTGATTTACTGCCAATTAAAGTAGATAATAACAAGGAACAGACTGAAATTAACACACGTTCCCGCCCTATCCCAACGCTTTATCCAGGATCCAACTCTGTCCAGAGACCCTTCAGCCCCTGGGCAACCCAGACAGCCCTCACAGAGACCCTTCAGCCCCAGACATCCCACACAGCCCTCACAGAGACCCCTCAGCCCCAGACACCCCACACGGCCCTCAGGAGACCCCTCAGCCCCGGGTGCCCCACACAGCCCTCACTGAGACCCCTCAGCCCCGGGCATCCCCCAGAGCCATGAGAGTCCCCTAAGACCCAAACACCCCACATGGCCATCACAGAGACCTCTCAGCTCCGGGCACCCCACACAGCCCCCACAGAGAGCACAGATACTGCTCACACTGCATCCTTCCAAACCCCCATGGATTTTGGGAAAGCCTTTGGACCTGGAAGCCGTACCCTGGCAGTGACGGAAACAAGCCTTATACTCCTGAGTACAATTTTCTCCAGCAAGTCCAAACTGCTGCCTTTTTAAACCGCACAGCTCATCTCCTAAGACCCAAACACTTGCTTGATTAAATCCCATTGCCTTGAACTTATTCCTTTCTCCCTTTGCCAGTACACCCTCACTCACATCCCACTCAAGAGGTCAGATTTTTGCCCCAAAAAGAACATTTTGCACCCACGCTCCAGAGGGCAGCATTTCACGTGGGTGGAGGTCAAGCAAATGAGAACCTGTTTGAACTGCAGTGCTGTTCTTCTGGGATTTTGTTTTTCTTCTTTGTTTTTAAAATCAGGTTGAGGAGATGGACACACACACAAAAAAAGGCAATGCCAGCAAGCTGTGGGAAGGTGTTATTCTTTACATTTGGAAGCACTTTGTACGACCTACACATTAGCAAAGGGTCTTCATTTGCCTCAGTTCTCATTCCTGCCTGAATTTTCTCTTCTTCCAGCATTAGTACAAAGCTTCATCACATCTGCTAGGAAGGGAACATAAACAGGAGGTGAGCTATAAATACTCCCTTCTCATCCTGCTTCCTTTGCCCATCTGCCTAAAAAGAAACAGGTAATCCACAGTGTCCAGGAAGGGGAGGGGGTAGGAGGATTAATTCTCTGCAGAAAAGGGAGAAAACAGGGATGAAGTAACTGTTACTTGTCCTTTGCTGTTCCTTTCTCCCAGGCATTAGTGCTGCTGTGGAGGTACTGCAACGATGAGCTGCAGCAGGGACTGCTGTTGAGCAGGAACATCACTGCATTTGATGGCTTTGACTGAGCCTCTTGGGAACAGGAGAGGGAAGAGAAGGTAATAAAAGGGAAAAAAGTTTAGCTGACATGTTAGGCACATCAGTCAAGCAGTATCTACTGCTTTTAACAGGTGCCTCCCTTACTACGATCTGTATCACTTTTTCCCCCAACTAAACAAAACTCCAAACCAAAACCTTCTCTCAGTCTCTATTCTTAAGTTTATTGCAAGTATGAACAACTTACAGGTAATTACACTATTCCTAACTTAAAACAGATGATGGCCAGGGAACAGCAGACACCACACTCCTCCTTCCATCCAGCCTTCCACAGTCCTTCCCTACCTCTAGCAGGCTGGAACATCTCCCTGACAGTTTGTGTGCCAGATCACAGTTTCACAACGAAAATAGTTTTGCTTTACTGGAGTAGGATAGTTCGAATTCCATTTCTTTAATACAATCCTCATGGTTACTGGGAAAAAAAAGCTGAGAATTTTAATTCCCTTGCATCCTGAAGGCTTGAAAACCAGAAGCAGAACAGAGCATTATGATGCACTTAAACCTGTGCTGGCTTTGAAACCCAAGAGCTGAATTCCTTTCCCTAATTTCCAGACTCATTACTTGAATCTTCCTATACCGCAGAGGTTTAGAACTCTCTTCTTAAAATTAAAGGGGCTGGCAACCACAGCTTAAGAAGAAGTTTGAAGAATTTAGTGAGTTCTGATCTCACTAATTTCAGAGATTTTTGTCTTGTTCAGCCACTCACAGCTGAACACCGTGTAAACCAAGAGTGAAGACATCAGACAGATTGCCCTCAGCATTTCCCCAGGGCAGCTTAGCTGTCGTTTTGTTGGTTGAGGGTTGTTTGGGGTTTTTGTTTGTTTGGGGTTTTTTTGTTGTGGTTTTTTTTTGTTTGTTTGTTTGATTTTTTTCCTCTAGCACTTACCAACCCCATTAGGCAACTACATTTATCTTTGTTATAGCCAATTTAAAAGAAGAGCTCTTACCCCCTTCTTCTCCCACTGAAAAAAGACCTTCCCAGTGAGGAAACAGAGACTAACACATCCCTAGCACTTCCAGCATCAAGAATGAAACAATAAGCAGAACTATGAGGTGAGATTTCCACAAGTGTAAGGAAATTCCTTCTGCCTCAGTGGGTGCTGGGGAGCAGCCAACTTGCACTGGTTTTCCAGGGAAATAAACTCAGAAATGAGGGAACCTTGCTTTCAGCTCCTGAAAAGACACAGCAGGCTCTTGCAGACTTCGGAGTCGGCGCCAGGATATGATGGACAGTTTGGGAGAAGCTGCAGACCAAGATATTATAGAGAGCTGCAAACCCCTGCAAGCCACAGCAGCCCAGTACTGGGGGAGTCCTACACCAGCAATTCCCTGCAGGAATGTACAACACACACACACACACAACAAAATCTCATCTCTCTGGATGATCTTGTCTGGGTTTGGTCCAGAAAGTGGTGGAACAGAAAGGTAAGTACTCCCAGACAGTAAGAGGCAGTTCTTTTGCACCCACAAAGATACATCCAGTCAGTCCAAGCACTAAAGACAAAAAGTGGTTGCTTCTCTTAGATTATGACCCTTACAGGCTAAGCTTGGAGACTTAATCAGCTTTAGGACTGAATCCTTTATGAGGCACTTAGCAGGGAAGTTTAGGAGTGTTGCCCAGAAGTGTCAGATAAGTTTTACAGATATTCTTATATTCCCAAGTTCAGGTTCTAAGCAAAAACTCCTAAGTCTGGCTACAAATACTGCAGCCAATTAATACAGGCCAGGTTTCTCCTGGAAGAAATACCAAAGTATAGGACGTTCAACTTGGCACGATTCCCTACTTTCTACATTCAGTTTGCATCAATTTGCCACCAGATGTGATTAGTACAGTAAAAATCAATCCTTTTGCTAGTCCCACACACATCTTATGAAACCCTGGAAGAATCCTCCATTTGATTGATTCCAGGTGGATTCTCTGACATTTTTCCCCTGGATATGCTGCCCACCATTGGGATTGTTACCAAGCCACTCTGACTTCTACATCACTGCTGTTCCCTGACAACTTATGAGAACACCAGAAGGATATGAAAAAAAATTCCAGTAAAAAGATATGAATGTTTTAAAGCCATTTAAGAACACTGTTTCATTGTGCTACCAGACCACAGAACACGGATACTTCACACGCAAACTTAATATCTCGATGTGTTAATGTTTAATATCCTTCAGTTAATGACATACCTTTACTTATCCCACAGAACAGCCCCCCACCTCCACCCTGAAAAAGGAAATGGGGCAGTGCTCACCTCCTGCATGCCACGGGTTTGTGCCTAGAGAGGCAATGCAGCAGAAGATAAACTCAGTGCTCTGCAGAAGCAGATCTTTACTGACACACTAATAATGCACAGTGAGAGCATGAACATGTTCATTTTGAACCTGACATTTAAACAGCATGTTAAATTCAGTTCTGAAGGTTTCCCAGTTTGGCTTTCCCCAGCTCATCTCACCTGGCCTCTGTGAGAGAGGAGATGGTACAATCACTGAATGCTTTGGGTTGGAAAGGATCTTAAAGCTCATCCAATTCCAACCTTCTGGGCTGGGGGCAGGGACACCTTCCACCAGCCCAGGTTGCTCCAAGTCCCATCCAACCTGGCCTTGGACACTTTTAGGGATGGGGAAGTCACAGTTTCCCTGGGTAACCTATACCAGGGCCTCCCCATCCTCACAGGGAAGAATTTCTTTCCAATATCCCTTCTAACCCTGCCCTCTGGCAGTGGGAAGCCATCCCCCTTGTCCTGTCACTCCAGGCCCTTGGAAATAGTCTCCCTCCCCCTTTCTTGTGGGGTTGACCCCCTTCCATACAGCACAAGCAGCATTCTGTTCACAGCTTCAGAAACACTTGGTCCTGTTCCTCTGGAGGAGGCACCTGTGGGAGTGCTCCCAAAACCCAGCCTTGGCAGCAAGTGGGTCTGCCTGGAACTCCACTGACCACTTCATCATCAGTCACCTCTGGGAAGAGGAGGATAAGGCGCAGAGATCAAAACATTTTTATTTAACTGACCACTGATCAAGGGAATGACTGCAACAGCATCTCCTAATCGCTCCGAGCTATCAATTACAGCATCTCCTGCCCAGCATCGCTGTGCTACAAAACTGAACATAATTACAGCCCAATGAAAGCACGACAGAGGCACCAACAGCCAAACAAAGTCTTGGGAAAGCTAATAACTGAAGGGGATCACTGCATCTGACAGTCAATGCCATCCTCAAAGCTCAGTCACATCCATCACTCCGTCAGGCTGAGCGTGGTGGGATAAGAGGTTGGACACCCACAGGAAGAGCTGCTGCTCCCCTGAGGAGCCACCACAGCCAGGCCACCGTCAGCACCGATCCACTCTGTTCCTTCCTGAACATCCCCCCTCTGCCTTGGCAAAACTAGTCAAAACTGGGTTTATGGACACACATACTGTGCACACCCCCCCTTTAGTTTGTATAATGATTAAGTCAAGGTATCCAAGTTAAATCACTAAAGAATTTTAAAGAAAAACAGACCAAAGACTTTCCTACACATTTTCAATGGTTATCAACTTATCCACTGTCAGGATGGCTGATAAACCAGGATTACCCAAACATTTCACTCCCCCTTTTTGTTTAAAAACACTGTTTTCTACCAATTCTCCAACCCCCCTATCACAAGGCTTCTTTTAGTAACACTTTAACTGAAAGTTCACAAATAGTTTCAGCTCAAGTGTTTTTATTGTGTTTTAAAAACACAAACATGTAATTTACTGTGTTTATACCTCCAACCATGGAGCCCCTGGTGGTCTAGTGGTAAAGGTGCGGCGCTGTCACTGCAGAGACCCGGGTTCGATTCCCGGTCAGGGCCACTCCCGGGCAGGTGGGGCTCGTTAGCCCTTAAAGGCAACCCACCTACGTCCTGAGGACCTCGCTGCCACCGTCCAAGCTCGCTTGGCCCCGGCAGATGAACCTTAGGATTAAAGGGTGGGCTCAGTTCCGCGCACACTGTGTCTCACCTAAAAAATCCAATGCGCAGGCTGGAAGGTGTAAAGACCTTCCCCGGATCTTCACTCGTGAAGACTGGCCATTACCTCCAACCATTTAAAACATTTTTCCCCCACAGAAACTGTTGCACAGAAATGAAACACAAGGAAGACCCAATACAAAACAAATCCATTTTTGATAGCCAGTCACAAAAAGCTGATTTGAACTACTTGTCCAATTCTAATCTGCAAACCACACATCTGAAATACTCCTGCAACAAAGGGTTTGCAGTTCACACTTATTTCCTACATGAACACTAAGACTTAATTCATATTAAAATATTGAGAAGCCTTGGAAATACACTATTAGTAAAAACTACCATTTTTCTACCAACTGCAGGCCAGTTAAGAATGAGCAGCCCTGGGAAAAGAGATTATCCTGGGAGAGAAGGATTTGGAATGGAAAGTAACAGGAGATCTTTGGCTAGATCCCTTCCTTAAAGCTTTTCCAAATCAATTAAACTTGGTTTAATATACTGTGATAGGTGTTCAGTGGTCTAGAAGAAGGCAATTTCCAATTTGGCTCTGAATTATACAAGCTGTCAGAGACACCTTTACAGTTTGTATTTTCATCGACAGTCTCGGTTAGTTAATGAAAATTGAACCGTTCTTCTCTGGAAAATTAAACATACACACAAAACGGAGCAGAAAAGCCTCTGTGGAGAAGCCACGAAGGGACAGGCATCAAGGTGAGGACTTCAAAACATATTTCAAAACATATGCTTCCCGTCCAAGGGATGAGGCTGGTTCAGCTCACGCAGAGTCAGATACTCTCCCCGTGCTGTCTTTCCAAGAACCTCTTCAGTGCTTTCTCACGGCAGTAAATAGCCTTGGGGACCAGGAGTTTTCCTTTGATCCAATGCTAATTATTAATTAAAGTTCTTTCAACTGTGAATCCCAGGTTTCCTCTCCTCTTCAGGGATAGCTTTAAGAGGCCAGAGAGAATCATCAAATCACGGAATGGTTTGGGTTGGAAGGGACCTTAAAGCTCATCTCATTCCAACCCCTGCCATGGGCAGGGACACCTCCCACTAGCCCAGGTTGATCCAAGCCCTGTCCAACCTGGTCTTGGACATTCCAGGAATGGGGCAGCCACAGCTTCTCTGGGCAACCTGTGCCAGGGCCTCCCCACCCTCACAGGGAAGAATTCCTTCCCAATATCCCATCTAACCCTGTCTGTCAGTTTAAGATGATTGCTCCTTGTCCTGTCACTACATGCCCATATAAAAAATCCCTCTCCCTCCTTTTTTTCCTCTTATTTTGGCTGCATTGAGTGAACAAATGTCAGAGAACAAGTTTTCCATAGTGGTAGGACTCTGCCTTGTTTTCAAAGCCAGTGACATCTGCCGGGTTCACAGCTCTGCAGTCTGGTACGTGCACCCAGGCACAGCCTGCAGTCATCCCCAGAACCATCTCCAAAATCCGACAGACTCGAAGGTCCAGGCGTAAAGGGGAGTGATTCAGCGTTGGGCCTCCTTTACAATCAGCTTCTTTCATCCCTGCCTGCTTATGCTGCTTTGCTGATGGGTGAACTGGATCCAAATAGCGAACCACAATTAGCTGTCACAGCTGCTAGTCGTGATTACTGCCGGCAGTATCTGTTAAAAGCCTGCACGTCCACAAATATCCTCCCAAGACATCGAAAGCAGATTCCTCTTTTCACAGGATTTTTACCTTTTTTTTTTTTTTTTTTTTTTTAAGTGTAGACAGAAGACAGAAAGCAGCAAGGCAGTGCTAGGGAAGAGTTCAGGTACCAAGCACAGACACTCCCAAAAAAATAGCTTATACTTTCAGGGACCAAGTCCCCTGATGGCACTGTCGAACCAACTCGTTGCGTGCTTTCCCAGCACAGCACTGAGAGCACATCAGCCCTTGAGAAAGCATTAAGAGAAGTACTAAAATAGCTGGCTGTGAGCAGTGTGAGTGGCTGTCCAGCCAAATACCAGGAGAATCCGTAAAGAGCTCTAGATGCAAAAAAGAAAAGGAAAAAAACAAACCCTCAGTGGGAAAGCAGAGCACTGTTTCAGACACGCCAGCCAGGAATACATCCATCGTGTTGAGATTAAATATAATAGACCACTGATTTCTGAGGGGAAACAGTCGTGCTGGAAACTAAAAGCACGCAGAAATTATGGATGGAAAAGCAGTAGGAAGATGGGCATAGAGCAGGAAAACAGGAGGAACACAAGTCACAACCTTGCTACAATATGGTGCATGGCAGAGCAGGACACTGCAGCAACTGCAAAGAGTATATGGTCAGGAATATAAAAACCCAGCAAATCCACTCAGCCAGAGCACATCTCACATGGATTGTTTACAGACCAGTACAACGCAGTGGTGTTTGGAACAACCCTGTGCTATTACCAGTGAGGATGTTGTGGAGCAAACCCCCAGATTTTACCTTGCCCTTTCTCAAGCGAGCACAGTGTACCTACCTGAGTGTTTCGAGGCTAACTTAAAAAGACAAAAGCTTCATCTCTACATTGTGCTCCTGTAATTCAAGATCATCACTAGAACTTGCTCTGTATTTTTTTTTCCAAGTTACAGCTGCGAGAGTTTGAACACAGCCTGTGGATCACACGTGGCCGGTGGGTGACTGGCACACGCTTCTCCTCTAGGGATGCATTTCTTTTCCACATTAGGAACCAGGGAAGATTCATTCCAGTGTGCCTACAGGCAAGAGCAACAGAATTAAGTTCACCAGAGTTTTCTGTGGTATTGAGAGGTTCTCAGCATGCAAATGCTAAGAAAGTATTTATGAAGTATTTGGAAAGAGGGAGGAAACCTCTGCCTGTTCCAGCCTGAGGCTGCATGAGACCATCACCAATTATAAGTTGTCAGAAGCCCCTGCTTACACCAAGGGGCTGCTGCCACAACAAAACACAGTAGATTTCAGCTTTTTAATTAAACCTTATGACAAAGAGACACTGTATCAGTTTTACATCTGTTAGTGGTCATTGGCTTGGAACATTTGTAAATGAGACCTGTTCTATTTCTCCCGGTAGGTGTAATTTGCTATTAATATATACAGCATATTTAACAATACAGAAGCAAGTTTGTCAGACCAACAGTACCCAGCAATAACTCTGTTCAGTAATAACTGCTGCTCTCCCCATCTTTTGTAGATAGGGAAGCCGGGTTTAAATCTAGAGCATTAAGTGTAATTTATTTGACACCACAACTCTCTGGATTACCAAAAACTTGCCAAAACCTCCACCACCCAGACCACTGAAAAACCCAAAAGTATCATCTCTAAGACCACTGAACAACCACTACCCTTTTTGGTTTTGGGGGCTGGTGAGAAACTCCTGCCAAGTCTGGAGGAAAGCACGTGGCAGTTGAGGGGATGATGTCTGGAAGGGGGAGCTCTCACACACATTTGCTATTATTAATATCAAACTGTATCTTCCAGACAGGAAGTCCTGCCTAAGGAATATTAAACACCTGGTTCCACCAAGGAAGCAAGCTCTCTAGGAAAACACCCTGTACAAATCCCTCTTCTTACCCAAGTGTCAGATCCATACATCATTTTCCTGGACAGAGGCAGCTCCTCTGATGTTTAAACCCCCAACACCCTGCAGAAATCACAGCAGGAAACAAGAACACTCATGACCCTGCTTGGCTGAGTGCCACGAGTGTGCAAAGCCAACCCAACCTCATGCTGTGGGTGCTGCTGCTCCGCTGATCCACATTAAAGGTGTCCTTGGATCACTGTCCCTTGCTGTGCCCCAGGCAGCTGGCACTGCCTGCCAAGTGTCCCTGGGGATATCTCCTTCCCAGCCACCTCAGTGCTCCCAAGCCAAAACCCCTACAGATTTCAATAAGCTTTCCCCACTATTTTCAGCCCAGCAAGAGGCTTAAAAATGCTCATTCTGATCTGGCTGCAGGTAACTCACACAAGTGTCACGCTCACCTTAATGAGGTGACACGGACTTCTTTTCATGCTCCAAACCTTCCTAGAACTGCATTGAAATGCAAACTCTTTCCCTGCTTCCCTCCTCTCCCCATAAGCCAGGACTTCTTTGATTCTCAATGTAATTAGGAGATAATTTCAACTCTGTCACTGGATTGATTGCACTGGTGCTTAACCACGCTATTAAGCAAATCATTAGCTGACATGTGGTACCCTTTTCCATCTGACAGAGAATTACTCGGTTCTAGTGGGGAGGATGGGGGGGAGACTCCAGAGAAACAACCACCACTGATCCTTAGACTGAACAGGCACGTGGCTACAGCTGTCCAAGCACTGCTTGGGCCACCATATACACTCGATCATTAACAAAGGGCACTGGGGCCCATCAGCTCCAACCCTGAAATGCTGTTTTACATGTTTATCGTTCCCACAGAAAATACAGAATATTCAGCCGTTCACTGCTGCCTGAAAAAGGCTCCTGTTTCTCACTCATGTCTATTTGGAGCAGGCTAATTCAAATGAACACAAAGTTAGACAGAGCAGTGTCTAGCGAGGAGATTATTTCAAAAAACCCCATGACAGCTGGTTAAGTTCTATGAAGGGAGTGTTTTTCCATCTATTCCACCTGGTGATTCCTTCAAGGATCCCAAATTAAGTAGTTAAGCAAACAGTAAGAAATCACTTAACAAGGCAGTGTGCCTAAATTGATTGTTAGAGCATCAATGAGTCATAAACAGCCCAGTTCAAACAGCTGGTTTTTTCCTTCTAGGAAATCCTTCTGTCCAACACACAAATTTGCACCGAGGAACCATTTTGCAAGTCTGTGACACCAAAACCTCCTGCAGCAGCAGCCACAGCTGATGACTTCGCCAGCTACCAGCTCAGCAGCTGCTTCAGCAACACATTCCCCTCCTCACCCTGTCTCTGAACCACCGAGTTCTTGTTCTTGGACTGCGTAAAGAGCTGGAAACTTCAGTTCACTCAAGAGGGCAAGCGATGAGCTGCCCTCTGTGCCGTAACTGGTTTTGTCTGGTCCTTGGGAACAGCAAGGCAAGGCAAAGACCTGCTTGTAGTGAAGGTTCAGACAGCAATGGAGGCTTTAAACCAATGGCAGTGTTTTGGTCTTCCCAGAAGGCAGATTTCACAACAGCCAGTTGGGTGACTGGCACTTTTGCTTCTCCTCTCCCATGTGTGCTACAGCACCTGGGAACAAGGGGAGTCTGATGCACAGAGCAAGCAAAGATATCCCATATTCCTTAAAAGAAATCTCACACGATAGGAATTGCTGAACCAATAACACAACGAATGCTTCTCATACTATTTTATCACATTACAGGGAAAAAAAAAAACCTCCAAGGATTTTTTCCAGTCAATCCTGGCAATCCATTTTTCCTGCCTTTTTTTTTTTTGCCACAGTAGCCGAGTTTACAGTGCCAGGCCATGGAGCAGCAGCTAACCTGGCACAACTGGGGAACAAATTAGGATTCCAGATGGGCTTTTGAAAGCTCTCCTTTACTGACCTGACCTTAAAATACAGCACAGACTGTCAGTGCTTTGCTGTTCATTGCAGCAGTCTTAATGGGGGGGCACAGAGTGAGAGCATCTCCATGAAGTCACCATGGCCGTCTTAGGAGGGACCCCCCACAGCCAGGGAACAAGTTCTGTCAACAGGGAAAAGCACACAGACTGTTGCTGACATCACGATTTGTGGAGTTACAACAACATTTCTGCAAGAGCACGGTAAGATTTGGAGCTTCTGCCACACAGGAGTAAGATGGAGAGCAAATTAAGGGAAGGCCATGAATATTCATGCCACTAAAACATGAACAATTCTGTAGAACCCTGCTGAAAAAACAGATTTTAAACCTCTCTTTTTTTTTTTTTTTTTTGTAATTACAAAAGAAAAATTAGGGGCTTCGAGTAACCCCAAAGCTTCATAAAGATTGATACACCAAAACAAACAAACAAAACCCCAACCAATCAAAAAAAAAAAAAAAAACCAAACAAAAAAAAAACCAACAAAGATGAGCAAGAGGACTGTTTTCCTCTATTATTTTGAACCAGTGGATTTCTATCCCTGAATTTTTCCCCCTTAAGGAGAAACACCATCCAATTCACTACATGGAGCAAGCAACTGATACAAGTCACACACACCTACAGGACAAGGGAGGTTTTATTCAACCAGTTCATACATATTTTAGACTATAGTTTTCCAACACTTACTGTGTTTTCCTTATTTTTTTTAAACAACCAACAAGGGCTCTAGTAGGAATTAAACAAACTTTTAGAGTCCCTGTGGCAAGCACACTCAACAAGGTGTTTAAAGCTGGAGTAATACTGCTGTTCTTGTAACACAAAGTGTGAGTAACCAGATTTTCAGATCATTTCTGTCTAAAACAAGAGTGACAAGCACCATCAAAGCACCCACACGTGTCTGTTGGGCACAGGCAGCACAGTGGAAGGGGGTCAGCTCCTACTGAGTCCTTAAACCCAATAATTTAACACCATAAAGGCAGTGGAGCAAGTGTGGCTTGAACTTGCCTAACAGAGCACAGTCATGTGGATTTATTAATGATATTTTTTCAGAACAACTTTAAATTACAATGGATGCATGGTTGGGCTATGCCATGTATCAGGCAACCTCTCAGGTTACACGTGCAGCTGTTTCCTCAGCTGTCCCCAGACATCTGGCAACTGCTCATGGACAATGGGGTTTGCCTTGCCCTGGCCACCAGTCCCTCCCACCACTCCTGAGCTCAGCACCTTCAAAACACAGCTCATGGCATCATATGTAGCACATACCCTACTGACAAGCACGTCATGCACTCCCCTCCATACACACAGGGAAAAATAAAGAAGCTAAAGCTTTCTCTTTATAGATATTGGTCAGGAGTTGCAGCGTTAGACTGAAAAGCTTTGTCGAAGACTACCAGTTTGGGCTTAAAATTTGCCTCTGCTAGTCACCAGTTTAAAGAACAATATGTGTAAGAGCTCCAATCACATTGCACAGGGAAAACAAACTCTGTGCCTGGGAGAGAAAGAAGATGTGGTGGCTCAGGTGCAGCTCTCCAGGAGCAAACTCAACCACACCACCAGACCCAGCACGAGAGACACGAATCGAAACCCGACTCCAAATGGAATCAGTCATTAAATGCCAGGTACAGACTGAAACCTGTTCCTGTACGGCCCTGAAAACACTCACTTGACCCTCAGCACAGCTCATTTCAGGCGTTTTTAACGGGCCACAAAAAGATGGGCAGGTGTCAGTCACGTCCTCTTCCACAGAGCACACGTGGCTGATCAGCGACTGAAGCTGGAACCCATCCTTTGAGAGCAGGACGTGGACCACAAACAAGCTGTGTCAGCACTTCTCTTTCCCTGGCACATTTGCACATGCTCAGCAAGGGGACAAACCTCATCTCCTGACAGCCTTCCCAGTCACGTCAAGCTTTTCCTCTCCCCGGACACCAGCCATGCTTATTTTAACATTTCACAACTGCAAGTCCAATTTACCAGGGGAAAGAAACCAATGCCTGCTTCCACTGCTCCAAGTTTCCAGTCACCTGGACTGTACAGGCATGTTACCAGCCCAGAACATCCCACAGGGATCCCCAGTGCTGCACAGTGCTCCTGACAGGCTTTCCTGACATGCACCATTGCCAGGTGTCCTTGTCCCCCTATTATTCCACCATTTATTGCTCCATATTTCAATCCAAGGAAAATTCCACGGGCATTTCCTTACAGCAGCAAAGCCCAGAAAAACATTTTACTGAACTGTGCAACCTTCATTATCTTCTTGGCTCATGGACATAAGAAAAGTTATCACTGGCTCATACAAAGATATCCAAAGATATTTAATGAAGTTAAAATATTTCTGGCACAGAAACAAGGGGAAAAAAAATTAAGTGTTTCAATGCTTGGCTAAATTTGCTACAATAAGAAAGTACTTTCTAAGCAAGTTTATCCATGAGATCAGTGCTTTCTGGTGGACAGAAACAGTTCCATTAATCACAAAACTATTTTCAAGGACCTGCCAAAACCAAAGGAACAACAGGACAGGCACTGCAGAACAGCTCCCCAACACGGGCATGTGAATGCACACACACACTTCACACTCCTGCATGAAGAGCTGCTCAAGAAGGGTCTCTGAATTGAAAACACTTATTTTCCTATTTAAAGGAACCAACCATTGTGTATTTTCTCAAGTGGTCGCTGCCTTGCTCTCTACAACCCTCTGTTTGCACAGCACTTAAACCACTCGTTCAGTTCTCTAAAACGGAAATCTTCATGTAGAAAAAAACCAATTCAGGTACAAAGCAAGTGATTTATCCACGCACCTGCCCCCCAGACAGCATTCTTCCTCCAAACCATAAACTTTATTCTTCCTTGGGAAGGATTTGACACCAACATCAAGCACAAACAGATTGTCCAGCTCGAAGTGAGAAGCACAAAGGTCAAAACACAATATCCAGCTCCAAACTGCCCTTTTTTATTTCTGTCTTGCTCCCAGTAAAATAAACTTCCCTTTTACACTAAGGGTGAATTCTCAGTGCCACCAGCCCTTGATTTATTCCCCCAAACTCCTGGTGCCCCTCAGCCATCCTCCTCCCCACTGCACAAGGATACACTGCCAGGACACTTACTTCAGCCAAACCCCCTAACACCTCAGTTCTACTGCCAAAAAGCAGAGTATATAACTTCTGGTATTAAACAGCCTTATAGTATCAAAGTGTAGATGAGTCATCAGGGGAAGATTAAAAGAAACTGGTTTTCTAATATTGCCAATAAAGTAAAAAAAAAAAAAGAAAGGTTTGTGGGAGAGACAAATCACAATCTTCAAATATAAGTTCCTCTTGGTGTGCTCTCCCCTCAAATGGGTAGTGTCATTTTGATGCATCAGTGGAGGCAGATCAATGAGATACTAAACTTTGTGTCTTCCAGAAGTTAACTTCCAAATCTGCCTGGGAATTGTTTAAGTATTACACAGGTTGAAAAACGAATAAATCAAGCCTAACTACTGAAAACAGAGGTAATTCATCTGGCAAGCTGAGAACAGAGACAACAGACTATGAATAATGCAAGAGGGGTAAGATCCAAAACATACAGTTCAGTTTATTACCTGCAGCCTGAGGTGGGGATAAAACAGTTTATTAAACTGAAGAGCAAAAACTGTTCAGCACAATTACTGAATAAAGATTTTAGGGTAATTTTTCTGTTAAATATTTGGCATCCCCCTGCCAGCCCCCACGTGACACCCAAAGACACGAGGGGAGGGTTTCTGGAAGAACACGTGCCCTTTTCCAAGGCAGAAGTCTAAGAGGGTGCACAAGGTGAGGGATGAGCCTTCATAGCATGTCCTGCCAGGGTGCTGGTCATGCTTCCAAAGGATTTCAGGAAAAGCCAAAGCTTTCCCATAGGTGTGACTTCACCAGCTATCTGCTGCCCTGCGCTGGCACTGCTGGAAAGAAGGTGAACACTGGGATGTGTGTCAGTGCTATGTGCCTGCAGCCCCTCAGCCCAACAGCAGAGCTAAAAGGGATCCACACACATCCCAAGAACGGATGGGAATCAACTGTGCTGCTATTCCACCAATCCAGGCTCACAGAAGCCTGGCTCAAATTGCTGTGCCACTTTGCAAGGCAGTTTTTAGTTGTACCCTCAGACATTTGTTGAGGAGAAAACCTGAGGTCAATAATTCTGCTTGTGGAGGTTTCAGGTCCTCCTCCCCTGCCCTGCTCTAGCTGTTGAATAAAATCAGAGCTCAGAAAACAGACACCACAGACCATTTAACCTGCATTTGCCCACCTCATTTCACCTCATCACTGCACCATCCAGCCACTGCAGGGAGCACAACAGGTACCACAGCAGAACTGCTGCCCGATAATGCCAAGGTAAATCACTTCAACCACTTATGATCCGTGTTATTTCCATGCAAGTTGTTTCAGAGAGTGATTGGGCATGTGGTTCTCTAAGCAACTCGAAATTCTGGCATAATAACTACTCTTAATTGCCATTTGAACTTTAAGAGAGGTTATTTATCAGAGGGGGGAAGAGCAGACCTTGTGCAGAGACAGAAGCTGGTGTGGATGAGCAGGCGAGCCCTGACAGTGCCTCCCTAGCAAGACTTTGGGGATTTTCCCTGAATGCCCCGTGCCTGTGAGGAATGCCACAGAAACCCTCAGCCTGCCTTTGGGAAAGGGAGGGAAGGAAACCTTGTTCTAATGTGACTAAAGCTCACCTTGGCTCTAACAAAAAATAAGTTTTAACACTACGACTTTTTCACCCCAGCTTTCCCTCCAGCATTCAGAGCAGCAAAGATACATCTGGAAACAGAAAATATTCCAAGCCACATGAACTCAGGTACCTACAAAGGGACAGGCACGATAAAAAGGAAAACATGTTTAAGTGTAAAAAGCACAGAAGGGGAAAAGGGATAAAGGAGTTAGGGAGTAGCAACTGATGCTTAGGTCAAAATGGAGTTCTTAAACACTCAAGAGCAGAAATGTGAGTTCTATTCACTTTTAACCATGGAAAAAGTAAATGTCACTGGATTTAATCAAGCCTGGCAAAACCTCCTTCCCTATTCTTCGTGGCTGGGTTTAGTTACTGTGACAAAAATGAGCTTTGGGATGTATGACTTAAAATCCAGGCAGCTTCAAGAATCTCCAGCTTCACTAAGTCAAGCCACCAGGCAGGAAAATTCATTAAAGGACAGTCAGTTCTAAATACATTCACCATTTCTACTGGATTTTCCTGAAATGCCACTCATACCCAGCGAGGTTTCCCTGCACTCAGGTACATCTATCCAGCTGTACAGTCAGAACTCCCACTCTGCCCCTGAAAACACACAGTGTGTCAATAACCACCTCAGTTCATGTGGTTTCAGATTTATTTAAAACCAAAGAGAATTTCTAAAGAAGACGTCTTTATGACTTATTCTAACTGAAGTTGAAATATAAATCTCCAAGTCAAATGCAGACCCTTAAGGGTGCTTGATAGATCAATACTCTAAACACACATTATTCATAGCATTTAGGTTAAGAAATGTAAAGCTGCTGTAAACTGCAATAATAAACAGACATAAAAATTCAGCATTTGCAGGTGGGAAAAAAACACACAACAGATGCTTTTGAAGCTTCCAGAAGAACTCTGGAATGATGATCCTCGTGGGTCCTTTCCAACCCAGAATATTCTGTGAGATACTGGAGGTCTGATGTCTGACTTCCACAGAAGTGGAAAAGGAGCAAAAATGAACATAAGCGAACCTCTTTGCCTTTTAGATGCTTAAATATCTAAAAATCCAGTCCAGTATGCCCCTGATATTTCCAGGGAGTTTAACAGTTTTCTTATTAAGTTCTACTTCATACATCAGCAAAAAAGGGAGTTTAAGGAAAATAAAATCAGGAAATCTTTCTTGCATGAGAGAAATGAAAAATCACATGCACATGACAACAACAGTGGAATATCTGCATTTTCTGCTGCAGGTGCAAAAAATATATTTAATATGGTGTACGTGATTCTGACTTTCACAGGCTGGAAAGTGATCTCAATGGTGAGATTATAACCCCTTCTTCCCAGTCTATATTTTAAAAGCAGCTTCTCTTTAAAACATTAATGTTTCAATATTTACAAGAAGATAGTAATTAAAGTAGTCTTTGGCACACTTAAGGTTATTTATGCTTATTTTCCATTAAGAAATAGGTCTGATAAGGATAACACGCACAAAAGATAGGTCTTTAGGCATCCTTATCACAGAATATTCAAAGCCCACGACCTGACTTCTGATTTTGACAGTCAGTGACTTCAGATTTTGACAGTCAATATTTTCCATTTGGCTTTACCTGCCTTGTGATGAATAAGTAAATAAATAAATAAATAGAGCTGTAACTGCCCAAGACTAAAGAAATAGAAAAATGCTTCACTTAGTCTTGCAAGTGAGGCGTAATAGCCACTGCCCATTTTGGTATCCACCCACATTTTAATAAATAAACTGAGATATTCCAGTAGACCCATTATCCCATCTGTCCCACATTTCAGACAGTGACTTTACATTTATTCTGGCTGCAAAATCTGTGCACCATGTGCCAGTGATTGTGCTAAGGGAAGTATTTAGAGGGTGTCAGGATGGTAAGTGAACCGGCACAGGGTTGATCCCAGAGCCATCCACCCTCGCTGTGTGCCCCAGGACTTTCTCCTTTCTGCTGCTCTCAGCAGCCCTCCAGACCTATAAATAAATCAGGAGCAGGGAATCCCAGCAGTGCTCAGGGTTCTGATTTTCATTTTTTCAGTGAAACTGGTAACTGAAATGAATTTTCGAGTCGAGGTCACCCCCTCTGTGCCACCGGCACGGGCAGGACGTGCCCGGGAGCAGCTCGAAAGGAACACGCTGCATTTTGGAGTGATGGTTTTGAGCAAGGTCCTCCTCAGGGAATGACTCACCACTCGGATTTCATTCAGGCTGGACGCCTGTCCCTGGTTTTATTTTGCTGAGGACAAGCAGGGCACATCAGAGCCAAGGCTTCCCCCACCCTAAGCCCTGGGGAGATCTCCAAGATGTTCAGGGAGCGTTTCCACCTGAGCTGGGCGAAACACGAGGAGCCTGTGCCAGCTCAGCAGCCCTGCCCATCCAGGCAATGCTGACCCATGCAAGTGCTACTCAAACAACCCAAATTCCCCCTAACTCGGCACTGAACCCCTTAAAAGAGTTTTGGATCCTGCCAAGAGACGCCACTCCGAAAGCCTCACGGTGGTTACAGTGGGTATGAAGGTCTCGGTGACTGGACTGACAAACAAGATTTACCAAGCAAGACTCAACTTTGGTTTTTCCAATTCGTTATCTAACAGCAATTCGAGACACTGAATCTCCTATTTTTTTTTCATCTCTGCACAAAACAGCCTCAGAGACACAGAAATTTCCCAGTTTCACCTGAAGGGAGGTGTGTTTAGATCCCATCTACGAACAAGCTGGAAATTCCTCGGGGTTTAGTCTTGCTTTTTAGAAAAACATGGGAGATCCAGAGTTGTGCCCAGTAGGAAACCCAAGGAATCAACACTTCACCCCCCTCTCGGGACAGCCTTTTAAAGAGGCCTAAGCTTTGGCATTGTTGTATTCCTTGCATCCCTCTGAGTCTCCACTGCCTCCCAACTCCCAGTGCTCTGATGTCCCCTTGTTTACTCAAGCTCATCCACTTTTTTCCTGCAGGGAGTTTTCCAGTCAGATAAGAGAATCAACACAACTCGCTGCCCAGCCATGTGCCTGCTGGTTTTGCTGCTTGTGGCACTTGCAACTGGAAGATGAGAAATACCCCCCTCGTCCCTGCTCACATCTGGGGCTGACAACATCTTTCTGCACAGAAATTAAGGTTAGCATTGGTGGGAACTTAACATAATTAAATACCACACCACTTGCTGGCAGGTTTTTGTTTGCATCCATCCCTGTTCCCCAGTGAAAACCAAAAGCAGTGGCTAAAGCTTTTAAACCTTAAAAGCTAAGAAAAATAAACCCCTGAAATGTTGCATGAAGAGTTAAGAAGTGTCCTCTTCTCTGCAAAGGGAGAGTTCCTCAGATGAATTTCCTAACCTTACTTCCATAAAAGCATAGTGGCAACTTTTAATTCCCACGTGGCAGGTTTGCATATTGCTTAGGTAAGGCCAATAAAATATAAACACTCAATTCAATAAAAGCTCTACTATTAATTTGGTGGGGGGTTAAACTCACCCTAGAGACCAAGATAATACACAGGCACTCTAAGACACACACACACACACACAAAAGCTTTCTTTTTCTCATCAACCCCGATATCACTTTGTAATAAACCCAATCATCTTTCCTCAGAAACCTGCACACATTTTCATTTTCTCTGAGTGTCTAATTTAAACCTGCCCTAAGGCAGCAGAAGGTTTCTCAACGCTGCAATCATTTAATCAAAATAAAATCCATTTTAAATGGTGCAGAAGCGGAAAAGCAGCACCTTGAGCTTGTTCTCCCCTGTCAAGTTCAGGGTTAAAAATACCCCAAATTAACACCACACCACTCCCCTGTTCCCCCAGTGGCAGGAAATGCAAAGCATCTGCCTTTCAGAGGAACCCAAATATCGCTATCCAAAATAGCTACTGAATTTCTACAGAGGAGATCAGACCTGTCCCACTTCAGGGCTCACCTCGCCCTCAGCTGATGTTGTAGTTATGTGCTTTATAACAGCTACAAAAGGTAGAAGGATCTCACATCCAGGTGCTGGGAATCAGTGCTTCAGGAAAAGAATCAATTAGGATTTGAGAGCCTGTTAAACCTGCAGGCAGCCAAGCCAGGTCCCTCCCTCCTCACTCCTGCCTCCTGTTTGTGTCTGCAGGAGCGCAGTGAGCTCCCAGCTCACATAAACCTCCAGGGAAAACACAGTTAAGGACGCCCAGCAGCTGAGAGTCAGGCAATTTCACTGTGTCCCTGCTTTTCATGTCAGCTCAAAGAATGCAATTTTCCAGGAGGACGCACGCCTCAAATAACTGTGGAGTCAGAGGCATCCTTCTGGTGCTTTTGGAAGCCAAATTTCTAAGTGCCTCAAATACTCATTTACGCCTAAAATAAATGAAGAACCCTCCCAAGGAACATCCATGGGGCTCATTTGCAGAAGAGACCAAGGACATGTTTCTTCTGCCTCATTTGCTCTTTCAGGTCACATGCTGAGAAACACCAATAAAGTCAACCAAGGTAGGAAATTTTGATAAGCTTCAGTCTGAAACAGCAATAAAATAATGACTAAGCTCTGGCTTGCAGCCTTTCCTCCAGCACAGGCTCACCAAAACTGCTCAAAGCTTTTTTTTTGCTAAGCAACCCTTTGCAAACAACCACATCAGCAATCACTGCCCTGTGTCACAGTAAGGGTGACAGCTTTGGGATCCTCAGGCCAAAGAGGATCATTATTTGGTCCACCTGACAGACTTTGTCCAGTAAAACCTGAGGAGATGTGTAGGACACCTCACTCAGCCATTCCAGAGGGAGAGAAGCAAGGGAAAGGCCTGGCTTTGTGAAAACAGAGTATCCCTTCCTTTCAAAAGGGATCTGTTGAAGACAAAGCTGCTTCTGGAAAGGAAAATGGTAAGCATAGCTTGCCATTATTACAATAAGTCACTCAATTCACTTACCCAACTTCAGTGCCATACACGTTCCAGTCCTAAAAACTAACAAGACAACCACCAGCTCACCCAGCATTGGCTGCCGGTCTCCTGCAAGCACCAACTTCCACAAGCTTTGAAATTCCCACGCAGACCAACCCCAAAATGAACTGAAATGTCAATATATTCTACGTACAGGGTTGGTCTGGAAACAGTCTCAACTAATTCTGACACTTCCAGGGTGATTGCTCACTGCAGATGCTGTAATTCACTGTCTGCACAGGTGATACTGCTTCATTCATGCAATCCCTTTGACACTCAGATTTGTGTTGTTTCGGGTAGTCCAATACCATACCATGTACAATCAGATTTCATCTGCAGAGAACAGGAATGAAGCCCAGCTAAGCAAAGGGCTACAAAAAAAAAAAAAAATCTGATTTCTACTACACACCATCAGTAAAGCACAGCCAACAGAGAGCGATGATAACATGCAGATGGACAACAATTTAATTAACAGTGACCTTTTTTTTTTTTCTCTCTTGCATTGCCTACAGGTCAAAACATCTGAGTCAAAAAATGGCCGTTCTGGGAAATCCCTACACCTAATGACTGCTTTAAGCAGCTAAGTCGCCCAGTGAGGTTCATCTCGAACTGAAGAACGCTTGACAAGGGACAGTGAATACAAACAAAGGGATTTCCAGTTAATGTGCACCGCAAATCCTCGCGATTGAACACCTCCCCTTCCCTCCCTGCTCCACAGCCCCCAGGGTAATCAATGCTCCGGGACCAGAACACTCCCATCGCGTTGCTCGTGGATTCACTGATCAAACCGAACACACCGACAATCATCTGGCTCTCCAGGCTCCTTATCCCATGTGCCGTTCCCCCTCTTTTAAGAAAGCTACTTGTTAGCAGCGACATTCTCCAGGCGTGCTCTGCAAGGAGGCTGTAATCCTCCCCTTTACGTATTATTTTAAATTGCTTTACTCTAGAGACAAAGGGCAACCCCCGGAGAACACGACACGGCAAATTAGGGGCAGGGCTTTCCCACGGAAAGCCGACAACCTTGCAGGAAGCCTCAAGGTTACCGGTGGAGCATCAGCAGCGGGAGCCGCCGTGCCCGGATACGGAGCCGGGAGATCCCCGCGCGGGGGGGATGCGGGATCCCTGCGCGCCGAGCGGGAAGAGGGAGGGATGTGCCCACAAGGAATCCCAGCTCCCCTGGCAACGCGGTGCCTTCGCCGAGCCAGATTTCCATCAGGAGCAATTAAAAAAAAAAAAAAAAAAGAAAAAGGCGGCTTTGAAATGAAGTTAAGCCGCTGCCTCCATCTCTCGCCGTCCTCCCCGGGCTGCCAGCGCCTGGGAATCACCTCTGCTGCAGGGAATTCCCGCACGGAGCGTCGGGAGGCAGCTCCGCAGTCTCATTTTCGCGGCGTGCGTGCTGGGGGGGATCCCCCGGCGCTTTGAAATTCGAGCCTCGTCCCTGCACTGCATTTACAGCCACCGGCAGCTGCAGGGAGGGACCGAGGGGCGAGAACAGAGCGGAGTATTTTTGTCAGACGGGCGTGCCGTGCCAGCAGATATGTTAGCAGCCCTCTGCGCTCCCAACTCGTCCATTTCCCGTTCGCAAATTCGCTCCCAGAAGGGATTTCACTGCTCGAAGAGCAAAAGAGGGGTAACCCGTAGAATAGCACAAAATGAGCGTACAGGAGAAAGTGTTGACAAAGCACTCGGGTGAGTTGAGGCTGCAACAACCCACCCACCCGAAACGACGCAGAAATCCTTCACACTCCCATATTCATGTATCGCTGATGGACTTGGCAAAATTAGCCTGCAGTTATTAATCCTTCAAGACCCTTTGCTCTCACTCTCGTCTTGCTAAACAAATGACTTTTCCCTGAGAAGGGCATTTATTTACCGAAGTGCCTAATGCAGAATTGCATTAAGGTTGAGTTACTCCTGCGGAGATCATTCTGCTCTTCTGCTGCAGCCAAATGCTTCTACTGTAGCTACTGCTGCAGAATCAAGCCCCTGTGATGTGCTAAGAGCTCATTCTTTTTAATCTGGAGCACCTGTCAATGGAACATCTATCCACAAGGAAAGTTAAGCAGTGGAACTAATTAGGGAGACTACACGAAAGAACCAACATGGGCTTTTTTCCCCTGTTCCAACAGATGTCTTGTCTTTCAAAAAAAAAAAAAAAAACCAAACAAATAATCCAGCTTCACAAATCAGAGCGTTTTTAACCACATTCAGAAAGTGGGATTGGTGGGCAAAGTGCTTTAATTCTGAGACACCAACAGGGATTTTAACTAAAAAAAAAAACTTACACCCCACAATCTTTATACTCAACAGAAAGAGTAAAACCTCCAAGAACTTTCTTGAACATTCACACTCCCCCCCGAGAAACCCATTTTTCCAACAGAAGGACTGAACAAGCATTACTATTCCTACAGCTGCTGTTTCACCAGACACAAAAGAGTGCCTGAGACCTACACTGGAATCCCCTGGCCAGGAGAAGAGCCATGTTCCAGACAGTGTGCTCAGCTCCAGGCAGAACATGACAACATGAATCCATGGGATTGCATCAACTGCTGCTCCCTGTGTAGCAACACATTATTCTCTGCAAGTAATTCACCCTATATTAGTACTTTTAACTCTGTATTTGAGCCAGACATCTGTTTCAACTAAATGACAACACTAGACCTATGCAACAGGCAGGGGTTTATGTTCATGGAATAACAAGATTTTTTAGCAAATGCAGGAAGTCAGTATTTCCCACCCCAGCACACCACCCGCTACTGGGAATTTTTTGAAGCAGGTGAATGTTTTTCATATCAGGATTTGGTTCCATTTCTCAAGCTCAGAGGAACTTGCCACCCTGCCCAAGCTGGCAGCTCCATCACCTCTGGTACCTGAACTTCCCCCCTTGAATTTTTAGGGCCGAGGCTTTTCTTTACAGAAATATCTGGGGTGTTCACACACAAACCACAGAGCTCAGCACCTCTGATGGGGAACCCCAGCAGTTACAGGGAAGGAAACTGAGAATGCAACTTCTCATGCCTGTTGCAGCCGCAGCAAAGTGCTACAGGAAGGGGCAGGGGTGAAATCAGGTCTTAAACGAAGTTTCAGCTGCAGCCATTTGGACTGTGAGGTATTTCAATAAACTTATCTGGAAAATCAACCTTCAGGGTTTCTCACGTCTAGGACAAACCCAGCAGTGCACAGTCCCTTCACCTCCCCACATCAGAGGGCCCCTGCACTTGGAAAAAGAGCTTTTCCTCAGTATTTCCCCTCTAGGCCAGAGTCCCTGTCTTCAAGGAAGGTGGAAAAGAATAAAACAAACCTGCAAACCCACACAGGGGTTATATCAGTACAGCAAATACAGTCCATGAGACCAACTCCCCCAAGATCCAAGTGTAAACCTGCGAGAACTGTCTAGATCTAGGACTCACACTCTCCAAAGTCCTCAACTCACTTAACTAAAGTGTAATTCCTTGAACAACAAGCACTCATGTTAAGAATTACAGGATGGTTTGGGTTGGGAGGGACAATAAAGCCCACCTCATTCCACTTTCCTGCCATGGGCAGGGACACCTTCCACTATCCCAGGTTGCTCCAAGCCCCACCCAACACAGCCTTGAACACTTCCAGGGATGGGGCAGCCACAGTTTCCCTGGGCAATCAAACAATTTACCACAGTTAACACATTTCCCTGTGCAAAACAAGAAGAAGGTAGAAAATAAAACATGGTTTGTGATGTACCAAGTATCTTTCTACCTGTCAAGCCCTAAGCAGCATCTCTGTAGGGACACTCAGCACCTCAGAGACAAGGAGAACAGCAAAACACCAAAGGAAAAGCTGCAGACAAAACAAAACTATATTTTCCAACTTAAACTTGGTTGTTTATTAGATACAGGCATATCCTGCTCGGTGTATTGATACAATATCCTGTTATATACATCATTCTATACCCAGGGAGAATGGCAGCAGGACACTGATAAATGGATAAGCATCAGCCACATTTTAGATACCACACACACAAAAAAATTACTTGGGGAGACAGGAAAAAACATAGAAGACTTCTAATCTTTCTTCACGAGAAATAACGTGTCTCTTTAGTTAGCTGAGTGAAGAGTGGAAAATCCACATTCACAGCATCAACGAGTAAGTAAAATGCATATGCTCCACCAGGGGATAATTTGTATCTTCCAGTCAGGGGAAAAGTGAACACGCTCCTGCCCTCACTCTTCCTCCAAGGCTCTGAGTGCCCCACAGACAGCAGACAATGCTTAGCTGGGGGAGCACATTTGCAACAACACACCCTTCATCTGAGGGCAAACTCAGGGATTTGGCTCCGGAGGTCAGGGACAGGCACCAAAAACCTCTGCCAGTGACACTGTGTACGTTCCATCTCCCTGAGCAACACCACAGATACACATCTCCCCAGCTGTACACTTGGCTTACAAGGTGTTTTCACTGCTCTTGCACGTTCACAGCAGCGCCGCCACCGAGCTTTAAAGCACGTAAGAGATCCACTGCTCGCAATTCCACTCCCACCTGGATGGCAGCGAGCCGTGCTTTCGGTTTGTGGAGGCGGCAGGGCTTGGAAGAGCAGACGAAAATAAACTCTGATTTGCAGAGCAACCAGCAATGAAAAGATTTTATTGAAGCTCTCAAAACATTCAGTCCTACCTGGCCTATGAATGAAAACACAGCCCTTCTTCTTCCTCGTTAAAAATGGAAGACTCCCGAGCCTCGGGACATGACATTCCAATTTTCAGATGTGTGAGAAGAAACACAAGCTACAGTCTCCAGTGACACCTAATAAAGTGCTGTCTTCCTCACTTTTTCAGCATCACTTCTGTGCAGAAACTGGCTTAAGGAATCCCCTGCATTTTCACCTACTAATTTGGATACACATTTACGTGGATACCGAACCACCTCAGCCCCCACCAGCCCTTAGCTCAGTAAACACACACATCCACAGACCCTGCAGCACAGCACTGTTTATTAACTTCACAGAGCTCACTCTTCCACCCCCAGAGGTGTTTCCACAGCCTGCCTGGCTCCAACACACTGGATTTTCCATCCAGATCTCAGGGAGAGGAAAAACCACATTCATTACCCCGGGTCCACACCGCTCTTGCTGTAATTGCCTCTTAACGATTACACGGCGCAGTTCGGAGCCTCTTTTTATCCTGAAGTTACAGATTTTCAGGAATGATGTGCAGGCAGAAGCATTTTCCTTGGCAGAGTGCAGCTGAACTGATGCTGCCACTGGAGAAAGATTTCAATCACAACAAAGGGCTAAGAAAAAAAACCCCCAACCAGCCTATTTGTTAGAGATCTTGCAGGTTTGTGCTCAGCTCCAAGCTCTGAGGAGCAGGCAGGACATCTCCTCTTTGTTTTCATCTCCTATGACTATTTTTACATCACACGACTTCCCAGCTCTGCTGTACCAGGAACTAGCAGTGTTTGATTATCCCATCAGGGCATCTGTAAATTCAGATAAAAAGCAGTCTCAGTATTTACCTCACTCCCCGTTGCAGGGCTTAATTAACCTCAGTTCCTTAACATCAGCCAGAAGATGCATGACAGCATCACTTCTAATATTAAAGCTATTTTTTTCCATAATGAGATGTGGAGGTAAACACCTTTTCCAAAGCACCTACATGACAAAGAAGGCTGTGATGAGAAAGCCTCAACCAAATAATTTCCATGATATTTGAGACTCTGGACATCACTGTCCCTACTGCTACACAGGGAAAGTCCTACTGTCATGAGAGGCAGTCAGGGCTAAACTACAGATATTAAAGTAAGCACAGTTTCTTGAGTGATTTCACTAATCAAATGTTGTTTTACCTTTTCCAGGAAAGCATCTAAAATGCAACGTGAACACCTTCACGGGAAGGGGGGCAAAGGGAATGCAGGTATTTATTTCCAGAACACTCAGAGCCACTTTCAGGGTTTTATTTACTTGAGTGAGTGTATTTAAGTGCCACCTGCTCATCCTGTAGTGCTGAGCAGTGAAGAGCAGGAGGGGTTACATCACCTTCCTGGGCAAGTGCAACCATCTCAGCCACAACAGGCTTTCCTATGCCAGCAAAATTCAGGAGTCTGTTGCAAAAAACATTTTAAAGACAGAATTTTTCTGTCTTTAAAATAATGCCCAAAGAGCCACTTAGTCAAAGGTCAAGTGAGCAGAACAACAGGAACAAGATGACCACAGGACATCTCTGATAATTAGAGACCACCAGCCTTTTCAAATCTCCTCAGAGAGTGACTGACTGTTGCCTGGAGCTGCCACAATTCCTTCAATCAAATCCAAGCCTTCTACAGCTCCAGTGTGGAATTTTCTTGAGTAGGCAGTTCAGCAAAAAAACAAGGAACAAGCTGCTTTTTTTAAGTGTTATTGCCAGCATCCCTTTTACTATGGCTTTAAGTGGAGTAGCAGAGACATCAAAATATTTCAATCAATAGCTGTGAAAAAGAACACAGCATTCTGTGATACAGCTAAAAGGGAAGAGCAAGAGCATGGATTTCTCTGGAAATATTTACAAGGGATTCTATTTCCAAATATCCACATGGCTAAGCAACTCCAGGCAATGAAACATTCTTGTTAATGAAATTGTGAGCTAAGCTAACTTGGACAACAACATCTCCATAAAGCTTGATTGAACACTTTTTATACCCCTCATTACGAGAGCCTATCTATATCCAAGTGTCTTTTGCAGGAGGATCTTAATTTTGACTTCCCAACATGAATGCGAGTCAATCCAGAGGCATTTCACACAGATTAGTGCCAGCTGCTGTCAGCAGCTAAAAGATCTCAGCCTGAGAGAGTTGAGGTTGTTTAGCCTGGAGAAGAGAAGGCTCCAGGGAGGCCTCAGAGCCCCTTCCAATGCCTGAAGGCAAGAAAACTGGAGAGGGACTTAAGACAAGGGATGGAGGGACAGGACAAGGGGGAATGGCTTCCCTCTGACAGAGAGCAGGGTTAGATGGGATAGTTGGAAGGAATTCTTCCCTGTGAAGGTGGTGAGGCCCTGGCACAGGTTGCCCAGAGAAGCTGTGGCTGCCCCTGGGTCCCTGGAAGTGTCCAAGGCCAGGTTGGATGGGGTTTGGAGCAACCTGGGCTGGTGGAAGGTGTCTCTGCCCATGGCAGGGGGTGGAATGGGATGAGCTTTAAGTTCTGCTCCTGTGCTCCAGTTGTCCATAACATACCACCTTTATCCTTCTAGGACAAGACACTCCATCCACATCATGTGCTCTGAATGACTTGCACACATGATGACAAAGCACCAGAAGTGGTTTCCACTAGAGCTGCTCTGTGCAGGCTGTGCCAGCAACACTGCAGGCTGTGCCAACACTTCCCACTGCCACCCTGGCAGCCTCCAGGAGCTATTCCTGGGACCTATTACTCTTCAGATCAACTCCATGTACTTGGAGACACAGAAGTGCCCAAACAATGGCTTTGGAGATATTTATAAAACAAAGTTGTGTAGAACGGAAAACACAGGAACATACACTGAATTATTCTGGTGTGGGTTTGTAGACAATTTTAGCAGTTTATTTGACTAACGCTGTGCACTCACATATCCCAAGGGATGACTTTCAGAAAATAAAGCTCTCTTTTCATGTGTTTATGTAGGACAACTTCACACCATACAATATGATCCCATTACACTGGCTACAGTGCAGGCAACATCTCCAGTTATCCTACAAAAACCCTCATTTTACGGCTTTTCTTTCCAGCTGTTGCAGGAATGTTGACTTCCAGGTCAAGCAGTAAAGCAACAGTTTTCACTTCTTCTATTAGCACAACGAAAATATCCAAGTGAGACAGCATAAGAATGATTCTTATGTCATTTACTTGTTCCTTGTTACCACAATTCCCAAAAACTGGGCAGTTATACCTGAGCAGCTTCCATTTCTTTCCGCCTTCGTAAGGGAAGCTACCACTTTTTATGCAGCTGTCAGACCAAAAGGAAAAACTTTTCCATGTCAAGTGACCTCTGGAAAGCCCAAGAAGGTGGTCTGGACTTTGGTGGAGATGCCATTCTCAACCCTGAGAAATACCTCCCTCAGCAATTATTAAAATACATGGGAAATAAGAACACCCACACATCACACGAGTGTGCCCTCAAGCCAAAGGGTTTTAGATTGCTCAGCTTATTTGAGTCTTATTTTGGGGGAGGCAGTGTCTAATTATGCAGTTAAACCTGCCAGCCAGAATCCAACCACTATCTTATTCCACCAGTTGTGAACAAAAGGTCTCTGAAAGGACAGTGGGAATTAATTTATGGCAGTAAGTTGTTATGATAAACACTTGCTGATGAATTTGAAGAGTGCTTGACTGCATTTCCAACAGCTCCAAGCTCCTTCAGGCTTAACCCAAGCTGACAAGAGCAGGTGAACAGTAATCTTTGGTGAACTTGTTTCCCTGTTTTAATAACACCTGTGATATCCAGGAGATGTGTACACATACTTTTATGTTTGGGAAACAGCATTGGAAGAGCCAAGGTTATTCCTTTCTGCTGTACTTCCCCCTTCTTCCCATCAGCACCGGAACAGGAGGATCCATCCATACTTTCACACACATTGAATGTGCCTACATTAAAGAGAGTGAGGTGGAAAACACTTGGGATACTGCAGTTTGCTCCTAGGCAAGATGTGTCATTATGTGAGCAAAAGCTCTTTTTCTGATCCCTCTAATGGTCTCACATTACAAGGCAGTGTCAGCAAACCTGCAATTTCAGTTTTCCCTTCATTAAGAGCTCAGAAAACCATCCAAGTCCTTTCCACGTGATATTCTTCGGCTCCCTGGGGTTCAGCTGAATGCTGAAAGCCAAGATGAAAACTATCTAGGACCATTAAAAAAAAAAAAAAAAGATCCCATCAGAAGGCATTCCCAGTTTCCAGAGTGACTCACCCATCGCTCCTGAGGCACATGGAAAAGCCAGCCACAGTCCAAGACATGCTCCTATAAGGTCAGAGACACTAGAAGCCAAATTTTGATGCTGGGCAACTGCCTGACCAGGCAAACAATGCTTTTTCTTCTAACATACTTTATTATACCTCCTAATACAGCCCTGCAGGGGTTCCTATGGAGCTGTTCATCTCCCCTCCTTCCGAGTCGGAAGATACTTCTCCAAAGACAGCCTTTTAAAGAGAACTTGTTTAATTCTACGTGAGAAGTGCCAGGAGCAAATAACACTGCAGAGTAGCAGCATATGGCAAAACATAAAGGTGGCATTTATCCCATCAGCTTTGTCTCTTATCTAAGCAGCTTATAAAGAAGCAAGTCCTTCCCTATCCTCTCGTGGTAACCCAGGGTGGGTTATCAGATCCACTGCGTTCCAGGTTGAGCGGGCTAAAAAGCCTTGTCCTGAAGAGCCCACAGCTTAAAGCTGGAGTCAATTCCAAACCAGCTTCCAAAACACATCTCGTGGTTATTTATTCCAAAGTAAGCTGTTCCCATCCACCCCGGAAATTAAGGAATCTACAAATGAGGTGACAGGCAGCATCAGTGCCATCCTCACCCAGGAGGGCTTTAAGGAGGGACAGTTGTGCCACTGCCTTAATCACTTCCACTGCAGCCACTGAAGGAGGAAACTCACCTTTGTGGAGACAAATATTTCTGTGATTTGTTTAGAGAAATAAACCTCGTGTAACAAAACACAGGAGGAACCACGTTTGCAAACAGTCCTGGCATTGCCTCTGGCACTGCGAGCTCTGGAAGGTTACACTTTATACTGTGGCACCGTTGCTGCTTTAAGACAGAAATAGAAAACCAGGCCTGATTACGCATTTTCTTCAATAAATAATGCAAAAAGCCTCCGCACTTCTGTGAAGGGAGATTCAAAGCAGGGTCACTTCAGAGAGCATCTCCCTTCTCCAGATCCTACAGGAACAGCTCTTCCAACTCACAGCCGCACCTGCCTTGCAGAGCAGACTCCCAGTAAATCTTAATTTGACTTTATCATCATTACTATCAGCATTTATAATTAATGCCATGCAGAGAGAACTTACTATGCAAGTCATCATTCTAAAAAACCACAGCAGTCTAAGTTCTGGAAAGCAGAGTACATCAATCCCCGCTGCTGGCAGAACCGACTGCAGCCTGGGTTTTACTACGTCCAGCTCTACATACCTCTGCCTAAAAGAAATCCTTGCCTGCTAATAAATCTGCAGGGAATTATAAATCCTGGCCATTAGGAAGAGAAAGCAGAATTTTTTTTTTTTTTTCTCCAGGGGCACAACGCTCCTCTGAAGGACTCCCAGGCCAGGGACACGCAGAGTTACAGCTGCTGCTGTTCCCTGCTTGCTGCTCCACATGCTCAGGGGGGAGACAGGGGATTACTGCAGGATGTTTTCATGAGCTGAACATTAGTCAGCACGAGCATTTAACAGCTCTAGCTACACGAAATAAATAGCCTGACCTCTGCTCCCTCCCACCACCTCCTTGTGCCCGAAGGACAAGCGTAGAGGTGTTGGAATTGCTTCCCTCGGAAGGGCACCTACACCCCCCCTCCCCCTGCTGAAATAGCTGGAAAGGCATCGTGCCACTGCTGTGCTGATGGGAGAGACAAGCAAACTGCCTGGGCAGTACACTGAGGGATCATCTGGAATTCACTGCCCACCCCTTCTTTATTGGCTACACACGGAACACCGAGCGTTTCCTACTCGGACATCCAGGAGGAACGGCCAAAAGCGGAGTGGGCAGGTTTCCAGCAGCACAGCTTTAGTGAGCAAGGACTTCTTGAGAGGTTTCCTCAAGCCACGCAGAGCAAAGAACACGACAGGCTACTCAGAAGTGTTTATGGCACAGAGCTGCAACACTCCCTCCACAACACTGTGTGAAATAGTTTAAGAGACAAACAAGACCACGGGGTTTTGCCAGGTTACTGACACAGCCAGAAAGCATTTTCTTCTGTTTGGTTCAGCATCACTAAAACTGAAAAATTCAGTGATGCCTTTTTTAACAGGATTCCAGGGTTTTTTTAGAAGCACTGGCTCAGGTTACTCATTTCTTCCTAATTTCATGGTAGAATCCCCAAATCCTCACTTTTTCTTTTAAATGATTCCTTAGAGCCTCAGCTGTTCTGGGTAGCAGCACACAGTCCAAAACATCAAAGAAAAATAACACAACATCAAAAAAAAATAACACAACATCAAAAATCAGATTTGCTAAGTCCCATGATTTTAGGATAACACCAGAAAAAACAAGTCATTTCCCTTTTTCCTCTCAAGTTCCAGCAGTTTTACATCTCCATTTCAGGCAGACTTAATACCTCAACTGACCTGCATTTTCCAGTGCAACATATTTATTCCAAAGTAGTTCAGAGGCATCCAGGATCCTGCTAATTACATTATTTTTCCTCCCTACACAGAAAAATACTTTCTTCTTGTCTCTCAGGAGTAACAGATCACATTTAGATTTGTCCCCAGGAGGATTCTGCCAGTGTATGCTTAGTTTCAAAGCAGCAGAGATAATGAAATAATGATTTTTTTATACCTTTTTCACTTCAGGATGCCAAACAGTTCCATACCAACACCTCTGAAAGCAGGAGATGAAGTAACTGATGGTCTGCAGAGCCCTGCAGAGGGACTAAATACATTAAAGTCTCAACTTGCTACACAGGTTAAGTGTCACAACAGACCTTTAACAGAGGGAACGGCCTCCAGTTGTGCCAGGGGAGGTTCAGGTTGGACATCAGCAGGAATTTCTTGCTGGAAAGGGTGGTCAGGCCTTGGCAGGGGCTGCCCAGGGAGGTTTGGAGTCCCCACCCCTGGAGGTGCCCAAAGCAGCCCTGGCCGTGACACTCAGTGCTCTGGGCTGGGGGACAAGGTGGGCATCGGGCTTTATTCTAGAAGGACTCACACTAAATTCTCCCCTGCACATTCAGCACTGCCATAGTACCTTTATTTTTGTTCCCATCTGGTGGTGCAGCAACAGGCACAGAGCAGTGCCCAGGCAATAGTATCTACTACTACTTGCACAAGCTGTGACACTCCCAGAACCATAAGCCTCCAACTGCTGCCAGCACAGTGAATAATTCATCAGATCTTTTCAGAGATACGTTATCCAAACAACCAAAATTTCTTGCTTCTCCACTCTTCTCCCTGGATCTTTTGCTAGATGGTTTTGAGCCAAGTTTTATAAAATTGGGAAGCTTGGCTAAAAATACCCATAATGTGCAGTATTGTGCAAGAACTTGAAAGCCACAAGAAAATGCAGTAAAATCATGTAAAATTAGGAAAGCATCAAGAAAGCATTTCGAGAGATGAACCAAGCACTCTCTAGACATGCAGCAAAGGACACACGGGTGGAGAAAGTTTCCCAATGCTCTTCTAGCAAATTCTGCCCAACGTTCATTTTAACATGCAGAGACTTTGATTCAATTCCTCTGCAAAGCCCTCGGACTTTCCACTGATTCCACCCAGCAATAAACACGGCCTTGGCATTAATGCTGCTCATCTCATCCCCACCCCTTCCCTGCAGGAAGAAGACAAGCTTCCAAAGGACAGCAGGTCTCCTGTATCAGCCAGAAGCAAAGTGCAGAGACTGAAGTACCAGGGTTCATCTCATCAGTGTGGCTCACCTTAAGCCATCTGAGCAGAATAACTCCACAGCAGAAGGACTGGGCAAAGCCCAAGGAATGCAAAAAGCCTTTCCCACCCTTTCTGAAGTGGGGAATACCACCCTCTGGGGGGAGGGAGAAGCAACAAAAGCAACACAGAGCAGCGCTTGAAAAAGCTGCCACCTCTCAGGAACGCGCGACACGCCAACAAATTACACGGAGGGGAAGGAAATAGAAGTGTTCTCTCTGGCAAAGATAAACAATTTCTTCCCAAAATGCACACCCCTGCTCTATAATCAAGGCAGTCATGTTACAGGGAAACAGAACGATGGAAACAGTGGCTGCAGTCTGAACAAGAAGTTCTTGTCCAGCACAACAGGTACGATATCCAAAGGCCAGGTGAAAGCATCTCTGGATTAAGGCATTTTGCCAAGCAACCACACAAATAAAAGTCTTAAGAGATTAATATAGAGTTCCATCCGAGGAAAAGGGTAGGGGGTGAGGGCTATTCCAGAATCACACGGGTTTATTCTACACTGATGGGCAGAACCCACACTCACACCGTGACAGTGAGCTCAGGCAACGCTGCTCCCACGTCAAGGCTTCAAAGATTCAGAGCTGCCAAGCAAAAAAATTTAAAAGGTGTAATCACACAGTTATTTCTACGTGTTCCTGGAAATATCCTGGCCTGGGGTATCACACCGAGGTTTTCAAGACAGCCAGTGGAAGGTGTAACTGCAGGGGAGTTCAAAGTCTCAATTCCTTTAAAGGTCAAAGATGTTGACTGTTGGTACTGGAGCATCATTGAGGTGCCAACTCTCAGGCAACACTCAGGATTCCTTCATCACTTCAGATTAGAGCAGTGCTGCATGACTGACTTTTAAGATATCAAAATTCGACAACTTTATGTATAGAGTTCTGCTAGAAATACTGACCATGTTTCTCTCCTTAAAAAAAACCCACAAACTTTTCCTCAGCAGAACCATTTATTAAAATTCACAACTGGCACGAAACCAGAAGCTTCCCCACTCTTCAGTGTCGACAGGAGCTGTGTTGGTCTAAACAAGCTGACCATACACAAGGGCTTATTCCCTGACTCCACAGGACACTGGCAGTCGTCAGGTTGCAAGGATGTTTCTATCCCACTTAGAAGATGGAAGCAACATGAGAATTTTTAAAGATTAAGTACAGATTAGACTAGGCTACAGCATCAGCATAAACTGGAAGAGTTTCATATCAGAGGAGCTGGGATGACATGGAAGGGGAGAGGGAGAAAGGAATCACTACCACGACATTCAACACACAGGCCACAGGAGCACAGGTCATGGAAAACGAGTGGGAAAATCATCACTGATTGACAGGACCATCCATGCCTGGGGCTGGGAGACAAGCATGTGTCACCTAAAGCAGCCTCTTCCCAAAACTGGAACCATTCTCCACAAATTCAGCACTCAAGGGATGGATGGATCCTGCGAGGAACTCGCCCCAGCATCTGCCTGGTAGGTTTAATTCATCCTACTTATTCACCTGCTGCAAAAAACCACTCCTTGGCAAGTCTTTGCTTATGAAGAGACCCCACCAGAGCGAAACCAACCAGTCCCAGTCCCTGAAGACGAGTAATGCCCGTTTTCAGTACGGCAAAGACAACTCTTGGCGCAGCGCAGAGACTGAAGAGAACGAGATTTACTCCAGTGCAGCAGCTCTTTGGCACAGTTAGAGAGAAACTATCAAAATTAAGGCCCCACTAGCTCAGCTCCAGCAGTGAGGAGGTTTCTGGTCCTGCTGTTATGGTGAAAAATCGATTCAGAGGTCTGAGAGTTATTGAAATGTTCATATTGAAAACAACTAACTGTGTATTTTGCTGTGTGCAGTTACACGAGTGTTTCCCGCTTGCCTAAGTATTCCTATGTAAATATTACTCCAGGATTTTCCAAATAACTATCACTATGAGCTGGATCTGTCTCTGGCTCCCACCCTCCTACCTGAACACATGCATTTATCACTAACTTCTACAGTAATTTACATGGAATAAACCACTTCAGAGGACTCAAACAGCAGCCCAGGAGAAACTTCCTTGTGAAGAAATGAAGTGGAAATGATGATTAACTCGCCTTCAAAACCAGGAAACACAGAAAGTGAGAACCAAAAGGAAAGGGAGCAGCAGGGTGATACCACGGTTAATATTATTTGTTGATTGCCCTGTAGGCACCTCCTCAGCAGCCACCCCACCGGTTCCACTGCTCCCTTTGGCCGCAGCCAGACATCCATCAGCAGCAGTTTGCTGCTTCACTGCCTCAGCAACACCACAAACGACTGGATTAAGTTAGACTTTGTTCCTAATAAAGTCCCCTTTTTTAAAAGACAGGCAGTGCTGCAAGTCACTGGAGGCAAGATATTCAACTTCCTTGATTACAAAAGCCTCAGGAGCTTCAGGATAAAGGGCTAAGGAGGAGGGGGTCTGCTTGGTGAGGTGCAGCAATTAGTACATGTTCTGCCCAAAGCACTCGTGGCATTCCAGGCTAAAGAAAAATCTTATGCAGATTTCTCTTTTGATTCAAAGCTCAGCCACCGATTAAGCAGCTCACAGACAATGCAGTGTCTCTAAAAAACCCTCAGGATTGCAGAGTAAGTCAGAATTTAACTCCACAGCTCCATGGTAAGTATGTTCCAAGTAAAACCTCCAACAATCAGATTAGGATGACTGGAGAAAAAAAGTTAATCAAGGGGTTTCTACATGGGGACACACAAGCAAGAAGGGCCATTTTGGTTTAGAAGCACCTTAACTGAAGGATTACATCAGTATCCCTGAAAGTTCCAGAGGCTTAAATTCTGTTCTGACACCACAGTTGAATCCTCACTCAAAAATAATTCATCATTAGAGACAAGTACTTGGATGGCCAGCTGTCATAAGACATCAAAAACTCCTTGTGATATAGGAACTGGATGCTGCAGAACTCAGTTCAATCTTGAAGAGGTTTTTCCTCCAGGAAGCAGCAGCTCAAATTGCAAGATTAGTCATGCTTACAAAAGCACAGGGACAGCTCCATGCACACACCACTGAAAGGGAAAGCCCAGGGTACACAGGCATTCCCAGAGAGGAAAGAGCCTTGCCCTCAGCAAAGAGGAGAAAACGGGATTTTTGAAAATCCTTTGGATATATTTGAACCATTAATAGTATTATTTCCTCTGTCAGATACCATTTAATCAACAGGTTTTTTTCTTGCCTCCTCTTTTTTTCCTTTTTGTGGACATTCATGTTTTACAAGAAGTGCCTCGAATCCCAGAAAAATTCAAAATACTCACTCTGTACATGTACATACATATATATATACACTTGCTATTTTGAAATGAAGGCTGCAAACTCGCAAGCACCTTTGTCACCATGGTTATATCAGCTCAGAAAAGGGAATTGCTTTTACCTGGAGTTTATATTAAGGGGAATTTGTTCCAAGGGAAAGCAAGAGTGGGTTTTGGTCGGTCCTCTAACATTTGTTTTCTCTAATCATCCCAGTGTTTCTGAGGCTTTATGGAAGGGGTGGCACATCCATTTCCAAGTGCTGCAGCCCTCTGGCTCCACTGGGAAGAGAGAGTAATCAACAACTTGAAAGGGACTCACCTAAAGACAACACCACAGACATCTGCGCTGCTATTTCATCAGGCCTCAGGTCTCCCAGTGCTGCTCTCCTGCCTCACTCCGTTACCTCGAAGGAAATGGAAATTAATTCCTCCAAAGCAAGGAAGACTGGCTAAGTCAGAGCTCCTAATGACATTCAGATTTAGCATCCTCACGGACAAGTCATCTCCCAGTCAAGGAGGGGTGGGGGAGGTGACACACCCAATGAAGAGCAGATCCAGGCACTTGTTTTCTCCTTTCAGTAGGTGTAGTTCACCTCCCAATTACCCAATGCATAATTACCCTGAGAGGTGCCCACAGCACCAGTGTTTACTGTCACTCTGGATCTCTTCATGCAGTGCATTCATTCTGGCAGCTCCATTTCTCCAGTTTTGGGACGTGCCCCGCGTTTTTCCGGGTGCAGGGGATCCCAAGAGGGCGATCAAAGCCCTCACACTCCTGTTTTAAGGCTAATTCCATTGCCTTGGGGTTCGGGTTTGCAGCTGGTGACGCTGCCAAGATCTTTTGTTCCAGGAGGCAGAGTTTATATTGATTTGAAACTAGCGGGCCCTCGCAATCAGTAATTCCTGCCTCAGTGAGGGCTGCCTTGGCCAGGAATACAGACAGAACCTTTAAACAAACCAACACTTCGATCAGAGGGAGCCGTCAAGCACGCACTGGAGCAGAGATGCCACCAGCAATGACCCCGGTGAGTGACACTGCTGTCCCACAGCCCAGGCTGGTGCTTTCTGCAAGGCTGAACTTGGCAAAACACTTGCCAGGCACTAGAGACAGGTTAAAAAAACCAAAGAATAGGTAAGTATCTATCAGCTCAAGTTGCCCATGAAGCAGACGAGCTCATCACCGGCCTTGACTTCAACCTTTCGACAGTTCCAAAATCTCCCAAACAGGATATTCAAGTAGGGCTGAGCAGACAATCACAGGAAATTAATTTTATATTCTGCTAGAGGGAACGAGGCAGCTTCTTTCCAGCTGCGTGCACATAATTATTTGGCACCAAGTGGCTCCCTCTCAGAAGATCCGACAGCAGCTGCACAGTCCCTTTTAGCAGGGGAAGTTTATTTTTCCTCTGTCTCAAACCCATTGGTTCTCCAATCCTACCAAGTGCCTGGAGAAATATAAGCTCTTGGGAGGATTTGGGGCCACGGCATTCTTTTCCAAACAAACAATTTTGCAACACACCAACTCCAGTCAGACCAGACAAGCCACTAAAGACACATCAGGGCCAACACCACAGCACAGCCCAGGCTGGACAGCACCTCCAAGGCCCCCAAAGCTCTTCTCCCCTTTTCCTCCAGCATTAATATTGAACATAACAGCTCAAAATACATCTAACAGACTCTGAAAGGAAGGACATCTGTCCTTATCCGAGGGCATGACAAGAGGATGGTGACCACAGCTTTTATCTCCCCAAAGCAGGACTGAGTCAAAAACCCCATTCTTAACCGTGCACTGAAGCTCAACTGAGTCTACACTTTTTTGCTTTTAGAAAAATATTGTTATGCTGTAGGAGGAAGGACTTCCACGCTTTTCAATAAATGCATTGTTTAGAAGATAAGTTGTTTAGAAGAGGTTTATTAACAAAAACTATTATTATTAATGAGACACGACCAACAACAGCAACATCTCATTAGTCCACATATTGATACTGTTTCCAGGGCAAATTTCAAGCAAAATTCTGAAACTAAACATTTTTGGGTTTTTTTCAAGATGGAGACTCAGATAAGGTTTCCTGTCCAAAATATTTAGAGATGTCATTATTTTTCCAAGCTGCCTCCAATGAGTAATTTGAGGGGGAGGTTGTTTTTGTTTTGTTTTTAGAATCAGAACTGGTTACAGCCTCTCTATAGAGGAGAAAGAGGATTTCAGAGCAAGCAGCTCTGGTGCCAATATTGCAAAAATAAGCAACTTGCATAATCTCCAAAGCATTCATATGGAAGCTCTCCTTCAGAAAGAGGCCTTTGATGATGCTGTGGTTTTGACAGCAAGATCCTTATATGGATTCAAACCCCACAACACATTTTATACAGAGCAGCAATTGTAACACCAATCACTGAGAACGTGCTGAATGAATGGAGGCCAGAACCAAGAGACCCATGGAGGCCTTGGGGTTCCTAACTTGAAAGTGTCATACCAGAAATACCAGAGGATTTTGGCAGAGCTTTGGGGTTTATTTAGACACAGGCAGTTTTCGTAAGAACAAGCTCCGTTGCCAAACGAGCTCCCAGTCAGGGACGTGCCCAGAGAGCAGCAAGGACTGACCAAGATGAGGCGTCTGTGCTGTTCTTCAGAAGCTGGACATCAACCTCCAGAGACAGGAGTCTCCTCAGTGTTTGTAATGGGAGCAAGATCTCAGAAGTGTCACTTCTGAGAAGCAACATCAACGTGAACAGAGCGTTACATCAGCGGGAACAAGGTTAACCAGGCTGCACAGTTCCTTGACAGTGTGACAGGGAGCTTGAACTCTTCACCTGTTAAAGCCATTCAGCACATACATCTCTACCTAATCTTTCCTTTTCCCTAAAGCCCTGTGTCCATGACATGGCTGAGAACCACACAGACACTGCACAGAATTAAGGGGAACGACTGCTGGGGCAACAACTGCCATTTCTCTGCAGTGTTACGAGGAAAACAAGAACTGAAGATTTGGTGTATTTATTGCACATCAGTTGGGCTTCCCAAACCTCCAAGGAGCAGACTGACTGGAAAACAGAAGAGCACATGCACTGTAGAACCCCCAAAGTGCCCGTGCAGTTAAGCAGTGTAGTCGCTCGGGTTCCCCAGGCAGTTCGCCTGGTGGGAAATAAAACAGCATTCCCCTTGTTCCAGAGGGCTCAGAGCTCTCAGGTCACACATTGTGGAATGCAAGGAGCCAGCACAGGGCTCCTGGAAGGAGCACTGAGATAAAAAGGAAAGCTCAATGTGTGTTTTGACAGGCTCATAACACAAGGAGTGTATGAGAGCAGCGATGCTCATCCTGCAGGCAGGGGAGCACTTCGGATCCACTGGGGAGGGAAAAGCTGCCCAGCATTACAACCACCCCTGCAATTCCCTCAGGAAGCAGCAGCATCCCAGTAGGTCTGTGGAACCCACGAAGAGTGACTGGTTTTACTCAAAGTGACATTTTAATCAAGGAGAAGTTTATTACGCAGAGATGGTTTAAGGCCTACTCTGAGGTACTGGTAAGAAACGAGATTATCCACAGGCATCAACCTCCTCCTTTCCTCAAAAAAAAAAAGAAAAAAAAAAAAAAAAAAAAAAAACAAACAGATGATCTGGTCCTTCAGTTTCAACTGAAGGCTAAGTAAGGGAAGATGACATTCCAGCAGCAAAAAACCAAACCATCATGAAATGGCACAGACACGCAGTGACCACATTGCTCAGAGACACATCAGTGTCCCAACGTCACTGCAGTTCCCTGCCAAACACAGGGCTAAGAGCACTGTGGGGGAGCAGAAGCAGCAAGCTAAATATTTGGACAGTCTTCTGAAAAGCCAAGGAAGGACCACAACTGGCTTAGTTTAAAAAAAAAAAAAATTATCTTTCATTTTAAACCAAGAACATACTTCCACTATGACTTTAAACACTCAGTGGGGAAGAGACACAGCTCATTAAACTGTCAGAAATCAGATAACAAAAGACTGTATTCAGAACTGCTTTTGGAGAAGTTCTAGATTTTCATTGTATTTTTGTGCAACACTGCATTAAGCTCTACTGAATAACACAGGAAGACATGCAATAATTAATTTCACTTGTCAACAGTTAGATGTGGACATATCCCATCTTGCTAAAATGAGAAATGTAATTTACATTTCCTTTGTCACCTGTTATATCAGAGACTGTGCATTAAGCAGGATTAAATTATGTTCATTTTTGCCCAAAGTAAAATCATTATTACAGCCACAGGGATTCGCAGAGGAAATCCATTCTCCACAGGATTTTTCTGTGAAAATGATGTTAAGCACTTAAAAATTATCTCTAATACATAGGTGTTTTGCAAAAACTCCCATGCCTGGGTACCAAATTTGAATTGGAGAGCTCCAACAGCGCTCAGTAGTAAAATCTGATAAATCCCTTCTGCTTGTTTGTTAGGAAAGTATTTTTAGGTATGCCGACCTCATGCAAAACACTTTGTTCTGTCTCTCAGAAAAATGCCTAATAACAACACCTGCCCTTTGCTATCCCCAAAATCTGGAGACCACATCAGTTTAGGAGCTTCTGGAAGCAGGAAGATGGAGCAGGAGGAGCTGATCCACGAGGCTCATGTCACCAGGATCCTCCCAGCTGCAATCACCTGCAGTGTTCCTGGAGGTGCCAGGCTTTTGATTTACAGCTGCTGCAGGAAGGCTGGGCAGGGGCATCAGAAGTACAGAAATTTTTGCCTCACGATCCTAAGGAGCAGCTGATCTACAGCAAAAGGCAAAAATCTGCCAGGAGCCTGTTCCATCAATGATCTGGGAACGAAAGGGAGGGGTGGGAGCAGCTGTGGTTCAGGTACTATCAGGTCAGTACAACTTTGCTGTCTCTTAGATGGCTCCATTACTCCAAAGGCTGGATCCATCTGTTCCCATTAGAGTGTGAAGTGGCTCAGTGTGACCCCTGCACAGCTCTTTATTGCCACACACATCTGTTCTTCCTCTATTCAGCCTCCCCACTGCCCCAGCACAGCAACACAACCCCCCACTCACACTCCATGCTAGCTATAAAATATATACATCAAAAGAAGAAAAAAACCACTCTCCAGCTGGCTACTGTAGCCTCACCATTTAGTCCCCATGAATTTCTAGGAAAGCACGTAAAGCAAAGGGTTTGAAATAGCTTTCCTACTTCCAAGGTGCTGCAAAAAAAAAATATCCCTCTCCCACGCAGCTCTTCTGGCTATGGCAAAATCCTGCTGAACCTGAGTTAGGCTGCAATTTCCAGCCAGTTGTAGAGCACTGACAGGTCCTGCACTGCTCCCAGGCTGCTGTGTCAGCTCTCAAAGTGCTCTCAGGCCACCAGGTCAGCCTTGGCTTCTTGAGGACACCTCTCAGAGCTGCCTGACAGCCCAACTCTGCTCCTCTGCCCCACAGCTTGGTTACTTCCAGTAGTTCCCGCCCATCACGACATCCTCTGACAGACCAACTTGCCACTAAAACCACTTCCAAAGAACTGGAGAACCTCTGAAGAGGGAGTAAAAATCCAACAGATGAGTAGAGGTGACAAATAAGCAGGTGGATAACCCACCCAAAAGCATCAGCTTAGCTGATGTAACTCTGTTATAGCCAAGGCATCCATAGCACTGCTCAGACTCTGACTGTCCATGATTTTTTTAAACTCTAAACTAGAGAGAATCCCCAAATGGTTTGAGTTGGGAGGGATTTTAAAGCTCACCTAAGTCCAATCAGAGCCTAAGGAAAAGCTTCTCTCAAATCATCAACACCTACAATCATGTTACCCATTCAAAGCACACAAGGAGAAGCACTAGGGGGTAACACCAGCCTGGAAGAAAGAGAAACACACAAGTCTAAAAAAGCCTTCATGCTGTTTACAAGCACACAAATCTCTACACGTTCATAAAGGTCTCTGAATTGGGAAATCTGCAAAAGAAAAGGGCTATAAAAGGACCTGCCTGCTTATCCTACCCCAGCCAGCAGTTCCAAGGAGAGGCTCAGGCCCACCTGTAATCACCTGTACCATACAGATCAGTCTTATATATCTCTAACCTTGACCTTTATTAAAAAAACTACTAAGAAATCCATTTAGATCCACTTATATTGATACATGTTGCCAGGGGCAGGCAAAAAAAAACTACAAGAAGACCAAACAACAGGACAAAGACTTGCCGAAGATCAGCAAGATCTACAGATACCACCAGTTCTCCCACACCAAAGAATAACTGACTTTGGTGTAGTCATAACAAGAGCACAACCACAAGTGTTTACCATCACCTTTCCTCCACATGTTTATCTAAAGAGGAATTTGGCAGTGAAGTAAGAGTGGGGAGCAGGCGAGCTCAGCTCCATCAGCTCTACGACAGGTACTCAGAATCTGTCCTCCAGAGCAACAGCTGCCAAGTTCATGTATCTATTGAGCATTAAAATCTCACAGCAATGCCACTCTGCCTATGGGTAAAGTTCTCCCAAGTTTAGCCTTGGAGGAAACGAACCCAGGAGAGCTTAAAGGAACCAAGTGTGCTTATTCAAAAGCCACTCCATCTGCTTCCTGGTAAAAAAGCTACCCTCTCAAGGGATTGGCATGTGAACTGTGTTTATCATCTCAAAAATCACACAAGCTTTGCTTCAATTTTGAACAGGTCTGATACAGTCTGTGCTCGGAGTTTTAGTGATTTTTTTTTCTTCTTTTTCCCCTGCAAGGTGCTCACTTTGACCTGAATAAAGCAAAACTGAGTCACAGTTGAAAAAAAAGGCAACGTTTCTTATCTGCACTTATCCCACTGCATCAGCTCCACTGGGGATTCTGGCCCAAAACACCTCAGTAAAGACAGACAGAAGAAAGAAACAAAACCTTCTACGTTTGCAAACTATGGGTTACCCATTTAAAACACAAATGTTGTGTTTACTCGTGCCAAAACAGACTTAAAGAAAACAACTGTACATCTGTAAGACCAAACCCCAGCCTAACACTAGGACAGCACCTGCAGTTTGGTACCACGAGTCTTTATTTTAATCCAACTCATGCTTTCATATTCCCACCTACTGCCAAAATCTACCACAAAAGCAAGGTAGAGAACAGATCATTCTCTAAGAGATGTTTATTTTGGGGTGGGTTTTTTTTTTTTTTGAAAAAGTCATTCAGAACAAGTTCACTGAATAGAACTTGTCCCAGATACTTGACCTGCTACAGAATATCAGACAAATCCCTCCTTCCCCATGGCAGCCTTCTAGAAATAAATCTACCTTATACAAGACAAAAGCATTAAGTCCATCAGTTTTTTGAGACTATTTTGTGCAATCTAAGACAGAAACAGACAAGCCATAAGAGGCAGAGCGTCCCCTGGAAATGCTTGTTCATGAATTCCATCCCTAACCCTTGAGCCAGATAGAGAGAAAATAGAGGTCACAGGTTCACAATGAAGGTTTTGGATGTTTCCACAGACTGAAGCAGCTGCATGAATGGTTTTGCACCTTCCTGCTCAGCCACAGTAGCATAGAACACAGCAAGAGACTCCCCGGTATCCAAAATATACAACTGGTATATAAATACAGGCCCAACCTACAATTCCAGGCTATCAAGAAGATGTCAACACACTCCCTGTGCTTGAACCAGCCCAGGTAAGCAAAGAAGGGATGGCACAACAGCAAAGGCAGTACTGGAGGAGGTAGAATTAATTGTCATAGTACTCAAAGGCTCTCCAAACACCAGATAAATACTCATCAAATAATGCCATGAGTGTAAATTCGTCCTCCTGCACCAGTCCTCCCGCTCTTGCTGTTTACAGCCTCCAGCAGAAGTGATGGAGCTATAAAAGAACTCCCTCATCACCACCTGCTCAGCCTTCAGTATACTGAATATCTTCAAAAGAGGGGAAAAAACCCTCCCAAGAATGTACATATTGCCAAACTGGCTCTCACTGTGTGACATTCTAACAAAACAGTCTCACCACGTAGTGTGTAGCTGTGCCCAGGCAAGAGCCAGGAGAAGGGAAGCAGGAACCAGGCACAGCTATGGCTACATTTAAAAAAAAGCCAGCTTTATTTGCCATTTCATTATTGTTCTTCATTGAAAAACACAGGCATTTAGTTTGTTTAAAATCATCTATCAGGTCAAACGTGGGGAAGATGAATAACTTGACTGGCAACCCCCACCATGCTCTAATCCAGGATGTTTTTCTGCCCAGCAAATGCTCCCACCTGGGAAAAACTCCAGTTTTCTCCTGTTTGGGTGATTGTATAGAGAAAAAAAAAAAAAAAAGTGAGGTTTCAGAAGTCCTCCAGAGGGACAGACTATCACCTCCTTTCACTGTACTGAACAGTCATCTGAGGCAGCTTTATAACCTGCAAGGAGACGATTATGATAACAATCCCTGTAAATCTGTCTAAAAGCCTGCAAAAAGAACACTTTAAAATAAAAGCTTTCACTTGGTCAAATACCCAGTGAGCTCCCCAGCAAGACAGGAAAGCACGGGCTCAGGAGGGGCCCAGCAGCTCCCAAATGGAAGCAGTCACTCAGCTGTAAACTCCAGGACCCACCAGGTGTTACAGCTCTGACCACCCACACCTCATCCTCAGCTTGAAGCAGCTTGAAGCTGCCAGGAACTTCTCCACATGGCTGCATTCATGGAGAAATGGGATTAAAAGATTCAGTCACTGAATTAATAATAGTGTTGACTTAGCAGTTGTATTAATCATCCTGCTGACTTCTGTGGGACTCAGAATAGTGCACCACACTGGAGAGACACTCTCATTTTACACCTCTCACCAACTTGGCTGCTTGAGAAAACCATCGTGTTCAGAGCTTTAACAAACAGTTCAACGTTAAACATGCTGTATTAGACTTGGAAATGTTCATCTAGAGTTAAAAGTCTCATCACAGAAGTCAGAGGCATGTGCTGGAACGACCAGACTGGTCTCCGTATCCACCTCGCTCAGAAATGCCACGACAATTTCCCTCAGCAGCAGATAATGAAAACCTATAAAATCACATCTCAACCATAATAATTCATATCCCACTTTCTACTGCTACTCAAAAATTCATCATTGCAAAGCATTCAGTAACTGCTAACCTTTAAACAAATAAAGATTAATGCCACTTTTTGAACAAATCCCATCTACCTCCTCCCGAATTGTTTTTCGGTCAGTCTTCCCAACAAACAGAAGGATATATTCACTGTAGTCAAAACCTCGTTGGATTTCCAAGGACATGGTGCAATTTTTCAAGTTATTTCCAAAGCCCATTCACAGGTCACACCTTTGGTGAAACTTTAAGACCAGCACACAGAGAACAGGGATTTTCTTTTTGCCTATTACATGTTCTGTAAAGAGCCCCAAAAGTTCCTTGCCATGAACAGACACTGAAACTTGAAATCAGTGATGATATTCAACACCTCTTAACACATGCCTAAGAGCCGAAATCTTTACTACCCGAGACTTTTTCAAGGTTTTACTTTCATGCTGGCAGACACAAGCACCGAGATCAAAATGATAAAATACGGAAGGAACGAACAAAAAGAAGCCAGCAGAGAACAAGCAACACAGCGGGGGTGGAAGGGAAGTGGTGAAGAACCTCATTAGTCAGGCAAGAGTTTAATTAAAGTGTGGAAAGGGCAGTACTGCCAAATTCCAAAATGAAATCGTTTTTGAGCTAGAGGTGTACAGAGCCCCAGAACTGGGAGCTTCAAGGCAATGGAAGATTTAGTGCCAGTGGCTTTAAAAGAAGAGCCAGGAAAGCGAAAAGCAGAGCTGTACCCTTGGGATTTGTTTTGTTTGAGTCATGAGTCAGCCACATAACACTGGGGACAACTCTTTCACCGTGCTGAGAGTGAACCCTCTGCCCCCACCCAGGTCAGTGAGGAAGGTGCTGGCAGAGGGTTCACTCCCAGCAACACCTGAAGGCCACATCAGACAAGGGGAATGGCTGATACACCAAGGGGCAAGGCAGCTCAGGAGGCTCCAACCCAACACAAATTGTTTTAAGGGAATTCCTGTTGGCATAAAAGAGGTGGAAGGATTACCAGGAGAGCTGCACAGCACCAAAAAAAAAAAAGGAAGCCCAAAGAGGCACTTAAATTCACATCTTTGGAGAGCTTTAAAAGCACACCTGGACAAGGTCCTAAGCAACCTGAGGCAGCACTGAATCCAGACAGGATCTGAGTGCGTGGAAGCTGCCAAGCTTCAGAGGTTCCCTCCGATGAAAACGACCCAACAATTGTTCAGGTTTGCTGCTGATTACCATTCAGGGGGAAAACTTGCAAAATCTGAGCTTCTTCCAGCTTGAACACTGACTAAGCCATGATAAGTATCATTTAAAATATCTCTGCTTCCTTCAAGATGATCTAATTCTCCATTCTAAAAGTTCCTAATGCAACCCCCCCTCCCCAGGGTGTACTCAGACACCAACACATTGCAAGCAAAAATCACCACCCATCCACGAGCACAACTTTTAACCTATCAGGTGTGATTACTTAATCATTTCTTCGCCCATCAGAAGATCAGCCCCAGCTGAACGTCCTAATTGGCTGCAATTTCAGCTCAGAAGTTGCCTCCGGTAACTCTTCAAACCACAATACCACCCACTGATCCTTGGATTTATCCCAGCGCCTCTTAAACTTTTAATCATCTGTCTGAACATTTTACTTCAGCTTTCATTCCCCCAAACACTCAGATGGCCACAATGTTACTAAAATCTTCCAGCCTCACTCAGACACCGTGTCCTTTGCTCAGGCACAGCTTCCAGCTCTGCTTAGCAAAAGAAGAAGAAAAACTATTTCATGGGCTCATTCTGAAGAGGGAATATCCACATCGTTAAGTTGAATCACCTGAGAAAGGGGAGCAGGGATACCTGCAGGAACACCCAGCCCCAGTGGGTCACTCCTGCAGTTAAACCTGGACTTTTGTTGGCATTACTCAAACTTCCAAGGAACCCACACAGGTTTATCTTGCAAAGAACTCAATTTTACTGCTGCTGAAACAGGCAACACTCCTACCGGTTCTACTCCTCAGCACTTCTTAAGGTGAGTCTCTATGTAAATTCATTAACTCTTTCTATACAACCCCATAGAGGACCTGGATTTTTCAGATTTCCACTAATAAATATTCCTGCAGCAGCATTCCTCTGTGCTCCTGGTTATGCCTGGATGGGATAGACTTTCTAAAGCAAGACAGGCACAGAAAAAGCAAGATGCATTTAACTTCAGGTTTATTTGACTTGAATTTTGTCATGAGAAAAGAAAGCAGCTTGAAAATTTTAATAAAGCCTTCTCCAAAACATTTGGTGGCGACATTTGTTTAGACTTCTGTCTCCAGGGAAAGCCAGATAATCCTGCCTACACAATTTCCTTGAGAAGGTGATCACAGAATTTTAATATTGACCTATTTGTTAGCTTGAAAACCAAGAATAAAACTCACTTTATAAACAAGGAGGAGGGAATTTTTTTACCACCCTACCCAGCACACGATCCAAGCAGCAATTTGTGTGCTTTCCTCTTTATTTACTTTATGCAACCACTTGCATGTTTTAAAAAGCTTGTCTTTGTCCCTTCTCCTACCAATAAAAAAGGCTCATTCTGATCTAAGTACACACAACCAAGACACCAAGGTGGCTGTAAAGCTTCCCAGTGTTTTCTGCTGAATTAGAGATTTTTCTCATGGAGTTATTACTAAAGTATAAACAAGGATAAGAGGCAACAAAAGCATCCATGCCATAGTTTTCAACTTTGTTAGGTAACCCCTGTGAGGTCTGGGGAAAGGCTGGAGGAGAAAACAAGGCTTGCAAAGGCAAAAACCTCACTTTCCCTGGTGGTAAGCGGCACATTCTTCCCCTACAAAAAGTTTCTGACTTCCCCCAGTTGCTGAGCACTCTTAACACACAGCCCAAGCTCTGGCCCAACACTGAGAGATTACAACACAACACAACATGTTAAGTAACTTGGAAGGCAATTTCCAGCAGGATCCCAAAACCCTCTAGGCAGAAATAACAGGAATTACTCACCTCACACTCCGTGTGCCCAGGAAAGGGAAAACTGAAGCAGCACCAGGGGAAGGGGTGCTGCTCTCTCAGCCTGTTCTGCTCTGCTCAGTCCCTGCCCTCTCTGCCCCTCTGCAGCTGCTCCTCATTACACTGATGGCCATCCAGCTATTCCTTGTGCACCTCACGGGCACAAAGCCCCTCTGGCCCAGGTGGGATTCATCCCTCCAATCCACCCAGGTGGGGCTGCCACCCTCTACCCAGCTGGTTTTGTTCTGAGCACTGAGCAAAGCTGCCCAGGGTAGAAAAATGCCTCATTCAGAGAGACAGATGTGGTGTTCCCTCCTTGTTTCTTATTTTTTTTAGAAGCAATCCCCTTGATAGGGGCTGAGAGACCTGGGGTTGCTCAGTGTGGAAAAGAAAAGGCTCCAGGGAGACCTGAGAGCCCCTTCCAGGGCCTAAAGAGGGGTTTTTATAAGAGAGGGAGAGAGACTTTTTACAGTGGCATGGAGGGACAGGACAAAGAGGAATGGCTTCCCACTGCCAGAGGGCAGGGTTAGATGGGATATTGGGAAGAATTTCTTCACTGTGAGGGTGGGGAGGCCCTGGCACAGGTTGCCCAGAGAAGCTGGGGCTGCCCCTGGATGCCTGGAAGTGTCCAAGGCCAGGTTGGACAGGGCTTGGAGCAACCTGGGCTAGTGGAAGATGTCCCTGCCCATGGCAGGGGGTTGGAAGGAGATGGTCAGTACGGTCCCTTCCAACCCAAACCTTTCTGGGATTCTGTGATATATTAGCAAAGTTCTTAAATCTCTACCCTAACAGTTTGTGGGTTTTTCCCATAAAACATTGGCACTTAGCAAGGAAAGGTTTGCTAAGCATTGCAAGGAGGAAATACCCAGGCAAATGCTGCAACATGCTGAGAACAGCATGAACTCCCTTCCTTGTAGGTTCCAGCTTCCCCAACCAGTAAGCAGCTCTGTCCTTCAAGCTTCCTGCTCTTCTTTCCTGAAGCACACCCAAATTGCCTCCTTTCTGCAGCAGCAACCACCCTGGCATCCCTCCCTTGCATACAAATCAAGCTCTAACCCTGGTGCCCTCAACCCACAGTCCCAAGTGCTGATTTGACACCACAAAGGTACTTCCTAAAACCCGGGAATGCTCCCAGTACGTTGGAAGAGGTGATTAATTTTTACAGCCACTCTGTATCAATCAGCTTAAGGGAAACCAACTGCCCTGGAAAACACAGTATATTAGGTACTGTGTATCTATTTAGAGGGAATGTAATACTAATTAGGTTTCTTCCCTTTTAGTGGCATTAAATTAAGATCCATTTCTGCTTATTCCTTGCGAGCCACACGAGCCTCATGAAGAAACCCTGTTTACACCATCCCACGGTCAGGGATGCTCACCAGCACCACTGATTTCGGATAAACCTCCCCTTTTCCAGCTCACACCTGCAACATGAACTGCTCCAGGCCGTTTTCAAAGGGGAACAAATACCCAGTTTAATGTCAGAGGTCAGGTATCCTCCAAAAGCATTCCATTTACTTCAGGAAGGGACTCAAAAGGTCACCATTCAAAGGGCAGCGATTCCTAGAAACTAAATATTTACTTGCAGAAAATCTGAGAGAATCCCCACAGCTGCCTCAGCCTTCCCTGAAAAGCTCTTTTTGTATCCAGACAAGGGAGGATTCATAAAAGGTAAATTCATCTGCTTGCACAGGAGCTGCAAAAATTCCTTCCTTGCGGGCCTCTCTCCCGGATTAACTCCCGGCATCGCCCTGCACTCCTCCAACCCAAACATTCAACTTTTCCCACAGATACAAATCAGAGCATCCTGTAACTGCAACCACAACATTGCTGAGGTTGTGCACGGCCCAACGTCTCCAGCTCCACCAGGGATGCCCGGCAAAGCCGTTCTTCGCCAAAAAACGCTTTCAAAGAAACCAAGAGAAGGCAAAACCGATTCATAGCGGCCTTAAAATTCAAAAAATACAAGTCATTTTCCTCTTGGTTGACCCCAGAATCAGCCAAATGTAAAGCAACTTGCACCTAAGCTTCCCACTGCACCAGTAAAGGTGGGACATTTAATCTCACCTGGATTTAGAAAACTACAGGAAAGGCGGAAATATTTGAGGCTGAAGCTCTGCTCAGTTCACTGCCAGGGATTTGGTACCAGTCCTGATGGAATATCCATTTAAATCTGTATCACAGCAGTCTGCCAGATTACTGTTTCACTGACAGTAATTCCAGATTATTTTTCTAAACTGGGATAATCTTCACATAAGCACAGTGAGAGGGGATGTCTGGAAATCAGTATCTCCAGTGCTGTCTTCCAAAAATCACTCCTAATCTATTCTGAATGAAAAATGCCCACTGAAGTTTTAGGCTCCCCCAAAACCTCCCTGTAGGGCTCAAATTCTCAGAGTGGAAGTAACAATTCTGGCCTAAAATCATCATCAGGCAAAGGTCTGAATGAAACGCTCCAACCAACTACTCTACTACAGCTTTAGTTCCCAAGTGTCACACAGCTTTGCCATGTGTTTTAATCCCACTTCATTATTCTGAATTCTACCTGAATATCACTTCAAAGCTGCTCTGTAAAGGAAATACTTTATGACCTAAAAGCTGACAACGGGCAGATCATTTGTCAATGCAAGTCACGGGAGGGCATCCCAAAGGGAAACATTCCCATCTCCTCTCTTTTAGGATACAAGGGTTAATATACTGTGTTCAACCTCTGAGCTCCGTGGCTCGACCCTAATTACTGTGGAGAGAGAGAAAGAAAATTAATGGCTTATCAGAGCTGTGGGCAGAAAGGAAACAAGTGTCTAGTCAGAGCCTGGTTATTTTTGAGCCTGGTTATTTTTCTCCTATCAGATCATTTACCTGCAAAACCCACATCCCAATTAAAGCTGCAAGCAGCAATTAGAGCTGTGAAAAGTTTAGACTTTTTATGAAGGTTGTGCTTCTTCAGTCTTTAGTGAAAAAGTGCAGCTAATAGCCCCAAAAATCCTTGGTGGTCTTGTTCTCACAGCAAGGATGAGGGGGGAGAAAAACCCTACTGCAAGATAAAAGCCTCAGCACAGAGGGGAAAAGAAGTGTTTATCATTATATTACACTGTTAAGTAAGGGAGGAAAAGTAACCTTGCAGCAACAGCAGTAGAAGGACCAAGGGATGAGTAAGAACAGCATCTTTGCACCAAAGTTACCAGAATAAATCAGGAATACAGAAGTCATTGAAGTGCTTTGATGTGCCATCAAATTCCTGTACTTATTACAATAATAATGATAGATGGCAAAGTGGGATATGAACGGATGACAACAGTTCAGCTGCATCCTATTTTCCATCTACTTTCTTCCCACCCCCATTATGTTTGATTGTCTGCCTGGAACCATCCTTACCCTTTAGTTTGGGAAATAACCAGCTTCCCAGTGAGTCAGTGAGATTTATTTATACGGATCAGCAAGTTATGGAGTTGACTTTCAATATCGGACAACTCAAACCTCATTAGCTGATTTAAAAAACACGGAGTTCTTACAATGTCCTTTCACCTTGGGTGATACTCTTCAGATCTACAAGGAATTATGGAGATATTTTTCACAGTGAGAGCTGGGAGGATTTTGCATTCAGGTGATACACAGTACATCAAAATTTCCCTACCGAGAAGTTGCAAGAAGGATTTCCAGTGTTCATGTTTATGTACGAGCTCTTCTTGCATCTCAAACAGTCCAGAGCAAAAGTTGAGGGACTCAGCAAAACACCAGTGCAGGAGGAGGCAGATACAGTAACAGCAGCAATAAAAAAAAATATGTCTTTTCTTCTATTTTGATTAGTTTTATTTCTTCAGACAAGCCCTGCTCACAGGAAAAGCCTCACGTAACTCAGTGATCACCACGACCGACAATTAACATTAAGGTTCAAGCAGCACAGAGATGAACTCAGAGCTGGAGAACTGCTGTAAACTCATAAAATACAAGTTCTTATGACTTTAGATTAACTTTCATGCTTAATAATTCCAGTGGTGAGCCAAGCTGCTCACTAGGTGAGTATAACTGCATTTAATTAAGTGTTCCAGAGAATGCTTTTTTCAAGGCAAACCGTAGCCAAAATAACTCGTTTTTAAAGTATTTTAGACTACACCATTCTTACAAATGGCAAAAAAGGAAATACAGTTGAGAACTAAATTAGCCTAAGCTAAAAACAAGACTCATGGGATACTAATTAGTGTTATAAAAAAGGAAAGCGTGACAATAAAAGGCTGAAAGCTTTGTTATTATTGTTTCCTTTAGGAAAGCTTGAAGGAAGCAGAGTAACAGAACTGGAATTAAGATGACCAGGAAACATTCAGAGGGGTTTTTTGGGGGGTGTTGAGTGGAAAGGAGGTAAGGGCTGACTTCACTCAACTTCCTTGGCTAAAAAGTAAATCCAGATTTGAGTACTGGCACAGGTTTCCACAGCCAGGTCCCTCAAACAGCCACCCAGCAGGGTCTCCACGTCCTCTGCGGTGTCTCCCAGCACTACCAGGAGAACTCAGCTTTTTCCATGCCTGCAAGCCACGTATTTTCCACATTCCCAAGGCTGCGAGAAGGCTTGGAAGTGTTTATGAGTCAGAATCCCGCCCGAAGCATCGTCAGCTCCTGAAGGAGGCAAACAGGGCTCTGTGCTGCCATCAAACCCGTGGCTGGTTGGGATACACGGGGAAAATGAAGATGCTCCCACAATGTGCTTGTGCGGTGCTGATTCCATCTAGTGTGGAAATCCACACAAATTATGTAAATACTGCCCTGAAAACTGCTGTGGTACTTTGACATTGTAATTCCAAGAACAAACAGCCCTCTCTGGTACACTCTATTATATAAAATGTCAGGCTAATCATAGCAATTCAGCTTTATGAGTGTTGCCAGATCTCCTAAACGGGGGTAAAAAGTGTTGGGGATGAGTCAGTTACACACCTACCTCTCTCTGAAAGGACAAAGGAAACTGAATTACAACTGACTGACCACAACAACAAACAATTCCTTGGGAGGGAGAAAAAAAAAAAAAAGAGTGGTTGCTGGAAATCCCAAAAGGCACACTGCTCTGTGCATAGGTGTCCCCCCTATTCCTCTCCACTGGAACTGGAGTAATTCAGCACACAACCTTGAGGTGTATGACTGTATCAAACCAGAGTCTGACTTTTTTTCCTGGCCCAAGACAAAAAAAAAAAAAAAAAAAAAAGAGCCCAAATCTCTCCTCTGAGCCACCAAGAGCAGTTTTTGCTTCCATGCTCACCCAAGAAGTAGGTCATGAAAACAGCAGCTCCACCAAAGTCCCTGCCCTAGATCCAGAGCCCTGTGATCCACACGAACCAGAGCTGTGTGTCACCAGCGTGCTGGGAGTGGGGAGAGAGGGGCACCCTGCAGCACATGTAACCTGTGTATCACTGGCTGCACACGGGGAAAAAAAGCACAATTCAGCACGAGCAAAGGAGCTGCTGTGCAGAGAAAAACTGAATGGAGTGCAGGGACAGACAACAGAAACAACCTACCTTTGGAGAAAGATAAAAAAAAAAAAAACAAAAAACAAATGCAAACTTCTGTTCAAAATGCTGTTTACAAAACAATTCCTTTCACGAGCGTCTGGTGTGTGGTATGAACGCTTCTCTCAAAATCCTGACTTCCTTGCCAACTCAAAAGACTGCAGAGTGTCATATCCTGCCCTACTCAACCCAGCTCAATAATGAAGGGGGGAGTACTTTGTGGGAGCTGTTTGTTTAATACCACTCTCTTGAGCATTAAATGCCAAAAGGAAATATGGAAATGGTCACTCCCACACACACGAGCGACTGGCTGATCCAAAACCGGGATTTATTTTTCAGGAGTGCGTGTGCAAATCTGAGTCACGTTCTTTCTCTCTGGACAAGAAGACTCTTAAAGCAAAATTAATCTCAGACACCATTGCTCCATTCAGCTCTGTGGTCAGAGAAATCCGTGGCTCTTTGGCTTCAAACCAAAGCTCCTTTTTTGGACCGTCAGCTTTTTGTTACTTAGCGATGGGACTCGCCTCGCCCGGCCAAGCCACCAGGAATGGATGTTTCAGCATGTGGAATCATCTCTCCCTCCAACACCACTTTTCCAGGTGTCAAAAAACAACAACATGGCCCTCTGGTTCCTCAGTCCTGGAGGATACACCTGGACCTTGTAACAAGGGAAAAATTGTTTAATGTACTCCTTTAATTCAGAGGAGAGTATTTGGAGCTGCTTTCATCACCAGCAGTACACACTGCCTGTAATACAACTCTTCCTTCTTAAGATAGAGATTTGCTCCTCTTGAATCCCTTACGCCCAAGTCCAAGGGAAGGATCTTACTCTCCTCTGAAATACAACACCCCCAAACTTGGGAGAGACCACACAGCGCTGCACTGGTGTAATTACCAATCTAATAAATATTTAGACAATGGAATTCCTGTTATCACTGCGTCAGGAACAAGTCCCCTGAGAGCAGGAATAGCCCTGCAGGCAGCAGGAGGCTCCCTCGGGAGCTCTTCATGCCGTTTATGCATCACAAACGTGCCAGGCTCCATCATCCGACCAAACATTCAACTCGCCCTCTCCCCCTCTGCAGGAAGCCAAGAGGATTTCCCAAGCCACATGATAAATTGGAGCATTTTCATTCCAAAAAAGGAATCGCATTTTTCTCCTCCCCCCACCCCCCTCCTTGGGGAATCTCTGTACTTTTGCAGTTCGCCGTTATTTCAGGGAGAAATGAACTTTCCCTGCCAGCCTTCCCTCCCATCTCTCCCCCACACAGGAATCTGTGCCATGTTTCGGACAGGTTTCCAATTAATTTAAATTACTATTAAAAGGCTGCTGCTGCACTGCATATTGACTGTGGCTGAGTTTTGCTGAGAAGCAGAAAACACGAACGGGACGTGGTGTATCAAATTATTCTCAGTGTTAAGCATTAATAATGACACAACAGTAGTCACACAGGAGAATTTGTACATAAAAATCACCATCCAGACCCCAGTTATTGCTTCCTAGCACACAACTTGAAAGAAACCCTGTCTCGCTCTGGTGCCATCTTGGGCAGCCCCTTTTCTCTTAAAAATCTTCATTTGTCATTTTTGGAGTTACTTTGCCAGGCAGAAAACTCCCTATCACTTAAGTCCAAGCATCTAAGAAAAACGCTGTGCCTAAATTATAAGGATGTATTTTTAAAAAATGGTTTAAGTGGAATGAATAACTCAATTTCCTTTTAAAATAATCTGTCACAATTAATTTCCTTCATTTCCAGACCTACCTTGGAGCCCACTATTCTGATTACATTTCACTACCTGCACTCTGGAAGATGAACATCCATTTGCTACTCCTTCTACAGATTTCAGATGGGAATCAAAAAGAGCACTGCATCATTAAAAGCGACTTCTGGCAGAAGAAAACAAGGGTTTGAGACAACTGGCACCATGCCTTAATGAGAGGGTCTATAGAGTATGTAAGTCAAGTGACAGGTAAGTGCAGAAGTAATAAAATCACAGCCTGGTTTGGGTTGGGAGAGACCTTAAAGCTCATCCCATTCCAACCCCTGCCATGGGCAGGGACACCTCCCACTAGCCCAGGTTGCTCCAAGCCCCGTCCAACCTGGCCTTGGACACTTCCAGGGATGGGGCAGCCACAGCTTCTCTGGGCAACCTGTGCCAGGGCCTCCCCACCCTCACAGGGGAGAATTCCTTCCCAATAACCTATCTAACTGTTCTGTCAGTCTGAATCTATTCCCCCTTTTCCTGTCCCTCCAGCCCTTCTAAATAGTCTCTCTCCATCTTTCTTGTCAGCCCCTTCAGGTCCTTGAAGGCCACAATTCAGTCACCCCAGAGCTTCTCCTCTCCAGGCTGAACAATCCCAACTCTCCCAGCCTTTCCTGCCAGCAGAGCTGCTCCATCCTCTGATCCTCTTGGTTCCTCCTCTGGACTCTCTGCAGCAGCTCCATGTCCTTGCTGTGCTGTTCCCCAGGGCTGGGGTAGCTCTGCAGGGGGGTCTCACCTGAGGGGCAGAATCCCCTGAAGGAAAGCACACAGAGGAGCAGGAGCTGACAAGGAATAACCAGTCCTGGTTCAGCAGATATTCGTGTTGGAGCTGACAGGGAGCAAGGCCATACGTCAGGGAAGTGCCTCCTGCACCTCGGAAGCAACGCCTTGTACAAAGCCTTGACAAAGCCACGGACTCACAAGGACCACGTGCCAGGTCCTTCAAGTTCCTCCTCCAGCCATAACCAAAATTCAAGTCTCAAACACAGAAACAAGCCAGCTGCAGTAGCACATTTAGGGAGCACGTTTCTCCTGAGCAGCCCCAAGGTATGGCAGTAACTGGCGTGAGCTCATCCAAATAAACTCACTCTGCAGCTTAAGGAAACAAGCTACATACATGTTTTGGGACTGGCCTGATGAGCACAACTGAAACTGTCACCATAACACTATTCCAAAATCCTCTCCAAACACCAGTGTGTTCCACAGATCTTTATTCCTAAACCCTATAAAGCTTCCTAGGCTATGACCTGGCAGTGAACTATTTATTCCCAGCAGGCTGCAGGACAGAACACAAGACTGCCAACCAGCCAGAGCAGTTTTGTTATGCCGGTTGCTCCCTGGTAGATCCCTTCCCAAGTTATGTATCCGGGGGAAATTTGAGTTTTAATTATTTCAACGAGCAGTTTCAGGGACTGAGAGAGTTCCCACATTGCACAGCAGCCCTTTCCTCCTGGGGAAGCTGACAATAAATCGCTGAAACGAGCTCTGCCTTTCCTAATTCCTTAAGAGCTGCCAAGAATCCACAAAAAGACAGTGGACATGCTTCGTATTTTCCATGAGACATTAGTGATACCCCACAGGCTCGTCCTGCTGGAAACTAATTCCACATCACATTCAAGTGCTGCATATTTTCATCTTCATTAAAATGACATCTCATTTTGATGACCAATTGAGACTTTAATAACAGGAAGAAAACCCTTTGCCAAATCTTTAATAGAAAAAGGACAAGTCGTTTTCTTTTCATCATTAAATACTCAAGGGCAGAACAGCCCTTAAAGCCAGATCACCCTCAAGAAGTCCCAAAATACGGTGAAATCCACATCAGCAATATCACAGGTGGTCTCTCACCCCGAGAGCACTTCAGACATAAGTAGTATTCCCTTGTGGTGAGCACAAAGTGCACAGTTTCATCCAGCAAAATTTATCAAGGACAGTTGCTCATCCCACACAGAGCTACCAGGGGCCACAGGAGCAGAAAGCAGCAGCTGGGATTTTAGAAAGAGTGACCACCAGCTGATGCTGCAATATATGAACAATTAAAAAAACAATAAAAAAAAAAAGCAACACAAGCCGCCCAAAATCTCAAACAATCTCTACATTTCCACAGACCTCCGAATAGGAGAATAATTTAAATTGCAGATTTGTGTCAGCTCGCTGTTATTTTATAGAATGGCAAAGTGGTGACTCATAGCACAAATCTGAAATGAAGTCACAGAAGTTATGTTTTACCCTCCAGACTGGGTGGGACCCAATCTCACAGAAAGTTTCGTCTTTAAGGTGAGTCTTAAAGCAGCTTTAGGAAATGAACAACGGTTTGTTTGTTTGTTTTTTCTTCTCTTTGTTTGGGCCTGAGTGTGGTAAGGAGAGCTCTACCCATCCTGTTTGAGCACAGCTTAGGACACTCCCCATGTGGAAGAAAAGCTGCCCTGAAGTTTTTATATTAATTACTAGATCAGCTTTCTCATCACGGACCCTAATACAAAGTCTTGATTACTCCCACGGGATAAATTATAAATTAAAAAAAGGCAGTGTCATCAAATAACTTCCAAAAAACCCTAAGCCAACATCTAGTCCTCACTTTATAGTGCTCCTCTTTCACACGTAGAGTGGGTCCTGAAAGTGGATCTCTGGTTTGCTACCAAAATAAATATGATCAAGAGAATGTTTTAGCCACTTCCATGCACCAAAAAAATACTTCTGCTGGTCATCCCCTCCAAGTTTTAGTTCATTTTAAAAAAAAAAAATCATACTACAATCTAATAAAAAAAGCTGAAAAGCACAAAATTTTCAATTTATGCCCCCTTCAAACCACTGAAGTGCCACCATCTCTCCGGCTTTTTAATCATTCCTTTGAAAATTTACAATCAGCAGCGTGCAAGCCCAGGAAAACAGCAGTTCAGTTAATTAAAGCAGCCTGCCAGATTCCATCCTCAGCACAAACACACACCCAAGTCTTCCAAGCCTCACCATCCTTGCCACCCCCTGAGTTTTGTAAGCCCCAGGCTTCACCTGGCAAATCAACTTGTTTCAAGAGATGGGCAACAAAGCTGTTGACAGCAAGGGAGGTCACAGAGGAACCAGGGAGGCACCAGGGAAATTTTGGCCATGCTACTGAGCAGCAGCTTCTCTGGAAGTTGGTGCTGCACAGGTTTCAACCACAGCTTGGGAAAAAAAAAAACACACCAGGTACACATTGTATCTATGGTAGAATAAGGGACAGCTTCAGCAGGATGCCCACTGCATCCTCCTCCTGAGGTTTCCCCATCCCACAACGCCTTTCCTTGGCACAGGATACACTCTCTACTGCATCCTTAACACAGGGGCTGCCTGCACCAAAATCCTACCCAGCTTGGAGGAGGAGGGACTGACACAGGTAAACCCTGGCCCTCATCTGGAGCAGAGAGGAAAACCTGCAGGTCGTCCAATACCTACTTGAAATCTGGCTGCAGTTCAGCCTGGCTCAGTTTTTACTTCTTAGGCTTCTTGTCACTAGGAGTCATCATTCCTGATCTACCCAGAACTGCCAGGATTAACTACCACAGGAATGCCACGTACAGCCGAGCCCTGGGTTTCCTTACAGGTATTTTTGCCAGATTTGAACCGTATGATCCCATTCCAATCTGACACAACCACTGCCTACATGCACCAGGAAATGCAGTAACAGGCGACTCTAATCTTTATGGGAAGAAAGCCACGAGGATTAGGCATTAAACACACAAAACAGGAGCATTCCATTGAATTCCTTTGTCTACCACCACATATGTGAAAGAGGTTTACAGCTTGCTTCCTGGTAAACCTTTTTCCCAAAGCACCTCAGCCGTATGGAGCTCTCACCTTGGGCAGCTGACCCTCAACACCCACAGCACCCGGAACTGCAGGAGACAAAGAAAGGGCTTCCCTTGTTTCATAAAGGAAGTTTCCTGCAAGGAACATCCCTTTAATTCTCATTTTTTTGCCCTGTCTTGCTGGCACATAGAAGAGGAAACCACACCCAGAACTTTTATTCCCCCTCATCTTACTTGCTGATGCAAATTTTTGCCACTTCTGGTCTTCCCACTCGGCACCATGAACCGAATTTCCCCTTCACCTGTGACCTCCCAGCTGGGCACCAGAGCTCCACAGCTCCCTTCCAGCAAGGGAGCACACACAGCACCAGCGTCAAACAAACACCAATACTCCTGATGTTCCACTCTACCAACTATTCTGCCCTACTCATCTCCAAACCCGTGACCATCCACACATTCCCCCTCACGTTACCACCCCCCAGCCGACTCCAGCACTTTCTCCACTGCAAACATGCCTGGGAACTCTCCCCTCTCCACCTCTGCAAGGCTTCTTCCACTCTCACATAGTTGCAACTGAAGTGGGAGAGGGGAAAGAGATGCAGCCTCTGCTACTTCTGCTCCAAGTCCTGCTATTCAGCTCTGTCATGTTCTTCCAACGCTTCCAAGCCCTTTTTCCCACATGGTTAGGCCACCTCCCCCTGCAGGGCCCTCCTGCAATGGACAACACCGTCACTTTCAGAAGGGAAATCCACAAATATAAATATAAACAATTACTCCTGATTGTTTATTCCTACTGGGCTATCAATGAAGGAACTTCTCATTCGTGTTTCCTGCATCCTCCTCCCCAGGTATTTCACCCCCTGGGAAACTCTTGGGACAGACCGTGAGGATTCACATCTTCTCCCTGATCCCACATCTCCACACTGAGCCCACTGAGCCTTCCCAACTTCCTTTAGGTTTCAAAACTCTTCAGCAAGCTGTGAATGCTTCATTCCAGCCCTGTGACTCCCAGTATTACTCTACTCCCACGTGACTCTTCATAAACCAAGTGTTTGTTCCAAAACCTGGACCCTCTCATCCTCCCTCCTGTTTGATGTTATCCTAACCTCTTTCTTTACACTTTACCCACCCCTTGGAGGGGTTTTTGTTTGTTTTAAAGCACTGCCCTCTCCAAGTAATCTGGTCTCTTGGTCCAGTTTCTTCCAGTGTAATTTATATCCCTTTTGAAAGAACTCATCCATAAGACCATTTAGCATTTCCACTCTATTCCAAGAAATTTATCACCTCTGCTAGAAACCAGCCATCCTGAGAAGTAACCAAGTAGAATTTATGGTACTAAAAACAACACTGCACAGACAAATACCTGATATAATCACTCTATTAAATACACCTATATTATACAAACTCTTCTTATCTCTTTTCTAATACAATCCATAGACTCGGGAAGCTTATACAGCCCAGTCCTATCACAGAAAATGATCAATTCTTCATCAGCCATAACTGATTGATGTGAGTCTAGCCTGTCCCAACCACCTCCAAGAGCAAAGACTAAACATCTTTCCCAGGAAATAATTCAGCAATTCCCTGCTCTTACTGTCAACAGGGATTCCCAGCACCTATCAAACCACTCTCCTCACACTGTGAGCCCATTATTTCTACTACCCAGCACAGATTTGTCTGGTTTTCTGCTTCCTCTTTGCAGCAACCTCCTTTCGATTTTCTCTTCATTCTGAAGAGCTCCAGTTCCCGTAATTTCTCCTTGGAGATCACTTATGCCAGGATTCGGCAGCTCTCGGGTCTCTGCTCTCTCCCAGTGGTCTGCACAGTTTCTCAAGTGCAGCGTGATGGAAAGGATAACTCATCTTTGCTGGCAGGAGATAAACAGGCACATTACAATCAAAGGGAACCATCGGGATACTGGATCCCGACCTGCTCCCTTGTTTCACAAGGATTCAACACCTGCCTACGACCTGCCCGTTGAAAAGACCCCCAAAAACTAATGACTGCAACACCACAGACAGGTGCCAAAAAAAAAAAGAAAAAAAAAAAAATCAAGCAGCACAACCCAACCAGAGCCAGGAGAGCTTTCTAATCATCAGTCCATGGGACACGAGCAAAATCCTCCTCCTCCCCAAGGCTCCCGAAGGAGATGGTTTTGGCAGTACGTTTTTGGTGTGCACCACACCTCAGTCACGTCCACTCAGCAGCAGCAAAGTATCTTGGGCAAACAGAAGAGGTTTGGGGTATTTTTAATGTGGGTTTTGGTTTTGTTTTCTTTTTTCCTAAGTCTCACATTTACTGCTACACTTCACCCAAGGAGTGAAACCAAGCACGAACCTGAGTCTCTGTTAAATTAATCGCAAAGGTCAACTTAAATTTAGACGAATATAAATTTTTTTTACCGGGCCAGAGCACTAAAGGAGACAACCGAAATGATAATTATGAAAGCTGGAGAGGCTGTTCCACACCTGACCGGGTCCCGAGGCGCCGGCATTAACCCTGAAATCGGCACTGCACAAGTCACATTATCACACGTGGGAAGGACCGCGCTGCAAACATGGGATTGAGACACCCGACACCGACTGAACCTCCGGCATCCCAGCGCTGCCAAAAACACGCGGGCAGCGCCAGAGGAACGACCGGCACCCCGAGGATACACGGCACGGACAGCTCCAAGGACCCCGCGGAGTATCCGCCGTCCCGGGGGAGCTCAGAGCTGCTCCATCACCCCATTCACACACAGTTGCGGTGGCTCCACGGAGTTTCCCCATCACTTGCTCGCAGCCAAACAACAAGTGAGCGACAGGTGCACACCTCCGGCGGCAGCTCTTTCAGAGGCAGCGCTAAAAACAGCTCGTGGGGGGACTCCCGGGGGTCCAGGAGAGGATATCCCACGGCTCCGCGCCGTTCCCTTGGCTCATGAAGGGAAAAAGAAAAAACCCTCCCGGTATTTTAAGCAAGTCTTTTCGAGCTCAGAGACGCAACCTGCTGCCCGTACAGCTTTTTTATCCCGCCCTGAGACACACAGCAAAGCCGTGCTCTGCCGGGCTCCTCTTTCCCTGGCAAAGCCGCCAAGGAAAGGGGGAGCGAACAGAGCCCGCCCGGCGGGCTTTGCCCCTCTCGCTCTCCCACCGGGATTTGGGGAGCCTCTCCCCCGTCTGACCTTGAGGGGCGCGGCAGCAAAGGGGGTGAGCGATGCACTCGCGGGAGGGATGGGGGGGTCAAAGGCCCCGCTCGGTGCCGGTCCCGGCCCCGCTCCCGCTCCCGGCGGGGGCTCTGCGCCCCCCGCGCCCCCCTGTCCTCGCCGGCCCCGCGCGCCACCTGGCGGCCGAGCGGCGGCACCGCCGCGACCCCCGCCCCGGAGCGCGGCCCCGGCACGGCGGCAGCGCCGCGGACACCGCCCGGTCCCGGGGCAGCGCGGGGCGGCCGCGCCGCGGAGCCGCCGCCGGGGCGCGGCCGGGGAAGGAGGGGGGGCGGTTCGCCGCGCCGCCCGCCGCGCTCTAAGTTTCACCCGGTGACGGCGCTAAGAATAACGCGTCAGCTGGCGGAGCGGAGCCGCGGAGCCGCCGCGGAGCTGCCGCCGAGCGGCCGCCGCCGAACCAGGGCCCCCCCGCCGCCTGCCCGCCCGCCGGCACCGCGCCCGTCTCCTGAAGGGCACGCCGGATTTCACTCACCGTCCGGTGTCGCTGCTGCTGCTGCTGGCGGCGGCGGCCCAGCGCCGGGAAGCGACCGGTGGCGGCGGTGAGCGCGGCGGGGCGGCGGCCGCAGAGGAGCAGCGGCAGCGCTCTGCCCGCCGTGGCCGCCATCTCGCCGCTGGAGCCGCCCCACGCTGCGGCGGCGGCGGCGGCGGCGGAGCTGCTGCCGCCCGGGCGGGCGGGGCGGGCGCGCCGCGCGCCCGAGGGGCGGGGCCAACGCCGCCGCCCGCCAATCGCCGCGCCCCGCGCGCTGGGCCCGGGGCCTCGCCGGGCCAATGGGAGCCGGGCAAGCGAGATGCCCCGGCAGCTGATTGGCTGTCGGTGCTCCCCGCCCTCAGGCCCGCGCGAGGCTCCGCCCAACGCCGGCAGGGACGGGGAACACCGCGGGGCGGGGCGGGGCAGGGCCTGCAGGGGGCGTGGCCATGGGGTGGAGGGGCTGGGAGGGGGCACGGGGGCAACGCCCGGAGACTCCCGAGGTGGGACAGCAAGGGAGGGGGTGCGGGGGGACCCTCGGGAGACCCCAATGGAGGGGGTCGGGGATACTCGGAGCCCAGGAGGGCAGCGAGGGTGTGGGGACCTCGGGAGACTCCTGAGATGGGACAGCAAGGGAGGGGTGCGGGGACCCTCGGGAGACTCCCGACGGGTGACACCGAGGGACGGGGTGAGGGGGGACCTCTGAGAGTCCCCCAAGGGGCGACAGTGAGGGAGGGGGCACGGGGGATCCCCGAGAGTCCCCCAAGAGGGAACGCTGAGGGAGGGGATGTGGTGAGATGGGGAGCACCGGGAAAGGGGTGCAGGGACACGCAGTGCGCTGGGGGAGGGTGCAGCAAGGGAGGGGGTGCAGGGAGTTGGGGTGCGCTGAGGAGGGAGCGCTCCGAGGGCAGTGCACGGGGGACGGGGTGCAGTGGGGAGATGGGGCTGTGGTGAGATGGGGTGCCCCAGACAGAGGGTGCAGGGAGATGCGGTGCAGCAAAGGCCCCCAATGGCCCTGGGGACGCAGCCGTGGGGGTGGCACAGGGATTTGGGGTGCCCAATGGCTGTTTCAATAAATGATGTAAAAAGTGTGTTCTCAAAACAACAACAAAAAAAAGTATTGAGGAGAGAGAGATGCAGACACGGTGGGCACTGACAGCGTAGAGCTTGCAGCATCTGGGCTAAAGAAGCCCAGCTTTTCCTTGAAAGGTGATGTACCTGGATTATTTTTCTTAGAAAAGACTTTTCCCTTTGGCCTGGGAGTTTTTATAACACTGCCAGCGGCTCCTTTATAATTCCTGGGAAGGAATAGCCCGGAAGGGAAATGAGCCCATCCCTTTTAATATGTGGAAGTGGCTCCAGAATTGCTCGTTAGGAGATGGAGCTTTAAAAGATATTAATGCACGAGCAGTTCCCATGTGCAGCAATACCATTGCAGCAGGGACTGAAACAACAAAGCAGCAGGGATCCTGTGTTATTGCTTTATTTTTTTTGAAGCTGTGGAACAACTGGGACACGCCTCCTGGCAGGTGAGGAGAGGAGGATGCTCGGGGAAGGAGAGTCACGGGGCATTGATGGGGAAAAACCTCTGACAAGGCTGGAGGTTGCCAAAATCACGCAGGCTGAGAGACTCGGGCTGTTATTTACCCCTCTGTGTTTGCCACAAAGACTTTCTAGAAATACAGAGGGAAGCATGACCAAGTGATGGGGTGGCACAGATGTGATTCACCCCCACCATCACAACACTCCAGTGCCCTCCTCCCTTCATCCCCAACTCCCTCCCTGCCTTCCACAAGCCCTGATGGGTTGTTCCCAGCTTTTCCCCAAGCCACATCATTTTGGAGCTCGTTCCTTAGCAATCCTTCACCTCAATCCTCCTTTCTGGCTGGGTTTTCCTTCAGGGATTATCCCTTCCTTCTCTTTGTCAGTTGGAAAGACGTGGTTGAAGCATTGGCTGTGCCTTCTGGAAGGGTCTACCTGTGGTCTTTCCAACATCACACATTTATCATTTCAATGGTTATTTGTTTTTCTTGGAAAATCCCACAGACTTTTTGCAGCAGCTGTTCTTTGCTTCACTGCTCAGATCAGATCAAGTCCTTGCTCTGTCCCTGCTGGTTGTATTTCCCTCTCCTTCCTTGCTGAAAATCGATGGCAGGAGGAAAAAAGGCTTTAAAAGGAGGGATTTTGAGCAGCACAGCCCCTTGCAATGACCCCGGGAGCACCCGCTGGGGAAGGTGTTCCCACACAAAACTCGGCCAAGGAGCAGCCAAGGTCCCCAGGGACATCAACCCCTCCCGGGACAGCTTCCAGCATCCCCACACCATGGGGTTAAAAACCTCAAAATGGCAAAGCCGGGGTTAGTGCAGCCCAGAGGAGCTGGAAAAGGCAGATTAGAAAGGCAGGAACCAGGGAGGGAGGAAGGAAGTTCCGAGGCCATGGGGAGGTCAGAGGCAGAACCACCTCTTCTCACCACAAACTACCCACCCCAACGTGTTTTTTTCAGCTGGGTGAGCAGAGACACGTTTGGGATGAGCCCGTGCTGTCGTCCCCATGGATATTTCCTACAGGGATCGGTGCTGGAAGCTCCAAGGGAGGACAAGGATAGACACGATGAGCAGACCTTGGGCTACCAGACCTGCCCTGACTGCTCTCTCCTATTCCCTACTCCTCCAGCCATTCATATTATATATTTAGATGTTTATTTCTCATTAAAGAGGAGCTGGAAGCTGAAGTCAAATTTTAGGCAGAGTTTAAACGTTCCCAGGGAGTACTGGGCAGAGGTGGGGGAAACACCAGCTGTGAGCAAAGGGCGAGGGTGGCAGAAAGGCCAAGAATTCATTAGCAAAGCCCTGCTGAGCGCGTGGGCACTCATTACAACCCACAGGAATGGGAGTTAAATGTGAGCCCTGAGATCAATACCCTGTGCAATCAAACGAGCCGGCAGGGAACGGCTCCCCAAGGCACAGGGAGCAGAAGGGGTGAGGATATGGGCACCAAAATAAAAATCCATCATTTTAGGGTGAACAGCTGCCCTGCTAGAAGCATCTTCCACTCTTGGAAAAGCAAAATAAAATAGTGTGTTTAACTAGTCTTTCTCCTGGTGCCTCTAATTACAGCTGGCTGATTATTGGAAAGCTGCTCCCGAGAAGAATTGATGCAGAAAAGCACACCAGTGTTGCAATTAATATTATTGCAGTGGGAAAGGCTGAAGTGGAAAGCTAAAGCTTCAGACCCCCATCAACCACCCCAACACTGCTGATGGAGACATGGATGCTGTCCTCCTGCAAATAAAACACTGATTTAGGAGAAAGTGAGTGTGTGATGAGCCACAGGCAAAGCCATCACACTTTGGAAGACCTGCTCAAGCCTCAGAGTGCTTGGACTAAATAAGCCAGTTAGGAATTAAAAAAAAAAAAAAAAAACACCCCAAAAAACAAATGATGTTTTAGTCCACAGACTCATCACTTCCTTTCTGGATTTAGCCAGTTTTATTCCTACAGATGTCCAGGGCTGTGATACAGCAGAATCCAGCCCATGGAGACGGATGAACATGAAAGATCCAGCAGATGCATCAGGCATGGGTGGATGAGGAAATGCAGGAGGATTCCAGGTCCAAGTGCATCTCACCTCCTTTTATTTAGAGGAAAACTTGGTGCAATCAGGTTACTGCAGATAACAGCCTTGATACAGAGGGGCAGAGTATACCTGATAAAGAAATGGTGCTGGCCATCTTCTGTGAGCTGAGCACTGCCAAGCTGCTCATGGAGCAAGAGGATATAAGGAGAGAAATGTCCCTGGACTGGGCAGGATGGTGATCCCTGTCCCATCACAGGACTAGGACATAAGCCCCAAGTTACCCAAACGCACCAATGTTTGCTTGGGATCCCCCTTTGGGATCCGGTGTCACCACCAGAGATCACCAGACCCTGCTGCGCCCCGGCCCCCCAGCGACTCCTCCAGACCTCTGGCATCACCTTAAGCCTCACCAAAAGGTTCATCCTAAAAAGTCCCTGCAGCATTCTCGCTGGGGGAGGGCACAGTGGCAGGATCCAGCAGCCTCCTGTGTTCCTCAAGAGCAATCGCCGTCCATTTATGCCTCCAGAAAACGTGGTTTTTTTAACGGGGGGTTCATTAAAGCCCGTAGAGAGCCAACCTAAGAGGCATCTGGAAGCAACTAAAATTAAAATGCCTAAAATTAGCCTCCTCAGCAGTGAATCCTCCCTCTGATCTAGATGCCGAGGCGCACATGATCCAGGCATGCCTTTCTCGCTTTCCCTTCCCACTGCCATCCCATTCCCGAGGCACCAGGCACAGCCCCAGCCGCTGCCACACCAACCCACGGCCCTGAGGGAGGAAGGGATTCTTTACTGTGAGGGTGGAACAGGCTGCCCAGAGAAGCTGTGGCTGTCCCTGGATCCCTGGAAGTGTCCAAGGCCAGGCTGGATCAGGTCTTGAGTGACCTGGGATAGTGAAAGGTGTCCCTGCCTGTGGCAGGGGGTTGGGACGAGATGCTCTTTAAGGTCCATTCCAACCTCATAACATTCTATTATTTTTTATATATATATATATATATAAACATATATATAAAGCCCCTGAGACCCAATATACCACTCTTTCAGACCCTACACACAAGCCCTTCAGCCCCTCTCTGCAGGACTTTTGGACCCTACAGACAGGCTCTTCAGACCTATAAATATGCTCCTTATATCCTTTGCACAAGCCTTGAAAGGCCTATAGATATGGGGCCTTGAGAGCCTACATACACCCTTTGAGAAGTTATATCTATATATATTATGCATATGGACCCCTGAGACCCTATATATGGGACCCTGAGAACCTTTATACAGACCTTTCAGAACCTATATATATTTTTTATATATATATTTATATATATAAATGGGTCCCTGAAATGCTATACGTAGATCTTTCAAAACATATATATATACACATATATATGTATATATAGGCCCATGAGACTCTATACACAGACTTTTCAGATGTGAAATATAGATGTCTAGATATATAGATGTATAGATGTATATAGTTGTATAGATATATAGATATATAGATGTATAGATATATAGGTACAGGCCCCTGAGACCCTATTACAGACCTTTCAGAATCCACATATGTACATAAGCCCTGAGATCGCACACGCGGCTCTTTCAGGCCCTATACCCAATCTCCTCAGCCCCTACACAGCGTAACCCTCCTCACACGGTGCACACAAACCTTCCAGGCCCTACCCACGCCGATCCCTGAGCCTTCCACCCCAAAACCCCGTCCCGGTTCCGGCGGCTCCCGGGCCACGCCCGCCGCGCTCAGACCACGCCCCTTTCTCCGCATTGACCACGCCCCTCCGGCGCGGCCCCGCCCCCGGAAGCGCGCGCGGCGGGCGGAGCGCGGGTCCGAGGTGAGCGGGAAGCGGGACCGGGATCGGGATAAGGGGCATTCCTGGCTCTGGAGCGGGCTCCTGGACCGCGGGGGTGCGAGTCCCAGCCCCCCCGCTGCCGAGGCAGAGCTGCCGCCCGCGGTAAACCGGGCTTTTCCGGGTCTCTTTGGGCCGTGCTCCGGGCTCCCCATCCCCGGGCCCTGCGGTAACTCCGTGGCTCCGGCGCTGTGGGATAAACCCGGCGGGTCCGCGGCGGCCCCGGGCTTCGGGTTGTTGAGTTTGTGGCAGAGCTAAAGCCGAACCGCTTTGCCCTCAAAGCGGTTCGCCGGAGCTTTAACTCCCCCGAAGGGCCCGGCCGTGTTTGATGTGCGGGGAAGAGGGGGAACCCTCCGGGGTGACTCTGGGTTCACGGGGTGCTGGGAGTGTAGGAACGGCTGATCCTTATCGCGGCGGGGTTTATGCGTTCTGTGTGTGCCTTCGGTTTAATGAGCTGCTTGGGAAAGGTGGGAAACCCGAATGTATCGAGTGGGGTCTAAACAGGGGTGGGCAGGTCAAAGCAGGCGGCGTTTTGAGAGGCTGCTCCTCTAGAAGCACAAGTGCCAGCTCAGACTTGAGCAATGGGCCTGGCTTGTCTTTAATTCCTTCAGTCATCTGTGGACCATTTTCCCCCTCCTGGCTTTATTTGGCTCAGGCTGAGAGGCGTTTCCTGAGGTGAATGCCGAAATGCAGAGGCAAAATTGGGTGCAGCACGTGGCTGGCAGCAAAAAGTTATAACCTTCACCGTGTTTCATTTCTTTTCTTTTTCTTGTTTTCAGACCACAACCCTGCAAAGAAATAATTCTCCGTGTTCTCTGTGACCTCCTGACCTGCAAGCTGGGAGCAAATAAGGCACAGGTGAGGAAGGTGTTGCTGAGTGGTGGGAGGTGCAACTCACAGCTGAGCCTGAAGCTCTCTCAGGGTTTTTTCCTAGAGGTGGTAGGGGAATGGGTTGCTTTTTTGCAGGGGGGAAAGTTGTGCTGACTTGCTTGATGGGAAAAGTCATCTGCCTGGAGCTGCCTGTCAACCCAGCCTCAGCTGGGCCGCTTCCATAAAATATTAAAAAAAAAAAAAACCCACCAAAAAAACTGAAGTGCTGCTTAATGTGTTGCATTACTTTCTGTGCACTCAATAAAAGTAAGACTTGAACATGGGAGGTATCAAAAAAAACCCAAACAACCAAAACACCAACCAGAACTAAGGAAAGATGCTTAAACTGTGTGTGCTTGTCCATCTGGAGCAAGAGAGCATTTAATAGCCTCACACAGAGGGCAGGGTTAGGTGGGGAAATGGGAAGGAATTTTTCCCTGTGAGGGTGGGGAGGCCCTGGCACAGAGAAGCTGTGGCTGCCCCATCCCTGGAAGTGTCCAAGGCCAGGTTGGATGGGGCTTGGAGCAACCTGGGATAGTGGGAAGGTAAGCTCATGTAACCCCTCTTTGTTTACTCGTGGAAGTGGCTTGTTCTCCCAGTGACCCATTTTCTGCAGAAACTCTGGTTATTTTCATTACGTGTCCTGAACTAAAGTTGAAATTCCATGCTCTGGAGGAGAAAGAATGATATGTTTTGCTTATGTCATTACTGTCTGCCTGCTGGGGACCCTCTGGAGCTTCCCTGTGTGTCATTATTCTCTGTGTCACAGGAACCCTGTGCGGGTTCCTGGGGAAGCTTAGAGGAGAGATGATCCAGTTGTCCTCAGGCAGTTTAACAGGACAAACTTTTGCAGGACTTGCAAATCATTTGAAGTCTCAGCAAGGCTTTGAGGCAATATCCCACAAACATTCCATATTTCAGGTTGTTTTTTGAGGTGGTATCAGCACGTTTAGATCTGGAATGTAGAAACGCTCATTTTTGCATTTCTCAAAGCAAAATAAATTCTGTAGCAGACACATGAGGTTTGTTGTAAGAACACGCTGTTTCGTGCTGTTCCACTTGCTGCAGTAACACTTCTTGAAACGAGCTGGGATGTGGAAATCCTCCTTTTATTCTTCCCAAGTTCCCAGTGGCCATGCTGGTGCACAGTATTTTAACACAGCTGAGTGCACTGGGGCTGAGGGTGCCTGTGTACAGCAATAAAAATAACTGGTTTTGTGTTTATTCCAGGTGCTGTGTTGGGATATTGCAGGAGCGTCAGTGAAAAAGTATCTTGTTGTAGGTGGGATTTTTGGATGGGATCATGTTGTTTAGGATAATTTAGTGGGAGACAGTCACCCAGGGTCTTTGAGTATTGTACACCTTTGAGATGAATGTTGCCTTTTTTTTTTAATAGAATTGTTTTTGGAAAAGTGTGTTACAAATAGTGTGTCTTCCTCGTAAACATGGAATCATGGAATGGTCTGGGTTGGAAGGGTCGCAGTTCCACCCCCTGCCATGGGCAGGGACACCTTCCAGTAGCCCAGGTTGCTCCAAGCCCCGTCCAACCTGGCCTTGGACACTTCCAGGGATGGGGCAGCCACAGCTTCTCTGGGCAACCTGTGCCAGGGCCTCACCACCCTCACAGGGAAGAATTTTTTCCACTATCCCATCTAACCCTGCCCTCTGGGAAGCCATTCCCCCTTTTCCTGTCCCTCCACGCCCTTGTCCGAAGTCTCTCTCCTGCTTTTTTGTGGGTACTGGAAGGCTGAGGATGACTCTTTATCTTTAGAGTGATGTGTTTGTTTGACACTTCAAGTAAGAAATACAAGGTCTTTTAGTAGCAACTGAGTAGAGCCTGAGGCACTTTGTCTCCCTAAGCACATACCATCCAGAGCCTGTGGCAGCTTTGCCTCTTAGTTTTTGATTTAAGGGACTTTAAAAGAGGAAAAAGTGACAGATTGTGCATTGTTTTTCTGTAGAGTTACCTGAAAAGTCCTTGAGTAGTAAATTCTGGGTTGTGTTTGTCTGCTACCGTGTCTGTGAGGGCAGTGACCACTTTTTATTTCTCCCCCAAAGAACCTTCCAGTGGAGTTTCCTTCCTTGCATCCCAGACTTAACCTCTGAGAGAAGCTTTTAATTGCAGTCCCAACCACGGGAAGAGTTCCCCAGTGGATGTGGGGCTGGAGAAGGTGGGGGTGGACCAAAGCACTGATCCCTGTAAGTGGGAATTCTGAGCTGGGCCTGGCACGAGGTGGGAATGTGCAGCTGGAGGCAGGCCAGCTGCTTGTGCTGGCCGGAACGTGTGGCCTGAAATGCTTTGCATGAACCAGCCTTTGGTTCGTGACTGAATTCCCAACTCCCTTCTGTCTCTTCAGCCTGTGACAACTTGTCACCCGTCCTCTGCCCCCCCCCCCAACAACAAAACAAATCAGTGCCTTCAAGTAAACTGGTTTTTACGTTGTGTTTTTTACACAGAAAAAAAGCCAATTTGTCTGGGGTGGGCTTTTTCTTCCTGAGTCTTCAGGGTCTGTCAAGCTAAAATTCTTAGTTGTTTCTCTTACCTTTGAAGTGAAACCTGAGATCCTCACGCAGACAAGAAGAAAGAAGGTCGTGGTTTGAGAGGGGCAGCTGACCTGTGCTCGAAATATGAGCCCCGTGAGTCTGTGGGGCTCCATAATTTGTCTGCGAGGCAGAGCTGCCCTGGTGACACAGACCCATCAGTGTGGGGTCTGTGCCACCACTTGACCAGCTGTGTTTTCATCAGCTTGATGTAAACTTTCCACCTCTGGCAGTTTTGCTTCAGGAGCTGTGAGAGCAGTTGTGGGTTTTTTTTGCCACTGAAATCTCAGCTCTGATGCGGTACCCAAGGTGTGCTGTGTCTGCCTGCCCACCTTGGATGGAGCCAAGGGTTGACTGCTGGCTTTTTCCTGCTGAAACTGAGCTCCTCAGGTCGTGTTCTAAAAGCACAAGGCACTAGCCAAGCTTATCCATGTTCTTTTTTCCTCTCTGAAGTTCAGGCTAATCCAATAATGTGTCGCTGGGAAAACAATTGCGGCGGTTCAGACTTGCTTTTCCTTTTTTGGGGGGAGAATAACCACTTTGCTCTTCTCCTGGATTCCCAAGCAATCACCATCTGTCTGGTAGATGAAAGACAGGTGGTGTGGATATTCTGTTTGCTTCTGTAGGTTTTTTCATTTCCAGTTTCTCTGGCTCTTGGGGCAGGAGAGGTGTTTTCTGCAGGAGGAAGTGCCGTGGTTGGGGTGGGTGATGTTTCTGTTTAAAAGGTCGTCTCTTATCAGAGAGGACTCCAGACTTCACCATATCAAATTCTGAAATGCTCTGCTGCCTGCCTACCTCCAAAAAGACATTTATCTCTCTCTTTTGTCTGCAGATAACTCAAATTGTCACCCTGGCAGCCTAAAGAGGCTTTTGCTTTCTTCTCAGACTACTTAAATTTTTTTCTCTCCCAGAATTATTTTCTTGTGAAACACATGTTTATTTATTTATTTATTAGGAATCAACACCAGTTTGTTTGCTTTTTTGTGTTTGTTTTGTTGTTTGTTTGGGGTTTTTTTGGAGCCAAATAAGCCAGAAACATTTCTCAAATGTAACTGCTCTATTTGTTTGTTGTCAGGTACACACAGGTAGGTGCAGGAGCTTTAAGGAGAGGCTTTCATTAGGTGCAAAAGTTAGGAATTCTCAGGAAAACCACATCTCACGGCCACAGGTTCTGCAAGGCAAGTTAAATCACTCAGGTCATTAAGCAGATGTATTCCTACTGGCTGGAACTTCCTGCAGGAAAAGGCAGCAGTGTTATGTGTTTCTCTCCCTCTGCCAACGATTCTCTGACAAACCCTTGCTCCTCAAAGTGGTGCAAAAATGCCTCTGCTCTGGTGCAGCTGCTTGTGGGGCTGGTTTGCAAAGTCAGCTTGATTATTTGGGAATAGTGACTGGAAAAAGAAAACTTCCCCTTGGGCTGGTTAAGGTGGAAGTAGGCCATGAAACAGGGTCTTTACCCTTGATAAGGGTGAGAAGTTTTTTTGGTTGGTTTTTGCTTTTGCAGCTTCACCATTTACCTCTGACTTCTATAGGGATGCTGCTGTGGAGTTTGTCAGGGTTGGGCTTTCCTGTAATGTTTTCTAGGTAGAAAAGTCCAAGGATGGGTGGAGGAAGGGAAAGGAAAGCTTTAACCAGGAAAAAGCAGCATTTGGCATTAATTTCTGTGGAAGTTTATAGCTGCCCCTTAAAAACCCACTGTGCATTGCTGGAGTCTGACTGTCTGAAGCAGCAAGCAAATGCTTTGCTGAAGGTGCTATTTCAGTGCTGCTGCAACAGATGGAACCTGTTTATTCTGTTTGGGTGCACTTGTTTTTCATTTGTTTCCCAAAAGCTGCAGTTGGTGATGGCTGCATCCATCCCCCCTCCTGCATCCACTCTCTGCTCCTGCCTCCCTTTCAAGGGAAGACCAAGCCCAAGGTAGCTCCTGAGCTGCACTCTTATAAATAATCCAGTTGCAATTGCTAATAATTCTTTTGTTAAAGCCGAATCAAAAAGCTTGTGTGTGTCTTCACAGCACATCTTTTCTGCTTGGCACTGAAAATCAGCAAAATTCTTTGGCAGAATAAAGCAGCTTGTGAGGTGAGGGATGTCATCGCTTGTCCCCAAGGGGAGGCCGAGCCAATGGCTGGGTGTAGTTAAAGAGCTGTGGAGTTGGGAATTGAGCATTTTCAGGGTTGGGGATTTTAGGAAAGGGTGAAACTTCACTGCAGTGATGGCTGAAAAGAAATTGCCAGGCTATGGCTTAGGTTCTGCATTGACTGATGCTCCACAGGCTCCACATCAATTTGAATCGTGCTCTGAAACAAATGTGGTTCCCCTCTCCAGCCAAATTAATGTGATCAAATATTGCCCCAATCTCCTACCTGAGGAGAAATTGCTTCTGCTGGCTTGCATTTTCATTCCCCAAACTGATTTATGCACCTTAGCAGGCTAATAACTTCAGTGATGGGAGTAATCCTTCAGCTGAAGATTGCGCTGGGTGAGGTGAAAATTCGGAGGGGGAAAGAGCAGGACTGGTTTGGTCCATCTTGGAGACAGGGGAAGGGGGTGGATTCAGATGCCTCAGGAGCTGGAAGTCACCTCCAGGCACCTTTTGTAGGAATGACTCTTTTATGAATTTCATGGAGTCATGGAATCAGAATGGTTTGGCTTGAGAGGGGTCTTAAAAACCATCTGGTTCCACCCCCTTCCAGTGGAAGGGCAGGGACACCTTCCACTATCCCAGGCTGCTGCAAGCCCTGTCCAACACTTCCAGGGATGGGGCAGCCACAGCTTCCCTGGAAATTTCTCCTACTGGTACCAGTTTGTAAATGAAAAGTATGGAGAACTGGGGGGAGGAGAATTAATAATTAGTAACATTGGTGGAGACAGGGTTTTTTTTCCTGTGGGGTTTTCCCCCTCTCCCTGGTTTATGTGTCTCAGGTTATTTTAACTATGCCTCGTGTTAACAGTGAAATTTCTCTCCTGATTACTTCAGCCTTTTTTGCCTTGTACCTTGACTTTTCCTTCCCTTTGGATTTGTTGTGCTTCCTCCCCCACATTTTAATTCTGTTAAGTTCTTAGTGACTCCATCCCTGCAGGAGTTCTTATGCCCAAGTAGTGCCTCCTGAATGCATTTTTTTTTTCTTTTTAGAAGGTCCTACTGCATTACAGTGTTTTTAATTTAAATTTACAATTGACATTTCAATGTCACTGATGCCCGAGCTTACCGTGTCCTGGTAAAATTGTTCAAATAAAAAGTGCCTCTGAACCCTTGTCTGATTAAAAATTAAACACCCAGCAGCTTATTTAATTACTGTTCTCCCTCTCACATGCTTATGCTACTGAGGCCAGTTTTGACTTCAAAACACTGCTTTAAATGTGTTTCATCTATTCTGGATCCCCAAAAAGGGCTGCAAAAGGTTCAGTGCTGGGGGGATACCCAGCAGACAGAGGATCATTGTTTGGGGGAATCAGATATCCCCACCAAGCCAGAATGGATGTAACTGTTGAAATAATTTGCATTTCTTTTTCCCAAGTGATCTGGATGGTCTCAGTTTGAGTGGAATTTGCCGTGTCTTGGGTTGGGAGTGGTGTTTTCCCCATGGGTTTGAGTCTGGCAGTTGACTCTTCTGCTTTAAAAAAAACAAACCATAACACAACAAAACACCAATATATTGTGGCATAAATAAAAGCAGATGGGTCATTCTCTTCTGGAAAAAAAGCCCCAACTACTTCTTTTGTCCAATGATATTAAATTCAATCTCTGAAAGTAACTGTAGGGCTGTTCTGAGCAAGAATTTAAGATAAGGGCAGGCTTATCTCTTGGAAATAAAACAGATTCCCTGTAGCAGCAGCAGCATTAGAACATTGTGATAACTTTTATGTTTGCTTATTTTCATTATTTTGGAGTTCAGTGGTTGGGTTTTTTCCCTCTGGGTTACTTTGTTGTACCCTATAAAAATGACTGGTTTATTACATTAAATCATACAGGAATTGAGGTGGTTTCTTTTTGGAGGCTGTAATCACATCAGTTCATGGGAGTTTTGTACTTGATCTCAGTTTTATTCCTTACTCTTCTGCAGGTCATGGCACTGAGCTCTTCATTGCTGCACTCAGGGCAAGATGCTTATTTTTGATCTTTTCAAAAGTGAACACCAGCTTTCCTGAGTGCTCTTGACTTAAATGCCTGGAGCTTTTAACCAAGCATGCCAAATATTGGGGTGCTTTTGATTTAAAAAAAAAAAGAAAAGAAAATTGGGAAGCATTGTAAAAATTGCAGGTGGAAAGCATGGAAAAATCAGCTTCCAAAGGGTTTTGGGTTTTTTAATTGTTCTGAGATAAGGATGCTTTTTAATTTAGGGTTGATATGGGAACTGCCTCTTTCAGCTCTCTCAGGCAGTTGGTACCAAGTGAGCATTGTTTGGGTGAACGTCCCAGCACAATCAGGGATGGAGATTACCTTTGGACAAAAGCGGATAATTCAGTGTTTCTTAAGGCTCAGGCAGAGTAAACATTTATTCAGTACTAAAACCAACAATCTGAAATGTTGTAAAAATCTCTTCAAGCTCAAAAGTGAGCGCTGTGGGGCTTGGTTTTCATTTTGGCTGATTAAATGGTGCTGGCAACACTTCCCTCATCCAATACACCTCAGGAATATAAAGCTGTAATTAGGATGGGGAACCCAAGTAAAGGCAGCAATAACTTCTTGGGGAAAGTAACACATGCAGATTTTTCTCTGCATGTGTGACAGGAATTCATCCCTGGAGAAGAAACGGGAACATCAGGTTTGCGCAGAGTGGAGATAATTTTAAATTTGAAATGAGAGATGTTTTTTTCATAACGATCTCCTGTTGTTCAGGGCTGGAGAAGATTGGAGGATAAGCACCGTTAGCTGGCTGTGTTCCATTAAAACTTGAATTTTAAACCTGTTTATTTAAGAAGAGCAAACAAAATGATTTTAAGAAGTGCACAGGTGGGTATCAAATGGATGCTGTTCAGGTGGACTTGCTGTTGAGTACCAGAGTTTGTGGTGTGTGCCCAACCAAGTTTGTGGTGTGGGGAAGGACAGACAACCGGTGGCTTTGCTAAAGCAAATGGGAACCAATAGAACTGACTTGATTTTTGTATTCAGTGGTTATTTGCTGGCTGGGAATGTGCAAGTAGAATGGCAGCAACAGGGAATAAAAGGAAAATATTGGGCTACTGCTCCTCTTCTCTGTGTTTTTGCTGGCCTTAGGAATTCCTTTACCATCCTGTTCCCAATCTGAAGGCTGACCCCCACGGTTGGAAAAATTGAATTTGCCTCAGTTAGAAATAAACCCTTTATTTCACTAAAGGATGCAGCACATTTTCTTTTCAAAGGCATCGTTTTACCCTCTTCTGAGCAACCAAAATTGCTTTGCCTCCTGCAGCTGGTGTGTGCTGAGGTGACATTTCTGCGGTTCTGATTTCCCCATTGTAATTATGTTTAGATTTGTAGCTCTGGTTTCCCATTTGTCTCTGTTCCGGGATATGGATTGTACTTTACAAGTTTTGACACTTTGAAACTTGCCTTGTACTTACAGTTGAATATAAATGTTTCGCTCCAGGCAAGCTAAAAGAGCGATTCAGGGACAGTAGGGTTTTCTTAGGGAGGTTTAAAATGCCTGGGTTGGGTTTTGCTAGGTAGGTTTGCTTGTTATTTGGCTTAATTTGCCTTTTAAAATCCATCTGTGGCTTTTCCTCTGGCCAAATGGCTCTTATCTGCTGTAGTTGCTTGTCAGGTTTATCTGCATCCTCCATGCCTTGGCACTAGAGAGAGACTGAAAATACTTCATGGCATCATGGAAGGGTTTAGGTTGGAAGAGATCTTATACTCATCCAATCCCATCCCCTGCCACAGGCAGGGACACCTTCCTCTAGCCCAGGGTGCTCCAAGCCCCGTCCAACCTGGCCTTGGACACTTCCAGGGATCCAGGGGCAGCCACAACCTCTGTGGGCAAGAGAGATTCCCTCTGGGTGAGCTGTGCTGGGGAAGGGCTGAGGAGGAATAATTTGAATAATGCTGGTAAGTAGTGGGGACGTGTGCCAACACCTGACCCTCATACTTGGCCGTTCATTAAATTACCTGCCTATTTCAGAACAGCTCACAAACACCCGTGACAGTTACTCCCTGAAACTCTTCCGATTCTTTTTTTTAGGAGAGTCCACACTGCAAACCTTGTCTTGCTTTCCTGATTCTCAACCCCTTCCCCGCTCTGTGTCCCTTGCAGGATGCTCCGGCTCCGGTTGCTCCCCGTGGCCGCGGGGCTGGCGGCCGTGTCGCGGCGTTACCACAGCACAGCCCAGCACCCCGGCGCCAGGCGTAGGCTCGTGCTGGCAGCTTTCATCGGCACGACTGCAGCCACAGCCAGCGCCAGGTTCCTCTGGCAGAGGTAACAAATGTATATTGAATTAATTTTTTTTGCCTGTGGGGAGGCTTTGCAGAATTTGCATTACTCACAGAATCATGGAATATGCCGAGTTGGGAGGGACCCACCAAGGGTCATCGAGTCCAGCCCTCAGCCCTGCGCAGGCCTGTCCCCAGGAGTCACACCCTGTGCCCGAGAGGATCATCCAAGCACTCCTGGAGCTCTGGCAGCCTTGGTGCTGTGCCCACTACCCTGCGGGGACTGCTCAGTGCCCAAGAACCTCTTTCTAAGATCAGCCTGAACCTCTCCTGACACAACTCCAGGCCACCCCCACAGAGCAGAGCTCAGGGCCTGCCCCTCCTCTTCCCCTTCCCAGGAAGCTGTAACTGCAGCGAGCTCTCATCACTCTCTCCTTCTCCAGCTGAACACACCAAGTGCCCTCAGCCGCTCCTCACACGGCTTCCCCTCAAGGCCCTTCCCCATCCTCCTTTGGATGCTTTCTAATATTGCTTGTCCTGCTTCTGCTGTGTGGAAGGAGTGGCTGTCAGGGGTTCCCCGTGGAGCTGGTTTGCTGTTGGGTGTAGTGAGAGATGTGGCAAAGCTCGGGGCGGAGGTGTTTGCTCACGCGGGCTGCTTGCCCTGGCTGAGGTTTCCTGCCTGGTTTCCCCCCCTGTGGTGGTTTGTGGTGTTGTACAGGGAGAAACCTTTGTGCCTGCACAGCTCCTGGGGGGGCTGTTTGAAGAGCACACCTGGCCAGGGTTTGCTGCTCTCGTTTTTGGTGTGTTCTGCTGACTGCTTGCTTCATATATAACACACAGCAGGGGAGCTGAGGGGGACGGGAAGGCAGCAGCACACAGGTTTTACGTGGATTCAAAGTCTGAGGACACCTACTCATGGGCTATGAGGCTCAGAACTTGTTTTCATAACTGTGTGGAGAAAGGGGATATTTGGTGAGGTGAGGTGACCCCCCCATTGAACCTGTGCCACGTTGGAAATAAATCAGGGACTCCCTTCTCTGCCCTCGTGGGAGCAGCGTGGCACCAGCAGTGTCACTCAAGCACGTGACTGCACTTAGAGTCTAAGAATAAAGTGTTTGCTGAAAGGGTGTGTTGTTTTTCTTCTCGTATTCTTTGGTGTTGGCTCTCTGCTCACCTCGAGGCTCTGGTTTTAATGCAGCAAGAGAAAGAGGATGGGGAGCCATTCTGGCTGTTCCTGGAGCTGTCAAACCCGGGTATCTGCTGAAAGGAGTTGCTCGGACAGAGGGAGAACACAGTGATCCAGCACAGTTTTATGCTGTGTTTGCTAATGACCTGCACTGGTGCAGTACCTCTTTATCCCCAGAGTGCCTCTGTGGGAACGGGCAGGGTAACACCCCTTTTCCAGCAGGGTTTTTCCACTTAAAACACCCTCAGCATGATCATGAAGTAGGTAGGACATCATGTTCTACGTAAAGCTGTCCCAGGGGCACGGAGTTAATAAATTCCCTCCTGTAGCACGACCCCTCCTGCTTTTAGAACCATGTTTTAAGTGATGATTTTATCAGGAGGAAGGTGTTTCTGCAGCAAAGAGCTGCTGGTGGTGTGTGCAGTGCTAGCTCAGGGTGTTTTCAGGGAGGGTTTTTTGGCTCCTGGAGTATTTGACTCTTCCTTGGAGGACCCTGAGCACTGACCTGACTTGACCTCGCTCAGCTAAAAGCTGACAGTCCTTATCAATCTGGAGAGATTGACTTACCGTTATTATTTGCTTTTCCTTTCTCTATCTCCTTTATCTTTATAAATCTGTAAAGCACTAAATAGAATTGTACAGATTTTCAAGTATTCCTTTCCTGTATGAGCCATGAAATAATAAATCCACTGTGTTGGCAACTGTAAAATAAAAGTGCACCCAAGCTTACAGTATTAATTTAATTACTTGGCATGAATAAGAGGAGGAACAAAACTGATATGTTGATGTAGAAAATTCTTCACGTTGACACCTGCAGAGGTTTTAAATGGACTTTTGAGTCGGCATTTTATCCTTGTTTAAAGAAATGAGGCATGAATTGCAAATTTCCTTTGTCTTTCCCAATGTATAAATTAGGTGATTAGTGGAGTTTAAGTATAGTCATGAGTGAATACAGGATGTTTGTAATGACATCCTGAGTTACTCAGGTAGTTACATTCTGAGTTACTGCTACTTCCTGTACCTGCTTAGTTTTAAGAGGTAAATATGTGAATATTTCTTTATAGTAAAGGTGTAATAGGCCAAATCAAGAAGCAGTTGAATATTTCATGTTTCTTGGGCCAGATAAGTAGAAGATGATGCAGTGCTAGAGGAAGAGCAGTAATTAAAGGGAAAGAAGTCTGACTTGTATTTCCTTTTTGTCATCTGCATAAAGCCTTGTGTGTAAACGCCACAGCTCTTCTCTGCTGGCACGTGGGGAGCAGCACTGCCCCTCTCAGTGCTCAAAAATACCCAAACTTTTTGTTTCAAACCAGACTTCTCATGCTTCTGATGATGGTGAACCTTGCTAATTGGATTAGTGGGGTGGTGCCCATATAGGAACTTACCCTTTGCACTGTTTGGTGTGAAGGGAAGACAGGACTTCTCAGGTGGGGACTGGCACGTGCAGCCTGGAACCAGTGTGGTCCTCATGGATTCTTGTAGGATGTGGGAGGAACAGCAGCAAAAGCCAGTGCTGGGGTAAGGAAGCCCACGCAAAGGTGGAGGAGAAATCAAGGCCTGAGAAGATATATATGGAAAAATCCATATATGGGTTGTTGGATGGTGCAAGATAGGACAGATTAATTCAGGCCTTCCTGAGATGGGAGGTGGTTCAGTGGGATCTTCGTGTTTGGTTCATGGCAGGCAAGGTTTTGTTGCCATCCTTTTCCTCCAGGAAACCCTGCTGGCTGCCTTTTGGGGCAATCTGAATAATTATGCAACAGGGGTAGCTAATGCTGCTCCCTTTTCCCGTGGCAAGGAATGCTTGAGCAGTGCAAATAGCTGAGCTCACAAGACTAATGGAGTTCGCCCTTCCTCAGCAATAACTTACACTCTGAGGATTTCCAGCTGGCAGTAAAAGCAATTAGGTATGTGGGCACTGGTATAAGGAACTGAATTAATTAATTGAAATAAATCTTGGTGCAGTCATTGGCCAGTCTAAATGAGGCACTAATGTATGACAAGTACTGAACCTCACAGTTTGTGGCAGGTTCAATGTTTGTAAAAAATATTGTGTTAGTGATCCTCATGTAAAACTTGTACTCTGTAGCTCCTAAAGCCCCTTTGGAATGTTGTGAAATGGCTGTAGATATTTATGTCACAACCCTTCCTGGCTGAATCTGTGGGCATTTCAGTGCTGAAGCTGGTTGATCAATCTGGTATTGAGTGAAACCAGGAAGCAAAGGCCCAGAAGGACCTCTGTAAGCAGAGTCTTACCAGTGTTCTTCCTGAGGGACTGGAAGTATTTAGTTTATTTTAATGTTTAGTTTAATTTCTTATAAATTCTGTGAAAATATTACTGGTAAGAATAAAGGCAAGACACTTGTGTTGCTCTGGAAGTTACTTAACAATGAGTTCCTTTCCTACCAAAGTATTTGTGTCTTCCTCTCTTCCTCCATCCCTCTCTCCTTTGGCCATCCTGTGTTCCAGTGCCCTGCTGCTTTACTGGAGGTTCTGCTGCAGGAAAGACCTTTTGTCTTTCTTGCTCTGATGACCATCGTGGCTTTTTGTATTTGGTTTTACTTCACTGACACTTCTGGAATGAATTTTGAAGGCTAAATCAGCCCTTAGCTGTGTAGCTGACTCGTAAGTGTTGCAGCCCCTCTGCTCTGGAGCCAGGCTGGGAGAGCTGGGGGGGGTTCACCTGGAGAAGAGAAGGATCCAGGGAGACCTGAGAGCCCCTTCCAGTGCCTAAAGGGGCTCCAGGAGAGCTGGAGAGGGACTGGGGATAAGGGGTGGAGGGACAGGACAAGGGGGAATGGCTTCCCACTGCCAGAGGGCAGGGTTAGATGGGATATTGGGAAGGAATTCTCCCCTGGGAGGGTGGGCAGGCCCTGGCACAGGTTGCCCAGAGAAGCTGTGGCTGCCCCATCCCTGGAAGTGTCCAAGGCCAGGTTGGACGGGGCTTGGAGCAACCTGAGCTGGTGGAAGGTGTCCCTGCCCATGGCAGGGGGTGGCACTGGATGAGCTTTAAGGTCCCTTCCAACCCAAACCATTTTAGGATTCTCTAACTCTGCTTAAGAATGCATTGCTTTTTTGTATCAGTGTCCTTGAGGCTTTAGAGTAATTTGCTTAGAATACATTTTTAATGGCAGAATTGCTGGAAATATCTTATGCCAGCTGAAACTGAGACTTTAAAAATCTTTGTTCTAGTAAAACAAAGGAAACCACATAAATCACAGTCAGGAGGGGAGAAACCTGTTTTATAGCTGTAGATGTGTCAGGTACTACTTAACCTAATGTAGGAGAGAAAAGATGAAAAATTGGAGGTATTATCCATGCGAGATTATTTTTATTTTTAGACCTCTGCTGCATGGCAGGGGGTTGGAACTAGATGATCTTTAAGGTCCCCTCCAACCCCAACCATTGTGTGATTCTATGATTTATTTTTTTAATTCTTCCTGAAAGGTGACAGACTCAGGAGACTGTCCTTAGGATTGCTGTGCTGAGGGTTTTTTTCCCTAAGGCTTCAAGGCACATCGATCCAAGAGTGGTGTCTTTAAAGAACAGGTGGCTTTTGGCTTCATATTGGTTTTTTTCCATGGGCATTGGGAAAGGAAAGAATCAGATGCTGGGGGCATGGCCCCGCTGTGGTGAGCTCTGTTTGGAAATGAAAGCAGCGTCTCCTGGATTAAGTGACAGATTTACGGTTTGCAAGGATGTTGGGGTGATGTCAGGATGCCTCCAGTGTGTGTCCTTAGGGCTGACAGCCTTTGTGAAGCAGCTGTTTTCCTCTGCAGGCTATCAGGGAGCCAGCTCTAAGGAGCAGAGTGTTATCTCAGGTGAGACTGACCTAAAACAATCAGCTTCACCTTCTTCAGAGCTGGTGCCCTTGGGGGGCTGGAGCAGAGCTCCTCCTGCCCACCTGCTGCTGCCTAAACTGGGCTGTGGTGGAGGGGAGTGGGAGAAGTGGGCTGGTCTGCTGCCAGGGCAGGGCTGGGGGCCTCCAAGCCGGTCCTGCCAGGCAGCTGTCCCACCTGTTCATAGCAATTTGCTGGTGATGGAGGGAGCAGCGATGGAATAAATCCTCCCTGGCAGCTGGTTCCAGTGTTCCCCCCTTCTCAGCATTAAATGCTTTCTGCATACATATAGGGGTGTGTATATGTGAATGGATGCACAGGCTTCTCCCCCTTTCCCAGTGTGTATATCTCTTCCCTCATGATGTCCTTAAGCATGTCCTGCCTCTTGTCCTGTCCTCGCGGGACCAAGAGAACAGTCCCACAGCAGCTGTTTTATTGAAATTACAGTTACTCACCTTCCTCTTTTCCATCTTTCTTGGAGCAATCTGGCTTATTTAGGTCAGTTTTTCCCCTAGTTTGTTCTGGACCCTTAACCATTCCTGCTGTTCCCTGTTGGACCTTCTCCAGCTGGTCCGGCTCTTCCTTGGAGTGCATGTCAGTGGCTGAAGGCACTTTCTGTGGGGATGTTCCTGCTGCTGGCTGGGGTAGAAGGAAGGATGTGAGCATCTCAAGGACTACACTGCTGTCTCCTTATGTTCTTGGGCCTATTTTAGGCTATGGCTGGTATCCAGAGCAGTCTCCTCAATCTAATTGTTCGTGTTCATCTCCGGAATGATTTTAATTTTGATGTGTTCATTGCAGTTCTTGCCACAAATTCATTGTGACAATTTTTATCGGTGTTGAGTACATGAAAGGTGAGGGGGGAAGCAAAATAGTCAAGAGTCCTGTCAGTGGGGTGACACCCTGAAAAATGAGGTGGTTGGTTCATCATAATTTCTGTTTCATGTCTTATTAAAGTTTCAGGCAGATAATTTGGTCGCTGAATATGGCTGAGCTGAGGATGAGACAGAGCTCCTCACTGAAAGTTCTCCTGATCTCTGGAGGTTGCCTGTTTTTGTGAATGTAGTGTCCAAACTTGCTTCTGCATTTCGACATGAAAGCCCTGAAGTCCTAAGTGGCTTTTAAACCTCGCTTGGACGTCTCCAGATGTTTACATAACAGGGAGAGTGGCAACTCTGAGTCAACTGAGGAACACATATGTCAGGCAAAATTCCTCCCTCCTGTTTCTTGTTTGGTGGCAGTGGCTTTGCTGACTCCTAGGTGCCCAGTTTGTTGTTAGATCTCCTACATTTCCTTCTGAGACTGAACAGCAACTGATAGCTGAGTACTTTTCCCCTGCACTGTTGTCTCTGCCACAGAGCTCTGTGATTTGTTTGCATGCTGCTCTGCTTCTGTCATTCAAAGGAGAAAAATCCTTTCAAGCGAGGGGTTGGGATTTCTCTGACTGGAAGACCTGCAGCTGTGGAGTGTTGTGCCAGTGCCTGGTGTGAGCCCCAGGATCCTTTGTGGATGTACATCCTATGGTTGCACGTTCCTGCCTTTCTTACAGAATGATTTGCTAAGTGAGAGTTTAGCACTGTAGTCCTGTGTGTGTTTTGGCGGGGATGATGAACCTAATCATTGTTGGTTTTCTCCAAGGATTTAAAGAAGATATTGCAAAGTGGATGGGGAATGGGCTGCAGTTCAAGTTCAGTTCCCTGAGGGAGGGGGAGGACCTGAAGAGACCAGGATGGCTGAAGCTTGGCAGTGGGATTCAGGATCCAGGGCAGGCACGCTCCGTGGGGAGAGGCTGGCAGCTGCTCTTGGCACACAGTGAAGGGACTCTTTGTATTTCCACTTCCCTCTTGTGCAGAAGCTGTAGCACCAGGAATTCCATTGGAAAGTCAGCCTCATCAAAGAAAGGAGGTGGAGAGTCTTCGCTTGCTGATGGAAGTCCAGCAGGGTGGATATTTCTGGAGCCGTGGGCTCTTTTCCAGCCTTACTCTGACATCTGCATTGGAAGACTTTATGTGGGCACAGGATAGAAGCTGCACTTGTTGGAAACCAGGGATTTCAACAGAGGCTGGTGGTGCAGGTTGTAAAATACACAGAGTAGTAGGTACACAGAGGGCAGCTCCTTCAGTGGTTAGTTCAGTGAGCAGTTTGGACTCTGGCCTGGAGGTGAGGAATAGCTGGTTAAAACCTTGTTTGAGCAGTAGCCTACAAGCTCAGCCTTGATTCTCAGAGCTCATTTTCAGTGTGTTGGGATGGTGATGTGACTGTAGAGCAGAGTTAATTACCTGGATAAACCAGAGGGGGGAAAAAGCTGACTGTACTCAAACAGCCTACGTCTGTATTGCTGCAGCCAAGTGGCTTGACAGAGTGATGGATTGAAGGAATGCGTAGGATTTGCTGAAAATGTTTGATTTTCAATTCCATCTATCCCTTCCCATGGTTTGCTAGCTGTCACTCCAGCATTACAGGAGCAGATCTTTCCTGATACAGCTTCTCAGCACGTTCTGTGTGGAATAGCTTGGTTGTGTAGATAAGCAATTGATTTTTCTATTGCTTTTCTGTCCCCTCTTCCCTCAGAGCTGCTTGAGATCGGTGTCCTCCCTGCACAAGGGCTTTCCATGGCAGTGCTGCTGGTGTAGCCTCAGCTGGCAACAGCTTATTCCAACAAACTGTGTATCAGCCAAAGCCACAGCTCCTGAAGGATGTGCCAGTGCTGATTAAACTTTCAGGAAAGGCTTCAGGAGAGGTGCCAGCGTGAACTTCATTCTCCCTGAGACAGATCAGCTGCCTGACTCTTCTGGGGGAATAATTTCCCTGTCTTAGGATACTTGTGGAGGATCCAGGTTTGGATCCTGTCTCTGGAAGTCTGGTTCAGTGGATGTCTTAAAGGTGGTGCTTTGCCATGAGACTTACAGAAATATATTGGCAAATTGAGGCTCAGGACCTTTTCAGGAAGGAAAGGCTGGTGTGTAAGACTCCATTTCTTTGGAAAAGGCAGGATTAGTACTGCTCTTCACCCAGCACTAATGTAGTTTATTACATCAAACCCTTGTGATGGAGCTGTTTTCTGGCCCAGTGTGGACTAGAAACCTCTGAACCCCTATTTGAGCCGATCCCTTCGGATCCAAACCATTCCATGAGTATTAAAGGGTTTGCTTCCCACCAGTACTGTGACTGTTAATGAATTAACAATTGGATGCTGGAAAGGAGTGAGTTTTCTTTTATTTTGGTAGCATTTAAATTCATTGGAGGAGCACCTACCATAATTTCTCCTTCTTGGAACCTGATGTGCTGAGATTGCTGCGAGCTGTGGGAAGGTGTCCCTGCCCATGGGATCTTTAAGGTCCCTTCCAACCCAAACCATTCCATGATTCTGTGATTGCTGGGGAGACAGACACAGACTGTTTTCTGTTCATTTTACATACCACATCTGTGTTTTCCAGGAAACTGGTAGGATGAAATATGTGTAGCCTTTTGCTTAGAGCTTGGGAGACTTGAAAAAAAAAAAACTTGGATTGATTTTGTTTTTCTCCCAAGGCAGCCCTTTTGGAATAAACTCACACAGCTGTAAATGACCATGTTCACAGTTTCAGGGAGTACCAGAGTGGCTTAGGAGAGGCACCTCACTGCGTGTGAGCCCCATACACTGTGATTAGTCCAAAATAAATCACCAGGAATGCAAAGTAAATGCAGCTTTGCTTAAATTACAGGCAGGCTGGGATGTTTCCCTGAGCTGGTTGAGACTTTTAGAAAGAGAAATAATTTTGTCAAACTGTTGGCTTTGTTACTTGTGACATGTTAACAGATCCTCAGAGATTATAATTTCACTGATGGTGATGTGGCCTGAGCTCTGGCTGGTTCTAAACTGCTTTACAAGTAAAGCATAGGAAAACCAGAGCATTGTTTGGCTTAGGGATTTATCCTGCTTTTTATTTAATCACCCTGTTGCCAGTTGCAGTTCTGGGAGTTGCTCCTGACTTTGAGTGATTTTGAGTGTTGAGTCTTGGTCTATGAACAGAGTTGCCTGAAGATCTTTGTGTTTGAACAGCAAGGGAAAAAGGGGTCCTGTGCTCTGCCAGTTTTATTTCCACCTTGAGGATAAACAACTCCAGTTTTGTTGTCACAAATCCTGTAGTACTGGGGTTTAGAAGAGTCATTGGTGGAAGAAGGAAATAAAACAACCTGTCAAGCGCTGGAGATAGAAAATAAATCAGCTGAGCTGAAACAAAAGTGCTGTTCCTCCTGAATCCTGCAGTGCTGGTGGTAAAACACACTGCTATCACTTTGTGCATCTTCTGGGGGGAAGCAGAGGTAGAACTCAGTGCCAGAGGGAGCATGATATGCCCTTCCCAGTGTTTCTTGCCTGTGTAGTTTTTGGGAGAGGGCGCAATAATTCACGGAGTGATTTGCTCTGGCCTTCTTGGACTGGGAAAACGTACTGGCATTATTATTTTGGGTTTTGGTGCGGGGTGGAGATTTGATTACAACGGGTGACAGCACAGGGTATTCCTGTGAGGGATTCCCAAAGGGGACTGATCCCTTCTTTGCAGTCCCACGCTGAAGTCTGACCAGTGTTCCGTTCAGGTGGAGCCTGGCAGGAGCATCTGTGTAACTCTCAATCGTTCCCTGACCTGATGTTTTCTTTCCCCCCATGCAGGGCCTACGCAGAAGACTCTTCCTCTGTAAAGCACGGCCCGAGGGCAGAGCCAGGGGAGAAGGTGAAGCACGAGGAGGAGGAGGAGGAGAGCAGCAGCGAGGGCAGGAAGGCGGTTGCTTCGGGCGATGAGGAGGCACAACCGGAAGGGAAGAAGAAGAAACGTTCGGGGTTCAGAGACCGTAAGGTACCAAACATGACCATGTTACACCTGCAGCTGCTCCAAGAGACAAAACTCCCCCTGTGCTTGTCTTTTTTATTTCCTTGCTGTTTGGGGAGCTCACTTTCTTGGCAAGCTGCCGTGGGTTTTCTTTATGTTGAAACTCGTTTATTTGGAAAGCGCTCTACACCGATCCTCTGAAATGGAGACCTCTGTTCCCATCTCCAGTTGGATGTCCAAGAAGTGGCTTGCTGGTGGCTTTTGGGGTGGTACCTGCAAAGTAGGGGACTGGTGCCAAAGCTTTTAAACCATGTGGGACATCCCGCATGTGTGTCCCTGAGTCCATCCCTTTATCTGTGAATACGCAGTAGGAAGAAGTAGAGGGTGAATTTTTCTTTTAATTATTCCATGTAAATGTAGTTGTTGAAATACAGCCTCACTCCCTGTTTGTGGTTAGTCCTGGCTCTCTCTCAACTCTTATGCCAATTCGATTTTCAGATCAGACACATTTTCACAAGGAGGAAAGCTTGAGTAATAAACTGTATTGTCATCTTTGTGACCTGCCTTCACTCTTGGGTAATTCTGAGAGCCTTGGGCTCCTCAGAGCTGTCTGACAACTAGTTTGGTGCTGTCTGTGACCACTGTTATTACAGGATATAAGATACCAAAGAATCCTGTAACTGGGAGCTGGCAGACAACAGCACTTTATTTTTTAAATCTGTCTGGATGTCGGTTTTATCGGGCTGTGGTGGATGATTTAATGTCTTTGCAGCGCCAAAGAGAAAGGAATTGTGATGAGCATCCACTCCCATTCTGTATGATTTGCTTCTGATAATTATTTTTAAGTCCATATCCTGGAGGCTGCATCTCATTAGCTGTTAAATCGTGGATGGTCCTATATAATGGCTTTAACAGCCTTTCATGAAAAATTAAGAGCTGTTTCGTTTGAAGTTGCTGAATCATTTTTGGTTCCTGGTTAGAGCAGATTACACAACTTGAGATTTCAAGTGCCACATTGTATTCAGGGCTCCAAGCTCTCCCCTGTTGTGACATGCTGATGGCAGCTCGGTGATGTTGTAAGGTACTGTGCTGAGCCTTTCAGAATTGTCCAGGGATGTGGGTTCTTCTGCTAATTTTGGTGGCAGCGGCGTGTCAGGTGCTCTGACAACTTCAGCTCTTGCCAGTACCGCTCAAGAAAAGCAGGCCATTGTTTGGTTTTTTTTCCAGTGTCAACAGATGGAGGCAGGTTGCGAAGAGCAAACCCCAATCCACCTTCACCCACACTCTTGGTTTTGATTCTGTGGGTGTAGAGATTGGTTTCTGTCTCAATGGCTGGTTGCTGCTGGCTGGGCGAGCCAGAGAAAGTGTGTTTGCAGGCAAGGGCTGTTCTGGTTGTTAGAGATGTGTCTGTGTTGACCAGCTCTTTCCTTCCCAAGCAGGGCAGGGAGGAATATGGCCAGGCTTTCCAAATAAGACAGGCATTCCCAAAAGGTCCAGAGGGAATGGTGTGTGGTCTGGATCCCTCCTCAGTCTGGTCTGCCTTCCTCCCGCAGCGCTCAGCTCAGGAGCAGCGATTCCACTGGGGAGAGAGAGCACTGTTTAAAACAGACCTCATCATCTTTTTGCCAACATAAGCCTTTTCTCCTCAGCCTGCAGACAGAATGTGCCTTCTGTGACCTGAATGCCAGTGCTGCCTGTGCTTCATCCCAAGCAGGATGTGCCAGGTAGTCTCCCAGGTGCCGGTTCCGTGTTTGAGCAGCTCCGCTGTGGGCTCAGTGTTTGATCAGCAGTTGCTCTGGTGAGTCACCTCAGGAGGTATGTTTGAATGTGGCCAGCTCAGATGGCAGAGGAAGGTGTGTCCTTACTCCTGACTCAAAATCATGGGCTGCTCCCAGGATGTGCTGCTCCCCATATAAATTGTGTAGCACGTAGGGAATTATTGACTCTTTCTTACACGTTTAAAAAAACCCTAGCAACACCGCCACCCACAGTGAAAACCCCTTCCGACTCTTCCCATAATTAATTGAAAATAGTGTGGGATTTTCCTTGCGGAAAAAATTAAGCCTAATTGCAAGTGTTTAACACTTGTTTGTTATCCCAATGTTGCTTTTAATGAAGCTGATGATTAGTGGTGAAGTAATAAATTAAGTTTGACGTTGCTATTTTAGGTAGTGATCCAGTGAAGGGAAAGTTGAAATATAAACCCCTCAGCAAGTGTTGGGGTCTTGTGTGGATGGTTCCAGGCACGTGTTGTCTGTGCAGTGTGTAGGGTAGAAAAGGAAAAGATTACTTGAGTGCCTCTATGGTTTGAAGGCTAATGAGCTGTAATATATGGTGTGGGCAGGCTGATGTGTTAATTAACTTGCCAGAAGTGTTTGCATGCAGCATTAGGGCTGCTTTATCAAGATGCACTTGCAGTGTTTGGGTCCTGCAGGTATGTTGCCTTGGGGTGTTAGTGTGCTGAGCCTTCATTTGGTTGTGCGTCACAATGGGAAACACAAAGAAAATGAATCCTAATTAACTTACCCTGCTACGATGTGTGCTGTTGCATGGTCAGGGAGGCCCCTCGATGCTCTGAAGTGCATTGAGATGTTAATTTAGAGCTTTATTTTCATGTCAGCATAAGATTAAGGGGTTTCTTTGCCTTTTAACCTGAGGCTTAGCATAAACACTGACAGTCTCAACAGCAGCTTCCCTCTTGTAGAGCAGCAGGGATTACTTGTTCCTCTTTCTCCTCCAGTACATGCTCTGTTACTAAGTGCCAAAAAGGGACTTCTCCCTTTGAATCCCATTATCTTTCTGGAGGTGCCTGATTCTGTGAGGCTGCAGTTCTGGGGGCAGATTAGAATTTTTGGCTGCTCCTCATTGTGTCCAGGACTGGTGTGTATTGGGGGAAGGTGCGAGGTCATGGGAGGGGGGACACTTGCCTGGGATGATTTTATGTCCAGATTGTTTTGAAGTAGTGCAAAAACCCCTCACAAATGGTGGTGTGTGCACCCAAATACATGGGCTCTCGTCTCCACATGGGATCAGGCCACCCATCACCCACTGCATGTTCGGCACCCAGTCTTGAGTAAGTGAGGTTTTTATTTGCAGCATCTTGGCTGCTCCCTTCTTGACCTGGCTTTGTGTTCCATCCAACCTTGAAGTCAGAGGGATGGGCTGTAGCATATTTGTCGGGTTTTGCCAGCTGATTAGCTCATGTCAGAGAAAATGATGTAATTGTGAGTTCAGCTGCGGGCAAAGGGGAAGGAGTGGGGCTGCCTTTGTTCCCTTCTTGTGGAAGAAGTGGGATTTGGGTTGTGATGAGAACAACCTGTGAGATGCTAAAAAGCAGTTTAGATTCTACTTTTTTGGCCTAGACTGGGCTACAAGCTGAGACAGGAGACTTGTTTTTGAGCCTGTGTCGTTAGTAAGCTGTTGGTGCTTTGGCAGTCAGGTGTGGCTTTTGAGCTGTAACAGACTGTGACCCTTCCTGGTCTAGAACTGCATATTCAAAACTGCATCCTCATGAGTGCCTGGCAGGCATCCACTCTTCCCTCAGGAGTACCTATGGATAGAGGACAGGATGGCACACGGTCCAGGAAAGGGACACTGTGAATGGACTCTCTGCTTCTTGTGATGGTTCTGGTGGACTTGAGGGTGCAGCGTGGATCTGAATGGGCAGTCAGAGCAAAATGTGGGCTGCTTAACATCCACAAAGCAGGGACCTTGGGGATTGCCCTGGGCTTGGGATAAGAAAGAGCTGGCAGTGAAGTTGCTGGACTGGTGAGGAGGAGCCTCAGTAAAGAGACAACGGCAAGGCCCATACTCTCAACGTGAGGAGAAGAGCACCTGACAGTAGCATCTTAGCAAGGTCTTAAAATAGATACAGAGTGGATAGATCCATGGTGGATGTGCAGTCAAATGGGATAAAATGAAATACAGTTTCAGTGGCAGAAACATTTTGGACTCGTGTCTCTGGTGCAGCAGTGGGGTTGTCGAGTGAAAGGGGTGCAGCCTGCCCAGCTGGGTGGAGGGAAAGCATTTGGTCTTGCAAGTACCTGGCAAGAAATTTTTCCACAGGCTTGGAAAATTGGGCAGATGAGTTTTTTTAGCTAGAAAGCAGGCTGTGTTGAAGGGGTGTCGTGGATGGAGGGGGCTGGTTGTGGTCTGTGCTGTCTGCTCTTGGCTCCAGTCTGGGGCTTGATCGTTGGGTTTAGTTGTCTTGCTGGAAGGTAAAAATACCAGACTGTTTCTGGCTGATTAAGGTGGGTGGAGTGTTATTCATGAGATCAGGTCAGGAAAGAGTGAGATATGGGCCTGCAGCCCCAAGTCAGATGATCACTTTGGCATAAGGAGTTGCCTCCTGCCAGGTGGGAGCAGTAGACAAAGCCAGAAGGAGCTGGGAAAGTGGGTGTCATCTTTTACTGCAGTTCAGCTGATTGACAGTGACTTGTAACTTGGCAATAAAGCAATTGCCCTTGGTCCAGTGCCCTTATCTTTGGAGACTGAAGCAATAAGAACCAGATAAGGTTTGTTGATTATAGGTGCAAAGGGCCTGGGGACAAAAACTTTCTCTGTGGGAAAGAGGGAACTGTCTCTAGTGGTTGATGCAAGGGCGTGTGAATTATGGAAAAGCCATGGTGATACAGAGAAGAGTGGAAGGAATGCTTTAGGTATTGTCATTGTGGATAATGTCATCTCTGGTTGCATTTGCTGGAGATCTGAACTGGAACAAATGTAGAGGAAAGGCTTTGCTTTCCCCCAGCTACTTTACCAAAGCCTGACTTGGGGGATTAAAAGCTGACCTGGGGGACTTGTTCTATCCTAGAAACAGGAAAAACTAGAGAGGGTGTTTTCTGTCTGATAAACATCAGGGTGAGGAAGTTGTTCAAGTTAAAGGACAAGGCTGAAACAGGACCAAAGCCAGAAATGATCTACAGCTGCCTTGGCAGTACCCTTGATCTTGCCTGTTCTCTTCCAGCACATCATTGGTAGGGTTTTTTTTTTCTTCTGTGGCTCTTGGCCAGAAGTACTGAAGGTTTCAAGTACATTATGGACTGTTAAACATGGCATATGATGCAGGAATAAAAAGCTGAAGTAAGGAGGAAAGTTTTCTGCCCTAATACATGATGAAGTGCAGGTCTTTTTGTGCCTTTTTTCCTCCCTTGTGGCCTTTTGATGTGATATTGTTTAGAAAAGCTTTCTGTTCCCTTTGATTAATTCCAGTTGTGTGTTGGGCAAAGTAGTTCTAGGTACAAAATAATCACTACTGGCAGAGTGAGCAAGAGGCAGATTGGTGGGGAGAAGAGGACTGAGTTTCTGTGGAATTCTGCCAGTGTGATAGAAAAGAGGAAAAAATGAGGTTGGGTGACAGAGCAACCAGCTGCGGCTCTGAGTAGTTTTTTCCAAGACTCTGCTTGAAAGTGAAGGTTTCTCCCAGCTCTCCAAGGCTCTTTTCTTTGAATTCATTTATTAATCACAAATCAAACCCGTCAACACTGTGGTTAAAACGTTGAGCTGCTTTAGATTCACAAATTTGATGCCAGGGGTTATTTTTGTTTGGTTTTTTGTTTTGTTTTGGGTTTTTTGTGCTCATGTTTAAAAGCGCCTTTGGGGATTTTGTTAATTGTTAATTTGTTTTTCCTGTGCCAGGATGAAGAGTCTAAACTTATAAATAATACAGGTTTTTAGTGTTTGTTCTGAATCTGGGCACACCAGCAGCTCATGTGTCCAGTTCTCCTGGTGGTTCCAAGGCTGAGGATAGGCTTGTGAAGGAGACGATGCTGGAAGGGTTGAGGGGTTGTGTTGCTGCACACAACGTGTCCCGTGGCAAATCCCTCAGAGGACTGAGGGTCGGTGCTGGGAGAGGACACAGCACATCTAATGCTGCTTCAATTCCATTTCCAGGTGATGGAATATGAGAACAGGATCAGAGCCTACTCCACGCCGGACAAGATCTTCAGATACTTTGCCACGTTGAAAGTGATCAACGAGCACGGGGAGTCGGAGGTTTTTATGACACCACAGGACTTTGTGAGGTCCATAACACCCAACGAAAAGCAGCCAGAGAGTAAGTGATGAGTGGGGGGGAATGTGGGGAACTGACACGCTCTGGTCTCTGCTGACCTGATCTTTAAACTTCCCAGCTTTGAACCTGGCATTGCTAAGAGATAGGAAGCACCTCCTGAAGCTCTCTTTCCCATCTCTAAGCCCAAAATTAGCCTGATCCCTTCCATGGTGCCTGGAATGCTGTTGCAGCATAGTAGATCTGGTTGGTGTGAGCCCTTGAGGAGCAAGTGGGATGCCTTTCTCCTGCATTTAATAGGGAAAGATTACCTTGGACTGAAACATTTCAGGAACTGTTCCTAAACCTTCAAAAGGAGGTTGCTTTGGCAAGGGAAACCTTGGCAGTAAAAGTTGTACTCGATGATCTTAAAAGGTCTTTTCCAACCCAAATGATTCTGAAGGGGCCCAGGCAGCCCCCACGTGATGCTGCTGGCCAGGGCAGAGCTCATTTCTGCTGTCTCCAAATTTCCTGTGGATTGCAGGGGAGCAAATCAGCTGTGGGACCTCTGGGAATTTGGCAGGCGACAAGTGGGGGAGCAGACACTTTTTTCTTGTCTGGAAAACTGTGTCCTGAATATTTGGTATTGGTGGGGTGGCAGGAGGATTTTGTCTGCATTCTGTCTTGGAGGAGATTCATGTTTTGGGTGAGACATGGGGGATCATGTTTCTTGGGTCTCCCACATTGTATCTCAAAGAGTGAAACAGGCTTTTGTCAAATTAAAACTCCTCCCTCCAGGCATTAATTAAGAACTTCAGCCCCCAAATGCTAACTTTTTAAGTGTGGGGTTTATGTGCAAACTGTGAAACGGTATTGAAATCTTACATGACAGCTGCTAAATAAATACCACGTCCACTCGTGCTTAGAAAATAACAATGTGAAGTGTGTGCAGGAGGGGAGAAAAAATAATCCTGATATTAGTGTTAAAAGCACGTGGGTGAATTGACATTTAGGTTTTCATCAAGTCCTGGAAATGGCTGTAGTTTCTATGTGAATTCATGGCTGTAGGTTATAATCTTGTCTATCTAAAGCTTCTTGAACTGGTACTTGGAAAAGCAGCAGCACCTGTCAGGAAGCTTAAAAATAGAAAACATCCTGTGTTGCATTTCAACACATCTGATTCTTTTTTACTTCTTCCATCTATGTCCTTGGTGCCTTTTAAGATGTGTACAGAAAATAGGTGGAGGAGTGCTCAGCAAACACCTCCTTTGGAGACAAGTGAAGGTGACTAATGGGAAATAATTTGTCAGTCTTAGCCACTCACTTCCCATTATTCCCATTGTTATCCTGGCTGTTGAGATGGCCCCGTGAAGCCAGGCACTGCCTTTAATTGCCTGCTAATGCTGCCAGTCAGTGACACACAGCAGCTTGTCAGGGAAAAATGTGACCTTAGTGATCCTTAGGTGCTCTTGGCAAGTGGAATGAGGTGGAAATGGATCTTTGGCTGCCCATCAGCTGGCACTGGCGGGAGGGGTGGGCATCTGGGCTCTTCTTGGTTGGAAAATCTGCCTTCAGGAGTGTCACTGTCATGGGCTTGGTTCTAGGCACAGCCACTGCTCAGGTGGTTGTTCCTGAACATTGTGACCATCCCAGCAAATGGGATTTTTAGTACATAATGAACAGTAGAAGAGTAAAACACTTATTGTTACAATAAAGTCAAACCAGCCATAACCTTGTTCCCAAATGTTTTTAAAGCTGGTAGTAAAAAAATAAAAGGGAAGATAGGTGTGATTTTTTTTTTTTTTTTAAACCAGAAATTGAAAACAAAGAGTGCTACCTGCTGGCCAGATGAGTTCTGTACTTTACATCCCTGCAGTACTTTTGACTCATCTAGGTTATAGATTAGTTGGGAAATGCTGGGGCTGCTTTCTCCCTGAGTCATGACATGGGTGTGCCCTCCACTGGGGCTGGAGTATCCCAGAAGCAGGGCAGGGGATGCTCTGTGGGCTCAAGCTCCCAGTTGGAATTTCAACGAGTAACTCCTTGTTAATGCATCTTCTGTTTACTGGAGAGAAAATACTGTGGGATAGAAGTGATTTGGAGTAATGAGGGAGTCAACAATACAAGAGTCCCTCTTGTATTTATTTTTAAAGCGCTCATCTACTGCGAGGTATCGTGTGCCTGATTCATTTTTGTGGATTACGGTGGGGAAAGTTTGATTTATTGTTTATAAAGTGCCAGCTTAATTCGAGCCTGTGTTTTGCTGGCTTGGGGAAAATGAATGCCAGTTCCTCAGCTCCTGGAGATTGCTTTCTCTGGTTCAGTCAAACTTCCTGCCCCAACTTTCCCAAGCAGGCAAGCTGTGCTTAAGGAGTGACACGCTCTTGCTGAGTCTGGAACGGTCTGTCAGGATAAGCCAAAGAATGGCACTAAACTTGAAAGCTGCTTTAAACAAATAATTTCTTTATGTGCTATCTGCAGAGTCCAAGCACCAACAGAAGCGTGGGTGGTGATTTCTGCTCCCTGCAGTCCTGCATTATTTTTTTTTTCCTCCCACTCTCATACCTGAGAGAGAACTTTGCTCCGAGGCTGGATGGGCAGGGATGGTTGTTTGGTACCTGGTGCTTCCTTTGCACCCCAGTCCCAAACCAGCTGAAAATACTCTTTCTCTGGTGGAAAGGATACAGGTTCCCTCCATTTCCCCAAGTTTACCTGGGTCCATTCTGCATTGCTGTTTTCCTGGGGAAACTGAGTGTTTTGGAGCATCCTGGACTAAGAAGGAGCTGTGTCGTGCTCAGCCAGTACCAGTTTTCTTACGGTTTTTGCAAAAATGATTGAAAGAAGTAAGAAATATGTCACATTTCATGCCAGCACACTGTAACAGAGGCAGGTTATACCCAAACCAGTCACGCTCTTCCATCCCAGCGTTAATCTTACTGGTTATCTCAAACTTCTGCTGCGTGCAAGATGCCTTTCAGGATTCACCATGAAACGAGCAGGAGCTCAAATATCTGAGCTCTTGAAAGGTTTTTCTGTTGTTTTGGGGTTTTTTTCCTGCCTGCAAGAAACCCCAAACATGCTGTTGAAGCTCAGCCAGAAGCAGCAGCTGTGCCCCTGCAGCCTCTGTGCACAGGATGGTGTCGGAGGAGAGGAGCCGTGAAGGACAGAGCCCACGTCTGGTGGCTCGACCAGACTGTACAGCTTGGTTCTCTGGGTTCAAATGGTTTGTTTTCCATGTCTGGACTCGAGGAGCAGCTGGGCACAAGCTGGCTCCTGGGTTGGTGCAGTGTTTGAGTGATTGTTATTTTGAGCCTCTGTAGAACCAGCAGCCACGAGCTGTGACAGGCACTCAGCTGGTATGGTGAGGAGGGGAGGACTCTCTGGGCTTCTACAGATGCCTGAAGTTATACAAAGTGTTCAACTGGGATATTTAAGATCTAGAAGGAAACTAGAGATGCTGAACTTGCCTTCTGGTTTGTTGATGGGGACTTACTTTTGTGTTCTCTCCCAGTTCCATCTGCTGGAGGGGTGTTAAGGGATGCAAGTGAGAGGTAATTCAGAGGAGGGTTTTTTTCTCTTGAAAATACATAATTCCTAGGCAAGAATCATCTTTGAGCCTGATATGAGATACCAGAAAAATAACCAAGGAGGAAAATAGCAAGCAAGAGGTGCATTTATATGTGTGTTTAAGTGCTAAAAATCAAGTAATTAGGGCTTCCAAAATAGCTGACAGGTTGGTATGGCTGATCAGGGGTGTTAGGAATACACATCTCATAGGGAGACTGACTTGCCTGTTGGAGGAGGGGGAGATAGATGAGAGCAAAGTCCCTTATTCCCTTGTTCCTTGAAGAAAACAGTCCTGGACTGAGACACAAACCTGAGGCTGTTGTCCCCTGAGAAATCTCAGGCAGCTCATTGTTTGCTTGCAGATTACATTTTAAATTCAGAGGGGAAGTCCTCATACAAAAATCAGGAGCTGGGTTACAGCTCTGAAGGGGAAAACTTGCTCCAACATTTTTCTGTGCCACAACATGGCACATCACAAGCATGGTTAACAGGCTCTTCAGTCTTCATAATTAGCCCTTTTGTTCATCTGCTGGCAAGAAAGAGTCCATGTTATATATTAAGCAGTGGGGAAGAAGCAGATCATGAGGGAATGTTACCCAAATAGTGTGAAAAACCTGACAAGGATATCAAGACTGGAAGCAATTGAAAAGGTTTTTCCATCGGTGGAAAGCTGCTGGCATCCCAGAGGAAATCATGGTGGTTTCTAATTGATCTCAACTGTGTTCTTGGCATAATGTAATCATTCTTCTTCTGGAAGCTCGTTTTTTAAATGTTTTTTTTTCTTAAAACTGCAATCTATAACCTACTGGCCATGGATTTTTTTACAAGATAACATGAAGAGCTTAGTAACTCTAGATATTTATCAAGTGTGGTAATTAGCTGGCTTTGAGTGAATCCATGGAAAGTATGTTCTTGTTAATCAATAGAAATATAATAAGCATTTGATTTTTAGATTTGGCTAGAGCTGAACAGGAGTAACAGCAAGTTACTCTGTGTTTTTTTCCTTTACATAATTCATTCCTTCTCCATTAAAACATCCTCCCCAGACTACAATGAGAGAAGTAAATACAGGGAATATGGTCCTGCTGTCGAAAACCCCATTTTCCCCTTTGTGGCAGGCAGTGAGTGTAAGTCATTTTGCTTTATTTTGAAGCATTTTTATTTTTAGAGCGCTGTGAAAGTACTATCACATGAATAAAAGTGGCAGCCTATATCCCTGGCATTGGTGTCAGTCTAGTCTGAAATAACACATGGAGCGTTGCAACGTGCTTAGGTACTCCATGGCAGGGCTGCTGTTTCTTTTGGGCCCCTGATAGTAATTGAGGTGGTATCAGAAGTTTTAGGAGTAATGGTAGTTAAAGATTACAGGGAAGCTGGTTTGGAAATCATTGGAGGTCATCATTGTTTGAGGGAGCAAGAGCAGCTTTGAAAACCCAGATGTGTAGGGAAAGGGGAGGTGTTGTGCAGGGTCTCAGGTAAATAAAAAGCATATTCTGGGGCAGGTCATGGGGAAACTCTGGGTTTGTCCAAGCAGAAACAAGCACTGAAGCCCAGGGTGGTCCCTGTGCAGTCTGGAGTAGCCGTGGTGCTTGTCGCAGGGAGGCTTCTGGAAGCAGCCAGGTATCCTCCTGAAATGATTTCTGCATTTCATTGCTGCCTCTCTTGAAGGAAACCCTTTCATCCACTTCTGGGAGAATGGTATTTCAACCCCTGATTTCCAGTGAAAGGTGGAAAAGCTCTCTTTTAACTGGTTAAATATGCCTATTAGCTTGTGTTCCTGCAGCTCTTCAGCAATTGCCCAGCCAGGGGCTGTTTGTCTAATGAGTGTGTCATTTACAGACAATCCTGAGGTGCCTCTAATGTAGGATGTTGCCTTTTGAATAGCAGAGATGTAATAACTAACTTTCTTCCCTTCCCCTGTTAGATGTGATTGTCCTCATCCTTGCAGTGTTTCCATTGGCTCTCCAGCCCACGCATGCACTGAATTCCTGTTGTAACATCACGGAGGAAAAGCCTCTTGGATCTTTTGTGCAATGTATAGAGAGAACAGAGGCATCAAGCAACAGACCCTCTTTGTTGGTTTGCTTTTGTCAGCTTTAAGGGATTGTGGAAAAACCCCACGCAGTTAAGTCCACAGAAAAGAAAATGAACTGTATTGGCAAAAGGAAAATGTATAGAGTAAAACTGTATGCCTTGAACATAAATGCCCTTTTATAGCTTTTGAATTGGCTTATTCTCTCAGGAGCTATTTAAGAGGACTTTTATAGAGGGGTTTAAGTGTGCAGCTTAATTAATGCAGCAGAGGGGACGTTGTTGTGCATGGCTGGGAGAAAGGGTGAGCATAGAACTGATGGGAACCAATGTGCTCGTGTGTGCAACAGAGCCATGGGATCGTTTAGGTTGGGAAACACCTTTAAGATTGAGTCCAACCATTAACCCGGCACTGCCAAGGCCACCACTAAGTCGTGCTCCCAGTGGTGCCACGTTTACATGGCTTTTAAATCCCTCCAGGGATGGTGACTCCGCCACTGCTCTGGGCAGCCTGTTATAGTGCTTGACCACCCTTTGGTGAAGGAATTTCCCCCAATATCCAATCTAAACCTCTCCTGGCACAGCTGGAGGCCGTTCCCTCTCCTCCTGTCCCTGTTCCCTGGGAGCAGAGCCCGACCCCCCTGGCTCCCCCCTCCTGTCAGGGAGTTGCAGAGCCAGAAGGTCCCCCCTGAACCTCCTTTTCTCCAGGCTGAGCCCCCCCAGCTCCCTCAGCCCCTCCTGCTGCTCCAGCCCCTTCCCAACTCCATTGCCTTCCCTGCACACGCTCCAGCCCCTCCGGGGCTCTCCTGTTGAGGGCCCAGAACTGGGCACAGCCCTGGGGGTCCCTCAGCGGTGCCAGCATAGGGACAATCCCTGCCCTGGGCCTGTGCCCACCCCGTGGCTGGCACAGCCCAGGGGCCCTTGGCCTTCTTACCCCCCTGGGCACAGCCGGGCTCATGTCCAGCCCCTGTCCCCAGCACCCCCAGGGCCTTTCCCAGCTTTCTAGCCCCTCTGGCCCAGCCTGGAGCTGCAGGGGTTGGTGTGACCCAAGGGCAGGACCCGGCACTGGGCCTTGTTGGAGCTCAGCCCACAGACCCAGCCTGTGCAGATCCCTGTGCAGACCCTTCCTGCCCCCCAGCACATCAACACTGCCACCCAACTTGATTGTTTCCTGCAAACTTACTGAGGGTGCACTCGATCCCCTCATGCAGATCATCAGTAAAGGTATTAAACAGCATTTGTCCCAGTGCTGGGGAGCCCCACTAGTGACCGGCTGCCCGCTGGATTTAACCCCATTCCCCAACACTGTATTCCAGGGCTTGCTGGTACAATGACATGAAAAAAGGCAACAGGAAAAGTGACAGAGTTTTGTACTGCATTTTCATGTAAATGTCTCTCCCCGCTCTCCCAGATATGCATAAACCAATGTTATAGATTTGCTTCTCGTCAGACGTGATTGTGTCGGAGGAGGCTGACATGACATGGGGAATAAAAACCCCATTTCTCTGGTGCTGTAAGCACTTTGTTCAGCAAAGAATGAAATCCTCGGAGCTCAGAAGCTTGAGGACAGACCTGTTGGTTTCTGCAGCTGGCCTGGGGCTTGGGGTACAGTTACAGCCATGGGTCAGTCACGGTCCACATCACCTCCCGCTTTGCCCATCTCATGTTGCATCTGTGGCAAACAAAAATTTTATGTTATTAACCTTTTCTTTAGTACAGGGACTGAAAGTCTGCCTTTTTAGATGTCACTTGGCTGTTTTAATCACTTTTCTCTATGTACATTGAGGCTCACAGTACATTATTACAAGAACATGTGGTGACAGGACAAGGGGGAGTGGTTTCAAAATGACAGAGTAGGTTAAGTTTAGATATTGGGAAGGAATTCTCCCCTGTGAGGGTGGGCAGGCCCTAGCACAGGTTGCCCAGAGAGGCTGTGACTGCCCCATCCCTGGAAGTGTCCAAGGCCAGGCTGGATGGGGTTTGGAGCACCCTGGGCTAGTGGAAGGTGTCCCTGCCTATGGCAGGGGGTGGAACCAGGTGGGCTCTAAGGTCCCTTCCCCACCCAAACCATTTTAGGATTCTATGATTATTTATTCCATATTACATCAATATTTATTATAATTGTTTAGAAATATGTTTAGAGCTATAAAATGACACTTACTAACTCATCTCTTGCAGTTCATCTACACCAGGATCCATTCATTTTGGCTCTGCTTTGAAACCCGTTTGCTCTCCCAGTAGTAGTGTCCAGTTGCAGGGGGTGCCATTAAGACATACTTTCACTTGCTATTTTTAACCCATGTCCTTTTTTCAGCTTTCCATGAGCACATGTAGAATGTCAGGCTGTCAGGGATCTGTCTTACAGCACTATTTCCTGGCATGGGGAAAGGAGGTGTTCCTGAGAAATGACTTTATTATGACACATGGACATAAGCTCAGCTCAAGTCACCATCCAGATGGATGGTCAGGGGTGAGCTCTGACCAGATAACATGTCTATAGCAAAATAATCACATTTATCCAATGAATCCTACATCTAAACGTGCCAGTACTTACTGCATTTAAACCCACAACTTGGAGGAAGACAAAATTCAGAAGATTAAACTCTGAAAAAGTATGTGAATATGCAGTTTTCACTGTTACCAGGCACATGAAACATTGAGAAGGTGCTTTCTGGCTGGAATTTTCACAAGTGCAAAAAGCCTTCTGACAATTGGCTTGACCTTTGAAATAGAGGTGATAGAGGAGTTGTAGCTGGTTTATGTCACCAAGGGTGAGGGGGTCACCCTGGTGGGATGAATAATTCCATTTTCTGCAGCTTAGCGTGAGCCTGTCTCCTCTTTCAAAAGCAGGTGATGCAGCAGGCACGGGAAAAGGTTTTATTTGGCTTTTTCCATCTTTTTTCTAATTTAAATTGAAATGAGGATGTGATAATTACCATAATCAGTGGCAAAAAATGCATGGGGCATCGCTCTGTGGAGGGGTTTTATTCTTCATAGCACCAAAAATCAGCCTGTGCTCTCCTCAGGCTGTACATTTTACTTTCTAATCTTCTTAAACAGAAAACACAAGAAATACTTCTTTTTAGGCTTTAAGAGCTTTTTCTAAGTATCTTTGTTCTTTTCCTTTCAGACCTGGGCCTGGACCAGTTCATAGTGAAACGCTACGATGGGAAGGTGAGCACATAAAACTATGAAGTGTGTTTTATTCAGTGGCTTTTTTTTAACCTGGAATCCTTTAGTTATTACCTGTGTGAAGGGTGTAAATTAAATGAAGTGTTTGAAGTGTTCTCTTAAGAGCTTTTTGCTGTTAAGTACAATGCAGTGTTTTTGCTGTAATGACAGAAAGATTGTTTTTATAAAGGGCTCTTATTTTAATGTTTACAGACAAAATATTGCCTCTTCTTGTATTCTTGGTGGGCCAGGAAATCATAGGTTGTAATCACATTTCCTTGCTGCTTCTTTCTGAGTGTGTGAGAGCCCCACAAGTTACACTATTTCAAGAGAAACTCACTTAACCTTTCCCTTTCAGACTCACCTCCAGCTTCCTAAAGGAAGGAGATGCTCTTGTGTTTTTATCTGCATCCCAATCCTGTATATCCCCCTGTCAAACTGCTTCATTTTGTTCCCTTTTGAGCCCCAGGTCCTTCCTGCAGCAGTGCTTGACTGCTCTAGGTGTTTGTGCTGTCATGATACGTGTTGGTACAATGTTAAGCAAGTTCTGATCTGGTTTTGTGTCCCTGTGAAAGCATCCTACCTGTTATTGTGGATCTCAGAGACCTAATTATCTGCCCTGTAAATCCCACTGCTGTGGTTAAAGGCCACTCTGGCCCTGGGACTGGCGGCTCAGATCGACCCCCTTGATGCAGATAACTGCAGGTTAGTTAATTTTCTGTCCTATGGGCACATAATGGTCCACCAGATTTTACTGGAGTATTTTCATTTCATCTGCATCATCTGAAAATCTTCTGTTTCTCCAAAGGGACGTCAGCACCCGATCCCCTCATTGCTGCAGGATGCACCTGACACAGAGTGTCAGGCATTTCCAGAAAGCCTCAACACTGGAGAAAAAAAAAAAAAAAAGACATTTAAAGCTTTCTACTAACACAGTGTGGGCCGAACACGTGAAATTCCCTGTTTTGTGTTTAGTAGGGGCAGGTAACGATGGGATGTGCTCAGACACCTGGGGTCCCTGTCAGCAGAGGTTACAGGCACGCTGGTTACCCAGGCAGCAGAGCGAGGCTTTGCTTGAAAACAGACAACTGGGAGGTGTATTTTGGCAGTTAGTTTTGATACATAAAGCTCCAAAGTGTGTCGTGAACGCTTGTTTTCTTTTCCCCCTGACACAAACACAATGCTTGCTTTTTGTCATTAAACAGAAACGAACCCAACCAAAAAAAGGGACGTATATTCTTTGCAAAATACCCACTGTTGCTCCCCTCTGATTTATGACAGTCTGTTTTGCGTGTGCTCACTTTCATCATCTTATCTTGTCAAGCTTTCACCCTCATCCCTGAGGCTTTACATAAACAGGATTTGTTTGTAGGGAAGAAGTGCTGAATCCCATGTTATTTTTGCTAATTGTTCCTCTGTTCCCGGGCACTCCACAGTTGACTCCCAGCACACTGGATAAAAGATCCAAAGGCAATCCCTTTGAACTCAACTTTCTGGTCCTTTGCCCCTCAACAGCAGAGGCTTTGACCTGCAGCAGAGTGAAATAGCTTTTTACATACCTTACAGGTGTCGCTGCTGCTCTTGGATGTGCTGGGGTTTGGAAAGCCTGAATGTGAGACAGCAGATTAGGAGACTGCAATGGACTTTCCTTTATTATTATCTTCTCCTGAGACCTATTTTTTCCGCAGTCTAATCACACCCCAGAAGCAGTGTGCTCTGAAAATGAAGAAATAGGGGTTCTTGTCTGCTTGGCTGTGCTTAAAGACACCTTGGGGCTGACTTAGTCTGGCCATGGCTATAAGGGCAGTTGTGATGTCCAGGTGAGAGGATAATTTGTGGAGAGCATAAAAAGAATTGGCCTTGGTAGTGAAAGAAGTTGGCAGTGGATTGATCTCTGACTGCACCTTGCTCTCATTTTGTTGCTTGCTTTGGGTTTCAGTTTAAAAAAAATAACCCTGCATTTCCACAGCCGAGCACGACTGAGGTGCTGCAGAGCTGCCCTCGCTCACTGGAGTTTCGCTTGCATAGTGGCACCTGAGGGATAAAACCCTTTGGCATCTCTTCCTCCGTGCCTGTTTCCAGCCACATTTCCCTCTGGGGTTGTCAAAGCCAGCCTCTGCCTGCAGGGGATTTGCCTTTGTGCGTCGGCGGAGCTGCTGAGCTCAGGCAGAAAGGGTAAGAGGGCCATCCTTGTTCCCCTAAGCATCCTTATGGATGTCACACGGAGGTAATGAGAGTTGTGGTACTCAAAAATAGGCCTGTGCACTGGAAATTTCCTCTCCTTTTCTTTAGGGAGAAAGGAGCCTGTGAAGCTGTGCTGATGAAAAGTACTGACAATCCGCAGGCAAGATCCTGGCTGAGGAGCAGGAGAGAGCATTGATTTTAGTTCCAAGCAAAGATATGTACTCAGGGTTGAGTGCAAGTGATAATTTAGAAGGAAATTCAGTTAAAAGACTAGAGCCAGCGGTGCAGTCAGTTGCATGTTAATGACAAGCTACAGGACAGTGTTTAAAGCACCCGTGTGAATTTTGGGCATGTGTGTTTGAGATCTCAGTGCTACATCACTGGTGAGCCGATGTAGGAGCTGCCCCTTTCACAGAACCCGTTATATTTACATGAAACTACCATCAAAACAACTAATTGGCCACTGTGGGGTGATCAGGACTGGTCTTGCCAAAGGAATTTTGGGGAGGGATGTGCCTCTGTTGCAGTTGTGTCTGTCAGCTTGCTGGGCACATGGCTGAATGCCAGGCTGAGAAGACAATACCTGCTTTTTTTTTTTTCCCCCCTCCCTCTTCCCACCCCTCCCTATTGGTAATTTATGGAGTTGCTGGAGAGGGAGGTAAATGTTAATGCCTTATTAGTGGCAACAGTGCTCCTGTAATTCGAGCCTAAATGCTTTTTCTTCACTCATGCAAGACCAAAAACCCTGGAGACAATCATCCAGCAAAAACCTTTGGTCAGATCTGTGTGCCAACATGAACTCTGCTGCTGGGCTGAGTGTGTAGGGAGGCAACTTGTGGCTCCATTTTTATCTCAGTGTGATGGTTTCTCCCCTAGGGGAGTAGAGGGAATGAGGCATTGATTACTTATTCATTCAGAGTAGAAAAAAAAATATTAATCGGCCTGCAAACATTTCATGTTGAGCCTGAGCAGAAGGCTGATGTGAGAATAGACACAGTCTCAGGGTGCTGTGGTGTGAAGGTGCCCAGACCACGATTATTCATCTGCTCCGTTTCCAGTGTGTCCCTTTCCTCCTCTCACACTTTGGCAGTGGGAAAGCAAATGCTTTTTTAACCCATCTGCAGGAGAAATGCCTCATGTTTTAGTGGTGAATAAACTCTCACTAAGTAGCATATAATTCCTAGCACATAGAACCTGGCATAAGCTCCGTTAATGTTACGTAAGTTGCAATGCAGATTTTGGTTTTAAATTTTCTTTTTTTCGTGCCCTCCCTGTTTATTGATGGATTTTTTTTTTTTTTTGCTTATGCATTAATGATTGACAAGAATAATTTCTTGAAGACATAAAGAAGCAGTGCTGTTAATGTTTGTCCTCTTAGTTGTGAGCTGCCTATCAGAGCAAAATCCTGCCCTGTCACCATCCTGGTGAGCCAGTGCAGGGGAATTCCCAGGTGTCCCACAGAGCTTCCAGCAGTGCATCCTGGTGGAAAGGGGAGCATGAGATGTGCTTTTAAGAGACCTCTAATCTATATAGGAAATAAAATCCTGACCCTGGATGGCTTATTAATTTAATTAGGATACACTTGACTTGACTCTCTTTTTTTCTCCTGTGGGGAAAATTCCTTGCTACGGCTCGATAAGAGCAAAAGCCTTGGAGCTACCAGCAACAGCTTCCCCTCCTGCAGTAAGTAATTAGAGAGGCTTTCAGTGCCCTCTAATTAAATTTATGACTTAAGTATTTCCTGCCAGCACTTGTATTTACATCTCTAGATGCTTGGGGATGCCATAGAGCAACTCAGAGCAAAGGCAAGGTGAAGGACAAGGAAAATACTTCAGGTGGTTTCTTTAAAGGCCAGTAAAACACCTGGAATTCTCTTCCACTGCGCAATGCAGGGTGGTATCATGAACCAGTACAATGAGTAGCTTCAGCTGCCCTGACCTGAAGGTGTGTGTCCATTAAAGAGCAGTTGCTGGGAGTCAGCTCAGGAGACAGATTTCTTTCCAGATGACTTAAAGAGCATCTTAGGAGCCTGAAGAAATGTACTCGGGGAGGATCCCTGTGGAGAGGACTGGAGGTAGGAAGACCATACTTTTCTGGAGGATTGAAGGATCTTGCTGTCAGGTTTGAAAAAAAAAGGAGGAGAAAGGAGCCTTTATTTATTAGCCTGAATTTTTGGGTCCTTTGCTCTGTGGATAGACCTAGGCTGGACAGAAGCTGCCATAGACCCGAGCTTGCAGCAAGTGAAACAAGCTCAAAGTCCTGCTGTCATTCAGGAGCCAAACACTGGATCAGAACTGAGTTCCTGTGATGGGTCAGTGCCTCTGAAACCTTCATTCCAAAGGATGCAACTCTAAATGTTCCCAGTTCAGTAAATAGCAGCATAAAGTGCAGGTGCACTTGGTTTACTGAGCCCATTAACTGAGGAGGACAGTCAGTGTGTTCTCTAACTTAAATGCAATGATAACAGGTGAGGAGTCCTCTAAATCCAACTCTATGGGGTCTTACCAGTGTCTGCTGTGACAGAGTTTGAAATAAATGTGTCCCCAGCGTCTGCAGTTGGAGCTGTTGAGTCTGGGTTGTGGCTTGCTTGGAAATACCTGGAAGTGTTCAGCTGTCCTGGTCCATAATCCATGTCACATGTCACTGTCCAATTTCAGATCTCCTGCCTTTAAATCCCTTCACCCTCTGATCTCCGCACAGGTAGTATTTGCATAATAACCAGGAGGTGCCTCCTTACATGGGTAATAACCTGAGGCTCATCTGTGTGAATGTTCCTCTGCCCTCCTCAAAAGTGTCGTGAGGATCTGGTGGGAGAAAATCCTTGCCTGTGGCTTTGTGGAAGCAAGCAGAGATGCAGTTTATTGCAGATAATCAGCAAAGCTGAGCTGGGGAGATTCCTCTCCTTGTCTTTCTTTGCTGACTCCACTGCCCACACTGGTGGGTTTCTTTGCTTGTTGGTTTTCTCCTCCCAGCCAACCTTGAGCCTCCCATCTGCTTTGATTAGTTCCTCTGTTTCCCCTCTTTGTTGGGACCTGTGGGGAGGGACACTGAACTGTGCAAATTCTTCTCTTGGCTTGTTCTTAATAGCCTCAAATTTCATCAAAGGAAATGCTTAATTGCTCCTAACACAGGTAAATGCACCATGCCCACCCTGTGGGCACCTGTGTTGCTTTAGGTACAGAGCACACTTCATCCTTTCCTAGCTCCTCTGCCAAACGTTTGTGGTGTGTTTTGGCTTTGACAAAGCTCTACTTACTGTTACCTTTCTGTACCCCCTAATTTTGTTGCTTGTTTCCACAGGGCAAGTACTAAAATCTTCTGGTTGCTCTTTGCCCTCTTTTATTCTGGTTTCAGGGTATGCAGCGGGTGTTTCTTGCAGCTACTGATATCTCTGAGACTTGTGTCTTTATTCTAACTCTGATTTGTGGTTGGTTTTGGTGTAACCAAGCATTCCCTCGTTTTCTTCCCTTTTCTAACCCTCTCCCCTTCCACCAGGATTTCTGGCAGGTACAAAGCAGACACAGCATGTGCTTTGATTAGTTTGTGCTTCAGACCTCATAATATGCACTTTTCACGTAAAAGGGACAGTGTACTCTCACCCCTTCTCCCTGGCCCTTTAGTAAATAATCCTGAATCCTCTCCTTGACCCTCAGCCTGAAAGATTTATTTCAGAACCCCTGAATTTGGCTTGAGGAGAGCACAGTCCTCAGGGTATCCATTAAGCCATGGCTCTATTGATGGGATTATCTCGGAGCAAAGCTCAAACGTGTCTCTCTGCCCTCCTGTTTTCACAGTGGCTTTTGAGGCTTCTGACTTATTTTGCAGCTTGATGAGACTGTGATAGAGCTGGCTCTGCTGGAAAATGGCCTTTTCCCCTCGAGGCCACAAAGTTAGTTTGATTCTATGAGAAGGAATAGGCATCTCTCTGGACAAATGCTTTGGGGTAACATCACCTGTTTGAAGGTGTGTAAATTTGGGGAAGGTTACACTTGCAAACTTGAGTTTTTCAAGTCACAGAACTACATAGCATGAACTGTAGTAAAGAATATTTTAGGAAGAAGGTATTTAGGTATTATAGTTCATAAGATGGTTTGTAGGAAAAATAACTAGAAAGCAGAGGGGAGCTCGGTCAATATTAGTAAGTAAAGAGGAAAATATACTCCAGACACTTTCAGTTTGCCTTGTGGCTTTGTGACCTTACTGAAATCCACAGGAGAAATTAGGGGAAAAATAAACAACTTAGTGTTATGCTGTCAGTGGATGTGTGCAGCCTTTTAATGAAAAAGTGGTTTCTGGGGTCATTTTTGGCTCTGATTTCTTTGGTAGCTTTGCTGGTGTTAGGGGACACAAAACTGGGCTCTGAGAACTCTGTCCTTGGTAACGTGGAGTTAGCAGGGACAAGGGGGATGGATGGAGCAGGGTGGGAGGGAATGTTTTAGGGGATGCTTGACCTCAGTGACTGCAGAAGGAGGGAAGGTCTGGATGGGAGAAACAGGTGAAGAAGGGAGGAGTGAGAGAGGGAAAGAGAATGGCAGGATTTTTAGCTGAGCCTTAATTTGGTTCCTTAAGCTGTTTGCAGCAGTGATGACAGTCTCAAAATTACATGTGATTTTTCCCCAAACCCTTTTCTCATTCCAGGGGTGATTTATCCCAAGTATATGGCCCCAACCTCATCAACTGAGCTGATGCTTAATCCTGGCTTTTTATACAGAATTATTATTTTCCTGGTGTCCTTTCGCCCCGGGGTTTGTGTCTGGGAGAAAGAGCAGCCTGCATTATCAACGTGATGAGTTCATCTTGGTAATGTGGGCTGAGAGGCAGGAGAGCAATATCCCAATTTCCATCTGGAGACCTAAACAGCCATTTCAATTCCAAGGTGGCAAGAAGTCAGCTCATTCTAGAAGTGTGATGAGGGCCATCAAGGAGTGAATTTAAATCCTCCCCATCAAATTTCCATGCAAAAATGCTGCTGTGGTCCTACAGGCTGTGATTTCATTACCCTGAGGGGAGCACAAGTGTACACTGTCCCTTTTTCCAAGGCATTTCCTATTTGCTTTTCCAGCAGGGGTTCCTCCCTTGCATGAGTGGCTCTGCTGCCTGCCAAGGGTCGGGAAAGTCTGTGTGTTGATTTTTCTTGGTCGTGCAGAAGAGCTGGCCTTGCATTCCAGGTGCCATTTGTCTGGGAGGTGAGGAATATTTCCAGCCTTGCTGGAAGGGTGGGAATGCAGGTTTCTCTTTCCAGTCTCAGGAGTCCACCTCTAGAAATAATTGCTGCCCGAGTTTTGATTCTGTCCACGTGTCCAAATTCAAATTTAGAGGGGGAGAATATGCAGGACAAGCTCATCCATGTCCAGCTCTGTATTTTTTTACCTCTGTGTATAAAATAACCCCCCAAAATCAAAAGTTTTTAAAAACTCTTGATCAAAACATGTTCTCTAAAGGTCATAACCTGCAGTATTACCTGCCAGCAGTAAATTTGAAGCATTTTCCTGTGTCAGCACTCACCCACCACGATTTGCCATGAAGCAGCTGTTTGTGTTGCCCCGTGTTAATGTGCAGACTTCGAAGTAAATAGTCTGGAGCCACTAGGAATGATGCTGAGAGTTTTCCCACAGCAAAAAGAGGTTTATGAGTTTCAGAAAGCCCTTGTGCTGTTTCCATCATGGCCTCAAACACTTTTTTCTTATTTAATGATATATAAAAATGCCAGGGGGTTCATCTAAAATTACTTATTTCGCATCCACGTTATAAAAGTGGCTTTAAAAACCCTTGAATGCCTCCATTTTCCCCCCAAGCCCATGTTTCATGGCATGGGCTACCTCTTTTTCCCTTAAAGGGCTTTTGAAGAATTGGGCTGAGAGGCTGCATTTTTAGATGTGACTCTGGAACCCTTTTTATTTCTTTATTCCAGTTTTATTTCAGATTTCTTAACGTGAGGCACCACCACGAGTCATCATGAAATCTCTACATACGTGGCTTAGTTCTTTAATTTATATCTTAAAAAAAAAAAGGGGAGGAAAATTAAAAATCTCCCTGTTTTCAGAGCCTGCAATTCAGCATTTTAGTAACCACAACAGGCTGGTTTGCATTGGCATTTCTAAAGGGTTTTCCCTTCTCTCTCTTGTGTGATAAACTAATAGAAAGCATCTGCTATAAATGCCTTAGTCAGCAAGTCTTGGTATGCATTTCCCTGGATTTTCCCCAGCCCTGCTCAGGAAGAAGGTGTAGCAATCCATGCCTGGTAATCCTGCAGGTTCTGCCAGGCCAGGCAAATAGGAATTCTTTCCCTTCTTTGCAGTGAAGCATGAAATAAACCCATTAATAAATGTCTTTTTAAAATGTTTTCCATAACTGAAGGTGGGCAGTTGGGACTGAAAGAGAATTGCTTTGCCTCAAGGTGACTTCCCTCAACATTCCTGGGTTTGTATTTGCTTACACAGTGTTGGTCACCTGGCAGTGTTTCCGTTCCAAAGGAACAGGCTGACTGTGATGACTGAGTTTGTCAGTGAAAGTCGGTTGTGCTTCAGCTACAATCACTTGCTAATTTACACAATTGCTCTCTGGTCCTGGTGAAATCCTCACGATCTTGCATGCACGTGGAGATGTATTTTGTTGTCCTTTTGGAAGGCGTAAGTCGCTGTCAAGTGGTCACGTGAGGCTGGTAAATTCCTGAAGGTTTGGTTCGTGGAAGTACACAGGTGATGCAGAAGCATAAGGAATAAACCTGCCCCAAGTGTGCTCTCCCTCCAGATCAAGTGTCTGTCAGCTCACAGAGGCTTCCCAAGAATGTGTTTTCTTCCCAAAGTGGCAAATTAAACGCTGCTCGTTAAGCGGTTTCTGAAATGCCAGATGAGGTGGATCGGTCAGGATTGAGCAGCTCAGGCTTTTCTAGACCTGTGTTAGGGATGGGAACACCAGCACTGTGTGTCTGTCTCTGCCTCTGCAGAGGAGGGATCCCTTCCTTGGCAAAAACACATCTTTTGATTTCAGATTTCCATAGTTAAATCTGGCAGCCCCTGGTGGTCTAGTGGTAAGGGCGCCGCGCTATCACCGCGGAGACCCGGGTTCGATTCCCGGTCAGGGCCACTCCCGGGCAGATGGAGCTCGTTAGCCCTTAAAAAGGCAACCCATCTACGTCCTAAGGACCTCGCTGCCACCGTCCAAGCTCGCTTGGCCCCGGCAGATGAACCTTAGGATTAAAGGGTGGGCTCAGTTCCGCGCACACTGTGTCTCACCTAAAAAATCCAATGCGCAGGCTGGAAGGTGGAAAGACCTTCCCCGGATCTTCGCTTGCGAAGACTGGCCATTATTATATTTATAGTTAAATCTATCGACGTTTCACTTTTCACTCAGCCCGAGGGAAACAATTGTAAAATCAAAAATAAGGGTGGTATTTGGCCAGGAATGGAAGAACTGGTGGTTTGGTTTTTTTTTCCCCACAAATCCTTTGCTTCCTGGGAGCTGTACCACGTGCTTGGCTCGAGGGAGGCTCCAGCCCTCCAGATCAGTTTTGGGGTGGAATATGTGAAGTTTGTGATGTATCTCTGGATGCTTTGCAGGCAGCCTGAACACAGAACAACTCTGGGGAGTTGCCTGCATTCAACACTCCATTTATTCCTCTGCCACACGGGTTTGGGGGAGCCTGGTCACTCTGTTGATCTGTTCAACCCATGTTCTGCTGCTGGGCTTGCAGCCTGATTTGCAAAGGGCAAACCAAGCGTTATATTTTGAATCTGTTTTTTTGTTATATTTGGAATCTGTTTTTCTTTTTATCTGTCGATTTGAGGGGGGGTTTGCTCGCCTGTGTGCTTGTTAAATGCTTGGTTAAAAAATACATCATAATTGTAAACTGTTTCCTGTGGCTTGCTCACTTGTGAATGCTCGGGTTGGAATGTTTTTTTGGACATGCTGAAGGATCTTAACTGGTTACTCTGGTTTTGGGAATGGATTTAATGGGAGGGGTTTGACTGATTTAACGGAGGAGCCCTTTGAGAATCACCTTGTGCTCAGATGCAAGAGAGTGAACATTACTTGTCTCTAGAAAAGGATGCAGGTTTGGAAAGGGAACCTTTCTGGCTGAAAGGGACAATGCTGGAAGCAAAGGGGGATGTGCAAAAGAATCTCAAGGTCTGTACACAGTGATTTTAGGTGTTAGTGAGGGCTGACTTTGGGTCAGTCACCTTGGAACTTTGAGGAATCACAACAGTGCTTTGTGCAGTAGGTAGATTGATTTATTTTCTATTATTTTTCCTGGAGGTTCTGTGTAATTCTGTGGAATAGAATGTTTCATGGTGGGGAACAACCCCTGGGAAGGATGCTTTCAGCCTTTCCCATAGTGAGGTGGGCTTCCCACAAAGCTCATGGAAAGCAATCAAACACAGCTTCTCAGTGAGCCAGAGGAGGAGATGCTTGTTTAATATAAATAAATACCATTTTGTGCTTTGTTTGCTCAAAGTAAGATGCAAATGGGTAAATGCTTGTCCCTCCCATCTGTCTTTATATTTCAGGGAGCCACTGACTTAAATATGCTCTTTTATTGTTAGTCTATGGATGTGCTTTTCTCTTGGGAGGAATATTTTGAGGCTATGAATTTTAAGTGCAGAAAAGAAACCCCTAAAAATTAATACCCCAACCTTTGGAACTTTTTTTTCTCGTGGGATCCTTGGAGCAGGATGCAAATAGGCAGTTTATGATAAATGCTGCTCAAGAGGGGCAGTCAGAAGGAGAGGCAATAAATCACACGAGCAGGGGAGGTGCAATTGCAGGAAACTCCTTTTTTTCCTCCACAAACCCTCCCTCTGGTTTAAAGCTAAAACCAGGCGTTGTTAATTTGTTCTCCGCATCGGCGAGGATGGATCCACGTGTTTCGGCTCCACCTCAATGGGAAGAGAAGCAAAAACGTATTTTGAGTAAATGGTAACTTCAGCCTGGTTACCACCCCATAAGCATAAGAAGCATCAAATGGATGACATTACCATGCTGTCTGCTGTTAGTGATTCACCTCTTATTAAATTCCTGGCTCTCTCCAGATGGTAAAGGCAGAGTTGCTGGGAATAATTTCATGTGATCAGTAGACCTGAACTGTTTTTCCCTGGAAACTGGTTGTGGGTTTTTTTTTTTTTTTTTGTCATCTGTATGATTGTTTTTGTCTCTTTTCTTGTGGTTTCCGAGCCAGATACGGGTTAAATTTTCATCTAAATTATTAGCTGAGCTCATCCCCACTCTGCAGCCACACACAATGGTGAGTTCTCTCTCAAAAAACAAACAAACAAACAAAACAAGAAAAACCTGAGGTGGATGAGAGACATCACCTGCAGACAGTGGGGCTGACCCTTGCTGGGATATCTCCGTAGGCTTCCGGCCACAGCAACCACCTGGTTGCCTCCAAACTTTCTTGCTCTTGGCAAACCTAACCGTTGGACTTGATGTGATGTTTTGCCTGCTTGTTTTATTGTTGGTTAACCAGTTTTCTTTCCTTTGTCTTGTATATGGTGGGATCTCCGCTAGACAGAGGTAACGGTGGGGGACAGTCGTGTAGCTGGACCCTCGTGTGGTGGTGTTTGTCGGTGGTTTTTTCCTCAAGCTGTTTCTAAATTCAGCCTTGCTTTTCACCATGCCTGTGTGCTTGCATGGCCTGGTTTTCCGTGGAATAACCTCAACCACCCCTACTCTCCTTGTTAATAATTTAATTCCCCTCCCCGTGTGCGTGTGCCTCCTCCTGCTGTGTTCTTGAAGTGGGTCACCAGTGTGGATTCCCTAACAGTTGGATGGATCCTTTTCAGCCTTTGAAGGTCCTACTGATCAAAGGGACTCAGATCTTTGGCTTAAGTAAGATGTCATGAGGTGGTAATTGAAAAACAACTGGAGCAAGAGGGAGGTTGAGATGGGTTTCAGTCCCCATCCTCCTTGTGAGGTTGTACCCACGCTCCTGAGTTGTGTGTTGCTGAGAACTACATGGTTTTGATAACTTAAAACATACTTTATGTTTGTGTCAAATAGTTCTTTCTTGGCTACTGCTGCAGCAGAGCCCAACTAAAAAGCTGTTAGTGAAATATCATCGCCTTACTGAAGCCTATATTAAAAAATTCTGATTTTCATAACACAAATCTCAAAAGATTCTGATCATTGTAAGCCAAATGGCCATAGTTTTATTTATCTGTATGCCACCTGGGCTAAAGCAACTGAACAATCCCGTGCAATTCCTTATCCCTCATCTGAGGTGGGGAAGCACTGATCTTTCCGGAGCTTTTCTGTCAGATTTGAAGGCTGGAAAAGGTCCACTGGATATGAATAGAGATAGTAGGGGTGTGTGTCCGTGGAGTGGCTTGTTGGTGGTAAGGATACAAAGAAAACCTTCCATTTCCCCATTTAATTGATTCCTTTCTTCTCTCTTTTTTGGGGTGTGCTCGGGTGAACAAATAGAAGCTGTCCCAGGAGCGGGAGAAGTTTGCTGACGAGGACAGCATATTTTATGCCCTTGGAGAATGTGGACTCATCTCTTTCTCCGACTACATCTTCCTCACCACGGTCCTTTCCAGTAAGTACTGGGGATTTTCCCTGCAATTGCTGCTTTTTTAGGTTTTGAAGGCTCACAAGCAAGTGTGTTTGCTCTTGTTGTCTCCGTGCATTTCCCTAAAAGGCATCTCTGATTGCCTGCAACTCGAGCTGAGAAATTGCTGTCGCTTCATCTGCTTTAGGCTGAGCTTCAGGTGCTTCAGGAAGACGAGCAGATGGATAACTTCTGGAGATTTATTTCCCTTTTTGAAATGTGACAGATTCTTTTCGAATGAGTCATTTGACCTACTGGTCAGAACTGTAAATGGAGACGTGTTCTCAGGCTGTGTTCATATGACATTCCTGTGTCTGGGTGGACGTTGCTTTCCAGCCCTTCGCTGGTCTCACGCCTGCCCCAAACTCCCTTTTCCACTTCTATTTCCACTTGGGTGAGCTCAGGCTTGCGTGTAATGTAACCCAATGAGGAGAGACGTTAAGCTGTTTACATTTCCACAAGTATCACAGATACCTTCTGTCTTTTCACCCCGCTGCTCTTGACTTGCATTTGTGATATTCCTGTGATCTGCTAATCTGTTCCAGCAAAGTCTTCTGCGCTCCGAGTGCTGGCACTTAAAAGTTTGCTTTGTTGGCAAGAACCGGTGAAACTGAAGCCTTTGGTAATGTCAAATGGCATTTCTAGACTTTCTTCACGTGGAAATCAAGCTCAAAAGCTCATTTGCACAGCTCCTCTGGCTGCCTGGAAGGTGCTGTGTCATAAACACGAAAGTCCACAGCAATTTTTCAACCCCGTTAGAAAATGGGGGGTAATGGGGGCAGTGTCTGAATGAACTTGAGGCATTTTATTTTCAGGCTAAATCTTTTTAAGTATCCATTTCATGGTGACCTGATCTGTGGAATTAAAAAGCTGGACAACCCCCAGTATCCTGCAGACCCCTGTGCTGTTCAGGAGTCAGCTGGGTTAATCACCCATGTTTTATCAAAGCAGCAGGGGCTGTATTTTCTCTCCATGTTCTTCCATGTTGTAATATGAAGACATGAGAGGCAGCTCTTATTTACTGAGGATCTGTTCCCGGGGAGAAGAAACGCTCAAGGTCTTGTTTGTTTTCAGATGGATGTGGTGGGGGAAGACTTGTATGTGACCTTCACGTTGTGAAAACAAACACTGAGAGATAAAGCCGATTCAAACCAGGGAATTTGTTTTATGACTTTAATCTGCTTTTATTATTTGACTGAGGCTCAGAACCGGCTCGCAGGGCCTTTGCTGTTCCTTTGTTACATTCCTCTTGCCTGTGCCAAAATGATCTCCAGGTATTTACCTGTGTAGAGGGGCTTTTCATTGGAGTCTCCACAGATGACAAAGAGCTCTAAAACCTCTGGTATCGCATTACTGGATGTGGTTTAGACAACACTCTTGCCCTTGTTTTTATGGCTGTGCTGGCGGTGAACAACCCCCTAATCAAAATTAATTTCATGTGCTTCCACAGGCAGCAGTAAAGAAAAACTGTTCTTGGTTTGGTGTAATTTCTTTGTTGTGAGAATAAAAGAAAAGGACCAGCATGTGTTGGAGGAACAGCCAGCCTTGTTTTGGAGGGCTGTGCAGGAGGAGCAGGGTTTTTTTTTTTTTTTTTTTCCTCTTGTTCTTGGGCTTTTAAACGTGTTCACAATTACTGGGGAGTTAGTCAGACTAACAAGAGGAGACAGAACTGGGTGGTGTGTGCTTTGAGGAGCTGTGTGAAGGGTGGGCAAGGCAGGAGCTTTCAAAAAGGAAAATTAAAAAAAAATTTAAAAAAAAGAGAGAGACAAGGTAAAAAAGCATTCCAGGGCTTTTAGGCCGAGTTTTAGGTATTTGGGGAGTTTGCTGAATAGTTACTGAAGATAGAGGAGTGTCTCTGGAGCTACAATGATTCCCCAGAGAAAGAGTTTTGGTTTCATTTGTAAAGCCTTTGCTTTTATAAAGATAAAACTCCTAAACAAACCTTCCCCTGTGGCTAAATAGAAAGTTCTCTGTTACACCATGCTGGTTCCAGCTACTAAACATAACCTTGCAGGAATCCAGCAGTTTCTGACTGTTTTTTTCCCCTGGGAAATAAATAAAATAGCATGAGGAAGGTAAGTCTTAAACCAGACAATTCAATATTGGTTTTCCCTCTGCATTTTTTTTAAATAACCCAAACATTAAGGAGATATCTGGACAGGAGAGACATCAAATAGATAAAACCCACTAAATACTTGGAAGGGTTATCCTTCACACTTCCTTCAGATGTCACGGGAGAGTGAAGATCTGGCTTCCCTGACCAAAGATGGTTTTTGCTTTTGGACTTGCAGAGCAAGTGGAGGAAGGAGGGAAAGAGCTTTTCCATCATCAGCAACTACAATTTCCAAGCAAATGGGATCTGTTACCCAGGCACTCTAATGTCAGCTTTATTAACAGGTACTGAAGGGAGCTGGGCATTAACAGAATGAATTGGTGTTGTTTCCACAGTTGGACTGCCTCTGTGTCTGGATTTAATACTCCTGGCAGGAGGGTTAAATAACACTGGCTGAAGCCACAGTAATTACTCCCTTACCAGGGCTCTCGTAGCAAACCTGCAGCTCCTTCTCCCATCTCCTGCTGGCGTTCTTTTTAGACTACAACAAGCTCCATCCCTTAGGATGGCTTCACCTGTGTTATTTTTTTATTTTCCCCTGTGTAGGAAATAAATCCCAAACCGGCTGACTCTGGAATTACGTTCTGGCCAGATCCCGAGTGCTGTGTGTGTCCCAGTGATGGAGGGGGCAGGGAATGTTCTCCCACACTGCTGCACACAGGTGACCCGATAGCCAGGGCCTGTTCTGAACAGGTATTCCTGGCTGACAGGAATGTCTTCAGCCCCCATCCCTGCCACAAGTGAGATCTGTTATCTCTGTGATCTTATCAGTGATGCCTTAATGCTGCTTTGCCCTGTGCCACAGGGCTCCTGTCCACAAGAAATGGGGGTAAAAGGTTGCTTTGAGTCCACAGGACTGTTTTGTTTGTGGTCCTGGTCATGTTGACTTTATCTTTAGTCTTTCAAGACCCTCTGTTTGCCTTCTGTGGGTCCATCTCACCCACACTTTGGTGCAGGGGTGTCTTCATACCTTTCTGCCAGCCCAGTTGCTGCAGTGTGGTGTTTCCCAGATGCATCTGAGCAGCACAGAGATCCTTTTCCAAGGGATATTCCAGCTTCCAAACATAAACCTGGTTGCTTCCTGTCAGAGCAAGAGCTCTCTGGCCCAGCATCCCAACTTCTGTGGGAGTGGTGGCCGTGATGAAGGACAGGACAGGGATGGATTTCTCACAGTTTGGCGTCTTTCCAGGCAGAGCTTGGCCCCTCTAATTTAAAAACTGCCGCTGGGGCATGGGATGCTCTCCTAGCCTCTCATGCAGTCTTCCCATAGTCTTTCTCACTTCATCTCTTCGTGGTTTTGCGTGCTGGGATGAGCTGATGGATCTCCACCAAGCTCTGTGTCACAGAGGGTGGTGAATTCCCTACTACTCTGCATGCACCACTTGTCAGCCTCGTTGAGAAGTTCCAGAAACCCACTTACTTCTGCAGAATTAGGAGATGGAGTGATTTTGTGCTGCTCACAGCAATATCCCCGAATAACAGAGATCAAAGGAAGGGACAGAGAATTCTGCTGCAAGACATCACAGGCTCTTAACTTGCGTGCAGCCACGTGCTGCGTGAGCTGCAGCAGGAGCCGGAGGGAAAGACTCGTTGAGAGGTGTCTCCAAGTGTGGAATGTGGAGTCTGGGGAGAAGAGAAGATCAAATGAGTGCAAAACCAGAAAAAAAAACATGGCCTTTCTCATCGGCAAGCTTTGAATGTCTTTCAGAACACATTGCTGCTGGTGAGAGCACAGGGCAGTAAAGAGCAATTGAGTGCTGCAAATTGGTCCTTTGAATAATTGGAAGTAGTTTAAAATGGCATAATTGGCTTAAAGATGCCTAATCAACCCATTTAATCCCTCAGAGGCTCCCCCAGGGCTTTGCACTGATGGATGGGAGTGGGTTTTTTTCAATGTGGTCAGAGCTGCTGCTCCTCATCTGTTTGTCTGGTGGAAGTTGCTCATCTTCATAACATTCCCATGTGTGGCTTTTGCTTTTCTTGCTGCCTTTCTGTGCCAAATATTTGATTTGAGTAGATGAATCAAGAAAAATGTCAGTTGCCTTTGCACTAACTCCTGGGTCAGTTGAAAGAGCAGCTTGGGGTGTAGAGCTGGTGGAGTTATGGATCTGCAGGATCATTTCACTCTGATCTTTCTAGGCATGGTTCCATGTGCCTCCAAGGTAGGAATAGGTAACTCATGAATTGAGAGGAGTGTGGGCTCCAGCACCACAGTTCCACTCACGTTGGTCTGGTGAAAGGTGTCCCTGTCCCTGGTGGGAGGGTTGGAACTGGATTATCTTCAAGGTCCCTTCCAACCCAAACCGTTCTGGGGTTCCACGTAAACGATTTGGAGGAATCACTCGGAAGTATCACCATCTCCTCCCTCGTTGCAGGAGGAATATTGCACTCATTTGGAGCAATCTTAATTAAGGGGGCAGCGGGGAAATTTAGGGAAACTGCAGTTGGGAAGAGTAAAATTGGGGGGCAGAATAAAGGGGGATTAAAGGTTACATTTGGCTGAGCAAACTGGGATCTGCTGCTTTAATGGTCTGTGAGTTTGAGAGCTGTCAGTGCAGGAGGAGGAAGAGAAATGGAGGTTGGGCAGGCTGAGGTAATGGGGACCAGTAAGGGACAGGCTGGGCACAGAGTCAGTCTTCCCAATAAATCCTGGCCAGAAGCATCACAGCCAAGAGGATGGGCAGGAATTATCTCACCCAGGACCCATAAATCCAATCCTGGAGATCAGGGAGGTGCATCTTAATGAACATTCCTTCCTGAGCAGGAGCAGGGTGAGCTAATTGTTTTCAGTGCCCTCTGGTTCCCCTGGCTCAGGTTCACACTGTTTGGATTGAAGTGCCATCCCAAGGAATTGGAGAGGGATACTTAAATCAAAGGAAGAAACCGCCTGTGTCGCTTATTAGCTCAAGGAGTGAGGTAATTAAATTTGCCAATGGAAAGCCACATCGCTTCCCTGTCCTTAGAAAATACTGAGCCTGCAGATTTTTGGTGCTGAACTGTTCATTTCAATCTTGCAAGTGTTGTTCTTTGATAAACCACTCCTGGAAATGTGTATTTAGAGATGTAAAAGAAGGAAATGGCCCTTGAGAGGGGTAAGTAAAGTGTTTTGCTTTCTCTGTTCATCCCCTGTCTGCACAAATGGGATGTGCAATTTTTTTATATTCTGTGTTTTATATTACATTATCCATATTATGTTTTCTTAAAAAAAGGCAGGGGAACTCAAAGACCAGTTTTTAACAAGGAGTAACAAATTTTCCAATCTCAAAATAAACCTGGCAGAGCAAATGGGGGAAGAAGGATGGGATGTGTCGATTGCTCTCTTTCTGGTTATCTTGTAATTAGATTAGGGTTTTGCATATTCCTCCTCTTCCTCATAGAGGAAATATCTTTCCATGCAGTGCTAGACAGAGGAAATTGCCTCCAGGCTTTCATGCAGCCCTTGCAATTAAAGTGAATGTGTTTCATTTAAATATTAAGACAGCAGTTGGAAGCTTGTTGCTCCTCGAGAAAACGGGGGATTCATCACTGGAAGTGCTGGATGGATAGAGAGGAGGTTTTTGTACAAATCCCCTAAAATAGATGTATCATTGGAGAGATTATGAAGGCGGTGTTGGGGACAGGGGGACCAGCTGTCCCCAGCTCAATTAACACTGGATTAACGAGGGAGGGCAAGCAAAGGTCTCCCATCCCAGCAGCAGGATGGAGGAGCTGCTGGAGGGCCCTGCAGGGATGTGGGTGGAAGGAGAGGGGGAGTGATTGACCCACCACGTGCTGCTGGTTACAGGAGACCTTGTTTATGCACGTGGTGGTTGGAATTCGGGGCTGGCAGGGGGAAATCGGGAATGCAGGGACGAACGGCGGGACCGTGTGTGCTGTGTATATCAAGTGGGTAGTGACAGGCTGTGTTCCTGCCATCAGCTTTAATGTCATTGTACATCTGTTTCGGGCACAAAGTTGTTTGGGAAAAGGGATCTCATTAGCATGTTTGTTGAATCTTTTCGTGATGAAGTGCTGCCAGTAATTACAGCGTGTAAAAGTCTCCTGGCCTTGAGTCGGAGCTGCAACTAAAGTAAAAAATCCACTTCAGGTCGTTCCATATTAATTTCCTTTTGTCTGAGTGATTCCTTTTTACCTTCCCCCTTACCAAGGAGATGCCTTGCCACAGAAGGGTGGTTGCAGAAACTCAGTGTTTTTTGAGCATCCAAAAGAAATATTCCAAGCTGATTGCACAGATGAGGTTAAAGAGGGGTGAGCCTCACCAGTGATCTACATCCTGCTGCCAGATTTGGGTGGGGAGCGAATAAAGGGGCTAAATTTTAACTGAACATTTCAGATGACAGCCCAAGCACTAGTTATAGCCTAGAGGATTCCCTAGAAATCCCAGCAAGCACCAAAATTCCTGTAGGTGGTGTGCATTAGAAAGTAGCAGAGAAAGACAAATTCTCATCTATTTGCTTAATGTGGAAAAAAATTGTGGCACTGTGTTGTAGCTTCAAATGGTGATGGGTTGCAGAGCCCAAAATGGAAAGGTACTAAAATCCTGTGGTAGGATGCAGGGGAAAGAGCGTGGTTTGTTGGGATGGGTGGCTGGGAAGTGATGCCTTGGCAGAGTTCTGCCTAAATAAACCATGACAGCACAGACTAAATGCAATGAAAAATAATGTGCAGCGGCGTCTCAGCTGGTGAGCTCCAGCCCACATGTTGTCTCAGTGTCATAACTGCACTGAGACAGGGTGGGAATCATTTGTTTAAATTTGTGCAGTGAGACAAGAGCTGAGTCTGGAGGAGAAATACCCAAATTCCAGGCCTGCCCCTCACCCACCGACTGCTTCACGGAGCACACGGAGTGCTCTGCGGCACCTGGGGAACCTCCTCTGGCCAAACTGGTGCTATTGCCATTAGAAATTGTCATTGGAAATATCAAATAGTGTCTTGCTTTCAAGCTTTTTCCACCTCTGCATGGAATAAACATTGTTCAAGAAACTTCTCATCCCAGCTCCTTGTCTCGAGGTTCCCAAGAGCTGCATTTTCTTACTAAAATTGCAAGCATTAGGGAAAATTTCTTTTGGATAAAGTCTTCCAGAACTTGTGCCTTTTTTGTGGAGCTTTTGTGTCTCTGTTAACTGTTCTTTTATTGTGTTTGTGGTTTTTTTTTAATGTAGCTCCCCAGAGGAATTTTGAAATCGCCTTTAAGATGTTTGATCTGAACGGTGACGGCGAGGTGGACATGGAAGAGTTTGAGCAGGCAAGTTGAACTAAAGGTTGATTTCTTAACTCTGCAGCATCTCAGTCAGAAGTGCAGTGCTCCTCTGTGATGTTACTGTGGTTTATATTTGTGGTTAGTGCTGGTTTATGTCTTTTCCTCCTGTGCTCTGCTGCGTTGCCTCAGTACGCTTGTGGGGTGTTTTTTTAACTGGATATTTCAGGGCAGAATTTTTCATTCAACCAGGACAAGCATTTCAGATTTCCTGTGACTTTGTCACCAGTGTTCAAGGCCAGGTTGGATGGGATTGAAGCAGCCTGGTCTCTAGTGGAAGGTGTCCCTGCCCACGGCAGAGGGTTGGAACAAGATGGGCTTTTAAAGTCCCTTCCAACCCAAACCACTCTGTGATTCTATAACAATTCTTTAGAAGATGTCACCTCCAAAGTAGATAAAGAACTTTTTTTCACTCCACTGATGCCATGGAATTTTGATCCTGCTTCCTTCCACAGCTTCTACTGTGTTCCTTAATCTTACTTGTCTTCAGAGAATATCCAAGGTGAGTCTGCTTTAGGAGAATTTATCCACTTACTCCAACATAATCTAAAAAAGTGTCATTGAGAGCATATTTTCATTAGTCCCCTACTTCTCAAAAGACTTCATCAGCGGGGATTTGGATGCTGGCTTTTTAATGAGCTCAGCCTTCATGTCTGGTGTTGGTGAGCTCCTCCTACGAGCTGTGGCTTGTGGTTGTGTCCGAGTGAGAACTCGAGCTGTCAGAGGGGAAAAGATCTGCCCTCCCCAGGCAGGGCTGGGTGATTTTCCTTGCCGTTGTAGAAAACAATCTTGAGGTTCTGGGAATTCACAAGCACCCTGAAATCACAGCATGTTAGCAAAGCTCCCTGCATGTGCTGCTCATGAAAGGAAATTTAAGTGCCTTTTGCAAACTGATACCTGGGACCAAAGCAGCCCCGAATAATCCAGTCAGAGATTCTTCCCAGTTATTCAATGACCAGTTCACTTCAAAAGAGTCTCTACGAGGTCATGCTTGTGGCACTTGCTATAAATGGGAGGAACTAGTGGCAGAGGAGGCCTGTTAAATTAATTCCCCCCTTTTGATCTTTTGCTGTCATGCTCCTGAAATTATTACCTGTGGGGATGATGTCATCGTCACGAGTTTGCTGCAGAGCCAGGGAATAGGTCCGGGTAGCTGCAGGGATTTAGGTGAACACTTAGCACTGTGAGGAGAATGGAGCATGTTTATCTGCAATCTAATACCCCTTCGCTTGACAGCTTGAAATGTAAACCCAGGGGTTTGTTCATCTTCCTTCCTTCCCTTTCTTTCCCAAAGTGAAAAACACTGGTTTTCCTTCTGTCTGTGTAGTGCACTCCACTGCAGCTCTCTGATCATCTTTAACGATTCCAAACGTGTTTTGTGGCACTTAAAATGTTCCAGGATTAAATCAGTTATGGCGATCCGTGAGTTTAGGAAAAGCAGAGAAGGATTAACCTCCTACTAAAGATGCAGTGACACCAAGGTGCCAATACAGGTGTCGTGTTTGGCTTTTTTATTAGCCACGTAAAGTGAAAAAGAACGTTTCTAGAGGATGAACCTTTCCAAAAGTGCCACGCAGATGAAGGTACAAAATTGAATTAAATGATTTCAAGTCATCCAGTAGGCCAAGGGAAGTTATACATGCATTAAGTCATACAAAAACCCTTAGGAAGGGGAAGGTATTTTTGTTAAGCTTGTTACATGTGTCACTGCCTCTATAGGAAGGAATAAAGTTCCTGGTTAGAACACCAGAGTATTTTGGTGAAGGCTGATCTTTCCAGAGCTTGGGAGTCAGAGGATGAGGGAGCTGTTTTGGAAAGTGAGAGAAGCTGACAGTTCTGGTGATGTCTGAGGATATTGATTGGCTGCACTTCCCAAACAGAACTAAAACAAACACACAGTCAGTGGGAGGCACATAGACCACACTGTGCACGTATATAATGTAACAAACAGTCATTTGTGTGATAAATACTCTTGTTCTCTCCGTGTGCAAGTGCCTCAGTAAGGGCATGAAGGGTGTGGCGGGGTCCTGTAAACATCCCACCTGGAAGGAGCATCTGGAACTGGCCCTTCCAGGGGATTGTGCTGCTGGAGGTGACACCAGTTTAAAAGAGCAGTGTCTTTTGGGGAAGAATGAGGAGAAAAGGAAGAGGAAGAAAAATATCATCCCTCCTGCTGGCTGCGAGCACGTGGGGAGGAACTTCTGGCTCCTCCTTCACAGGTCATCTTTGGAGATAGCCAACAGCAGGTCCTTCCCCTCATTAATGTCTGAAAACCCTAGGAGTGTTCAGGAAAAAAGATTGCTTCACTAATTTAGCTAATATGTGAGTTGGAGGCTTTAACTACTTAATAAAAAATATTGAATTTCTTCAGGCTTGCTGAAAAGCCTCAGATTTTCTTCCCCAGCTGATTCATGTGGTTAGTGCACAGCACTGAATAATGTGGTGCCTGCATCAGTATCAGCTCCAACTCTTCATCCTTCAGCATGTAAACTGTGAGTTTACTCCTCTTTTTAATTAAAAAGTTGGGTGAAAAGTAATGAACTCGCAGGCAGTGTTACTGGTGATTTCTCTTCAAACCATTAACTATTTTAATCGATTTTTTTTTTTTTTTTTTTACTTTTTTCCCCTTCATCTGGTGCAAAAGATGAAACATCACAAACACTTAGGCTGAAATATGAACAAAAGCAGTGGAGCATCTCAGTGCTCCACATCCTGGTACAATTGATGAGCTGTGGGCGAGGACAGCTCTTTGCTTTCTGGGCATTGGAAAGATCACTCAAAACAGGGACCAGTCAAATAATTTTGGCTCCAGTGCCCACAGGTGGATTCTCAAACTGTTCCGCCGCTCATTATAGATGGGAGAGGAGAAGAGAGCTGTGGGGTGCCACATAAATAACAGCCAGGAAAAGCTGCTCTGTGGAGCAGTCTGCAGTGTGCTAAACACTTGTGTAGAGACTGGGACAGCTTTCCAAACTGGTCATAAAAACTGCATTGCATCAGACAGTTTATAAATATTTGTCTCCGGAATGCGCCGCGTGCAGAGCTCGCGGTGGAAGCGGAGCACAGCAAAGTGAGGAGCTGCTGTTTACAGTGCAAAAATCACGGAGTCCCAGAATGGTTTGGGATGGGAGGGACCTTAAAGCTCATCTCATTCCACCAGCCCAGGTTGCTCCAAGCCCCGTCCAACCTGGCCTTGGACACTTCCAGGGATGGGGCAGCCACAGCTCTGCTGGGCAACCTGTGCCAGGGCCTCCCCACCCTTACAGCCAAGAATTCCTTCCCAATATCCCCCATCTATCCCTACCCTCTGGCAGTTTGAACCCATTCCCCTTTTTCCTGTCACTCCAGACCCTTGTAAATAGTCCTTCTCCATGTTTATTGTAGGCTCTCTTCAGGTACTGGAAGGCCACAATTAGGTCACCCCACATCCCTCCTCACATCACAGGGCATATTTAAAAAAAAAAAATCCAAAACCAAAAAAACCCCAAAACCTTTTTCATGTATTTTTTTTCTCCCCTCTTTATTTTCTCCTCATTTTAATTTTCCCTGTAATGGAAGAACAGCCAGCAGTGCCTGTTTGGAGGCAGCATTTCAGCTGAGGTGATCCCGGCAGCGATAACGCGGCATTTTCCTCTGGAGCATCCCCTGTGGGATTGTTCCAGCGCTTTCTCCCTCGTTAGGAAAAAACTGAACACGCCAAATACCACACTAATGAGGTTCTAGCATCCTTTTAACAGCTGGAACTCTTGGCAGCTGTTTTTCTTCCTCCCTTCCAACTTCTGTCGGCGGGAGGAAGAGGCTGAAGGCAAAGCAGTGGTGTTTGCTGGAGCTTTGGGAAGCCTGTGCTGTCAGGTGGCTTTTTTTCCCCCTCCCTTCTTTCTCACACTCATTATCTTTAACACAAATCCTTCTGTATTTGTTGGAAAGGATCAATTTCTACACAGAAAGCAAGCCTGGCTTCTCATACCCCAGCAATAATCATTCAGATGGGCAGGTGCTGGGAAGGTTTAGGAGGATATTTGAGGGATGGAGAGAGCAGGTGAGTGTGTATTTGGGTTGGCTGCCCCCTTGAATTAGCACAGGACCCTAAAAATAATGAACTCTGGGATTTTTCAGGCTGTCACATCCTTCAAGATCAACCTTTTGGCATGCTTTAGGGGGTGGGAAAGTTTTTTGGAGAGCCCTTTGCTCTGGGTGGGACAGCCCCAGGGATGGAGGAGCTTCCAGAGCAACAGGCAGCAAGGAGGGATAGAAAACCCCTGGATTTGTGCACAAGTGGAAAAGAAACGTGGTGTGAGCTCACAAAGGTGTGCAGTAAAGGAGTGGAAGCTCCAAAACACTGTGCAGGGTGTTTTCTTCCTCACAACTGCCATGGCTTTTTCACCTCCCGCAGCTTTACCGGGAACAAGCTGCTCTCTGCTTGACCAGGCACAGGATCAGCACTGGAATGTTCATATGCAAACTGGGTGAATTGTTTCTTAAAACTGACTTTAAGGATTTCCCTGTCATCCCCAGGTGCAGAGCATCATTCGCTCCCAGACCAGCATGGGGATGCGCCACAGGGACCGCTCCACCACGGGGAACACCCTCAAAACCGGCTTCAACTCCGCCCTCACCACCTACTTCTTCGGGGCAGACCTGAAGGGCAAGCTCACCATCTCCCACTTCCTGGAATTCCAGCGCAAGCTGCAGCACGACATCCTCAAGCTGGAGGTTTGGGCTGTTTCTGTGCTGCGGGAGCAAGGGCTCAGAGGGAATTTGTGCTCCTGGATCGAAGCTGCCCCCAGGGAATGTCTCCAGCATTTGTAGGTTGCTGGGGTTGGAGCAGTGTCTGGCGTGTCCTGGGGTGTGTCCCTCCACGTGGTCCTCGCCTGGCTGTTGCCTTGGCACTGCTGATGGGGATGATGGAGGTGATTTAAGGAAAAACAGTAGAGTGCTGTGAGTGGCCTTGTGGAGGAAGGTTTCTGGTAGTCCCTAATCAGTGAGCTGTGCCCTGAAGGACCAGGGTTTAAAACCTTCCCCAAACTCTTCATCTCTGCTTTTGTCCCCACTTTTTGTTTGCCTCTTTATCCTGAGTATTTTTGCTGTGTTCAAGCCTTGTTTGAATCCTGCTAACAAGGTGTTCTCTGTGATGTGACCTCTGTGGTTCACTCCTGGATTAATATGTTTTATGAGAAATGTTGTCCATCTCTCTTGAGTTTTTTACCTTTCAATTGCATTGAAATTCTCTTTTTTCTTGGTATCACTGTGAGTTAACAGCAGCTCCTGACCTCCTGCTCCTAATCACATTACCTGGATTCAAGCATCAGGCCTCAAAATGTGGTTCTTTTGTATAAAATGAGCACAAGAACAGCCATGGGGGACCTGCTGGTCTGTGTCCCAGCTCCCAAGTGGAGCTGACTCAGTTAGAAATGGTGCCCATCACTGCATCAGGCTCAAAGGTTCGACCTGGCTCGAGCAAAGCCAGGCTTGTTATTTGCAGTGGAGATGAGGATTTGTGCACAAGAAGATCCCCCACAACAATAACCTTTTAGGACAACAATATTCAGAACTCTGCTGCTTCAGTCTGGTGTCTGATTGTTCACATGCTCAGGGTGTGTGATCCAGCATTTTAGTAAGTTCTTATTAAGTCAGTCTTATGATTTTAAACTGAATTTATTCCCTTTTTTTATTTGCAGTTTTAAAATTCTAAGTAAAAAAAAAAAGTACCCGAGAACTACTTTGTTTTTTATTATTCTATTTTATGAAGGTAATTGCTCAGTTCACTGACTTCATTTTGTGGTCATTAAAGCAGGTGGTGTGGGGGAAAGCAGTGCTGGTTGAAGACAAGGTTCTTTGTGAGCTGGGAAGTGTCAGTTCCTCGGTGCCTCTGCAAATTGAAACCACTAAAATACTTTTGAAGTTTAAGAAGCATAAGCTGCAACTTGAATGCAAAGGGAAAAGAAATAAGAGATTATTCTGTCCTTTTTTTCCCCACTGCCATGTTCACTCCAGAGGTGGGCACTGGAGTATTCCTGACCCTCTGCTCCATCCACAGGTCCCCAGTTATCTCATTAAGAAGCAACAGGGATTTTTTTTTCAGTTTCATAGCACTTGTTCTTCTTTTCCTCCCGTGCCAGTTTAGTTTTTAATGATTTCACTCGACTGTGTGTCTTCCTGGCGAATGTGTGTTGCCTTTCTAATGAGTTGGTTGTTAATTGGGGACAGTAAAAGATATCTATGCCTCGGCAGGTTATTGAATATTATAAAGGCAGTGCTACTGAAGCCCTGACAGCCCCCTTGGGCGCAGCACCGTGCTGTGCTTAGCGTTTCTGAGCCTCATTTCAGCTGGAACATTCACCTGTGCAGGGGGAAGGGTTCTGTCCTGCCAAACTTAATTTTTTTTCCTGAGTTCATGACACTAAAGCACCCAATTTTTCTGCTCGTAGCTCTGGTGGATTTAGGCACTGCAGGCCTATTTCTGTCCTCAGCATTATGCAGTGGGGCTTCTCTTTGGCTTTTATCTCTTCTGACATGATCTCCCACCTTCCTGTTTGATGTGTTTGTTCCCAGTTAAGCAGCTTTTCACACGAGTGTCTGGTGGGTTTGTGCTGCTCCTTTTCCTAATGAACTCAGCCACTTAAAAAAGCGGGATAATTCAGGGATGAGATGTACCTTGAGGAGAGAAGGATTTACCTTGACCCATGCAGATGAGGGAGAACGTGAGAAGTGCTGCTCAGCTGAACTCCTGCACCCCTCATCTGACTCCTCCTTTGCTAGCTTGGTACAATTGGAACGTGTTCTGAAACTGGGATGTTAATTTGAAACCCAGCTTTTTGTTCGTGTTCAGAGTCTGAAACTCCAGGAAGGTCTCTGGGGAAATGCAGGTCTGAAAAATCTCTCCAGGGGCTGCTGCAGCCCCCCAGTGACATGAAACCTCTGCTCTCAAACTGGGACACTGACTTCCTCTCTCCTAAAAGAAATCTACTTTAAGCAAGCCCTTTTTTAAAGCTCTTCTCCCTTCAGCTCAGGATCCAGGCATTTCTGCAGTTAATACACTTGAGAGTTGGTTTCTTGAGCTGACTGAAGGTGGAACAATACTTTCTGACCATCTGAACCCACTTTCTTTCTTCTTACTGATTTTGGTTCTTTTTTTTTTTTCTTTTTTAATCAAAATATCCATGCATATTTCTTGCTAAGATTGAGCACAGACTATCTCAGGGGATTTAGATGAGACAAAGCCCTGAACATTTCAATGTTCCTTGTGGCTGAAGTGCTGACAGCAGGTTTAAGTAACCGTGGTCTGGTGTTTTCTTCTTCTCTTCTGCCTTTTTTTTTTTTTTTTTTTTGATGCAAGTGCTTTTTCCATCCTTTTATGGAAACTCAACAATCAACTCAGTTGCAGGAAGGGTAGGATGAGAAAAGTAACCACAGGCAGAGGTAGAGGAGAAGGTTTTAATGGCTTATTCCAACTTTTATTTTTTATTACAGGTTTGTCTGGGCAGATTCTGCAGCTCTAACATATCCCTTTAGGACAGAGAGGTTTTGGGGGGTTTTTTTATCTTTTTTGAGTGAAAACTCTGTGAGTTTGGAAAATGAATAAGACTTGACATCATTATTTATGCTATTTCTGCTTGTTAGTGCCTGTCCTAGATATTCCCATATCCTTGGTGGACCAGAAGGAGTCCCAGCCAGCCTGTGGGGACTTTCCAGCCTAAATTTTTCCATGGTTCTGGAAGTGCATGTAGAAAACACAAAGGCCTTTGTTCTCCACATCTCTCAGCCCTGCCAGGCAACCCAAAGCCTGCTGATAGCACTGATTGAATCACCAGAAAAGTCTTCCAAGCAAAGCAAAATGGGATTCTCTGAGAATATGGCAAAGGTGCAGCAACAGCATTCCTGTCATCTGGAAAACCCCTCATTTCCTGTGTCTGTTCTGTGACAGGTGGTGTGGGAGGAGCTTTTTTATCCTGGAAGTTCCTGTTTCTGTGGCTAATGCCGGTACAGTTGCTGCCTGGTTTGGTCTTTATGAAGAAGGGGGGCGATGGATGCTCTTCCATCTGCACGCACCTCCTTAGAAAGTCCTGAATCCCTTTGGATCTCAGCCCTGTCTTAACAAATATTCTGGTTTCAGAAGGCTTTTCTGGTGCTTTGCAGTCTGGTTTTAAGGTTTATTTTGAGTCTGTAAGTGCCTTTCTCTTCCAAGTCCCAGGGCTTGGTATCTGAGTAAACCTATACCAGGTGTTAAAAGCTGCTGTGTTGTTACCAGTTTAGTCAGGATTTTATTTTGGGGGAGGGGTCTGCCTTGTTTTTAACACAGGCAACAAAGTTTGCAGCAGTGAGTCACATATCTTTGTATCTGCTGCAATGATTTAGGTGAAAGACAAGAGTAACTTAAGTGAATTGTTTTGAGTGGCCTGAAAAATGAAGTCTGGCAGGGTCGGCTTGGCTGAGCTTTGTAAGGAAGGGCCCAAAACTCAGACTATTTGGAGGCCAAGTTGCTATCAAACTTACACAAGGTATTTTTATTTCATTTTAAGTCACTGCTGTGACAGTCATGGTTTGCTGAGTTGTCTCTCAGAGTTGTCCTTTACCTGCTGATCCCCTCACTGTCAGCATTACCCCTGGCCTGGCCACCGTGGGAGCAACGATGATGGGGGCTTAGTGCCAAGGAGAGGGGAGTTACCAGGAGACCCTGCAGACCTATGGCCTCCTTCTTCTGCATTTCATGGTTTGGAAGTTCTAGGGAATAGAAATGAGGCTGATGTCCCTGCCTTTGTGATAGACAGCCACGAAAGTGTTGTAGGTGACAGAATTTCGTGGGCATCTCCAGTTAAAAATGGGATCATCTGACCACCACGAGAAGTTTCGCATCGGCAAACTCTGCAGTTAAGGAGTCGCAACCCAGCATTTCCATGTGGAAGCTGGGAATTTCTAGGCAGGCAGTTGAAACGATTTGGACAGCTTGTCATGTTTTTGGTGGCATTCAGAGCTGGCAGCCTGCTTTTGTCTTGGCATGTGAGTGCAAAGTGTCACACGAAGCTTTCAGGTTGACCGCGCTGTCTCAGGGGCTCGGGGAGAAGCTGGCATTCAGTTTTTGTCCAATGTCAACCAAAGACTTGGGAGGAATTCAGAGTGGGACATCAGTATGGAAAAAAAAAAAAAATTGAAGATAGGGATAAGTTATGAGGCCATGGCATGTGCAGCTTAAAGGAAAGACAGAAGGGAGATATAACTGTCTCAGTAAACATGAGGAGTCACTGTGAAGGAGTCTGAGGCAAGTCATTTTCATCAATCAGGAACAGCAGAGCAGGCAATGAAATGCTTAAGTGTGCACCAGGGAAAGTTTAGTTTAGATCCCAGATAGGTTGAATTTCTGTCCCTTTTTCTGTTAAGCAGAGGGGGAATGGTGGCAGGTGGGGTGTTCACCACCATGGATGAGTTACTGGAAGCTGTGCTTGGTGCCTCAGTTGGAAGATGCCATAAACACTGTTCCTGACTAACTCCTCCCCCTTCAAAGTGGGACAATCATCTGCACCAGAGAAATCAAACCCTCCCAGTGCCTCACTCTGAAAGGGGGAGGAAGAGTCAGGTACCAGCTGTGGGGTGGTTTGGGGGGATCGTAAGACCATCTGCATGTCAGCCGTGAAATCACAGAACGTTCTGAGCTGAAAGGGACCCCCAAGGATCATCCAGTCCAACCCCTCGCCCTGCCCAGGACACCCCAACAATCCCACCCTGGCCCTGAGAGCATTGTCCAAACACTCCTTGAGCTCTGGCAGCCTTGGGGCTGTGCCCAGCCACCCTCTGGGGGGAAGACCCTTTCCCTGAGATCCCACCCAACCCTCCCTGGCACTGCTCCAGCCATTCCTTCAGGTCCTGTCACTGATCACCAAAACAGTCAGTGGTCCAGGAGTGTGCCAGTGAGGCTGGGGTGGTGCATGTGCAGCTGCTTGTGAGCACAGCTGGAGCAACTGTGCCCTGCTCTTTTTTGGGATGGATGCTTCATGGGCAACCACCACAGTGTCTGCTGAGAAAACCCCTGCTGCTGCTTTTGCTTGCATTTGAACTGGGTACCTTCAGTGTGGTTGATGCAGTGGCTCTGCAGGGGAAGCCGTGGAGGATTTTATTGGAATTTCTATTTATTGCATCATTAGTAGCAGTAGAAGGTTTTGCTCTGTAACAACAGGCTCCTCTGGTTTATGAAGGGTGTGTAAATCCACTGCTGAGCTCCCGCAGTGCAGCTGAGCCCGGCGCTCCTGCAGGCAGCGCAGCCTTCTGTGGGACCCCTGCAAACAGAATGCCAGGAGTGGTGTTTGGATTAATTACGTTGCCACCAGTGTGCGTGGAGGTTTGCACTGCTGAGTCCATAAAGTAGAAGGGGTGAGCTATTTAGCTCTTGTTCTTGTGTGCACAGCCACGTTAACCAAGAGCCAGGTAGTGCCAGAAGTTGTTGGGGAAGAGGTCGGGGGTGTCTGTGTGAACATGTTCTTCCAGCAGGTATTTGAGTTTGGCCTCATCCTTATGCTGGATGAACAAACACTCCAGTCCTCTTGCTCTTTTCTCCCTTTTCAAGCTCCAGACTCAGGGCTTGTCCTGCACCTCCACATGTTGCTGGCTGTGCTTCAGCCCCTGGCTTTACCTCTCCTGACACGTCAAGGACGTTGGAGCAGGACGCAGGCACTCCCTTTTCCCTGCTAGGCTGAATTAAACTCCTGCAAACTTACTCTTCTTGGGGGATTGAGCACCAAGGTCAAGCAGAGACAGGCCGTAGGAGAGCTGTAGTTCTTAATAAAATTGTGTACAGCGGTTCCTTGGAGACCTGTATTTGTGTTTTCCAGAGTAATGGCTCGACTCGGGTACTTGCGGCTCTGCTGTCCCGTGGATTTCCCTGCAGGGGAAGGTCAGGGACTTGTTCTGCTCCTGAACTTTCCTCTCCTCTCATTCAGCAAGCGTGTGTAGGATGGAAAAGCTGCTCCGTTCCTTGTAGCGGGAGCATTGTCAAGGGCAGGAGTGGCAGGAACAGAGCCAGGCCTGGAGAGCAGCCGTGGGAGGAGGTTGCTCATCTCTTCCCCCTCTCCATCCCAGCAATCAGGCGAGCGCTTCCCTTTAATTTCCCAGATGTGTCCTTTTCCCTTAGTGTGACTGATTCCTTTTCTTTAGGTTTCCATCCTCTCATTCCCTGGCTGCACAGAATTTCAGGACACCGACGTCTTCAGAGCTGGCAGGAAGTGATTTTGATTCATGAGGATGAAGTTCAGGTCCGACCATCTTTACATAACCCTTTCTTTAATTGCTCATTAAAGCAGGACAAGTGGCTGGTGATGGGAATGAATTTTTTCCCCCTCGCAGGCAGCAGTGCCTTGCCAAGGTCAATGCAATCTCCAAAGCAGCTATCCAACATCTGGCCTGCTGGGACTGCACTGCCACTGACAGATGGACATTTTTAACCTGCCTGCTACATATTCACTTAAGCAGAGGGGGAAAGTGTGAACAGGGAAAGCATTTGGAAGATTGGATTTTTTTTTTCCTCGTGTGAAAATAGCTCCCTTTTCTTTCATTTCTTTATTATTTTTTAAGATAGAGAGAAGCCAGCTGCTGCTGGGAGCGTTTTTCCTGACCTGATCCAGCTGTACAACCCCACACTTGAGTCCAGGGCATGAGGCAGGGGAGGGAGTGAATGGGCAATTAAATAATTCCGGTGCTCTGCCTGGTTTCATGAAGCTGGGAGGTGGTTTCCCCAGCCGAGGACCTGGAGGGGCTGGCTCTGCCTGTCCCCTTGGAGCAGGGAGTGCTGTCAGCAGTGGGCACCTTTCCAGCTCGGTGCAGCACAGGGCAGGAGCTGCTGCAGGCAGGGAGCTTCCCAGCCTGTCCCAGCCTTCAGAGCCTTCAGGGGTGGGGAGGTCGTGGTTTGCTCCTCTGTGTGGTTTATCCAGTGCTGGACCGACTGCTTGGGCTTTGCTGTGCCCAGCGTTGCAGGGCAGTGCCCAGAGCAGCCTGTTCCAGCCTGGGTTTGGCATCTCCTCCTCTGCATCCTTCCCATTTTCACTTCTCCCACTGTTACATCCCGCTCTGATCATCTTTAGAGCTGTTTTCCTTGAGTGGCTTTCACCAAATAATGCAGTTTGTGGGTCCCATCTGGTGGCTCTTTTGCAGGCTGAGCTTTACCTTGCAAAGCCCAGTGCTTGTCCTCAGAAACCTTTTAGCATAATTATTAAAAAAAAAAAAACACAACATAAATTAGTATTTTAGATCATTGATCTTCCCAAATAAAAAGCCTTTAGGAACTTTTGCCTCTCTTCTTTCTGGCAGTAGTTTGGTGCCTGGACAAACGCTTCCATTTACTCACAAATCCATTAAATTTTTTTTGGACCGAGGAGGTCGCTGGGATTTAGGAAGATGTATGGTGTTTTCCCCTTTTTTTCCCTTCCTGTCATAGTTGTATATGCAACTTGACAAGAGATCCTGGCAGCCTGCTGCTCCAGAACAGTAAACAGAGCCAGTGCTGCAGTAGTTTGCAGATAAATAATGTATTATGGCCTGTCAAATAAAGCTTTGAGCAAATACCACTTTAAAGGGTCATATATATACTGTGAATCTGAATATTACCCTACCAATCATTATTTCCCAGACCCCTTTAATTCCTTGTTATGCACACAGCCATCTCTCAGAACAGGTCACCTTTTCCCACTCCCCCTAAACCAGACAGAATTAGTATTTGCAATATTTCTGCTGGGGATGTTTGTTTAACCAGAAGAAATAAGCTCAAAAATCCTCTCTCGACACTTTTCCCTCCATCTGAAAGTCCTTGTAGATTTATTTTTCTTCACTATCTCAATTGGAAACGTGGCCCACATATTTTATTTTCTTTTGAGATCCTTGCTTTGAGATTTTAGGGAATACATCATTTGTTTGATTGGCTTTTAGGAGAAGCCTTCCTGGAGATTTAAGAGCCTCTAAAATACAGCTAGATATTTAGCTAATATGAATGTTTGGAGAGGGTAGGAGCTATATCCTTTTGGCTTTGCCTTAGGAAAAGTCTGGGCTGTGATTTCATCATGCTGGGTCGTGTTTTATCTGGGTGTTTCCCTCTTGCACTGATGGGGTTTGAGGCTCTTGCTGGCTTTGGTTGAACCCCAACTCCTTTTGCTCCTGTGCCAGGTGGAAGGGCCTGATGGTTATTTTTTCCCCTATGAGTGCTAGTGGTTATGACAAATTTATTGAGGAGGAAGGAGAGTCAGGTGGAAAGAGAAACCTTCCCCTGAGAAGTGTCTGGTGCCTAATCTTGACCTTTGTTTTGGTGTTTTTTTTTTTTTGAAGGAGGGATGTCCTGGAGCAAGTTGAAACCACTTCATCTTACATTTTCTTTCTGTGTCTCAGCCACACAGCTGGTGGTGGCAGAAGGAGAGACAAAAGAGGACCAATGTCTGCACTTAAGAACTTCCAGCAGGCCTTTTTTATTTCCTTCAGTCAAGTAATGTGTCTGAATTGTTTCAGGTGGATGCTTCCCAGAGGCTGGGATTTGATTTCCTGCAGGGGAAGGTGGATTGAGTTAGTTGGGGTGGTGGTGGGGAAATAGTGAAGAAAGGAAGAAGGATGATGGATCTGTTGTTTTATGGTGGATCCTTGTGTGGCCTTTCTATAAAGTTGAGCAACTGAGGGGATGTGGAAGCAGAGACAACTGCTTATTTGCCTTCTGCTCTGCTCATGTGAGGGAGCTTTTCCTTGGCACAGAAAGGAGAGTGGGGTTATTTTTTCAGACAGGAAGCTGAGCTAGAAGGAAGCTTTACCTGCATTTCAGCTTCTAGGGGAGGATGAAGATGCTCATCCTGTCAGATTTGGGGAGTTTGGAAGTATTTAGCACATGTTTCAGATCACAAGCAGTCTTTTAAATAAACAGAAATCAGAAAGTACCCTGATGTGTGTCAGGACTGCCTGCTGGGATTGGGCTAGTGAAGCTGAGTGAGACCCAATTCTCCTGCCTTCTTCCCTTCCCATAGAATGGTTTGGATTGGAAGGGAGCTAAAAGGTCGTCCAGTGCCACCCCTGCCATGGGCAGGGTCACCTTCCACCAGCCCAGGGTGCTCCAAGCCCTGTCCAACCTGGCCTTGGACACTTCCAGGGATCCAGGGGCAGCCACAGCTTCTCTGGGCAACCTGTGCCAGGGCCTCCCCACCCTCACAGGGAAGAATTTCTTCCCAGTATCCCATCTAACCCTGCTCTCTGGCAGTGGGAAGCCATTCCCTGTGTCCTGTCAGCACAGTTCCTGACAAACTGCATGTTCCACAAACCCCTTGGATTTCTTTTCACTTCACATCGGCTTTTAATGAATTTCAAAATACCGCCTTTTGTATTTTAAGCTAATCCCTTCAGCATCTCAGGTGTCCTGGCCTGCAGGAAGGACCCTGGCAGGGTTGTTATTTCATTATCCAGGTTGGGGTGTGGATGCAGAATCCACTGCTGGCACCAAGTGGCTGCGGGTGGAAGCTGCTCCCGAGGTGTTGGACTCCCCGGCCCTCTGTCTTGTGTGTGGAGATTCGGGGGCTGCAGTTTGAAAAAGGGGTAGGATCCCCCATCCCCTCCTTTTATTCTGATGGGGGGGTATCCTGTGTGGGAGCTGCTCCATCCCGCTCTGGCTGGTGCCATGCCAGATGAGCAACTGCTTTGGCCCTGCTTTTCCTTTTCTTCAGGACACAGGAAAGGCAGAAAGGCTGTCAGAGCATTTGCATGCCTGGAATAAATCCCAGTGTGCTCTGCCCTTGGATGCATCCCATCCTCGTAGGGTTTGGGGTTGTTTTTCCCCCTGAGTAACTAGGAAAATAACCTGTCCAGGATCATCCCACACACGGAGGCAAAGGATTGTGATAACCTGGGAAAGGGCACTCCTTTTCCTGCCTTTTCAAATACCTGGGGGGTTTTAACACTTGACAGTTGTTTGTAGGCTGTGTATTAAGTACTGAAATTAAAATTACAGTAGGCTTTGTACTCTCCTTCATTTCCAAGTGGGTTGTCCAGAAGACTTTGCAGAAGGCAGGGGAGTGCAGATGTGCCTCTGGGAGGCAGGGAGATGGGAAAAGGGGTGTCAGGGATAGCTGGGGTTGTTATTTTGCAGCAGAAATCAAGGGATTTCCACCCACAAATCCTTTGAAGCCCAGTTGCTTTAGGAATAAACACAACTGCTGCCATACCAGCAAAAAATAAGCAGAATTGTCTGCCTGAAATTTGCCTACATCATCTTTAAACTACGTGCCCCGTTCATCCCTCCTGTAATGAATTTAAATGCATCTGACACCAGCTGGGAGGCAAGTTTTGCACTTTCTGTATCCATTGCCGTGATTTTGCTGTTTTTTCTCAGTTCAGTGGTGGCTGTGTTGGAATTTGGGAGCTGGATGTTGAGCAGCTCTCTCTGCCAGCCCCTTTCTGGACTGACCTTTGCAATGAGCGCCACTCTTGGGCATCTTGAGTGTTTTGGTTTAATGTTAGAGATGCTGATTTTAAAGTGAGATAAACCCAGAGTAGGCAGCATTAATTCCACAGTTTTCAGGTGTTTGTGTTTGTGGTTTTTTTTTTTTTTTTTTCTTGTGAATAATTGTATGGACTCATCACTGTACCTGTCAGACACCTGCAGAAATTAAAAGTCAGAACCAGTTTTGGAGCTCACAGGGAGGGAGGTGAGTTGATTTATTCCCAGGGAATCAGGATGATTTGGGTTCCAGAGAGTTTGTATAAATAAGTCATTCCAGTTTTCATCTTGGATTTCATTTATCTTTATTTTGTCCTTTAACATTATCTCCTAACTGTGCAATAAGACTGATGGGCTGATTTAAGATTTTCTGAGCATATTCACCACTTATGGGGTTGATTTGAGATATTTGCACCGGGTTCTTAGCCTTTAATAAAAGATGCTGCCTAAAGCTCCGCTAAAAAAACTTGGGATATTTGAAGGCTGGTGGTAGAAAAATGCTGGTTTCTGTCTTTGGGGATGAAATCAGGAACATTACAGAAGAAGAAAGAGTTGGTGCTGCTTTTGAACCAGTACTGGCAGCGTCCCTGGGGTGTTGTAAAACTTGTTTGCATTCTTCAAGCATGGCAGAAACTATTTTTGCTTTTTAATGAAGAACATACTTCTCTTCCAAATTATTTTTCCCCCTCCTTTCCCCTGCACACGACAATGGAAGAGGCCCATGTCTTGCAGCCTCAGTAATCCCCAAATCCCGTGTCACGTGGCAGTAAAAACCACAATCTTCTCCCCAAATCCTGCGTGGGCCACTCAGGTGAGAGCACAAGGTGCCAAGGAGCAGAATTTCTCCGCTGGGGAGAACCAAACCAACCATCCAAACCCCTCCTGCCCTGGTGTTCCATGGAGAAAAGCAGCCAAAATCTGGCTGATATGCTAATAATTAAAACGTTACTAGCACAGAAGAGCAGCTGAGGCAGGAATGGTGAACTCACCGGGCAGCAGAGTGTCGAGTAACTGGTACCACGTTGTTCTTTACAAGTTTAAAGATTAAATTTGTTGTTAAATGTCATCTTCTGGCTTGTGATCAGCTGGAGTGTCCAATGTATGTTTTCTGATAAGTTTGAAGGGATATAATTTATACCAAACAAGGGATCCTAAGTGGTGAGATCTGTTAAACCAGGTGAAGTCTTACGTGTTTGTAGAGTCACAAAGAGGTGGGGAAAAGGAAGAGGAGGAAATCTGCATTATTCAGTGAGCAGAGACCTGATGTTCCAAACCAGCACCTTCCCAAGGTGGGGAATTGCTCTTCCCTCCTCCCCTGTGAAAGCCAGGAGATAAAGTACTGCAGGAGAGATGGATTAATGGAGAAAACCTCCTGCAGGGAAAACACAGCCGGCTTTGGAAGGGTCAGGGGGAGCTGGGAGGAGCTGAGGGCGAGGAGAACTTGGGGAAGGTGAAGTCTGGAGACATTCCCTCGCTGGGACACTGACCCAGGGCTTGGAGCAGAGAAGAGCTAAAAGTGAGACTCAGTTTATGCAAAGACTTGGCTTTGGTTTATTGACAGCAGCTGTGGAACCGCCTCCTGCACCTGCTGCTTTTGAAGCCCTCACTGGCACATTAGCTCAGCCCTGCCAGGTAAAACTAAGGAGGGCGAGACGCAAAGGCTTCTCCCAGGAGTTTTCCCGGGAGTGGCACGCGGGGAGAACGTGGATTTATCCGACTTCTCTGTCGCTTGGGTTGCAGTTTGAGCGGCACGACCCGGTGGAGGGGCGGATCACGGAGCGGCAGTTCGGGAGCATGCTGCTGGCCTACAGCGGGGTGCAGTCCAAGAAGCTCACTGTCATGCTCAAACAGCTCAAGAAACACTTCCAGGACGGAGAGGTCGGTGGCATTCACAGAAAATTGGGGAGGTTGAGGTGTGGGGGGGCAGCTGTTTCCGTCTCCTTAGGGAAAGCATCGGGGAGACGCCCTGGCAGGGAGAGGGAGGAGATGGGAAGGCAGTGGGCAGTGCAAGCTCGTTCCTATGGAAATGGAGGCTGTAATTTGAAAAATTAAATTTGCTGAGCAAATTTACCCTGGCTCTGGAGCCAGAACAAACATTGCTCCTGGTTCCTGGCTCGACCTTGGATTAATTAGCTGCTGCGACCGGGAGGGGTTATTATTTAGTTATTAATTTCTGTGAAAAATTATTTTGAGGCACTCACAGTTTAGAGAGGGATAAGTTTGCAGACCCTGCACTCATTAATTCAGTGTGAGACCTTGGAATAAGACATCCACAGCACAAGGACGTGCTTTATCAGGTAAGGCAAGTATGGGGCTGAGGAATTACTTTGAGCATTAGAATTTTACATCTGCTCCTATAAAACTGGAATGTTCTTTTATTAACTGGGTTATAAACAAGCAATTCTTCAAAATGAGAATGGATGGAAAGTCTTTGGCTGCCTGTTGGGCCAGGCTGGCTGTTTTAGAGCTGCTTCCTCCTGACATCAGAACTGGAGTTTATTTCTTAAGTGGTTTAGATAGATGCCAAGTGTGTTATAACACACAAGTTTTGACCAAGGTCTTCTCCTTTTTTGTCCCCTATTGGTGCCTTAATAGGACTCCTACATTAACAGGAATGATTTGATTTTTCCAGGAAAAAAATACTTCAGTGCAGCATGTGTCTAACAGAAATTATCAGCTCTGATATTTGCAAATAATCAGTTCTTTTGCTGTGATTTTTGGTTTTTAATTTGTGTGTGTGTGTGTGTGTACAGATATTATTGAACAGTAGCTGGATGAATGAGAAAATAGGCAGAGGGATTTATTTTGGAAGGCTTCTTACAGCAGATGTTTTCTTCCTTTCATGTGTAAGCCGAGCCCCTGACATCTGTGCCAGAGGAAGAACTTTTTTGTTTTTACCTTATTCCTCATCCCCAGATCAGCTAGACTGTGTTTCTATTTGCAGACAACCAGATTCAGAGCAAGTCTTTATCTTCTTTTTATTCCAAGGACTTTCAAGGAGAGGAAAATGGGGAATAGGACAAGACAAGGGGTGGAATTGTTGGAAAGTTCACGATTCCTTACCCTGGTGAGGATGAAACTCCCAGTAACTCTACCAAAGCCACCCAGCAAGCTTTCCCTTGAAAATGCAGTTATCTTGTGAAAGCTTTCTTATGGAATCTGCCAAACATCCTCTTCCTTGTCTGATTGTCTGATGTCCTCTTCCTTTCCTGCACAAGGCAATCCTGGCAGCCTCCAAAACCATCAAGCTCTGGGTTTAATCTAATCCTTAGCTGTTTTCCAGCATTGTTACTCTACATTCCTGCTTTTGGGAGTGTTTTCTTGTATTAACCGATAATCTCCTTTTTATTTTTATTTTTCTCGAGGAAAAAATCCCATCTTACCCTGGATATGTGAACTTTGCATATTCAGCAGAGCTGCTTTGTGTAAACTTGCTTGTGATTGTCCTCCTCAAGTTATACTTACACGGCTGCTTTTCTCCCAGTGAGAAGGACCCGAGTCCAGTCATATTTACAAGCAAAGTATTTGGTATATTTATGTCTCCCTAACCACTGGGAAAGCAAGCTGGCTCTTCAGGAACTCTTCAGAAACTCATGATTCATGTCACTGTCTGTGTGTGCCTTGGGGGCTGGCTCAGGTATTTTCCTGTGGAGGTGGCAGGGGGTGGCAGTGAGGTGTAATTCTCCCTGGACTCCCAGGGAAAAAAAGCCCTCATTTTTGAAGGAGGTCTTTGAGCTGTCGTGCTATAAGCAGGTGTTTGCTCCTGGAGCCTGCCTGCTTATGTTGTGTGAGTGTTACTTGAATGATGGAAGGATTCAGGCTTATGAATCAACAGCTGGAGCTACAAAGGCCTTGAGGGAGGTAATCTGTCATCTGTTGACTTGCTGGTACAAGCCTGAGGTTGTCCCAGTCTCTGATTTTATTTGTGTTTTAGTAGCTGGGACAGTGTTAATGCTGATGCCTGTCTCAGCTACAGGATTCCTCAATAAAATATTAAATTTCACAATACTGCTGGCATTGTTGCTACAGAAATTCAGTGTCTGTCCTTAAAGACATCCTCCCAGGCCAGGAGCATGTCAACCAGGAAAAGCATAGCAGGGAGGCATCCTGGCAATTGCAAAGATATTTTCTCTTGTACCAAACAGAGGCATCTTTGCAGTGCTTCCTGCAGAAGCACTTGATTTCTTGGGTTTTTGTTTTTTTTGGTTTTTTGCTTAGGACAGTGTTTAATTTAATTCTGCTGAACATCTCAGGAAGCGGGGCAGGTACACGTTCAAGGAAAGCTCCCTGCAGAGCCACCAGGGATTTTTCCAGCTCTCTTGTCCACGGGTGCTATCCCATTTTGCCATCTCATCCTTTCTGGCCTGGCTCCCTGAAGCCAGGGCTGACACAGCCTGCTGTTCGTGTGTCGGCACTCACGCAGATCATCGGTGCGTTGCCACACGCTCGGTTTTACAGCAAAGATAGGAACAATCTGCAGATGTCAGTGGGAGAAGCCCTTTAAAAATGTGCTTTTTTTCTTCCCAAAGATGACTGGTGGCTTCTTCCCTGGTGAGGAGTTGTTTGAGCAGGGTTACAGCAGATCATGTAGGTTTATATTTGACAGTGCCTGCTGAGCGTGTGCTCCCTCATCCAGACCATGGAAGCTGTGCCCTGTAATGCAGTTGGGATGTTTAATATCTCGCTCTATCAGTCTGTTGTGCCAGGCAGGATAGGAGGAGCCTGGACCTCAATTCCTCTTGACAAGCTGATTTATCTGTCCCAAAGAGGAAGGCTGAGTGGTTGTTACTGTGCTGATGATTTACCCCTTCCTTGGCTGTGCTGGGGGAGTTGGAGGCTCCAGCCCTCGTCCCAGCACTGCTGTGGTTGTGCTGGTGCTAAACAGGTGGATAAAATCAGGTGCAGTGTGAGCAGGTGGGGGTCCCAGAGCTGCAGCTCCTCTCCTGGGGTCTCAGGATGAGGCTGTCCCGGGTGAGCAGAGCAGACAACGATCCAGCCCCGCAGCAAAGCCGAGCGGGGCAACGTCTGTACCTGCTGTGCTCTGCAGAGTCACCTGCTGGGGAAGACCTGGGGCCCCCCAGGGATCCCTGAACCTCGTGGGAGAGACCTTACAGCTCATGGACTATTTCACCTTGTCATTGCAAGTGTGCAGGCTTCCAAAAATAAACGTTTTTGGAGTGTGCACTTCTCCTCTGTCCCTCAGCTTTATGCCAGTGAGCCACTCTGTCCTTTCCAGGTAGTGTCTGTAATCTCCCGTTCCCATCACCATGTGGGTGTCTTCTCTCTGTCCTAGGGGCTGACATTTGAGGAGGTGGAGAACTTCTTCACTTTTCTGAAGAACATAAACGATGTGGACACAGCTTTGAGCTTCTACCACATGGCTGGAGCTTCTCTGGATAAAGGTATTAAAATTTGGGGGGGACGCTGGGGTGCTGAAAGCCTGAGGGAGCACAACTCGTGCCATGTCTTTGGAGCTGGGAAGGTGTCAAACAAGCCCAAGCTGACAGGTTAAAAATGTACCCAAATTGCAATTCCTTCCTGTAATGAGATGTTTCACTCGCTACATCCCGGGATAAAGAAGGATTTCGGGTTTTGTACTTCCCCAGTTTTAGATAGAGAGGAAGAAAGGCTGAAATGTGCAGCCTGGGTGGACACAGCAGGACCATTCTGATGTGAGCAGAGGCAAGATGACCTAGTGAGTGTATCACAGGCTGTGCTTCCAGATCCCAGGGACACCAGTGTTTCTTCTTCATCCCCACCTTCTGAAGCGACCTTTATTTCTCCCTTTACAAAGGACTTGAAAAAACTGTAAAAAAACCAAACCAAACTCTTGCCATCTTCCTTCGTGTGGAGATCCCTGATCCACAGGGAGAGGCACGATCCAGCAGTGGGGCTGGTGGCAGGAACTGCTCAGCCCTGGATTTGTTCCAGCTCTGCTCAAAAATCAGAGGCTTTGCCTAGAAATAAGGGCTGTATGGCCAGATGCTGCATCTCTGATGAGAAATCCAAGTAGTGGCAAGCACCTTTGGAGCTCCCAGGTGTGCTGGAGGGAAGGAGGGGGTGGCACTGGAGCCTCACTGAGCTCCCAGACTGAGCATTAAAGTCTGTCCAGAGTTAGTGTGTGTGGCCAGAGGAGTGAGCTGATTAAACCTCAGAGCTGGTGTTTCCTGGGGAGCTTGGTAATAACGTGGTTTATTGATCAGCCCAATCCATAGCCTTCTTCTCACTGTGTGTTTCCTTTTCTCAGCTGGTCTGGATCAGGTGTGTTCTCAGATCTGACACACTGATGTGAAAAAAGAAAGGCAAAAAAACCACCCCAAACCATACATTTCAAACCAAAGTCCAGCTCTCTGCTGCCAGGATTTATCACAGGTTTCTCTTCTAGATTATTTTTTTTTTTAAAACACTCAGCCTGGGGTTATAAAAAAAAGATGTCAAACTCATTAAAAGTTTTTTAGGCTAAGTGGAAACTCTTGTCTTACTAGAAAGTTAAAGCTGATGTATTCAGGCAGCTGCAAAATTAAACATTTCAGAAGTAAGGTATTCCAACTGGTGCTGTTGTGGGAATATGAAGGCATTAATAGGTTTTTGGGCAGTGGAATTACAGAGGGAGTCAAACATGTCACATCTCTTCCTGTGTGTGTCAGCAGCTCTTCTCATCTTTAATTTTTTTGTGGTGGGAATCATCTGTACTCTTTGTTTTGTATCATAGTTACCTTAAGACTTAAAAGAAGCTGATAGGATTTTTTTTTTTTTTTCATTTCAAAGTAAAAATACCAAGTCTGGGTGTGCTGCTGCTGCTGCTCTGAGCCCTTTCTGCAGCATCCCATGAGGAGATCACAGCCCAGCAAATCCAATTTACTTGGTGTCTGCAGGAAATTAGCAGCTGTCCTGTTGTGGAATGTGTGTTTGTGGAGAATTTAGGGCTGGGTGCAGTTGGTAAATCATTGTGATTGCTGTTTAGTGACGTGCCATTAACGAGCTGGTGCTGGAGCTGCAGCCACGGAGGTGGGAGTGTCTGGTGGGGTAAGGGAACCTTCCTCAGGCAGAAGAGGGGCCAAATTTAAACCAAATAAGCAATAAATGGAGTGTGCTCTCTTAAAAGTCAAGCTTTCACAAGGCTGCTTATTAAAAACTAACAAATGTAAAAAAAGTACTGGTCGGATGGGGAGGAGGAAGAGGATAGTGTGTGTCAGAATTTGCTGCTGACAATGCAGCAAACATTATTATAATTTTAGAAGGACTGTTTAAAATTTAAGAGGAAAAAAAAAACCAAACTGGATGGTACCAAACAGCCAGAGCCTGACAGGCTGTTTTTTGTGCTGAATTGAAGTCACTCCTTCTTCTTCTTTTACAAAGCATCATAAACCTGTATTTTAACGACCCATTTAATAACACCCAGATTATTTGTTAGCCCATCTTTCATTTCCCCAGAAACAGAATGGCTGTCATTCCCTTAAATCATAGGCATTCCTTAGAAAACTTCCCCAGCCTGGGCTCACAGCTGGCAGCAGGATAGGAGCTGAATTCAGAGCTTATTCCCCTCTGGGTGTGAATTGCACTTTTTTTTGGCACTGCATCCAACCAGACCTTCCAGGCAGCCCTCCTGCTGATGGAGAGCCATGGAATAACTCCTTTGGGCTTCAGGGCAAGGCTGAATGGATGCACTTTGCTAGGAATGGGCCTAAGCGAGGGGAGATGGCTGAGCCTCTGGAGATCCTCATGTCCAGCTGGGTCACCTACAGTCAGATTTGGGATATCTCCAAGGAATCTCCTTTCTTTACATATTTATGCCTGTGGATGTGACACAAACAGTGGGTCGGGCTCTGCTTTTTTCCCCTGATCTCTCTGACTTTCTGTTGTGCTCCCTTTGATGTCAAAACAGTTTCTCCTCCAGCTGCAGCCTCACATTTCGAGGAGAAAAAGACATTGATTTGAAAAAAAGTTCAGTGGATTTTTGCTGGTTCTACTTTCATCCAACATTTCCAACTGGGCTCCTCGAAATGAGATGTGTGTATCAATGTGAGACTGATTTGTGGGAGCCCAAAACACGTGTGTCCTGCCTTTCCATCCTGGAATGGCCCAGGGCAGGGAGCCCTGCTCCTGTCACCCCGAGTGCCATTTGGCAAACAAAGGCAGCAGCCCAGCTGGCCATTATTTTGGCCAAATGTGGGATTATTCTTAAGATGGAGGGGGGAAAAGGGGAGTTTGCAATCTGGCAAGGTTCTTCTCTTGGTGAGGAATTGCTCACGGTGTGGTTCTGGGAACTGGAGTGGAAAAAAAGGATAACTGTGTCAGACACTAAACTTGCATAAAATAACTCAGATGGCTCATTAAAGGAACCAGTGGGAGACACCAGTGCATGGAATTTTAGGAGCCTTTCAAAATAGAAATGTGGAACTCATTTTCGCTGGTATGAAGTGCAGGAGACTTTCCATGGAGAGATGGATTCAACCATCCCAGAGCCCCAAATCTGGACAAGCTTTGTTTTAGGAGATCTTTCCCCGGGTAGCACCTATTTTCATTTTGTGAAATGGTAAAAAGAAATTACATGGGGAGGTTTCCCTGAATTTTATTTGCCTCTCTGAGCTACCTCCTGGTCTGGAGCATGTGTGTCAAAACGGAAAGCAGAGCCACTTTCCCCCTTCCTTGTGATTCCTTAAAAACCAACACAATCCTTGCTGAGCACAGCACAGTCACACAACCCCTGGGAAGTAATTTGGGCATCAAGCAAGAGCCATGTGATGGAGCTGACAATTGTGCAGCTGGATTAATCAAAGAGGAAGCAGGAACCCGTAAGGACAAGTTACAGCTGGGAAAACTGCAGCCAGGAAAAATAAATGAGAGGAGAGGAGGGATCAGGTAGGTAGAAATGGAGGGAGTGGGGTGAAATCTCAGCAGAAAAACATGACTTATAATTAAAGTACTTCAGATAAGAGATAATGGTTTTAAACTGAAAGGGGAGGTTTGGATTAGGTAGTATTTTTTCTCTCGGGGAAAAATTAAGCTGGGAAATAAGTTTAGATAATCCTCCAGCAGCACGGGGGGCAGGTGGGAGTGACAGCACTGGCTGGAGCCAGGATTGTATTTAGGGAATGAACATCACCCCATTGGGGAGGAGAAAGGTACCTTTTTACAGAGGGATATGTAAAATCCAGAGGCATTAGAAACTGAATGTACACATGGGAACAGCAGGAGCCTACTTGAGATTATATTTTTTTTTTTAATCCAGCTACTGTGTAAATTCAGTTTTCTCCTGCATTATTTAGTAAAAGGTTTTATAGAGGAAAGGGACACGATGGTGGCTGTGGATTCCTCCCCAAAAGCCCCAAACCTCGCTCAGGTGAGCAGAAATGGGGTGGAAAGCACCAGTAATCTACACATTCATGAAAGAAAAGTCCTGTTAGGAACACTTGATGCAGTTTCTAATTAATCCAGTTACAATATAGATTGGATGCCTATTTTTTTCCTTTCTGACACACAACGCATAACTCTTCAAAATTCCTGTAGGGCCAAGAGCTCTGCAGAGGGACTGGGATGGAGGGTGGAGGAAAGGAGAGGCTCTTTTGGGTTTCAGGCTGGTCTTGTGATGCAGTACTTCCCTCTTTTCCCTGGCTGCAGGGGAGCTCTGCAGCTAAACATTCCTCCCAGTCACTGTACAAAGTCTCTCCAGATGGGGTTTCCTCAGGTCAGGGAAGCAATTTAAATACACTCACAGCAGCCCTAGTCAGGGCTTTTTTTTTCCACATTTATCCAGCAAAATCCACTGCCTAACCCTGCCAGGTTGATGGCTCCATGGACTGTTCTTTTCTAGAGGTGGGAATAAAACTACCAGTCTGGGGAGAAAAGGGAAGTCATTCCTTACAACTCTGTATTTTATGGCAAGGTTAACCTGGTCTGCCCACTGGGGGAGGGTGGAGGAGTTTGTTCTGCAGTTTTTGGCCTTGGGTTGCAACAGGAAAACCAGTTTTTCTTATTCCCAGCCTGCTGGAATAGTTGCTTCAGAGAGTATCACCTTTGCAACACTGTCAGAAGGAGCTGCCAGGAGGTTTCCCGCCTGGAGCTTGCTGTGGTGCTGACACTTCCTTCTGATTTTATAATCAAAAGTGTGGGGGGAAAAAACCATCTAATCTTGGGGGGTGTTTAACATTTATTTTGCCCACCCGGGTGTCAGCAGCCCCTCCACACCCAGGCAGCGAGGCAGGGGGAAGGTGGGGGCTTGGGGGAGCTGTTTTTGAGGCCTGTGTGTTGTCCCCTGTGTTGCAGTGACCATGCAGCAGGTGGCCAGGACGGTGGCCAAGGTGGAGCTGTCAGACCACGTGTGCGACGTCGTGTTCGCGCTCTTCGACTGTGACGGTGAGCTGGGCTTGGAGCTGGGCTGGGAGAGAGGCCATCCAGGGGAAGAAACACAGGGGGGAAAAAATGCCCTGCTGCTCTTTGGGATCTGTAGTGATGCTCCTTTTGGGAAGGGCATCCAGTGGTACCCACCTGCTGAGCGCTGGGTTTGGTGGGTTCAGCTTCTTTCCGCCCCCCTCCCCAGGACTCTACTTTGTGTCACAAAAGGAGCTGCTGCGCTCCAGTGTTGGAAACAAGCCCATCTGGGGGTCTTATTTCCAAAATCCTGGACAAATACCAGCTTAATTAATTCATGGCAGCTCTGTGCCCTGCTGGGCAGCTCGTTGCTCTGCTGGCCCGAGCGCTCTGAGGGCGGTTGTTGCCACACTCAAGCACTCTCGGGTTGATTTAATGAGACTTAACTGCAGTCTTTGCCACCAGGGAATGATGGCAGCAATTCCAACTTGGAAAGCAGGATATTCTGCGTTTGCCCAAAGCTGTCCAGCCAAAACCAGAGCGCTTGCTGGCTCTCTGCTCCTCCAGCACAGTCACTGGGATGTGGCAGCTCTCAGTGGCAGTGGTGGTGGGGCATAAATGTGAACGTTTAAAAAATACATTTAATTATTTTACTCCTTCTTGTCCCTCTTGGTTTCAGCCCTTTCTGAGGTCACATCTCTTGTTTTATTTTCTTCTGTGCCTCAGTGCCACTTTCTGATACGATTTTCAAGCCAGATCATCAGGCTGGAGCGAGCCAAAACATATCCAAATATTCCCCATTTACATCCTCTCAGAGGAGAATCTGCTAAATATTTTGATAGCAAAGCTTTAAGGGGAAAGACTTGGGTTGCCAGAAGAGTCCCTCTAGGAAGGAATCAAGTGGAAAAGCAGGCACAGACCTCTTTTGTTTATTATTTTGGTGTTTCCACTCCATCAGTGTTTACAGACATTACCATGTACACATCAAAAACCTGCAGCGCCGGAGGGAATTTCCCTCACCCCTTGATAGGTTGCTGGAACTTTGCTGCCCAGGGCAATATTCTCAATAACCTCACTAGGTTAATGAATCTTCCCTTCTACTCCATCAAGGAAAATTTGTGCCGTTACCCTGCACTCCTGGAATTTCCTAAATCACTTAAAGCAGAGAGTTTCCTGGGGGTGCATTTGCTTTTCTGCCTCCAGGGCAGCATCCAGAGGGTTGGGATTTACACACCGTGCCTTGGGAACCCTTTCTCAGGGGTATTTTGGGAGGTGGAAGCCAGAGGTGACTTCAGACTCTCCAGGGAATGACGACAGCTGTGCTGCCCTTTACCATTATCACTTTAGGGATGTTGGTGCTGGGTTGCTGATGATTCTCCCTCCTCCTCGCAGGGAACGGGGAGCTGAGCAACAAGGAGTTCGTTGCCATCATGAAGCAGCGGCTGATGAGAGGCCTGGAGAAGCCCAAGGACATGGGCTTCACTCGGCTCATGAGGGCCATGTGGAAGTGTGCCCAGGAGACGGCGTGGGATTTCACGGCGCCCAAGCAGTAGCGGGGTCGGGGAGGAGCTCCCACATTCCCTGGATCAGCCCTGGCGCCACAGCAGGGTGGCCCCGGGCTCTGGCTGTCCATGACAGGAGGTTTTTGTAAATCCAAGGTGTAGATATCCCAGCCTGTTGTTGTTATTTGCAGCTTCTGCTTGCTGCTGGCTCCCTGAAATTCCACTCACTCAGGGAAAAAGAAGGGACTTCCACTGCCACCACCCCCGTGCTGTGCTGTGTGGGAGAGCTGGAGGTGGAGCAAGCTGAACCCCAATCACCTCTGTTAATGCTACGACAAAACAACACCAAGGGTTATCTTTGTTCTTACACTGCTCCTAAGGGAAAGATCCCTGGGTTTCCTGGATCCCACACCAGGATTTCAGATGGCCAAGCGCTCCGTGCCCTCCCCCTGGCCTGGAGGGTGCACCCCTTGGGCCCAGGTGCTGCCTTGGGGTAAGAGCAGCGAAAAGTGGTGGAGCAGCTGACTCTGCTGCCCTTCCTGCCTCACAGGAGGTCCCTGATGGATTTCCTCAAGGGAGAGCCCTCTCTGTGGGGAATTTGTCACGGGAATGTGGTGACAGATGTCTGCTGAGTGCTGCCCTCTCTGTAAAGTGTCCTGTAAAGGTGTTGCTCACAACAACATGGTCGTGGCTCGTCTCTCTGGGTTCCTGGGGCACAGGACATGGAGTGTTTGGGAAGGGGGAGGGGGAAAAAATCCCGTGGCTTTTCCAGAGCTGGAAAGACAAAGGGGATAAATCACTTCTAGAATACTTTGCTTCAGCAGCATAGGAAGGACGTGGAGCTGCTGGAGAGAGTCCAGAGGAGGCACCAAGAGGATCAGAGGATGGAGCAGCTCTGCTGGGAGGAAAGGCTGGGAGAGCTGGGATTGTTCAACCTGGAGAAGCTTTGGGATGGACCGAATTAGGGCCTGAAGGGGCCAGCAGGAAAGATGGAGAGGGACTATTTGGAAAGGATAGAGTGCTAGGACAAGAGTGAATGACTTCCCAGTGACAGAGGGAAGTTAGATGGGATATTGGGAAGGAGTTCTTCCCTGTGAGGGTGGGGAGGCCCTGGCACAGGTTGCCCAGAGAAGCTGTGGCTGCCCCTGGATCCCTGGAAGTGTCCAAGGCCAGGTTGGACATGGCTTGGAGCACTCTGGGCTGGTGGAAGGTTTCCCTGCCCGTGGCAGGGGGTGGAACAGGATGAGCTTTAAGATCTCCTCCACCCCCAGCCATTCCATGATTCATACTGGGATATCGATCCTGCTGGGAGATCATTCCATCTGCTGTCATCTCCTTCCTGCCCTCATTTCCCTGCTCCACTCGGGCGTGGGTCCCATGGCACGCACACGTCACAACCCTCAGGCACAAGCTGGGGGTGCAGGTTTGCCCCCCTGCCTGCAGGAGGGCCTGTTCTTCCCTCTGTGCTGCTCCCCATGGGCAGCCTCCACGGAAACACCACCATTCTCTCCTTTGGAACCCCCGGGGGGACTGAATCCACGGAGCAGCCCAGAGCATCCTCCTCCCTCTTCAGCATCTCCTTCCTTCGCCGTTCCCGGCACAGGCCTGAAGCCCCTGTTTACAAGGCAGGAAACTTGAGCTGAGAGAGTTCCTGAATGGGGTTAATCCTCCCCTCCCGCACCACGGGCCCCCCTTTTTGGGGGGCAAGGGGGTTTGTGGGGCCGGCTGGGGGGGATTCCCCGCTATCCCCCTACCCCTTTATCCCAGCCCTCCCCAATTTCTCTTCCCCCCCAAATCTCCCTCACGACTCCGCCCCGCTGCGGGCGGGGCTCGATGACGTCATCACCGCGCGCCCGGTCCCGCCCCGCCGGACCCCCCCCCTCCCGGCCGCCGCCGCCGCCATGGAGTCGAACCGGGACGAGGCGGAGCGGTGCATCGGCATTGCGCTGGCCGCCGCCAAGGCCAACCAGCCCGACAAGGCCCGCCGCTTCCTGGAGAAGGCGCAGCGCTTGTACCCCTCGCAGCGGGTCCGCGGTGAGCGCGGGGCCGGGGCCGCGGCGGGGGGGTCAGGGGGGGAAGAGCGGCCTGCGCGGCCGCCGCCGGGCCTGACCTCTCACCCGCACCGCGCCTGCGCGGCCCGCGCGGGGCACGCTGGGAAAGCGAGTCCGGAGCGGGCTCGGGGTCCCGCCGCCCCCCGGGCTGCGGCTCCGGCCCCGTCCCCTGCGCTGGGACCGGGTGGGGGGCGCCCCGGGAGCTCCCTGGGTCCGTGACCCCGGGCTGGTGCGAGCAGCGCTGCGGGGCTCGGCAAGGCGCGAGAGAAGTTCTCTCGGGGGAGGCTGCGGAAAGCCTTTGGCCCTTCTCCTTCTCGTCGGCTCCTCCTGTGCCTCCCTTCCCACTCCTCCTCCTCTCCTCCTCCTATTCCTCTTTTCCTCCTCCTCTCCTCCTCCTATTCCTATTCCTCTCCTCCACACGTTCCTTCTTTCCCCCCTCGTATTTTTCCTTTCCTATTCCTCTTCTCTTATTCCTGTTTCTTTCCTCCTCTTATTCCTCTCCTCCTCCCCTCATTCCTTTCCTCCCTTTCTTACTTCTCCTCTTTCCTTCTCTTCCTCTTTCCCCTTTCCTATTCCTTCTCTCCTTTTGCTCTCCTCCTATTCCTATTCCTCTCTTCCCTTTATTTCTCCTCTCCTCTTATTCCTTCCCTCCCGCTCCTATTCCTCCTCATCTCTTCCTCTTATTCTTCTCTCCCTCTCTTGTTCCTCCTCCTTTCCTCGTCATATTCCTCCTCCTCTCCCTCTCCTGTTCCTCTTCTCCTCCTCCTGGAGTTTTGAGGAAGGGTTCTCACCTCCTGGAAGCTTTGATGGAACGTGGGAAGTGGTGTTTGGAAGCGGCCAAACACAATCCCTTCCCTGCCCGCTCTGACGTTGCGGAAATTTATACAAAGGGCCGCGGGTTTATTTTTTTTTTCTCTTTGACCTCGTTTGAGTTTGGATTCTTTGGCTGAGCTTTGCAGTTTGTGTGTGTGTGTCCCAGGGCTTCCTGGAATGCTCTTTTTGGCTGCTCCAGGCCCCTTCCCGCTCCCCCAAACATGCTGTGCCAGCCTGCTGTGCCTGCACTGTGGTTTTCTTGCCCTTCCTTTCCTCGCAATTTGTGCTTCTGAGAAATTCCTGTGTAGGAAAAGTGACTTCTGGAGGACGGCAGAGGCCGGGGGGAGGCAGCAGGGGCGGGTTAATGTTAAACACAATGTGGTAATTTGTGGCCAGACCCAACCGAGTCTCACATCCGAGGACCCTTTGGGTCCGGAGTTGGGAAACGCTGCCATAGATCCCGCGGTTCCGCGGAGGTCACTGAGTCTCCAGAGCTCCTGGGAAGACTCTTTTCCCACGAGTTCCGGTGGGTTTGGCAACGCTCAGCGACGTGGCCCCCGTGCAGCTGCAAACCCTTGACCCCGGCTGGGCCTTCGGTGTCGTCAGCAGGGGACCAGGGGAGGGTTTTGCAAGGGGATTTCGGCAAGAACCCTCTGTGTCAGCGCAGCCCCTGTCGCCCCAGAGGGCGAGTTGGGGAAGTTTTGTTGGACAGTGTTGGCTGATGAGCGAGGAAAAGTGGAGCTGAGGTGGCAGAACTGAGAACTAATTCAGATTAGTCTGAATTAGTCTCCTGTCCATGCCAGGAATCTGTGGATTTGGGCTATGCTGGGGCTGCCCCGGCCGTGTGTGCTGGAACACAGAACCCCTCCCAGTGCTGGGCTGGTCCCGGGGGCTTCAAACTGACAGACAGTGGGTTTAGATGGGATATTGGGAAGGAATTCTTCCCTGTGAGGGTGGGGAGGCCCTGGCACAGCTTGCCCAAAAAAGCTGTGGCTTCCCCATCCCTAGAAATGTCCAAGGCCGGGTTGGACGGGGCTTGGAGCACCCTGGCATAGTGGGAGGTGTCCCTGCCCATGGCAGGGGGTGGGACTGGATGATCCTCAGGGTCCCTTCCAGCCCAAACCGTTCTGGGATTCTGAAATTCTCGTGGCAAACTGTGGGGCACTGAGCCCAAAGCAGCAGGAGCAGGGGGTGGGGGGAGGAACAGCCTCGTGAGGGGAAATTTAAAAGCTCCAGGTTTTGAAGGAGGAAGAGCTGAGCCTGTGATTCTGTGAACACTGGAGTGGTGTGAATATGAGGGAGGGAAGGATTTATTTTTCTGAAATAAATTATTTTAAAATTTGTGGCCGCCCCCCCTCAAGCTCAAAAGCTCACCCAGTGAGTTACTGCTCGTTACCCCACTGTCATTTTTATCTCTCATCCCCTGTTGGCTCTTGGATTACGGAGTGGGTTTTTCTTGCCCCTCCAATCCTCTGGGGACAGATAGGATATCTTGGATATCTTGGCTCATCTCTTGGCCTGCAAGCATTGTTTGCACTGGCTTTAAGAAGGTGATACCCCCATAGTGCAAGGTCTGTAGTGTGCAATCCATGGGAGGAGGTGGAACCTCCTTCCCAGTTCTGGGCTCTGGATAAAGGACTGCAAGCTCAGGATACCGAGGCTTCTGTAAATAATGAGGCTGGGTTTAATCACAGTACATGTGCCTGCTCTTTTTGATGAAGAAATCAGTCAGATTTAAAAAATAGATTGAAACAGATTTAAAATCCAGCTGCCAGGGATGATGGAAAGATGTTCCGTGCTTGGAGTCTCCCTTGGTTGTGTCTCCTGTGTGGTTAGGCCAGGCCTGGGTGTTTGTCCCCTCCTGGCTGAAGGGGATGGAGGACAGTGCCTGAGCCTTATGAGGAGGAAAAGCAAAGGGAAAGTGAATTTATGCAACTCCTGTTCAGTAATTAGGAGAGAAAATGGTTTTCACAGCTGCTCCTGATATGTGGGTAAGGGAGAACAAAGGGTGACTCGTGTGACGGGGCCTGTCGTGCTGGCAGCCACCAGTGCTGCAGTCCTGTCCCCAAAAAGGGGGAGTGTCCCTGTGGGATTGGCATCCCACAGAATCATTCCCTAAGCTCTCTAAAGATACAGCATTGTCACATCACTTCCCCAGCACAGCAGACTCTCGAAAGGAGGAGATAAAGAAGAGTGAGGCGCTTTAAAATATGCTAGAGGACAAATTTGGGCATGCTTTGCTGCTGAGGAGAGATGTAGGAGGGGGGAAAAAAGGACAAGGATGCACCACTTTGGTGATCCACTGTGGCTCCTGCTCTGTCTGGCTGGCTAGTCCTGGGGTTTTTAGGGAGGCTGTGTGCTTTGGGAGAAGCAGGGAATCTCTTCAGCACCAGCCCCCACATCTGGGCAAGAGGCAGCAGGAGCTGGAGGGTCCCTTGGGTGGAAGGGTGGGGGTCTTCCTGGAGGGGCAGACTGAGCTTGATGGTCTCTTAACTTCTTTTTTTCTTTATTCTTGACGTTTTTGTCGTTGCAGTCCTGCTGGAGTCGCTCAACAAGAGCGAGCAGTCGGCCAATGGCCAGTCCCAGTCCAGGGAGTCCACAAACCCCCCTTCCGGAAAATGAGCGGGGACTTCCCGTCGGCCAACGGAGAGGCCGGATGGGAGGCCCCCAAGGGCTACACTCAGGACCAGGTGGATGCAGTGAAGAGGTGCGTGAGCAGCTCTCTGGGGTGGTTTGCTTGGCCTTGTCACGTGGCACCGCTCTGGTTTTCACGGCCTTCTAAAGATTCCAGCCTTGAAACCCCGTGGAGTGGTGTTAAAAGCACGCCCAGGGGGATTTGTAGCTCCAGCAGCCCTGGGAGGCAGCTGACTTGGGGTCTGCCCGTTTTCCAAACACTGTTTCAAGCTTTCCTTTGTTCCTTCCTGCCATTTGCACATCCTGGAAGCTGAAGGACTGATCCACAGGCACAGTCACTCGGTAAACTTTGTTTAAGGTTATGGGCACGGCCTGAATTGCACAAGAGCAACTCAAAGGGACTTGCAGGGAGGTTTGTTACATCACCCACTTCTCCAAAAACCTGGCCTGCTGGATTCTGTCTCAGATGAGTCACGTGAGAAGGAGAAACCATGGCTGGGCTGTGAGTGTGCCCAGGAGGAACTGGGCTGCACGCCCTGGGCAGCTCCCTCCTTCCTCCTCTGGAATTCAGCTTTTAGTGTCAGGTCTGTGAATTAGCTGAGGAGAGAGGAAGGGGAAAATGCCAGTAAGCCCAGGTATCCCCCAGATCCCATAGTCCCTCCTACAAAGAGCCTCCAAAATGTGAGAGTGAGGAATGCGAGGTTTATTTGCCAGTCCCATTCCTCTACAGGTGACATCCCGGCCTGAGGGGAGGCCCTTCCACCTCTACTGGCCCGACTCGTTCCGTGGGAGTGTTTGGTGTTTGTCACACCCGGAATGAGTCGGTGAAGACAACTGGGTCACCCTGTGAGGGCTGAGTGACCCCCAGGTCCCCGAGCGACGCCTGCCGAGACCGTGGTGTCGCGATGCTGCTGCACTCAGGACAAAGGGGTCCTCTCTCCTGAGACTCCCTGTTTCCTCCCCTCTCCTCTGGCAGGGTGAAGCAGTGCAAAGATTACTACGAAATTCTGGGAGTGAACAGAGAAGCTTCTGACGAGGACCTGAAAAAGGCCTACAGGAAGCTGGCGCTCAAGTTCCACCCGGATAAGAACCACGCGCCGGGGGCCACGGAGGCGTTCAAAGGTAAAGGCAGCTCCAGATTTGGGATCTGCTCCTGACTGTGAGGCGGTGGCACCGAGCTGGGCTAGTGACAGCTCTTAAGAACAGCCTCCCAGGTCAGGTGGAGTGAAATAAGGCTGCTCTTTGAGAAGTTGTGTCTCTTCAGAGCTGGTTGGATCGTGAATGAAGTATAAGCTTAAAGCAACAAACACAGGTTGGCATGGGCAGGGTTCGCCTCTGCCGGTGGGACAAGGAGCAGCCTTCCTTCCCTTTCTCCCAGCAGCCCTTCCTGTGTGTTGCTCCAGCCTCCTGCCACGCTGCTCAGAAGGGAATTCCCTCAGGATGTGAACCATCCTGGTTTTCTGGGAGAGGTGCAGGAGTGTTCAGTGAAGAGGGAGAAGCCCCAGGTCCTGCATGTCCTGGGTGCACCCCTGTCTACTGGCAAACCCAGGTGAGACCCAGTAAGTTGTGCAGCACCAGAGGCAGCTGTTGAGTTCACAAATCCCTTGAGAGAAACATTCTAGGAAGAAACCTGACCGTTGTGAAAGGCTGTGGGTGGAATTGGTGGATAGAAATCCCAGGTGGAAGTTTCTGGGGTGTAACTGAGCCCAGCCACAACTCAAAAAAGGTCACCAGGAGCTCCAGTTCTGCTGCAAAGAGCCCATTTCTCAGGACCTCCCTGCAAATGCAGCAGGAATGTTTCCTGGGTAATAAAATACCTTAAAACTGGAGTAATTTTCCAAGACAAATGCTTGGAGCATATAACCCCATTTTCCCCTGTGAGCTGTGGAGGTTTGATTCTTATCGTTGAGCTAAGTGTAGACCTCTCTGATACCAGCTGTACAACACTGTTTTTGTGGTGGTAAGCCACAGAAGTGGTCTGATTCTGGCCATTTTCTAGGAAGGAATTCTCCCCTGGGAGGGTGGGGAGGCCCTGGCACAGGTTGGCCAGAGAAGCTGTGGATGCCCCATCCCTGGAAGTGTTGGAGGGGGCTTGGAGCAACCTGGACTAGTGGAAGGTGTCCCTACCCAAGGCAGGGGGTTTGGACTAGGTGGTCTTTAAGGTCCCTTCCGACCCAAACCGCTCTGGGATTTTGGGAGTGAAATTCATGAAGCTTCTGCTGGAGCAGGGAGCGGGGCTGGCCTGCTGTGAGTGTACCGATACAGTATTGGGGCGAGCTCCTTGCAGACACGAATTCAGCAGTAAAAGTCTTATGTAAGGTTTGTTCAAGTCTTTTAAGACTTAAATCCTTACCTGATAAGTGTTAGCAAACAGTGAGCTGACCCCCAGCTACTTGGTGTGGGGGGCAGATGAGCTGCTGCTCCACGGCTCATCCTTGGATCCTGCTTGTGGCAAAAGGCAGGTTTCCTCACCTGTAATCTCCAGTAATGGTGTTTGCAGAGGGCTTTGACGAGAGTTACGTGCCAGAAGAGGTGTGTTAAGCAAGGTGCCCTTTATCCCCTGCTGCAGAGCTCTCTGCTCGGGGGTTATCTCCTCCAGGCTCCCTGTCCTTCAGCCCTCAAACTGAGCTCCCAGCTTGCTGAACTCCAGCTGTTTGGTTCCAGAGGGTGAAGGGGGAGCCTGCACTGCAGTGAGGGTAGTAGTTAATTTTTTCTTACGTTGATATATTACCTGAAGTCTTGGCATTCGCCTCCCCAGGGGCTGCTGATAAAGTGTCTTGTCCTGAGCCTGTGTCTCAGTTTATAGATCCAGTTTGCTGCAGCCTGACCTGTGGCAGATTTGCATCACTGCCTGTCTGATGCTGGAAAAAAAAAAGAGTTGAACCTGGTTACTTGGAGTTAAAATCCTGATCTGGAATGAGGCATTTCTTGGCTTTGTCAACACAAAGTCAGACAGTGAACAAACCCTGCACCGCTCCGTTCTCCCTGCTTGGCTGGTTCTTTCAAGCTGTGTGGTTCATACACTCCCTGGCCACCAGCTTCCCTGCCTGGCTCTGGAATTGTTTGCTCTGTGTGCACTAATTATAACCAAGGAGGAGAAGGAGTGTATTGACATTACATCCTCCACGCTGCCAATCTCTGGTCCAAGAGGAAACTGTACACCTCCATCTGACCATGGGGAAAAAAAACACTGAGTCTTGGAGTTGATCTCCTCCAAAAGGGCACGAATCTCCCTTTTCTGTCCCTTCTGCTCCTGCATTTCACACACCAGGCAGCCACTGCCATGGGCGTTTTGGCTCCTTGCAACACAGGGAGGCACTCGGGTGGGTTGGCGCAGAGGGCAAGCGGGAAACTGGAACATGTCAAGAGGGAAGTACAGAAATAGGAGGGTGGCAGGCAGGTGTTCTGGGAGAAGGGCTCAAACTGCTGAGGATGGGAGGAGAGCAACTCTGGGAACTGGCAGGACTTCAGTTCAAGTTCATTTCCACTGTCACAGGCGCTGGTTAACAATCCTTGTAATTATGCACCTTATATCTGGCATCTGGAAATTTTGAAATTCATAGCTGAGAGACACAACTTCTGGCTAATGTTTCCCTACCAGCTTTCGTGGAAAGTTTTAAAGTCTCTCCCAGTGATCTGGCCCATATTTAGATCGTTTGCAGTTCTGGTTTCGGGCTCCGATGCTGAATTCCCCTAATGCCACGTTCAAGTAAAATTTGTCAACTGCGGTTTTATTTCCCTGTGACAGTTGGTTACAGCTGAAGGGTTTCTCTGAGGACACGCACCAAATTCCTATCAGTCATATCATAACTCCTTCATTTGAATCAATTAAGGGATTTTTCATCGAGTCTCTTGGTGTGATTCCCTGCTGTCTGCCTTCACCAGCAACGTGTGCCAGGTTACCAGTAGCCCGTTGAAAAGATGTAGGTAGTTGAGAATCTCATTTTTTGTGAGGGGAAAAGCAAGCTCCTGGCAGTTTACAGGGCTGAATGTATTATCTGCAGGAGAGAGAGGCTAATTGCTTCCTTATTGTCCCTGTTGCAGCCATCGGGAACGCGTACGCCGTGTTGAGCAACCCGGAGAAGAGGAAGCAGTATGACCAGTTTGGAGATGAGAAACTCAACCCTGCCCGGCAGTGGCACAGCCACTCGGACTTCCACCGCGGGTTTGAGGCCGACATCTCCCCTGAGGACCTCTTCAACATGTTTTTTGGTGGCGGTTTTCCCTCTAGTAAGCACCTTAAACCTTAATCTCTCGAGCGGGACCCGATGCTTTTGGCGCGGTAGGGATTTATTTGGCCGTGCGGGGATCACTGAGCTCAATGAGAGAGGGTTCTCCTTCACCCAGTGACCTGAACACCTCGAGGTTTTTGAGTTGTTCAGGGGGGTACTTGGAGAACTCGGCATCCAGCAGGAAATACCACGAGAGATGGACTTCTTCCCAGCTTCAGGTGTTTGTTTGCATGGCTGGCAGCATTAGCTGCTCTTGACTCGGGTTGGATGCCAGAACAAAAAATGACTTGTTTTAAGGCTCGTTGTAAAAGTAGTCCTGTTCTCTGAGGAAGGCTTTTCTGCCTGGTGCTTTGAGAAGTTAAATCTTATCAGAGCAAATTCTGGGCCTTGCTCCTGGTCTCTATCTGCTCCACCACGCAGCTGGAGCAGTTTCTGTGAAATCAGTGGCTACTTCCTACTGTCCCCCATGTGCCATAAAAGCAAAGTGTTATTTCTACAGCACAGTTTAAACCTCTTGAATGGAGAATGAAGCCTGCATCCTGTCTATCCACAGTGCTCATCACAGTGCTTGGGCAGCAGAAAAGAACTGAGTGCCTGTTCCTTCACTTGCTCAGTTCCAGTCAGCAAGACACAGATTTCACATCAGGACAAGGGTCTTCTTTTGGAAGACTCCCTTGTTCTTGCTCTGGTCCTGTCTGACTGGCAGTGGATACAGGGCTTATCTGGACCAGCTTAAAAAAGAAATAATTTGTTTTCAATGAAGAAGGTTTACTCTGGTAGCTCTCTCCTGTCCAGTGTGTGGGAATTGACACACCAAACACCAGCGACAGGCATCTGGAAGCCTTTTGCAGCGTTGGTGTTCTGCCTGGCAGAGAGGCCAAGCTACTCCAGCAAAACCAACACGCTGCTATTTTGGCTCAGTCCTTTTTTCCCTTTCCTCACTGTCCCGAGAGAATCCAGGGCCGCTCTCTCAGCCAGGCTCCCTCTGCAGCTGTAGCTTTGATATTGAAAACAAGACATGGAAGAGCTTTGTTTTCAGGGTGGAAAGAATACCAGAATTATTTCTGTTTGTAATTGGGTTTAATCTAAAAGCAGTTCAGTCAGAAGAGAGGGGGCCTGTACAAGATAACTCTCTCTGTGTAGCTGGCCCTGCTTTGAGCAGGAGGTTGGACCTCCTGAGGTCGCTGCCAACCTGAATTTTCGTATGATCCTGCAAAATCTGACAGAAATACCTCCGTGCCCTCTTTGTTTGTACTCAGCACAGCTCAGGAATGCTCCTGTCTCAGCAGGTGCCACCTTTTGTGGTTCCCTCCTGGCCAGCCAGCACCACCCTCCTCCACGCCGTGACTTTGGTGTAACAGTTTTCTTTGCCTGCAGGTAACGTTCACGTGTACAGCAATGGCAGGATGAGATACACCTACCACCAGAGGCAGGACAGGAGGGAGCACCAGGGGGATGTAAGTGGACAACAAACTGGGGGACGGGGAGGCTAAAGGTGTTCCCAGCACGGTGAACTGGGAGCTGTTTGCTGTGGCTGGCTTGGGAAACGGTGCTGCTCTCTGCCACCCCCCTGAACAGAAAGCTGGAGTCAGGGTTGTGACTGTTTTCTGGGGATGATAGCCAGTTTTATTTTTTAAAAAAAGGCAAACAAGAACTTCCTTAATATTTCTTTCCCAAGCTTAAAGGGGAGAGTGTACACTGCTGGAACTGGAGGGAGCTCCGGAGGTGAGGGAGAGGGGAGTTGCTTTCATCCACCACTGAAAAGGGGAGAAGGCTTTCCATAAAACCAGTCCTGCCAACTAGCAGAAATTCTAGAAGAACAAAATATGGGCATGAGGCTTCTGGAATTCCCTCACAGGGTTCCTCCTGCCAGTCCCCTCTGCCCTTTGTCACATCCAGTGGGTCTGGACTCTCAGAGTCACAGTGCCCAGTGTGCTACTGGGTTCCCCCCCAGTTACTTTGGGTCCCTCCTAAGCCAAATGCCTGTGAAAGGCAGGAGAGTGGAGGTTGTGTCAGAGCACTGGGAGGGAGGACGAGGGCACGAGGGTGTGGATTGGCACTGCGCTGCATTGCTGTGTTTCTGTTCCTGCAGGGTGGCCTGGGGCTGTTTGTCCAGCTGATGCCCATCCTCATCCTGATCATTGTGTCTGCCCTCAGCCAGATGATGGTGTCCAGCCCGCCCTACAGTCTGAGCCACAGGCCGTCAGTACCTGTTCCTCTCAAAGGGGGAGGGGGTGGGCTCTGGGGGGGTGTGGTGCGGCAGGGACCTCTGCTCTCTGTTCTCCCTGTTTTCCTTTGCTTTGTTGCTCTCTCCCTGACCCCTTGCCCTTGCTGCCAGCTGTCTCACGCAGCAGTGGAGGCCTCCTGGTTCTCAAACAGGTGTGAAGTGGAAGGTGCAGAGAAAGTTTCTCACTTCCCTAAGGGAAGGGAGTTCTTTGACAGGGGCCTTCTGCAGCTCTTATACCCACAGCTGGCCGTGTCCTCCTGGAAAGGGACAGGCAAACTGGTTGTGGGAGGCTCCAGCCCAGCACCAAGATCCCCTATGGAGAACAAATTGAGGTGTAGAGTTAAATTGGGCAGTGAAAAACAAGAGCCAGATCTGTCCTTCATGAAAGCCTCAGTTTACATCTAGTACAAAGCAGCAGAGGAAGAGAAGAAGGAATAAAAGACACTCCTGTAGAGTAAAAGACACTCCCAGAGAAATGCCCCATTTTTGAACTCTTATCTTGCCACGAAATAGCTTTGGCCAGACATTTACAATGCGAAAGTGAAACTGTTTCATTCTAGATCCTGTGGAAACGCCCCATCTGCTCACTTGGCTGACAAATGGAATGAGTCTTTATTCTTACTCACTTTGCAGTGACAGCAGAGAGTGGGAAAACAGGCCTGATTTCTGGCTGCTTGCATCATGCTTGACAAAAGCTTAATGTATGTTCAGTGGAAGTTCCCTGTGTGTATTTAAAGAGGGCAGCCTTGGTTACAGCCCAGGGTTCCTGCTTGGTTTCACAGGTAGCAGCCATTGATCCTTGAATCCCAGGAGGGTTTGGGTTGGAAGGGACCTTAAAATTATACTGTTCCACCCCTGGCCACGGGCAGGGACACCTTCTGCTAGACCAGGTTGCTCCAAGCCCAATCCTTTGTGGTCTTGAACACTTCCAGGGGTGGGGCATGATGTTAAATACTATAAAACCCAGCTTAGCTTTTGGTTTCAGAGTAAAGACTGTGACATCAGTGCTTGGAACCAAAAGGTGGAGTGGCTTTGGTCACAGTTAAGGGTTGTTCTGAGAGGGCTGAGCTGTGATTTCTACAGTTGGTATCAGGACTGTAAAATGAGGCATTACATATTTGGATTGTACTGGTGAAGAGTTTGTGGGGTGAGAAGACACAGGGGGAAAGTTTTGAAGTTGGGCAGGGATTTGCTTCCAGCCTTGCCAGCTGCCAGAGGAAAACCATCTCTGAGCCCCAGATGTTTCTTTGCTGCTCTGTTCCCTGTGCTGTCCCTGTCTCTGCATGCTGGGGTAGCAGCAAGCAACCCGATTTCCAAGTCTGGAGTTGGACAAGGGCAGCAAATGGGCTGATGCAATCCTCCCTCATCCTTCCTGAGCGACCGGGACGTTCCAGCTGGGATGAGGCGGTGCCGTGCCGGCAGGAGGAGCTGCTGGACCGCTCACAGCAGCTGGTGCTGCCGGTGAGAAGGGAAGTGCTGTGCCTGAGCTCAGCGAGCAGGAGGCCAGGAGCTTCGAACCCGCTGATTTTAATGCCACTTCTCCATAGTGAAGCTGTCACTGAGGAGGGCAGAGTCCTACAGAACCATTTGTCACCAACCGTGACCTTTGCAAATCTCTTCCAAAGAAGCAGCTTTCTGCTGGAAGAGCTGTGGGGCTGCAGGGCCTGACTGTGCCACCCTGCTCTTCAGTAACACCTCATGGAACTTACCCGACTTAGTTGCACGTCTGACTGCAGGTGGCAGGTTCCCTGTGCCCTTATTTTCATGCTTTACACCCAAACACGCTGCTGTAGCTCTGCCAGCCTCAATCCTCCTCCCGTGAGGGCACACTCTGTAGTTCATTTTATGCAGGAGTACGAACTCTGGTGAGCTGGGTTCTCCCAGACTGCACCTTTGCCTCAGAAAATCCCAGGGGAGCTTTTTGGTCGAGTTCAGTCCATCTGGTTACCCACTGCTCATCCCCAAGAGCTGGACCTTGGTGACACGTGCAGGAGTCTTTGAATCGCTGCTGTAAAACCCTGATAACAGACTGAAGGGTGACCCAGATGAGTTAATGTTTATACCTAGCTTACGAATCAGGCTGGCTTTTTTAAGTGCAGCAGCCAGCTGGTATTTATTATTATGGGGAACTTTGGGCAGGTCTCCAGGTGGAGCTGTTCCTGACAAACCCAGCGTTTGGGCACAGGTCCCATGTTACAGCTCCACACGCCCCGGTGAAAATCTCTAGATTTGCTGGAGTGTCAGGGCTTTGTCTAAAATGCAGATCAACAGGGCCAGGGGAGAAAGAGATTTCCTTCTGGAAAGTGCTCTCTGTGCTGGTTGGTGCAGAGCGGGTCTTAATTTTGTGAGTAGAGGAAATTGCAGAGAGATTTAATTAGCGCTGAAAATTCTGGAGAACACTTTATTTTAAGTGGGTTTAGGCCCTGGGCAATCTGCCTCGGAGCTATGTCTGTGTTCAGAGCTCTGTCTACTAAGCTGGAGGCCTGGCAGCTTCTCTCTCCCTGTGCTGGCAGTTCACTTCCACCAGAAATGCTTTTCCTTTCCCTGTGGCTGGCTGGGAGTGAGAGATGTTTCCAGCGGTTCGGAATCACGTCACGCTGTGCGTTACAACAAGCTGGGGGGCTTTGCTGTGCCCTTGGAGCGTGTCCTAAACTGTTCTGCTCTTCTCCCTGGACCAGGCCTGTGGGTCACATACACAGGAGAGTCACAGAGCACTTGAAAGTCCCCTACTACGTCTCCGAGAACTTTGCAGATGAGTACAAGGGCACGAACCTGAAGAGCGTGGAGCGGAGCGTGGAGGACGACTACATAGCAAACCTCCGGAATAACTGCTGGAAAGAGAAGCAGCAGAGTGAGTGGGGGGGTCAGGAACGGAGGGTCTGTGCTAGAGCTGTACTTTAGCACGGTGCCAGCACATTTCCTGTGTTGTTGGCTTGGGGTTTTTTTTCGGTCTGTGACTTCGTGGCAGACCCAGTACTGGGCTTTGCTTTGCTTTGGTTCTTAATGCTGCTGTAGAACTGGTCAGACAAGAGCTGTGCCCTGGAGGGTCCCCTGCCGTGTCATCAGGATCCCTCTGATTTCCAGTGGAGGGGGAAGGTAGAATCACAGAACCATTTAAGTTGGAAAAGGCCTCTAGGATGTGTGTAACACTGTAGTTGTTCAGGGGCTGTGTGGGAAAGTCTGCTGCCCGTGGTGCCGTGCACCCCAGCCCTGCTCCAGGGACTGTGGGGGCATGTGGGACGGGGAGGGGTGGCCACCCAGCCAGACAGCGTGACAGGCGACCCTGCCAACCATCCTGGCAGCACAGAGTGGCGAGGGCAGCGAGTCCCAGGGGCAGCCTGACTTCCCTGGCTGCCCATTCCCAGCATGTGATGGCCACAGCTGTGGCCGGGGTAGGATTTCAGCACCAGGAGGGCCAGAGGGGCTGTTAGAGCCCTGGGGGGTGCCAAGTGAGGCCGATGCACCAGTGCTGGGGCAACCTCTGCGTGCCCCCTGGGACTGGGGGCCGGTCCCACTGGGCTCCGGGAGGCTTTCCCAGGATGGATGAGCTGTCAGCAGCTCTTACGCCCATCCTGTCCCAAAGGGCGGGGGGCATTTCCTCAGCCTCATCCTGTGTTTCACCTCGCCCTGGACGCCTGGAGATGCCTCCTGTTCCCAGCAGAGCCCATGGCGGGGCCAGGGCCGGGCGGGTGGGTCTCGTCCCGTGCGGAATTCCTAACGCTGGGCTTTTCCCTTGGCAGAGGAAGGCTTGTTGTACCGGGCACGCTACTTCGGGGACTCGGACCTGTACCAGCGGGCACAGAAGATGGGCACCCCCAGCTGTAGCAGACTGTCAGACGTCCAGGCTTCCCTGCACGGATAGTCACGGCCCTGCTCGGCACCAGCACAAGTACGAGCCGGTGGGGGGGCTCTTCCCTGGGAACCACCGTAGTGCTTTTAACACTTAAATCCCTGGCTGAGACACAGACCTCCACGAGGCTCCTCGGACGCACACGGGGCGGAAGCGCCCCCTCCACCGAGCCTTCGCTCCTCGATCGAGGCGTTGATTTGGTTTAGTTTGCATGTTGGCACCCTCGGCTCTCCCCATCCCCGTTTTTCCTCTGGTGCTGTCGGTCTCCAGGATCCCTGGGCGAGGTTTGGGAGCACCTTGGCTGGTCGGCAGTTCGTTACCAGCCCTAGCATCCAAGCCTCCACGTTTTAATGAACCCTTTTTTTGGTTGCTTTATTGCCTGTTTTACTGGAAAAGCTGTTATCCCTGGCACGTGAATGTGATGACGGGGAACGGAGTCCCACCTAGCAGATGTTCCTTTCCCCACAGTTGCCCTCCCGTGACGCTTAAGGAGAGCAAAGCAAATGGCCAGAATTCCCAGCAGATTGTAGAAGTAACTCGATGGGTTAAACTGGGAATCAAAGTAAAAGCAGCTAAGAGGGGAGGAGGGGTCTGGAAGATTATGGGGTTGGAGAAGCTTGGATTAAGGAGAGCCCTGATGTGAGTATGGATATGCTGCACCAAAATAGTGAAAAAGAAATTGGCACAGGGTTAGGAGTCCTCTTTCTGCTTAAATTTCTGGGCTGATTTCACCTGCCAGGTAGTGTGGGCTGTGACACTTGCAGGTCACTCTATCCCAAAATTATTTGAAAACAGGGTTTCTGTAGAAAAAGGGGAAGCTTGTACCAGGTGTGGTACGGACACCATCTTGACTCAACGGGGACTCCTTGAGGACACTGGTCATCGAGCTACTTGATTTGCAGTTTTGGGATGTATTTTCCTTGGCATCTGAGAGTTTGGCCTTTAAAGCAAATCCTCTGGGCCACATTCAGCTTTTTTTTTTTTTTTTTTTGCTGTATCCTGGTTTTGGATCCATTCTTATCTTGGTCCTCCCGCTCACGTGTTTGGATGACTTCGCCTCTCCTTTCGCCACGGGCTGGTGTTAATTACCTGCTTTTCTTTAATTCCCTCCCTGCACCCTGGTCTGAAAAGAGCCTGGAAAACCTGCTGCCTGTGCTGTGGGGTGGGGAAGGAAGGGGGAGTTACGGTGGTGCCACGATTGCCCGGAGACTGACACCGCTACCGCTTTTGTTCCCAGACTCTTGAAATGCCTGAAGACTTTTGGTGAAGTGCACTGAGCCGAGGTGACAGACTTTGCTATTTTAAAGAATCAAACCTTATCTTAAAAAAAAAAAAAAAAAAAAAAAATGGAATTGGAGAATTAGCAACGCACAACTGCCCTCTTTCTTCTCTCTGCCTCTCTCCGCCGTTCGGGCAGCGACTGGGACAGGAAACCCAGCTGCCCGTCTCCCTCCTCCCCTTCCGACACCACCAGCGTGCTCCTGGGATCCCACAGCCCCTGGAAGAGACACATGGAGTGTAAAAGAACCCAAACTAATTGCAGAAGCTGTGAAGCAGAAGGAGACCCTTCACCGCCGCCAACGGAGAGGGGAACTGGACGATTTGGTGATCAAAGAAAACTCTAAGAAAAGAAGAAGAAAACATAATCTATTTAGCATTAATTTATAGCTGTATATATGTTGTACTTTTAAGCTATGCAGGGGTTGGATGATTAAGTTATTTTGTTTTCTGCCCGTTCTGATGAACAGGGAAGCAGGGAAGCCCCTTCCCGGGGTGTCCCGCTCCACATCACTTTCCTGCCCAGCACTAGAACAAGAATCACGTTGCCGTTGCTGTGCTTGGCTTTCGGGAGGCCCAGCGGCGTCGTGGGGATTGGGATGTCCATACCTGCCTTCAGCAGACGGCAGCTGCGGACCTGCAGGGGGTAACAGGGAAGCGGGGGAAGCCGCCCAGAGCCGTGGTGTGGTTTTGCAGCGTCGGCAGAAGCCGCAGTGGGTCAGCTGAGCGCCGGCGTCGGTGACGGGAAGGATTGTCCCGGGCGGTTTGTGCTGGTCAGTCGTTGGGTTCATCTGTGCACGTAACTTCTTTTTTTTTCGCCGAGTCTGCTGGAATTTTGCCTGGTAATCAGCGTGTGGCGCGCGCCCCGTGCGGAGAGGGCTTTCCACCAGGGCTTCCCGCCGGCCTCGCCCTTTGTCGGGGGGTTTCGTGCACGCCCCACGCTCGGGGCTCCTCTCCCACCCACCCACCGTGAGCAGCCGGGCCTTGGCTGCACCTCAACACCACGTTTCCCAGAGGAGACCTGGAAAATACTGCAGATCCACGGGAAATGGAGTGTGGTGTTGCTTCTGCAAGCAGTTCTGCTGGGGGAGGACCGGGGCACCCCCTGGGCTCTGTGGCGTGTCCCGCTCCGTCACCCCCGGGCAGTGCCGGTGGGAGGGCGCCTGAGCTCAGGAGCCACCCCTTGGAAGCAAGGCCGGCACAAGCAGAGCTGCCTCCCATGGGATAAACTGGATGATGATAGTTTTGTTCTGCTGCTCTGCAGTCCCATCTGTGTCTAAAGACATTTCCAGTGAGAACCGTCCCCCCGGCACGCTCGGGGAGTGAATCCGAAGCTCGGCGGCTCCCGGGTGGGCTGGCAGAGGTGGTTTTATCCTGCTGTCCGTAGGAATCCACTCGCTCTGTCTTCAGCTGTTAATTTATTTCGTGACATCTCACCCTCCCACTGGCCACAAGGCCAGTTACCCCACAGCCAACTGTGGCTTGGACCTGATTTTAAGGGGGTTTTGATTTTAATCCTTTTTTTTCTTTTTTTTTTAATGACTCCTCCACTCTCAGAAGGAAGTGGGTGGAAGTTCAGCATTTGGAAATGGCGCTTGATAGAGGCACAGGGATGATGGGGACGGGGTTGAACGAAAATCCTGCTCACAGAAGGAGCTGGATGTGTTGCCCGACAGCATTCCCTGCCCGGAGCCTGCCCACCAAAACCTTTGGATCGTTCTTTTTTCCGGTAGATACCCACAGATCATAAGGAGCGAGAAGGCGTCGATCCCAGTGGATGCTCACAGAGGCTGTATCTCTCGATTTAGAATTAATTATACAATTGTACATCTATAAATAAATGTTTATAATGTGAAGGGCTCTTGGCTGTGTTGGTGTCCTGCAGATCCTTGCTCCAGCCAGCTCTGGTTTTACAGCTCCTCACTGTATTCACACAGGCAGGCAGTGGATGGAATTTGGGATCTTTGCCATCCCAGGAAACCCCTGTGATGGGGGGGTGCTTCTTTGGGATTCGAGAAGGATGGAGAAGAGGTCGTGCCCCTGTGGGTCCTGGCAAGGTGACAGCAAATGCCTAGCAGGACATCTTTGCATCAAACTGGTTCCACTGGGATGTTCCCAGAAGGGCACCTCACCTTCTTGCCCTCCTATTAGCCAGCTCCCTGCATCCTCTGGCCAAGCTCTTTCAGGGAATGCTCTGTTCTCATCCCAGGATGCCACTGGCCTGGAAGCACCATCCCAGCACTTGAAGGTGGCCTTTGTACGGGGTCAGGATGGGCAGGAAGGCTCAGGCTGCTTTTGTCCTGGGTGGAAACACTGGCTTGCATGTGTGTCGTGACAGCAGCAACTTGGAAACTGCAGTTGGCATGAGAACTTTCCCCGTTTTTCCTTTTTTCCCCATTTCTCAGAGGCCAAGGGTCACATCCCTTCCATTTCCCCTCAGTGCCACATTCCCAGCAGGGGTGAGTCAGCCCCAGCACGGGGAGTGTGGCGTGGCTGCGACCAGGCACATTCACCGCCCAGTTTTTGGGGTGGTTTTGCTACATTTTGGGTGCAGAGCAATGGGAGACGCTCTGAATTTCGGTGTGTGTTGGTCCCTGCTCACCTGCAGGTGGTTTGGGCTGCCCATTAGCCCGAGCTTTTAATTGGAGCAGCTCCCAAAGACCGGGAGGCAGCAAAGGAAGGCAGGTACTCTGGGAGCAGCGTCCTCTGGCAGGTAGGGAGCAAACTCCACTTTCTGGTAGCAAACACGAGGGTTTAGCATTACTGTGGGATTTAAATCCTCATTTGCCTTACTGCTGCTTGTGCCCCCAAAATCTCCCTTTTCCCACTGGCACCCTGGGCTGATGCTGGTGCCACAAATAGCTCCATTGATGCCTCCTTGGTCCCAAAATATCCTTTTGCCTACCCCCCTGCCATGGGAGACACTTAATCCAGCCTGGTTGGAAGCTCCTGGCACCTTGCAGAGAGCTGCCAAACCCCAGGGACCTTGATGTGCCCCCAAATTTCCCACGGAAAGGCCATTTTGCTGTAAATAACAGCAAAGCTTCACCTTCACAGCTGGTGCTGAGACCGTGGGGCGTTTCCTGAACAGAGTGTTTTGCTGGGCACCCCCAAGCAAAGAGGCTGTCCCATCTGTCTGTGTTCAGTTTTGGGGGAGTTTTGGTGGGTTTATTGTTTTCTTGGTACAATTTATTTAAAAAAGCAAGATGTGGAGTCCCCTGTCTTCCCTTAGAGTGGCTGGTAGGGGCCAAGAGGGGGTCACGCTGCTGCTGGAAGCACAGGAGGCACAGGGCCACCCCCTCCATGTGCTTAGGAGCTTGATATTTAAAAATACATGTATTTATGGGCTATATTTATCGCTCCAAGTAATGTGCCTCAGCAGGGGATGACAGCACAGCCGTAGATCGTCCCGGGATCAACACGCTGCGCTGGCAGTGCCCAAAACCTGCTCCTCTCACAGTTTTGCCAAAAAAAACTTGGGGTTTGGAGTTCCTTTTCCACCCTCCCCAGGAGGGGATTTGTGCTGGATGATCCCACGGGGGCACTGCCTGACCCCAGCCCCTCCCATGAGGGGGGGATGCTCTGGCACGTGACCCTTTGAGAAATGCTCCAGGGCCCAAAATTTTAAGGGGAAACACCCCCGCTCTTTGCACAATGTCAGTGTGCAAAGGCCTGCTTCCAGCTGTGCCATCCTAGGTGGTATTTACACCAGTGAGAAACGCTCCAGTTGTGAGTTGTCTGTGTCAAATCCCAAGGTTTTTTTCCATGAAAAGTCACTGTTTGTCCACAGGGGGATAAACAAAACAAAACAAAAAAAAATCCAACAACTCAAACCTGAGCCAGAACAAACTCATATGTGAATGGCAATGGTTTTTCAGGCTGGTTTTATCCCCCCACACCTTCCAACGGGAGGGCTCCATGTTTGCCAAGTGACTTAATTACCCTTGAGTGAAAGCCTTTTCCCCCCGAGGCCTCTAATTGCAGGTTTGTGTAATTGGTCTCAGTTTGGCACTGTGTTTGGGGTTGGGGTGTGCTTGTTCCTGGCAGGTGTGACCCTCCCCAGCCTCCTTCAGTCACAATTTTAGCCAGTTCTCTTGGTTTTCAGCCCAAATATCCCCCCATAGCTCCCATGGGAGGAGCAGCAGCTCCTGGCTGGGATGTTGGGGTGCTCCTCCCCAGGTATGAGCAGGCAGGGGTATGGCTCAGGGCCCTGACTCAGCCCCCCCTGAGTCACAGCCCCGTGGCTGCAATTAGGAGTGGGCGCAGCGGGATTCCCCACCATTCCCAAAACCTCCAGCTCCCACCACAGGGGCTGCCCTGCCAGGGAAAGCCTTCCCGAGGGTGCCAGCGGGAATTTCAGAGCAGTGGTTGCATCACCCCCTCCCCGGACCAGAGTGACAACAAGGAGACGGCGGGTTATCAATCAAGACAACTTTTATTAGAAAAGTAAAAAACCACCCGACACGATTTGCATAGGAATTGTCGCACTTGAACATCAAGTGTATGAGTGTAAACTGTAACCAATGAAGCGCCCACAGCGTGTCGGGGCGAGGGGTCCTGCCCTCCAGCCCCGCGGCACCTCCCGTGCCCCTCTCCCACCACTCTCGTGATCAAAGACACGGCGCAATTCCAGAGCCCCCTCCCGGCTCCGGCCGGCTGCCGGCAGAGGGGGTTTGTCTTTGATCCAGACCCACAGCTCAGCCATCACTCACTCCCCGCCCCCCCCCTCCCCCCGAAACCCCATTGATTACAATCCTCGTTACAAAAAAAGAGCCCCATGATTGATCAGCCATCAGGAGTCCGGCCGCCCCCCCGCCCCAGCAGCCCCGCTGCCGCCTCCGGGGGCGCAGTCACCGGGATCATCCCGGGATCATCCCACAATCATCGACGGCGTGAAGCGACCTCCGCCTGGGTCCCAGTCGGCTCCACGTCAGGGATGTCCCGGCACAGGCAGGGCCCCCACGGGGACGTCCACCTGCCCAAACTACACTTCCACCTACAGCCCTACTCCAGCCTAACCTAAACTACAGCGGCCGCCCGGAGCCACCGCCACGCTCCAACACGCTCTTCCAAAAAAGCATTCGGGAAGCGGGGCCCGGCCCGTCAGCACTCCTCGATGAGCAGCTGCTCGGAGCTGTACAGCTTCTTCTTGATCACCCTGAAGCCCGTGCTCAGCTTCAGCGGCGCGAAGGCCGGCCCCGAGGCGAAGAGTCCCTGGATCTTGGGCCACAGGCGGGAGTCCAGCCGGAGCACCAGGGTGAGCTGGAAGGTGGGCACCACGGCGGGGTCCACGGCGATGTGCCCCACGTCGTGGCAGGCCTTGCCGTGCTCCACGCACAGGTCGAGGAGGGCCCCGCGCAGCCCGCAGGGTTCGCTGCGCGCCAGGCGCTGCAGCTCCGCCCGCACCTGCGCCAGGAGCTGCGCCGGCATCAGGAGCCGGGAACAGCGCTTGGAGCCCAGCGGCGCCCGGCCCAGCGCGGCCTGCACCGCGTCCATCAGGCTGGAGCACAGCATCTCGTCCTCGGGGTCGTGCAGCAGCTCCAGGTCCAGGTCCGGCAGCGACACGCCCTCGGCGTACTCGGCATCTGCGGGAGGCACGGAGGGAGGACAGGTCAGCGACTGGGGGGGTCACATCGACCCCAGGGGCTTGGGGTGACAACAGGCGTGGGCTGGGGGTCTCGCGGCCGGGGGAAACACCGATCCCAGGGGCTTGGGGGTGTAAAAAGGTCTCGGCACAGCACCGCCACCCCCCTTGGAGACCCTCAGCGATCCCCCCGCCCCGTTCCTCGGAGAAACCCCAGCGAGGAGAGCCCGCACTCACCTCCCTCCGAACCGGAGGCGCTGCCCAGCGACTCGCAGTCAGAGGTCTCCAGGCGGCCCCGCTCGCCGCCCGCCAGCCTCTCCCAGAGCCCGGGCATGGATACAGATGTGGGGTGTGGATGTCACCGAGCCCGTCCCCGCCGCTCTGCCCGCACCGCCCGCGCCCGCCGCTCATATAGCGGCGGCTCGGCCGGCCCCGCCCCCCGGCCCGCGCCCGCCAATGGGAGCGCGGGGCACGTCCGCCGCGTCTCTCCTGCCCGGTGACAGCGGGAGGCCACGCCCCCCAGCTCGGCCACGCCCCCGCCTCCTGACGCGCCCCCGTGCCAGGCCACGCCCCCTGCCGGCGCGGCCCCGGCGCTGCAAACGCGAGCCGCGGTTGCATCAGGGGGTCCGCAGGGTCCCCCCACCCTGCCCCGCACCCCCCAGGCCCGGGCACCGCCCCCGAGCACCCCCTCAGCGCCCGGACTGACCCCCGCGCCCCCCGGGCCAGCCCCGTGCCGGCACCGCATGGGCGCACGTCCCGCTGGGGAAGGGGACACACACGCCGTGTCCCCGCGGTCCCCGACCCTCCCTGTTTTCCCCCTGGGTTGGTTTTGATCCGCCTCGTTTTCCAGGTGGTGTTTGCGTGGTGCCACCGGCGCGGGCGGATCCTGCTGCCCCGGCATGGGATGGGGCTGAGCACCCCTGCCCTGAACCGGGAGTGATCCCGGTGTCCCATTAGCTGGCGTTGTCCTGGTTTCTTAAGGGAATAAGGGATGCTGGAGTGAAACAGAGCTGACACCGCCGTCCTGCAAGCCCTCCACCCTGCGCGTGTGTCCCCCGCACCCCGGGTCCGTGCGTGCCTGTCCCCGCGTACGTGACCTTCCCAAAGCCAGACCCCGAGGAGCTCAGGGAGCTCCGAGCAGGCGATAAAGGGCTTTGTTTGTCCTCCCGCTGCGCTGCCCGCGGCTTTATCGGAGGGGCTGAGCATACTCTGCAGTCACCCCAGGACCTATCTCGGGTCCTGTCCTTCCCCCGCCGAGATTGATAAGAGCCCGGCAGTAAACACAGCGCAGAGCAGACAGTGCCGGGCAGCGAGGGGGACAGACCCCCCCTCTGTGGTGACCCCCTGCCCAAAGGGTGCGGGGCTGCGGGGGCCAGGGGGCCGGGCACCCCACCAAGCTTTTTAAGGGCTCAAAGCTTGAAACCTTCGCCGTTTAGGGAGGGGGAGTCCAAGCGTGGAGGAGCGGGGAGCACCCCGGGGAGCAGAGGGGCTATGTGGGGAGCTGGGAACAAGTCCAGGCTCGCGCCTGCAGCTTGCAAAAGCCGCTCCTCGGCTTTTTGGGACAAAAGATGAGCAACTCGCAGTGAGCTGTTAGAAGTACACCCCGACATTTGCACACTGGCGCTCGGAAACGGCTGGATGGTGCTTGGGATTCTGTTTTTCACAAAATATACCTCGTGGGTTTATTTCTCCCCACAACCACCAAGTCGGTACAAACTTTGGCTGGGCGAGGCTGAAAATAGATGAGGAACTGCTGGTTTTGGGGTCAAAACGGGGGGAAAACAGCAAATAAACAAAAAAGAGGTAAAGGACCAGAGGGAAGGCGCCTCGCTAAAAATAAGCTGGAATTCTGGAGCCAAGCATAAATATTTTCCTTTCTTTGCCATAGCATCTCCCGGTAGGCAGGGGAGCAGGCACTCTGGTGTGATGGCAAGTTTTAAAGGCAAATGTAATTTTTGATCCCTGCAATAAAATAATCCCAACATAATTCCATGAACTTCGGCTGGGCAGGGAGAGGATGTGGGGCTGGCAGCTCCTTCTCCTCCCAAAAGGCTGAGGCTGAGATCCAGGCTGCTCCTCTGCATCAGAGCCTCGAGGAATGGTTTTGGGCCAGAAAGCAAAGTTTTAGCTACAGTGTAGCCACAATCCCCGAGCTTCCCCTCCCCAGGTCCTGCTGCTGGCGCAAACCCAGCGTGGTTTTTGTGGAGGAGCAGTGCGTCTTCCCCCTGACCTGCTGGCCTTTCTCGGAGAACAGAGAGGGATCTAAGCCTGCTGGACAGGCTGTTCCCAGGCGGCTGTGCCTTGTGGGCTGCCCTTCCGTGTTGAGATTTGCTAGATCATTCCTAGTTCCAGCCTGGCTGGCTTTGCAAAGGGTTAAGCAGGAGCCCGGGGGGGAAGAGGCTGGCATTGGGGAGGGTCCTTGGCTGGGCCCCTGCCCGGGATGTGCTGAGCTCAGCTGTTTTGCAGGGCTGCAGGGGGAGGGGGCTGGGGAGGAGGAGGAGGAGGAGGACGAGAGCAGATGTATCAAGGGTCTCGGCGAGTGGCTTGGTGCACGTCGAGTGCAAACTGCGCCCCATGTATGGCGGGGGCCGAATTCCTGCCCCACGAGGTGCTGCCACTGCCTGTGGTGTAGTTGTTTGCTCCCAGCAGCTCCGTGGCCCAAAAAGCTGCTTTTAGGTAGATTTGCACATTATTTCGGCACTCGCGGTTGGCACAGAGGCCACTGTGATCCTCCTTGTCCGAGCATTCGCGTGGGGAATGTAACAGAGGGGCTGAGGCTGCCGTTTTTGGGGTGTCCCCTCACTGCTTGCTGGGCGGGGGTCTTTCGCACCCTCTCTGGCCCCGTCCTCGCTCGCAGGGTCCCCGATTGTGGTAGGGGGTGGCGGGCACACGAGGGGTGACCCTGTGCATCTTCTGCGCCCGTGGCCAGCTCTGACAGGTGAGCTGTGGCTGCGTGGGACGCGGCGGCAGGTCCCGGCGTGCCGCCGGACGGGCAGGTCCCTGCCACAGCCAAACCTCCCGGGCCCGTCTCTCGCCCCCGGGACAAGCAGCTGCAGGAGCCGGGCGGAGAGGAACAAGGAACGTGCATCCAGGAGGGCGGTGGACAGGTTTTTGGCAGCTGAGACGCCGAGTTGGCACCGCAGATTTGCGGGGGGGGGGGGCTCTGAAACTCATCGCCCCTTGGGTGCTTTTGGGGGAGAAGGTGGGAGATGGTGTTTTGGGGGTGCTGCCCCACTCTGCTGCACCCTGGATGCTGGAGGGGCCTACCCGGGCGGGCTCCTTGCCCGGGCAGCAGGGCGAGCGCGTGCCTTGGCGCCGTGGCCGGCGCTGGGGCCGTGGCCAGCAGTGCGAGGAGCCGGGGAGGGGAGGTGTGAGCGGGGCCGGTACATAACGTTCTGCCTCGAGCACCCACAGGAAAACCAACCAGCAGCCCTGAACGAGGCTCTTTGTTCAGCTCTTTTTTTTTTTTTTTTTTTTTTGTATTCTCCCTCCCTCCCCTGCATCAACTTTTTCTGGCAGCTGACGGGTTCCCTTCCCCCTCTGCACTCCGTGCTCGGCTGCGGCCTCCAAACAGCCCCCGAGACCCCCGGGGTGAGGGGGCAACGGGGCTCCCAAACCCCAAGGAGGGATATTTACGGCCGGTGCTGCCCCACTGATCTGCAAAGCAGGAAATAGGCTGGCTGGGGAGTTTCCAGCTGCCAGGGAAAAGCTGGAGGAGGGGGAGAGCAGAAGGGTTTTGCCTGTAGGGTACGGCGATGCCTCCAGCTCTCCCCGCCTTACATAAAGTGTTTACTGAGCGGGAGGAGGGAACGGCCAACAACATGTTTGTGCATTCGTAGTACTGTACAGGGTGAACTTTTCACTTCCTCTCAATGGCTCTCACACATGTGTCTATTTTGGTGCTGGGCACACATACAAACACACCATGTACAGCACGGAGCCGGGGACGTTCCCTGCTCCTGCTCTGTCCCAGCACAAAGGAAAACAAGGAACGGGAGGAGGGCGAGGGGGATGAATCTCAGCCCCACTGTGTTTTGGATCTGTACAGGGAGGTCTGGGCAATGCCTGGGCACTGCATCCCGTGGGCAGCACCACAGGCGCCAAGCCCCTGGTGTTCCCAGAGGGCTGGCGGAGTGGAAAAGTTTCCCAAGTCGAGCAGTAGAAAGGACGGGCTCTTTCTGGGTCTGATTACACCGGGTTCACCAAGTGGGGTTTTGGGGTTCTGCTGTTCCGTTCCCAAACCCCCCAGCGACACGGGGCGGGTATTTTTGGCAGGTTTGGCCAAGGTACATTTAAGTGGCTGGAGTAAGCAGGATTAAAAATAGATTATACCAAACAAAAAAGTCGAGGATTGAAATGCTCCCTTCTTTCCCAAGCAAGCCCATCTGGGATGGAGTTTTGATCCCGCCTTCCGTCACGTTTAAAGCGATCCTGGCCGCGGACCCGCTGACTGTGCAGGAGGCCCCCGCAGAGCAGGGGCTGGCAGCACTCCAAGGCTGGGGAGGAGGTTTTCCGGGCTGGGGCCGGGGCCGGGACACGTCTCAGCTGAGCCGCAGCCTTACGTGGGAACGCCCCTACACCGCTCCAGGAACCTCGCCGTGAATTTCCACGGAGCTGGAGTTCAGGCTTCACCAGCAGTGTGGGGCTCTGGATCACCCAGATCTCCGATACTGGAACTGATTTATGAACAGCAACAAACACAGAAGCTGGCTGTGTACTTTTCCCCCTTTGTTTTGGCTCACTGCTGGTGATCCAGCTAAAATGGGGAGGGTTTCCAATTAATCTGTTTCAATCCAGATGTGGCTGGACTGAAATAGCGAGTAAAAAATACAATCATCTCGTAAATAAGATGTTGAAAATGGAAGACTTAGGCATCTGGAGCAGTAAATCATATAATTGCTTGCATACGGTGCTGCTCCTACCCCCTGCTGGCCAGCAGAGCCATGGGGCGAAGGCTCTCATCCATGGAAAATCATGTTGAAATGGTTATGCCAGAACATGGAAATCCAGTTCCCTCCAGGAACAGAAGTGAAGTACAACTGAAAAACAAGATGATTAAAATGGATGGATTTAAATAAGGGGTTTCTGCCGCTGGCAGAGCTAAACCAAGATTAAAATCTGATTTAAATCAATCCACTTTTGAGCGTGAGTGTGGTTTGGTTCCTCTCAAACTGAACTTCACTCGACCATCACGACAGCTGAGCTGCCTCCAAGCTTCACTAAACCTCTGCTTACCTCCTGAACAGCTGATTGTTTCCCTCACCAGACCCTCCCCCACCTGATAAACTGTTTCAGAGAGAGAATTATTTTATTGTCACAGAGAAATTTAATACAGAACAAAGAGGAAAAAGTTTCAGAGTATTAAAGAAAGAGCAGTGTCCTTCTTTACCAGCGCTACTAGAGAAACGGTGATGGAGAGGGAACAGCTTCGGAGGCACCGCCCGGCCCCTCACCCGACCTGGGACAGTTCCTGCCATGTGCATCCCCCAGAACAAGGGCTGGGGCTAAGGAGTGTTTTTGGCAGGGTGTCATTTGCTGCAGAGCACAGGCAGGGGCTTTCCCAGTCACCCAGAGCTTCGGCCACGCGCCAGCGCAGGGCCAGGCCAAATTACTGGGTCGCCCTCCCTGCAGCCACACTGTCAGTGTGCCCTCCTCTGTCAATAATACAGTGACTCTCCGAGGGCTGCACAGCTGATCCTGCCTTCTAAGTTACAGAAACTGAGCCCTGCCAGCCTGTCGGAGTGAGGACTTACAGAATCCCGTCATTTCTGTTTATTGGCAGCTTTATGGGGGATCCCCACTCCAAAAAGACGCGAAGCCCCGTGGTGCCGGTGCAGCTGTCAGCATCTGATGAACGGGGGGGTGTTTTGAAACCAGGCCAGGGAATGTTTTTCTTCTGCTCCCCGACAGCAGCGATGCAGACACGCTCAGCCCGAGGAAGGAGTGAATCCCAGGAGCTGCTCTATTGGCTTGTACCTCCACTCATCTGCCTCCAGCTCCTCCACCAGACCAGCTAGTTTTTCCATCCTTGCGACCTGTTGATCTGCGAGGAGTTCAAAGGTAACTGTGGTTTGCAATGGCAGCGCAATTAAACCTTTCAATTAGATGCAAATTCCCAGCTGTCAGTGGGGAGCAGGGAGGAATAAAACCCACCGAGCCCATTTGAATCCAAACCCACCCTGTGCAAATGGTGAGGAGAAAGCAGGGACAGGCTTTTCTGCCCCGGTGTGTATTTACCCATCCCTGCCCGTGCTGTGTACATTCAAGTCCTAACAGGGAAACACGAGGCCAATTAGTGTACAGGGGTGAAAACAGGATGGAGCTCATTTCTTTAGCATAAATATTTATAGTGCAGAAGAACAGAGAAGTTCAGAGGGCTTGGTCAGCCCACGGGAGAGCTGGGTGCAGCACAAGGAACTACTCCTGGCTTTAATGAAGGTCCTTGGAGGAGGACCTGGATGAGTGTGGCAGAAAGGCTCTGCAATCAGAGCCTGCAGACGAAATGAAGGTCTCTCCCTGGGGATCCCCAAGACAACACATTCCTCTTAGGTTTATCTACAACTGATTTGTGTGTTGGGTACACAGGCTCCATTTTCAGTTAAATTATCTACAGTGGTGCAGAGATGGGAATTATCCCTTCTTCTGGCTCTGCTGGAAGTGTAACAGTGTGCTGTGAACTCACTGCAGCCTCCTGGAGAGAGGGCCCAGGCCTAGCAAGAGGTGTAACATAAACTGTGCACGATTTGTGCTGACTGCAGCAGTGGGTGCTTTGGAGAGAGGGACTGTTCTCACTCCACCTCCTGCAACCGAGCGCTTTTGGGAACTGTCAAACAAACAAGCCAAAAAATGATGACCTCAATCTTTTCCTTTAAGCCCTACACCTTTCTCACAAAGAGAAAACAGGGAGGTGCTCTGCAAACCAGTTTCCAAGGCTGGTGTTTATCGGGGTGCCAGGCTGTGCAGCAGCCCCCAGCAGCTACAGCCACAAAGGCTCAGAAGTTCAGCCTGGCTTTTTGGTTCAGAAATACAGGACCACGGCCTTGCAAGCTGCTGCACGCCCTCAGACCACCTCCTGACGACCGGAGGAGGACAGGAAACCTCCACGGCCTGAGACAACAGGTGGAAGTACCATCTGAGCTGACAGAAAGGATGTGACCCTGCGACAGCAGGCAGGATCTGCTGCTGAGCTCTGCTCTGAGAACTGAAGCTGGGTGCAGCCAAGCCCATCCTTCGGTTACAGGGTGAGAGGGCCCAGGAGGGAAGCAGAGGTTCAAAGAAGATGTAAGGGGAGGCAGGCAGTGGAGTCAGCCCTGTCACGCCACGCCACGCCACGCCACGCCACGCCAGGCACCTCCTGAGCACCTCTGGGAACCTCACTTGACCCTGCTGGTGCCATGAGGGCTCAGCTGAGAAACAAAGGTGGAATGGAGCGTCTCTTTGCCCCAGGCCAGAGAGACAGTCAGTGCCGGGCTGAGAGATCAGAGCGTGGGCGTTTCCTGCCCACTCCTCCTCCTCCTCCTCCTCCGGCCTCACCTCCCGCGCTGCCTGCACGGCCACAGACAAACAAACAAGCTTCGGGAGGCAGGGCCTGTTCCTACCCAGGCTCTGCGGGCTCCCGGCGCTTTGCACAGGCCTTGCAAAAGGACTCGGGGGTGGCCTGACTTGGCGTTTGTGGTGATTTTTTGTGGTTGGCACCCGAGAGCAGGTCAGGCTTCTCCCCTGCCCCCTTCCCCGCCGAAGCTGACGGTGCTCAGTGCTCAGAGCTCACTGGGTGCTTACCGTGCTTCACCTGCTTCAGTGTCGACGCAACCTGGAAGCTGAAGACGGACTCACAGAGGAATCTCTCGGAGCCATCTGTAAGCAGGAAAAGGAGGTGGCTGAGCCCCAGAGTTAAGGCTGAGCAGCGCTCACGGAGTGCTGCCGACCTTCTATTTTTATGGTGGAGGTGTGGGTTTCCCCCCTGCCTCACCAGCCCCTGTGACCCTGCACAGAGCTCTGGCTGGCTCCTGGTGCCACGTGGGGGACATCCCGGCTGGGATTCTGTTACATCCCCCCTGACAAGCAATTTTAGTCCATTTTTAAATAGAAGGTAAGCTAAGGAGAAGCCAGGTAATGTTATGGCAGTTTCGGATTCCCTCAGGGCTCAGATGCTTGTGTCCTTAGAATGCTTTAGGATCTCTCACAGGCTCAGACCATAACCCTGCATAAAAAAAATTTCAAATAATGTGTATCTTGCCATCCAAGTCAGTAATTGATCACACAAGTGACTCAGAAGTAAACCAATCTGGAAAAACATAGCTAATTGTGTGCCAAGTACTGACACAGTTTATACTGCTTCCTTCTAAAGAAACCCCAAATACCTAAAGATCTATTTAAAAACAAGCCAGATAGTTAAAGTAACAAGAGAAATCAGTCAGTGAGTGGGGATTTTTGAAGAGGAAACTGGTATGCAGCTCCCCCGCTGGGACCTGCCTGACGAAAGAATGGGTGTATCACCTTTTGTGTCAGAAATTAAAAAGCCAGCCTAAAGCTTCCTGAAACAGGGACAGTGTCGGGTTGTTGCTGCCATCCAGAGCAGATGAACTGCTGTGTTCCTGGTAAAGAGGTCAGCCCAAAGCACAATCAATTAAAAGCCCTGTGCCATAATGATGTGGAGAGAAGCAATTTCAAAGACTCAGGGTAGAGCAAAACTCTGGAAAAATCTAATCCAAAGCTGAACCACAGGAAAGAGCTGGAGATTTGCTGTGCTCAGCTCTTGCAAGAGCTGAAATGCTGTGCTGGTGCTGCTCCAAACATATCCTTCCCTTTCCAGGGAGCAGGACCAGGGCACTCGATTATCCCCTTGTGCTGGGCACAGCTGAGGTCCCTCGAGAGCTGTGCCCAGTTCTGGGCCCCCAACAGGAGACACTGAGGGGCTGGAGCGTGTGCAGGGAAGGGAATGGAGCTGGGGAAGGGGCTGGAGCAGCAGGAGGGGCTGAGGGAGCTGGGGGGGCTCAGGCTGGAGAAAAGGAGGCTCAGGGGGGACCTTCTGGCTCTGCAACTCCCTGACAGGAGGGGGGAGCCGGGGTGGGGGGCACCAGGCTCTGCTCCCAGGGAACAAGGGACAGGAGGAGAGGGAACGGCCTCCAGCTGTGCCAGGAGAGGGGAGGTTGGACATCAGATGGAATTTCTTGCTGGAAAGGGTGGTCAGGCCTTGGCAGGGGCTGCCCAGGTTGGTGGTAGAGTCCCCACCCCTGGAGGTGTCCAAGGAAGGACTGGATGTGGCACTCAGTGCTCCAGTCCAACTGTAAGGTGGTCATCAGTCACAAGCTGAACTCCATGATGTCGGAGGCCTTTTCCAGCCTTACAGTTCCGTGATTCTCTCCTCTGACCCTGTCTGTCCTGCCAAGTGGCTCTCGGGAGGAACAGCTGCCTGTCTATTTGGTAACACGAAGTGCTTCATTACTTTAATTTGTTTTGAGGGCTTGTTAAGTTCTGTGAGCAAGCCTTTAGTCATAATTACTTCAATAGCCTGGCATATGGGCTCTAATGTGTAATAAAAACAGCCCTTCAACGGCACAGCCATCAGCTCCCAGCTGCCCTGCGCTGCCACGGGGACGCCCCAGGTTCAATCCTGGCCATCCCAATGGATTTCAGGTTCACACAGACAAGTGCTCCGTGGTGACACAGTAAGTTCGAGGGGAACAGACAGAGAGACAGACAGACAGACCCTGGTTTAACCCTCTCATCTGGAGGACCTGCCCTTCCTCCCTCACCCAGAGCAGCTGCGGCGTGCCCGGCTCCTCCTTCCCCAATCCCGACGCAGGAAAGGGCTCGGGCACCCAGACAACAAGCTGGCAGGGATACAAGCTGCCTCCTGTACTAGCCCAGTCAAATCCAACCCCGAGCAAGAAAAATACTCCTGCCTCAGCTATCCTCACAGTAATCCCTGCCTGACATCAAAGGATTAGCTAACAATGAGCAATTAACACCGTCATGTTCCCTTTCAGTAGATCCCTTCCTTGTCTGAAGTGTTGTCATGGAGCTAAAAAACAGGTGACTGCCAGAAAAATCACTTCCTCATGAACAACTGGTGGGAAAGGCGGGGCTGCTCAGGACCCTGGTGCTTCCTTTCCCCCCCCTCTAGCTTTGGCCATCTAAAATCCAAAAAGGCAGCGGGGTGCCAAGCTCAACAACTTGGGAGGGGCAGGAGCAATCACCTTCCAGCATCTCCCCAGCTCCTTTGGGGTAAGTGAAGAGGGCTTTCCGAGGCGGTGCCAGGTCCGACACGCTGAACCCCGACCCTGTCACGGAGCTGCCGCTGACTCCGCCGGCCGAAGAGGAGGAGGAGGAGGCTGCCATTTCACCCTGTCCCAGCCTGCAAGAACAAAGAAGCGGCGGAGCCGAGTTAGGAAGGGCGTCTCGGAGTTTCCCAGGGCGCGGAGCCAGCGGCTGTGTGCGCCTCTGAGGTCGGATGAAGGTGGTGAGGGGCAGGAAGATGCCGCCTCTGCTGCCTCAGAGCTTCAAGGCTGCCCTGTGTGTGCGTGGGAGAGCTGCCTGCACCCCACTGCCTGTGGGGGACAGGCACAGAGAGACCCCGAAACTGCGGGTAAACCCTGCTCCAACCCCTCGGGCACGGGACCCTGGGAACTCGTCCAGATGACCGGAGTGTGCACAAAAATAACCTGGATTCACTGGCCTTTAGCTGCCCTGGCACTTGTCCCACTCCCCTGGGTCATAAAAAGACTTTTTTTTTTTTGCCTTGTTTCCAGGAGCACAAACACAGAAAAAGTCCTGCTGCCTCATAAAACCTGGAAGGCTGCAGGACTGCCAGTTCCAGGGCTGCATCCTGCACGAAGACACACTGTGCTTAACTTGCAGCAGCTGCTTTCTGCATCATTCCAGATGTGCTTTTGCCTTTAAAACACTGTATTTGACCTCAACTGGCAATGGCTGAGGATCCATCTGCCTGTGCAGTACAAGCCTAGTCACCTCTTGCACATCCTTTTCCCATCCTTGTTTTAATTTAAGAGGTACTGGGTGTATGTTTGTCATTACAGAGTTCTTAAAACTCACCGTGTACCTCTCTGATAGTAAAATAGGTGGCACTTGGCACTTATCAGTGACAGCACTTGCTGCTCCCCCAAACACTTATAAGCACTTCCCCATTATCGTGCCCATTTAATTCATTTTTGTTATCCTATTTAGTACATTTCGGCAGGCTCTGTAGGGTACACAGAAAGTGCCTTTGGAAAGCACTCAAGGATTTTGTGGAGAAAATGGGCTTTTAAGAGGCTGTCACAACCAGGAATTGTATTCTGTCACAGTTAACCATGGAATCCTGGAATAGTATGGGATTGGAAGGGACCTTAAAGGCCATGCAGTTCCAACCATAGGAACCTTCCACTAGCTCAGGTGGGTCCAACCTGGCCTTGGACACTTCCAGGGATCCAGGGGCAGCCACAGCTTCTCTGGGCAACCTGTGCCAGGGCCTCCCCACCCTCACAGGGAATAATTTGTTCCAAACACCCAGTGTAACCCTGCCCTCTGTCCGCGTGAAGCCGTTCCCCCTTGTCCCGGCACTCCTTGTAAACGCTCTCTCCAGGAGAGCCCAGCGCTGTTTCGTTCCCTGTGTGTCACACAGAGCAACACATCGGCTCACGGGAGGCCGCGGGCTTAGGGGCCGTGAGAGGAAAACGCCTGGACGAAATAAACTTTTATCGCGGCTACGCCACATCCAGCAACACCTTCCTCAGCTCCCCGCTCGCGAGGGTGGCGACATGACGGTTTGCGCTGAAACCACGGTGACCGGGGGGGGGATGGGGAGTGTGGGCTCGCAGACCCGACAGATTCCTATAGGCGTAGCTGCGGGGGTTTTTGTTTTAAACGAACAGGGGGGGAAGAAGCAACAGATCGGGGCGATGCCGACGCGTGTACACAAACCCGCGCCCTCAGGCGCCTGAGGCACCGCCATCTTGGCGGGGCGGTGGGGCCGCTCCCTCAGACCACGCCCCCCTCCCGGACACGCCCCCTCAGCCCCGCCCCCCCGGAGGCCCCGTGCCGCTCCCGCCCCCGCGGCCCACGGTGAGTGCGGAGCCCCCCGCCGCGCGCCGCCGCCTCGCACCCTCCCCGCTTCCCCCCGCTCGCCCCGGCGCCCTCCGCCTCCCGGGCCGCCCCCTCCCGCCGCTCCCGGGTGCCCCTCCCCGGCCCTCTCTCTCCGTTACCTGGGTGCCCGGGCGGCGGCCGAGCGCGGACGGCGCGCGTGGCCGCGCTCGCGGTGCATGATGGGGCGGGCGCGCGCCACTTCCGCCGGGTGCGGGAGGGGAGGGGAGGGGAGCGGGGCAGTGAAATGGTGGCGGTGTCTGAAGGGGGGATAGGGGTGTTCTTCTGCTCCCGCCGCCTTCCCACGGGGGTTCAGGCGTAAAGCCGAGGGGTTCTGCCGCTCCTCTGCCCTCGGCGCCCCGGGGGTTTGCGCGGTGCGGGCCGTGGCGGCGCCGCTGTGCCCCTGCCGACCTCCCCGCAGCCCCTCGGGATCGTGCCCTCAGAAGGCAGATCCTGTCCCTGATCCTGCCCTCGGGAGCCTAATCCTGCCCCTGAACCTGCCCTCAGGAGCCTCATCCTCCCCAGAGGCTGCCTCCCCGTCTGCCTTGTGCCTCCCGACCTCCCCCATGGCTGCCTGGCTTTCAGAACCCCCGTGTCAAGAAATTGATGCCAACGTGTGTTTAAAAACGTGAACCAAAAAAACCCCAAACCAAACCAAACCCAGCCGCAGTGTGATTTCTTTTCGTGGTTTATTCTGTGCGCAGTTTGCTTCTGCACTTCTTCGCTCGAGCTACGGGAATTACTACTTTTTTTAAGGTGTAAGTTTTTTATTTTCAGTGTAAGTTCTGGGTGGTTGTGAGTCATTTCAGGAGGTGGGGAAAAGCGTTAACCTTCTGAACCTGATGTCACTGTATAATAAATCTAGTTTAGGATAAATGCACCTTCAAAGGCACACTGTTAATGTTTTCCTGTTGCGTTGCAGTGCACAGGTGAACCTTCTGTAAAAATTCACAGAGGTGAATTTTTTGGTGGGGGCTTTGTTTTTTTAAGTAACAGAGATTTCTGTTTTAAAATCAAGACAAACTGAGACGTTAATTTAATAAATTACATTTGATATTAATTATTAATTTCATTAATATTAAACCATTTCAGTAAACATAGAATTTTAAGTGAAGATTAAGATAGGTCACTGACAGTTCTTTGCTTTTGCACCATTAAATGTTCTCTATGGTAAAAAGTTTAAATTGTTTGTTGGGAAGAAATGCTCCCCTGGGAGGGTGGGGAGGCCCTGCCACAGGTTGCCCAGAGAAGCTGTGGCTGCTCCTGGATCCCTGGAAGTGTCCAAGGCCAGGTTGGACGGGGCTTGGAGCAACCTGCGATGGTGGGAGGTGTCCCTGCCCATGGCAGGGAGGTAGAACTGGATGGAATTCACCTTCCCTTGACGAAGCTGCAAAGGTGTCTCTGTTTTCGCAGCAGGAGGAGGAGCAGGATGGACGTGCTGAGGCCCACCCTGGTGAGGATTGGGGGGCGAGTGTACAGGAAGAATCTCATCCAGGAGCAGCCCTTCCCACAGGAGGAGGAGCAGGATTTCTGTGCAGGTGAGGAGTGATGCTCAAGAGATGAAAACATCAACCCTGGGGACCCAGGGGAGCTCTGAGTGTCACCTCTGGTGTCTTTGTGAGCAGCAAAGACCTGCCCCTGTGGTGAAGTCAAGTGTTAAGAGGGGGAAAACTTCTCTGTTTGATGATCCTGTTGCATGAAGAGTGGGAGTAATCCCAGTTACCCCTCCCCCAAGTGGGTTTGGCTGCTGTGCTGCTGAGGGTCAGTTTGCTTGCTGGGTGTGAAAGATCTCCTGGAAAGGGGAAAAACAAATTAGCTCTGTACATCTGTTTTTCCCAGGTTCCTGAAGTGCCTTTCTTTTCTGGAGCGTGATTATTTGCAGCTATGGCAGCAGAGGAAGCTGCTAAAGACCCTCTGTCCTTCCAGTGTTTATGCCTTTAAAAACTGGCCTCCTACAATGCAGCTTTTTACCTATTTTGGGAGAGAAAAATTCTTCCTGTCGTGGTGCATTTTACCTTTCTGCCTGTGTGTTTGTGGTAGCTGTGTGTGAGTTGTTGTGGGCACGGAAAAGCTCCAGGGTTATTTCTCAGGTGAGAAGGACTGTGGCTGTTGTGTTCTTTTTCTACCCTCACCTTGCCTTTCAGTGGATTGAACAAAGCTTTAACGTTCTCTTTAGTTCCCCTCACAGAATTTCTATTCCTCTGAGGATTTCTATTCTATCTTCACCGAACCCTTGGGCCGAAACTACCCTCACCTTTTATTTGTATTCTTCTGCGGCTTTAAATTTCCAAATGAGCTGGTGGCTTCCACCCTGCTGGGAGAAGAGACCATTCCCACTGCGTGGGAATTGCAGAAATTCCAGCCGAGAGCAAACCTGGGCTGTAACTGCCTCTTTCCTGCGCCTCCCAGCCCGCTGGATTTAGAAGCAGTCATTATGTTTTCCGGAGCCGGTGGCAAGGTGATAAATAAAAAGCAGTTATCCTCAACAGAGAGGAGCCCGTTCCTTCCTTCATTTAACCTTGGGAGAAGGCTGGGAGGAGACTGCTGTCCTACATAAAGTGCTGCCAAACTTTACAGAGGTTTGTACGAGGACTGTTGTGGTTTCCCCCGGTAGGCCCCGGTGACTGCGCGGACGACGATCCCTGCGACGCCTTCGTGGTGGAGGAGACGGAGCGAGGCTTCCAGAGCCGGGTGGAGGTTCCCAGCCCCCTGTACAAGTGAGCCTGTGTGCCTGTGGGGTTTGTTTGAGTTGCTGCCAGCTGAGGAAGCAGTTGAGCACGGAATATTTGTTTTCCTTTTGAGGTCGGGGTGAGCGCCGGATCTCCCAAATGTGTTCCGGGCTGTGGATTTGAGCGCTCGGGAAAGGGAAAATTGGCACTGCCTTCCCAGTGTGGTTGTTCCCCGCTCGAGTCCTCGCTGTCCCCATGGCAGGGACAGCAGGTGGTGCTTGCTGGCTGGCAGGATAGTGTTTGAGCATCTCTTCCCTTGAACATAAAAGCATCAGGGAGGGTGGGAGAAGGAAGGGGAGAAAGAACTGGGGTGAGCAGCCTGGGAGGGGGAAGTTTGTGAAAGCTTTCAGAGCGAGCACACATGACTGGAATTGGCTATTGACTCCAGTCCAGTGTTTGCTGGGAAGCCTGTAGTGCTCAAAGCTCTGTCTAGTTGTTTCTGACAGTTTTATTAGTTAATAGTTTCACTGAAATGTAGAGAAGGAAAAGTGGTCCGTGGTGTATTTGGATGCTGGCAAACGACTACCTTGAGCAAAGCAAAAAGCAGAAAGAGAGCCCTTAGTTCTTCCTCAGCTGGGATAATGGGAAAAAGGGATAACCCAGCTGACAAATAAGCTGTAGCAGGATATACTGGACTGAACTGTCATGGACCAACTGACTCATTTTAACTTAAACCAGTTGTGAGCCACAGCTCAACATCGTCCCATGGTCCCGGGCTGGGCACGTGTGGAATCCCGGGAATTGCTCCCTGCCTGGATGGGGTCCAGCTGTGTGTGTGCATCCCTCCAGCACAGAGGGACCGAGTCTGGGGGTCCCCAGGTGCCTGGGGCCAACTCAGAGCCTGGACCATCTCCTGGCTGAACACACCTGGTGGAGAGTGGCCCAGCACGACTTTGTGAGTGAAGCTCTTGCCCTTTATGCCTCCAGGTATATCATTGGGAAGAAAGGGGAAACCAAGAAGAGGCTGGAAACAGAGACTCGAACCTCCATCAGCATTCCCAAGCCTGGAGTGGAAGGAGAAATTGGTGAGTTGAACATGCACAAAATGTGCTTTTTACTGGCTGTTGCAAAAACACAGTTTAAGCTGGGAGGGGGAACAGGAGGTGTTTTCCCTTTAATTCCTACTTCTGACACAGCACTGACTCATTTTATGGCCCTGGGAAAATCACTTCACTTTTCTTCTGCTTTTATTTTTTCTGTCTATAAATCCTTATGAAGCAGTGAAAGATTTTTTTGGGAAAAAAAAAACAAACAACTGTTTTAATTCGACAATTAGTTTCACTATTCTGACCTTAAATGACAGACTTTCAGGGAACTTTGACCCTCTTTGGTTTTGTTTTTGAAACAGTACCTTTTCCCTTAAGAAGGAACTGAATTAAACATTCAGAGAAAGTCACCCTGTGTGTTTCTGCACGAAACAAACATCAGCATGTGCTTTAACCTGAGAAGTGTTTAGACGACATTGCTGCCGTCCCGGTGCTGTCACTCGATCCCAACAGTGAGAGCAGCCTCTCTTGTACCATATGTTCCTTCTCATCACTTCCAGGGACTTAAAAAGAAAGGAGACGTTGCTCACCAGGGCTGACCTGTGCAGGACCTGCCAGAGTGGATGTTTGGAGGGCTCCTTAGGGCATGCTCCAGGGATTATTGGCACGGTGTGCACTTATGTTTGTGACAGAGCTGTGAGGAGGAAGTGCTGGGGGGGATCCCACTGTGATGCTGTGCGGGGAACGTGGTGGTACTTCTCGAGAAGTGAGTCTTGACTTCTTCCCAAGGACTGTGAAGGACTATTAAGAAGGCTGAGAGATGTTAAAAACACGTAATAATAGGAAGCTGAGAAAATTTTGCTCCTTGTGGTTCTTTCCTTTCAAGCTCAAGTGTTCTCTGTTTGGTGCCTTGAAGTGCATGAACAAACGATAGCGGGCCATCTTGATCCTTGATAGATTTTCTTCGCTTCTTCACTCTGACTGCCTTTATGAAAACTTGAAATAGTGCTCTAGAAATCTGAAGGGCTGCTGAATTGATGGACTCTCAGTTATTGTTTTTTAGACAGTCAGAGCTGACTTTCTTGAGAGCAGAGGGATACTTTTGATGGCATCACCCTGTCTTTGCAGAGGAAAACATGGTCGTGTCAGGCATTTTAAGTCAAACAGGGAGTCTGGCAGGATTTCTCAGTGCATGGTTGGGGGTTTTGATTCCTACTGCTTCCTCTGGAGCCTGGGGCTGACAGCAGAGAGGTGCTGGCCTGCAGGTTTTTCTAATTCCCTCCTGGCATCTCCTGGATGAAACGTTCACAAAATCCTCCAATACTGTTATTTTGAAGTGCACAGACAAGTATTGGTGTAATACCATGATCCATTTAAGGACTTCTTATTTAGCTTCATGGAAGGCAGACAAGTCTCCTGCTTTGTTTCCTTGCAGTGATCGTCGGGCAGCACCGGAGCGGTGTCATCTCCGCCCGGACACGGATCGATGTGCTCCTGGACAGCTTCCGTAAGAAGCAGCCCTTCACACACTTCCTGTCCTTTGCTCTCAACCAACCTGCAATCCAGGAGAGGTTCCTGCAGTTCAAGGAGGAAGTGTTGGAGAAATGCTCACAGGTAAGGATCCATATGGGAATTAAAACGCAGAGTGCTGCTTCATTTGTTGAGAGAGCTCTTTGTGTTTATCTTGAAGGCCTTGTTCTATTCTGTTCCCTAGGAATGCATTTTTAACAAGCCTTTTACTTAAGTTGGTAGGTCTACTGTGAATTTGTTGAGTACTGTTGTGAAATCTTCTGAAAGGTGGAATGACTTACTTAGTAAATTGTTAGTTACAATATTTGGTCTCCTTAGAGGTTTCCGTAGATAGGAGGATATCTAAGATTCAGAAGAGGGTTGGGGTTTTTTAATAGGAAAGCCACTAAATAATATAGTGGACCTTTCTACATTTTATATGATTCCTACATAACCATGAAATCAGGTAGGAATTCATGAATTTGCTGCTGCTTCTGTTTCATTTTCCTTTGGCTCCTGGCAGTGAAGGAAGATGGGTATCACTGCCAGAGCTCGAGCGAGAGATGACTTGGTAACACATACCATCCTGCAAATCTCATCACTTCCCTTCTTCCCCAGGAGACTTTGTGCTGACAGTCCCTCCTACTTACCTTCAGATCTTGCGCTGGGAGCAGCAGGGAATGGTTAGGCACAGGGAAATGAGGAAGGGAATGGAAGAGAGGCTCTGTGTTCCCTGGTTTATTTTAGTGTGCGTCTGGTTTGACAAGAGTGATGTGTCAGTGGGCTGGGCCAAGGAGAAGGAACGGTGTTATTTAACTGCTGTGTCCTCTGAGTGTGCTGGAGGACATCTCTGGGCAGGAGAGAAGAGTTCTCTTTGTGGCTGCTGCAGGTTGCGCTGCACACACATTGCGAGGCTCCGTGGGCTGATAATCTTACCTTCGTGACCTCACTCCTGCTTGTGCCTTGCAGAGGAGAAAACACAATCGTGCAGACAGCACAGCTTCAGAAGTTTAGTTTCCTATGTCTTCGTGCTGTGGGTGTGAATTATCTGATATCTGGGGAGATAAGGAGTTCTTGCTCAAGTTCTTGAGGTCACTTGCATGTCAGTTGTCTCATCTCCAAGAGCTGACCTGAGCTGGCTCTCCAGTGCCGTCTTGCCTGGCAGTTCAGATTCAAGCCCTTCTTCTCCTCCCAGCTACATATTTCCACGACATTATAGGAGCTTCCTATCACTGGGATTTCCAGCTGGTGTTAAATACAACTGAAATTGGCCAACAGATCCCGGGATTAGCCCGTGTGATGCCATGAGAACCCTTTCCTCGGGCCAGGAGGATCATCTCTCCCCATTAGCCAGCAGCACTACCTCTATTAAAGCTCACCTTGACCCAAGGGAAGCCCTGCAGGCAGGGGGATAGAATCATCAGCCTGAGGAGGTGTTGGCTGGACAGAGAGTGCTGGACCTCAGGCTGTTGTCAGTGGTGGCCTGGCTCCCTCTGTTGGTTTCCAGTCCCAGGGCCAGCCCTTCTCCCTGCAGAGAGCTCCTCTTTGCTGCCTCCTGCTTGGGGTGCACCTCCTCAGCCGTCCCTTGGCCCAGCCAAACCACTCCTGATCTTGTCTCTGTCATATTGTTCCTCTCTTTTCTCACTCTTAAATGTCAGTTTGCGTGCCTGGGGAGACTGGGAGGCCTGCCATCCCCTTAGAAACATGTTCACAAATTTATCTTTGTGCTTTCCTCGGTGTTGTCGCATTCAGAAGGAGCTGCCTGGGAACATCTGCAAACCTTCATGTGCTCCTTGTCCCAGAAAGCTGCAGCAAGCCAGCCTTGGGCAGAGAAGTGCTGAGACCAGGCTGCTCATGTTCATTTTATCTCCTCTTGCCTGACCTTCTGCAGTTTTTGTTCTGTGCCTGGACAGCTCTGAGTCTCGTAAGGGCCTGAAATCAGCTCTAGAGTTCCTGTTTCTGGTTTGAAATGCAGGACTCAGTCAGTAACAGGTACTTGGGGGGGTTGCATATGTGTAGCCTAGGAATATATAGTGCTTTGTTTCTCTGCCCTTCCCTCTCCTGGTTTTAGCAAAAGGGTTTCTGGATGTATTTATTGCTGCCTGTTAGTTGGAGGAGTGTAGTGCAGCCCCGTCCGTCTCTCAATCACTCCTCCAGCCGGTAATGCCACTCTAATACCACTTTATCTCACAGCAGGGTCTGCTGGAAAGCACATCAGTAATGAAAAACAGTAATTCAAAACTGTGCCTTGCAGAGCAATAAGAGAGCTTATAGATTTGTCCAAAGCAACGGGATTTCTCAGGATACTCGGAGAAATCTGAATAGGTTTCAGTGGCAGGAGCGGGGCGTTTCTCTTCCTGGTGCAAAACATTGCAGAATTGGGTAAACTCCAGGCTTTGAATGAAGGGGGTAATAACAGTAAGGAAGGGTAAGGACCAGGAGTGTGTGTGTGTGTATGTGTGAGTGAGGATTTCTTCTGGCCATTGAGCATTTGTGAGGGACTCTATTTCTCTCTGAAGCAGTTGCCATGACAACCATTCATTTATATTTCACAGCATTATGTCGGTGGGTATGTGCTGTGTAAGTTTGTGTGTGTGTGTCTTTTAGAAGATAAACCTTGTGTTGAAACACAGCACACTTCAGGTGTTGTTCCTGCTGTACAGTCAGGGCTGCTGAGCAGAGCTGAGGGGAGGCTCCTTGGAGGTTAATTTAATGTAAACATGGGGAGGTGACTCACCTGGACAGGCTCCTCACTGATGTGCTGCAGGGGGAGGTCCAGATGACTGGATGACCTTGGAAGTCTCCTCACACAGTCGTGCGGGTGTCAGGGTGAGGAGAACTGAAACGTCTTTCTGAGAATGCAGGTGGAAAAGGGAAGAGGCTCTACAGTAATATTGCTGTGAGAAGTCACAGTTGGGTCTTGGAGAGCTGTGCAAACGCCCTTTTTGCAGGCTGAACAGGCTGCAAATGTAGCAGGGAGAAGCAACATGATTGCTGTAATGTGTGGCAACCTGTAAATATCAACCATTGCTAATGAGATATTGTATCTCAGAGTGGAAGGGACAGAGGGGTTTTGGAGCCTGCAGATCTTCAGTCAGTCCTGAGGAAATGCTGTTTTCCTGGCTCACTCCTTTGTTTGTGGATGGGGATGGCAGGGGGCATATAGCTGGCATGCAGTATCCTGTTATTAGGGGAAAAAAGAACCCCCAAACATAATCTGTCTGCAAACATGTGAAGCTTTTAAGTCAGTAGAGAGGATGCAGCCAGGGAGGAAGAGCTAAGGAGTTGATCCTCTGCCTTGTCGTGTAGAAGGCCTGAAGTGTGCTGTGGTTTATGGTTTCCCTCCTAAAGGGTCAGAGATCTGAAAAAACAGCTTTTGCAAGGAGAGGTGAAGACTCCAAATAAAACCCTTTCTCCTTCTTCTAAAGGAGGAGGGCAAAGGGAGAAGTCTTAATTAGCGGGAGGGAGGAAAAATGTTGTTTTTTTCAGTCTGAGTGAAAATGAGATGAGTTTTTGTGGAGCATGACAGGGCAGTGTCAGGGAGAGGCATAAGCTGAAATGGACAGTCATCACATAGGGATAGTGCAAAAAGGGATTGTTCTTCCTGCCTTAGAGAACCCAAGTTTGAACAGTAAATTTTTAGAGACATTTCTAGGGCTTCTTGTGAGGCAACACAGTGGTTACTGATGGCATATCATAGTCTGGGACTAGAATAAGTGTGTTCAAGCCTTTTTGCATCCCAGCAAGCGGTATCCAGCCGTGAAGGGCTGCCGAGACACCCGTGGGAACGTTGGCTGTTCCAGGGAGAGCTCCCTCTGACGCAGCATCTCTTTTTTTATGTGTGGGAGAAGTGGGATCTGCCGGCCTGTGAAAGAGTAGGGAGTGTAAGCAGGGTTTTGAGGAGCTGCCTGAAATACTAGGGAGTGAAGCAGGAAGATTATCTAGGTCTTGTCCTGCTCTCTGTGCACTGCTCTTCCCCGCTAAGCCCCCCGTGGCTCACGGACGTGACGTGCCATCGCTTCATCAGCTCTCAGCCCACACTCAGGGGTTGGAAAGCTCAGGGGAAAAGGCAGCTTTTTGGGGCAGGTTGGTGTTTACAGCACAAATCGTGCTGTGGCAGAAAAGGAGGCTTTGGCTTTCTGACCTGCAGACTGCTTGGTGCTGTACCTCATCTGTGCGCTCTGTGGGAGTGACACCGGCTGGTTGTCCGTGGTGAGAATAAATCAGACCTCCTCCCAGTTTCTGCTGGTTTGTGATGGGCCAGATATTCTCTGGCTACGGGTCTCGTTGGGGAAAAAAGGCTGACAGACAGAAAGCATGTCCTGTCATGCATGTTGACAGCAGGATGAATTAAAGGAAGCTGCAAGGTTTTTACTGCAGGGAGGGCAAGGTGGGGAGAAGCGAGATGGGGCCATACCTGTTTTTCGCCAGCCTGTGGCTGCTGGAGCAAGCCCCTGGCTTCTGTGTTGCAGCCTGGCTTGTCTCTAGTCCAGCCCATAAGCTCTGCTGTAAAGAAGGGTCTGGATGTGGTCATTAGGCATGAAAAATGCTGAGTGAGATGTGGGGCATTGAACTCTTGATGGGCTGAGATACTGCAGTGTTTAAACATCTGAAAGGTTTCATTTCAAAGTCTGGAGCACAGCTAGAAGCTTCAAAGCTGTCATTCTCAGTCAGTGGACTCTTTGCAGATGGAGAAAAGCTTCCATGGCCTGGCAGGTTGGCTTCTTCTGGAGTTAAAATTGGAGGTTATTTAATGCGCTGATGGGAAACAGCCACAAAGTGGAAATAATTGTTTTAATATGGGTGTGTTAACCATCCTCAAGGTATTTTTAAAAGTATCTTAGAACAAAAGAGCCTGTTTCTTAAAGCTGAATGTAACCACTACTCCACCTGGGAACAGTTCTTCCCCAGCAACAATATGCAACTCTTCTTATAAAGGGAATTTAAACTTAATTCATCTCGGCAAACTATAGGGCACATGGGAAGAAGAAAAATGTAATTATCAGAGCTGGTATTAGCTGTGCTTGGGTTGTGAGGTGCAACCTGTGTTTAGACAGGATTTAGAGACCATTTAGAGCTTGTCACTACAGCTGGTTCCAGTGTTATTGCACAAGAAATTGGACTCGAGTATTAAATCAGTGCTGGCTTGCGTTGAGTTCATTGCTGGTGGCAGCTGCCGCTTCGACATCTGTGGAAGTCTCCTCCCGGAACCCCGTGAGTGCTGCTGGTCCTGGGTCCCAAGTTGCAGCCTGTTGGAATGTGCTGTTCAGCAGGAAAGGCAGGCAGGGAGCTGTGGGACTGTGCCTCTCCTGCCAGGCTGAGCTCGCTTCCTCGCAAAGCCTGGGAAATTTTGTTTCTCAACTTCGAGTCATTACCAACCCAACCAGAGATAAAAGTACCGATGTCAGGGGCTTGGTACCCGTTCTCTGTAGTATTTATCCCTCTGATGGAGGGGGGGAAGTGGGGTGTGGGTGAGGTAAGACACCTATATATGATGGATTGACTGATTTGTAGGATCATGGGGTCAGCAGCAGCCTGTTCCAGAACCCTGCAAAGCTTCACCTGACTCTCGGGACGCTGGTGCTCCTGAACGAACAAGAGATCCGGAAAGCGTGTGACCTCCTACAGCAATGCAAAGAGGACTTTGTGGAGTAAGTGGTGGAAAAGGGATGTCATCACCACCAAGGGCTGAGTGGGGGGGAAAGCAGCACGCTGTCTTTGACAAGGGGCAGCGATGAGAAAAGCAGCTCGGTCGTCTCTCTCAGCTCTAGAAATTTAGGAAGAGGCTGAAACCTTTCAAATGGGAGCAGTAGAAATCACCAAGCTGCCACAAAGAGCCTAAGAGCATCTTGCAGCTCAGCTCAGACCCTCAGCACTGCCTGGGAACCTGCTCTGCTCGTTTCTGTTTCTCACGTGCGCCCCCGTTGTTTTTTTCCTGCCAGCGGTTTTTGCTGCTGCCCCCTGTTCCTGCTGCAGGGGGAGGGCCCAGCTCCCTCACCTGTGCACGTGTCCTGCAGTGGGCTCTGGCACGGAGCAGATGCTGAGGTGTCCTTGACACGCATTCCTTGCTGTGGGAGACGTGTGCAGGGAAACCAGCACGAGCCATGTGAGCAACATCAGCCTGAAAAGCTCCTCACCGCTCCGGGACCGCGGCTCCCTCGCTGCCCGTTAACACCGAGCTGCAGATGTCGGGGCTTTAGCTGCAAATGTGGTCCAGTGACACCATAATTAGCTTATCTCTGTTCAGCTTAGAAATTGGAGATGGCCTAAGGGAGGGGTTTATTTATTTATTTATTTATTTCTGCCAAGCCTTTGCACGCAGAGCACGGATCCTTCGGATTCATTTATGTGCTGCCTCCGTGCAAGAATTGGCCACGCTGTGCCAGGTATTATCTGTGGGAATTCATGCAGGGCCAAAATTCATACCTCTGCCTTTAAAATGCCATCCAGTTGTTCAGCTGGTGAACAGAAATGCAAGTGTGTTTCCAGGAGGAGGCTCTGCCTGCACTGTTTGGAAAGTGCCAGCTTCCTTGTAAGTGCTTTGAACTGAGGTGGAGAAAATCTTTGCTCCCCGTTTTCTTGAATGGAGGGGGAATCAACACTTGAATGTAACCTTTAGGTTATTATTTCCCCCTCCACACCCAAATAAATGTACTTGGAAAATTAATTTAGGCTCCCTTCCAGCCACATAAACCTTCATTAGCCTTCATTTCCTTTTCTAAGTGCAGGCAGTGCCCTGTGAAGGTAGATGTAACCTTTTTGACCCTTTTTTTTTTTTAGAATACATGACCTTTAGTGCTGTGGGTGGGACGTGCATAATAGTACATTTGTGCTGTTTTCCTCCCAGTAACCTTACTGGGAAGGGAAATCATTATTCCACTTGGGAATCTTTGCTTATTCTACTTGGGAATCTTAGCTGAGAACCTCAAAGGCGCTCACACGGGCAAGCCAGAGCCGAGCAAGGTCAGAGCAAAGTCACGCTCACCTTGTTAACTCGTGTTTGTTGCATCTGCCTGTCCAGACACTCCCTGTTCTTTCCACCAGGCCTCGGCGTTAAACAAGGCATCACTTACTCACAGGGAGCGCTGCTCTGGAGTGGGAAAGGCAAGGAGGTGGCGTGTTGGGAAGCAGATCCACTTGACAGTGTGTTTGCAGGTGTGGGAGTGCACATCACATCCTGCACGCGTTTGCGGTGTCGCCTTCCTGCGAGAGGAGCTGAAGCTGACTTGAAACCAGCTCTGTTTACTGGTGGATGTTGCAGTGTGCTTAGAACTGTGCTCTGGATCAAGCAGCTTTCCCAGCGAAAATCAGCAAGCTGGAGAACTCTGTCACAGTTGCTCTTTTCATAGGGAAGGGAGGAGCCTCTCTGGAATGAGGACTTGTGCTCTTTACTGCTGGTGGGTTTTCTGACACATCCACGGAGATTGAGGTGGCCTGTGAACACTGACAGGTTGACTTAATATGTACCAGAAACACTGAATGGATAAATTTAAATTATTTTACTTCTTGAGGTGATAAGACCATAAGAACAATAGCCTTTTGAGCTTTAGGACAAAGGGAGCCTTTTTGTGTTTGTTTTTTTTTTTCAGTGCAGACAACCTGAAAGATTTGGGAAAGTGAAGAATTCCTCAGTGGAGTTCAAAACCCTGTGTGGTCTGTGTAATATTTAGGTCCTTCTTAACCTCAAATTTGTGTCTAACTGTGGCCAAAAAAAAGTATTTTATATCATTCCCTTAGCAAACCCAAATATTTGGTGCGTGCATGAGGAGCACTCTGGGTTGCATCTCAAAAGCAGGTGTGGTATTTTGCTTTTTAACACGAGGGCTTTCTTGGGTTTTAGCCAAATCACTGGAGGCAAGCCCCTGACCGTGGAGGTGGCGGGAGTGGAGTACATGAACGACGACCCTGCCACGACCGACGTCCTTTATGCCAAAGTCCACATGAAGGACGGCTCAGACAGGTGAGTTTCCCATGCCCCTTTCCCTCATTCTCCCTGGGTGTGCTAGGGAAACCCTCTGGAGCTGGTGGGCACAGCTGGCAGCCCTCGGGCCAACAGTCAGGGAGATGAAGTCATCCCCACTTCCTAAACCGGTTAAGGCAGTGATGTGTTTGCTCTTTGAATCAGTCACTGGTGGTGCAGCTGAAAGGTGTCATTTGTCCCTGCAGTGGCCTGTCAGGTTGAATAATGGAGTCACAGCTCACACGTGGATAAGATGGCCCAGGAGATACTCCTGAGATGATTTAGAAGGCAGGACGACTTGGCCTCTGCAGTCTAGTTCCCACCCTGCAATCCAGATTAATCTGGCCTATTCTGCAGCACTTAATTACTGTTAAAACCCAGTTACCCCAGAAGGTCCTCAGAAGAGCACGGCTTGATTAGAGTTGGTTTGTGTGTCCGTAGCAGCCTGGAACGGGTGCTGGGTGTGAAATGTCTGAGGTGCTGCTGTCAATCTTGAAGCCTGGTTGGTGTCAGGGTGAGTGTTTGTGCTGTTCACCACTGGGGCTCGTGGCGTGGGCTCTACAAGCAGCACTGCCCAGGATGTGGCAGTGTCTGGACAGCCTTCCTCCACCTCGTTTTTGGCAGGTACATCACTCGTGGCAGCACCACCTTTTCTTTTGGTGCTTTCTGGAAGACTGAGGAGAAACACGGGTGGGGCTTGGAACAACCTGGTCTAGTGGAAGGGGTCCCTGATCCTGAATGTCCCTCCCAACCCAAACCATTCTAGGATTCTGTGATCAACAAAGAGGGAAGGGGAATATCCAAAAGAGCTTTAGCCTCCTCTCTCTGAGCCTCAGCCTTCTCTTTTCCTGACAACGCTGCCCTTTTGTTGTCCGTTCCCGTTGCCAGAGGACAGCAGGAGCTAGCAGAGGAGCATGGAGCAGTGCAGCTGGAGGAGGGAGGCAGTGAGCAGGGACTGGCTCAGGGAAGAAGGGACATATTCTGGCATCTCCTTTCCTCGAGGGCTGAGTAAGACAGAAGAGCCACCTGCTTAAAACCACACTGTGGAGGCCGTGTTGAAATAAGAGATTGGAAGTAGGATAAGGAAATGGGTGGGAAAATGAAAAATGTAAGAATTGCTGGGAGGCAATTGAAATTCAAATTATTTCCTTTCCTTGGCTCTTCCTCTTTGAAGTCTGTCCTACCCTGAAAGAGGTGAGATAAAACAAGCGGGGCGGGTGGAGAACCAGGGCGAGCTAGAGATCAGCCAGGAGGCAGAGCACAGGGAGACAGAAGGCAGAAGCACTTGGAAAGATGAGAAGAAGGCAGACACTTGGTGACCCAAATGCCCTTCAGTGGGTTTGTTGTGGAGAGCATCTGAAATATCAGCTCTGAGAGCTGAGGTATAGGCCTGTTCTCCTGTGTCACTGAGCTCTGGGGTTCTCTGAGCCTGCTTGCCTCTGGAAACAAGTCTGCAGCCTGAGGAGCAGGGAGAGGATCCTGGGGAGCTTAAGTAGGGCCTGAACTTCCAGTGGTGTCTGCCTGCCTCTGGGGACAGCTTGGATTGTTGGTACTAGCGCTGTGGTGTGTTTCAGGTGCCAGCTGGATCCCTTCTGCTGAGAACCCACTTAGCCACAATGCTGGAGAAAGTGCTCGTGTGCATCAGGGGTGGCAGAGCTGCTTTGGGCAGGGGAGAGAAGTGAGGCCTTCAAATCCACCTTGCCTTCAAACTGAAAACACCCCCCCTAACACCACTTTGGGAAAGGGCTGATGTCTCCTCTGTTCTTCACAGAGATCAGACCTTGTGCTTTTTGTGGCACTTGAAGGCTGCCAGGCTTCTCTTCCACAGTATTTGCTTTGCTTTTTGCGTAGCAGTGGGCTCAGAGAGGGCAAGGATTGAAGTTTTAATCCTTGGCCCAGGCTGGTTCTGCCTTCACCTGCAAATTAATTCATCTGGCACTTCCCCCCTAATATAGTTCCTTAACTGGTAGCAAGCATCCAGAAAACCATTTAGCTTTGCAGAGGTGAAAGCAGGTATTTTTATGTAGATGGAGAGCACCTTTTGCTTCCACTAAGATTCCAGCAGACGCCGTGTTGGACCAACAGTAAAGAGGAAACAGATGATGATCTCTCCAGAAAACTCTGCTTTGTTTTCTGGCCTACAAGACAAATCATTGCTGAGCAGCTCCTTGCCTGCTGAAACCTGCTGTGCCTTGCTGAGGGAAATGGGCAGAAAGCAGGTAGAAAGCAGTTTCTGAGCTGCAAGGCCAATACTAGAGGAGAGCAGCAGCCACGTGGCTCTCTGTGCTGGATCAGACTGCTGCAGCCTGTGCTGGAGAGAGGTGTGTGCCTTCCTGTCTCATGCAAGATGTCCTGTTAGCTCTGTGTAGTTCCTGGCATGGCTGAGGGGTGGAGTTCCTTCCTGATCTTTGGATGATCTTGATCAGCTTAAGCTGTAAAGCAGGAGATTTGATTTATCCTGACTTAGCTTGCGTAACTGCAGACAGAATTAGGGGTTGGCAAGCCCTTCTGCACATATAATGGCTCAGACTGAAAGAGGGATCATGCTCTGATGCCTCCCACATGGCAAATAATTTCCATTATAATTCATTCTAATTTGTTTTATTTCCTTGATTAACTTTATAACGTAATAAAGCACCATTTTCACTTGAGTTATTCTCTGTTAATTTGTTTTAGTATTGTCTGTAATGATATTCATTTAATCTTTGTCATTGCTAATTTTAAAAATCACTGAAGTAAAGCCAGGAAATGGTAGAAAGCCATGACAATTGGTGGTTGGAGAGTCTTGGAATAGTCACATGGGGGCCGGCAGCCCGTGAGGGGCACTCCAAAACCGGTGGCGGGGTAGGAGCTGGCATCTGGAGTGCAGCAACCCCGGGCTCTGGGAACCAGGCTCGGAGCAGCCACGCTCTGCTGCAGCTCAGACACCAAAGTGGTGGGACCTCACGGAGCAGAAAGCTGTCTAATCCCTGGGACGTGCTGAGAGAAGCCCAGATCCTTCTGCCTGGGCTTAATACCCTCCGGCCTTGTTTTTGGGGATGGGAAGCTCTTGTTCTAGCACATCCTCGCTACTTTTGGTAAGCTTCATTCAGCAGCCTGGAAGTTCCTGCAGCTCTTTGGGCATAGGATATGTGACCATGTTGCTCTGCTCCTGCTGCCTATCCCAGGATGGGTCAGCCCACAGATCCCGGCAGCCACGGCTACTTTTATGTCCAAACAAGGCAGACACAAAGGTGGGAATAAGTCCTTTGGTTCTGCTTGCTCAGTAGCTCCAAAGCTGGAGCGTTCTCCAGGATGTGCTGTCTGGGTTTGTGCCCTCTGTCACCACGTTCTGGGCTCTCCCAGAAGTTAAGCCCAGTGAGTGGTTTGCTTATTTGGGACACAGAGGGTCCATGCTCCAGCAGTCCCTGAGCAGATCCTCTGGGACACAAGGTGCCTAAGCCCCTGCGGCTCTGCAGATTGTAGCATTTGCAGGGAGAGTCACATTGTGTTTCCTGGCAGGAGAGAGATGCATCCTTCAGCTCCCAGTAACATCTGTCACTGTGAACAAGCTCTCTGCCGTGCTAAATCTGCCCTTCTTCCTGGAATATTTACAGCAGAAGCGATCACTGAGGAAGCTTTGCGAAACAGCCAGAACTTTTCACGTTAGAACTGAATCTTGATGTCTCTGCTCGCTTTCCATCAGGGACCAGCTCCCTTTCCTGTGTGTGTGCAGAGACTTCATTTCACACTTGCTGCCCTCCCAGCTGAAAAGCCAAAAGCTGATGATGCAGGGGCTTCTCCTTGGTTTACATGGCTCTGTTCTTTCTCTTCTTGCCTTCCCAGATTGCAGGTGATCGCTGATCGGCTGGTGGAGCGGTTTGTGGCCTCTGGCCTGATGCTCAAAGAATGGGACAGGGTGAAGCTGCATGCTACAGTCATGAACACTCTCTTCAGGAAAGATCCAAGTATGTACAGACCCTTCATCCTTACTGATAAATGCATTTAAAGGAGCCTGCTGCTCAGCAAATGCTTTTGTTGTTTGCTTTCTCAATGGTATGATTTTTCTTAATCTCAAGAATACCTGCAGGGCTGTGAGGGGATGTCAGGAGATAAAACCAAGGAGAAAATTAAAAAAGCAGTCATCAGAGTCACAGATTCAAAAACCCTGTCGCCCAGGAGCACTGACAGGATCTGGGCTAGGGAGGAAGATTCAAGTGCCACCTGAAGTCTTGGGCTTTCTGTGCCCCAGTGTTAAATTGAAATTAGGTAACAACTCCATGTGCCGTGCTGACCTTTAAACAAGATGAAAACATAATCCCCTTTGGTCAAGTTAAAGATTGCCCATTGGTTTAGGGGCGTGATTCCAGTGTGTTTCTCCTTAAATCAGATGCAGATGGCTGAGAGGCTGAATATGAGCTATTCTTGAGTGTATGGTGTCTGCCGGCTCTGCCAAGAGATTGTCTGCTCTGGCAGTCTGTTCTTATCACATTACTTTATAAAGCAGCCTCAAAAGCATCATGTTTGGGATGTTTGGGGAGGGGCAGTGTGTTACAGTCTGGTTCTCCATGTGCAAACGTGCGTGTGCTCTGCCTCGGTGACCCCCGTGCAGTGCAATGGGTTGTGCTGGGAATTCTCTAGTTGCTGCCTCTTTGAGTCTCTGTGTGAAGAGCAGGTGATTTGTGTCGTGGTTTCCTGGGCAGGTTTTGGATCTGCCTGGTCCTGGAGTCAGATAAGCACACTTATCTGACTCAAACCGGTCTCAAATCGAGACCCAAAAACTCGAGCTCAAAGTGCTGGTGTGGCTGTCTGTGATGGGAGGCACGTGGGCAGCTTTGCCTGGCATTCTGAGTCTGTATTCTGCACAACCCCAGGAGGCATATGAGGCATTCAGACACAATGGGGAGAGCTTTCTGCAGGCAGCCATGGAAGTGGCTTTATATTCCATACAGGATTTGAATATCAGGCTGGGTGTGAGGGGGACTTCGTAGTTAATGCTGGAGATGAAAAAGGAATGTTGAATATATTCACCGAGTGAGACAGAGGTCCTGTGGAAAGAACAGATCATGTACTGAGGGATTATATAAAAATCCGGACGTGCTCTGGGGAAATGGATCTCAGACACGGGCATTTGGCAGTCGCTGTAGGCCCAGGTTGCTGTCCTGAGGGTCTGTGTGGCTGTGTGCCCACCCCAGCAGAAGCACCCACACCAGGTGGGTGTGCTCCCTGGAGCAGGCAGCAGAGGTTTGTGTCAGTGCTGTCCGGATCCGGATTGCCCCTGGCGTTGTGCTGGCACGCTCAGCCTGGAATCTGGGGCTGTTCCAGGCCATGCAAGTGCTCACCGTGCTGACATTCACCCTGGCATGGCTGGGATGTGGGATTAAAATCAGCCAGAGAGAAAACCTGTGTGTTGCACTGAGCCATCGCCCCGTAACTCTGATTTAGGGTCTTTCCTCCAGGTAACATAGGTGATCCTGATAGAGGCACCCCTTTCCTGCCTTATTCCCTTAGAAATCCAAGTGAAAGCAGTTTTTTTGCTCTAAGAACTAGATCTATTAGCTGGCAGCTGACTTTGGGGAGGGAGAGAGTGGGGGGTGAAGTACAGCACACAGAGTTCTCCCATCTGAAGCTCATTCTGGTGGTGGCTTTTCTGTCTACAGCTGAAGAGAGAAACAACACAATGACTGGTAAATCATCTTGCAAGGAGCGGGAGTCATTTAATGGCCGAAATATCCTCAAGGTCAGTATGAAACAATTAGGGAAATGGGCCCAGCTGTGGATACTGTATAGCCAAAAGGGGTTGAAACACCTCTTCAGGACTGCTTTTGTCTTAGGCTTATGGGATCTCCTGTGAGGGGGGGGAAAATCTGTTTAGAAAATAAACAATCCAGATCTGTCGTAATTGGGAGCATTACAGTGTTTAACAGAAGCATTTCTAAAGCTGCTGAGGCTCAGAGCAGGAATATGTAGCACGAATGCTAAGTGGGTGTTGATGTTGTCGTTTACTTCTCTCCTGTTTTACCCTGGAGACTTTGGCTCCTGTTGATTCCCAACCCAGCAGAAAGCAGCACTGTGTTGCTCTTGTTCTACTCATATCTATTTATGAAACTAAACCTGACTCTCATTTCACTCATTCTTTTCTTCTTCTTTTTAATCTCTGCTATTGATTTGCATGGGTTTGCTCCAGAAAAATAGCAGGTAGCAGCAGGGAGTCCCACCATCCAGGATCTGAGGGCTTTGGCAGAGATCAGAGCATGGAAAACACAATCCTTCAGATTCTGGAGGTGGGTAAGGCTTAAGTGGGAGCATCCTGCAGCCTCCCAGGCTTTGCCAGCCAGGACTGGGATGCAGGCAGCCTCTGCTGCTCATCCAGATGGCTGTGGCAGAGTTGGTGCTGTGGTCGCTTGACCCCTGCAAGTGTCCAGAGGGAAAAGAGACGCACAGAGGAGCAGAAATGGGAAACAGCACTGGGTTGTAAGCAAATTTGCAATCCTCATTGTGTGAGAGGATTTTGTTGCAGGCAGCTCTGATAAGAGGGAGCGAGGACAATGCATGGATACATTTGGGAACGCTTAGGAGATATTCTGGCAACAAAGAGACATGAGAGAGGATTCAGCCTGGGTGGGAGCTGTACAGCCCAACAGGACTTTAGAGCTCTCCCAGAGGAGGGAAAGGGTGTTCTTTATTTGTATTTACAGTTTTAATAATGTATTAGGCAGTGGATGCAGGGGGGTGTGAAGGCAGGGAGTGGAACTGATTGATCTCCTCTGTGCAGAGGGCAAACAAAGGGACAAAATTAGGTTAAGCTCTCATTGTCCTCAAACGGTCTGTGCAAGCGCGGTGTCATGACTCAGCGTCGCCACATGTTGAGTGTGCGGTGTGAGACTGCAGTATTGCGAGCTGGAGCAGGGAAGCCACAGACACGGTCCCCTCCCCGACCTGATCTGCGAGGTTTGGTGAGCTCCCGGTGTGGGAGGAGCTGGCCCAGGGAAGGGAGAGGTGTGTCAGGAGTCCTGAGTGCCCGCAGGGACTCGGCCTTCAGTGCTTTCTCTTGCTTCTGTTAAACTTGTCCTCGGGCTTTACCGGCGCATCAAATCAAACCGTGGGTGTCCCTCGGTGCTCCTCATGCCGAAGCGTTTGCGATCGGGAAGGCATTAACGATGCTCCCTCTGCTGGTCACACCGTTTGTGGGGTCTGAGGATCGGGATGGGGGGAAGGTGGTCCCGTGGTGCTCAGAAATGCAACTGCCCTCCCTCCGAGGCTGCTCCTTATTCCTGATGCTCTTGGCAAGACAAACCAATGCATTTTTAAAGCTCCTAATTGATTTTGTACTGACGTAGCCGAAGGAGCTGCTGGCTGTTTGGACTGTTGGTAATTACTTCAAAGCCTGTCTTGCCGCAAGAAATGTCATCCTTCTCTCCCACCTCCACCACATTTCCTAACCTGCTCGCTTCGTAGTTCCCTTTGGTCTCCCACGTGCCTGCAGCAGAGCGCCCGTTGGCATTAATTAATTACATGAGTCATAAATAGCTCCAGGCTCCTTACCGGAGGAGCCCAAGCCTCAGAGAGCCACTGATGCATTCCAGCGTGACCTTGCAAGGATGCGCCGGTTCCCTCCCAGCCCGCTTCTCCATCCATTATTTATCCTGTGCTCGGGGAGGCTGCCCTCTCACAAAGTGGCTTCATTAACTTCTGCACTAGGATCTAAACGCCGAAGGGCTGTTAGTGAATATGGCTGCAGTTAGGCAGGATGGTGGGAGGGAGAGCCACACGTGATTCCAGGCGGTGGGACTCTGCCACAGCCGTGCCGAGTGGCCGTGTTCCCACTTGGAATGCTAACAAAGCGTGGCTACTGGCGGGAGGGCACGAAGTGGGAAGACTCTGGTTCCATCCCTCTCGTTCCCGTTGCACAGCCAAAGGCTTTGCCGAGCAGAGGGCAGGACCTGAGCTGTGGGAGCACGGATCACGGCGGAGACGCCGTGGCTCTGCTGCTGCAGGCTGAGGAGGCTCCCCGTGGTCAGAGCTGGGGGGTGTGTGTGTGTGCAGATGCGCTGGCAGCACATGTTTGCTGATACCATGCCTGCGTTACCCCAGGCTCCAGCTGGTATTTTGCTTTCAGCTGAACTAATCGGAATTTTATTTAATAATCCTTTGTTCTACCCGTTCCGCAGAGTTAAACACACACTCCTATTTGTGCTAATAAATGGCTGTGCAGGCCGGTACCTTCCCACACTGCTCAGAAAATAGATTCTGTAGGATGAGTTGCGTTTGGGAGTTTAAATTACTTCTGTCTTGAAGAATATCCGTGAAAAAGACTTCCTGCCATAGGTGGAGCCGAGAGCCCAAGGGATTGTGTGACCCAACGGATTTGTGTCTCACAGAGCTCTGGCGTTGTGCTTGCCTAGTCTAGTCCCAAAGAGCTGGAGATGCTTCATGGACCACTTCCCATGGAGCGATCTGCATCCCTTCTAGGCTGGCTAGTGGCTTTGAACATCCCAGTCACGTACCGGAGTCGTGCTCTGGTCGGGAGCAAAGCGGAGAGCGGAGGGAGGAGGAAGCGATTCTTGGCTGAGAGACACCGGCAGCTCCTTCCCCAGGGTGAGGGCAGGGCCGGGCCCGGGAGAGGTGCTGGTTTGGCAGCCCCCTCGCCCTGCCTGCTCCCGTGTCCCCGGCGGTGGCCGCGTGCCCTGCGTGGCAGCTGGCACAGCGCTGGCACGGAGGCGGCCGGGGCAGCTGCCGGCATCTCCGGAGACGAGGCTGCGCTGCCTCCGGGCTTTTATTTATTTCGCTCAGTGGAAAAAAAAAAAACTGGGGCTGCAGTGAATAAATAAAAACGAACGGGAACGCGAAGGGACCGCCTGGCCAAAAATTTCTGTGGTGCATTTGAGGGAAAGGGAGGCTTGCAGGAGGAAGAAAACCACCTGGGCTCTCACTGGTTTAAAATGGAACGATTATTGACTCGAGCTGAGGTCTGAGGAGTGAAAGAATGGCCTTTGCCACATTCAGACGAGAAGGAAGCAAATTTTGAGTACAGAAAAAGCTGAACCCTGCCGCTTAGCACAGATCTGTGCATTAACAGCTTACAAGATTAAATATTGAGGGAACAGCTACTGAGGTACAGCAGCAGAAAGCTGCACATCTGATGTCTTAGGGCATTAGGGGAGACTTTAAGCTGGGATGGAAGACTGGGAACTGGATCAGCTGAGGCAGTGACACATGCTGCTATGCCCTGCTCCAGCAGTGAGGCTCTGGGAGTGCTCTGAGAGGGCTTCTAGGTCAGACAAGTCATAATTTGATGAGGCTCCTTCTCTTTTGAGGCCCGCATTAGGGTATTAAATTATGGGACTGTATCTGCTTTCACTTGGAGCAGGGGGAAAGTGCATTTACTGACTGATATACTGGAGAGCTGACGTAGCAGAGGAATTTGGTGGTGTTCTCTGTTACCGTGTCTGTCCTGCTGGGTAAGAACAGAGGCATCTGCAGCAGCTCAGTTTAAGACATTCGATGCAGTGGCATATAGAGAGATATCATGAGAAAGAAAAATCTTGACCCTCAAAATACCCCAAGACCATCGAGCACTACACAAATAAACACCTGCCCCTGTTCCACTTACAGTTGAGGAGTGTGTCTCACATTCTGCAGCCACTGAAACCCAGGCCTTTTGTGTAACTTTTGTTTGTGGGTTTAAGGAGGCTGAGTCTTTTCCTGATGTATTTTATAGCTGAGGTGAAATCAAAGGGCCAAAGAACCGGCATTAAGTGACGATCAAGACTGCCTGTTGTTTGGAAAGGGTAAGAATATCTTTTTATGCTCAGTGAGGTGGTAAAGGTGTAGATTGCAGTAGGACTGGCAACCAGAACAAACACCATACGGGAGGTGGCTGTTTGGAAAGTTTAGAGTTAAAAATGCTAAACAAAAAAATCCACCTGGGGTGAGAAGAGCCTGAATAAGAGATTGTGGTGCAACATTAGTGTCTCAGAAATAAGCCAGTGCTTTTCCTCGCCTTGGTTTTGCAGAAGAGTCAAAAGCAGAAATGAAAGGCTGCGGTGCCGCTTTGCAGAGGGGAGAATTCCTGCCTTCAGTTCTGATCCTGCCATTATGGAGAGATACCGGAACGATCGAGGGGGCTCAGCAGTGTGCAATTAGAGCAACAGTGGGATGGCAGGATGTGACAGTTGAGCAGATGAGATTGGAGATCATTTGTATGATCACGGGGAGAAAGAAGGAGATTAAATTGGGGTTGCCGTGAAAACGCTTTCCTACGAATTATATTCTTCAGGGGGAAAAAAGGCATATTCGTGCTATTTGCATTCAATGAAACAGGAGTTTGAAGTGGCATTTGAAAAATCAGACTAGACAATAGAGGAAAAATGTCTTTGTTGGAATGTTTGGGCCTTGGAGGCAGCGTTGGAGGTGTTGGAGGGGAATCTGAGCCGCTGCACTGAGGAGGACGCGGTGCAGGAGGTGCAGAAGGTTTGTGCTACCTCTGTGTGACAGGGATCTGGTGCGGTGACCTTACCAAGAAGGGGAGAAGCCTCTTTGTTTTCTTTTCAGAGGTGCTCGGCTCTGACTAATTTTAGCAGGGACTGTGAGTGCTGGAAGAGGGAGGATTTGTTGAGAGGGTTATAAAATTTCTGAATTCTCTTGCCCCTGTACCGCTGCAGTCCCATCCAGCCCAAGGGCTGCAGTGCTGTGGGTGCCCCTGCCTCCCACCCAGTGGGCATCCTGCCTCCTCATTTCCCTGAGATCCCTACTCTGCCACCATCCAGCTGAGGCAGCATCACCACTTTGATCTTAGGAGGACGATTTTTCTCTGTGGAGCTGGCAGGGCTTGAATTACAGCAGCGCCTTAATAGAAGGCAGGGACCCAACACATTAAATGTGCAAAAAAACCCAACCCACTGATTAGCAAAAGTAGGCAGTTCATCCCAAAGGTGCCATGACCCTTCTGCTGGATAATTTTTCAGGTCTGTCCGAGTTAATTTACTGGCTGTGTAGCCAGACTCCTCCTCCCGGTGGTTCAGTGAGTGGAGCGAGGAGGTCACATTGATAGGAGCTCCTTGTCCCAGTATTCCCGGATGCGTCTCAAGCCTCCTGGCATCTCTGCAGCAAAGCCAAAACCCAGCAGCTCTCAAAAACTGTTGCTGCATTTGCTATAATAGGAGCCACGGGAATGAGGCTTCTTTGGAGAAATTCAGTGCTTGATTATTAATTTCCTTAAGTCGTGCCGTAAATCCCTCATGTTTGAAGCGTAGCAGGGTCTGGGAAGTTATCGGAGCCTTTAACATGCTGGAAGGGTTTTTTTATTCTTGCCTGAAAGATGTGCAAAAATCTGGTAACCTCCAAATGTCCCACTTGTATTTGTTTCTTAGTTTGCAGAATGCCTTTCACCATAGCAACTAGGGTCTGATTTCCTCAAGCACATGAATTTTCATGGATTTGCAGCAGGGGGGTGGGGGGGGACAGACCCAAAACCCTGAGCTAAAGCAAAGGTTTTGCAGCATGGTAGTGGCAGGAGCGCTACTGGATTTGGCTCATGAAGGAGGCAGGGAACCCTGGAGGGAGAGGATCTCAGCTGAACAAAGGCCTGCACCTGGCCCCAAACAGTTCTATCTGCAAAAAAATCCAGCCTGACAGATTAATTTAGACTATTGCTGAATGTCACCCTCCCCACTGCTGCATCACCCTCTGGCAGCTGAGGTGGCTTTGCTCCAGTTTTATGAGGAGCTGAGGTTTCTCATGGCAGCAGTCAGGGAAGGATCGGCTGCTTCCATGGTCACAGAGCCAAAATCCTTGTACCCTTTCCTACCTGTGGGGGTCAAAAGGGTGTTGTGGGCAGCATGAAACACACTCCTCTTTGGCCTGCAGGTGAAACCCAGCTGGGGAGAGGCGGGAATATTGTGTGAGCAGGAGGGAACGGAGCTCCAAATGATAGGGAGAAATCAGGTGGAAACAAACGGGGTGCTGCGAACAAAGGGCAGGTGCAGGAGGGAGCGGTGGCACCAGCGTAGGGTGGAGAAGTGCCTTGATACCAACCCCATGGGCCAGGGTTTGGGTTAGGAGGTGGTCTCTGGAAATAGAGAGCCAAAGAGGTCTGCAAAGTAAACCTCTGACTGTGCTTGGCTGAAGGGTTTGCCCAGTTCTGGGCACCATGGGTGGGTGCAAAGAGCCCAGGGGGCAACAGTAAGATAATTGGAGGGGTAGAAAATGTCTACAAGCTGGGGCTGGAAAGACTTAGGAGTTGTTTTGAAGTTAATAAAGGGAGGGAGGGCAGCATGTGAAGCTTCCAGTGGTGTATCCAGTAATATCCAGTAGTGGATACTTTGTCCTCCATGCTCTGATGGTAGAGTGATAAATAATGGGCTTAAGTTGCAGCAAGAGATCAGGAAAATCCTTGGAAAGGGAAGGATAATAAAGCACTGCTCTAGAGGAGCTGGGAAATGGGGATCCCAGTTATTTTGAGGGATGTTAGTCCAAGTTCTGCCGTCAACAAGCTCCTCCTCCCTTGGGAAAGGAGAGGACAGTGGAGCTGATGACCTTTGCCAGTCCTTTCTTCAGCGTATCACTTTATGATTCCTGTGTGGAATGCATGCAGAACACCCGGGGACGGCATCTGTGAACGTACCAAGAGCTTCTTGGCATTTACATGGCATTTACTTTGGCTCAGGAAAATAAAAATATGAAAAAGAAGCCTCCCATCACACGCCTTGGATCTTTCTCCCTGAATTCCGTGCGTGCTGCATCTTCTTACGTTGGTGGTACTTTTCCAGAGAGAGATGGTTATATTGTTATTGCTTCCCAAGGGATTTTCCAGTGTTGTAGGGGAGATACTCCTGACTTGGGAGGTGGGACTTTCATGACCAAGATTTTGTCCCTCCTGAAGTCTGCACGCTTTATTCTTCCCGAAGGCGACGAGGTGAAAGGGCCTCTGCTGCCGCCTTTTAAACCTGCCAGAGGCCGAAAGAAAAGGAGAGAGGAGGGGCTGTTCCTCTCATTATCCGTGTGGAAGGACTGGATGCTGTACTGGGGATGGAGATACGCTCCAGAGCCAGCTGCACACTTGCAGAAGAGAGCAATCTGCATCTCTGTGGCTGCTGCTCCTGGTGATGGCCCTGGTGACAGCCGTCCTTCCCCGTCCTTCCTAACCCTCCCTTCCCTCCCTGGGACTCCACACGACGTCTTCAGCCTGTGACACCTGAGGAGGATTGGAGAATGTTGGGTGCTCAGCCAGCGGTCCTTGAAAAAAAGCCATGGAAAGGAAGCAGTTGCTAATTTGGAGAGGAGGTTGGGAATGCCGGGAAGAGCCGCCTCGCTGGATGAGCGCCTGCCTACCTGCTTTTCCTACGCTCCTTTTGCATTATCCCTGGTGAGCTTCCAAGCACAATTAAACCTCTGACAGATAATCATTGGCGGAGTGGCGTCCAGGGTGAATAATACAGGAATCGGGTATTTCTTTTTTTGGCACCAAATTTCAGAAAACACGTTTTGAAAGTCAAAAATAGAAGGAAAAAGAATTTTCATTGAACAAACTCCCCAGCAGATCCTGACATGGAGCCTGGTTGTTTCTCATCTTCTGGGGGCCACCAGGGGCTTTGTTTTGGGGTTTGTCTGTCGTAGTTTTGGGGGAGTTTAGGTCAGAAATGGAAAGGGATTTGATGCATTCTTTGGAACGAGGAAGAAGGAGCTCTGCCAGCATGTGCTGCAGCCTAGGAACTGAGGCAGCTGTGGAGGGAACAGCCTTCTGTGGAGGCCCTGGCAGGTCTGTGGGGGAGTGAGGCACTTTAAACAGGTAGGTGGGATCCCAAAGGCAGAGGACTGGAGGCTGTGATTTGTGTAGCAAAGGAGGTTGATCAGAAGAGCTCCAAGGGATACGATTTGCTGGTGTTCAGTGCACTCTCTTAGAGTCCATCAGTGTTTCTGAGCATTACTTGCACACTTCAAGATTTTTTTTTTTTTTTAAGATTTTCAATCCATCCCTGGTTTTTACCATTTCCTCTGTCAGTCCCTTTTGCCTGGTGCTGGTATCAGCTCTGTAACCCAGCAGTTTGCCAAGGAGTCAGCGCCTTCCTGCTGTATCTGGCATGGGAAACCGCAGTTGTGCTTCCGCCAGATGATTTGGAAGGGCGACTGTTCTCTGCTCTTCTCTAGTGTTTTCCATCCCAAGCTGTGGACGTGTTACACAAGCATTAATTCAAATGCATCATCCCATATGAGATGGAAAAACATCCAAGGGAGGGTGCAGAGAGTCTGCAAACAAATAGAATTTGTTGCTCTGTGTTGAGGCACCTCTTCGGAAACGCTGCTTAATTTTTCTCCATACTTGGCAGCGGGTGCCTGGGATTTTGTTTATCCCTTCCCCAAAGGGGACAACAGCACCTCAGCGTGCTGATTTCCCACAGAAAGCAGCTGCCCATCCCCCCCTGGCTTCCCAAGCCGTTCCTTCAGGGATGGGGACACGCCGGGGGAGCGGCTGCCGGCAGGTGAGCTGGGGGCTGTTGTCACTGCGTGCAGAGCAGATGAAGCTCTGAAGGCTGTGGCTGCTCCGAAGCTCCACTTTAATCTCCTGGTTGGAGCTCTCTGTGCGCCGCTGGCAGCTGCTGGACCCCTGTTCCCAGCGCTGGCTTGGCTGTCGGAAGTGATGTCCTGCACGTGTTCTCCCGTGGAGGCAGAGCCCGGTGGCGCCCGGCACATTCCTATGCCTTCCTCAATGGGATCTTGGGGGGGATAAACATTTTCAACCTGGGCAAAGCAGAGGAGCAGGGATCGCTGGTGGCCCGTGCAGCAGCAGTGACAGTGAGCTCCTCCACAGCCATGGGCTCCCGGAGCTGTCAGCCTCTTCCTTCCTGCCTCTCAGAAGTTCTTCATTTCTGTGTTTGTTCCAGATATGGAAAAAAGGGACCCCCCCTCTCAGCTCCCTGCCGAGAGCAGCCGGGTTTGTGAGGCGGATTGGTCACAGCCTGATGACATTACACGGCTCCGTTCGCCCACAGCGCCGACCCATCAGGGACACCTCTGTGCTGCTGATCTATAATAGCCCAGCCCTAAGGCACTGCTTTCCGTGGCTGGAGTTCACAGCAGAACTCCCCACAGTCCGGGGAGATGTCTCTGTGTGTGTGTGTGTGTGTGTGTACAGATCCATTTTATCCCGTGGTAATGCTGCTCTTTGGTGGGAATTTTTAATTGCCAGGCAATTAACAACAAGTCGTTGCTCCCTCGGCGTTTCTGAGCACCGATGCTCTCAGAAGAGCTGCTTGGGCTTTTTATGAATTCAGGATGGGTCTTTTTTTTTTTTGGCTGACTACCGTAAACAACATAAGGCTTTAAAAACTGATCAATAATCCTGATGGCCGCAGCAAAATCCAGGCCAGGCAGCGTGAGTGCGAGCCAGGGATTACGTGAAGGAAGTTTTAAATACCTCTGACTCCCTTCCCTTCCCTGGACTTTTGTCCTCCTGCTGCCCAGTGCTTCTCCAGCTGAATGCATTAATATTTCTCATGCTTGTTGAGCCCATGACAGGTGATTTCAAAGCCCTGGTTTGTGTTGGCATCTCCGCTCTTCAGAACAGGAGCTGAAATGTGTCACTTACGTGGACTAGCACCGTGATTTATTGCTGTTGTTTCCAGCTTGGAACACAAAGGTGCTGTCTCATTCCAGGAGGGTTGTCTGTGGGAAGCAAGCCCCCCCAGGAGGGCAACTTGACAAACACTCACACTTGGGAACACGACATCATTTAGGTGCCTGTTTTAAGAGCTTCTTTGAGGAGTCCTTCTCCTTCGCTTTTGTGTCTACATTGCTTCAGCAAAACCTACTTTACAGGCTTAAAAGGGGGGGGGAAATGTGGATAAGAGTCATCCTGGTTTTGATTTCTTGCTCTGCCTTTGATGAGAAGTTGTTGTGGTTTGGGGGCTGAAGTTCGTACCAGCAGTTTTGGCTCCGGTCTGCAGGGAGCGAGCGGGTTTGATGTGTGATTCCATCTCTCCCAAAACAAGTCTTCAGCCTCTTGACTTCCTTCAGAAAATGATTGTCTCGCCCCAGGGGAGCCCTGCTGTGTAATTTGTGGGTAATCGAGGGGAACGGACCTCAGAGGGAGAAGAGTTTCCAGCATCTGAATGGAATTGTCTTAAATGGGAGAAATTGGGGTATTAGAAATTACAGGTGTGCTTTTCCTGGCTCAGAATAAATGACTATGGGGAAGAAGTGGAGGAAAACTTGCTTTCTGGGAGCTGCTGCAGGGCTGCCTGCCTTTCATCATTACCTGCACGGTTGTGTCCTTGGATCTGGCCCCCTGGAAGGGAGAAGGGAGAGGGAGGAGCTATTGCCTGTGGTAGTTTGCAGGCTGACCTGTGAAATATGGCTTATCCATCGACCAGTTCTCTCCCTCTCTGGGGTTAAAAGTTAACAATGCTCTTTCCTTATTCTGTTCTAATTCAATTTGGGAAGGCAGCAGGGAGGCAGAGGGCACTTAGTCCTCTAAGTGCTATTCCCTTGATGGGAGTTAGTGGCTCGCATGGCATGCACGGTGTTGATTTTATAAGCTGACCTTTACCTCCATCAGGTTCATTCTCATTTATAATACTCAAAAAAAAAGGAAAAAACAAAAAAAAATCCCAACCTCTTACTTACTCTTTTGGCCTAGAGGACGTAAATCCTTCGGCATGTTTGGATTTGCAGAATTACTGTGCTTTTGCTGAGCCTTGTGTCCCACTCCAGTCAAATGACACGGCTTTTGGGGACTGTGATGGTGTTTCTCCTCCCTGCCTCCCTCCTACCTGCTCCTGATCCACACCTCCCCATGCTCCCTGCAGCCTTTTCAGGGAAAGGTGGGTCCTTGGCAACCGTGGGAAGGGACTTGGCCAGTCTTAGGGTTATCAGCCTTCGCTTCAGAAGTGCAACAACCTCCGGGTACCTTCTTTCCTGGTGCAGAATTAAAACTGCTATAAAATGCTTTTCCAGGAGGCATTTCATCAGCTGTGCCACAGGCCTGCTCTGAAACCGGAGCGTTTCCGTGGTGGCTGGGGAGAGGGGGGAGTTATAAATATCTTTCTCGGCTCTGCTTGGCTTCTCCCCAAGATAAATAGAAGTGAAAGTCAAAAGTAGAGGCTGGGCCTTCTAAAATCCCGCCGGGACCTGAGCACAGGATGCTTTTGTGACAGGAAGCCAATTCCTGGTGTTTCAGGGGCCTTGGGGGGATGATGTTGGAGGGGCCTCCCTCCCCCCTGCCCGAGGCAGGTCTCAGATGTCCAGTGATCTCCATGCCTGGCGGCTTTGTGGTGGGAAGCCTCAGGGAGCACGGGAGCATCCATGGGAAGCCAGCCTGAAACAAGAGAAAAAAAAAAAAAAAAAGAAGAAAAATATCTGTACTTGTCCTCTAAATCTTGTAGCATGTTTACTCTCAGAAAGTACAGCCACATTACCAAAAATCAATAGTTCCAGCAGCATTCTCCCTGGGAAACACGCAGATGCTCGGACACACGGGAGGTGGTGAGTCTTATAAAAGCCAAGGGAATTACAAAGTGCTTTGGTACAAGAGCTCTGCTGCACTTCTGGCAGTGCACAAATGGAGGGCCCTTGACCTGGGCAGTGTCTTCTGGGGCTTCCTGATCTTCCCTCTGCTCTCATGTGTCAGAGGCTGTGTGAGGCAAGAGGCGCTGCAGGCAACCAAGCAACCAGCAGCAGGACAAGAGGGCACGGGCTTAAGCTGTGCCAGGGGAGGTTTAGGTTGGATATTAGGCAGAAATTCTTTACAGAGAGAGTGATCAGACACTGGAATGGGTTGTCCAGGAAGGTGGTGGATTCACTGTCCCTGGAGGTTTTTAAGACTCATCTTAAAATTCTCAAATGGATGTGGCATCAGAGCCACTGTCTGGGAACCACGGTGGGAGTGGATCAAGGGTTGGACTTGATGCTCTCAGAGGTCTTTTCCAACCTGGTTATTTCTATGATTTTGTGAAGGGTTTGTCTCATTAACTAATTTTTGCTTCGAAGTACATGTGTTTTGTAATAAAAACAGGTTGTGGTGTGCAGAGATAACATAAGCAAGTATTTGAAAGACTATTCCTTTGGCTGTTTGGTGTAAAGGTTTGACTTTCAGTGCTGCTGGTGGGTCCAGCACATCCCAGCATTTCATTTGTTTCCTTCGCAGAATCACAGAATGGTTTGGGTTGGAAGGGACCTCAAAGACCACCTCAGTCCACCTCCCTGCCATGGGCAGGGATACCTTCCACCAACCCAGGTTGCTCCAAGCCCCATCCAACCTGGTCTTGGATACTTTTAGGGATGGGGCAGCCACAGCTTCTCTGGGCAACCTGTGCCAGGGCCTGCCCACCCTCATAGGGAAGAGTTTGTTCCTTCTATATAATCTAAATCACCCTCTATCAGTGTTCCATCACACCTTGTCCCAAAGTTCCCCTTTTAGGCACTGGAAGTGGCCTCTTCCAACCTGCAGTGAGCCCTGGAGAGCAGAAAGTCATCCTTCCTTCTGAGGTCAGCCAAAACAAAAAAAGAAAGGTGACCAACCCCTTTTTACTGCCATCTCTTATTAATGAGACATTTTATCCTGAGTCCTCCAACATGAGCGACGCAGGCTTTTGGGAACATAATTAATCTTTAATTGTATAAATCTTTAATTGTATAAAATGGAGTTTGTGTGGCTGTAGTCATTTCTCTTCTCCCCTTTTCCTCCTCTCTCCGTTTGAGATGCTTCCTTAGCACAACTCCTTTTCAACAGGGTGCTCTGCCCTAGGGCAGTGACCCCCTGGGGCCACCACCACACAGTGTTCCTTGAAGCCAGGCTGCTGCCATGGCAGAATCTTTTTCCATAAGGCACTTTTTCTACGTGGTGGAGTGGCAGCAAACCCAGGAATTGTCCTGAAAGAAATCTAGCTGGTCTCCTTGTGGAAAGAAAAAAAAAAAAAAGGGTATTTGAAAAATAGAATACCCTTGGGAGAACCAACAAAAGAGCAGTTGTGCCCAAATCAGTGCCAGGCAGAGCCAAATGCCTCTTTGGAGGAGGTGAAGTGCAGCCTTTCAGATGCTAAGTAGGTATTTGGGATTTCAGTCATTCCCTGTATGGAGGAATTGATGCACCATTGGCTCCAGGAGGATTAACGTGTTGGCTTTCCTTAGTGCCTCCTGCAATGGCAGGAAGGGCTGTGGGACTGTCTGAGCCCACACCTGCAGGGACAGATAGAAAATTCAATAGGAGACAGATGGAACGGCCCCTCTGGAGATCTCCAAGGTGGGGAGATGTCACTGCTCAGGCCCTGGGTGACTCACAGCGCTCCAGTTAAGCAGAGTTTCAAAATGAGCATCTCCGCCGAGAAGCTTTTCCTGAGGCACAGCCGTTGCTTCTAGGTAGAGCAATTTCCTGCATCTTAATGGAGCAGGAGGAGCACTTTGCACTTGGACACGATGTCTTTCCACCAATAACTTGGTGTAAGAAATTCTGATGTCATTTTTTTTGGTCTGCTTCATAGACTGGATTAATGGGCAGGGCCACGCCCCCCGGGTGCTGGAGTTGGCTTGCTTTCCTTAATTTGCACTCAAGTCCTCTCCAAACAAAGACGGATTTGTTGAACAAAGCGGGGTCAGTGCTGGGATGAGGAGCCTTGTGCCTCCAGCCTGCTCGTTTGAATTAGGACTGAGCTGTGACTGTTAAGTCGCCCGTCCTGTGGCCTGGATTGGTGAAAACCTCCTGGCCTCAATCCTTGCTCCTGCAGAGCCTGCGACCTCGAGAGCCACCCGGGGGTGGTGGCCTCCCCAAGCTCCCTCAGTGACAGTCAGCAAAGTGTGTGTGTGTGGGGGGGGACGACTTGAGCAGCTGCTGATAAAAAGAACAAGACAAAAAGAGTTAAAGCACAGTCTTTAGGGGGAAAAATAATGTAAAGAATAGGCAAAACAAATCATCCAGTAGAGGCTTTCTCGGCAGGGCCAGATCCTGCGGGAGAGCCTGGGCCAGCTGGAGGCTCTGTTTCTCTAGGTGCCCCTCAGATGTTTTTTCTGCTCTCTTTTAGCTCTTTGAGAACTTTTACTTCGGGGAGGTGCAGCTGGACTCGGTGCGCCTTTCCCAGAGGTTCTCCTCGGACACCTCTGGCTACTACGCCACGTCTGGGCAGCTGTCCTTCTCCTGAGGTGGCAGCTCGGCTGGAGCGGGTCCTCCCTGCACTCAGAGGTACACAATTCCCTGGTGAAACCTTTTCAGAGGACAAGAATCCTGGATGGGAACCTGGGAACTCCAAGCAGGGGTGCTTCGTGACTCCTTCCTGGGTCCTTCCTCCTCCTTTCCCCATTGGTAACCAAAATGTCACAATGGTACCTGTTTGATGTCTGTTGCCTGTTTGTTTTCCAAGAAAACAACTAGAACTGTGTGGCTTTTTGGGGCGTCACTGGCATTTAAACGTGGCTTTATTTCCAAAAGGAGGAAGTTTGTTCTCAAAAATAAGTATTTAAAATCCAGGAGAGCTTTCCAGAGCACGATCTAAGGATATTGAGGTCAGACATTGCTTGGATCTCCAGCAGCGTGATGCCTGTGTGATGTAAATCTCCAAAATAAATTAATCCCCTTCAAAAGCAAAGTGTTTATCATCTCCCATTGCATGGGTCGTTTCTGTAATTAAACTATGGCAATAAAAAAGCATTGATGGTAAGAGCTCTTTCCAGTGACCGTTTCAGAGCGTGTCAAAAAACATACGCCTTGTAGGTGGTTTCTCCATTAAAAGCAGCACCGGGCTCTTTGATTCCATTGTGAATCCTTCAGACATCTCAAGACGACAGGTTTTTTCCCTGTAAATCTCCACATTTGGTAAAAATAGCGACGCAGGCTTTCAACTCGCCCGAGGATGAACCCTTTGAGAAATGGAAGGTGCTGCTGTTTGAGTGTTTTGTAACAAAACAGGTGCTGTTGCCCATTCCTCGTTGCTTCCACGAATGTGGAATCACCCTGCCGTCGAGGTGGAGAGCATCTCAGCCAGGGGTAGGGCTGCTCCAACAGCACCCACATGTACCAGAGGTCATTTTTTTAGAGGACTTCATCCCATTTCCTCCCTCCGGAGCGAGCTGGCTGTGTGGCCATGCACAGCCAGCGGTGGGATTTGGGGTTTGGGTTTTCCTTTTTTCCCCCCAAACCGTTGCTGTTTGTGTTTCCAAGACCAAGCTGCCTGTGTCCTTTCCAGCCTGCCTGCCAGGAAATCAAATCATCTGTGCTTTTGCCAGGTGCCCTTGGTTGCTCCCAATTACAACCGTCGGGCTTTTGGTCTCCTTTTCCTTGGAGTCGAGGGCCTTTGTGCTCTCCAAAAGCCGCCTTCCCAGACATTCCCTCAGCACCAGCACTCCCAGTCCGATGCAGGGAGGTGCTGAGAGCGCTTCACACCAGTTGCTGTCATCTTCCCGCCAACCTGAAGAGGTGCTTGGAAAATCTCATCGGAGCAGACCCGGGATCTGCTCTCACAGCCACCTGGAAGCGGGGGGATGCAGCTCGGGAAGCTCCTGCCTGATGGGATTAACAACTTACAAAGAAGTTGAGGCAAACATGGATTTTCGACACAGAAGAGCCAACTGGAGCATACTCCTCCTCTTCCCACTTAAAAAGATGTTTTAATGACAATTATTCCAGCGTGCACTTAAAAATTGACACCTCGCCTGATCCCCTTGGAGGATATTAAGTTTTCCCTCCATCCTGAGGGTCCTGGCAGGAAGAAAAGCTGAATGTGTGGTGGGAGTTTCCCAGCTTCATCTGTGAAGGAACTGCAAGGTAGTGTGAGTCGTCACTTGTTGCCCACCCTGCTTTCCTCCCGCTGAGAGGGGGGAAAATCCCGAAGCAAAACCTTGGGATAGGGGTGGGAGCCTTGTGCAGAGTCCCAAAATGCCATGCTGGGATGGCCAAGGGATGGGGATTGCTGGGAGGTGGGTTGGAGGATGGGGGATGGGGGGTGGGGACATGGCAGGGACAGAGGATAAAGGATGGGCACATGGCTGGGACAGAGGGTGTGGGATAGGTGTGGGAAAGGGGGTGCAGTGACTGGGAATGCAGGATGAGGGATACAGGATGGAGATGTGGGATAGGGACACAGGGGGGACCAGAGATACAGGAGGAAGGGTACAGGATGGAGGATGCTGAATGGAGACGTGGCAGGGATGCGTGAGGGGAACGTGGCAGTGACCAGGGACGTGGGATGAGCAGAGTGGGACAGGGGTGTGGCAGGGGATGCAGGATGTGGGATGGAGGCTGGGTAGGGACCAGGGATGCAGGATGGGGGATGCAGAATGGAGATGGGATGGGGATGGGGCATGCAAGATGGAGACATGGTAGGGATCAGGGGTGAGTGGTGGAGGATGGGGGTCTGGTAGATGTTGCAGGATGCAAGATGCGGAATGGGGACTGGTCAGGGACCAGGGATACAGGATGGAGATGTGACAGGGATGAGGGAGGTGGGATGCAGGACAGGGATGTGGCAGAATGCAGGATGGGGCATGCAGGATGAGGACATGGCAGGGACCAGAAATCGCGATGACGGGTGCAGAAGGGGGTTTGACAGGGGATGCAGGATGGGGCATGTGGGATGGAGACTGCATAGGGACCAGGGATACAGGATAGGGGCCGTGAGATGGAGGGTGAGGCAGGGGATGCCGCATGGACGTGGGACGGGCACACTGCAGGGACCAGCGATGCGGGATGAGGGGTGCCGGACGAGGACTTCAGGAAGGGGGTGTGGCAGGGGACGCGGGATGCAGGGTGGGGGACACGGGATGGGGACTGGGTAGGGACCAGCGACGCGGGACGAGGACGGGGCAGGGCCGGGGGTGCGGGGCGGCGAGCGGAGCGGGAGCGGCGCTGTGGCCGTGCCGTGCGGTGCCGTGCGGTGCCGGCGGCTCCCCCGCCGCGGTGCCGGCGCGCAGGTGCGGCGGGCGCGGCGGAGGCCCCGCCCCGGCCCTCCCGCCGGTGCCGCCCGGTGCCGCCCGGTGCCGCCCCGCGGCCGCACTCGCCGCCGGCGCCTCCCCGTGCGCACCGCACCGCTCCGCACCGCGCCCGCTCCCCCCGGCGCTGCGGCAGCATGCGGGGCTGCGGCGGGCGCCGCGCCCTGCTGGCCCTGCTGGCCCTGCTCCTGCCCGCCGCCGCCGCCGGCCCCGGGCCTGCCGCCGGCCCCGCCACTGGGCCCGGGCCTGCGGCGGCGGGGGAGAGCCCCGGCAATTTCATGGAGGACGAGCAGTGGCTCTCCTCCATCTCCCAGTACGGCGGCAGGATCAAGCACTGGAACCGCTTCCGAGACGTGAGTCCGCGCCGGCGGCGGGGCGGGGTGGGGGGGAACGGGACGCCGCCGGGCACCGGGAGCCCTCCTGCATCCCCGCCCCGCCGCTGCGGCTGCCGCAGCGCGACCCTCCCCGGCACCGGCGCCGGCCCCGGCCCTGCCACGGGCGGCCGGGGATGCTCGGCGCTGCCCGCATCCCGTGGCGGCCGTGGGCGGCTGCCTGCCCCGATACCCGGGGGATGCTTCCCGGCTCCGGCAGCTCCGACGCCTCCCCGTCCATCGCCAAAGCTGCGGGGCTGATGCCAAGGCCACCGTGGCCAGGGCGTGATACCAAAGCGACTCTTTCCGGGGAGCGGGGGGTGCTGTCCCCTGCAGCCTCTCCCCGTGCCCCCACACCGGGGTGCAGGCAGGCCCCGCCTGCCCTTTGCGGGCAGCACGAGGGGGCTGCGCCGTGGCCTCAGCCCTTCGGTGACGGCTCAGCCCGGGTCAGGGCACGGGCATCCTCCCGGACTCCCGCTCCCCCAGCCCTGCGGGGTGTCCCCCGCACCCCTCGGGGTGCCGCAGCCGGGCCGGCCCTGCCTCCGCGGGGTGGTGATTCCTGGGGATGGGGGGTACGCGAGGCAGCTAGGATGAGGATGCAGGCACTGCCGAAGGAGCGCGGGCACACCTGGCACACCGGGCTCAGCATCCCTTCGCTGTTACGCAGCCCTTGCTGAGCAGCCTCATCGGCGTTTAATTTTATGGGGCAATCGGGGGGTTTTCCCGGGCTCGTTTTTCACCCCCAGCTCGCGTTCCCCGGGGAGTGGACGTGGTGCTGCAGCCCCATCGGGGTCAGGGCACCTGCAGCAGCCGGGTGGGGAGGGGGCACACCCCGAGCCGCCCCCCACCCCACCCGAGCCAGCCCCTCCGGTCTTTGTTCAGATGCGCACTCGGGTTCACCTTGGCAGCAAGGATGTGATGGATGGATGGCAGCAAGGGAGAGGTGCTCCACTGCAGGGCAGGGGACACCAACCCCCAGATAAACCAGCTTAGAGAGGCAGAGCGGGGGTGAGGGCACAAGGGATGGGGTAAACGCTTCACTGGAGACCCCTGCCAGCAACACACCCTCTTGCCAACGCCAGTGCTGGGCAGCTTGGACCCCGGCTGGGTGCGGATGCTCGAGGGGAGCACGTGTGGACGTGCCCCCATGGAAATGAGCATCCCCGGCAGGGCTCAAGGCCCAGGGACCCCCATCTGTGGGTGCTGGCAGCACACGTGGGGCCCACCCGGCTGTGCCAGGGCTGCCAAGCTGGGGGGTTTTTCAGCCTGCCGGCGGTTCGCGTGGATTAATAAGCAAATCCAGGGATTTGTGGGGGTTTCAGCTGAGCAGCGCTGGTGTGGGGAAACACGGGGAGGAGGACGAGGCCGGCGGCCGTGGCGAGACCCGCGCCGCAGGAGCTGCTGGGCGCCGCAGTGTTACTAATCACGGCACGGGAACGCGGGATCGATTGCGGTGCAAACACCGCCGCGCCGGATAGAGACATCCTCTCCGGAGCTGCCTCCTGTGCCCCTGCTTCCAGTTGCCATCCCTACCCCACCCGCCCTCCCCGGGGAGGCAGCGATGCTCCTGCCCTATCACAAAGCCCACCCTGGAGCGTCCCGCGGGGCGGGCGATGCCGCTGCCGGGAGGGTCTGAGTCCTCGTTGCTCCCTCCCATCCCCGGGATGCCTTTGGGGTCCCGGGAGAGCAGCTCTCCTCGGGGAGTGACATCCATCTTGGCCCGCTCCTACTGGGCTCGCTATTGAAAATCCAGGGTGGCAGCACCACGGGGATCCTGTCAGGGCCTCTCTCTGGGCTCCCAGGGGCTTCCTCCACCCGATGCCTTTTCCATCCCTGTTCCCTGCCTTTCCCTGGCTGGCTGATGGGGGAAGGCTTTATCCTCTGTGAAGGCTCTCCAGGATTACAGGTCTGGAGCCAGAGATGGGGGAGAACATTGGTGGTCGGTGCCAGTGATCTCCAGGGCCTGTGACGAGAGCTGTGGGCACCGGAAGGTCGGGGTGCCCCGCTGGCACATGGTGCCGGTCCCTGTGGGCTGGGGCCGGGAGGGGGAGCTTTAGGCTGTCCTGGGGCTGACCGAGAGCATTCCCGCTCTGTCTTTCTCTCTTTCCTCGATGCCGGCCGGGCCGTCTCGCTGCTGCGTTGCCAGGAGGTGGAGGTGAGCCTCGAGGGGCTGCCGAGGGGGTGGCACCCTGCTTTTTGGTGTGGGGGGGAGGCTGCTCCCCAGCCCTGCTTGCTGCCCTCCTGGTGTGGAGGTGCCCGAGGGGAGTGTGCAGGGGGAACCTCACCGGGCTGGTGGCCCTGAGCGGGGAGGTGGCACATCTGGCCCGGTGTCACCTCTTCTGCCACCTGCACTCATCTAGGCTCTCCCCAATTTGCAGGATGACTACATCAAGAGCTGGGAAGACAACCAGCCCGGGGACGAAGGTACCACTGAGATGGGTTTGAGATGGGGCACAGTGGGCTTGGTGCCAACCGGTATGGGAGGGGGCGTGCCACATTTTCTGCCTGCGCCCCCCTGGATTTTCCCTTCTGGCCGGGAGTGGTGGCAGGGCCTGTGCATGCCAGGAAGCAGCAGCTGGTGCCGGGGTGGCTGCCCAGCTGCGACCTGAATGGTGCTTTGTGCGGGACCGGCTCTTGGCCAGCACTGCCGGGGCTCCCTGGGGGGCAATCTGCCTGCACCTCTGCCTGCCCTGGCCCCTCTTTGCTCCCCCAGCCCTGGACACCACCAAGGACCCCTGCCAGAAGGTGAAGTGCAGCCGGCACAAGGTGTGTGTGGCGCAGGGCTACCAGCGCGCCATGTGCATCAGCCGCAAGAAGCTGGAGCACAGGTAGGAGGTTGGTGGGGCGGGGACTGAGCCGGCAGTGGGAGGGTGGGGGGGACCGAGGTGGGGGCTCGGCACCATCCCCCTTGCCCCCGGGCCTCTCTTGCCCTGTGCAGGATCAAGCCACTGGGCCCCAAAGCGCACGGGGGCTGCAAGCCCTGCCACGCCGCCCCCCTGGCCGCCGTCTGCGGCTCCGACGGCCACACCTACAGCTCGGAGGTGAGGACAGTGGCACCGCTGCACTGCGGGGAGGGGGACGCTGTGCCTCGTGTCCCCCCTGCTGACATCCCGCTGCCACCCCGCAGTGCAAGCTGGAGCAGCAGGCGTGCCTGGCCAGCAAGCAGCTGACGGTGCGGTGTGAGGGGCAGTGCCCCTGCCCCACCCCGCACAGCCCCGCTGGCGACGGAAAGCAAGGTGAGCGGGATGAAGGGGCAGCCAGACCTCTCCCCAAGCTCTGCCCAGCCTGACACTGCCTCCCTGGGACCCCCAGACCTGTGCACCGGGCAGGATCTGGCCGACCTGGGCGACCGCCTGCGTGACTGGTTCCAGCTGCTGCGGGAGAACGCCAAGCAGAACGGCTCCGGCGGGCTCCCCGCCAGCCCCGCCACCGGTACGTGTCCCCACCACCCGCCACGTGGGGAGGGCACCGGGGGGGCTCTCCCCGGGGGAGTAGCCAGGCAGCCACAGGGCTCATCCCGCCCTGCAGCGCTGGAGAGGAGCGTGGCGGCCACATGCAAGGAGGCGGTGGGGTGGATGTTCGCCCGGCTGGACACGAGCGGGGACATGTTCCTGGAGGCGGCTGAGCTGGGCGCCATCAACCTGGACAAGTACGAGGTTTGCATCCGCGCCTTCTTCAACTCCTGCGACACCTCCAGGGACGGCCGCGTCTCCGCGCCAGAGTGGTGCTTCTGCTTCTGGAGGGAAAGTGCGTCGCCCCAGGGCAGGGGGGAGGTGGCGGGGATGGGGGTCCTGCTGTGGGGCTGGGAGGGGCCCATGCTGTGGGGGATGCACGCCCTGGAGTCTGTGCTGTGGGGCTGCGGTTAGTGGGGCAGGGGATGTAAATCATGGGGCCATGGGGAACCCATGCTGTGGGGTTGGGGTTACAGGGTGATGTACATCATGTGGCCATAGGGAATCTGTGCTATGGGATTGGTGGGGGGGGGGATGTTTGCCATGGGGGGAGGCACACCATGGGGTCTGGGGGGGGGGGGGGTTGAAAACCATGGGGGGAAATGCATTCCCACATGGGACTGGGGTATGCATGCCATGGAATCCACACTGTGGGACTGGGGTTGCGGGGTGATGTGCATCACGGGGTCATGGGGAACCCATTTTGTGGGATTGGGGTTGGGCGGGGATGTACTTCATGGAGTCCTGGAGAATCCATGCTGTGGGGATGTTTGCCATGGGGAGAGGTACCCCATGGGGTCTAGGGGGGTTTACAAACCATAGGGGGGATGCATCCTATGGGATTTGGGGGAATGCATGCTGTGGGGTCAGGGGCAGTTACACAGTGAGGGGGCATAAGGGGTGTGCACACTGTGGGTCATGGGGAAGCACATCATGGATTAAGGAGCAATCCACACTATGGCGGATGCATGCTGTGGGGTCTGGGGGGGAATGTCATCCATAGGTTTGGAGGGATGCACAGGAGGGGGATGCACATCATGGGAATGAATGCTGTGGGTTCAAGGGGTGCACACTGTGGGGCAAGGGGGGCTGCACGCCCACCCTAAGAGGGGTGTGTGGGGGTGCTGCAGAGCCGCCCTGCCTCCGGGAGCTGGAGAAGATTCAGATCCAAGAAGCTACCAAAAAAAAGCCGGGTGAGTGGGGAGTCCCAGGGCCCTTTTTCCCGGCAGTGCCGGGCTGGGATGAGGACGGGGAGCTCCTTGGCGGGGGGAATCATCTGGCACTGCACTGTGTTTGGGGGGGGGGGGCTGTTGCTCCTTGCAGGCACCTTCATCCCCAGCTGCGATGAGGACGGGTACTACCGGCGGGCGCAGTGTGAGCCGGGTGGCGGAGAGTGTTGGTGTGTGGACCAGCACGGGGCTGAGCTGACGGGCACCCGCGGCCACGGCAGCCCCGACTGCGGTGAGAGCCAGGGGGGAGCCCCCCACCCAGGGACGGGACTACAGCCCCGGGACCCCCTGTGAGCCTCTGCCCCTCGCCCCCCTCCTCCCCTAGACGAGGCGACGGGGTTTTCGGGTGACTTCGGGAGCAGCGTGGGCTGGGAGGACGAGGAGGAGAAGGAGCCAGAGGAAGCGGGCGAGGAAGGCGAGGAAGAGGAGGGCGAAGCGGGCGAGGGCGACGACGGCGGCTACATCTGGTAGAGGAACGGGAGAGCCCGGTGGGCGGCACGGCCGGGAGGCAGCCCCCCCAGCTGGGGGTCCCTGTGACCCCCCCCGCTGCCGGTGTGGCGTGGGGTGGGTGTGTCCCCCCTCACCCCCCTGGCCCCGTACGGGACGGGGTGTCGGGGTGCTCGCCCAGGGAGGGGGCGAGTGGGGCGGGAGGGGGGCCGCGCTTAGCGAATTTGAGCTTTTTTTTTTTTTTGGGTAGAGCCTTGTAGGCCTAGTGTGCTGCTGCGTGGTCTTCAACTGGGCAAACGGCGCTAATAAAAGTGGGAAAAAAGGAAAAAAAAACCCCAACCAAGCAACAAATAAAAAAAACCCTCTAGAGAAGCTTCCCAGCCCCTCCCTTCCTCCCTGCATCCCCCTCCATGTTGTGCTTGCGTGGCTGCCCCGGCCCCCAGCGTTGTGTAGCGGCTGTGAAATAAATACCCCGTGCTGTGTCAAACACTCGCCCGCCCGTTCCTCCCACGACACCTCCCGGCACTGCAGGGGGTCCTGGGGAGGTGGTGGTGGCGGTGTGCCCTTCCCCCCTGTGAGGGGGCAGTGCTGAGGTGAGGGAGTGAGTAGGGGTGGGAGGGACCCCCTCCCAAGTGCCCTGGCTTTGGTCCCGGCACTCTGCTGACATGGTGCTGGAACTGACCTCCCTCCTCAGCGCTGTGCCCCCACTCCAGCTCCTGACTCTCTCCAGGACCCCAAGAATATGCTCCCACCCCAGTGTTGGACAGCCTCCAGGACCCCAAGGATATGCCCCATGTTTTCAGTTCCTGACCCTCACCAGAACCCCCGGACCCAAAATAACCTCCTCCCCACTCCCAGAGAGTCCTGAGCCACAGCAGGACTCATCTGCCCTCCCTATCCTGGACCCCAACCCTAACACCGACCCAGTCCTACACCCCTGACCCAGAATATCCCTTGCAGAACCTGTTCCTCCCCCAGTCCAACCCACACCCCAGTCAAGACCACCACCACCACCCCCCACAGCCGCTCAGCACCACGGGACACCAGGGCCTCAACTCACAGCATTTATGGCTCCGGGGAGAAACTAAAACAATACAAACACCCCAATTTGGGCCTGTCAGCAGCTGGCAAAGGCACTGTGTGGTGTCCCCCGCCCCAGAATGTCCACCCTCCACCGGCTCTGCGGGGTCCAGGCGCTCGGGCCCCACAGTGAAGAGGGGCCATGGCAGCTCCACCCCTGGCACCTTGGCCCCTGGTACCTCGGTCCACAGCACAAGCCCCCAGGGATGGGGGGGTCGGAGCTTGCTGGGGGGTCCTGGCTGCTGCTGGAGCTTCCAGGCTGCCCGCACCCCCTGTGCCGCGCAGTTGAGCCCGGCGAAGGCACCGGGGTCACGGGTGCGACGGTACCGCACCACCAGGGGCTGCAGGACCGTGATGGGGATGCAGAAGCTGAGGTGGGGGTAGGTGGCCCCCGCACCGTTGTCCCGGGTGTTTCTGGCCACAATCCCTGGCGGGGAGAGGAACGATGCCCACGTCACCAGGTCTGGCCAGGGGACAGCCACGGGACCCCCCTCCCCACTGCACCCCCGGCTCACCCATGAGGCACCCGCTGCGGGAGGAGAGGAGGGGGCCACCGCTGGAGCCCCCGTGCACGGCGCAGGTGGTCTGCAGCATCACCGGCTGCCCCTCCACTGCCACCACGGCCGAGAGGATCCCCGCTGTCACCGAGGGACCGCACGCCCGCCCCAGGGCACCGAAGCCCACCACGCTCACCTCTTCTCCTGGGGGCCAAAGGGGGAGGCAGGAGGTGGGTGAAAGAGGGGGTGATTTCCCCCCACTACACCTCGCGTCCCCCCCCGTCGTTTACCTGGGAGGAAGGTGTCTGCCAGGCACGGGGGGAGGAAGCCTGGTATGCTCTCCTCCAGCTCCACCACGGTCACGTCAAAGGAGGACAACTCTCCGAGTCCCCCGTGTGACAGACACCTCCTCTGCCTCGCCCTCAGGGACGCCGCAGGGCTCAGGGGACGGGGCGGGGCCGCGGGGCCAGCGCGGGCTGCCATTGGGCGGGGGCGCTCGAGTGCTGATTGGGCCGCGGCTGCCGGGCCCGCGCTAGAGAAGGGCGGGCGGGGTCGGCGTGGCCGGCGCTGTTTGTGCGTGAGGGCTGAGGGTGGGGCCGCTGTGCCGGGCTGGGGGAGCGCCGTGTGCTCCGTGTGCTGTGTGCCCGTGGAACGGGGCAGCTCTGCAGGGCTGGGGGAGAGCGCCGTGTGCTCCGTGGGCTCTGTGCCCGTGGAACGGGGCAGCTCTGCAGGCTAGGAGAACGCTCCTGTGCTCTGTGCCCGTGGAACGGGGCAGCTCTGCAGGGCTGGGGGAGAGCGCCCTGTGCTCCGTGCCCGTGGAACGGGGCAGCTCTGCAGGGCTGGGGGAGAACGCCCTGTGCTCCGTGCCCGTGGAACGGGGCAGCTCTGCAGGGCTGGGGGAGAACGCCGTGTGCTCCGTGTGCTCTGTGCCCGTGGAACGGGGCAGCTCTGCAGGGCTGGGGGAGAGCGCCGTGTGCTCTGTGCCCGTGGAACGGGGGAGCTCTGCAGGGCTGGGGGAGAGCGCCGTGTACTCCGTGCCCATGGAACGGGGCAGCTGGGCAGGGTTTGGGGCCGCGCTGTGCTGGGCTGTGGGGGCTGGGTAAGCCCGTTCCCTGCCGAGGAGCCCCGGGGGGAAGCCGTGGCGGGGCTGAGGGGCTGTTGCTCTCCCGGTCTATCAGGGTTTGCCTCGGAACTCCAAAACCTTTCGCCGTGTAGGGTTATGAGGCAAAGAGTAGTCTCACTTAGTTTGTTGGTGCTGCATTAATGCTTTTTACTCCTTTTCTAAAGAAAGAATAAAGAGGGGAACTCGGGCAGCAGCCAAGCAACACCAAGTTATCTGCAACCGGGTGAAGTGACTTGAAGAGCTAAATGTATAAAACCACAGAGGGAGGTGCAATAGGAGTTTATTATCAGATTTCCATGTATTTTAAGTAAATATATAAGATCGGGGTAATGGCAGGCTGTCTGATGTGCTCAGTGGATGATGCTGACCATGCTGGTAACAGCATTTGAGAGACACAGAGCACCTGAGGAAAATATCTGTGTTTACGTGCTGGAAGCTTTTTTAAAAAGCGTGAATAATTAAATGAGGAAGCTGCGTGATTTCTGAGAGAAGAGGGAGAGGGTGTGTCCGGGTGTTCCATGTTAAATACAGGTTGGCTAGATGGGCTGCAAAACTGTCTTCTTTTGCAAGCTTACAGGCAGGGTGCTGTTTGAAACGAGCCTCTCGGCATCCCTCTGGAGTTGGTTACCCTGGAACTCACTGCATGCAGCCAGGCTGAAGGGAGAGGCGGGCTATGGGTGCAGGATTTGGCACGGAGATGCACGGGCAGCCGGAGCAGCTCCCACGCTCTGCATCCCGACACACCAGCACAGAGCAAGAGGGACATCTTTTGGCACGATGGGGTTGTGCTCTCCCAGCTGCTGCCTCGTGGGGACTCCCTCGTGCATGCCCGGATGGGACCTGCAACAGGACCCCCCTGGGCTGCTCCTGCTTCCCCGGGACTGGGGGAGGCTCAGGGCTGTGCTGGGAGGGTGGCCTGAGAGGAGCAGGTGGCTGAGCCAGCCCAGCATGAGCTCAGCAGATGCACTGCAGGGATTACAGCGCCGGGAGCTGCCCCCGGGCCGTGGCTTCGGCCCCGAGCGCCGGTCGGTCCGTCCGCACCCCGGGCCGAGCGAACTCCGCACCAGCGGGGCGGGCGCGGCTCTGCCGGTTCTGAGCGGCGCGGCCGGGGTGGGGCAGGGGCAGGACCCGACCATGTGAGCGGGGAGGGTCCCGCACAGGTGCGCGGGGAGGTGGGGTGGGGCGGGGGGATTTAAGGGTCGGAATGCGGGGGCCTCTCGCTGCCGCGGCTCTTTTTCTTTACTTTGGTTTGTACCTTTTCTTTTATTTTTGCCTTTTCTTTTACTCTTTCTCCTTTCCTTAATCCTCTCCATTCCTCCCACCCTTTACCCCCCGCTCCCTCCCTCCCAAACCCGGTCATCCCCTACACCCCGTCCCTGCCCGCAGGGGCACCCCGACCCCCAGCCCTCGTTCCTGCCCCTCTGCCCTCCCTGGCCCCCCACCCCGCCTGGCCCTGCTCCCTCTCCGTCCCCTGCCGCACACCTCGATCGGCCCTCCCCTGCTTCCTCCCCCTCCGCCCTGGCTGTTCCTGCACGCCGCCTCCCCCCGTCGGTGCCTTCCTGCACACCCCGGCTCCTCCGGCCTCCCCTCCTCCCCCATGCCTGCTCTGCCGCACACCCCGACCCCCGTCCCCCTGTCCCCCGTGGGCGCATTAACGCTTTTTACTCCTTTTCTAAAGAAAGAATAAAGAGGGGAACTCGGGCAGCAGCCAAGCAACACCAAGTTACTCTGCAACCGGGTGAAGTGACTTGAAGTTGATAAGGTGGTCCCTTAGAACTTTGGGGGCTCTGGGCACAGGTGACCACCAGAGACCCCCAATGGAGCCCCTCAGAGACCTTCTGAGAGTTTGTGTGTATGGTAACAGGTGTTGGGAAATGTCCTGAATACGAAACAGAAATGCAGGGAACAAAATGAACCCTCATGTAATGCTAAGCCCTCCCATCAGCTGCAGCCGAGACACCTCTGTGTGCACTTTGGGAGCTGATGGCCAGGACCCCTGTTGGGCTGGGATGATTACAGGGTGTTGTAAGCAAGGAATGCCTGGCTGCTAAAACTCACCAGCTGAGTCTTAGAGGCTTCTTTGCCGAGCTGTTTTGAGGCAGCCAAATGGGCCCCAGGCAGGGACTCTGTGCCTGCTCTCCCGTGGTTCTGAGGGTTCTCTGGGCCTTCATTCCAGCACTGCGGTGTTCTCGGGAAGGCCCTCAGATCCCCAGAGCAGTCTGGGACATGGGCACGATCCCCCTGCATTTTGGGAGCAGATTGGGCCCCCTGGAGGGACAGTGCTGTTGGTGCCCCCTGGGCTTGGGCACCCTGAGGACTCGAGCGCGCACCGAAAGGATTCTTCGGGGAGCTCCTCTGGGTGCCTCAAGCTGAGGAGCTCAAAGTAAGGTCCCTGGAATGGATTGAGGCATTCCTGAGAGTATCAGAGGTGTACCTGTCCATCCTGGCCATGGAGCTCTGGAATGGGCTGTAATTGGGTTATAAAAGTGGTGCTCCGACTGCAAAAGAAGTGTGGGATTGGGATTAATGGTGATGGTACCATTGGCTGTTTTCTCTTGAATGGAAGTGTGAGAGCTGCAGGAGTGCAAGGTGTGGGTTCCAGTCCCCAGCATTTGGTTTGCACATGTCCTGGTCAGACACAGGTCCAAATTCCTCAGTCCTTAACAGAAGGAAAATTAAGGAATGGCACTGTTAAGGTGATTGGTGTGACAGGGGTTTAAGCAGGGAAAACCTTGGGGAATTCCTCAGTTTGTCTATTTGCCAAAATTACCCAAACCACTGCCAGGAAGAGATTGATTGGAAAAGTTGAGGCAGAAATTAAATTGGAAAATGGGGAGATTGAAATTGTAATTCCTGAAACTAAATGTGTGAGAGCAGCAGCTCTTCTTGTGCAGGAAATAACTCCTGTCAGCAGCACCGTCCCAACTGAAGTGGCAGATGGAGTTGTTCCTGTGGTGTGGGCCAGTGGAAAACAGTTGTGGCCTATGAAGGGCCAGGTTGGACACTTGTCAAACAGTGGCAGAAGTGGCTCTCCAGGTAGCCCAATATAAATATGGGAAGCCAAGGGGTCAAGTGAACCAGTGCATGCTGTGACTGCAGAGGCGGGGATAGGTTGGGATGGCAATAACTGGGGTGGAGATCCTTGGGATTCAGCTGCTTCAGAGCGTGGTTCAGAGGGAGAAGTATTTGCTGAGGCACAGCCAATAGCAGGAGGGAAAAGTGGAAGGTGACACCGATGGTTCTCCCGTCAGGCCTGATGTGTGGGAGGATTTTACTCAGCCTGAACTTGCTGGTGTTCTGGAGAGATTTAAAAAAAGGCCAGAGAGTCTGTGATCTCCTGGGCAGTTGGGCTGCATGACCTGGGAGCCTCTGGGATAAGATTGGACTGGAAAAGTCTGGTCTGGGTTTTCCCCCATTCCCGACTCCGGCTGAAATCCGGTCCGGGTTTTCCCCCATTCCCGACTCCGGCCGAAATCCGGTCCGGGTTTTCCCCCATTCCCGACTCCGGCCGAAATCCGGTCCGGGTTTTCCCCCATTCCCGACTCCGGCCGAAATCCGGTCCGGGTTTTCCCCCATTCCCGACTCCGGCCGAAATCCGGTCCGGGTTTTCCCCCATTCCCGACTCCGGCCGAAATCCGGTCGGGTTTCCACCTTCCCGACTCCGGCCAAAATCCGGTCCGGGTTGTCCCCATTCCTGACACCAGCCAAAATCCGGTCCGGGTTTTCCCCATTCCCGACTCCGACGAAATCCGGTCCGGGTTTTCCCCCCGAAATCCGGTCCGGGTTTTCCCCCATTCCCGACACCGGCCGAAATCCGGTCCGGGTTTTCCCCCATTCCCGACACCGGCCGAAATCCGGTCCGGGTTTTCCCCCATTCCCGACTCCGGCCGAAATCCGGTCCGGGTTTTCCCCCATTCCCGACACCGGCCGAAATCCGGTCCGGGTTTTCCCCCATTCCCGACACCGGCCGAAATCCGGTCCGGGTTTTCCCCCACTTCCCGACACCGGTCGCACTCCGGTCCGGGTTTTCCCCCGTTCCCGACACCGGCCGCACTCCGGTCCGGGTTTTCCCCTGTTCCCGACACCGGCCGAAATCCGGTCCGGGTTTTCCCCCATTCCTGAATCCGACCGCACTCCGATCCGTGTTTTCCCCCATTCCTGACACCGGCCGAAATCCGGTTCGGGTTTTCCCCCATTCCCGACACCGGCCGAAATCCGGTCCGGGTTTTCCGCCATTCCCGACTCCGGCTGAAATCTGGTCCGGGTTTTCCCCTATTCCCGACACCGGCCGAAATCCGGTCCGGGTTATCCCTCATTCCCGACACCGGCCGAAATCCGGTCCGGGTTTTCCCCCATTCCCGACACCGGCCGCAATCCGGTCCGGGTTTTCCCCCATTCCCGACACCGGCCGAAATCCGGTCCGGGTTTTCCCCCATTCCCGACACCGGCCGAAATCCAGTCCGGGTTTTCCCCCATTCCCGACTCCGGCTGAAATCCGGTCCGGGTTTTCCCCCATTCCCGACACCGGCCGAAATCCCGTCTGGGTTTTCCCCCGATCCCGACACCGGCCGAAATCCGGTCCGGGTTTTCCCCCATTCCCGACTCCGGCCGAAATCCGGTCCGGGTTTTCCCCATTCCCGATTCCGGCCGAAATCCGGTCCGGGTTTTCCCCCGATCCCGACTCCGGCCGAAATCCGGTCCGGGTTTTCCCCCATCCCGACACCGGACGAAATCCGGTCCGGGTTTTCCCCCATTCCCGACTCCGGCCGAAATCCGGTCCGGGTTGTCCCCATTCCCGACACCGGCCGAAATCCGGTCCGGGTTGTCCCCCATTCCCGAGTCTGGCCGAAATCCGGTCCGGGTTTTCCCCCATTCCCGACACCGACCGAAATCCGGTCCGGGTTTTCCCCCGATCCCGACTCCGGCCGAAATCCGGTCCGGGTTTTCCCCCATTCCCGACTCGGCCGAAATCCGGTCGGGTTTTCCCCCATTCCCGACACCGGCTGAAATCCGGTCCGGGTTTTCCCCCATTCCCGACTCCGGCCGAAATCCCGTCCGGGTTTTCCCCCATTCCCGACACCGGCGAAATCCGGTCCGGGTTTTCCCCATTCCGACTCGGCCGAAATCCGGTCCGGGTTTTCCCCCATTCCCGACTCCGGCCGAAATCCGGTCCGGGTTTTCCCCCATTCCCGACTCCGGCCGAAATCCGGTCTGGGTTTTCCCCCATTCCCGACCCTGGCCGAAATCTGGTCCGGGTTTTCCCCCATTCCCGACACCGGCCCGAAATCCGGTCCGGGTTGTCCCCATTCCCGACACCGGTCGAAATCCGGTCGGGTTTTCCCCATTCCCGACACCGGCCGAAATCCGGTCCAGGTTTTCCCCATTCCCGACACCGGCCGAAATCCGGTCGGGTTTCCCCATTCCCGACTCCGGCGAAATCCGGTCCGGGTTTTCCCCCATTCCCGACACCGGCCGAAATCCGGTCCGGGTTTTCCCCCGTTCCCGACTCCGACCGAAATCCGGTCCGGGTTTTCCCCCATTCCCGACACCGGCCGAAATCCGGTCCGGGTTTTCCCCCAGTCCCGACTCCGGCCGAAATCCGGTCGGGTTTTCCCCATTCCCGACACGGCCGAAATCCGGTCGGGTTTTCCCCATTCCCGACTCCGGCCGAAATCCGGTCCGGGTTTCCCCATTCCGACACCGGCGAAATCCGGTCGGGTTTTCCCCGTTCCGACTCCGGCGAAATCCGGTCGGGTTTTCCCCCATTCCCGACATCGGCCGAAATCCGGTCCGGGTTTTCCCACATTCCCCACTCCGGTCGAAATCCGGTCCGGGTTTTCCCCCATTCCCGACACCGGACGAAATCCGGTCCGGGTTTTCCCCCATTCCCGACACCGGCCGAAATCCGGTCCGGGTTTTCCCCCATTCCCGACACCGGCCGAAATCCGGTCCGGGTTTTCCCCCATTCCCGACTCCGGCCGAAATCCGGTCCGGGTTTTCCCCCATTCCCGACTCCGGCCAAAATCCGGTCCGGGTTTTCCCCCATTCCTGACTCCGGCCAAAATCTGGTTGTCTTCTGTGCCTAGAGCCTCCAAAGTTCTAAGGGACCACCTTATCAACTTCAAGTCACTTCACCCGGTTGCAGAGTAACTTGGTGTTGCTTGGCTGCTGCCCGAGTTCCCCTCTTTATTCTTTCTTTAGAAAAGGAGTAAAAAGCGTTAATGCGCGCACGGGGGACAGGGGGACGGGGGTCGGGGTGTGCGGCAGAGCAGGCATGGGGGAGGAGGCCGGAGGAGCCGGGGGCCGGGGTGTGCAGGAAGGCACCGACGGGGGTGGGGAGGCGGCGTGCAGGAACAGCCAGGGCGGAGGGGGAGGAAGCAGGGGAGGGCCGATCGAGGTGTGCGGCAGGGGACGGAGAGGGAGCAGGGCCAGGCGGGGTGGGGGGCCAAGGAGGGCAGAGGGGCAGGAACGAGGGCTGGGGGTCGGGGTGCCCCTGCGGGCAGGGACGGGGTGTAGGGGATGACCGGGTTGGGGAGGGAGGAGAGGGGGAGCAAGGGGGGAGTAGGAGGAATGGAGAGGACGAAGGAAAGGAGAAAAAGAAAAGGCACAAATAAAAGAAAAGGTACAAACCAAAGTAAAGAAAAAGAGCCGCGGCAGCGAGAGGCCCCCGCGGCGTTGCTGCTCCCCGCGCACTGCCCAAGCAAATAGAACCAGCGGCCCGTTCCGGCCCTTAAATTCCCCCGCCCCGATCCGCCCCGCCGCCCATCCCCGCCCCGCGCACCTGTGCGGGACCCGCCCCGCTCACATGGTCGGGTCCTGCCCCTGCCCCGCCCCGGCCGCGCCGCTCAGAACCGGCAGAGCCGCGCCCGCCCCGCTGGTGCGGAGTTCGCTCGGCCCGGGGTGCGGACGGACCGACCGGCGCTCGGGGCCGAAGCCACGGCCCGGGGGCAGCTCCCGGCGCTGTAATCCCTGCAGTGCATCTGCTGAGCTCATGCTGGGCTGGCTCAGCCACCTGCTCCTCTCAGGCCACCCTCCCAGCACAGCCCTGAGCCTCCCCCAGTCCCGGGGAAGCAGGAGCAGCCCAGGGGGGTCCTGTTGCAGGTCCCATCCGGGCATGCACGAGGGAGTCCCCACGAGGCAGCAGCTGGGAGAGCACAACCCCATCGTGCCAAAAGATGTCCCTCTTGCTCTGTGCTGGTGTGTCGGGATGCAGAGCGTGGGAGCTGCTCCGGCTGCCCGTGCATCTTCCGTGCCAAATCCTACACCCATAGCCCGCCTCTCCCTTCAGCCTGGCTGCATGCAGTGAGTTCCAGGGTAACCAACTCCAGAGGGATGCCGAGAGGCTCGTTTCAAACAGCACCCTACCTGTAAGCTTGCAAAAGAAGACAGTTTTGCAGCCCATCTAGCCAACCTGTATTTAACATGGAACACCCGGACACGCCCTCTCCCTCTTCTCTCAGAAAGCACGCAGCTTCCTCATTTAATTATTCATGTTTTTTAAAAAAGCTTCCAGCACGTAAACACAGATTTTTTCCTCAGGTGCTCTGTGTCTCTCAAATGCTGTTACCAGCATGGTCAGCATCATCCACTGCGCACATCAGACAGCCTGCCATTACACTGATCTTATATATTCACTTAAAATACATGGAAATCTGATAATAAACTCCTATTGCACCTCCCTCTGTGGTTTTATACATTTAGCTCTTCACCTCACTGCTTTGATTGTAATAGAAATTCTTTTATTTCCATGGTCATCCACAGGTAGAACCAAGTCACGAGTTTGTTCATTCTCTGTGCAATTAAAAAGATCATTTCCCCACTGAATTTCTTTTCTCACATTCACAGGTTTCGTTCTGATTTCAAGTTGGCCTTCCAGTGGTGTCCGTGCATAAAAGCAACCAAGAAAGACAAACTTAAACTTACGTCCCCCTCTCTTTACCAGACAACCCTCAGGAAGTCAAGAACAAGAAGTTTCAACACAGAAACTCAGCTGAATATAAAAGAGGAGACATCATTTACCCTCACCCGACTAAAGCTCTGATTTCCTCCTCCCGGTTCTGGCTCTATCCTCACACACCATGTCAGGGCAGTAGATTTGCAGAAGCCCAAGGCAGCTCTTTTTTTTCTGGAGCAACTGTTCCCTACAGGACTTCTTTAGATGCCATCAGTAGTAAAAGCAGCCTGCTTGGTAACGCTTCTGTCCATGTAGGTCCAAATATCACCCAGCTATGGACATAAGTTTGGATCTCCCTTACATCAACAACCGCGATACAGAACAGAGATCACGCCCACGAGGTCAGAAGAGCAGCAGACCTGAAGCAGTGCCCTTCAGTGGAACAGCAATTATTCTCTTCCACATTATCAGCAGTCAGGTGTGGGCTGCCCTCTGGTTTGGTCAGTGCTCACGGATCCAATTTGAATCCTTTCCCTCCTTTTTAGTCCTAACAGCACCCGGACCCATCCCTCTTTTCCCAGATAGTCCCTTCATCTTCTCTTTCCAGACTTACCCCATATTTATTCTCACTGCTCTTCTCAGATATGAAAATAAAGGCTGAAACATGTCATCTTCCAAGCCTGAGGCATTATGTGCAGGCATGCAAAACAGGAGGAGCTAAAATATAAACATTACATACGAGTAATACAGCACTTAATACTGGTGTGCACCTCATAATCACCTTCACCTCTCCCACAGGTTTGCAAAGAATATCACAGAGCCAAACCTTAGTGATTAAAAAGCTCCTATAGTGTCACAAGATCGTTATTGGAAATAGTCCCCTTTGCTCTGTGAAATCAAAACTGCAAAGTGCTGCCAAGCTTAAATTCTCCAGTAAATCCAGAGAAAAGATTTGTGGCTTGAACTGAAAGAGGACTCGGGGATATGATTTTCCCAGGCCTGTTTCAATACAGGAACAAGTAAATATATCTTCCTTGTCCACTTCTCCACCTCTCTGGCTGCTGAGGAGAACAATTATGTTATGCAAAGGCCCAATAAACTTGTCCCACTAATGGGACAAGAGCCCGGGGCTGTATGCCCTTCTGGAAGAGTTCACTATTTTATGTCATTGCAGCAGGTAGTTTCTAGTCCAGATGTTACCTGGCCACCTGCTCCTCCCAAGGCACCCCCTGTGCAGCCCCTGACAGGCACCAGTGTCTGCTGACAGCTCAAGGCATCTTCCTCTTGTTTGGTGCAGAAAGCAGAGGGTGATTTCTTCAGGTTGCAAAAGGAATTCCCCATGCTCTGGCAGATCCTGAGGTTTCATCCCCCAGAAACAACAGTAGTTCTGGGAGCAAAGACACTCAGAGCCCCTGTTACACTGGAAAAAAAGGCATGCCAAGGCAGGCTACGTTATTCCTGGGATACATGAGGAAACAGGAACACCATGCTCCACAGTAAATACATGCAATTCTTCATATAAATATAGACAGGATTAAATACCACGCAGCAGTAAAGACCGCCAGGGCAGCACTAAATCCCTCCTCTGCATGGTTTCTTGTGCTCTAAGCAACAAAGCAGTGCCTGCAGTCAGTAAAAGAAACGTTTGAAGAATCTCATTTTTAAGGCAAAGGAACGAACAAAAAGCACAGAACGGGGTTCAGAAGTTCAGAAACACTTTATTTTGCCTTCTGCTATTTTCTTAAGAAAACAAAACAAAACAAGGTCTGCTTGTTTTAAAACTCATTCAAAAGGCTTCTGAGAGAACCCCCAGAGGAGGAAGGAGCAGATGACATTACAACAGTGGTATGCAAATGGTCTTTTCCCCAGGAAATATAAGATTTTTGAGTTCATATTGCAGTAATTACAGCTTAACAATTAAGAGGACTGTGATTTTTATTCACCAAGCCTAAAAGCTTTAAGAAAGACATCTCAGTCATTGCTTGGATAACATTGGAGACATTTCTTCAGACAGTTATAGCGTGTGATTCACTTGGAACAGTTTCCTAGGGGTAAGAAGTAGTCTGGAAATGAAAATCCCACCAGGTCTCCCTTTGGAAAAGAACTGCTGTGTCTTATCAAGCACATCAACCGTGGTCCATGGTAGGAAAAGTTGCGCTGTTAGAAACACAAACTCACTCCCTATTTGTTATGAGCTGGATCCAATAAACAAAATGACCTATGCCAGCATCTCCAAAATTCACAGTCACCCTGAGACCAAGTTTAACTTCCACTTCTCATTGCCCTCTACCCTGCCCTGAGCCTAGCTCTCAGATGCCAAAGAGCTCCAAAGCCAGGTCCCCAGGCACGGCTCACACCACCCCTACAGCACTGCCCACAACTGACGGGCAGGCACAAGATTTGCAAACCTTCAAGTGATTCAAATGTAATGTGTCCCCTGTGCCCAAAAAGTTTCTCACCTTCTTCTGTCTCCCGTTTGGGGTCATAGCTGCACATCAAGGGTGTCAGACACTATTCAAGCTGTAACGTAGAATGGGTTATTGGAGAAGCACAGCTCGAGTGTACGCAAAAGGGGCTTTCATCTACAACAACTCCAACACAGGCTGTGCCAACCAGTGGTGTACGAGCACCTGACACCAGGATTCTGCAAACGTTAACCCTTTGCACACAGGGAGCTCACCGACTCTGACACGATGTATCCGTCACTGTGTATCTGCCAAAGCCTAACGTGATCACACTCGGTGCAGTGGGCTGAGATCTTCCTGCACTGCAGATCCCCCTGCACAAGACAGGGCATGAGATGCCCCCAGACAAGCTCCGTGCCCCCGAAGATTTGGGCGCTGTCAGCGCTGTGCCTCTGCTGAACTACATTAGGAAACACGAGGCATGGGGACCTGGGTGAAATCCACCCTGTTTGAATCTGACCCCGAATGCCCGGGAATAAAAACACACACACAAAACACAGGCACCACTGGGATTAGGTTGCAGCTCTCCCTACACAATAGCTCTTCCCAAAGCACTAAGCCACCAGCCAACAGCGCCTCTTCCAGAAAGAACCACTAAACACCAGTTAACGCACATCAAAAAAGTTTAATATTTTCACAAGTATCACGTAACACTAGTACCAGAGCTACTAGTGTGCAAAGTAAAAAGACTCTCTACCTTTGCAAAACCAGTTAGGCATGCAATTTTTCAGGTAGACACACACTTAAAGCTGCAATGACTGTTTGTGACTCACATGTTACTTTACAACATTCACTCACAGTGCACCATAATGCATATTGAAATGTTATTGATAGGTAGGGCAATCCAAATCTTACAGGAGTGGAATGAGGACAAAGAGGAGTAGCCTGCAAATTTCCATCTACTTTCTGCAGGAAAAGGCGGAAGGGAAAACCATGCAGATATCTCAAATTCATTTTTGGTAGAAGAGTGGGAATTAAGGACTACTGTGTGGTCTCCCTCTTTGCAGAAAGTGGCGTGGCTTGCAAATGTTACTCAACATTTACATTCCTAACTGCTTCTCAGTTTCAGTAATGCAACTGGTATGCAAGTATAATACTGGCATTGACTCGACAGAGGACAGGGGACACCAAGTGTGTATGATCTTTGCTGTTGCTTTCATCCTCGGAATAAGCTGTGTCCAATTTTGGCTACCTGGTGGGTTGTCTACACACCCAGGTCCTCAAAGGTAAGATCAAAATCAAACCCTCCTATCCCTTTCTGAGCACTAACTCTGGCTGAGCATTCGTGTTCTGAGTGATTGCTGAACAGTATCAAAGATTAAAGCTCTGTGTGGAAGCAAATACCCATTTAAGGCGAGAGACGGAAGCGCCGCATCCGAGGGACGCGGGCGAGCTGCAGGTTCCGTGGAGGGGCAGCGGCGGTGCCCTGATCCAGACTAACAAGAAGAGAGAGAAAATACTTTTTATAAGAACTCTTAAACAGAAGAGCACAGCACAGCCGCGTAGGGACCGTGAATGTGCCGATCTCGCAGGTCTGGAGGTTTGGATCACCCCAATCACCAACCACTTCATTTTACTCTTTGGGGATTCCTTGCTGAAACGTGACGGATTTCGCCTGGTAACACAACACTGCTCACAGAAGCAATGGGAAATACCAGTGGAACCAGATCTGTGGGACAAGGGCATTTACTTTTACCATGACAGAACAGGCATCAAGGAAGCGAGTAAGTCGCGGTGTCAAGTCCCGCTATAGAGTTACGTGCGTGCACGGTGCTGACACACCATAACGTTTTCACAATCGCTTTAGACGGAACAACAGTAGGTAGATATGCAGGAGGGAACTGTCGCTTCCCCTTCACTAAAAGCATCAACACCCAGGTCTGGTGGTCAGCGTGCTGGCAGTGCGCTCACAGGGATGCTGCAAAGGACACGCTCGGTACGATGCAACGGTAGCTCTCAATGCACATCACTTGGGGGCAATTTCGTCTCAGACAACAACCGAGTTTTTGACAACTGCAGAAATTATAGACTGATTTTTTCCATGACCTACAGATGGGGAAGGTACCAACAAGGTGAGTAAGAAACATGCATGTTGGGGTCCAGAAACAGGAGATATTATTAACAGCACACATTCTATCTTGTATCCTATTTTTTTTTTCTTTTTTATGTCATTAGTTGTAACTTATTTTATTTCCCCCGATAAAGCAGTGAGTTCTGGGTTTTTACCAGTTCTGACTATGCAGTCGCTGCTTTATGAGAAAGTGCTCACAAGACAGAATCGGGGCCAGGGCCGTGGAGTTCAGTTCTGCTCGGCCTCGCGCAGCCGGCATCCCACGGCCGTGATGAGCGCGGCCCCCTTCCCGCTGCCGTCCTCTGACAGCAGGAAGGTCACGTCGCAGTTGGGTGCCAGGTCTTTGACTGTTTGGTGCATGATCCTCGAAAAGCTGCGAAAGGAAACACGGGCAGTGGGTGAGGGAGGCCCCGCAGCCGCCGCAGAGCGCTGCACCCCCTTTCCCCGGGGAAAGAACTGAAATGCTGGAAGCTAGGGTGGATTTGAAGACTGGGAGCAGTAGGAGTTAAAGGAAAGAAGCACTGGCATCCCAGGCCTGCCTCTCTGTCTGTGTGGGGTTAACTCAGATCACTTGTACCACAGCAAAGGGAAGAGAACAGACCATATAAGTCATCTCCTTTCCACCCACCTCCCTGGAGGGAGGGCACTTGTCTTCCTCTCCTCCTACCCCTGCTCTTTTAGACTCCTGCCCTCACCTGCACTGCTCCTCAGCAGCCCACCTCCGCTGTGCCCTGAGCAGAAACATCCTCCCCAGAGGCACCAGGCATTCCAGCACTGCTCTGGCATTGCCTGTGCACAGCCAAGAGATCCCCCCCTTGCCGTATGGCTTTCAACTCACCCAGCAAAGGCTGTGTCACCTTCGGTTTGTCACCACCCTGAGAATCTTTCACAAGTCCTTCTTGACCCTCTCGTTGCCCTTCAGAAAGCCCTAAACCCCCTGACCAAGAGTTTTCCTTCCCTGGCTCTTATCCTAGCAAGTAGGAGAGCCCAGTTCGGTGTGCGAAGAGAAGGGATGTACACACGACGCGCGACAGGTGAACAACTCCTGGGAAGGCAGATACTCACTGAGGATGTAGTTTGTACAGAGTGCCATCCACACCGACCGTTATCTCCAGGCGCTCCAACCCTCTGTTCTCCCTAATTTTATCTACAATGGCAGCCATTCCAGCGCCACACAGCTGAGCTGCTCGCCTCGACACTGCCCCGCAGACGGTCTTGACGATGATGCTGTCGTCGCAGGTGCTGTTGAGCCCCAGCTGCTGCAGGATGGTTCTCACCTGCAGCAAGGCCAACCTGTCACTGCAGAAGGAGAGCACAGTGGTAAACTAAAGGTTCCCCTCAGACAAGCCAGTGCCACGAACCCCACTGCACCCACGGCTGTATCCACGGCAGCAGCCCCAGCAGGCAGCAGCCTTTCCTGACAGTGCTAGGGACCTCAGGGAATGTAAATTCATTTGCCCCAGCACCGTGGCTGCAGTGTAGGAGAGGGGTGCGAGCAGCCACAGAGGCTCCAAGTCCAGCTCTGCATTGCCTCCCCTTCTCTTTTCTTACCATGGGGCATTTCTGGAAAATATTTTTCATGATGAACATGGGTTTTTTCCCCCCCCATAAAGACTCAGAGATCGCTTTAAAATACAGAGCCCAAGCAATAAAAACACAAAAACACCCAGTAAAAAGTGCTCACTCAGCCAGTGCTCATTCCATCCCACAACTATACCTACACACACACAAGGGGCCCAGGAAAATGGCTTGGTTTCCAAACAAGCAAATAAAACAATACAGTGAGGGAATCCTTGACAGCCTTTCCTAGGATTTAGCAATGAGCATTGAGAGAAATTCAGATGATGCTCTAAGGAGTCCTTCTGCACACACACAAAGGCTCTTACTGAAACCAAAACAGAGGAGCAAGCAATGCTCTCCAGCTGTCCCTCCCCTCCAGGGCTGTCACCAGCAGAGCACCACCACACTATTTCACACTGAACAGCCTCCCATGCTCTCACCTCTCAATCTGAGAAAGGAACTTGGTTTCGAAGATATGCCTGGTCTTCAGTGTCTCTGAAATCTGGCCTCGGAACAGGAATCCCCGTTTGGTGAAGTCGATCAAAATATTGCGGACGATTTCCCCCAGGTACATCCCACTGATCATCTTCTCGTACCTGCAAGGAAAGGCAGCGGTGCAGCCCAAAGGGAACCTGCTCAGGCAGCATCACAGGTCTGTCACCAGGCAGGTGTCCTGCCCACACATTTTGGGGACATAAAATATGCAACCCCATTCACACAGAGCAGCCATTTACTAGAAAAAGCAGGCAAGAAAAAGCAGGAAGACTCGGTGGGAAGCCTCCTGAGCTCATCTACAGACACTTCATTTATCCCTCACTGCCATGTTCCCCTAGCCAGGCATGTTAATGATGGCTGGTATTTCTTTCTCCCAGGTGGAAGAAATGAAAACCTGAGAGCAGAACAGTGCCCAGTCAAACAGAAAAAGCTCATGGTGGTGGTTCCAAACTGGTTCCACGCAGCAGAATTACAGGGACACCACAAGGAACAGTCACTGCAAGTGCAGTGTTTTTAAGGGAGTCCTGTGCTGCAAAAGCAACCCTGTGAAAGACAAAGGATGTGAAAAGGTACCTCTGGCATGTTCACAGGACCACTGACCTATAAACCAGCGAGCTGGGGGTCCAGGGTTGGTTTATGCTCTTCACTTAATTCCAGCATCTGGCATTAATTTTCCACTCCCAAAACCCCAGAGAGGAACCAAGCTGTCTTGAATCCCTCTCACACCTCACTCTGCACACAGGACCCAAGTCTGCCCCCGGGCTAGAGACAGGGAGTCTCTTCCACCTGCAGATCTCCTCCCAGCACACGACAAGGGGTGGTCCCAGAGCGATGCTCAGCACTGGTACAGGGCAGCCCTGCTTTGCATTCCTGCCCCTCCAGCACCATCCTGCTTTGAATGGAGCTTTCTGAGGCCCGTGAGTTGTGCCCTCACCAACAAACTGAACGCTCTCCCATTTCCTGAGAAGGGCCATTCAGTGATGCCTCCTTTATTTCACCTCCCCAAGCTCTACAGCAGTGTCTGTGCCCTGGATTGAGCAGAGCCCAGCACACCACCCTGCTGGAAGCAGGCCACGCAGTCCATTTAATACTAGGGACTCTCTCAGGCTTGTACCCAGCAAGAGTTCTCCCTCTTGAGTGCTTAACTATCTCTGGAATAAATTATCCCCCCTGGCAGTCTCCATGACTGCCTTTGGCTCCTTACTCCATGCCAACTCTGCTGCTGCACCAGGCTCACCCAGCATCTGCCTCCCTGGGTCTGTTTGAGCCTCAGTTTCTAAACAGCTTCCCACAGGACCTGCCAACTCGTCTGTGTATTCCTCAGGATTTTGGGCAGATTTACTCTAATCACAAAATCTTTTTAAAAGTTCCTGGCATCAAATCCTTGCTGCAGAGAACTGATGAAAAAGTGCAGTCCCAGCGTGCAGCAGCTCCAGCCCAGTTCTATCAGTGCTGGGTACACCTCCCACCAGCCCCTTCTTGAAGGGGACAGAGAAGCGCTTGCCCAAACAGGAGCTGAATCCCCAGAAGGGGGACCAAACTCCAGGACCAAGAAAGGCAGGTCCTCTAACATGACACATTTCATCCAGAAAAACGGCCTGAAAGAAGAGGCTCGCAACTGCCAGAAAGCTCCTGACCGCTTTACAGCAAGCAGCTCCAAGCTCCAACCACACCAGCTGGTATAGGCTCAGGATTTCTACAGGCACAAAAAGAGTGTTCAGCTAAAAGAGATTAACCTGAGACCAAGAGCAAAAGAATGAGAAGCCATCTTGACCCCCTCGGTACAGCACAGGGGGAGAAAAAGGGTTTCTTTGTAATGTCAAGACTTCTGAAGTCCTCACAGCAGCAAGTAAGTCACAAAAAAGCAGGGACCAGGAGAAGCACAGGAAGAGGAGATCCCACAGGACAGCAAGGCTGCAGTCATTTTCCACCTCTCCCTTCTCCGACTGGGAGAAATCCAATTCTCTCTTAAAAGCATTTAAGGCAGCCTGGCTTATATCCACAGCACACCACTTACAGCATTTGTAGCCAAGTACCTTTGCTTTCCAGCATTCAGTGAATAGTCATCAACTGCTTTGTCATATATTGTCCTGATGTCATCCAGGCATCCGTTATCCCCGAACGCTCCCCACTCCGTGTTCACGCACATCCGCCCCTGCTCGCCATCCACCATCTCTATGTTCCTCATCTCTTCCATGTAACAGGCATTGCTGCCCGTTCCTGGAGGAAGAAAACACTGACATTGCTCTTTGCTGGGAACAAAACAACGCTAGGACCAGCAACCACAGCCCCGAAAAGCCTTCTGGGGGATCCCCACGGTGCTTTTTCCTGAATGACGAAGTCAAATCATCACTTGAAAATATCAGGGAAAGGAACCAAAACGCTGCTCTTTGGTAATGCTGAACTGAAGGAGAACATTTCTGCTGTGCTGCACAGCTCAGGGGGACTCAGAGAACAGGCTCACCCCGGCTACCCACGAGGGTCCCACGCTGCAGGGAGGGGCAGCAGGGCAGCACTTTGGGTCCATGAACCCTCATGGTGTTTCTGAACCCAAAACCACAGCAAGCAACCAGCCAGATTTTGCAGTTAGGAACCACCCTTCCACAAGGCCCACGGACCCAGAGAATCCAGGGAAAATGTGCTGACCTGAGAAACCTCAGCAAGTTCTGAGGCATCAGGGCTTTTACCAGCTGATTGCCTGGGGTTTTTTCTGATTTAAAGTGCTTCTTTTCTCTGGCAGGAAGGTTACTTCCATGTTGAAATGATGCAATATCTGATTCTGCTCAAAGGGGATCCTAAGGAGTGTGGCAACTGCTCTGTGTACACAGAGGTCTTTGGGAGTAAAGCTTTATTAGCAACGAGAGGCAGCTTTAGCTGCTACCCAGGGCAAAAGTTTTCTTAAAGTAACCTAAGGAACTCCATTTAACCCTGCAGCACAGATTCTGCATCAATTATTATCAGCAAGCCTGTTTTCCTCTGCCGTTTCTGTAGGGAAATATATCAACACAGTCTGATCTAAAATAGATCCTCCCACAGCACTCCCTGCTGCAGGAGAGCTGAGCCACAGCACAGGGTTTGGGGGGTATGTCTGGGCTTGCAGACTGAGACTCAGGATTGCAGGACCAAACCCAGGTGTGGGCCACCACCAGCATCCAAGCTCCCCCAGCAGGTGCCACCAGCCTGGCCCAGGCAATCCAGGCAGGGCAGTGGGAGCCTGTCAGAGCCCAGGGTTCTCATTCCAGAAGCACCCAGACCAGCTCTGACCCCCTGCCCTGCACACAGATGCTGCTGCAGAGCATGCCTGGCAGGGCTGCAGCAGGCAGTCCTCAGCGGATGCTCCCAGCGCCCCAAGGACACGCTGTCCTTCCCGGAGGGAACTCTGGTTCCTGAAAACACGCCAGCGACGGAGCTGCGCAGACACGACTTCCTACCCACACTGCACTGTGCTGACTCATCCTGGACACCTTCCAACTGTCTGGAGGAGAAACTGGTGGCGTTTTACTTTCCTACATGCCACCTCGCCAACTTCAAGCTTGCGGGTGCTTCGTCCCCTTCTCTCCCACAGAACACTCATTTCTCTGGAGAGCTTTGGGAATTCACACCGCCCCATGTCTCAGGCTCCCCGGGCATGTGGCATTTGCAGGTCACCCGTGGAATTGCTTCAGCTGCCTCGCTGCTGGGAAGGGAGCTCTCAGTCAGTGCACTTTGTCGATCAGAGCTCTCCATCACGTGCCATTCAGGAACTGTGGCTGTGCTTTGCAAGTTTATTCTGAGAGACCACACGCTCGAGGGAAGCTGTGGGCTGGAACACCCCAGCAGGGAAACTCTGACAGGCTGAACTAACAGAAACTCCAGGAGCTGGGGAGGCTGCCTGAGCCCACCTCTGCTCTCCTCCCAAGCAGCACAGTGCCTTCACTAGATAAAACAGGCAAGATTTGTTTGGCATCACAGCCTCTGCTTATCTCAACTGACCGTGGGCAGAACTAAGCTGGCCATTGAATTTTACTCTTTCACTCCCTGAACACCCTGGTTTATTTTGAGTTAACCACAGGGATGCCTCCATGAGAATACAGACAGATGTGTCGACATGCTGTTCAATAAAAAGCAGCTCTAACACATACCCACAATGAGCCCGATTTCACAGTTTGGGTCTTCATAAGCACAGGTCATCATCGTGCCCACCGTATCATTCACCACAGCCACCACATCCAAGTCAAACTCCTTTGGGAGAGAGAAATGCAACAGTGAGAACTCTGGCCTTGGGGCAACCATCACACCAGAGGGGACACGAGAGGAGCACACCAAAGGGGATGCTGTCAAAACACACTGGAAGCAAACAACTAAAATTACCATCCTGATTTCAGACACACAGAAATAGGAACTTAATCTACCAGCAGGCAGCTAAGGCTCCTCACATGTTGTATCCATGACAGACTGTCTCCAGAAGAAAGAATATTCCTGGCTGTTCTCTTTGGCTTCGGTATGTTATGCACAGATCTTGTTCAAAGGCAAACGGCAGAGGACTATCAGCATTCTCTATTACAGCAATGAGGTAGCAAATCCAGTAACAAAGGTTTTAAGACCTCCTTTTCACTGGCTGACAAAACCTCTGCAAAATTAATGTCCTCCTCAGGCTATTTTTCTTCCCTTCCTAGAAAGTTTTGGCTAAGCCAGTTGAGGCATTTGAAAGATCAAGGAGGGGAGGGGGGAAAACTGCCCTTTAGGGTGCACTGAGGTGCCTTCCTACAATCACCACTTTGAAAACTCCTGCTTTCTCCATGCTCTGACAGATAGGAAAATTGTCACAGGGTTTGAAAGAAGTCTTGAAAGTTGGGGCAAATTTGGACAGTTAGAAGCCTCTGAGAAAAAAAAACAACTTTCTGTGCAGGACAGGAGAAACAGCTCATCTCCACAAGGCACACACACCCTGTGAGAGGGAGCCAGCCTGACCCACAAGGTCTGTCAAGTCTGGAGAGGAGGGAGGAGTAGAAGAAGAAAAAGAAAACAAAACCAAAAGAAAAATCACCTCTCTTCTTTTAATTCCTTCTCTAAGCAAATATACCACATCTTCTCCCTCGCAGTCTGTAGCTTTGAAGCCTTTTGTCCAATTGAGAAGGATACCCTAAAAAGCAAGAAAATAGGTTACCAAGTTGATAAGACTCAGATGCTGCACTCCATATTTCAAATGATTTAGTTTGAGGTTTTACAGAAGAGCCTCTGTGAAAAAGATATGTGGAATTCACATCTAAAACTACTAATTGTGCTTTGTATCTGAATTTCCAGAGCGATGCAAGAAACTAAAGAAAAAACCAAAACCAAACCAAAACAAACAAAAAAACCGCACAAAAAACCAAAAAAAAACTGTGACAGAAAAAATGTCTTTCTTCAAAAAAAACAGCTAAGTAGACAGGAAAGTGTTAAGAGCTGCACAGGTGGGGTTGGTGTAAATCTGTGGCAGTGAAGAAGTTAAACACGTAAGAGGAAAGAACAAGGGCACACCTGTCAGGGACGTGCTGCAGGCCACACTGTCACCTTAGGGTGACACAGCCCACAGGCCCTGGTCCATCTGCTCCATCCCATGTGACAAAATGAACTAGGAACAGGTGCAGGGATGGACTTTTGCTTACTGCTTGCTAAACCAGGGAAGTATCACAGACCAGCAGGTTTATACAATGGGGAAGAACATAATGCCTTAAAAAAGGGGTAACAGCACCAAGGAAAATTTAAAATGCTCTTATCTTCACAGCCATGGGCTGAGCAGCATTTGCATTACTACCCTTAAAGGAACTATTTATAGGAGCAGCTGTACTGATGAGGGTCAGAAAATAAACCTTCCCCTTGTACAACCTTCCTGTAAGCGTCACGTGGATGATGCGAAGACAGAGAAACCAGGCCTGGCACAGGCACAAAAGCAGATTCAAAAGACAACTAAGGAACTTACAGCATCCAGACTGGTCTGCTTGCAAGGGAAGGAAAAGGTGAAGCCGAGAGGAAGACGTGCACCTTTTATCCCCATATAATCCAGGAAGTCAGAAATGCAGGTAACGATGTGATCAAACAGCTTGAAAGAGAAAAGTCACAATATTTGCAGGTGTACATGTTATTTGCTCTTAAAGAGTTATTTAAAAAGCAGCACTGCAGCCAGAGAGAAACAAAAATACCTCTTCTCCTGTTCCCTGCATCACCTCTATAGGAATGGCATAGATCTTGTTGTGCATCTCAACTGTTCTCCTTTTACCACTGCGGATTTTCACCAGCAAAACTCTAAAGTTTGTCCCTCCAAGGTCAAGTGCCAGAAAGTCTCCGTTTTCTGTAAAAGAACATGTGTGTAAATTTGAAGAACCATAAGCAAAATCTGAAAAAGTGCTTTCCCAAGAAAGTACTTTGAAAGAAAATCTCCAAGAAACTCAGCTGGGAAGATCTTCATCAAAGGAGGATTTTAGAAGCTGTTCTGATTATTCCACCTCCGTTTTTTGTGTGTGTTTTTGTTTTATTTTTGGTTTTGTTTTACTTCAAGCTGACAGGAACAAAGTACCCACAGAACCATTCCCTGAGAGAAAGTAGAAATTTGGCCGCGCTGATGGGCAAAGAACTGCCCAGTTAGTGCGAACAGGGTTCGTGTGGGTTTGGGTTTACGAACCCAACCTTGGCTTTATGAGCCCAGCTGTGGTTTTATCCCCTCAAGCTGTGGCTTTGCTTGCACCCTGGGGTAAGGACATGGGGCCAGCAACCAGCACAGGGCAGCGCAGGCTGAGATCTCCTCCTTCGCACAGCCCAGGTTCCTCTTTGTTCGCACCGGATCTGCCCCCCCTCCATCAAACTCCAACCCAAACCCCACTGCCGGGAGCCGGTTTTGGGCACCCCATACCCGAGCCAGCGTCCCCCCTCCACGAGGTCACGCCTCTACCTGTCCCATCCGGCGTGCTGCGGACGAAGGTGGGCAGCATCTTCACTTTGGCCGTCTCGTGAGTCTTCTTCTTCAGCCCCGCTTCCATCTCCGCCCTCATCCGCTTCTTGACCTGCAGCAGCTGCTCGTGGGTGAGCTTGAACTCGGCCAGGGTCTCGTCGATGAGCCGGTGCTGCTCCGACAGCCGGTAGGCCACGGCCGTCACCATGGCCGCCCCCTTCCCGCTGCCGCTCTCGGACAGCAGGAACCGCACCTCGGAGTCGGGCACCAGGCGCCGCGTGGTTTTGTGCAGGCGCCGGGCGTACCTGGGGGAGAGGAGGCTGCGAGCCCCACGTCTGCACGGGCCCTCCCCGGAACCTGCGCTGCCAGGTGGCGAGGACACCCGTCCTGCCCAAATTGCCCCCAGCCTCCCAAGCAGGAAAGCTGCCAGGGAAGAGCAGCTCTGCCCTGCGGCCTCCTCGCTCCTGAGTTTCTCAGCAAAGCCAGCAAAAAGCAGGGAAGAGCAGCAGAGTCCCTGACCGTGACCCCAGATGAGAGAAAACCTGCTGCTCTGATCCCCCCTGCTGAGGGGGGGGATCCTGCTGCTCTGATCCCCTGCTGCTCTGATCCCCCCTCCTGAACTCACTGGTTTAGATGGTGTGAGGAAATAGTTCAGAAATTGCCCACGTCTGTTATCTTCACAGAATACGCTGAGTTGGAAGGCACCCACAAGGAGCACTGAATCCAACCCTCAGCCCTGCACAGGACCAGCCCCAAGAGTCACACCCTGTGCCTGAGAGGATCATCCAAACGCTCCCTGAGCTCTGTCAGCCTTGGTGCTGTGACCACTGCCCTGGGGAGCCTGATCAGCGCCTAGCCACCCTCGGGGGAAAGAACCTTGTTCCAATATCCAACCTAAACCTCCCCTGACACAACTTCAGGCCACTCCCTCAGGTCCTGTCACTCTCTAGACCTGCCCATCTGGAAAAACTAGTCAAAACAGGATTCCTGGAAATTCTTTTGTTTGCCAAAATTTTATGGTTGTCTTTAACAGAGGAAAACACTGTTTTCAACAAAATAATGAGGAACTGAAAATGAAACACCAACCACATTTCTCCTTTCAGAAGTTTCCTCAAAAATGGCACTTTCTGATTTCTACATAACTCTAAGCAGCTTAAAAATTAAAAACATTATTTGATTAAAAATATTATTTGATTAAAAATATTCACTTTAAAGATGCAGAAAAACAAGACAAAGCCAGTTTTTTAAAGGTCAAGGAAATGTAACTACCATTTTTTTCCCCCGGTTTCCAAGTATATCTTCAGAAAGGACTGTAAAAAATAGGGTTCAGCATGGGCATTTTAAAAACAATTGAGTTGAAACTGGAAATGGATATGAAGGCGAATTTATGGGGGTCTCTTCATAGCCCAGACTGAGGGCACGAAGTAAGATTTCGTACAAAGAAACTCTCCTTCCGAGAGGTCTACTGAGATGCCTTAAGGTACCTGCTCACACCACTGTAGCTTTCCCTGATGTTGCAGTACCCAGTTACTCAGGGGTCCAGTCCTTTTCTGTGTGGTTTTTAAAATCTCACACTGCTCCTTCACTTAACCACATCTCTGCTTTCCCCCTGAGCTCCCCAGCTCAGCCCCAACGCCCACATTCCGGGCTCCTCGTCTCCCACCCGAACCGGGGACTCACTGTGGGTGCATCTTGTAGAGGGAGCCATCGACCCCCACGGTGGTGCGGAGGCGGCCCACGCCCTTGTTGTCCCGCAGCTGGTTGAGGATGGCGCCCAGGGTGGAGGCCACCAGGTTGGCGGAGCGGAAGGACACGATGGTGCAGACGTGCTGGACGGCGATGCAGTCCTCGTGGGACGGCTCCACCCCCAGCCGCGTCAGGATCTCTTTGGCTTTGTTCAAACCTTCTTTGCTCCTGCAAAGAGACAGCAGCAGAGGGGACTCCTCAGCGGGGATGTGCTGAGGGCTGAGATGCATCCAACCGCAGGTGGCCCCACCTGGGGTTTGACAAAGTTAGAAAGAGAATTTCTCAGAGATCTGGACCGGGAAGCTCTACTAGGTTTGAAATAAAAATGCTCTAAACATGCATTCACTCACAGATGGAAACAGCCTTCCATTAAAGCCTGGTGCAAATATGCCACCTACGAATGGACCTGGAGGAATTAAATGCCTTTTCATCACGCTGATGTGTTAAACTTCCAACAGCTTCTCTCGAGCACGAAGCACCAGCCCCACATTTCAGCACAGGCCTGAGCACACACCTAATCCCACGCTGGCTCGCTCTTATGTCTCAATAAATTAAGCCCAGTGTGAAAAACAAAACCTCGAGCGAAGGTTGCCTAAGTAATTTCATGCTAACAGATCTCTTTTCGGGCTTTTACAACCTCACTGAATCTCTGCCTCTTGCACTGCTTTTTCCCTCGTTAGCATCCAGCCCGAGCGGAAAGCTTCTGGCAAAACTTCTCCACACTCAGCTCGGTCATTTCCCAGACAAAAACACGAGGAGTACATCTTGCATCACTAACTGCACTCCATATATCTTTTTAAGGACTCTTGCGTTTTCCTAGCACCAGCTAGGAATGTGAAGCTGCACAGGGATGTGCCCTCTACTTATAGTAACCAAGGTGCTCTTCAGGAAGTGAGGTAGGATTTCAGGGCAAATTTTACTCTTAATAACTGAATTTCTCAATAACTGTGTTTTTCTAACTGCTGTTCAGAGTTACCCTGGTCCATAACACAGACCTCTGTGGTTAAGACAAATGAACACACACATCTAATGGAAAGCTGTTCCGATAAAGACGGTCTGCAGGGACAGGAGTGAAAGGTGGCAGGAGGAACAGGCATTGTAGAAGTTACTGGCTGTTTTCAAAAACAAAAGCCAGACCAGTGACTACAGCACAAACCATCCCAGTGATGTGAATTTTAAAAACACCAGGGAAAGAGCCTGTTAGTCCTGACCAAAGGGGCGATGACACCGTAAGAAACCAACTGGCACATAGCTCAGAGGTCACCGTGCAGCACCCGGCACTGCCTACGAGACTGAATGCTCTGCCTTGTCACGCTTGTTTTCCTGCTGCCCAGCAATCCCAGGGATACAGCACGGAGCAACACAAGTATTTGCTAGGAGGCACTAAGCCAATTCACTCCCATGTTTAGCTGTGGGGTAGCAACTTTGGAGATTTAGTGAGCAGGGTGAGAGGAGGTACAGCTCATACCCTGAAGCTACGCGGACTGGCAGATTTTACAGTTCCTCCCAACACTGAGAAAGGGAGAAATCTTGGGGAAGAGGGCACAGACAGTCTGGTGGGGGTCCCCACATGGCAGCCCTGCACCTGCACTGCACCTGCACCTGTGGAGGATGGCAGCCACCCCCAGTGCAGCACATCTCCCCCCAAAGCAAAAACAGACGCTGGAAAATTAACATTCAGTGTCAGTGTGAAGCCCAGGAGAACAGGGCTAGATTACTCACTTTTCTATGGCAGAAACATGCTTTGTCTCAAACTTCCCTTTGGTGAGAAGCTCAGGGGTGATTCTCCCCTCAAAAAGTAGCCCCTCCTTGGCCATCTTCACCAGGATGAGCCTTACCAGCTCCCCCATGTACAGCCCGCTGACCATCTTCTCAAACCTGCAGGAGAGGACAGCAATCACCCACAAATGCATGGGCAGCACGGGGAGGCCGAGCCCAGCTGTGCCAGGGCAACACCCGGCCCAGCTAGAGGTTTGCCTCACCAAAGCCAAGGTCAAGCTTTCTCGAACAGCAGAATTCACAACACAGGTGGAAAAGGCAGCACGGAGCAGAAAAGAACAGAAGCAAAGTTCCCAAGTAACTGCCTCACTCACAGCTGCTTCCCTGGGTTAAGGGATCCACGATCGATCTCCCGATCAAACTCAGTCCTGATGTCTTCTAGTGAGCCGTCATCCCCAAAGGCCCCCCACTCGGTGTTGATGCACATCCTGCCCTCGTCCCCTTCCACCAGGTCGATGTGCCGCATCTCCTCCATGTAACACGCGTTGGTGCCGGTGCCTTTGGGGAAAGCACATCAGAAGCTGCTGACCGAGCCGGCCAGGCAAAGGGAGAAAAGCCACGTGCAGCAGCAGCAGCAGCAGCAGCAGCAGCAGCAGCAATGTGTGTTACCAATGATCAGGCCAACTTCGCAGCGCTGGTCGTCAAAGCCACAGGTCATCATCGTCCCGACGGTGTCGTTCACAACAGCCATGATATCCGCGTCGTAGTCCTGAGGGAGCAACAGACACCACTGGGGCACTCTGGGAAACGCTGCTCCTGTCCATCTCTGGTTTGCTTTCACAAGGAACACTGCTCAACTTTCTCAGCATCCCCTGCTCCACCTGCCAGTTCCCCATCCCATGTACCCAAGAATGAGAGCAGACTGATGGCAAACAGTGAAACAGCACTAGCATCATTCTAGACGGCAAAGACCTGCTCTCACATAAGTACTCTTAGGCAGGAAAGAAAAGGGAGGAGGAATTCTGCATGGAGCGATTTGAAGCAGCTGCTTGAGGAGCCAGTCTGGAAAACATTTCTCCTAGGATTCACTTAAACCAGGAGTTTTATTTCCAGTGAAGATTTTAATACAGAAATAATGCCATTAAATAAGCTAACCACATGACGTGCACCCACTCCTTTCCAGATTCCTCAGTGCGTGATTCCACCAACTCTGATGATAGTAACTGACTATGGCAATGTTGTTTGGTGACAGCACAACTCAGGTGTGCTTAGGAGTCCACAACTGCCCAAAGTGAGCAAATACTCTCAGTTCCTGATGAATATAGATGCTGAGTAATCAACATATCACCCGGCTGCAGGCATTATGCAAACCCAAATTCATGCTATCTCACGCTCAGTGCCTTTTTATTTGTTTTAAATCAGCAAGCCGGTCACCTTCACTCTCCATGAAGTCAGCAGTGAGAAACTGCAAGGAACAACACAGTTCACTGAGCCTGAAATTCCCCCTCTCCTCTGCTCTGCTCCTCTTCTGCTCCCTGGCACAGCAGGTGCACACAGCTGAGCCCAGTCCATGAGCCAAAGTTTCCCAGGAATGGGATGCACTGGTATCACGGAAAAGCCACAGCACTTTCTCAGTTTTTGGAGACTGATAAAATTGCTGCAGGTTGCCCGTGAAAAGACAAGACATAAGAGCTCAGATCTGTGCCGTGAGGAAAATTGCGGCTTCCACGCAACAACTCTGATGTCGCTTCATTTTTTCAGCAAAGGGCAAAACTACACCTTTCCATGCAGGAAAGCAGAGCTCCACCGTCACTCAGACCACCCAGCCACGCGTGTGACATGAAGGGTGGTGGTCCCTGACTAAGCTGAGATCCAGTTAAAAAGAAATGAAGTACAATTTACCCCACGTTTCTTGATGGCCTTGTTAAGCAGCCTCACGACATCTGCTCCCTCCACTCCACTTGCTTTGAAGCGCTTCGTCCAGGTTATCAGAATACCCTGATAAAACAAGACAGCAACACTCAACCCAATACAATAATAAGGCACACACTGATTATTTTTTTTCCTTAGAAACAAGATTTTACACTGCAAATGAATCTTCATGTCTCTTTTCTTATACGGCCTAACAACCCAACATGAGACAACTGGTGGTCTTTGAGTCTAGTCACAGTTTGCTGAAAGATAGAAAATTGCTTTCCCTTGCCATGCTAGAAAGTGGTGTGTCTGCATTTTGTATTTTCAGCTTACTCTTCTCCCTGTTACTCCTCGACAGTTTTTCTTGGAAAACCATTTAATCCTTTTGGGCCATGGAAATCGACTGCTTTCAGAAAAAGCTGACTGTGCGGGACCGACCACAGAGCAGGGCTGTGCCGTTGGTACGTCCAGGACTCGGTGCAGTGGGGATCAGGCTACTGCACAGCTCCTGCCTGGCTTGTTTAACTGTGGGATCACGTTTAGGGGCTGAAGCAAATGGAAATACTGGAAAGTATAACAATGCATGTCCCCAGTTTACAGCACGGATCACAGAGGAAATCCTGGCATTGAATTCCTTGTCTGCAAACTGTCATGGAGAGCCTGCAAATCCCCCAAGGTAAGGACTGTATCTGACCTTCTGCTATTTACATAATGACTGGTTGAATCAGAGTATTCAGTATACAAGTAAATAGTAATAAAAGAAAGAAAAGAGCATTGACAGTGGTCAACAGGAAAGACAACTCAAACCAGCTCAGCCTTCCATACTCACAGTATTCACATCTGTCACAACAGGAGCCCAGGACGCTAAAAACCAGAAAAGCTGAAGCCTGCAGGCACAAGCAGCCATTGTCCAGGTGTATGTTTGGCCATATCTCAGCTTAAAAATCAAATTTGCCCTCCAAACTGGGACAGTTACAGGAGATAGAGGGCCAGGGCAGCTCTTTATGGACCAGAAGGTGTTCTCCTACCACTTAGACCATGAACTCGGGTTATTTAAGTTTTGCCACTGTGCTGCCCTCATTTAGAAACCTCATTTGGCATCATTTAGAAACCCAGCAACGCCCTGTTCTGCTGTGCAGGGAAACCATGGGCAAAGCCCTCTCTGGTGGCACAGTTTTAATGGGCTAAAAGGGCACTTTGTTCCACAGAACTTTTATAAGAAACTGGTCAAACCACACTGGCAACGAGCAGCTCCTCTCAGCTGTCCGTGACACTGTGCTGGAAGGAGTTTTTGCTCTACCAGCAGGGCCTTGGCAGTAGGAAGGAGCCCTTGGAGTGCAGCAGGGTTGTGTGGGACCCAACCATGCAATGCACATCTTGTCAACCAGGGACCACCCTGCCTCCTTCTGCCCACCAAGCACAACAAAACAGCACCCAGGCAAGCACAGCCTTACAGAAGCAGCAACCCAGGAACAAAGCTGGCCCACAGAATCCAGAAAAATGTATTTTTCAAACAGTCAGAACATCACAAAAACTCTTAGAAAGAGAGGTGAGGGGTTTTATTGGGTGGTTTGTTTTTTTTTTACTTAAGAGACACTCTTCCTTGTCTCTTACTACCCCACTGCACTCTGCCCCTGCACCCCACATGCTGCCTGCCCGCCCCTGCCCCACACAAGCACCATTCCATCCCAGCTGGCTTCAGCAAACCAGCCCACAAACCAGCGCCTTCCATCGTGCAGCTGAACAAACCTCCCCAAGGGCAACTCAACTGCATGGCCACACCCCAGCCCAGCTCTGCTGTGCTCAGGAGCCTGAGCCTTACCGTGCACCACGGCCAGCCAGGAGAGCTGCTCCAAGGTCAGCTCATCTCCCCTGATCCAGTGCAGGGAAAGGCAGCCCTCTGTTCTGAGGCCCTGAGGTGATCAGCACCCCTGGGCTCAGCTCTCAGCGCCTCTCAGCAAGTATGAAATGTAATAAAAACAGTGCCTCACCTGGCCCTCAGCACCAGCATCTGGGGGGCTGTTGCACCGGGCTAACCTAGAGACCTGCAAGCTGGAAAAGCAGGTCGTGCTTTAACAGGGCAACCTCTGCTTTTGGTGAAGGTTTAACTTCCCTGCACTCACTCGCTTCGCCGTTGCCATGGCAATGCCGTGCGGGGAGGCTGCTGAGTCACTTGTGATCCAGAGAGCAAAGGCAGGAAAATCCCACAGCATCCTCGTGGTGGGAATCTCGTCAGTCACTTCACAAAGCTGGTTATTCCCACCCTCTTTAAAGCAGGCTGGTCCCGGGTGACCTGCCCGACTGCCCTCAGCGCACCCAGCCTGTGACGTGGCTCGGGCTCAGGAGGGACACCTGGATCCGGATCCGTGTGAGGGTCAGCAAAACCTGAGCAAACCCTGCTGGGCTGGGTCCCTCCCAGGCACACCCCACGGAGAGGTGAAAAGGGCTGCACAGGAGGCAGGAAAAACCACCACGTGTTTATGGGGTAAATCACAACACCGAGGAGCTCACGCAGGGACAGCACAAAACATTCGGGACAGCACAAAACATTCGGATGCCTCTTCCTCGTATGTTACCCAGCTCTTTTAAGCAGAAACATAAACACAAACACAGTCTGACAGTGAAATATAACACTCATTTATCCCCCAAATGAGCCCTGTCTGGGATGCTGCTTTCATCGCAGTGTTTTAATAACACAGCAACTCTTCTGCATATTAAGAGACTTGTGAAATCTTCTTACCTCATCTAGCTTGGACTGTCGACAGGGGAAAGAAAACGTAAACCCGACTGGCAATTTCTTGTCTTTGATTTGTTGTTTCTCCATGAAGTCTCCCAGGCACTCAGCAACATGATCAAAAAGCTGTAAGAAAGGTATAAAACCACGGTGATTAGAGATACAGCTTCAGAGAGAAAATGTTTCAAGCTCCATAATGAAAACTGCACAGGGTGAGGGGAAAGGGGAAAATTGTTGCTGCTCCAGATTTTAAAAGATATATAAATGGCATGGCTATGAAAATACTCTCAGGCAGTGTGCATTAACATAGTAATAATTAATAAATTATAAAATACTTTGTTCTTTTACACACCTAATTCTGCAGGCATCTATTACACCCATACAGAAACACTTTTCATGAAAAAAGGGGCTTGTGGCTCTCAAGCCTGCTGTAAGCCTTCCACTTAATATTTGATGAGCTCAAAAATGTTCTTTTAACCTTTCAACAACAGGAAGGAGAATCTCAAAAGAACACATGGGATCCAGACCCACGGGAGGTTCAGCACTTTTTTAATGACACAGAGAAGATAAGATCTGCTTCACCAGAGCATTGCTGAGACCAGAGAACCCAGCACTCTGCAGGAACCACCCAAAAAGAACATTCTCTCTCAAATCTATTCCTAAAGCACACAACAAACAAACAAAAAGAACACCCAAAGGATTTTGTCTAAATATTTTACATGCTCTGAGAAACAACCCAACATGGGGACATTTTCTGCATTTTTTGGACAGCTGAACTATGCAGGCAGCCTGCACTGGGCTTGTGGGTACCAATTCCCATCCAGTGCCTCAGTGGGTGACCACTGCATGATGTGTCCCTGCCAGCCAGGTCTGGAGCCAGGCAGGCACAAAGGCCTCTCACACCAAGCCTTTTGGAAAGCCCCTCAAGACTCAAAGCTGAAATCAAGCCCAATCAGTTGAAGCAACAAACATGCACATTTGTATTTACCAGTACCAGAAAGCCAGACATGCCTTGAACTGACCCATACCACAAATGGATGGCAAACTATTAACAAGCTACCACCTGCCCCAGGAGATAACTGGGCTTCACATTTTAACTCCCTGAAAGAAAAAACAAACAAACAAAACCCAAACAAAAAAGCCCAATCCTATCTGGAGCAGCATTGGTGGGACAGGACCAGGTAAACTGCCCAGGAGGCTGGGGCTAACTGGGAAGGAGTACAAAAAGCCATCTGTTGTGGTTCCAATTAGCCCACACAGCTTTATTAAGAACAACTTAAGAGTCTTGGAGAGGTGGGAATGCACTACAGACAGGCTGCAGCAATTACAGCTGCAGGAATATTTTGCCCTTCGAGGCAGGTCAAGAAGCGGTGTGTATAATGTTACAATTAAACCGAACACCTTAAACCTATTCTTTAATTGAGGTCAGATTTGATTAAGCAGAAGAACAGGAGTTTCCCAGAGAGAATGCTGCCATTCATTGTCCTGGGCAAATCAAGGACATTTTGCTGAGCCCACGCAGTGAAACAACATGGGAAAGAATGTACACTGCTGCACTTCTGGAGGACTACTTTCAGCTATTCAGATTAATGAGAGAGGAAGAGGAGTTATGAAAAGAACTATAGTTAAGTAACAAAATATGAGAATTTCTCCAGGAGGAACACAGAAAGAGCTGGAGTGTGTGTTTTGATTATGCTTTCCATCTGAAAGTATCTTGCTGAATACTCAATACTACTAAACTTTCAGCTGCTTCCAGGATTACAAACAAAAGCCAGGGGCCAACATCAAACCCCTGGGGAGTTCAGAGAGCAGGAAGCAGAAACGTTGACTGTGTGCGCTGCTACAAAAATCCCTCTCGTGCAACGAACCACAACTGCACAGGGAAGAGATGGATTTGCTTTGTAAGTCCAAAGGCAGAAAATCCCTGGGCACTCCCCATGGACTCCAAAGAGTCCGTGCACCTGCTGTGTTTGCCCAGGCAGCCCTGGCAGGACCTGCTGGTGCTGAGCCCTGAGCTGGCAGTGCTCTGGGAGTCGCCTGGGCTCTGGGCTGCAGCGGGCACGCTGATCGGGCAGGAGGTGCAGTTAAACCATCAGCCACAGCCTGGGCACCACGGGGGCTGTGCCTGCTCAGTGAGTTCTGCTGCTGTTCTTCACACAGCACACAGGGAAGGCACCGCCCGAAAGCAGAAAACAGAGAGGCGCTTATTCATTTTGTACCATGGATGTTCATACGACTTTCCCTAAGGAGACTCAAGGAAGTGTCTGTGTGTGCCCACGCCCACACCAACATCCAAACCTTCCCAGTGCCAAATGACTCTGACAGGACAGTCTGAGGGAACATTACAAGGTTCCTGTGGATTTCAATAAAGCAGGGCAGGTGGACTGAGGAAAAATCCAAATTCCCATTCCCCATACAGGTGGGAGGTAGGGAATTTCATCAAATGTCTGAGATGGACAGAGTGAACACCACAGGTAAGAGGGAAGGACCAGCCTGATTCCACACATTTACAGACCTGAAGCAATATAACCATGAGATGCTGAGCAATAGATCAGGCTTCATTAACTCCTCTGGCCATGAAGCTGCCTGCTCAGGCTGGGCTCCAAGAGGGCTCCACAAGGACACATTTAGCTGGCAGACAGGAGATTTTGGCAAGCAACTCAAGATCCGAGCTCAGGCTCAAGCTCCCAAATGGGGATGTTTTAAGGAGCAAGGAAACCACAGCTCCAGATCAGAACAGCCACAGATCCATAAACTACCTCCAGTGGCAGCAGATCACAATAAGCAACAGCAAAATCAAGCCTCAGGTACGCTCCTGTTTGCTGAGTTGACATGGGAGACAAGCTTCTTACAAATTTTAGACCTGCTATTTCACCACTGAAATCAATTAGAGTTTTGCCCTTGATTTTGACAGGGAACTGTCTCTGACTGGCAGAGCTGTCAGCCCATGCCTAAGAGATGGGAATAAAACAGAGGTTTGAATGCCATGAAGTAGAAAATATCAAAATGAACCGTGCTAGTGAGCCACGAAGCCATAAATCACAATCCTCCAATAAGCTGATTAAGGACTAAGCTTTAAGAGTATAACTCACCCAAGTTAATGACACAGCTTGCTGGAAATCATTAGTAGCCTACCCCAGGCAGGCAATTCAGTACAAGTATTCCACAAATCTGGCTCAGAGGTTTCAGGAAACCTCCACCATATCCATCAGTCAGAAGCAACAAACTGTGCCTGCCTGTGCCTCCTGGGCATCCCCCCATGCTGCCCTGGGAAGTCACACAGCAAGCACTGGATATTGTCACAGGACAACTTCAAACCTGGCTGTAATTCTGATGATGCTTCCAGTTCTCCTTCTCCTGGTTCTCAAATACTGGGAGTGACTGTGCCCACGGGGTCAGTGGAAGCCTTGCTTGCCTCTCTTTAGGCTTAAAAGCCATGACAAAGCCTATCAGCCTGAGCTGCTTCCCGACAGCCAAATGGCCTTTGGATATTTAAAAATTAAAGCACGAGCATGACACAGCCGTGGGAAGAGAGTAGACCTGATGTCTCCTTTCCTGGCTTCACCCTTACTGTGTCTCCATCAAGTCTGCCCACACCCATCCATGGACACGCAGCCCCCTGCTCCCAACCTGCCCCCGAGCAGCCCTCCCAACTTCAGATATCATAGTAATGCTCTCACCAGTTCTACTGACAGGCCAGAATTGCCACCTTACACTCACTGCTGCGTAAGAATGCAGCAGGTACAGACATTAAGGGCATTAAGGTGAGTACAGAAAATATATTAAAGGTAGAAATGCTATTCCCAGAATTTTTCTCCTCTTTTGTTTATTTTTCTGAAACAAGCTTTAAGTTACCTGCAGGTCTCATACTCCTAAGCAGCACCTCATTCTAGTAAAAAGTGTAAAAACCTTGCTGTTTCCAACAATGAAAATTATTTGTTTTGCCTTACGCTGACACAGAGACGAATCTGTCAGTAAAATATTCATTGTAATCCACTTCCTGATCGTAAAAAGAAAATAAATTCTTCCAAAGAACCCAATCTGAAATCCAAGTGAACGGATCCAAACATTTTCTACTCTTGGAACAGGGGAAAATAAAAAAAAAAGAAAAACAACCTTTCAATTATTCAGCAAAACTTAAGTTGAAGCTGTGCCAAAACATTCTGTGAGCTTCCTGTAATTTTTCTAATGTACTTGTACTTTTCATGAGTGCTGAGTTGCTCAGACTGCCAGCACAGATATTTGGCCGTCATGGGGATTTCTGTCCCTCACTTAACACTACAATTGCAGGGCTGGTCGTGCTCGCTGCTTACAAAGACTAAGTTGTTTTCCTGCTCTCCCTTCGTGCTCATGGAAAGTAAGTTCACTATAAAAGGCAGAATTTCTATTTCCTGGCCATTTTTTCCCTAACTCATCCAAGAGTCTCCCACAGGATGACAGCAGGCTTGCAGCTCTGTTACACTAAATAATGCTTATTTATGTTCAGTATCGACACAGAAGTCGAGTCCATGCACGCCACAGGTGCAATTGTTAAGATGCTACAGTCATTCTTGCGGGGCTTTCCTAAATTCTAAGCAGCTGATCTTTCCAGAGACCTCCCAGGAGCTTACCCGTGTCCCGCTGCCATGCATGATATCTTCAGGGGTGTTATAAATTTCACTTTCCATCTGCACCGTCTGCTTCTTTTCATGCGACACCTTCACCCGCAGAATCCGGAAATAGGAACCACCGAGGTCCAGTGCAATGAAATCTCCTTTCTCTACGTGGAAAACAAGACACAGGTGATTAAAAACGGAATGCAGCGCAAATCTGGGAAGAATCAAGCTCTGATAAGTGCAACACAGAAGCAAATGTCCAGTGCCTACAGCAAGGAAGTTCTACCCACAGGGCATCCACCTGAACATCAACCTGACTCCCCTTAATTTAACATGAAGTTGGTGGAATGGCAACGCCAACCACCACTGGCAACTGCAATGAGGGTTTATCCAAAAAGACTGGACCAACAGTGGACAGACAGCGTGTACCCAGATCTCATGATGAAAGCTGCCAGATCAAAGATCTCATGAGAAAGCCAAAAGAGATGTAGAAAACTGACAGTAAAATGAAAGGATGCCAGACCACTGATGAGCAGCCTTTTGCTGTAAATAAACCTGTGTCATTTTGGCAAATAACCCTGAATAGGGGCTGGACTGTGCTTGCTCTAAAATCAACAAATTATACACAGATGTAATTAAAGTAGGAACCACTTACTTTGCACCCAGAAAAGCTGAGATTCACTGCAAACTGCAGACAGATATCACAAGTCAGAGAAACAACAGCCTGAAAAAACAGCCCTGTACTGCTGCAGGAGTTATTCACAAGTTAGGATGCCTTGCACAGAGCTCCTAAATACCTCCCCAGGAGCCAGGGGAATGCTTAGAATACCTCCACCTTCCTCTGTGGTGGAGAGGCCTGAAGGCAAATCCACTACCCTCCAACCTCCACAGACTTCAGGGTGAAGATCAGGCCTGGCTATCTGAGGAATGACACTTTCAGCACCCCTGGAGAGCAAGGCAAATATATCTGACTAACCCAACTCACCTTATCAAGGTTACCTCACCTTACCAACGAGAGAGCAAAGACAGCGATCGTTAAAGTCCTCAAAAAGATAGTATTTAGGGAGGCAGAGTGCAGGGTTTATCCCCCAGGAGCGTGTGTGCCCAGGCTGCAGGGAATCCCTGGGGCTCTCTGCAGGCATTCCTGTCTGTGCACGGGAGGGCAGTGGACCAAAGGCACACTGAGTTTTCTCATCCTGCTTCCTCATCAGCTGGGACTTTTAGGAAGGCCACTCCTAACATTGCTATTTTCCCACTTCTACCTAAATTCAACGTGGAAAGACCTCTGGTGGCTGGGAAGGCCGTTTGGATGTGTTACCTTGAACAGACTCCACGAGGATTTCCAGAGCCAGACCTGCCTCTGAGATTACTCTGTCCAATCTCAGATCAAAACTCCTCAAGTCTGGCTCAGTGAGCTGTTCCTGTTCCTCCTCATTGCTCCATGCACCTCTGGGAGCCTCATCCCACTCAGCAAAGCTGATGAGCTGGACAAGGCATCCCTCAGGGCAGGATCTTTAACAGAAACAGCCCAAGAGAGGCAAAAACACTGCAAATGGCCTTACAGTTTTCCAAGGTTGCAGTGTAATACGGAAACAAAACATTGTCACGTGAGAAACCACAATGAGCAATGAGCTCCGTACAGAAAAATACAGCAAAATGACAGTGGGAGCCCACAACTTCTAATAATCCTCCCAGTTTTACTGCACTGCAATGCAACTTCTCCCTTTGATACTTAAGACATGGGCAAACTCAGCTTGCCAAGACACAGATCTTGCAGTGCTGCCCTACCTGTTCCTGAGTGGTGTGGCTTTAAACATCACTTTTTTTACCAGTACAAATGTCACTTAAAAATGTGAACATACCCAAACTGGAGATGCAGTTCCATTTATTGGGCTCAGCGTAACAAATTCAGCAACTCATAACCCCATCACCACAGCAAGTCCACCAGTCAAACATTGACCACAAGTGTCTCATTAAGCCAAATACTCATAAGATAAAGCTTATTTGGATATCATCTGTTGAGTGCAAGCCTCCTCTAATGGGAAAATCAACATTGGACCAGATGGCCCTTTTTTCAAGCCTAAATGCACATCAGTACATACCTCAAACAAATACTGCACTTCAGAAATATCTCCCCTGTAAATAAATTAATGGGTTAGCATGCTTGATTTCCAGTACCATCGAGCCCATTGTAAGGTAAAATTTATTAAGAATTATTTTTGTCACTCAAAAAGATCTCTGTACTAGAGTGTAAAGCTTTCTGTATATAAAGTAACAGTTTTCTTTTAGTGTATTTCAGGAATTAAGCCCAAGTAGCAGCATTTAATCTATGCTTTGCAACAGTAAGGTGCAATCAAACTTGCCATGAATTTATTCAGGAAGAGCCTCTGAAAGCATTCTGAATTAGCTTAAGGTATCATTCTGGGCACTCTGGACAAAAAAAACCTTGTGGCTTTTGTAAATAAAACCAACTCTGAATGAAGCAGAAAAACCCCTGCTAACACCAACACCTCCAGGGTCTCCAGAATTATTGCTCACAAACTCCTTGTTAGAAAAGTACACAAGCAAAGATCTGAAACTAAACAACAGTATTTTTCTGAACAGTCAGCTCCCATCATAATAATCGGACTCAGAGGAAAGAGCTTACAAGGCAGTAATGAGAGACAGCCCAGAGAAAAGGGCAGGCTTTCAGCCTCTGGCTTTCACGGAGGGACAGCTGAAGGCACAAATTGCCATCTTTGGGCACAGCAACACGGCCACATCCGTGTTGGGCCCCCCAGAACCTTCTGGAGGAAGAGGGCAGGGAGCTCCCTGTGTGCCCTGGCTGCACCCCTGCGGTGGCTGAGCCAGGCGTGACAGGCACAAGCGGGTGAGTCAGGGAGAGAAGCACCACGATACCCACCCACAGCAAATATTGCTCATACCTGGGCTCAGAACGTGCCCTCTCAGGGAAACAACAGAACTAACACTATCCAAAGATATCCTCGCCACCTGCATGTACAGATCACCACTGTGCTCTACAGAAACTGCCTGGGCAAAGCCCTGCCTTGCTCTAATCCCTGCTGCAAAGCACTGCCCACGGCCTGCCCATCCTGGAGAGGCTGGCAGGAGCCAAGCGGGCACAGGACCAAGAACTGAGCATCCTGAACACAACACACAAGGCTGCTTTTTTAAGTAGGTGTGTCAAACACGAGCTGAAATTAATGCCTTGGCATACACACATCCACACATGCCTATGCTGAGCCAGGCACTCTCTGGCTCACTCCCACCGCTCTGCCGTGTCCTCAGTCCCAGCAGCGTTCAGCAATCTCTCCCACCTCTCCTGGCCAGGTGCACATCCCCTTTCTCCTGTGCCATATGGCATCTCAAAGCCTTCCCAGTCCGCACCACAGAATTATGTGACTCAGCGCCAGCAGCTCAGACCTGCTGCCCTGCAGTGGCTGATGGAGCAGGGCAGGGGGACTCAACTAAACTCACACACATGGAGGAAAACACAGGGATTTCTGAGCCAGTAAAATTGCTGGGATTCTATGCAAAAGCCCTCAAGTCACCTCACCTCACCTGCAAACCCTCAGTGCAAGCCCTGCCGTGACCCAGCTGTGTGGGGCAGCTTTCAGCTTTCTCAACAGGCTGCGAATTTCAACACAGCGTTTCAACACAACAGCCAGCAATGCTGAATTAAGGGGAACACAGTACTCAAATTCATTCTACCTTTGCTTTTTTTTCCAGACTCACTTCTCAGCTAAAAAGCTTCAGGTGGCAAAAAGCAACAGCAAAGCAGAACTATCAAAGATTTCCACCTGCCAGACAGCAGCACCAAGGTACATCATGTTCTTTCACCAATAAATTCTTGGTTTTAACTCAAAAAAAAAAGAAGAAAGACGCAAGTCACATAACTCTGTTATGCAGTTCTTGCAACCTTGCAATTTCTGCACACAGGGACATAATTTGTGGTAGGCACCAAACTGGTTAACCTCCTCATGCTACGTGAGAAGGAAACCCAGTGTCACTACTAAATAATAAACACTATTATATAATGTTTATAAATATATTTATATACTCTATATATGGTATTTATTTTTTAAAAACATCAAGTAATTTATAAGTGACAACAATAACTAATAGAGGTAATCTTGGTCTCAAATACCAACACAACATCTTTTTGGCTTCTGATAGCTCTTTGTGCCACTTTTATCAGGTACAGCGAGCACAGAAAAACCAAGTCCTACAGCTGGATGGAAAAAGCTCGGTACACCAGAGCAGCAGCTTTGGAGCCACATGCTGCAGCCTCCTTGGGTGCTGTGACTTCTCCCCCAAGACAGCCTGCAAGAGATAGCTACAAAATGCAAAATGAATGCCAGGAAACTCAAACTCAGACTTCCCCAGGGGAAAAAATAAGGAGAAGAGATGTTGAGTGACCCAGCAAATGACTAAAAGCCATTGTATTTGTTAAGATCTAGATCACATCAGTGTAAACTGCACAAATCAAAAATCATCCCATGTGAAGTATTGATTGTTGGCAAACAAATCTCAGAGTACATGTGTTGACTGATAGTGAACTGTTTGCTAGGAAGGGCTCTTCCATTGGCACCAAAATGGCTTTGACACAGGAATCACTAAATCTTCCAGCATCTGCAGGAACAGATCTGCACACAGAGGGGGAGCTGCCTTCAAAATGCCAGAAAGCAAATCCCTCTTGTTCCTGGTGGCGACTGGTGTATTTCTAACAGGTTTCCATGAAGCACATCGTGTTTAACACAGAAAACAAACACTCGGCTCCTTACCTGAACCATCAGGAATGGACCTGACAAACGTGGGAAGCATCTTGACTGCAGCTGTGGGGTTAAAATCCCTGGAGAGGCCGTTCTTCATCTCCCTCCTGAAGCGAGCCATGACATCCAGCAGCGTTTCGTCGGAGAGCCGCATGGCGTAGAGGTATTTATCAATCTGGGGACAAACACACACCACCACCGAGTGGAAGACTGCCCTGAGGCACCCAGTGTGGCTACACCTCTCTCTAATGGCAAGGAGAGTGTACAGCCCCAGCTCAGCCTCAGGGCTCTGGCCAAACGCGGCCACAGGCTTCGTGCCTTGTCTTTTGACTCCAAATCCTGGAAAACAGGCACACTGTACGTGAGCTGAAGCCCACCCCATCCTACTGTTTCCCAAGGCACGGCCCAGTCCCACACACACTGCCTCCTCTTTTCCACACAAAATGGTCTGCCCACAGCCCTCACTACCTCCAGCCCTTGCTCCACTTCTCAGCTCTCCTGACTATCCACGAGCTGAGCTAAAAATCGCTCTTTTGGCTCCTTGTCCCAGCTGGGGTGATGTGGATGTCAGAGGTGCTTCGTATTTAAAGCCTTACATTGGGAAGGACTTGCCACAGCAGTTTTGGGGCTACATCCCAGGCTGAGAAATTATTTCAGTGCAGCAGAGCAAAGCTATCACAGCCAGAGGGTCAGGAGAGGCAAAACTTGGCTGTGGGCAGGTGGCATCTTCCTCCATCAAATTAAAAGTTGTTGATTTCTCCCTTGTGGCTTCCAACGACAGGAACTTTCTTTACCTCCCTGGAAAAAGGAGGAGGTTCTGGTTTTCCAACAGTACTGCTTTCCATAAGATTACAACCACCTTCACCATCAGGAAGACAGAGATGCTTTGATGCCCAAAAAATACAACTTGTCCTTGGGGGTTCTTGCCAAACACGCCTCCCACCCCTTTTACCTCAGCTGCCAGTCTGTTCTCGCCTTGTTTCTTTACCTGCCTTGGAAATTTGGTTCTGCAGATGGCTCAGACTGAAGCCACACCTTCAGGATCACTTTTGCTTGCAGCTTAGCAGGACCAAGAAAATAAAGCCCTGCCCACGTTTTCTGTCCTCAGCAAAACTGGAAAAGCCACCTCATTTTAAACCCCAGGCCAGCTCTGTGCCAAGGGTGCTCTGGAAGCCTCAAGAGCAACTCATCTCCAAGCTGGCATTATGTCTTACAAGACCAAGACCACAGTAAAACACCCCATACAACAGCAAGTGCTCCATATTCCAGGGACCTCGAGACGGGAAGTGCTGAACAACGCCCTTCACGAAAGAAATGCAATCAAAATGTAATTGAACTCCAAACTGACCATAAAACTGGCGCCAATTTAATTGCTCGTATACAAAGTGCACCTGCCACACGCACTCAAGGGCTGCACCGTGAGCGTGTCCCCGAGCCAGACACCCTGTGTGACCCAGCAGTTATGGACACAGCCAGGGAGGAAGGCACGGATGGTGCTGCTGGGCACAGCTACCCAGCCTGGTCCCAAACCACAGCACCGGCCCCAGGCAGGCCTGGGCCACAGCGGACACGGCCAGAGGCTGCACAAGCTGTGAAGTTTTCCAAGTCATTGCTTGCAGAGGAAGAGCAGAAGGGGCTGTAACAGTGCAACAATACCATGATTGATAACACTCCGATGAAACGAGACCGTGCATTTTCCCCACGAAGCGGTGACGTGACGGTGCAGGCGTACGGCTGAACGGCAGAAGAGCTGAGCTCGGGCTCTCTGCAACACAGGCCAAATGCAAGACCCCAGGGCAGCATCCCCACATCCCAGCTGTGTCCTGTGCTGCCCTGATGGGCTGACAGCGCCTTCATAGTGACAACAGCAGCCAGTCACCGGTGTCGTTTCACGCCAAGAACAAAATCCTGGGTGGGATGTGCCCTCTCTGCAGCCCCAAACGCTGTGGGGATGGATGCAGAGGCTGCTGTCGGGCTGAGCAGGAAAGTCTCTCCTCCGTGGCAAACGCTGACATGTTTTTTTTTTTAGCAGAGCGTGTAAAGCCATGATGTCAGAGCATGAGGCTACTCCCTTTTAAAGGAGGGGGGAACCAACCTCTTTTTCAGGCTAAGCTTTTAGCAGCCCACGCTGCCGCTCATAGGGGTGATTCCCCAAATCTTCCGGTGAGAGCTCCACTAACACATCATTCACACAGTCAGACCCCACCGTGCAATTAACACAGCCCTCTACAAAGCCCCACGGCCGCATCCTCCTCCCAGAAACAGGGAGGAAGGATTCCACGCTCCACCGAAAGTCCCGTTGTGAACGCAGGTTTTGGCGTTTGCACAGTCAGGACTGACAAGCCCATTCTCCCCACCTCTGCCCCTGTGCTGCCCTCAGCAGTGAGGGAAAACAGGAGGGAGGGCTCTTTTTGCTCCAGTGGGAACCCAGTGAGCGTGTCAGCGCCCTTATATAATTGGGCTGGACCCTCCTGCACTCGGGAGCATCGCGTAGCACCAAGGCCATCCATCTCCACCACTGAGACCCACGGGGCAGGAAGACAGGGGACACTGAGCCTCTGCTTGCAAAAAATCACTCCTGTGTGTTACAGCTTCCAAAACAAAAAAAAAAAAAAAAAAAAAAACAAAAAAACCACAAACAAACCAAACACAACACAGGTCTTTTTTTTTCCTCCCAGGCAGGAAAAGGGTTAGTCATTCCAGCAGTGTGGCAGCAAGGGAATCAGCACTGCCCTCCTGAGCTGGCAGCACATGCTCCTGTCTTCCCTCCCAGGGAAAACTCCCAGCAAATAGCCATAAATAACTTGGGGCAGGGGGAGCTGCAGGCTGGATTATGGGATGGAGATTTAATAACTCCCAGCTCTGTCTGCAATAAAAGCCGATCAGAGAGCAAATCTCAGCCTGATCCACGGGGAAGCTGCGGAGAGGCTGGCAGGGACAGACGGGAGCTGCTGGCAGCACCCAGACAGACCCACAGCCCCACTGAGGCTCCCGTGGATGGGAGACAGGTGCCAGCCCTTCCCAGGGGATGGCAAAGGGCAGGAACAATTTCAGGCAGGCAGTTGTGTGGGCAAGGAGCAGAAAACACTCCTTAATTTAGCTGCCGCCTCAGAGACACTGCCGGAGGAGGCAGGCACTTCCCAGAGTGCCACTACAGAAGTCCTCCAAGAGCTCTATCACTTCTTTTTTTCCTCATTTACTTAAAAACAAAACAAAACAGCCAGACAGAATCTATGAGCAATTTTTTAAAAATAGGATTTCATAATCTGAACCACATTCACGTAATTTTTCCTGGTCACATAGGAAAGGCATTCTTTGTAATTAGGGAAAAGAAGTTTCTGAAAATCCAGGCATTGCAGCAGTTGTGAATAATTGTAAGTGCATAATGAAACAGGCCATTCCTTAAACACATGCCTCATTCCAGGGACACTGACAACAGTCACCGGAATCCAAGAAAAGAGCACTCCCACAACGATTTCAGAAATCATTAGCAGCACCTATTTTACTGAAGCAGCCTTTGCACGAAAACCCTTCACCAATGTAAACATTTTTCTGCGGAGCGAATCCTTTCAGCATGAATAAGATTCATCAGGAGCCAGGGCGTGTTAAAACAAGTAGTTTAAGACATTCTGAAACTGTTTCTGCTTACTTATGATTTATCTGATTGGTTCCTAAAAAGCCTTTATAGGGGCAGGTCACCAATAAGGGCTCTTCCTGATGCCAGTTGTTACATTTTACACTCCATTCCATCACGGTTTTTTCAAGGTTAAACAACATTTAAATGTGACTCTTGGATTGCAAGATTTTTTTCTCCTCTCTTCAGGTAAGATAACAAAAACATATTGTTCCCCTGACAGGCAGAAACCAGGCAACACCTAAAGGTTCCCTTTGCTGGGCTCAGCTACTGCAGGTACAAACCTGTTGGAAACAAAAGCTACTCCGAGGCAGTTTTACAAAGCTCTCCTGCACACAGGCCAGGGGCACAGCTCCCAGGGATGCTCCATCACACCCTTGGCCCTGAGGATGGGAGTTGGCCCTGCAGAGAAATTGGGGCCTGGGTTCAGCTTGTGCAAAGTGCTCTGTCACAGCAAGGGTGCTGAGCTCCTGCTGCCGTCCCCACAGTGTCACAAACGTCCAGGGAACGGATGCTTTCAAAAACATCTGGAGAATTTAAGCTGCTTGGAGCAAACCCTCACACGTCTTTATACGTTATATACACGGCATCCCACACTGCCAGCTTGCTGCTGCATGGTGAGGTGACAAGCAAGGGCCTTTACAGGTGGATTCACTGGAAAATGCCCCCTTGCAGGGGCCACAGGGTGATGAACAACCTCCACCTCCAACACTACACAGCCATCCTGCCTATTCCTCCTGCTTGCCACGACTCATCCTGAAAAATACTCTAGGAACTATAATTTTGAAAAAAATTACACTCAAATTTAAAGGGGTGCAAAAAAATCCAGCAAAATCCAGCACAGAAGCACTAGTTCTTAGATCCAGGGTACCCCAAGGGCCTGGAACCACCAGCCCTATCCATGTCCCTCAACAGGGCTCCCACCATGGAAAGGCAGCGTGGAGCATTAGAGCCACACAGGGATGGGGACGTGAAAAAAAAAAAGCAAGGATGGGAATACAAAAAAAGAAGAAAACAGGGTCACAAGGGAAAAAGAACGCTCAGCCTTGGCTTGCTGACTCTTTTAACCTGTTCACACCCCTCCTGTGACCCAGAGCAGCATCCTGAAGGTGACCTGCCACCTGTGCCACCAAACGCCGAGCCGACGGCTGCGCTGGACCAGTGAGGCAGAGGAGCTGCCACCATGGCCAGGACACCCAGGGGACAGCGTGGGGAGCAGGGACAACGCCTCGGGTGGCAGCCCTCAGCCCCAGGCACGTAGCAGCAAAGTGCTGCCCTCCCGGAAGCAGAGAGGAGAGGGAGGGACCTGAAGCGAAGCCATGCAGGCACGTATCCCTAAAAGCGGCACACTGATGGAGCACGGACCTCGGAAGCAGCGCCCTGAGATGGAGCACAACCACTTTTGCCCCACGAGGAACCAGGGAGCGGAGCCCACCAGCTCCCAGGAGCTGTGGGACAGCAGAGCCTCTGGCTGCCATTGACACCCTCCCTACAGAACAGCCAAAAGTAAGGGGCTCGATATCCGTTCCAAAAGCATACAAACAGGAAAAGACGTCTTACGTCCTCCAAAAACAGTAGCTTGCCTCTTTTTTTTTAATTGGGTTTAATTGTGTTTTTTTAATTTCCTTTTCCAGACAAAACCAGATCGATCCATTAGAATGCTTTACAGCTCCCTGGCCAAACCGTTTCCCGTGCTGTCAGACAATAGGAGCCCCACGGTGCCAAACCAGCCTGCAATAAAAAACCCCCAGAACGCCACAGTTTCCCTGTGCTCCCTCCATGCCTTCCCCACAGCCCTTCTGCCGCTCCTGGGCCGCCGTGCTCCCTTATGCTTATCTTGGCTTTCTAAATATAACCCACACAACGAGACAGAAAAGGCCTTACCCAGGCATGCACGCCTGGCACAGCCGCAGCACTTACAAATCCTGCGGGAAAAGGAACATAGTGGGCCTGGGGCACAGGGAGAGCCACATCCCTGGGGCCAGAAGGTGCGGGCTGAGCAGCCTCCAGCTCCTCGCCAGAGCCACTAGGCGGAAAAGCAGAAGAAACCACGGAGGGAGACGTGGAAAATATGGGGCGCTGCCTCGTGTTTTCTCAGAAGGAGTGGGCACGGGTGAGCACGTCTGGAGCGGGGCAGGATGGGTCACCCACACACGGCAGCTGAGGTGTCCCCTGGCACAGCTGGAAGCCCAAAGGGAGGAGGTGCTCTCCTCCTCCTGCCGGGGGAGGTTGGCAAACCCCGGGAACAGTACAAATCAGCGCTGCTAATGCTGCCGTTGAGGCTTCCCCAAAATGTTTTAGGGATGCCTGCGGCCATGAGCCCAGGTGGGTCACGCAGCACGGCCGGGGGAGGTGGCAGAGGGGAAGCCTCTGTTTCCTGACGTCAGCCCGGCTCGGAGACGTTTGCAATTATTTTCCCAATGTGTGTCCCCACATCCCTCGCCCCAGGCTCCCCGCTTCCTACAGCTCTGCAATGTGCTCACCCCTGCCCTAACTGCCATGTTTTTATTTATCCTGCGCTCCGCACCCTTTTCCTTGTGGCAGTGCTCAATCCCAGGGCTGCACCAACCACACAGGAGCAACCACCCAACGCTGAAGGAAAAGAAAAGAAGCCTATGGAAACGCTCCTTTTTAAGCACAAATGACAACCATTTCCTGTAAATTCTGAACCTGCAGTGGCACATAATTCAAAAACTACCTGCTCCTCGCCTGCTGGAGCGACGATGCCCAAAGGCACCCTTGGAAAGAAGGGGAAATCCCCTCCCCAGGGATGCCGGTGCCTACCAAAAACCCGAGAAGCCACCACCCCTCCGCTCAGCGCCAAAGCCCTCCAGCTCCTGCCTCGCCTTGCTGAGCTCAGTCCCGCGGCCTGACCCGCCGCTGGGCATCCATCACCCACGTCCCACTCCCATCTCCAGCGGGGATGCTCGGGGGGAGCTTAAAATGGGGGTTATACCCCTTTCTCCCACAGCTGGGTGGCTCTGGGGACAAAACAACAAAACCAACAGGAGAGGGGGAGGAGGGAGGGGATTTTAAAATTTTAAAAAATTAAATTAAAAAAATAAAAAAAAAAAAAAAAAGCGCGGTGCGGGCGGGGGGCAGCCCTGGGGCGGGGGATGTCCATCTAACCTTTTTGACCTGGTCCTCCTTCAGCTCCGTGAAGTAGTAGGCCAGGAGCTGGGCGGCGATCATCCTGCCGGCTGCACGGCGGCTCCGCGCACGCAGCGATGCGGGGGCCGGGGATGGCCGCGCCGAGCCCAGCCGAGCCGAGCACCGCCCCTTCCTCCTCCTCCCCTCCTCCTCCTGCCGCTCCTCGGGGCCGCCCCGGCCCTGCCCGGCGGGACCGGCGGGCGCGGGGCAGCGATCCCGGCCTGGAGGAGCAGCAGCGGGGCAGTGCCCTGCCGTGCCCCGCTCCATGGAGACAGCCCGCGGAAGGCTGCCCTGAAAAAAACCGCGCGCACACACACAAAAACCCTCCTTCTCCGTGGCCAAGGGCATCCTCGCCTGGATCAGCAAATAGTGTGGCCGGCAGGACCAGGGCAGTCACTCTCCCCCTGTACTCGGCACTGGTGAGGGGTCGCACCTCGAGTGCTGTGCCCAGGTCTGGACCCCTCAATTCAGGAAGGACATGGAGAGGCTGGAGCACAAATCTGATGAGGAGCAGCTGACGGGGCTGAGCCTGGAGAAGAGGAGGCTCAGGAGTGACCTTATCACTTTCTACAACGCCCCGACAGGAGATTGTAGCCCGGGTGGGGTCAGTCCCCCAGGCAACCAGCGACAGGACAAGAGGACATAGCCATAAACTGCGCCTGGAGAGGTTCAGGTTGGACATCAGGAGGAATTTCTTCACAGAAAGGGTGATCAAAAGTTTGAATGGGCTGCCCAGGCAGGTGGTGGAGTTACTGTCCCTGGAGGGGTTTCAGGAAACACTGGACATAGCACTTAGGGCATGGTTTGGTTGATAGGGTGGTGTTAGGCATAGGTTGGACTCGATGACCTTCTGTGATTCTGTGAAAGTACTCTAAACCAAAGAGTCAAATCTTTGAGAATGTAGCAAAACTTCAGGAATCTCTGCTAAGCCCAAGTATCCCCTGCCTGGGTGTGATCCTGCAGCCCTGGACAGATGGCCAAGCTGTGGGAAACCCACCGGCAGGCCCCAGAGTCACTTTGACAGTTGTACTTTCAAGGACCCCACATTCATATTCCATCCCCCTATCAAAGGTGCTCTCAGGCACATGGTGTTGATTCTTGGGGTGTGCTGTGCAGGGCCAGTAGTCAGACTCGATGATCCTTGTGGGTCCCTTCCAACTCAGGATATTCTAGGATAATACACAGATGGAGAGGGCCTCTTCTCCCTGCGTGTGATGCCCACATTTTTGCCACATTGGAGTGTGTTTTCTTCAGCACCTGGGGAGGCATCCCCCACCATGATGGTTCTTGGGGCCCACACGCACATAAGTGAAGCAACACAACGCCCCTCCGAAAGCTGAGGCCAAGTGCAGATGCCAAGTAACACATGTCAGCAGCCCAAGGGGCTCTTGCCTGCCCTGTCCATCTGCAGGGACAGGAACAAACACACCCATTGCAAAGGGTGGTGATGCTGGAGGCGTGATTTGCATAGAGATTGTCTACCACAGTCTAAGTGATTAAAAACCTTCTTGGAGTTTCCGGCTTCCTTTTCAGCGGTACTTTAATTAAATGGTTTCACTGGCCAAAATCAAGAGCTGCTTTGGCAAGCACACCCTCCTTCAGACTGCCCTAGTCGCTGCAGGCAGGGTGGGCAGGATTTCCTTCTCCGCCTCCAAGCTCGGAGAGATTTTCATCAGGCGTTTCACTGCTCTGCACGGTGTTACTCCTGCTCGTTTGCTTGGCAAGCTAATGAGCAACATTCCCGGGCTCCCTGGCACAGGCAGGCTGCCTGTCTGCAGGCACAGCGCATTGCCCTGCGACCAGGCACCGCTGGAGCTCACGGGCAGCACAGGAACGTGGGGCTGAGCTGAATCATCCCAGCGTCCAACGTCACCCAATCCCATACACAGGCTGACCAAGCTCTCACTCAGATGTAATTCGCTGCTCAGTCACGCTCCGCCCCTTCTGCTGGTCAGAAACTATTTTTAATTCCCAGCCAGGCTCGCTCCTGTTTTTAATCCATCTGTCATCTGCTAAACCTTGTCTTTCATCTGAAATCGCTCTCCTCGCTCTCGAGTGTTCACTTTCTATAAATACACTGAAAGCAACCCTACACATCCCCAGCTTTTGCTTCACTAGGTGAGACAGACGGCTCTTTTTGGTCTGAACACTGTCTGACACTGCTCACTTCACACAGGTTCTGTGTTAGTGGAGCTGCCTCTACATGAGGCTTACAGACCCTACTATCTATCTGCTCCAGCTCAGACACCAAAACACCACCTAGAACACAACACTACTTAAACACAATCCTCCCCTCCTTACCTTGCTGCAGGAAGGCTTACTCAATTGAAACACTTGGACAATCACACAGGGAGACACTTGAGCGGGAGGTGGTTCGTGTAACAAAGTCAATAGCAATTAAGAGGACGGCTAAACACGTATTGCAAATAATTGGGTTTGTCTTCAGTTGCTAAGTGCGGCATTCAGGAAAAACGAACTGAGCACCCAAAAAGCCACTAGAGAAAATGTAACAGTCCATCCAAGGCGAAACAGCTGCAATATTTAAACCTGTGGTATTTTTAAACTCCGTGCAAGGATAAGAGTGCATGACCAGCTTTGATGCTGTAACCAGCGCTGGGATGAACGAGCTGCAAGGACAACTAAACAACCCTGTGGACACCCCAGCCCTTTGCAAGCCCTCTTGGCATTGCCAGGCCAGCAGTGAGCACACGGGTGTTATTTTGGGGGGCCGGGGAGGAGCTGTGCACAGGTTGGCAGGCAGGAGCAACCAGCTCTCCATTTCGGGCTGCGGGAGTCTCGTACCACCCAGCCCTGGGTTTTCCCTTCTGCTTCACTGGAAGGGATCAATTTAGCAGCCAATTAATTACCGGCACCTCCCGTGCTCTGCCAGGCACCCAGCAGGATGTTTTGAAAGCCACTGTCCTTTAAGACAGATTACTGGAGGCTGAATGTGACACCTGATGACTTGCAGGTATTTTGACTGCGCTTTAATCCTACTGTACCTATTTAACTGTACTCAAGTGTTTCAAGTGACTCAAGTAATTCTGTGCATCAGCCCTCCTGAATGTGTTTTGGGTTTTTTTTCCCCCCTTTGCCTGTTTCTTCATTAAGTGTTCACTGCTCTATACAAGTCTGCATTCCAATCAGACTCCTATACAATATGGGGATTTTTTTTTAATCATGTCCATCACATAGTTTTGGTGCACACAGCTGCTAGATGCCTTCTACTTTTATAAGTAAACAATTAGGTTGTAGTTGTGTTTGTTGGCAGTTTTTAAGTGTCTGGAAAGTGGTTGATCCCCTTTTCCTCCTCATTACATTTTCCTTTCACAGTTCTCAAAACAAAGTGAAAGCAAGCACCCTCTCTAATAAATAGTAAGTTACCAGTTTGTGACAGCACATCTGATTAATAAGGGAATTTTTAGGTAGCCTTTGAAGCTCCCATTCCAGGGTAGGAAACCACATGCCTGCACTGAAGAAATCACCCTTTATTTGTGCTGAACTTAGGGCAGAAGCTACAAAAAAAATCTAAAAGCAGCAGAGATATCAATTTGATGAGCAATTCAGCCAAACAAGGTTAAACACATTATGCAATTTCACCTTGCCAGGGGGCACAGCAAGCAGGCACTACCACCCAGCCAGCCAGGACGCTTTAGCTCATGTTTCCCCTATGAGGAAACAAAATTAGCTAGGAATGCCTTGAGGGGAGCTCACCCCACGCACGGAAAGGCCACTCCACGTGGGGACAGAGCAAAAAGGGGGTTTATGCTCCTGGTTCAGCACACCAGGAGCACGTTTCCAAAAGATGTTTTAGGCACTAGCAAGGGGTTTTGGCCTGTTTTGTTGGAGATGCTCCAGGGAGAGGGTGAGCTACTTTTTAATGAAGTCCCTTCGGAAGGATTTTAGCACCATTCACCACACTGAGCGTTTGAGGGCCAAACTGCAGGGCTATTGGGTTTCAAGACACGACAGGATTTCTGTAAGCTGTGTACTAAGCAATTAAGGATCACAAACAGCCATGTCTAGATTCTAGACTGTGGCCATGGTGAGAGGACAGAGGAGGAGGAAGCAAATCCAGCAAAGGAGGAATGTTGTCTACTGGTTCACATGGGAACAGAGACTCCTGGGGCTCAGATGCTTTGGGTCTCAACTCCCCATACCTCAGCATCAGGCAGATGTGTCAGCTTTTATTTCTTTTAACTGGTTGCTGTTCTTCAGCATCAGAGAGACGCAGATTGTGCATGACCCCCACAATCCCAAGAAAACAAGAAAGCAGATAAACAACAAGCCCCAAATCAAATAAAGTCCCACTATTTGGAAGGCCTAGAGGATAATTTCTTTCTAAACCTCTAAATGACTGCAAGATTCATTAAACTGGGGGCAAACCCCGTTATTCCATCTTTAGTTAAATGATGCTTCCAAAAGCTATGTTGCAAAGGGCTTCCCAAATCTGCACATACTTGGGGAAAAGAGGAAACTGCTCCCTGGAGTCACATCCCCATGAAACTCAACCTCCAGCTCCCGTGTTGCACAGCAGAGCTACTCTATGCCTCTTTCCAACACAGCCAGCCTGCTGACATCCCCTGGAACTTTGCACGCAAGTCCACTCGCTTTGCTCTTCCCTTACACACTGAAACACAAGTGTAATCCATCCACACTCATCTCTTTCTTCTTTCCCCTCCTGTCCTAGGCGTTCACCACAGCACCTTCCCTCTCTCCAGTGCCCGAGTTACAACTCATTTTACACCTCTGCATAGGAAAGCAATAACCATCCCAGTTTTCTGACTCAGCTTGGGGGTCCTGCATTAGTTAAACATTTTTTTCCATTGAGGTGAGAGCTGGTGCATCAAGCAAGCAAGCACTTTTTGTAGGGCATTGGTTGTAAGTCATCATTGCATTGCTCATATTCCCATAAAGCAGACCATAAACACACACACATTTACATGCACACAGAAGCATATCAACAAAATCAGTTTATAAAGCAACAGAAGGGCGTTGGTCTTTGGGTGATGAACCCAATGTCAATGAGTTGCCTTTCCTGACCAGGAGTTGAATCATTTGTTTCGTTTCATAAAACATCTCAACTTCAGCAAACTGAAATGAGCACAAATGCACATTTCTGATACCTACTAAAACTCCAGTGCTAGTAAACAGTGTTAAAAGAAATTACATTTGAAAAATAGAGAGTGCAAACTGGTTTGAAATTTCGGAAAGGATACGTATTTTACTTACTGGTATCAGAAGAGGCAGTTCAATACCAGTTAAAGAATGTCTGCATAACCAGCAACTCACTTAAGTGATGATGCGGTTACCATGATTTAAACAAAGGAAAATATAGCCTAATTTATTGTACCATATAGCAACAGCTTTCCTAAATGTGCTTTCAGCAACTCACAGATCATTGATCGTTTGTCAGAGTTCGGCTCTAACACACCCACTGTGTTAGAGGACATCCCAAACCAAAGGCAGTCCTTTAGCCCTGCAAGGAGCAGTGAACCTCAGCAGCCAGCTGGTTTCTGTGCCCTGGTGTGCGCTATCCCAGGAAGGGGTGGATGGCAGGGCCCCAGTCGGTGCCCTTTAATGACAGGGCAGCTTTGCTCTCTGAGCAGTAAATCCACAATGAAGAGCCCGGACTTCCAGCACGAGGAAACGTTCCAGGGAATGAGACCTGCCCCTCTCTTTTGGCTTTCCACTAACACAAAACAAGGCAACAACTCTCAACCCAGAGATATCCACTCAGGATACGCCTTTCTCCTCAACCCAGCATTCGATGCTGATGCAAATCAGCTCACGTCACAAGCCCCAAACCCAGCGTTAATTGAAGAGGCTTTAGGTTTGTGCTCCTTTTCCAGCAACACCCAGTGTAAGAGACCCTCCTGCCAGGCCAGGTTAATACCCTCACAACATGGGGCTCTCCCCAGTAAGTGAAGGACCCCCACCCTTCAGCCCAGGAGGAGTGAGAAGCAGGTACTTACTTTGCACAACGGGGAGCAGCAGGAGCCAGGAACGTCCACGGCATTCGGCTCCTCCTGCGTGGCCATAGCAGGAGCACCTCTTGCCACGTCACATGGTCATCACAGGGGGCTGTCAACAAGAAAGGAGGCAGAACTGTAGGTTTTCACATCTCCCTCCCCAACCTGAAGATGGCTTTGAAAGCCACACTCCCCACAGACAGGTGCTCTCCTAAAAACCCATCCAGCGTTTGGGACACAGCAGACACAGACTCGGTGTTGCCATCACCCCAAGAGAGGGGACACTGGGGACAGATGGACTGTGGACCACCAGTGGGACCCAGCAGAATGGTGGGAATGAGGTACATGTTGGCAAAGCACTGTCCCTCTCCTAGCTCCCAGATGCAGCAGTGCCGTGGGATTCCTGCTGCACTCAGGGCAGGAGGGCTTACCATGCAAATGCTGCGTGGTAAAACACCTGAGTCCTGCCACAGTTTGTTGTTCTAATTAAAAGAATCCACAAAGCTTTGAAAAAACCCCAAATATTCACATTAAAAATCAGTACAGGAAGACAGTCACAGATGTGGACTTGCAGCTAAGCATCATCTAGGAGCAACTGCAGATTTTGAGCTGCTCTGTGATGATCTGATGATACCTTTTTTTTTTTTTTTTGGCAAAATCCAAAGCTGTCTCAACAGAGGCTGGAGGAAGATGAGCAAAATTTCAGCTTCTTCAACTTTACAGGCTGTTGTCATGACACATTTTAGAGTGGGATCAGAAATCCAGTGAGGTCAGCCCTGGCCAGGTCCTGGGACCTCTATGCAGCCTATATGGGGTTGTCCTCTCCCTCCACCCCAATATTTGTTCCTCAAACCACTCTGGCTCTCTCAGGGTACCCCTGCCCAGGGCCAGCAGTGGGACTGAAGGGTCTCTGTGAGGAAAAGTGGGAACTGCCCCAAGCTGGGCACTCCTGCAGCCTGTGGGGAGTCTGCAGTGGGGCAGGCACATCCATCCTGGTGGACACTGGTGCACACTGATAGCACTTTTACACTGGGGAAGGTGTTGCCTTAGTTTTGTCTTTGTTTCTCACCATCCAAATCCACTTTAATTAACATTCCCCAAGTGGAGACAGTTTTGCCCACGGTGGTGATTGGTGAGCCATCTCACATCCTTTTGTCCACCCATGAGCTGCTCCCTCCTATTTTCTTCCCCATCTTGTTGAAGAGGAGATTGTGAGCGGGCTGGGTGGGCATCAGGCAGCCAGATATAACCAACCTGCCACACCAGGTCACACACAAACCTAGAAGAGACTTGGACCCCTATTTGCATTCTCAGATTTTCACACACAGAAAACATAGAGGAGGAATAAAGATTTTCCAAAATTCATGTATGCGTCAGAAAGCAAATTCTTGTTTTAATTAACCAGGTTTCTCCATCTCTCTGATCCATTCCTGGTAGGAAGCCTGAGGGTCTGGCTTCACAGCACAGCTACAAAAGATGGATGATGGAGACTTTTTTTAAAAAAATATTTAAAAAAGAAGTGTTTCTTGTCATCCCAGTGCTTTAAATGGGGAACCCAGCCCTCTGGGTTTCCTGGTTGGCAGCTCTGGCCCCAGATTTCAGCACTGGTCTCCAGGACTCACTGCAGCAACAGATAACCCCATCCTGTTTGTCCTTCCCTTTCTTCCCTGAAGAAGATACCATTTTTAGGAAAGCAAAAGTATTGACACAAGAGCCCCAAAATCTGAGTCCACTAGGACTTGTCCCCTGCTGGTGCTTTGACAGCTGCTGGCCCAGCACGGACAGAGCTGTGCTCCCACCCCCTGTCTCCCCGCAGGGTTACGGGTATTTCTACTCTGACATTTGACATTGACACAAACACACGTTGTAATCACACGATTTATCTATAATAACCATGTTTTGGACACATTACTGAGCCAATCAGTCAGCATTGGAGACCCAGAAAATGCCCTCAGCTGTTTTATCACCTGCCCTCAGTATCAGATGCTATGGAGTCAGGTTGCAGCATTGAAGCTGTGGGGATGGCACAGATGAGCTCTCCTGCTTTTCAGTACCAGCCCGGTCTCCTCCTTCCCTCCCCTCACAGCAGTGTCATTGCACGTGGTTCAACAGATGCTTCCCTGGGTGGTGGGATGAGCACCCTCCTTGAAGAGCTTTGTCAGCACCCGAGGTGCCCTAAAGGGATTTTTTTTCCTCTCCCTGCAGCACTGCATATTCAGAACAGCAGGGTTTGATTCGGGCTCCTTAAACTTTGACCAGAGCTGGGACAACAAATCCAAACCATTTCCAGTTTCAAAAGAGGAGTTTTGCTTAAAAATAAAACTGAATTTTTCACATACCCTTGGCTTTATCTGGAGAGCAGTCTGGACAATAAGACACAACCACCAGCACAAAGAGGATCCCAAATATATTTGAAGAGCAAAAGAGCCTCTCTGCAGTCGGATGACGATGGTGCTTCACTTGGATCTGCTTTCCAAACACTTCCACAGCACCCCCTTCCAATCACAACATGCCACTTTGAAATGCCAGTACCACTTAGCTCCTGAGCCTATTAGACCATGAAGCAATAAACCCAGAGAAACAAAAATAACCCAGATACCTACTTTAGCACCCAGCTGAGTAGACAGGTGTTATCCCGAGGGCTGTGTGGCAAAAGCATCCTCAGAAATGCCACGCCTTGACCTCTGCACGACGGGCGGCATGAAGCTCGTCTCCAAAAACCCTGGTGTCTTCCCAAAAAGGTGCTAATTCTAACTATAGCCCTTTGTTTCTTTGCACTCAAGGTTTCTCCCCGTCAGCTTTCTGGCATTTGCCAGCGTGGTGCACGCTTTACTGGGCAGATATTGAGCTGCAAATTCCTTCATACTTCTCTATCCGCAGCATTCTGCAGCTAAAGCTCTCGCCGGCCAGCAGATGAAAATGCCACTTACTGCTTATTCCTGCTGCAGTTTGTTGAATTAAAACCTCTTTGTTTGCGAGCTGTAAACAAACTCTTCTTAATCTTTCAGTAAAAAAAATGCCAATTATGCTCTCTAACAATGTAACTTCATTGTGATGAAAGAAGTCATTGCTATTGCTCTAATCGTGATAACATATCAGCTGCTTTTAGAGTCAATTCCTTTTTGTGCAAAATTTAATGACCACGCAATTATTCAAATTTCAAACTAGCAGACTGGGCTTTAGACATACAGCTCTGAAAACCCTTTAGATATGGCTCTGAAAACACACACTTGAAAGCAACAGAAAGGGCTCCAGAGCAGAGTTTCCGAGTTCAGAAGGCAAAACCCCTTTGCAGTTCATTCAGCACAGCCGGCCTGGGGGCCCACGTCACACACAGATACTTCACTGGAGAGCCAAGGAAAGGGAGTCAAACTCTCAGCACGCTGCCACAGGCACTTGCCAGGCCCATGGCTTTCATTTGGCTCCACTGGGAGCCGTGTTTATGTCCAGTTTCCTCGCCTCTCCCTGGTTTCAGAGCATTTCCTGCAGAATCGCTGGCCACAGCAGATGTGCCCTTCAGGCATTTCAACTTGTTTTTTTGTTTTGTTGTGGTTTTTTTTTTCTCATGCCAGTATTTATCGCATTTGTTTCCAGAATCAGCTGCTGCTCCCAAATCAGCGTCCGTAACTTTCCGCTTTGAAGTGTTCCGGACGAGCCTGCTGGGAAAGCACCTTCCCTGTTTACCTGCTGGGACCCTCACAGACCTTCCCTCCACGCCTTTCCACCATCCATTTTCTCCTCCTGCAGAGAGCTCCCCTCCACGACCAAGTTGTCCATCACCGGCGAGTCGTCTCCATTAACCACTTACATCCCAATTCCTGCCCTAGGCATCCCAATCATGCTTTATTTGTGCATCCAGGGATGGTGCTGCCCCAGGACCTTGGCTCATCCCAGAAGGTGCCTTCCCCCTCCCTCAGGGGAATGCCTGTGCTAAACTCAGCCCCAGGGTCTCACTCCCTCCGCCTTTCCCTGCTCTGACTCCCTGTGGCAATGCAGGGCAGCCTTTTCTTAGCTCCCGGGAGCGGACACAGCCTGCAAGGATGAGGACAAGGATGAGGACAGTCCTCTCAGCAGCCTGGCAGGCAGCAGTCCCAGTCCCACAGCTACACAGATGGCCAAGGCAGCCCTACAGGAAAGGGTGTTTCCAAGGGGCAGAGACCTTTGGCAAGCTGAACATCCAAGCAACAAAGTGAGAGCATCAAAAACAGACCTCAGAAAAGGAAACCGAATCAATAACACCGGTGGGTTTGAGAACAGAACCCTGGCATTTCTCAGTGCCTGGGGCTGGGAGCTACCTTTTACCCCCAGGTCCAAAGGAAATGGATGCCACTAAGGTTGCAACCCCATCGCCTCCCTCCTGTCCAAGAACAATTAAAAAAAATGAAGTGGATAACTCACTGAAAATCCTTGAATAGTCCTTGTAATCAATGGCTCCTAAGGTATCACACCTGGCTTTGCTGTCAACCCTTTGCTCCACTGTTAAGACTTACTTTACAGTTGTTCTGATATGCAGTAATGATTTGAGGGGGAAGCTTTCACTCTTGACTCTTCACACATCTCTCCCCTCTTCTCCAAACAGCCTTTATCTTTCCCAATAAAAGAAGAGAATAAAACATAGTGGCAGTGAAACAGATTTAGTCTCCCCTCATCTCCTTTTTTTTTTTTCCTTTTTCCTTTTTATCACTTTGGTTTTCACCTGGTTTTAACTCAGGTTTTTCTAGATAAAAATAAGAATTTTGGGGTTTTTGCAGGGGTGGGTTGTTTTGAGTTAGGAAGAGCTGTGTTCTGTGGAGAGAGAACAGATTGCTGTGCAGGGCCCTGGGACACAGACTGCAGACAAAGGGTAAGGCTGGGGAGGGAAGGGCATTAAGAAAAAGCACACAACAAGATCCAAATTATTTCGGCATTCCCCTCTCAGACAGACATGACCCATCACGTTTACAGCACCTTCAGTGTGCACCTGCAAGGTGATAGTATCAATGAGAGAAAGGAAAACATTAATTAAACTTTTGGTGGTTTTCTATCTTGCTTTACACATTGGCTTTACAGAGTGGATGCAGTGCTGGGACAAAGCAGATATCTATCTTATTTCCCTTCCCACTTCCACCCCAACAGGCCACCCATACTCATCTACAGGGACAGGTGTTTTATTATTGTTATTTTTTACATATATATATATGTATACCTATCTCAATATCACTTGACAAGCTACAGACTTGACAAGCACGAGAAACGCTCTGCATAAGCCCCCGGTGACAGTTCAAGGCAGTGGAATTCCCTTCTAAGGAAACTGGAGGCTTACCTGGAGCAGGACAACATTCACTGAGTCTCCTCCTGTCCCTGCCTCACTCCCTCTCCACCTGTTCCTATGGTGACCTTGCACCTGGGACCCTCCCACCAAAGCCAGCTCATTTCACCAAACGCAAAGAAACAAATCAAGGACGATCAAAAGCAGCAATACTTTCATTTTGGTATTACCTGCATTTCAGGCTCAAACTCCTTTACACTAATCTGCTAATCCTATATAACACCGACTGCCCAAGAAAGGAGATCACGCTAATCAGGATTTCCGAAGGATTTACACATGATCCTACACTTACTTTTGAACTTTGTCAGAGTGACAAGGGGAACGTGTCACCACCGAGCTGCCACTGCATTTTCTCTGGATTACCAGTCAAGCACCAGCACTGTCCAAATCTACAGCCACCAAAATGTGTCTCCAGCAGGCAAACCAACATGTTTAGGACTCTCTTTTTCCCCACAGATGAAAAGGTAACTGCAACCATCCGCTGGGAGCTTCTGAAAAGCACAAACCTTAGTTACTCCATCCAGTAATGCTTCTGTCACACCTGTGATTTAAAGATCTTTCAACTTCCCAAATGCATGACCTAGATCTGAAAAAAAGATGTTCACGTCTTAAAGAAGCATCAAAACAAAATCAATAAATTTGAGCACTAAATGTATTGACTGGAGGGAAAATGGGCAGAAATGAAGCATCACAAAGCTGTCCAAAAAGCAGTAGAAAAGAAAAAGCAGAAAAAGAAGAATCTTATTTTATTTTCAACTGACTAACAATGTCATGTGATGAGTTGTACCACGTCTTTCAGTGTATGATAGGCTGATTTAGTAGAAGGCCTTTACTTTTATTTTAAGCAAGGGCTTTGAACGGAATCACCACATATGATGTGCAGAGAAGGGTTTTGCTTCAGCAGTTTAACATCTCCACAAGGGAGGTGGCAAGTTTGCAACAGTCTGAGTTTCCACACGAAGACAGAATCGGGAGCATGACGCTGCATTGTTATCCAGTTGGAGAATGTTCTGGTTTAGGGACAGCCAAAGCATCAGTGTGTCTATGGGATCTCTGGGAAACTGCAAGTGAAGTGTGTATCCCAGGTAAAATCCCACAGGAGCCAGTCCTGCCCCTCTCCAGGGCTGCCCAGAGAACCTTTGCTCGCTCCCTTTCCGAAAGCAGCTGCCGAGTCCCTGCCCAGCAGATGTGTGGGAGCTGCCTGGCTCCAGAGCAAGTCAGCTGCCTGCAGGAAAAGCAGGAGCACGAGTGTCCTGGGCCTCGGGGACCTCGGAACAGCCGTGGGGCCACTGAGCACATTGTGAGCACTTCCAGGTTCATGTGATCGGATTCCACAACACCCACAGACTCACTGGGAAAAAAAAAAAAAACCACTGCACATGCAAAAAATTATTATTGTGGGGGCCGAACCTACTGCAGGAAAGGAACAGCTGCAGCTGAGGTGTAAACTGCCCCTGTGAATACTTCATTTCCCAAAGAGACTAAAGAGAAAAATCAAAGCAATACAGGACTTCTTTCTAAATGTAAGGGATTTGCCTTCTTTTGTTACTGATTTGCACCTCAATTGTGTAGAAAAGGCTTTGGAATAGAAGTACAGAAGGAACCCTTGCACCATACTCATGTGGCCATGCTGGGGCAAGTCCACTTCCCCTCCTTCCAGAAATACAAGGATGAACCTCCACAGATGCACTTTTGCAGATTAGCACAATCCACTCCACCAAAAGGTTCCAAACCCACCCAGACAGTACAAGATTTCAGGTACTGAAGGGAGGGAGTCAACGCAGAAGAGCTGTTCTAGGTCCCCTTTGCCTCAGATAATGATTTTTTTTTTTCTGCTTCAATACCCAGCCCCTCCAAATTTAACCTGTTCATCACCAGAAACAAATTTCCATTCCAAATAACTGCCCTTGCTACATAGGAAGCTTTGGTTCCTGGGGCTCTCTGGATTCTGAAATATAAAGAAAAACACTACGTTTCTTGACAAAAGGAGAAAAAAATTAAATGTAATATGAATTCACAACTTGCCTCTTCCCAGCTGCTTAGTACAGTGAGCTCAGCTCCACACCTTCAGAAGAGAAAACTATTTCCAAGTATTATTTTTCACCCATCCAGTAACTCCAACATAGACACAGCTGCTGACATGTGGTTTGTTTGTTTGTTTGGAAAAACTACAAAACAAGAAGGGTCTGTAGCTTTCAATTTGGAATCAGTGATTGCTAAATTTAAACCCGGCGGTGGCCTGGTTACAGATTATTACATAAAACTGCTGATCCCCCCCTCTGCACGACGGTTACTTTTGACCTAACTAGGCTTAAAGCACATTTCTTGGCCCCACTTTCTGCTGCCAGCCTGGAAGGAAGCAAATATCCAAGAAGAGAGGATTAAGGGAGATAGAGGAATACTTGAGAACAGAGGTTAGGCGGGATGCAGATTTGCTGCCTCTCTGCGCATGGGATTGCTTTGGTTTGTTCTGGGTAAATCAGGTGGGGGACATTTGGTCACACAAGGCTCTATCCACAAATCACCTTCACAATAACTGCAGTGCTGCTGAGCACTGTTAGACATTTAGGTTTAAAGAAAGGTTTAGATTTAAAGGTTTATGTTCTAAGAAAGCTCCCACTTGCTTGCATGTTCTTCCCACAACTCAGAAGAGGCACCAGACAAAGAAGCTCACAGCACCCCAGATTTATTTACAAACAGTCTACACACAGGCAGAGCAGCAGGCAACAGAAAATGAAAACCAGGGATAAACTCCTTTCCACACAATGGAAACAATTCTCTCAGGAGCAGGCAAGGAGATAACAGAGGGAGAACAAAGAATTTCAGAAATTCAGGTGATTTTTGTTTCTCTCTGCACAGCTATTTGGTGGCCTGTTTGATCCTCTCTGGGTTCCCTGACACAGACATAGCAGGCTGTGTAGCTGCTTGTTTCTACGTTCCCTCTTTCCTCCAGTATCAAAAGAGTCGGCCACAGTGGGAATCCACCCAGCTGGTTTAGCTTTATGTGCACTCAGATGCACTAACAGGTTTTGACACAAACTGATATTCTGTAGAATCGTATTTTTATCTTTACATTCATCTATTAAACATGCCTCTGTACTCAGGAAGTATTACATCACAACACACTTGCAACCAGTGCAGTGGCAGGGGAAGCATCACTGACCAAAGTCCATTGATTTATTTTACCTTCAATTTTATTGTAAAACCTGTGAAGCATTGAACAAATATGCCCACTAGATAGATGCAAAATCAGGATCTCAACATTCCTCGAGCCAGGCCAAGCCAAAACTACAGCACACAAATCCTAAGAAACTGGTGATAAACCCAGTTGTGGTGCAGTAGCTTAATTAAGACATTGCAAAAAGACACATTTGGGGTGGATTGTGTCCGTTGGTTTGTTTTCTCCTGTGTGCATTACAGAGGCACTGCAGGAAGTACAGAACTGAGGAGACTGTGGTATGTCAAGAATAACACCAGTGGGGAGCAGGAACACCTGATCCAAGCTAGCAAAGGACAAAAATCCACATTTCTGGTCAGTCATAAGCAGCTGCTCCCTGAAAACAGGTACCTGTGTGCTGGTGCCTGGCACAGCTATCTGGAATCACCGCTCAGCAGATCCCTGTGCACACGCCTGGCAGCCCTGCAATGACTCGGCCGCTCATTTCTACTTCTGCCCAACGTTATGCAACCGTTTTGCCACTGCAGTGATGAGAGCAGCCCCCTTCCCACTGCCATCTTCAGAGAGCATGAAGGTCACGTCACACTGAGGTGCCAGTTCCTTCACTGTTTCCTGCAGGACCCTGGAAAAACTGAATGGAAAGGGAGAGAAGAACGGAGCATTTTAGCAGCTGCTTTCTGATCTGAAATCCACACAAACACTGGTAAATAAATACCAGAAGAGTAAGTTCCCTCAACACCCTGGAGGAAAGAGCCTCCCAGTGGTAACTAGACTTGACTTTGCAATTTTTGATCCTTTAGTTAGACAAGGGAAAGGACAGGATGCAGGGAAACGTGTTGGATGATCCCCTCTCACACTTTTTAATCATCTCAGTAGAAAGCTGCTACAGCTTGGGACGTTTCCACATGAAAATGAGCAAACAGCAAAGGGCAGTGGTACCAAGGCACTCACTGTGGATGGAGCTTGTACAAAGTCCCGTCTACTCCAACGGTGATTTGCAAGCGCTCCACACCTCGGTTCTCCCTCTTCTTCTCCACAATGGCAGCCAGCCCTGCCCCACAGAGCCGGGCGGCTCGCTGGGACACAGCTCCACACACCTCCTTCACGATGATGCTGTCCTCACACGTGCTGTCCAGGCCCAGCTGCTGCAGGATTCGCCGCACCTGGAGCAGGGCGAGCCGGTCGCTGTGCAGAGGGAAGCACATGGAGCAGCAAGGCATTAGGGAAAGTTTCAATTCAGGCTGAAATCTGCTCCTGCCATGCCCTTTGCCACGTCAGACTGTATTTCCAGGAGGCACAAACAATAATTATTCATCTAACTCCCAAAGTCGTGAGGCAGCTGAGCCAGAGCAGCCACCTGACTGTGTTATTTTTGATCTCAAGGCTGAGACACTCCTTTCAAGGGCTTTCCACAGCAGAAAGGGTTTCAAAGGGCCTGAAGACCATTGCAAACATGCACAGATATGTAGGCAAGCACATCTTCATCTATCACTGACTTCTTACTTTCTTTGATAAGCACTCTTTTAAGTACCACAAGAAACACTCCCAAGTATAGTCACGCTTGGTAGTTAAGGCACCCAAGATAACCCAGTTGTGTGGACAGGAAATGATAACTCATGTCATTCCAGAAGAATTCTGGGACTCCCCCAGTTCTTCATTTTTGGCTTTCATTGTGGGGATGGGGAGGAGGGAGGTATGCAAATAACAACATGGTAATTAACCTCTTGAAGGAAAGGGCTCCACACACTTGTTTCCTAGGGGTCCCAAAAGGCCTTAAGGAATTAAACCATGTAAATAAAACAACCTTACCTCTCGATCTGAGACAGGAATTTTGTTTCAAATATGCCTCTTTTCCTGAGTGACTCCGAAATGTGTCCTCTGAACAGCAGCCCTTGTTTGGTTAAGTCGATCAAAATTTGCCTTACTATTTCACCCAGGTACATTCCACTGGTCATTTTTTCATACCTGTTGAGTTACAAAAGGAAAAAAAAAAAGGTGCATTTAAAGAGATGGCATGTTAGCTTTGTTCAACGTGAGTGGTATGTACATGCCCTATGAACTCCCAAAAAAGTAGCCCAAGTTTGCAGAGCAGTAGCCATTGAAATCCACCTTTCAATCAGCAAAACTCTGCTGCGGTGAATTCAAGTGCAAATGCTAATTACAATATATTTACCTAAGCCAAATGGAAAAAAATAGAAGAAAAAAAGAAAAAAGAAAAGAAATAGGAAAAAATCCCTTGCAATAATAAACAGAACATAGTGTTAAAGGCAGAGTTCACACCGAGGTGAAACACTTCCCTGTCCCCTCACTGCATTCCCCAGTGAGTCACACCTGATCAATACTGTCCTTACTGCACAAAGAATAGTCGAGTTCAGCTTGTCCTCTTGCTTGAGTTGTATTTTACCTTTGAAAAATCACCTAAGGGAAGGAACAAAGCATGACCTAGACTTTTCAGGGAAATCTTAAAAGCTGCACTTTTTGGTAACTGCCCTAAGATGAGAACAGTGCTGTGGTAACACAAACAAAGTACCTCTTTGGGTTTTTTTCTGGATATTTAGGTTACTTACCATGCAGCACAAGACATGCAATATTAACATTTCCTCTTTGATTATTCATTCATTAAGCACATTCTAAAAAACACCCAGTGTTTCTTGAAGACTGACTTCATCAGCCTCTGGGCATCAGGACCATCACATTTACCTCTGTTTGCCTGGGTTTAGTGAGCCTTCATCTACTTCTTTATCATATTTTGTCCTGATGTTGTCAATGCAGCCGTTGTCACCGAACGCTCCCCATTCCGTGTTAATGCACATTTTTCCTTCATTCCCTTCCACTATTTCTATGTTTTTCATGTCCTCCATGTAGCACACATTGCTGCCCGTTCCTAGAAGGACAGACATGACAAGGCTTCAGCCAGAAAAGTGAAGCAGCACTTGAAACTCATGGAAGATGATCACAGTGGTCATGTTAAAGTTCTCTGCGCCATATCCCAAATTTCAAAGATTTCTCCTTTATCTTACAGAAGCAAGTGCTAGCCAGTGATGGGAAGAGTGCTTTAATTCATCCCAACAGAATGTTACCAAGTAAGACAGGCCCTGCACAGATAATCCACAGCATAGAGGAGTGAAGGCCCTTTGCTGCAGGTCAGAAATGGCTCTGGCAGTGAAGCACTGATCAGTCACTGCTGCCAGTCTGGTCATGATGCACCACAAATCATCTTGCTCGTCATCATCAGTGTGCTCCCAAGGGCAAGCCCTGCCAAGAGCCCAGGCCATTCTATGATTCTATCCCTTAGACACACTTCTGGATCAAAACTTGGAGGAACCTATAGGGGGAATCTTCTAGAAAGCCTCAAAAGAGTTCATTCAGATTTTTAAGGACATTTGCTTGTTCCAAGCTCTATGACCTGACTACACAGTAAATATCAATACACTTGTCAAAACAAGAACTCATGCTCTATCTGCTGTTCTCATGTTCTTTTAGCCTGCAAACACCTGTTAGGCACCATCAGAGATGTGATGAGAAGTCCAACAGATTCAGGATCCTACCTGCTACAGGTGTTATGTCTCCTACTGAAAACCCCCCAATCTGCCAAGAACCCCAAGTGACCGGTAACACCACGTACCAAACGCAAACAAAAGATGCTGGTTTACAGATTCCAAAGCCTGGCACCTGCACATGTGCTGGCCTCTCATGGTGGTCACTTCAACATCACTGTACCTGCAATAAGGCCAATCTCACAGTTGGGATCCTCATATCCACACGTCATCATGGTCCCAACGGTGTCGTTCACCACTGCCACGATGTCCAAGTCAAACTCCTAAAACACAAGTCATAATCGGTAGTGCAATACCAGAGGAAGAGTGAGGGGGCATTAAATACACCAAAAAGAGCAGAAAAGAAGAGCTCACATTTCTTCTCCTGATGGCCTCTCTCAGCATGTCAACGACATCTTCCCCCTCACAGTCTGTTGCCTTGAATCCTTTCGTCCATCCCAAAAGTGTTCCCTGAAACAGAAGAGAAAGAAAACCCTAAGTGAAGACAGAGAGCTGTACATTGCTAGCATCAGTCTTTGCTTGCCTCCAACCCCAACCCTTTTGTTGATTTTAAATAATGTGTGTCCCTGGACAGGTCACTGTGAGTGTCTAGTGCGGAGTGGGTACACGTGGATCTTTGTTACTCAGCTGTTGGTGGCAGTGACTCCAGGTTTATACAGCTACTTATCAAAGCACTGCACTCAGTGCCTTCTAAGTTGCATTTGGAAAACCTCATCTCACCTCCTGTGCACACAGCCATTGTATTATCTGCCAGGGAAAGACTGCAAAAAATACTTTTGCTCTAAATAATTAAGCACCCATCAAACATTAATGAACATCTACTGGTAATTTTTGGCTCATGTACTGAAGGACAGTTGGTGAGATCCCACAATTCCAGGCAACACTGTTTCTTTTTGGACAGCAACATGGCCTGACAGAGATTAATTTCCAGGTTACATGAAGAAATTAGCCTTCCACTTGGAAACTGCCTCTGGACTGTCTGTCCAAATAAGAAAAATAAAGTAGAAGGCAACTGAGAGAAAAAGCTGCTCTTAAAAACCACCCTCAGGTTCTGGCAACAGCAAAAGACCAAGCACACAGGGCTACAAAATGTGAGACACTGACACAGTTGTCTCTCCCTCAGTTTGCCACCAATACTGTGGAATTTGTTTCCTAATTATTTGTCAAGACCTAAATACTATGCTGTAGGTTTGGAAGGCATATAGATTCATGTTTCCACAAAAAGTCTATTGCTATATTGTGTGCTGAAAATTTAGACAGAGCAGACTAACTTCCAGGCTTAGAAACTATTGCGAAACCCACCAGGAGATAAACATTTAGTGAAATAGCAGTCCCTCATTTCCCCAATATCCCACATATTTGACTGGAACTAAGCAGAACATCTCCTGTCCCTCTTTGGAAATGCATCAAAATAATCTTTTCTTGCATGAGGTCTGAAAAGATGAAGATACATCTGTCCAAAAGCCAAGTCAGGTCTGTCCACTGACACTCAACAAGAAGAAACTAATGTAGTGCAGAAGCTGTACAGTCAGAGCTGTGCAGCATGGTTTGGAAAACCCCCTGGGATTATGGCTGAACAATCAGAAAAAAGCATCTGTTATCTCTTGCCACTGAAGACTTAAGGTAGCATAAGGAGATCCCTGGGCTATTAAAAATATGCAGTTCATTTCGCTGCCATGAGGGCCTAATCTTTATAGAATAAAAGCAAGTAACATCCACCTCTTACCAGATACAGGAAGTTAAAGTTTCACCTCCCATATCCACATAGGATGGTAACTGTCTCACTGAGTCGTGTCTCAAACACAACTAATTAGCACAGTAGAGCAAACGAGTCCCTGAACGAACGAGTCACCCTTGTCCAAATCGCTGTCATTCACCAGGCAGCTGCACCGCTGCCATCTGAGCCACTGTGTCCTGCAGCTCTCACCTTGTCAATGCTGGCTTGCCTGCATGGGAAGGAGAAGGTGAAGCCCAGGGGCAGCCGAGCACCTTTAATGCCCATGTACTCCAGAAACTCTGCTATGCACTGGACAATATGGTCAAAGAGCTGGAAGGAAAGCAAAAGCACGTAAATCTCACAAGTAATCCCACACAACGGGTCCTGGCTGGATCAATTAAACATCCATTTGAGATTACCTCTTCCCCTGTCCCTTGCATGATCTCCAAAGGAATGGCAAAGATTTTGTTGTACATTTGCACTGATCTTCTTCTCCCGCTTTTGATTTTGACCAGCAGGACCCTGAAATTCGTGCCACCAAGATCAAGGGCAAGGAACTTTCCTTTCTCTGCAGGATGAGAAAGGTATTTAATTCTGGTGCTTCTCGTAACATGTTTGCCACTCAGAACAGCACACTCTGCCACGCATCCCCAAGACATCCATGTCAAAGAGAGCACACTGCTCCCCATGGCACTAATCCCATTGAGCGCTCGCGTGGGGCTGAAGGGACAGCCAAGTAACATCACAGCAAACTCTGATATAACAACATAAATACTCCTGGCATTTTCCAGATTGTCCTATTCCCTTCCCCCAGAAAACAGACAAACAGCTTTCCTGAACCACTTCCAGGTGACCAGGAAATAACTTCACCTGTCCCATCTGGTGTCCCACAGACATACGTGGGCAGCATCTTCACGGTGGCATTGGCTTGTGTCTCTCGCTTCAGCCCGTATTCCAGCTCAGCCCTCATTTTGTTCCTGACTTCTCTGAGGGTCCCCAGGGACAGGAGGAAGGGGGCGAGGGTGGCATCGATGCGGCTGCGCTGGGCAGCCAGTCTGTGAGCCACGGCCGTGACCACGGCAGCCCCCTTCCCGCTGCCACTCACCGACAGCAGGAACCGCACGTCACACGTCGGGACCAGCCTCCTCACCACCTTGTGCAGGCGCTTGGCGTATCTGCAGGGACAGAGAGCCCCTTCAGACCCTCACGGGCATCTCGGGCATGGTTTACTTCACACACACACACCCCCCAACAGCACAAGGGCTGCAGCACAGGCAAGAGGAGCACGAGGTCAGAAACCGCTCCAGGAGGTGGGAACAATGATCCTGATTTCTGGCTGTTCTGCAGAACCTGAACACTTACAGGAAAGTGAAGATACCTCTCAACAAGTGTCAGTGCCAAGGGATAAGGACACTGGAGAGAAGCCAGGCAACGGTCACAGAGGGTGTGAGTCTCCATCTGGAATCAGACCTCCATCCAGTTTGGGAGAAATATTTGAGCAAGTTTCCAGTTTGGGAAAGCACAGGTTCAAGAACAGGGAGGTAGAGGGGGGAGAACAAAAGAAAATTAAAAACCCACAGTGAACTGCAAGTGCTCTGGAGGCCCAGGAGTCACTTGAGAAACCAGCTGCACTTCCCCAGACACCATTATTCCAAGTGTCATGTTTTTCACACCCCACTCCAAATCTCCAAAGCTCCTGAGACAGCTTTGCAGTGACTAAGACAGTCAGATCTCACCCCAAACCTGCAGCAAAACCTGCAGTTCCCTCCAAAGCCACACATACATGCAGATGGAGACTCTTTGCAACGTGAACACGTGTCCAGCAATTACCAACCCCCCGTGGCTACTCACTGGGGGTGGGTTTTGTAGAGTCCCCCATCGATCCCGACGGTGGTTCGCATCCGTAGCAGCTTCTTGTTCTCCCTCAGGCGGGTCAGGATGGCGGCCAGGGCGGCAGCACACAGGTTGGCCGAGCGGAAGGACACGATGGTGCACACGTGCTGAACAGCAACACAGTCCTCCTCAGAGGGAAACAGGCTCAGCTCTGTCAGGATCTCCTTCGTGTTGCTCAGACCTTCCTTGTACCTACCCCCAAAACAAAAGAATGCAGCAGCTAATGCAAAGGCAATGCATAAAGCAATGGCTGCACGTTGGCTCAAAGAGAAGTGAGAGAAGATCAGGACCACAGACCAGGCAGCACCATAACTGGTTCCCATAAGCCAGTAGTGTCTTTCCCACACTATTCCCAAAAGTACCCAGGGGAGAGACCAGACTTTTAGGAGGCTGCTTCCTGGGGTTCAGCTTTTGGTGAGACTTACTAATTATTTAGCCAAGTAGAGAATGGGATAAAATAGTTCACAGAAGGGGAGCACAGGAATGGACACGCAGCTTTGCTCAAGACAACAAAGAAAATCCTTCCTGGAATGACAACAAGGACCAGGATTCCTCTTCAAAACACTAGAATCCAAGAGTTTTCCATGAAGTCATTCATTAGCTGATCCCGAGTTTGTACTACACCTCCACAACCCCAGTGTTCCCACATCAGAGAAGCTGAAAACTGCAACCATGTCTTCCGGTCTCCAAAGGGGTTATTGAAACAACCTGCCTTTGTGATGCTCAGCAATACATTTTCTACTCTGGTACTTTGCTAAAACTTTATCTTACACCAATTCCCACTTACAGAAAGGTCAACTTTTCTCCTAGGCAAAAGCAAAATCAAGTTGAACACTTCAAGATTGTTCCCAGCACTGACAGATTATAATTACACATTCATTATTATTGCTGTGCTTGTGAAAGACTAACATTGAGAGTGGCTTCTCTCAAAGAGCATATTGCATGTTCTTACTTTTCCATTGCAGACACATGTTTCATCTCAATCTTGCCCTTGGTAAGCAGAGCTGTTGACACTTTCCCGTTGAAGAGTAGGCCTTCCTTTGTCATTTTTAGGAGAATGAGCCTTACAAGTTCTCCCAAATACAGGCTGCTGATCATCTTCTCAAACCTGGAATGGGGCACAGGAGGGATTAGAGGTCTTCACCAGCTCCTCTCTTTATTCCTCCACAGCATTATACCAGAGCAATCACCTATTTTTAACAACACATGAGCCACCACGGCAATCCCTTGTCCTGAGGCAGAAAGGTGTGAAAGGTTCCCACCCTTCCCGGAGAGGTCTGGAGAAAACAGGACCAGGACCAAGTTAACTCAAGTGCACTGAAACAATTCCTGATCCGAAGGGACTCTTGGCACAGGTTAGAAATGCACCTGGACTGCGAGTCAGTCAGGGAATCACTCACAGTTGTTTCCCAGGATTTAGAGACCCCAGATCGAGCTCCCGATCGAACTCGGTGCGGAGATCGTCCAGAGCGCCGTCATCCCCAAAGGCCCCCCACTCGGTGTTGATGCACATCCTGCCCTCGTCCCCTTCCACCAGCTCGATGTGCCGCATCTCCTCCATGTAACACGCGTTGGTGCCGGTGCCTGGGGGCATCAGAGACAGTGCAGAGAAATCACTCTTTGTTCCAGGTTTGCTTTTTTGCTCATTTTTAAGTCCACGTGTTTGGGAATAAGTCAGTATACTGCCTTTGGAAGAGAATACAAACCCAAAACCCTGTGGTACAGGATTCTAATGCAGGCCACCTGCACTTGTAAAATCATCATTTCACAGTGAAAGAAAAAACAGGGAAATTATTCCAAGGTTTGGCTTGTTTAAAAACTTTTTTTTTTTTTTTACAAATGTACTTCCACTGCCTTAAAAAAAGCCATCCCGGTGTACAAAATGGAGAAACTACAGAAAGTGTAGCTGATTCTAACTACCAGACGTGAGAGGAATTTCTTTCTGGACAGACACACAGTAATTTTCTATACAGTCAGCAGAAAAGTTTGGTATGCTGGTCACAACTGAACCCAGACAAAATGGGGACTGTGGCGTTTGATGGCAATGTGATCAGCATAAAAACAGCTGCTTTACAGAAGGCAGCCAGGCTTGAAAAATCTAACCATTGTTTTTTCCATTTTCTTTCTGCTCTTTCCTGTACTGGGAAACTCCCTTCTACTCCAGATTTGTTCGACTTCAACAACTGAGGGCAAAAAAACCCTACTCAGTGAACAGAAAAAATTACCAATTATGAGTCCAACTTCACAGCGCTGGTCATCATATCCACAGGTCATCATGGTTCCCACAGTGTCATTGACCAGTGCCAAAACATCAACATCTATGTCCTAATAGCATAAAGAGAGGTGATTAACAGGGAAGAAAGCTGAAAAAAGCACCAGCATGCAGACATACTCCCTGAGCTGCACTTTGGAGGCCGGAAAGCTCCTTGGTAGAAGGACACATGACTTCCTTTTATAACATTATCCCCACAACCCTGTACAATAAAAAATACCTCTGAATTCTCAAGTGCTTGGTCAGCCAGGGTTTTTGTTTGAAGAATTTGTTTTTCCCCAACACAACCTCATTTGCCAGAAAAGCAACATGTTATTGGTTTGAATGTTGCGATCCTGCTTATGGGGTTGTGTGAAAGGATAATGCCTGACCACCTGAGCAGATCCCACCACATGGGACAGAAAAAACACACCCATGAATGCAGCCAGGACCAATATCACACTCAGGTAAAAAGCCTTTCCATCAAGGCTGTGCAGTTTTCCTTTCACACTTATCAAAGGAGTGGTGTCACTCAGATGCCAGCACTGGCAGGAGCCCACACTTCACCCAGAAGTCTCAGATCCTTTGTTACTGATGAACTACGAGGCTGATGCAGAAAAAGAAGTGAACCAAAATCAAGGCTGGATTTTTACCATGTGAGAAAACAGAATATCCTCTTTACCACAAAGTCATGAAAATATGGAAAGATGCTTTTTATTTCTTAGATGGTGTTACCAATAGCACCAAACATGAAAAACAAGGTTTTCCAAAATATTAAACCACAATGTTATTTAAAGTATACACTAGTTCAAGGGCAGATTTAATCATGTCTTACTGCTGATCTTAAAAATTACACTCGCCTTATGCTTCTGCAGGGCCCTGCGCAGGGAGGCGACTACGTCGGTGTCCTGAACCCCTCGGACCTTGAAGTGCTTTGTCCAGGCAAGAAGAACCCCCTGAAAAGTAACGGTGTGGTGACCCAAAAGCTCCAGTTTTAGCACACAAATCTGCCACAAAGCCAGCCAAGACCAAAGGCTGTGGAGAAGCCCACTGTGTCTCTCCACACGTTAAAACTGGGTCAACATCTTACCTTGGGGTGCCTGTCAACGACAACACAACTAAACAGGCACAGTCCTAAAGCCCCAACCATGCAAATGCTTCTCCCTGTGCTTTGTGTAAAGCATGTGCAGCTTTCCTGATGCTCATCACAAACTAACAGCATTAAACACAAAGCATTTGCAGGACTGGGACCCGAAGCACAGATCCCTAGGAATAAGAGAGGCTAGAATGAGAGAACACAAAATAATTGCAAACAGCCCTTCGTTTCTCCATGAGGTCTCTCAAAAGCTCAGCTACTGTTAACAAAAAAATGGAGAGTGGTTAAAAAAATAAAGATGCCTCAGGACACAGAACTATGTGTTTTACAGTCTAACAGTGTTCATAAAAGAGCACGTGGTTCCTGTGTAATTAGGTAGTGATTAAGTAATAGAACAGCTTTAGCTTAAAGATCATGTTGCCCTGAGATCAGAAATGAGTGTTTGAAAGGTAGTCTAGTTAAATGCTAATGCTAATCCATGCCTTCTTCAGAGGGCAATGTAAACATGATCCCACAAAAAAGCCCCAGGGTAACACATCCATTCATCAGCTTCTACAGATCCTGCAAGGAGCTCAGCTTGCCAACAGTAGTTTTTAACGCATCTTACCTCTTCCAATTTGGTCTGTTTGCACGGGAAAGAGAATGTAAAGCCAAGAGGTAACTTCTTATGCTTCAGGTTTTTGGTCTCCATGAAGTCTAGCAGACAGTCAGCAACGTAATCAAAGAGCTGCGCAAGAGAGGAGTGTCCAGGGTCAGGCTGTGTCCTGTGGGCCGTGTCAAGCAGAGCAGCCCCACAGCAGTGCCCTACCTCGGCGCTGTTCCCCTGGGTGACCTCCTTGGGTGTGGGGTAGAACTTGCTCTCCAGCTGGCTGCTCTGCCTCCCGTCATCGAACACCTTCACCTGGTGGGCACGGAACTGGGAGCCACCCAGGTCGACGGCGAGGAATTCCCCCTTCTCTGCAACACAAACGGGCACCATCACCGCTGACGGCTCAGGTGCCACACTGAAGGCACAGTCCAGGGCCCTCCCTCACCACAGGCTCTCCTACCCCATCACAGCAGATCCTTATCCCACAGGCCCAGCAACATCGCTGGGAAGGCTGAGAGCTGGAAGCCCTAAGCAAGGGTACCAGGTCCCTCCTGTAAGTTTGTTACGTGACAGCTAATTCAACTTTTATTTAGCAGCCTGGCTTTGTCCACCCTGCTCCTTCCACAGCAGCATGTGTTCAAGCTACAGAAGGATGAGCTTCTCAGCAAGAAAGACCCAAAGTGAGCGCAAATCCAAGCAGAGCACACAGGGGCTGTAAATCCATCATGAAATGTGGGAGAACCAGTGGGAGATCATCACCTACACCCAGTAAAGGATGCAGCATTTGCAGTCACATGTTAAGACTCAGCCTTAGTGCAGAAGTCAACTTCCAAGAGGGGCAAAACTAATTTGCCACCCAAAGTCAACCAACACAAACCTTTTCAAATGCCTTTAGGTTTTTCTGTAAAAGCACCATTTTGTTTCAGAGTCTTAGCTCAAACACATGCTTCTCCAGCAGGAGACCTCAGATGGAAAGACAGGTTGGCCTCACTGCTACAATAAAACAATTACTTATCCCCCACATAGGAGAAGGCCCTTCCCAAAATGAAAATGCAGTGGCATGTGCCTAATCTTGCACGATCTTTGTTCCACAGTCCAAACACCTGACTCAATTTTATCAAATCTGGCCCTGAAAGGGAAAAAATCAGGAAATTCTACCTGTAATACCATGGTCAGCTATCACTAAGGTGAGGAGGCAAATTGGGTCACTCAGAAAAATCTGGAAGTTTGTTGCTATTGCAAATGGAAAAAATCCATCCAAGCCTGAGGTGTTAAAACCTGCTGGAAGTTTTGTCTGGAAGTAAAATAACCCACCAGGATTTTTCAAGGGAGCAAAAATAGGATAAACCAATGTGATATTTAAGGTGGGCAGCATGTCAGTAAGATAGAGCCCAGCTTGGTGCTGCAGCATGTCCTTGACACATGGGAAAGGTCCCACAGGCCAGGGGGGCTCTGTCCAGAGTTGGTCTTGAGGAATACAAAGTCATGCAACAGTGTTGACACTAATTGCCATTTTCCAAGTCTCCTGACCTCAGGGGCTCCCTGCTGTCTCAGGACAGCGTCAGTGCCACGTGAGACCTCGGGACCAGTGATGGTCACTGAAACTGCAGGGGTTAAGAAAGTAACTTCTTTCTCTTTGATGAAGGCAGTAGCAGAAGGAAGAGAGCCAACTTCCATCCAGGTAGTGTATATAATTTCTCTCAGATGTGCCTCATTTCAAGGGATTTCTCTCCAAACATTCCCTTTATGCCATTAAAGCCGTTATTTCTCATTTAAATGCAGGGAAATTAACTTCAGAAGAAATAAGTCCTGTGGAAATGAGGTACAAAGTAAACACTTCTCTTCAGGTTTCTGCACAGCTGGAATATGCCAAGTCCTGTCCTAGGCCAGACACTGAGTCCTGTACAAATTCGCTTGGTTAAACCTGGGAAAAACCTAATTTTCTGTCAGCCTTCACTGCCAGGAGCCAGCTGAGCCAGAAGCGTTATTTTGGATGTGCACACTCCTCCAGTCAAGATGGGCTTTTAGATCCTACCTGACCTCACATCTCCCAGAGGACACCACTGCACTCCCTCTCTGTTTAAGTCTCAGGAGCAACTGGAAACAAGGATCCAGCTGAAGAAACAGAGCAGATGGTTTCCTGGCAGACCCCATCCAGAAGCAGATTTTCCTAATGCAGAAGGCAAGGAAGGGCAGGAGGGGATCACTTTTTGGAGCATTAGACAAAGCAGAGTAAGGTTTGCTGTGGGGAGTCAAGAGGGGATCACAGGTCTGACAACGGAACTGTCGCTGTCATGTGGCAGTTTGAGGGGTTTCTCTGCAGCATCCTGCCCTCCTTAGCTCCAAGAAGGCCAGGCCACATCCCACAGCAGCAGCACACTGCACTGCAGGGTCTGGACTGTAGAGGCTGCCCTTGCCATGTCCAGCCACAACTCCTACAGCAAGGCCTGCACCAGGAACAGATGGGATGGGCTGTTCCGGAGCGCTTAGGAGGTCCTTTCCTCAAACAAGCAGCACTGGCTCAAGATCCACCTGCTGCATGGAAAAATCTCCCTGCCAGAGGCTGCTGTCTTCTCAATATACACCTGCTTTCTCAGTGAGACACCCAAAGGCACTAGGGCCCTGTGCCTCTGCCGTGCTATCCTGGAGGGCTGGCAGAGGTCCATCCTGTTCCTGGCCCAGCCCTGCGGAGCTGGGGCAGGCAGAACTCACCGGAGCCATCGGGGAGCGAGCGCACGAACGACGGCAGCATCTTCACTGTCGCCGTGGGGTTCGTGTCCCGGCCCAGCCCCTTCACCATCTCAGCCTGGAAACGAGCCATCACGTCCAGCAGGGCATCGTCGGAGAGCCGCAGGGGATACAGGTACCTGTCAACCTGTAAACAGCAAAGGCGGCACTCGGGAGCAAACAGGTCCTCAGTGCTCAGCAAGTGCCAGTTGTTCGGTTCATTTTTGACCTCAGCACCACGACTGTCACTGCAAGGAAGCTCCAGGGCATCAACAGAATGTTTACTGTTCTAAAACCCTTGTTTTGACAATATTTAATGCAGCCTTGGTGAATTACTCCCCAAAAGCTGACCATCTTTTCTGATGGCTCAGTAACTTGCCAACCTACATAAGCCCATGAGACTTTCCTGAGACCCTGACAAGCTGCTTTTATACCATCCTCTCCTCCTATACCTGTCATGAACTAGAATGCAAAGTATCTCAAGCTGCTGAGAATCTGACCTCTCTGAGGCAGGTCCAGAGAATGCCATCAGTACCAAGCGTGTCAGCCACAACCCAAAAACATCTATTCAGCTACTGCTTCACTCCACAGCCAATTAACTTTGTTGGAATGCCAGGCTGGAGCTCAAAGCCTTTTTCTCATTCCAGCTCTAGCCTCCATTCTCTTGTGATTCTAGGATTACACCTAAACCACATTTTCGGGTGCAATCAGTACCTTTACTTAAGGGTCTGTAACTCACAGCACACATCAAAACAAAAGCCAGTTGAATGTAAAGGGAATCAAAACCCTCTACAAAGTAGCTCATTCTGATAAACTGGCAGAAAAGCTAATCAGTGTTTATGTACAGCTTCATCAGGGCAAAATTACAGGTTTTCTGCTTCAGGATCACATGCTGCTGGGACTGACATTTACCTGCAAGGCTGTAAGTAATGTGGCTTAGAAACTGGGTACAACAGAGGATTAACACAGCAAAACAACAATCTGTCAACATCCAGAAGCTTTTCCCCTGGGGAGCCAGAGTTTGGTGCTGTATGAACATGATGCAGGCATAATAATTGGGTCCTCCAAACAGCTGGATGTTCCCTGAAGGGTAATTCCCTTTCACATCCCACTCCCCATTACATGAGCCTCAGGCCCAGGGCCAGTGGGCAGGGGAGAAAGGAGGGACAGTCCCCAACACTTTGCTAGCACAGACACTCAGTTCTTGCACCATGGGCTATGTTGTTATGTTGCTTTATCTCTTCAGAGCATTTCTTCAGTCCCATTTACATACAGAGAGGTCTGGAGGGCTGGAAGAACAGGCACAAATCAAGTCCCATCAGCAACAAGGCAGGATTAAAAAAGCTGCATTGTTTACACAGAGGGGAATGCAAGTTACAGATAAATTGGCCTCTGCTGAAATTTGGACTGGTCACCTATTTTAATGAGGCACAAACAAGTTACCTATTCACAGTCCCATTTTAAACTGATGATCAGCAGTGACCCACCTGAAAGAACCAGGAGCCTGAAAGTCACTCCAGCACCTACCTAACACACACAGAGGAGGAAGTGTTAAACTACAAAATGCAATTGTCCAAGAGCAGCAGCTGCCTTTGGATACAGCTGTGCCTTGAAAAGGCCATTATTTAGATTTGTCTTTGTAGCCCTGGTTTGCACATGCACTTGATTTCCTCCAAGGGTTTTTTGAGGCCCCATCACTGTGCAGGATCCATCACCTCAGCCCACGCACCCATACTGCTTTTTTGGAGAGAATGCAATGCCTGGAGACACACAGCACTCACACACTGACACAGACCCAAAGAACTTTGTGACATAAGTCTCTGTGGAAAAAACCTCAAGAGTAATAAAATCTGCCAGGTCTGTTTGCAGAGAACATGCACAGGCTCCCTGCTCCCCACAGCAATTGCATTCCCCACCCTGTTTACCTACAACTTTAGGAGCAGATAGTCCTCTCCAAGGAACTAGATAAGGCAGAGCCCAGGAAAGCCAGCCTGATTTTCCACCAGAAAAAGGCCCTGCACACATTCCATTGGCTTGTAAACACAGGAATGGCCAGGCTGTGCAACACCAAACTCGCTGCCTCTCTCCCACGGCACAAGAAGAGAGCTTTGCTTGAATTACAGAAAAGCAGCACTGTTTTCATGGCACAGAGGCTCTTGGGTTTGCCACCACAGAGTAAATAAGCCAGGAGAGGGAGAGGTGGGAAGGCATTCCTTCTTTCTAATTAGGGAGAAATCAACTCTGCTCCCTACAGCCTACCCTAGGCTCCTTGAAAGAGAAGTCTAAGGAGCATGTGGTTTCTTGCCTTCAGGAAGGGCTACTTTGCACCTATCAGAAAGACTCAATTCATGGATTTGCCAGAACTCCTCTGCCCTCTCCTTTTCACTGTCCTCACTTCAGGGAAGTCCTCCCTCAACTCCACTCTGGATGTTTCTCTGAAGAGCCCTCTCCACCCAAGCACTGCTCCACAAGGTCTCTTCTCTTAGTAAAAAGTAACAAGAATTAGCACTGTCTGGATTAGAGACCTTAGACCAGCTCCTCCACACAAGAAAGGGGCATTGGGGCCCTTTTCTGCTCACATTAAATCCTAGGGACAAAAGGGTTGTGACTGAGTTGAAGACACCTGACTGTTAAGATAGCAGTGCCTTTCTTGGAATGCCTCTCTCCACAGCAGAACCAGTGGAAGAAGCCCTCCAAAGAACAAGCCACTGCTTGTTTAGGGCACAGAGAAGAGAACCCCGTGTTGCTGGCTTTGCTGGTGAGCTCAGCGGTGCACACACCAGCACCTTGGATCTCCCGCCACGCATCTGCAGACAGCCCCACCTCCAGCTGCAAAACCAGGACAGAGCCTGGCAGAAATGGCAGCACTCAAGGGAGACCCCAGGAGCACAGAGGACCTGCAGGGGACATGTCCAGAAACCGGAGGACCTCTGACCCATGAAGCTTACAGATCCCACGTGGTCTCAGGATGGACCTGAGCCCAAAACCCATTCCAGCGTGGTCAAGAAAGTAGATTAGGGGAAGAGCAGCATTAGGCAGCTCACTCTGATGGCTTCAGATCTGGGCCATCTCAAGCTCTTCCAACTGTAATTAAAGGTCACATCTATAAACATCAGTGATTAGCCATATTTGGACAACCAGAGAGGAAGCCCAGGCACTCCTCCCACACCTATACTAGTTGGAAATGTCCCCCAAGTCCCAGCAGACCTAGCCCAAAGACTCCAGGAGTCTTCCCTATGCCTGCTACAATGTGACTGACTCTTGATTCCTACTCAGCTTGAGAAATCCCATCCTTCCTGCTACACTTACAAAGCAAGAGGTTCCTTTCTGCCCTCTGGACTACACCACCCCACACCAGTGAAAGTTTAAGCACTTCTCCTTACTGAGGATCATATGCTCCATTACTGTAGAAGCACTTACAATTGTGCAGGGGAAAGCACTAACCAGACCTATTTTCACACTCATCAGGTGGTTTAGGGTTTAAATACTTCTTACCCCATCTGGCTGCATGGCTTTAGTAGATAATGCCATTATCTGGAATGCACTATATACTGCAGACCCCTCCCTATCTGGGTAACAGTTCTCAAAATAGGAATCAGCTGATGCTGCATCTTACCTTTTTTATTTGATCCTCTTTTAGCTTTGTGAAATGGAAAGCCAGCAAGTGGACGGCAAACATTGTCTTGGAGCAGATGGATGAGTCAGTAGTGACAGAGCTGCTGTGATTAACTCCAATGCCACAGGTCTTTACTCACGAAGCTGGAGCTAGAGGGACTTCAGCTGAGCCATTTCCCCCAGGGTGGAATAGTGGAGCTCCTGGGAAACTGAGTCCAGAAATAAATCCATCCAGTGTGATCGGTTCAGTGGTTAAACTTCTGTCTCCCTGTATCACCCCCCCATCAACCCAAAGTCCCTCCCTCCCCAGCTACACACTTCATTGTGCCAGAGCAGGCACCTGGAGAGCTGCCAAGCTGAAGGGGAGAAAAATCGATTTTGTTACTGCCCAACTTGGGAATTGTTACCACTTGGCAATGCAGTTGCTATGCAGCAGCCCCGCTTCACTCAGGGGCTGCCTGGCTCCCACCACAGCAGCCTCCCAGCAAAGCACTGCCGGGAATCAGGAGTTACACGGGATTTGAGGAGGTTCCTTCCCTCTGCTCAGCGCTCCCATTTGCGAGACAGGCTCTTCTGCATGAATGAACTCCACTCCAGTTCTGCACAGTGCACCCTTATCTGCAGCTTTTTACCAATTAGGCTTCAGCTGTAAAGGAGCAGAGACACACAGATCCCTGCCCCCAGCTGGAATAGCTCCTGGTGCAATTCCCAGCACAGAGCTTGGGGACTGGTTACTTACTCTCTACCCCTCCTGAAGACGAAGTTTCAGACCAGTGAAGACCCTCAGTGCTGCAAAAGCTGGGGAGGGGGCAGACTGACCTGGCAGCCAGCAGTGTGGGTGTCACGCTGCCTCACTGGAGAGGTGCCTTTAACTGGCAGCACAGAGCGCCTGCAGCGAGAGCAGCTTCCTCACACCACCAGAATTTGACACAGTCTTTAACCATTACTCTGAAAAGTTCATCCTGAATACTCAAGTGTTTCCAGGATTTTGTCATTGTATCAAGTGACCACACCAACTATGGAAACCTCATGGAAAGAGAACTAGCTGAAATACTGACACAAAGGAGAGAGAGGAAAAACCCCAAAAGGCATTCTCATGGGGCAATTAGAGGCTTGTTCTCAAAGTGCACCTACACATGGTGTGTTTCCCTCCAGTTACTGCTCACCTGGACTGAGCACACTTACTGCACTGGCAGACAACTGTCACCCAAAATTTCACAGAACAAATTAACAATTAAAAATTATTTTGATAAGATTAGAAAAACAGCAGGGGGAGAAAAGGGGGAGGGGAGCGCCAAATAATGTGAGGAAACACAAAGAACTACTGAGCAGTAGAAAATTAGGTCTGGAGATCCAGAGCGGGGCAGAGGCAGCCAGTCAGCAGAAAAGGATGTCTGACTACAACAATTCACAGGCTAGAGTGGACCCAACAATCTCCTGATATTGTAAAAAAGAAGTACAACTGATCCCAGTGGTGGGTGCACATACAGGAGTATAATCCACACACAACACAACACTCAACTCCATCCTCAGTACCAGCCTCGGGAAGAGGACTCTGCCCAGTCCTGGCAGCTCTGGCACCTCAAGACACGGATCAGGAGTTAGCTCTGCTCAACATCAGGAGCACTCACAGGTCACATTTTTTCAGCCTCTGATCACGAGGAAAGACTGAAAGAGCTGAGGGAGGGGAACTCCCTGTGGAGAGACAAATTATACAGAACCTCTGCGAGGAAAGGTCTTTTTCTTTTTTTTACACCCCCTCCTTCCTGCCTTGCATCAGGGATGAGCTCTGGACACTGGGAGATCCCGCCAGCTCTATTTATTTCCCACTATTCTAGAACAAGAGTAAAGCAGACAGAGTAGCTGAGCAGTCCATAAATAGGGCTTGTTCTAAAATTAGGCCTTTGATCTTCGAGAGAAAAGGAGAAAAGAAAGAAGAAAATAAGCCACACTACCAGCCAGAAAGCACGGTTCACTTCTCCTCTATTCATCTTTTAATAACTGCTGGCTTGTGAAGTCAGACACTGACTCCCAGAGGGACTGTCTCTCTCCTCATTGTTTACCCATGGCATCCGAGTCACAACCCCTCTCGGCCAGCAAAATTCAAAACATCACCTTTCAAGCTCCATCCCACTTTGATCCAGAGCTCATTGTGTCTGTAATACAGTAGATTTATTTTTCATTCTCTCTTTTCTTTCTTTCTCTAAGGGATGCCACTGGAAAAGGATCTCAAAGATCCAAATGTTCCCAAACTGGCAGCAAGCCCTGTGAAATACCTGACGCGTCAGAATCACTGCGTAACCTGTTCGCTCATCCCCGGGCTATCCTGGCTCCCGGCTTTTGTTGTGCAAGAGAAGACAAGACATGATCTCATTTCCACACAGACAGCAGTTCAGTGCACCAAGGGCCCAACACCCAAAAATGGTACAGCCATTCTGTACAGATCCTGGCCAGAACAGAACCTCTCCAGGCCCAGGTGAGCAGGTCAGCTCCAATCCCTAACAGAGGGGAAAACCAACAGTGCCTCAAGCCTGCAAACTGCAGGCTTGAGGCACTGTTGGTTTTCCCCTCTGTTAGAGCTGCACCCAGGAAAAGTTATTCACAAACCTTCCCTCCCCCCTTTGCAAGGGCCAACAAGACTTCAAAATTGTAATACCTGTCTCTCTACTTTCTCCTCCTGCAGTTCTCCCTCCAAACCCCATCTCAAGGCAAAACAGAGAATCTGAAGAGTCTGGTGGTGATCAGCTGCCTCCCACAGCCTTGCAGTCAAAGGCCTGCAGAGAAAAGGAGCTCACAGCTACAATGGGGAAATTCAGATACATGTCTTGAGTATATCAGCTAAACAGGTACCAGTTACCTCCAGAAAGAGCTACTGTATCAATAAGCATTTTATTGTGGGAGATACCTATCTTTGGTGAGGTATCAAAGGCAGTGGCAACACCGGTTGCTGAGTTTTGTACCCAGGTTAACAAGGAGACCGTGGACAAAGCTACAGGGAAGTCACCAGGAGAAATTACAGCTTCTTCATTATAGCTTATTATTCCAGGACCAACCTTTAGAATATATTCCCCCTTGCCATCAAAGTAGCAGCAGGTTCATTCCCCACTATATTCCCACAAGTTCATCAAAGCTCAGAACAGAAAGGAGTCCCTACATTCATCCTGCATATGCCCCTCACAGGGCAACACCAGGATGGAGAGTGAGGCAGAGCACCTGAGGGAACTGACTGGAAAATCCAAGGACAGACACTATTTAGAATAGATGGAAACAGCACAGACAGAAAAGAGCACATCAGCCTCAAAGACAGAAAGCTTTTACCAAGCAGTGATGTGTCAATCAGTGTTTTACATTCGAAGCACAACAAATAAGCAATGAATGAATAAGCTTCCAAACATCTCTAACTTGAGTGCCTGAAATTAATCTTGAAATCTGAACACCTGAAATAGTTTTGCACATGCCATTCCCAGATCGAGTGAACAATATTAATTATGTTGCTTTAAAAGTTCCAGCACAGCCCCACAGGGCACGTTAAAAAAGGGGGGTTGGGGTAACTCTGGTCCCATGAGGTACAACCCAGACTGATGTGGGGCAATCTGGCAGCCATTCTAAATGGGAGTCAATGACAGCCACCCCATTAGCCCAGAAGAAAAGAAAACTTTCATAAAGTCAGCCTGGAAACGCCTGAATAAACTTCAGAGCTCCTAAAACTGTTACTATGGAGTCGCTATGGAAACAAGCAATGAGTTAAGCCAAGTGCTAATCTCAGCAAAACACAAAAAAAGAATGCTTATAGCCATTTAGCTTCCTTATGGTGAGGCTTGCTGCTCAAACACAAGGCTGGCTTACACCCCCAAGGCCCAGACACTCTTTCCTTGCTCAAAAATATACTCCAGCATGCAGCTTAGCTAGAATGAAGGGGTAAATTTAGCATAACAGGCTAGAAGCCAAGCACAGTAGCAATGTGGGTCTCCTGCAACCCAACCCCAAACACTCTGGGGAGAGAGAACACAGGAGTTGTCCTTGCAGAAGGTGGTTTTAAACACTGGTCTGCAGGTCCACCATGGAGCGTGGAGTCCCAGAGGGAAATGGGACAATGAGTGTGACAAAAACATCCCTGCAGGCTTGAGCTGCTACAGCTTTCCTTCCAGTGAGTGAGTGCCAATGAAAAAAGGAGGCAATTGAGACCACTCAGTCATGTCACCCATCCCACAGGAGCTGTGCTGAACAGTATCCAACAGACCCTGCTTGTAAGGGTTAATGCCAGCTCCTGCTCTGTGCAGGTCACGCTGCTGTTCAGGACTCTGGGAAAGCAAAGCTCAGTTACTCATCCACACAACAGGAAATCCACAACACTCACATGGCACTGCCACACACACAGAGCTGCTTGCTTTGTCCTGGGGGAGGAAAATAGATGGGGCTTCGCAGGGGAACGACCTAAACCTTTCTCTTGCCACCAGACCTGTACTGCAATCAGCAGGAGAGTGTGTGGACTAAAAGCATTTATGCACTGCTTGCCTTTTAGTAAACAATGAAGAAAGAGTACCCAAAATGCACTGAAAACAGCTGTTAAAAACAATTTTCAAACTGCTGCAGACCTTGGGAGCTCAAAACACACCCTAAAGCTACTTACACTAAAAACAAATCCCAGAGCCCCTGCACGTCTCTGAGAGAGGCACAGCCTGATGCTGCACTGCCTTAAACATTACCCAGTGACATCGCATCAAGATACCTCTCAAAATTCAAGTACTACAAACTGGCACATTAAGTAAAGAAAAAAATTTATGAAATGCAACAGAACAAAGTAATTTGTATTGAAACTGAGTTAGAAAAGTCCAGGAGAAACAAACATCTGAATTTCTCAAAAGTAAATACATTATACCTGTACTTCTAACATTTCCTCCTTTCCTCCAAAAATCATAATCCAACTTTTTGGTTTTTCCTCCCCTCAAGCTTCATCTGAATCAGTGGGATGAGCTCTCCTAGAACACAGTTCAAAGGGCAAGGACAGATTTCGCTTTGTCTCAGTAATTACCCCTCAGATAACAGAACTGAAACTCACTCAAAAATTCTCACGGTCAAAATTTCATCATTCCCCGACACATTAACACAAATGCTTTTCACCTCCTTCCATTTTCCCAGGACACAAAGGTTAGAGGCACATGACTCCCATCACCATTCTGGGCCAATTTTGTTCCAGGTTGTTCATTACTTGTTTGTTGTCTGTTAAACCCTGCCCTTTAGGAAGGGATGGAATGAGTAGCTAATTCACTACTAGTGACATATCTGATGTTTATTGATGATGTGAGGACATCTTGCAAGAAGACACCAACTTCATATTTTCACATAGCAGCAGATCATACACTTATGCTGAACACCATGATTGAAAGAGTGCACAGCTGAGTGGTAAAAGCAAACCTATGGCCTCTGAGCTTTATAAGTCCATTTCTCTCAGTGCTTCACATTACCGGTCACGGGAGAAGGAAAAACATCGAGGAGCTGCAGCAGTGTAAACACGAAATGCCAAAGAAATTATTAAAATAGTATTTTATTTTATGAATAAAAACTAAACAGAATTAGGACACGGTTCTATTTTCTCTTTTTCCCTGTTTCCTTTGAACTATGCTGATCATCTCTTTTTGATCCAAAGCCATATCTACCATTCCTGTGCTGATCCTGCCACTCACTCTCCAGCTGTCTCAGCATTTCCTGTGTCAGGAGTCCTTCACGCAGCAGTCTGTTGGCAAGGGATCCCCGGCCGTAGCTTTTCAAATCCTCCTGCCTCATCCCAGAGCGAGGGGCTCTCGGATTCCTCGCTCTCCTCAGTGCTGGAGCCTCCACTGCAATGGACAGTGCCTCTGGGGACTTGGCACCGTGACGGTCAGAAGCCGCCCTGGCGTCCCTCTTAGCTGTGGGAAAGTCTTCGGACACAACCTCTGCTGCGCCAGGAGCAGCTGCAGACTGGGACGCCCGGATCAGCTTCGTGATGTTGCGCACCCCAATCTGTATGATGTCATCCAGTTTCTTCTGAATATCCCTTACAAGGGCAGCATCGGGGAACATATCCATGAAGCGGTAACTGAGAGAGGCAAAACAACACCCAGTTAAACCTTTCCACTCCAGGAATGCTGACTGGGATAAAAAACGGGACACATACTATGTAAGAAAAAAAGGTGCTGCATGGGAAGGCCACAGTATTATAAGCTGCATTTCAGCTGCTCCAGGCCGGGATCACCTTGTTTCTACCTTTCCTCTCTCTGTCACTCACAAACTGTTCTCTGCAGAGCCCATGACTCGCTCCCACATCACTACACTTCCATTTGTCAGGATCCTCCAAAGGGGCCTGTCTTGCACCACGTACACATGGGCTTAAAGACACTGTTCTTCTAGGACTGTAAGTCATAAATACTAGGAGAAAGAAAAACAAGTTTTTAAGCACAAAGATAATACCTCAGCCACAGATAGAGGTCAAAAACATCATGAACAGCTTCGAGGTGTACAAGCTCTTTGATGTTTTTTGGAGCAGCCAAGGGCCACTTGGTGTGCCGGCAGAGCCAGTCGAAGGTCAGGGGCTCGTTTCGACTGAACTGTCGAGCAAACTGAAAAACAAGCAAAGCCCTCAGTCAGTCAGGAAACAAGAAATCCCACAAGAGTTAAATTCCCTGGAGTCTGTATACAGAAAATACCTGCTTTGTTTTACACAGCCCAAATGCCAGACATTCTTTTACTTAATTACTCAACACAGGAGTCACCTCTCCTTTCCAGAGCCTCATTAACACAATTTGTCCATGGGCCATGCACAGAATTAAGCAACAAAGGCACAGAGCTATCCAGAAAAGCATAACACTGAAGGCATTTGATTTCACCCAGCACAGCAGATGGACTCTGTCTTTTTTAATTCTCCTCTTCCTATTTGGTTAATTATCTTGTTTCAGAGTCCTCGGGTTGAGAAAATGTTAACTGTATTCCCTGGCTTAGGAAACACATTACTCACAATCCAAACAGAATAATCTGCACTAGAAATCAGCCCTTCTGAAACTCAGACACCTCAGCTCTTTAAGTAGCGAAAAAACAAGTCAAAAAAGATCTAAATCTAAAATTTTCAAAAGTTCTGATGACTTGGAATAACTGCCTCCTAATAACTGGCTGATACTAGAAGTGGGTTTTTTTGGCCAAGGAATGGCGCTTCAAGTCACACAAGCATTCACAACATCCTACCTTCCTCCAACACCACATTTATGCCCTTCTGCACCTTCATTCCTCGGTGTCTGAATGCTCAGCATTTTCTTAACAAGACACTTTTTTCAACTCTTTGATCAATCACTCGATTTTTAAAGAAGATTATTAGCTCTTCTTGAAAAGCAAGGGTCTAATATTTCTGACCTGAGGGCACCACATCAGTTTCATTTTTACACTGTTTCATTTTAAAAGTTTAATGCAGTCTCTAACAAGGAAACAAAGGCAATACAGTCTACCAAAGTAACAGTCCCAAATTAAATTATTAATCCCAAAACCCTGAAAAATCTGCTGACTACAAATTCCTCAAAATAATCACTGTGGGGGCACAGTGAAAAACAGTTCATCCAGGCCTGAAAAGTGAAGTGACATAATTCTGAGAGCAACTTACAGCACTTTGTTTTCTGGGGTTTTAATTCTATGTTACTCTTCTAACATCAGCAATCACCCTTGAGCCCACATTCCTCTCTTTTGTTGACAGGCTAACACCCTGAAGGCAGCAGTAACTTGAGTTTTAATGACTACTTTTGGGCACCCTGTGGTGCAAAGCTTAACAGTGCACAAGTGACTGGGGAACACAAGTGACCCCTCCCAGTTCAGAGCTCACCTGCAAGGACAAGCAGGAGGATTCTCTGAGGCAAACAGCAGAAAGGCTGTCCAAACTTTAATTTGGACATGAGAACCAGATCTCAGCAGTTAAAAGCTTTGGTCCATAAAAACAGTGAAGAATGCAATTAGGAAAAAAACCCTTCATGTTTTATATGACTGCCTGTGAGCACTTTAAGGATGTTCTCCAATGACCTAATGACAAATCCCATGGTAAATACAGCAGATACACTCTCACTGCACCAAGACCCACTTGCTCCAATAGAAACATCGTATTTTTGGAGGGAAAAAAAGCCAGCTGACCTTCAGCAACGTGGTACACACAAAAGGCTCTTTTCTGTTTAAGGGGGCAGTGCAGAAGACATATCGTGACCGCAGATTTAGTGGAATGTGCTGAATCATATCTGCTAGAAATTTAAAGTCATCAATATTGCAGACAAAGTACATCCCATCGACTTGTGAGAGACTCACAAAAATATCCTGTGAAAATACAATCAAATGAAGGGAATGTTATTAGAGGAGGGGGGTTATGAAATTTTGTACTACCAAACCAAAAAATTATTTAGTGTTTCAAATGCTGGTTATACTGAAAGAACAGCTAAAACCCATCAAATTTGAGCACAGTAATAAAAAAGGGGCAGGGGAATTCCCTCTACTCTTTTAGCAGAGCTTGCATGAAATTCTCCAACACAGGATCAGAGGAGAAGAGATAACACACTATGCTTTATTTAAATATTTCCAGTTAGTCTCCTGAATAACAAAGTTCTGGAACTGTACATTTTAGTCACAAAGAACACCATCACAGGAACCAGTTACTACTATGTTTAGAAATTTCTCCAGGTTTGTCACTTAGCATGACCCAAAAAGCCAACTTTACAGCACTGAATTCAATAATTGAGGTATCTTTAGCTCAATGTCAGGCTCAGATCTATTTCAGGAAGAAAGAAAACATCAGATAAATACAGTATTGCAGGAGTGGTGTTCAAAGAAAACCTGAAATATATCCAAGGTTTGGAGAAACAGGAGATGCCAGGGCACACTGCAGGGGGAATTTCTGTGGGCCCCCAAAATTGTTTCTCCAGTGTAAATCTTTTACACAGAGTTTTTAAAAACTTCTTTAAAGAAACACTGAGTTTCTTAATTAAATATGTGCCTGAATACTTAAGAGATCAAAAACTACACAGGGTTCTTATCTTAGTACTTCTATGGTAGCCCAGAAATTGTTAATAGCAAAATTTTAAAGATGTGCTCCCTACCAGACTATGTCTTTCAGGAGGTCTCCAGGTAAAATCTTTTATCTCAAGGTTAGAAATCATGCACTTTGCTACACAACAGCACATCCCCAGAGAACAATAATGCACATTTAAATCCATGGAAGCTGCCAAGAGTTTCTCAGTCTACTAAAAGCTGTGATACTATTCTTTAAATAAAGCACTGGAAGCTTAATTTCTACTTTAAAATGTTTAGGCATATCCAAAAGATGTACTAACCCATCTAAGGATGAGATCAAGTAGGTTCCACAAAATCTGTTTTCTCAAAGTTACACAAGCACTGTTTCACCATAAAATCCATGGAAACAGGGAAAGAAAATCAGGCAGTTCTCAAATATACAGAAACCTGACATGACCAGCCTAGTTTTGTAGGAATTTTCAAGTAATTTACCAGAATTTCAATCTCTAATATTTTCAGCCTCAGACCAAGATGTCTACATTTAAACTTCAGAAAAGGTGAAACAAAAAGGCTGTTGCACAGCCTTCAATACAAGTGAAAATATTTGCATGCTTGAAGAGCTTTCAAGTTTATTATAGCACAGAAAAGTTAAGCATTCTAAAGCTATTTACAGACACTGCTGTGGTAGAGAGAAGAATCCAACTGATAAAAAAGACACACAAGGCCATCTGTCAGGTTCCCAAAATGTATGTTTGTACAAAACCAGTGACTGTAAGTAATGTTTAATTTTTAATGCAAAAGCTAATATTTTGGTCATTCTTACAATTAGATTGGATAGAGTAGCATCGGGAAGATGATAAGCAAACATTTCTATCTGCTCAGGAGTTGGATGCAGGCCTGCTGCCTAAAGGGAAAATAAAGGGAAAAAAAAAATCCATTAATTCTCAATATTGTTTTAAAGTTAATGCACCAGAAACAACACACAGCAAGACAAAATGCAAGAAAAAAACCAAAGCACCCTACAGACTCCAGTTTATTTAGCACACTTATCTGAAACTTTGGAACTTCTGTGCTTGAGCTTTTATTTCTTAAAAGAGTAGCTTCAGTATAAATGCAACACTGCAAGCCTCCAAACGGGACATATATCCAAAGTCACTCTGGCATGACACAATCCACTGTTATTACTACGTTGTAAACAGACACAAGGAAAAATAATTTGGGATCAGAACATCATAACCCAGTTCCAGAGCACGCCTGTGCTAACTGGGTGCTGAGCCCCTCACCTTCACAGGGGGCACAGCCTCGCTCAGGATTTCCTTCAGCTGCGCGAGGTCCTCGCGGTGCATCGTGGTGACCTCGCCCTGCGTGAAGGACGAGCCAAAACGGCCGGCTCTGCCTGCGATCTGCAGCGCCTGGGAGGTGGGAATGGAGTCGATTTCCTTCTCTCCCTTCTCATTCACAGTCGGCTTCACTATGGAGTTAAAGATTATTCTTCTTATACACCTGGAATGTTTGAACAAAACCAAAGAGGAATCTTTTTTTCTGGCAAGTTACTTCCAATATGAAGAATGAAAGCCTTTTCTTTTTTATAAGCTTTTTTCTTCTCTATAAATTATCAGAGACTACCTATGGACACAGCATATTGCAAAGGGCATGACAGGACTCCTGGTTAGTCACAGGAGAATTATCAGCCTTGCACATATCAATCATGTTCTAGTAGGGTACCAATCCATTCAACATCAGTAGTTTATACCAATGTGACTGCATCGCCTTCACCAACAAAACACACCTGAAACTGGGCTGAACTTGCTCTGCATTTCAGAATGCAAGAGACTGGTAATTCTGATAACCTAACACATGTGACTCTTGTTGATCCAGTAGGCATTGTTATCCACTATCACATAGAATTAGGCCAAGGGAGCCATTAATTAGCTAGGAATCAGTTTTGAAATTAAAGCTTAATTCTGCCCAACCAAATTGAACACCACTTCAGAATAAAAATGTATATACTGTATTACCTAGACATAGCAGATATTTGGCCAAATTAATCAGACTGGGGAGAAACAAGCAAGAAAATTAATGCAGGCATTAGACCCAAAGGACAAACAATACCATAACCTGCTGCAAGTACTTACAAATTGAGTCCCATTCCAATTGCATCTGTAGCAACTAAAATTTTGCATGGATCATCAGGATCATTGAACTTCTTTGCCTGTTCAAGTTTTGTTCCTAAAACAGAATGACAAAACACTTCACATAGCAAACTTCTTACAAACCAAAGACTAAGCCCAATGCTGTTTTAACAGGCTGAGGGGAAAAAACTGGTGTTTGATTGGTATTTGGATTTTTTGGAGGGAAGGGGGCAGGAGAGACTTAAATCATTCCCAGAGCTGTGGATAGACCTCATTTAATTATATCTACCTGAAGATCAAAATTAAGTACATAATAAAGGTCTAATCCCAAGATTAAAACACCAGTGAATGAAAGCCGATTACTTTCTTTAACTATGTAGAGAAGCAAAACCAGGAAACTTGCACTGCTTTATTTTAAAATAAAGAAAGCAGTGCAAGGGTTTTTTTCCTAAGAAAAGCAGCAAGAAGCAGAACATCCCCTTACTAATAAAGGAAGAGAGCTTTACCTGGTGGCAGACTGCCATATATGACAGCACATTCTAATCCTCTGGCTTCAATCTGTCGGCTCACAGAGTAAATGTCGTTCTTACTGAAGCAGACAATGCAGTCCCCAGGACGGAGGTTATCCAAGGATTCCAAGGCATAATCCAGCACAGTCAGAGGAGTGAGTCTCTTGTAGTTTCGGACCTGGAATAAATATTGTCAAAGATATTTCTTTAAATTAAAAAATTTCCTGTGGAATATCAACCAGTACATTTATTTTCACGTGTGACTGTAGCACTGAGGAACCTCTCTCAGTCCTGAAGGGATAATTCCTGGGGAGAAGGAGATATACACCCCATGCACTTGCACACTGGCAGCACTTGCCAAGCTGAGAACTATACAGCTTTTTCAAGAAGAATGACGTATTTTTACATGTAAACTACATTCCAGATGTAAACTAGAGTCAAGAAAAGTGATACACAGGTACACCCCTTGATTTATCAAGAAATGAGTGTCTGCTTTCAGTCAAATCTGAATGCTCTCACTGGACCCCCCTTTTCGGAATTACACATCCCACCACACACAGACATACAAAGCTACAGCTAATTCACCTTGAAATCATAAAGGTTGGACTTTACTGGGACCAAATTTTGTTTTTAAATAATCTTCTCCAAAGAACCTTACCAATTAAAAATACACACATTTACCTCCTTTCCTCATCATGTGGAGAATAACTATCAACCAACCCAGTGAAGTCAGCCAACCTGAGGGCAATGTGCCCTCCAGGAAGATCAGAACTGTAAAGAAAGCCCCTAAACAGCTGTAGCACCTGCAAAATTCCCTGAGGAAAACACAGCAAAGCACTTATCTACTTTGAACTCAGCAAAGCACTTACCATCTTTCAGCAAAACAGTACCACTACTTATAAAGGAAAAGAACTTTGCGACATCTCCTTTGATTTACAGAAATCAAGAATCATTTTAACAATGGCTCCCACAGGGTAACTTTGATCAGTGATACCCTCAAAAGACCATACAGTTTTTGCCTGTTTCACAGCAAGGAGAACCTGATGTTCTGTCCTTAGCTTCTCAGAACTAAAATACCTACTTCAACTTCCTCCCCCGTAGTGTACATGAGCTCTTTCACCAAGTCAGCAGCAGCAGCTTCTCCACAGACATGGATTTCTTCTGCACAGAGGCCTGGACAAGGTCCAGTGAAATAAAAAGAAAAATGTTACTTATTTATAAACAACAGTATCTTTAGCTGACTCTTAAGTTACCCAAAAATTACATTTATCACATTAGTGTGATAATCAGAGCAGCCAATACCTCATTGCGCACTCAGCCAAAACAAGAGGTATCCTCGACCACCGAACAAATGGAGTAAAGCTTTTATTTACTCTTCATGTTTTACTAACTCCCAAACCACAGCAGAACTGAGTGTCTTTACTTCTGCATGAATTCCCTCCAATGCACTTAGAATAGAAAAGGCAAAAAACAGAGGTAGAAGAAGTGTTAAAAAACATCGTTGAACTCATCATCAAAAGCAACGAAGGGAAGGGATGAGGACAGAGGGAATCAGATTCCAAACTTCTGTTCAAAATACGAGGAAAAATGTTTGAAAATCTCCTCTTGAAAAACTCTAAAATTATCAAAACAAGCTTTCTTCTATGAATCTTGCAGATTGACGCAGTTCTATAAATGGGTCATTTGAAATTAACACTAAAATATTTAAAGTTGACATACATTGAACAGTATCTCTTCCTAACACCTAAAACTGGTGTTGTTTTAATTGAACAAAGAAAGCATATTTCTAGAAAACACTCAAAAACACTCAGTAAAAAACAGCATGATGTAACAAAGACTCCATATTATCCAAGGAAGGAAAACTAAAAGAAGAATGTGAATAAAGTTTAAGAAAACATTCATTAAGTAAAACATGACAGGTTGCTGCCATGCAGACAAATCCTTTGGGGTAGAGTATTTCTCTAACCTGCTGAGAGAAGACCTATGAAGAAAAAAGCACTCAATTTTTCTTTGGCATCCTATATTGTAATAACTTATGAATATACTGACTGCTAAGCTCGAATTTAATGTGCCATTTGCAGTTAAACAGGTTCATTGCCAGCACAAACCAGCTTACCTAGAAGGGCTCTCGTCCAAGCCCATCCTCTGGCAGGATCTCTGATCATCTGAATTTCATCAATCACAGCAACTTCATCTTAAAACAAAAAAGAAAAGCATGATGCACCAAGGAAGAGAATGTACAACAGCAGTACAACACACAAAGGGACTCAAAGGCTTTCTAAATAAGGTTGCTCAAATGCAGTTAATCCCCTATCACCAGAAATCTACTCTGAGATGATCCAGGTTTCCTGAACTGCTCTAACATAGTTCAGAAATTGCTGAAATAAGAGTGAAAGGGATTAGCCAGCTACTTCAGAGTCCAAGTCAATAACAGACATGAAGATCCCCCTGATAAGACTGAAACAATCATGTATACATACAAGGTGTGTTGGTGCTGCACATTTCAATGGTACAGGCAATGTGAGGAGCTTGTCTGGCATCTTCATTGGCATAGACACGCTCTTCTCCTGTCACCAGGTCACATGGCACATTCTAAAGGAATTCAAGAACCTCAGGTTAAGTTTCTTTAATATAAGAGAATCCTCTTTCCAAAGGGGAAAAAAAATCAGTCTTACAGTAGCTTCTAGGACAGTATAATGGAAGCTTTTCCAGAAAATAACTACCCCGCCCTCTGAGACTTGTGCCCTGTATTTAAGTCCTATCAGACTGCAGGGATAATGAAGAGGTAGTATCTGTAATTAGATGCCTTCCCCTACTCCTGCAGGAGATGACATCTTCCCCTGAGCATTTCAGAACTGTCACAACTGCAACAAAAGAACTCTCAGAAGAGCTGCTGTACAAGGGGCTTGCAAAGGAAGGCCCAGCAGTGAAGGAGCCTTGCGAGCTCCGGCCTCCTCCGGTTCATTTGGGGATTGTTCTCACACACACTGAACACATGGGAAGGAAATGCAGCAATTACCAATAGGGAACAGCACTGCATGGCACCCACAGCCACTGCGTGGTGCACTTTACTTAGGATTTGTCTCCTAGGACAAGCCAATCTTTGTTATGTGTGAGCTTGATAAAGCAGTAAGAGAAATTACAAATTCTATATAAAAAAAAAAGAGAAATCACAAAATCGTTTGTGAACACTACTGTACACACACACACACTGTGCTGCATTAACATGTGATGTGTGGTTTTAATGCTTCAGAACTGGTTCTGTGCAGCTGGAGAGCAACAAACCACCAGCTAAGGGAGGCAGGTTACAGGGATGATGGCACAGCATGTGCTGTGGGGACAGTGCTGTTCCCTCTGGGGAAAGGATGTTCCCTTCTGCTCACCTAAAGCACTAATGCATAACTGGTATTGCCATGAACTGCAAAGCAAAGCAAAGGCACCTGTCCAAGCACACACAGGACTTTACAGGCATGCATTCCTGAGACTGTCCCAGTGCTAAGGATGTTGGGAAGTGATATGACATACTGACAGCATCGTTAGTCTTTTGGAAGATCTCATGAGCCAGAAGTTTTAGTGGGCCGCAGTATATCCCAGATTTGGCTGACAAAAATCTCTGGATAGCATGGTAAGTTTTTCCACTGTTTGTAGGACCGGCATGGAATATTATCTTTCTCTGAATAGCCCTGGCATCTGGATACCTAAAACATACACACAAAGAAGGCAGATCTGTTGAACATTTATCCAGTGTTCTGGATACTGATTTAGGATAAACTGGAAATTAGCTTAAATAGACTTTTTAATGTGTGTTGAAAGCAGAAAGATCAAGTTCTTAAACAGAGCCAGTATAAAGAGGTTACTATATCTTATACACTCATCTTCTAAATCATACAATGCTTTCAAAGATTCAAATTCACACATTGTGTTCAAAATAATTCTCATTACTCCTCTTAATCCTCTCTCCTTCGGTTTATTAACATTTTAATGTTCTGCTGTGCTACCTTCCAAATATACAATCAGAAAACAGCTTTCTGGAAAGGCCATCCAGTGACTTTCACTGCTGATATAACCTTATTTTCCTTTTACTTGACTGCAATGTAGCTTGTAAAAAAGTTGAGTTCTGACAGAAATTACTGTAAAAACAGAGCAATGGAACTGAAAATGTAGCACAATCACACATCACAAAGCTCAAGTCCCCAGACTCTGAAGTTCTATGGCACTAAGAAAAGAAAGCAGAGCAGCCCCTGCCCCCACTGACCAGTTGGGCGGCAGCCTCAGGTCGCTGATCTTGCGTAGGTCGTCCATGCAGTCCAGCATGGGGAAGATCTGCTTGGCATGCCTCAGGAAAAACGGGAACAGGTCATCCACGTGGCCTAGGGGACAAACCCTGCTCAGTCTGCATGCTTGTCTCACGGTGTGTACCATCATAATATGCTTGGAAAAAAATTTTCCACTGCTCCACCACACACTTCCGCAATTCTTTCCCCTCCTGGTTCTCTACAAAGTTCAATCATTATCGCAGTTGTAGAAAGGTGAACTAACATGGGCTCATTAAGAAATGTAATTCAAATCCAATGTTATGAAAAAGCTGGCTCTCACTTCAGTACATTCACTCTGGTCGACCTACATGCCTGAAGAACTTCTCTATAAAATGAGAAACTGGGGGAAACCTGGATGAGAAAGGACTTTAGCTTCTGCTTCCTAAATTCATGTGCTGCCTTGGAATAAAATAAAAGTTTTCAAAATGCTTTTATGAAAAACCCCAGCAGACCAGAACGTTGTGCAGCTTCCCTAAGCTACCAAGACACAGGATGCTGGTTAAAAATTCAAAGATTCCAATCCCTACGTGACAAAATAAAACCAGAAAAATCAACTCGGACGAGACATTGGGGTTCACTCTTCTGAATGTTTGCAGAGCAGACACATGGCCTTAAAGGTCTCATTTGAGGTCACACTTCTCTACTGTCCCTACTGGGTTTTTTAAATTGAGAATTAGTATTCAATAAATCAAAATTATTATGAAAATTTGAAAAAAACCCAAATATATTCAATTATCACTCTCAAACAAAAAAAAAAAAATTAAAACTACCACAATAAACAACATTTTATACTTCCATATATGTGAGTTTTAAGGCACATATAAACAATGCTCCTATGTAACTAAATAAGGAGTGGAAACAAGACAATCCTGTGGAAGATTTTATGCACAAGTAATACAAAGGGACAATTTCCTAAGGCTGCCAACATGCAGAACATACACATTTACACTTGAAGACAAAACTAATGGCCACTGTAACCTTTAAATTCCCATCATTAAAACAGACATACTGTGCCAAAGTTCTGCAGCTCAAACCATGCAAGAGGCTGGTTCTGCTGTTCCCAGCCAGCATAACCCCTCAGTCAGTGCTGTTCATGACAACACAGGACTGCACTAAGCAAGCAAACACTCACCTCTGGGAGTGCCCCAGGGAACCAGCACTGCCAGAGCTGCATTCCCAATCCCTAAAAGCCACCTGGCCAGCAGAGAGTTCTCCAAGTGCCCCCTAGTGACTACTCGATTGCTGAAAGGAATAAACTCAACAGCTGTTTCCATTTCAGCCTGAACAGGTGCTGTAAAACAACAGGCTGCTTCTTGCTATCACCTCCACTTCTCTCATTTCCACTCCAGAAGGTTTAAGAACAGCACACTCCCTAGGGTCCTAGCAGGGATTTTTAGGCTGTCTGACAGCATAGCAGGGGGTCCACAGGTAGGCAGGTAAAGCATACAGGACAAAACCAAGGAAAAAATGTTAACATTTTATTTCACAAGCACTCCAGATACTTGCCTGCATCACAGCATATATCATTGAGAATAATATGCAAATCAGCACTCACAGAGCTGGATTCCATGATATATTTCCTAAAGCTTATAAACGCTTGGTGAAACAGGCGAGCTGCAAAAAATCAAAACAAGGAACAAAATGAACGTGACCAGGACCAGAAAACTGTGTTTGTAAACATGCACCAAAACACTGAAGCAGTCCATTAAAAATCTACACCTTAATATAAGCTATTAAAGGTAAATATATAAGGTTATTTGTACTGAGTGACAGAAACAAGGTAAACAAGCCGTGTTGTGAGACCCATAAAAGATGAGCTCTACCTAATACTGTATCTGAATTAAAACAGGTTTCACTTTAAAAATAAACTTGAAACATGTTCTTACCATCTAATCCATTTTCTGCTCCTAGTCTTTGGATTTCTTTTCTTTTGTAGAACTTGTTTAAATTTTTTAGAACTTCACCTGTATAAAAATAGTAACATTTTTTTAGTTTGCTTAGAATTAAATCCCATTCCGCTGGTCCAAAGGCCCTGGTTTATCATCTCCTTTCTCTGGAGAGAGAATCTCACCATGCTGAACAGACTCAAATGAATTGTCCCTGAATTAAACACAATCAGTGATTGACACTACTGTGGAGAAGAACCAGCTTCAACTGCAGCAGAGGAAGAAGTGCCATGAAGATGAGGGCAGCATTTGAGACACTCTCCCTTGGTACTTGATAAGAAAGGATAAAGGTGGGAACCTACAGCCAATGTGTTACAGAACAAACTAATTCATGTTTTGGGGTGGGTTATTTTTGCTTTTTATCAGAACCTCTCAGGACACAGCAGGCTCCCATGTGAAACTACTCGGTGACTAAACATCCTGATGTACCTTCTTCCCCCGGCCCTGCTTCCAAGAGACTCTCCAGAAAGATCAGTTAAACCAGATCCAGTATTCTTCCTTTTCTCAGGTTAAATAAAGGAGAGAAGAAGAAAACTTGACAGAGTTTCTTCATATATATCACAAATTACTCAGCTTTCTTCATATAAATTCTCTTATAAAGCTATTAATAAACCCTTTCCCTCCCCTAAAAGTTCAGTGTTGCAATGAAATTGTATTTACTCACAGACACTGTGAATTTAGTTCATTAAATGCTAGTTAAATCCGTGGCAAAATGTGTCCCTCCTCCATCTACAGAAACTCACGAAAATCTAGCAAATATCACAAACACCTATTCACAAATTTACCTTACTCTAAAACTCAAGTATAGGAATCCTGTTTATGAAATGCTAGGAATGATAATAATAATGCAACACGTGCCTGGTTGGCCAGCACAAGTCACTGAACACTGTCAAGCTCTGCTCTCTACCACTAACTCTGTAACTGCCACAACATGAACAGCTTCCCACAAGATCAACCTTAAATCACTGAAACATTGTCTTTCTAAAACACTGTGTAACAAAGACAGTCCCCTTGGCATCATGAAAATCAACAGGGGACAAGAATATGGCAAATTGGGGTGCACAAGGGCAGCAGCTACAACCCCATACCCCGTGCATGGCTACAGGGATCTCCTGCTGGCTTCATTCACAGTCCAAAATGTTCCCAAAGGCAATCAAGCAAGGGTACCAGTAGGACTGCAATTCCTACACAGGTATCCACACTCTCATCAGGAAATATTTAAGGGCCCCAAAATCAAAGGCAGATTGGAAAACAGTGCACTACAAGAAAGCACAGGGCTAAATTCTCTTCAGAGCTTCCCTAAAAACTCTAACAGTCACCACATCATCAGCCACAGAGCTAAATTCACAGCCCACTGGCCTTACTACAGATGGAAAGGTCAATGCCTAAACACTTGTTACTATCCAAGGCAACGTGACATTGGGACCATCCCAGCCCTCGACATCCAAGGTCATGATCCTGCCTAAGCACAAACACTTGGCTTAACAATAAGGGAAATCAAAACAAACCAAAGCTGGCACTGCAGCCCATGTGAGCCTAACCCAGCTGCACATGCAGGCAGCAATCAGGGTACACACTCAGTCCTGCCTCAACCACCACCCTTACCATTCATCCCTGTCTAAGTTTTCCCTTTCTTTACCATTTTCTCATTCTAGAACTGTGCTTTAGCTCTTACTCCTCAATCACTTTGACTTCTCAGCAGCACTTTTAAGGTCCTGTGTAAAAGGCCAGGCTGACTGCAGATAGGTTCAGAAACACAGGTAGGCTCTGAGGTATCAGATCCATTTAGAAGTTTCAGCCCTGTTTACACCAAAATTGAAAGCATCTATCAGCACTCACAGGGGTACACTTCCTATGAAGCCGTGGAAAACAGACGTAGTGAATTAATTCCAGATTTGTTACAAAGGTTTTTCACAACTGACTTTGCAAAAGTAAGCTTCAAGAAAGGCTTATGTCTTCCTGACAGTGGCTGATTAGCATGAAAACCACGACCACTCTCACTTGAGCAGTAACTACAAGATGATTCACACTGGAATTACACTCAGGTGTCAGTAACAAAGCCCCTTCACGAGCTCAGAAAGGCTGCAAATACACACATTTCCTTATTAAATCTAGTTCAGTACCTGACAGAAGAATATAACAGAGCACGTTTGTGCAAAATACCAAAAAAACAGATGCTGTGCATCTGTTTTTTTGGTATTTTGCACAAATATGCCCTGTGTGTGGTCAGAGCCTGAGGGGGGAAGCAGAGGAATACTTATTTCATCTTAAAAAACACGTATCTGCTGAGGAAGGTCTTGCTCAGTTTTCTCTTTAACATTATCGGGTTTCAAAATACAGAACTGCTGACAGCAACAGAGAGAGCACTACAGTTCAACAAGCAGATGAGCAGCACCACACTGGTCACCTGGCTGGCTTTCCTTCCAAGTCTCACACAGAAGAACTTCAGGCTCTTTAAAGTAGTTAATTTTCACCTGGGGGAATATATAATTTTAACCACTCTGTTCTCTCTCAGCAACTCAGCAGAGAACAAATAGAATCTGTGCTTATTCTCCCAGAGCATTTCAGTTGTGGCTTTGAAGAAATCCAGCATAACTGCTTCTCTGATAAGTGGAACAACAAGGAATATACAAGTAAGACGGCACCATTTATATTTCCCGGCACCTGAGAAATGCATTACTCATATATAAGGCAAGTTTGACAACAACGCAGATTTCAGCATTTCAGCTGTCGAGGATTCTTTACCTAGATAGTTTTTTTATAGCTTTCTGGGCCAGATATTCTTTTCTCCACAGCTCTGAACAATTAAGATCATGCTTTCTATCCTTTTCCCATGCTTTCTATACTTTGGAGTTAATAATATGCCATCAGAACACTTAATTAGGAGAAAACATGAAGCAAAAAGTTCCCATTTACACCCTCAATGCTTTGGGATCACCAAACATCAAAAGGATCAAGAACTTGTTTCTTATTTATCAAGTCTTTCGAAATTAGAGTCATAGAATCACAGACTGGTTTGGGCTGGAAGGGACCTTAATGATCATCTTCATCCTGCCATGAGCAAGGACACCTTCCAAGTCCCGTCCAACCTGGCCTTGGACACTTCCAGGGATGGAGCAGCCACAGCTTCTCTGGGTAACCTGTGCCAGGCCCTCACCACCCTTCCTCACAGAGAATTTTTTCCTAACATTCAATCTAATCTTGCCCTCTGGCAGTCTGAAGCCATTTGCCCCGTCACTACACTTTGTCCCTTTTTATCTCGGCACATTCACAAACAAGAAGATGCCCTTCTGTAACACCAATATTTGAAAAAACTATGATTTCCAAGTTCAGATCCAGTCATGGTTCTGGAACACCACAAATCTGCAGTTCAGCTGCAGGACGTGTCCCACGCTGAGCACCCTTAGCACAAAAACAGGGAGTGGAGGAGCCAGGCCAGCAGACTGTTCCCTCCACACAGAGTACAGCTGATAGCCCTGGGAAATCCCACAACATTCTGAGCTCAAAGGGACCCACGAGGATCATCAAAGTCTAGCCCTTGGCCCTGCCCAGGCCAGCCCCACAAGGTGTCCAGTAAAGCCCCAGTACCGGTGGTGTTACCTCACTCCACAGGCTTTATCCCACTTCTCTTTGGCGGGCACGAGTAGCTGCACTGGTCAGACAATCCGCAGGGAGACCCCTGCTCCCAAGGGATAAACCCCAGGAAAGGACCTAAGAGCAGCGAGGGACAGTTCCCCTCGGAAGGACCGAGCCCTGCAGGACTCAGGAGAGTCACGGAAACAAACCAATGAGGTTGGAAAAGCCCTCCGAAATCACAGTCCAATCTATGCCCAACACACCACCACGCCAACTAAACTGTGGCCACGTGCAGCCTGTCCTTAAACACCTCCAGGGATGGGGACTCCACCACCAACCTGGGCAGCCCCTTCCAGTGTCAAATCACCCTCCTGATGTCCCACCTGACCCTCCCCTGGCGCAGCTTGAGGCTGTTTTCTCTCCTCCTGTCCCTTGTTCCCTGGGAGCAGAGCCCGACCCCCTCCGGCTCCCCCCTCCTGTCAGGGAGTTGCAGAAAGCGAGAAAGTCCTCCCTGAGCCTCCTTTTCTCCAGGCTGAGCCCCCCCAGCTCCCTCAACCGTTCCTGCTTGTCCAGCCCCTTCCTCAGCTCGGTTCCCTTCCCTAGACTCGCTCCAGGCCCTCCATGTCCTTCCTGAACTGAGAGGCCCAGGACTGGACACGGCCCTCGAGGTGCGGTCTCTTCACCCCCCGCCTCCAGGGCTGGCGAGGCCTCCCGGCCGGTGCCCGATAACCGCCCGTCCCCTCACGGTCCCTCCCGCACTCACCCTTGTCGAGCGGTCGCGTGAGCTCGGCCCCTACGTCCTCCCCCGCCGCGCCGCCAGGCTTCAGCGGCACGGGCACGAAGAGCGAGGTGTCGGGGGCGCGGGAGGCGCCGTCGCCGGAGGAGGACGAGGACGACGAGGAGGGCGCTGAGGGCGCTGAGAGCGCGGCCGCGGCGGGGCGGCCATGCCCGAGCGCGAGCCCCGCGCGCGCCGGGAGCCGCCGCAGCAGCGGCCACGCGCACCGACTCATCCGCGGGCAAGGGCGGCGGCGGCGGCGCGCGCACCAACTGCGTCACCGCCGCGCGCCCGCCCCGCCCCGCGCGTGCGCCGCTCCGCCCCCCGCGCCCTCAGGGAGGGCACAGCCCGCCAAACACAGACACAACCCGCGTTTAGTGAGAATGCAGCTGTTTAATAGTTCAAATCGCAGCTCAGGAGGGCTCCCCCCGCTCCGTACAACATGGTTCGCAATCTGAGGCTGGTTAAATACAATCAGGTTTTTCAAAATCGTCGTTCCCAGGATTACAACATGCAAGTGACCATGAAAATATTTGGCTTTTTTTACTTTTATTTTACTTTATTCTTTTAAGTTTCTGAACAGGCACTTACATGAGGGAGTTGGATTTGCTCTCGGCCGGAGATTTCCGCGATAGGAGTATCCTGGCATAAAGTACACAGAGACTCTGCTTTATCAAAGTGCCGCAGTAATAAAACAGTTCTTACAGAAATGTAATTTGATTATTCGCTTACTCATAAAGTAAGGTTACCAATGACACTTGCACCGGAGTTCACTCTAAAGGCCAAGCGAACCCCAAGTTCAAGTCGCCTTCCCCACAGCAGGCTCTGGTTCCTCCCCAAGCCTGTCTGGGACAGAGCCCAGGCTCTGCTGTGAACAAAGGCTGGCTAACTCCTTAAAGCTACTTCTTCAAACACTAAATGCCCATGAGATGATGAGAAAGACAAACAACCTGCTGTGCCAGGCGAGCGTCTAAGCTTTAAGGCTGGCCTGGCTTCCAAATACCTTTCCAGAAGACCACAGGAGGCTCGTCTGCCCTCTGACAAGCCCAGAAGGATGTCCTTGGAGGACGTTTTGCCTCTCCTGTCAGACAATTACAGAGACAGACTCTGAAGACAGTGGAATCATGAAGGCGGGAGGAAATACAGGATTTGCAAAATAATCAATGTTACCAGCATTTACTTCATCAGTAAGAGAGAACTATGTTAGATACTTCACCACTCACCACCTGAAGGTGAACTCACAACACCACCTCCACAGTCACGAATTACTGGGAAATGAGCCCCGAGGAGTCGGGATTGACTCCCGTGAAAGGCTTAGAGAAGTTTGGTAAAGAGAGAACTGGGGGAGGAAGGGCAAAGATGTTTCTATTCTTTACTACTGACAGATTCAAAGCCTCTTAGAACCCTTGGTGAGGTGTCTGAAGGCTCCACAGTTATCACAGTCGTGTACATGCAGCTTCAGTTAAACCCTCTCCACTGTAGTAATTAGGAGTCTTAGGACAAATTCACCGTAAACATTAAGTTTTAGTGTGATTTAGTCAATTGTGTCTTACTGCAGTTTCAAAATAAAACAAATGCAAATAAGCAACATTGGAAAGAAACATGCAATAAACAACATGAGAGAAGGGAAATGCTTTAGTCTACACTGTAGAGGTGAGCAGCAAAAATCAAATACACCAGCCTACCATGCATGGAAACAACTAGATTTAAGCTGACACATATCCAAGTGCATATAACATTATCAAATTAAAGTAAATGTGCAGTATAAAATAGTAGCTTAAGAAAGTTCCAGTGTTTGAGAAAGCACTTTATTTTAAATGTATATACATACTTGAAATTTAACTGAAGAATGCTTTAGTAGTATGGGAAACGCAGCACTGTAAGATGAAGGAAGACAGTTGTAAATGGGAATTTTGGCCTTCTTTTCCCACAGGCTGCTGCCATCTTTAACCTGCTGAAGCATTGCAAAGTTTTTCACCTTAGACCAGTTCACATTTCGGGTTGCTCAGCAGATGCTTGTGACTCTGGAGATTCAAATCGCTGGTGGAAGTTTGTTCGTTGTTTCCTCAGCTTCTCTGGAGCTTTTCTCCATAAAATGATTTCCTATTTGAGGAAGAAAACACTCTTGAAACCACCACTCACCATTAAGGCAGCAGCCACAAGTACCTTAAATTCCTGATAAACAAATACTTTTTGGGAAAATAAAAATAAAGAACCAAAGACAACACCCCACAAAAAGCTCTGCAACCCCCCTGCTTAACAGTGCAGTTCATATGAAAGTAACAGAAAAACAACACAGTGAAGGTTGCCTGTTTAGTTACTGCCTGAACACTTGCAATCTTGAGCAGTCACCTCTTCCTTAACTATCCCTACTCCCAACTTCAATAGTATTAAGGGGTTCAAGAAATTTTTCTTCCTCCTTTTCTCAAAATTCAAAGCCATCATAGCCACTGTATGCTCCAGCTACCTCTTATTTTCCATGTCTAATTGTAATGCCTTGCCTACTCTTTAAGAGGAAGATTTGGTATAACCCACACAGCTTCATTCCAGTGATCCTTTTGGCTGTTCCTTTTCTCAGCATCACCTCATCTTTTGTAACATTTGCAGCCAAATTTCTTAGCCCTTATTACAGTTTTGCCAATCTGAACCTAATGCTGAAAGGAGAACTCTCTCTGCAGCAGTTTAAGAAAACAAGCAAACCAATGCACCTCTAGCTCATTTTACCCCTAGATTGTTTTGTGCAACAGCCCAGATAATTCTGCAACGAGATTGCTACAGATCATACCTGCTGTTTGAAGTATCGTCTGTCTTCTTCATCCACAAGCACCAGATTTAAGAAGTACCTCACGGAAAATTTTTTGTTCACATCCCTCATTGTTGGAGTTGGGTCGTAGCCTGCTAAGAACAGTCTTATAGGAATTGATTCACCTTAAAAAAAAAAAACAACCTTCAATTAGTTCCTTAAAAATGGAAAAATTAACAGTTTCAGAAAACTTGGAATTAAACGCAATTTCACAAGCACTGTCTGTGCCCCTTCAGTTGTTTAAAGAAAACAAATTACACAATGCCCTGCTAAAACAAACAAAAAACCACCACAAACCAACCAAAACAAACAAAAGAAAATTACAAACATAATGCTGAGCACAGAGGTAAGTACGACATGAAAAGTAGGAATCCTTCCTCACTGCAAGCAAGGTAGCCAGGAAAGGCAAAAGGATCAGTATGCTGAAATCTCTAGAGCTGGCCTACACCACGGAGTCAGGTTTGATTGAAGGATCAGTCACAGAATTTCCAATGGTAAATAAGGGTAAAAACTACTGAGATCCCAAGTGAAATGCCCTAAGTCAATATAAATGTCTTATTTGAATAGAAAAATCCACCATCATTTCAGCAACCTAAGAAGTGTGGTTTCTGCAGAAAAAAATAATCATCTAAGCCATCTCTTCTCCCCTGGATGTTTTAAATACAGTTTTAAACACCAAACTCTTGCCCTTTAAAACAAGCAGAGTTACTTACCTTTAACTGGTGCACCATCCATTATTTCATACTTTGCAATGGTTTCAGTCTCTGTCGTAGTGCTGGGTCCTGGTGAAACAAGTTTTGACTGTGAGAACACAGTCCAGTCTCAAGCATTCACAAAGCTTTATCACACAGCTGCCACTCCGAAGCATTTCAATTAACACATCACTGCTGCTTTGCCTTTGTCTTGCACGTGAGTTACACGTGGCCAAAGCAAGCACACTGCTAAGTACCCTTGTCAAAGCACAACAGGCTCATGGTAGTCAAACCCCAGACAGAAGGAAGTGCTTGAGCCAAAGCTGCAACTGCTGACTTTGCTCTCCAGGTCTGCATCAGGCTCGACTGGCACATGAGCTGCCGTTTCGTTTCTCTTACCAATTCCAGTGATCTCCTTTTTGATCAGCTGCAACTCCATGTGCTGAATTTTTATTCTCACTAAGAGGAAATAAATTTTTCCAACGATCACATCCTTTAAGTGATACCTTTAAAAGAACAGAATGAAGGTTTTCGTTAAAGACCAAACGCAACTCTCACACCTCCTTGAATCCAAGTTACACAGGAAGCTGTGTTATCTGCCTGTTAGCTTACTTCCCTGCTGAGATCAGCACCACTAGAGAATTCTCATCGCTGCACTATTAGCAAAGGAGGTGCTACAGTCAGACTGAAAAGGCACAAATGCAAAAATCAAGCCTCAAATATTTGCTAGTGACCTTCCTGTCAGTACTGCAGGCAGAACAGACAAGTATTTCTCAGCAAAGGCTGTAATTGTGTAATCAGCACTTCACATTTTAAGCCTCCAGAAGCCAAGGCTGTTCATCCAATATTACACACTGTGCCCTTTTATCCCAGGTTATCCACTGGAATGTGTTTTGGGCTGACACTTACTTTGACTTGTTGTATTCAAACTCTATATGGAGACAGTCCTCGATGCCCACTTCCATCTTGATGGAGTTGTTTACATCTGGGTAGGTAGCGAGCTGGTGGACAATGAGATCGTATTCCTTCACCAAGTCTGACAGCCGCCTCACGATTGTCACTTTTAGAAAATACCTGAAAGAAAGGCACTGAGTTACCCAACATGATTTAGAATTACCTGAGGTACAGGTATTCTCTGAAAGACCACCGTACTTTCTCATAAGACTAAGTAGAAAAGAGTAAGACATCAAAATACAAGGCTAAGCACTCATAGGTAGAAATGTGGAAGTGTTTTCTTCAGTTGTGTGTAGCTTGGTTTTTTAAAAGGAGAGACATGGACTGTCTTCACTTGACTGAACTGAAAGAATTTTATTTATACAAACATCACCAAATTAAGTAGAAAAGGCCACATTTTAACAACGACTCCAATCAAGGCACACTAGTTACTGGCTGATACATGTCCCACTGAATAACCAAAAGGAGGAAGGGGAGGCAGCATAATTGCTAAATTATGGATTTTCTGCAGGGGAGGAGAGGAAAGAAGGTTTAACAGTTACAAACCTCAGTCTGACATTGGCACCAATGTAGGATTCATATGGCTTTTCAACCTGCATGAATTCAAAGTCATAGTTTCTGCTTTGGGTCAGTTCTCCAGGTAAGGCCAGTTCTTTCACTAAGTTTACAAATTCATGGGTATTGCTTTTGTCGTTGAAGAGTTCTAAAGTTAGGAAGTTAAAGGAAAACATGTTTCAGTGTTTATTTTTAGCAATCAAAACCATCTCTAATTTGGCAGGAGCATGTGAGAGTACAATAGAAGCAATTAATTTAAAATACGCGTATTTGACCCAATGTTTTGTCCAGGTTTTCGTATTACCTTCAGTTCTAACAACCCACAGAGAGCATTCCTAAAGAGCTAACTGCAATGAATAGAACCCATTCAAAGCTTCACTAGCATGGCATTGTTTTTTAATGACAGTTTAGCTAGCTTTAATAAGCACTTCTTGCCTTGCACTCTCTGTAATTGCCAGTGCCCGGTTTTGGCTCCCAGCATTTATTGCTGCAGGGACAAAACCTAAGCAATGTCAAGGCTGGCTCATTTTGGACAGGCCAGCGATCCTAACCAGTCTCCTCCAGATTAACACCACCTATCAAATGGTTTATTGTTACTACCAGTCTACAATCAAATGGCTTTTTTATGACCCCTGCTGGAAGTCAGTCATCTGGAAATGAGCTCTAAAGACATAAGTGCAGACAGAGCAGTGTCACAGCAACAGCGTCTCCTGTCCCCAGAGCAGTGCCACCTACCCATCCCTACATCTGTGTCAGGCAATTCTCACCGAGAATTACCATTAAAATTACCCTCAAAATCCAAACCCAAGCACTTCAGAACCTAAAAATAAGCTTCTCTACAATTCAAAACTGAACATCAGTGGTAGCTGGTTTTACACAGACTGAAGCTTTTCAGAAAAGAATAAATGAACTAAACACACCAACTCCACAGTTTATCACAGACAGTTTGGTAGAAAGTAACACTAACTAGTACCTGCTTACTTTCTAATAGGGCCACAAATTATCTAAGGTGTACCTGGTTTGCTATGACAAGCATTTATCTAATACAGAGTTTATTTATTGCTGCATATCCAATACCTTTTATGCCAGTCAGGAAAGCTGTACTCTGGAGAGCTGGTTTAGAGTAATAAGTCTTTGACATGGAGTTAGTCTCCAAATAGTGCAGAGATCCCACTACTGCATTGCTTTCTGCATTACTACATGAAAACTTGGAAGGATGCAAGAAAACATGGACAGGTACAAAAAGCAGGAGCTTAAACCACTTCTACGTAACTCCATGGACTTCTAAATGGTAGCACAACACAAAGGCCCAGAAACACACAACATTCAAGAAACGCTACATCAAATAAAGTTATTTATGGAATTTATATATCAGAGTAGATGAAAAACAATCTGTACAGCTATTCCAACAGACTAAATGAAGCTGACACACATGAGCTCTTTTTTTTCCCCCCCATCTCCAAATTCCTCATTCCCATCACACTCCTGCTTTACTCTGAAAGTTTGCTTTTACAGCCCCCTGACCAAAACCTCAAAGCATAAAGCAGCAGGTGCCAGTACTCAGTCACATCTGCTCCACAACAGTTCAGACCAGGTACTGGAGCAGACTGACTGATCGGGGAGAGAGAACTTGTGCAATTCCAAGCAAACCAATTGTACAAGGCTGCAACTTGAAGAATTATTTCCAAGAGGGACCATAATGCAAACAGCCCTCTAAGAGGGAAGGAATTTTAGCATCAGCCTAAGGGTGCAGAGAGATTACCTTGACTGGTAAGAAGATAGATATAATAAAGATTCCTCATAGTTCAAATCTAAGCAGACTTAGGTGCAGTCATAAGCAATTCACATTTTTTAATGTCAATACCACATTATCTCGCTAAAAAGCAGGGAAAAACTCCAAAGCAACAATCATGGTCTGTGTTAATAGTATAAAACTAGGTTTTAGAGAACCAAGTACCATAGAATTTTAACATTTTCGCTGTAGGCTGCCCCATCACTTATTCTTTATGCCTCTTCTCTGTCAGAGGCACACTTAAGAAGACCACAAATTTAGTTTTCAGAAATCTCTGGTGGTTATTTATCAAACTTTTAACTAGTCTGAGACAGATTGAATATACACCATTCTCTTTCACATATATATCTCTCTCCCAATGACTTTCTGACTAGCAAAAACTAGTAATCACTTGCTTTAAAACATGGAGGATATAACCTTCCTTTGGCATTTCTCATCCACTACTCCAACCAGGTTGCACTGTTTCAGCCAAACTGCTGGCAGTCACAAGTGCCAAGTTCCGTAAGCCACAACCCCAAACAGCCCCTTTATAGCTTAAACTCACCAATTTGTCCTACAAATTCAATTCTAATTCCTTGGTGCTCTAATCTCTTCCCATGCTTAAGGGAGACGTTCACCTACCAAGGTAAAAAAAAAAAGAAGTTATATTTTTTCAACACTTTCACTCTAATACATGACCTCATTAAGAAGGAAAACATATTAGTACATGCCTATGAAAATCAAGACCTCTTCTCAATGGCCCTCCCTGAGCTTGAAGGCAGCCAATCAAACAGCTGATTATAAAATGAAGCATTTCCAAGGCACCACTAAAGCATTCAAGAAAAAATCTAATCATCCACGAGACTGAACTGAATAACTAAGCTTGAAACTTTCAAGTCCCAAAATTAAGAATCCAAGCTGGAGCTTAAGCAGAGTTCACATAAGCCAGTTGTGATCCTCTTGCCATCTTTGAAGGCCGAGAGCTTCAAAGCATCTTCTGACGGTCACATTTGGAAGTCCAAAAAAGAACTGCCATGAGATGCATTCCTTTCAAGTCAAGAGAGCTTCAGTCCCTCCCTCAGCAGATTGCAGCTAAATATTGGCACTGGAGAAGTCAATTAAAAAGAACAGATAATGAAACCTTCTGTGAAGGCCTTCATTTGTAACTTTGATTCTCAGAAACAGACAAGAAAAAATTCTGCAAGGGAATACTTTCTTTTGAAACCTGTAGGTATTTAAACATATATGATGTTTTCTTGTGTGAACGGTGATGACCAGAGAAATTCCTGTACTTTAAAATCCAGTACCTTGTCAATATCTGAGCAGGAAATAAACCACTGAATAATCCATCTTTGTGGTGAAAAGAAAGAGAAGGTAGAGGGAAGCAGTCCAATAAGTGATTGGTGTTCCAGATCTCCTCATCCCACTGTGCTTGTGTCAGTGAAAACTCACGAGGTGCCTCTCAGGCATCACCAGCACAAGCAAGCAGTGCTCCAGACAGCGATCAGAAGCTTCTCCCTCAGCCTTCGGAGTTTGGGGCCCATCTTGTGCAAGTTTCACATCCCTGGAAGGATCTCTCATGGAAGATCTTTGCATGGAACGGTATCTCCAGAGCAGGAAGATGCCCAGTGACAACAGGCCAGCCAAGGTCAAAGCAGGCATTTACAAGTCAATCTCAGAACCCAGTACCCAGCACAAGTTTTTTGGTGGGAAAGTGCATCAGAACGGAAATGTTCAGAGACTGAGGATGCCTCCAGTGAAACAGAACGAGGAGTTCCTAAGTGCAACACTGAATGTAGAGAAATCCCTCTGGCAATCTCAACTTCGTGGTCTTTTTTTTCCAGTAAGAAAAGCCCTTGTTGATTCAGCAGCCAGTTGAACTTCCTATGTTCCTCCTCTGATGCAATTCCAGAAACCACTTCAGGGCACGAAGCACGGGGTTATCTTCGGGGTATGCAAAGCAGGTTGACTGTGCCAGCCAAAGATTACTGTTACCTGTGTTGGATTGTGGATTTTGGAGTTCAAGGGGAAGGGGAAGCAGGGGGATACACTTTGGAAGAGTTTTCTCATCAGAAGCAATGACAGGATTGCACATCTTTGCACAAAAAGCTTTTTCATAAATACAGGATGAGTGGAATCAAATAAACAGCTACTGTTCAGTTTTATCAGCTGCCTGGATGATGTGGCTAAGGAGATCACATATAGCAAAACAGTTTCCTCTTTGACTAACACCACAAGCTGAAAATGCAGATCCCATAGCCCTCCTATATGCATCTGCATGCCAGAATCAGTAATTAACAGTTGCATCTAAATAAAAATTTACCTTTCCTGAAACAGATTCTCCATCATAGAAGAGAAAGTGCTTTTCTACTTTACCATCTTCTGTTTTGATTTCTGCTGGTTTTCGTGTTTCAGCATCATTAAGGACAACGTCAATCTCACAAACAGGAACGAAAAGGTTTCCAAGAAAACTCTGGAAGGACAAGAATTGGATAAGTTACTACACGGTGGACACTCCAATTTAAAGGTGATGTTTCCTTGCAGCTGTGCACCGTACACTGGGGAAAAGCATTTGTGCTTCCATGAGGTTACAAACCCATTATGTATCGGAGACCCAAGAAGTAGTGATGACAAAGGACAGTTGTTGATCCAGCAAATAACTGAAATCATGTCAGTAACAACCAATGAGAGCTCTTACAAAATACACCGTTTATAAAAAGTACACAGTGCAGTTACTACACCTCAAAAAAAAAACATACTAAAGCAAAGTAGGGTGAAAAGAACAAAAGGGGGTATCGTGCAAGGCCTAAAGCATCCCCCTGGTTGGAGAAGGGGAATAGAGACTTTATTTGCTGCCTCTGCCTACACCCCCCAGTTCTCTTAACAAACAGAGCCCGAGCAGCTTGGAGAGGCAGCAGTTCTTCATAGAACCACCTCAGCTACAGAGCTGTGCCAGCAGACAGAGGGGTGTTCCAGGTGTACCTGTAACAGCTACAAGAGCTGTGCCAGCAGACAGAGGGGTGTTCCAGGTGTACCTGTAACAGCTACAAGAGCTGTGCCAGCAGACAGAGGGGTGTTCCAGGTGTACCTGTAACAGCTACAAGAGCTGTGCCAGCAGACAGAGGGGTGTTCCAGGTGTACCTGTAACACTGCTCCAGGCACAATGTTTGTGCTCAGCTCACCACAGCATTCCCCAGGCTCCAGCTTTGACTGCACCAAACACCAGACCCTGCGAGAGATCATCCTTTGACCTCGCACAAACACTTCTCACAATGGGCTCCAAAACATCTTAGTGCCTCCATGGGAAACTCAGCAAGATTAGTACAAAAGCCAACACTTTCCTCCTAAGAATTAGGCACTAATCTGCTCTGATGTACCAAAGCAGACAACACTTCACTAATTCACAGTGATTTGGGCTTTTTTTTTGAGAAATTACACTATGTTCTCCACGGGAACATCTGTTTCAGCTAGATGAATTTGGTATACATGAAACAGCCTGTCCTGGTTTCAGCTGGAGTTCATTTCTTCTAGAAATAATTTCTTCTAGAGTTAATTTGTTCCCAGTAGCTGGCACAGTGCTGTGTTGTGGATTCAGTATGAGAACAACGTTGATAACACACTGATGTTTCAGTTCTTGTGGAGCTGGGTTTATCCCAAGTCAAGGATTTTTTTGTGTCTCATGCTCTGCCAGTCAGGAGGTGCACAAAAAAGGTGGAGGGGAGCATAGACAGGTGATCCAAACTGGCCAAAGGGATATTCCACATCTTAGAATGTCCTGCCCAGCACACAAACTGGGAGAGTTACGCAGAAGGGAACGATCAGGGTCTGGCATCGGGCAGCGGGTGGTGAGCAACTGTATTGTGCATCACTTGTTTTTCTTTTTATTATTAATTATGATAATATTTTCCTGTGTTTCAATTATTAAACTGCTCTTATCTGAACCTACAAGTTTTACTTCTGCTTCTCCTCCCCATCCCAGTGGGGTGGGAGGTGAGGGAGCAGCTGCCCAGTTCTTAGCTCCCACTTGGGGTTAAACCACAACAGTCACTCTTTCTCACTTCACCAACTTCACATAAAACACTGAGTAAGAACACATTCCAAGACATTCTGGGGACCTGAGGTTTGAAATGTTGCACAAGCCCAGAGGAAAGTTTGGTCTGAATGACACTGCTCAGCAGCAGGAACACTGAGTGACTTTGTGCTTACACCTCCAAGCCAAGCAGAGACACAGTGCAAGCTGGAGCTACAGCACCCACACAAGACTAAACTTTGTTCAGACAGCAAATGGCCCTAACTCAATCCCCAAAGATGTATATAACTAACTGAAACCCAGCCATGTCCAGTTCCCATTCTGAGGGGAAGCAGCAGCAGAGGACCAACAAGGTGGTCAGATGTAAGACTGAACTGTCTTCTAAGTCTCTGCCAAGCACAGGTTTGCACTAACTGCCAAAAAAATAATTTTTTTTTTTTTAAACACTGCACATTAGAACCAATACTGATTTTTGGCTTCTGGGGAAGGGTAAAAGAACTCCAAATTTTAAACTCTTTTAAACACAAAATGGTTTTGAGCATGCCCACATTTTTTCCTTAGAAACCATACTTATTTCCCTGAAACTAAACAATAGAGCACACCACCTCTAAGCCAACAACACAATGCTGTCACGGTACCTTCCAACTCTGAAGCTGTACCATCATTTAACAGCCAGAACACCATCACTTCTCAGGAGGCTGCATTTCAACTGCCCCTGTTCGAGATTAGCTCTGATCTCCTCTGGGGAGGACAGGAGCACAAAGAAATCAACAGCTGGTATCTCCCCCAGTTGCTGTCGAAGATACCACTGCAGGGAAACTATGCAAAAGAAGAAGTATTTTAAGAGGCCACCATGCAGCTTATTATGTTACAGCTTCGGAGAATGCAGACGGAGAACTGGGGTTTTCAGAAACTCCAGTTCGGACGCCTGGCTGTGCTCTTGGGTTTATGCAGAAGACAGAGGTTGAAAATGCTGCTACATCGGGGCCAAAACCCCACAGCACTGAGTCCTAAGTGCGAGTGAGAGCTGTCCTGAAGGGCCTGGGGGCCTCCGGCAGCTGGCACAGGGTGCAGAAACCCCAACCTCACCTTCACCCCAGCCCCGAGCGGCTTCTGTCCCCCCAGCAGGGCAAGAGACGCGTAGGGGAACACAAACACACGAGAAACACGCAGCGCGTCGATCCAAGGACTCTTTACGACACGTATTTTCTTACTCCCCGTTGAAACAGCCCTCGGAGCACGCCCATCGCTCCCGCCGGGCACAGCGCGGCCGCCCTTCCTGGACGGCGCGATCCCGAGGGATCCACCCGCGTCCGGGGACTATCCACGCGCCTTTCCCGGCCCTTCTCCACACCGCCGAGGGCACCGGGCACCTCTAACCTGTACGCAGTAATAAGCCCCCAAGCCCTCGCCTTTCGAAGGACGGACGGGGAGCGGCAGGCACCGCCCTGCCCAGGCCGCCGCCGCCTCAGGCGATGGCGGAGCGGCGCTGCCCCCCCCGCCCCTCGCTCCCCGTGGTACGCGCCCCCCCGCACTCACCATGGTACGCGCCCCTCCGCGGCTCCCCCGCTCCCCTCCGCGCCCCCGGGCCCGGCCCTCCTGCAATCACCATGCTACGCGGCCCAGCCCTCCCGCAATCACCGTGCTACGCGGCCCGGCCCCCGCACTCATCATGGTACGCGGCCCCCCGCGCCCCCGGCCCGCCCGGACTCACCGTGGTACGCGGCCCAGCTCCCCCACACACATACTCACCATGGTACGCCCCCCTCCCCCCCGCACTCACCATGGTACGCGCCCCCTCCGCGGCCCGGCTGCCGCGCGCACCAGCACCAGCGCCCCCGGCCGCGCGCCCCTGGTCATGTGACCTCACGGCCCGCCAAGGCCACGCCCACACCCCCGCCGAGGCCACGCCCCACCGCACGTGACCGAGCCCCCGGCCCCTCCCCGCTCCGTGCCCGCGAGGGGAAGGCGCCGCCTGGCGGCCGGAGGCGGCAGCGCGGGGGGGCCCTCAGGAAATAAGCGTTCTGACAAACCTGTTTTGCGCAGAATTTCGTGAGGGGGGGGTTACGGGATACGCGATTAGCTGAGTGCGATAAAAGTGCAGAGAGTTGGAATTTGTCCCCACAGAGCACGATGACCTCCCCACAGAGCAGGCTGTGCCCCCATTGCTGTTGTTTCCCCACACGGGGATGGCTGCCCCTCCCACACACACACACATTAAAAAACAGTTCAGACTGAACAACAACGTTTTCAGTGAGTGCAAGCAGTAAAGATCTTAAGGCAAGGTTTTTATTGATGTGGAGTTGGTTTAAAACCACTTCATGGCCATCGGGTCAGGCTCTGGGGAGGACTCAGCGAGGAAGCAGCACATGAGGGGCGTCTCCAGCCCTACAGGAACAAATCCTCCTCCGACAGCTTCTCCTTCAGCTTGGTGCTCCGCAGGCCCTCCAGGAAGGCGGGCAGCTTCGCCTCGGAGAAGCTGTCACTGTCACCGAGCCCCGACCCAGAGGCTGGTTCTGCTCCCACCATGGCGTTGGACCCGGAGCCGGAATCCTCGTCTGAGAGAGGGAATATGTCATCCAGCTCCTGGTATTGCCTCATCCTGAAATGCAGAGAGGCATTTTTACATCTTACATGAACATACCGAAGCCTCACGCTACCGTGGGCGAGCCACGCTGTGACAGGACTGTCAAGGCAGGACTAATGGGCGTGTTTGGGTGCTGTCTTTAATGACAAATGCGTGTCAAATGAACTTACAGGGACGGGTCTGCCATGGGAGGAAGGATCCTGTTGGCTCCACCAGTGGGCAGGTAAAACCAGGGCCCCTTCTCCTCGATGCAGTTGGCGGACCATGCGTCAGGGCGGCACCTCACCCTCTTGTACCTCGCCCTCTGCATCGGAGCACCTGATGGAATCAGCCATGCGTTATTCACCAGGACCGGGGCGTTATTCACCACCTCCTATTAACTTTATGAGCACCTAGTAAAGCTTAAAGCAGTGGAGGAAAGTAACTTGTGTGGCCTTGATTGCTTAACCACGGAAAACTGAAGTAACTCTGAAGACTTTTCTTAAAATGGCTACTGATATCCTAAGTGACATCTTTGCGACCATCAGAGACATCACGCATGTCTCGCACACAGCACCAGGAAGTGTGTGAAAAGATCCTGTGGGAAACCACTGCCATCACAGCAAGGCTCATCCCCAGCTCGGGACATGGCAGAGGGATCTGTGGGTTTGGCTGCCTGCAGCTCTCCTTGAAGCTGGTGGAGGTATGTGAAAATAATGTGCAAGTCTCTGGGGACACAGCACCCCGCGGAGAGCTGGCTCGTGTGCTCTCCCTGCCTCTGTTGGCTCCAGCTCTGCCCCTTGGGGTTCAGTGGGTTGAGTTTTGGTGGGGAGGTTGGAAACTCGAGGTGTGCCCCAGGAGCAGATCTGGGGTTTATGTAGACTCTCAGAGTATGTGTCCAGAGGAGAGACAGTTTGAGTTTCTTCTAGACACGACGGGGTTTTGTTAACCCACCATTTTAGCTCTGGTGCTCCCCAGGTGCCTAATTCAGGCTGTCACTGAAATGTGGGTCTTCAAAAAATACCAAAAAGCTAAAATAAGGATCACACAATAAAGATAAAAACAGTGGCGTTTTGTCCTTCCCCTCAGTCTCATGTAATTAATTTTCCCTGAAGCCTCCTGGTGCACTCTCCACCTGTTGGCACTTTATCTATTTTTCTCTCAGTTTCTGTAATACTGTCATTTCTCTGTAATTACACTTTTCTACTGCCCTATATATTTCCATAATGTCCTGCATGACTTTCAGCTACCTCCTACACTGTTCTGTAAGAGAAAAAATATTTCACGGGTGTAATTTCCTGCTGCTTTTACAGCGTGTTCCTTTTTCATACTTATTTTCTCCTCCTAGCATATTATTAAGGAGATTTTTTATAATAACAGTGGCAACACAATGAACAGCTGCAGCTAAAAAATTTGCAAATAAACAACTTCAGAAAAGCAGGCCATAGTCCCTCAAAGATCAACCTCCAAGCAGTAATACATGAGAGCCTATCACTGTCACAGCCTTTGTTTATGGAGAAATTACACTCTATATGCTTGAAAAGCATTCTCTCTCACAAGAAATAAATCCACGGGGCACATGTCATCATAAATCAACATTTCCTTTTGGTAGTTTTAGTGCTGTGTGTTGCAATATTGTAGCAAATAAACCGTTTAGTTTCCTCATACTGACAGCTAAGTTTCCTTTCCCGCTCCCCCCAGAAAGCAGAGTTATGACACGGGAACTGTTACATACTTTGTCTGTAGCTACATGACTGAGTAACAGCAGTAACCAGACAATTGTGAAAGGGACATTTAGAAAAATGCATATTGAAATATATAGACTGAAAATACACACATATCTAGCAACATACTTTATGAAGTCTTTTCTCATAAGGGCTACAACATTGAAATGCTCCACTTGCAAAAAGCACCTTTTCTTACCATTCTCCCTCCAGAAAATTAAATATTAGCAAAACAGATTTTCTGAGTACATCTCATTACCCCCAGAAGAAGGCCAGTTTGAAAAATTCAGAGACTGCCTGCTTGGCCTACACTGCATAGCCCAGAAAGAGGATTAGGGAGAGAACAACCGCCCCGTTTTACCTTGTGCTGTGTATCCCACAAAGAGGATTAAACAAATAGCCAGGAAAATCCTCCCGTTACATCTGATAAGGAGCTGCATTTTGGCTGGCATCCCTCTGCTCACAACCAGCCTCCACCACTGCTTCACACTTCAGAAATACGGCAGAGCGAGGAGATCGACTTTTAGAAAAGGTTTCCAAAACCCCAAACCCAACCCATAACCTGCGTCACCGCTTCCTGACTGACGGCAGTGAGACATGTACAGAAAAGCCCAGCGCTCCGACCTCCCAGCCTTCATCACTCCAAGTAAAAAATCCCCTCTGCCCTCATCCCCAGCTGTGCCCGAGGAGAAAGGCAGACCCGGGACCCACCGGCCGGACTGCAGGCGGTGCTGCCGGCAGGACAGCGTGTGGTCCAGTGCATCCCACCCAGAGGGCTCCAGGGCATTTACTGTTTCCTCCAGAGAGAAAAAGCAGTGCTTCATGTTCCCCAATTTTCAGTCAACTGCATTTTTGCATTGGCACTGCCAGTGTTTTTCCCTGCCTCAAGCCCATGCCAGCCCACCAGGAAGGTTGGGAGGGAGCTGCTCACAGTCCATGCATGTTTCACTGACTGGGGAATCATCTTTTCCCACGAGAGTAAACTATCTCTGGAGTCTCATGCCAGTTTTGGGTTTGTTTTTATGTGAAAGCAGGATTTACATGCTCACAGTAGAAGTGAGAAAAATGTATTAAGCTAGAGAATATATCCTGGTAGAGGTGTGTCAGCTCCTTTTTGGAAGGGCATAGTTGATTTGCTTGGCTGGATCATCATCGTGTGGCACAAGCGTGCTGTGGAGCATGACAAAAGGTTTGGACCACCTGTGGCTCCACAAGGAACCTGTCTGGCGAGCCATGGAAGCCCTTATATAGATAGACAAATGGATCTGCTTCTCACCTGGCTCTGCTTTCTGGTTGTGATTAATCCAGGCTTGAGTTCACTTTAAGAATAAATTACAAACAACAATGTTGTCAAAGCACTGGGGGTTTTTCTCAATCTGCTGGATTCCCTGGGGCACGGGCGTGCGGGCCTGACGTGCTGCAGCACCTTCAGTATAAGTTGTCTGTGGTAAATCTGTTTTTACGTGGCAGAAAGTCCACCAAGGCCCCTGGTGGGGGATCTGGGCTGAGTACTGACTTCCCCAGAGCACGGCCTTCCACCAAAACCCCATGAAGTGGCAGGAAAGACCCCTCCAGCAGCTCCCTCCCCTCTCTGTGCTGGGATTTACCACCGGACTAAGGGATTGAGTTGCACGTTCAGCCTCAGTGCAATTTATTTTGAGCCTCTGTACATGGGAGGTTTTTTTCTGGCATGGGAAACATAAGAAACTCAGACCAAGCAAGTGGGGAAGGACTCACATGCGGTGGTTACTCTCACCAGACTCATTTCTACTTCGTATTTTTAGCATCAACTCTTTCTTCTTTTCTTTGTTTGAGGCAGTGCTCAGCATCAATAGGAAGCTGGGCAAACCCGTGTGGGAGGGGAGGGGAGGGGATCAGCCTCCACCTGCTGAGGGCCACGGAAACTGTCCCTGCAATAACACCTCTCATTTTCCACTGGTCACGGGTACACGCTGACCCCTTCCACATCCCTGCAGCGTGCACAAACAACACCCCGTGTGGGACAGCACCCCTCTGCTGGCTGGTTTTACCCTTCCCCCCACCCCAAGGCATTTTCCACCACTGGCACTGGAAGCCCCACGGGATGCGGCCAGAGCAATGCCCACCATGGGCATGGCTGTGGATGGGCGGGGACCCTGCAGGAGCCAAGGGAGCTGCAAACCCCCTGTATCTGGAGGGGGATCTCACAGAGCTGAGTTATCTGTCTTGTACCATCAGCTGTCGGGGGAACTTGTAGTACTGGCAGTTTTGCCACAATTTAGTTCTTTTCTTTTGTGTCAGCAGCACACCTCAGGAAATGAGATCACCTTAGGTTTGGCAACTATGGGAAGACCAAAGCAAATTTTCACTCCCATCTCACGTACACCTGCGTAAGGGGGGCCTGAAGCCTGCAGGGAGGGTCAGCCTGTGCCCATCTCCTGTCCTGCTGTGCTCCACTGATGCCTGCATTCTGCTGTGCTTGGCTTCCTACGAACATGGAAGTGATTGGAGACCTGGATCTGAAACAGTCTGGGATGTGCAAGTCTTTAAAGTAAAGCATGCCCTTTGTGGAGTGTCATGGGATGCCCGAGGAACACCATCTGTCAGCCACTCAGGACACAAAATGCGAATAATCAGCTCAAATAAAAAAAATCTCTACTTGGGCTAAAGGCCACAAACTGCTAGAAGTTAACACACTTTTTTCAAACAGAGAACAGCACATGAGCTGTACTATATTGGAACATTAACCTTGAAACATGCCATGGCATAGCTATGACAGCTTAAGAGAAACAGGATTTTAAGTCAAATATTTTAAATCCACAGAGGAGAGGACAGTCACCACACCTAGGTCAGCTACCTCAAATCTGCCCTCCATAAACTGCAAGGAAGGTTCACAGGATAATACTCCTGTGTATATAGACCAGATTATTAAATACCCCAACAGAATAGGTCTATAAAACAGAAGAAAATAAATGAGGAGCAGGTATTTGAGAACACAGTTTGCTCCTGGAGCATTGCTACAGTACTGAAGTGCTGCCGTTATTTTCAAATCACATGCAAAGCAGATTTCTTAACCTGCAAAGCTCTTGCTTTGCATTTTTCTAAGGCATTAATTTGGGGAGTGGGGAGCAGGTGGAGGGAGGGAGCTGCCCTGGCACTATGCACCCAGCCCCTTGCCCAGACACCCAGGACTTTCCAGTTGTGTGCCTGAAAAATCTGGGAGCAGATTTGAAGCTGTAACAAACGCTTCAGAATCTGAAGTGATGAATTGCTCCTTAGTTGTAATTCTCAGGGCTGTTTTATCTCTCAGCTCAGAAGTAAAGACTAATTTAGTAACATCACTAAACATGGACCAGACTGTAGGAGTACCTGGTATGAGGACATTCATTCTACTGATGAGGGCAGGGAATGTAGGGCAGAAGAAAAACCCAGCAGTAACCCAGAGGGGCATCATGGGGGTGCTTCAGCCAGTTCTTTGGACACAGCCCCTGCTCTGCTCTCGCCCAGGTAAAGGCTGAGGGAGCAGCTCAGTCCGGAGGAGTGGTCTGACACAGCCATGTCAGGCTGCTCTCTGCTGCTTTTCCTCCCCAGGCAGCACCGGTTTACTTGGCAGCCTGTATCTGCACCCAGCACTCAGATGGACAGATAGGCTCCCGTGGGTGCAGGGTCCCCGTGCTAATCAGCCAGGCTCGCAGGCGAGGCACTATCTGTCCAGGCGGGGGGGCCTGATAAGGGATTTTCTCATTCATAACTGCTCAGAAATCAGATCAGCCCTAACTGCTGTGGGGTCATTCTGCTCTCAGGGGTCAGGTTTTGCCCTGCCCTAGCTGATGGGAGCTCGGTCCTGGCTTCTGTGGGAATCCAAGCTGAGCCCTGCACCCCTCAAACACGCACCCCAGAGGAGCAGCAAAGCTGGCAGATGGCTGGAGCAGCCGGGGCTCCTGAGGTGCTGGGCCCTGCCGTTGATGCTCAGCTCGTTATTTGCTCCGCTGAGAAAGCGGAAATTCTTATTTTGTACAGGTCATAGATCTGGGGAGCAGCTGGTACATCTGTTACAGGCAGAGCTGGAAATGGGAGTCAAGAGAGAATGATGGCAACAGAAAAAAAATACAGGTCAGATTGAGCACAGGGAGAGCATCTGAGTGGCAGCTGGGTTCAACACAAGGAGCATTTGTTATGCCCATACTGTCTTTTGGGAAGGCAGAACAGTTTTCTTCCCTGACACTCACTGCTGAGGTGGGGTGAGATTCGTGAGACCTGGACATCCGATGGGCCCTGAGCACATTGATCCACCTCAGGAAGAACCCATGAGCTGCCCTGTTAAATGCCCCAAAATCGCCCTGGTGCCCCTCAGAAGTGAGCTCCCTCCAGGCAGGCAGCCCAGCTACATTTAAGGATGCTTTCTGCCACCAGCTCATAGTCAACCAACCAACCTCCAGTGACTGAAAGTTAAAAGGTATCCTGCCTCAGAACAGCAAAGAGCTGGCAACCCAGGGAGGGAGGTTTGGGTCCACCTAAGGGGATTTCTAAATCTAGCCCTGAATAAAACTTAATTCTGAACCTGGATCACATCTGAGCTCAGCACTTGACCCCTGTGTTCACCCAGAGCATCACGGCCCATCAGCACGGCAGGACGTGGCACCCCCCGGGCTCTCACGCCACTGCCTCTCGCCTCCCAGGGCACTATCGGGACCTGGCCAGGGAGATAAGATTCACATCTCCTAAGAAAGCGCCAGTGCTCATCACGTAGAAATCGGGCAATTGTTGTCATCTAGATCACAGAGGAGCAACTCCTTGTTTCTTCCCATGACTAAGATCAACAAGTCCACCGGGAGAGATTTTGCTGGAAAGCCACAGCTGCGTCAAGATCCGACACAGCTGCCGACTGACAGGAAATTGCCAACGGCCTTTCCCCATCAGCAATGTCCCTTCTCTGCCAGAAGCACCAACCAAGAGCAGCTTCCCTTGGTGCTGGAAGATGCCAGGCTTTCTGATTCCTCTTCTGAAGCCCAGTGCAGCAGGAGATTTTGTCTGGCAAATTCAGGACTGTGGTTTAAAAGTGACAACTCATTAGGACATGACACAGCAGCCAAGCTCTGGCTTCTGATTAGGGAGGCAATTATAGCAGCTGTCTGTCCTTTAACACTTCATCCCAGAGCAGCACCAGCCCAATGGTGCAAGCAGGACCTGCACAGAGGAGTGAGGGGGCAGGGAGAGCCCTTCACAGAACAGCTTGTTGGGAAAACACCCCTAAACCTACAAGGAATTAACAAGGGAGAGAGGGACAAAGTGACAAAAGATGCTTTTGACGCAAAGCCTGATGCCCTGTTCCTTCTCTTTTACCCCCTGCGTTTCGCCCACGGATCTCACAGTAACTGTCTGACACAAGCATTTTTACTCCTTTTACAGTATCCAGTGACTAACACCAGCTCACTCCATCACACGCCCATCCCAATCTCTCATTTTCCAATTCCTCTTTGTTTCAGCAGAAAATTGCACTAAAACCCTTAAACAGTGAAATCCTTACATCCTGCTCTGATGCCAACTAAGTCTTTTACAGAGACAATACGAGCACGTAAAAAGAATTTATGTATTTTGTGTGTACCAGATATCAAAAGTTCAAGCACTAAACACTTAAAACGTTGCTAAAAACACCCAAATTATTAAAGCCTTTGGTGTTAATGCACCACATTATCAGCCACTTCCCCCTAAACAAACTCAATACCACAGATATTTTCTGTTCTGAAGGGAAGTGCCACATTTGCCAAAGGTGCTGTGTCCAGGATCCCAACAGTCTGCCTGGCACATTGTCCAGCCCTTCAGCTGCAAAGACACAGCCGTACAATGCCTTTGGAAAAAAGGCAGGCAGGCAAATAGTCCTCCTCAGGAAACTGCTGACTCCTCGTACGCCCATCTGTGACAAAGAAGAGCTAGAAACCACCAGCCCAACTGCAAAATGAAAAAGCACGAGCAGGCACTTTGGATGGAGTTCCTGGGAAGTATGTAAAAGCATATTTCAAACCAAAAGTTAGTAATTCGTAGTGAGCTGTAATGTGGCTGAAGATGTTGCAACAGAGGAAGAAACTAAGTTGACAAATGCTCCTCACCACAACTTGAGGCACTTGGTTTTAACGCAACAGTCTTTAGTTCTGTAACTTCAGGACTCCAGAAGTGTTTGCCTCGTGAGCTGTCACACCAGCTACATCCTCCTTTGCAGGACTATATCTGGGCATCCTATAATGGAAAGTTCCACAGAAAACATCTAGGTAACACCAACTTTCTGTGTCTTTTAAAAGAAACACACAAGTAAAGCTCATCTTAGCTCTCTCAGTGCTGAGTGAAAACACCAAACAAGGCTGAGATGTGCAAAGCCACGTGTAAATATCATCAGTCTTGTCTGGTGACAAGGCTCCTCAGGCTCCTGCAGCATTTTAGATGTGGAAATGCAGCAGCAATCACACACTGGGACACCGAAACGTCTCCACTGTGCAGATACAGAAGGAAACCATCCCCTTTCCAGGACCACGCGAGCCTGTGCCAGGGCACGACCAAAACCTCCAACAGAGGTGCTTTCGGGAGGGCGAACAGGGAGAACCAGCCTGGGGACCTTTTGCTTTTGCCACCCTGAGGCAGCAACCACCACCGGAGCTCCCCTTGCAACAAGGGGACTGCTTTCCTGCTGCAAAGGGAAGTGAGGGCTCGCTCCTGCCCACAGGACTCCTGCCTGGAGAGCAGCACAGGTCACCGCTGTCACCTCCTGCCACCCTCTTCCCGCCCAGTCCCCTCGAGAGACAACCACCAAAGAGCCTCCTTTGACAGCCTTGTTTTCATTCTCTCACAAAATACTGAAGCACAGCACAACCACCCCTTTATAACACATCTCATGTCTCTGGCCAGCATGGGAATTAAGAGCGCTTCAATTAAAACTGGTTTTAACCAAATCAAAACACTCCTCGTGAGCATGAGACACTATTTGAAGAAGCAGACAGGCTTTAGCTCTGAGGTCAGGTTTCACAAATTCTGCACAAACTTGGACTTCTTGTAATCCTCACTGCTTTATGCTGGGTAAGGAGAAAAAACTAGTACAACAACAGAAAGGAGGTTTCAGTTGTAAGACTTTTTTGCTGTACAGAAAGGAATAGAAATGCAGGTTAAATGGAGTTCACAGGAACCTAATCTTCAATTAATCTTTGAAATAAATGCCTGACCTCACACATACTTTACAGTTAAAACTCAACATTCCTGAAGGGAGCTTTGCTGCCTAATCCAACAAGCTCCCCACCTCCTTTTTTTCTTTTTTTTTTTTTAACTAAATGCACAATCTTACATAAGTTCATTCTCTCAAATCATTGAACAAACAGTGTTTGCTTAAAAAGACATGCCTTAAAAGAAGCAAAGCATAGTGTGCTGTACTGAGCATCTGGCATGATGTAGTCTCCAGTAATAAAATATACAGGAAAACTAAGATGAAGCAATCCTTGCTCTAAACAAATTGCTTAAAGTATAGAAGAAAAAAAAAACAAAACAAACCACAACTAACCCAAACATGTATTGACTTCTTCTACGTGAATATGAGAATTTAATAGAAAAAATGTTAACTTTGGAGTTGGTAGTAAAAGTGCTTTAACTGAAATCAGAGAAAAATAATGTGCAATACAGGTTGCTGAGAAAATGTTACACTGAGAAACTGTCTGCCCTACCTTTGGGCCATAGGAAAATCTGAATTAGAGATCTGACAGCAGAAAGGAAACTCCTGAAGGCTGACTAGACAATTATTTAGTTAAACAGAAACAACACACACGTGCACGTGCACACACTCACTCCCTGGTTCTATATGCATGCCAGAAGCTGGTCTAGTTTTGAGTTCTGCTGCTGCTCATTTCCAGCACCCATTTGCTGGCCTATTTTGTGGTTAGCAGTCTAGCCTGAAGAACTCTCTGCAGGAGGGGCTTTTCACCACACATTTAAGAGGTACATCCTTGCTGCTTTCTTGCTCTTACTTCTGGCACTTAACTGCTCATGTGTTTTTACTGAAGACACTCATATGGAAATACTTTCACAACCGTTTATTTTGGCCAAAGTTGAAATGTGTATCTTGTCTTAATAAGACACAGGAAACAGAATTCTAAGGACTCTGAAGAAACATTTAGCCAAGCTAGTCCATTTATTAAGATAAGACTCTATCAACTAGAATAACAAGGGAAAAGAAGAAATCACTGAGCAACATACAAAATAAATATTGAAAACAAGTTCCCTTCACATGGATAAAGTTCTCTGGGGACAAATGTTAGAAGAGATAAAATGCATTCTAGCTGGAAGAACGTGCCTCAGCTATATTAGAAAAAAGTTTCTTAGAGAAGCAAATTCTTTTAAAAGAAACTATTTTCATACAGCACTACATTTAGAAACTGAACCATATGCTGCTGAAGGAAAAAGCCATCAGGGAGAAAAGGTTCATATTTACATACAGGATGAACAGTACAAAGCATTAGCTGGACTTATACTTTACATTTAGAGTTTATACCAGTGGTGTGGGTGAGCTACGGACAAGGAGAGCTCCGAGTTTGTCACAAGGTGTCACACTACTGCAGGCTCTAGGTGGACACCACTGCAGACACCTTATTCTACCACTCAGGATGGGAGCTGTCTGACAGCACTGGCTTGGACAGAAAACCATCTCAATAGTGCCCATCTCCTCCAAGGCAAGTACTTATACACACGGAGACAGCTTTGCTCTTAGCCTCTCCATGCTTGCTGGAAGCAGAGACACCATCTCCTTACTGAGTTCTAGTTCAGTTTCAATGGCAGGGACAGCATCAGGGTACTTCTCACAATACTCTACCAGGAATGTGTAATATTCCAATGATGTCTGCATATTTTCCAGTTGCTTTTTGCTATCTGAAGTAATAAGCTTACCATACAGTCGTGCAATATGAAATTTAGCCACCATTGCAGGGCGAAGAACATCTTCCTCGAGCTTTTCAGGAAACACCTTATCAGGGTTCCTCAAAGAATCCAAGAAGAGTTCATAATATTTGATTGCGAACTGAGCCAGAGAATTAATCTTTTTAACTGTGTGGGAGTCTAGTTTCTCTAACCTGTTACCAATAGCTACCTTTAAATCCATCATCTCATAGTAGGTGTCAGCCAGCTCGCACTGGAGCTGCCTGCAGATGAGCAGGTAGTACTGGGGGTTCAGGTCTGCATAGATGGGCTCCAGCATGTCTATCCTACGCTTGTGCATCTTGCAGCGCCTCTCATAGTCTTCTTCAAAGAAAGCCAGGACTTTAAACAAAGCACTGTGATCCTGAACAATTTCAATATGGTCAGTAACATAACCATCCACCTGAAAGAACTCTTTTGCTTCCTGAACATAGTTCTGACCAACTAGGAAGATTTCCCTGGCTTCCTGAAAATCTAAAGGATATACACTGCTCACTTTCTCTTCCATGGCTAAGACAGAGTCACATATATCACTTGTGCCAAAAAGGACAGCTTTTTTCCTGCCCTTCTCTTTTTCATCCTCTTCTTTTTTCCTTTGGGCTTTGAGTTCCAACTGCCTGTCTGGATCCAGCTCTCCTATGTTATCCTGAAATGAGAAAGCATACTAATTAAATACAAAGAGAGACTGACATTGAATCATTTTATTTATGAGTTACCTTCGAAATATAAACTAGTGAGCAACAAGTCAGAAGAGAAATTATTACTGGCATATTAGACCTTATCCTCACCAAAAAGATCATGTAAAATACAGTATAGATTCTGTAAAAACATAAGACTTGGATGATTCAGTCTCCCTACCCTGTGTGACAAAATAGCCAAAGCAACAAACATTAAGCCCAAAGGTTCTGCTTCTGCAAAGCATGTCAGCAAATGCTTTTAAACATCTGAAGGAATGCCTGAATGAATGAAATGAACACCTGAATGAATGAAATGCTTGAATGAACAGGAACACCAGCACACAAAACCGGTGCATATTGAGATGATGTTCTCACTAGCAGTTAAATAAGAAGCAATCTGTCAAATCAAGCTGCAAGAAAGTGCAACAGAGATAAGGGAAATTTGTGAAGCTGCTGTACAAGCACTGCACTAGCTGATCTATCCATGCTTATCCCTGAGTGCTGCACTGTGGAACACCTGATACACTGCAAGCATCTGTTGTGTCATTCACTGGGCAACTGATTATTTCTTGTTACCCACTGAGAACTGATTCCTGCTGCAAACATCAAAGCAAGCTTAGTTTGCTGTTAGACAAGCACAGCTACAGAAGAGGTTTGCTGTTACCTCAAGTAATTTCCGAGCACTTTGCAGGAGATTCAGACAATACTTAATCCAGCATCTTGCAATTTCAGCTTTCCTCTCTGGCAGGTCATGTTGGTCCTGCTCCGTTTCATCTCCTGAATGGATGTAAACACACAAAAACTTTCAGAGAACTCCCTCAAATGTTTCAGGCAAAGAATATGATACTTGTAATTAATTAATTTTTCCTCACGGTTAGACAGAAATGTGTTGTCCCTGTTGGTTTATATAATAATTCTGTAAACTGTCATTTCTGGTAGAAAACCCTATAGATTAACATGGATTTGTCATTTAAACATTCTTAAATAGATCATAATGCATGTTCAGAAAGACTTTTCATCTGGAAGGTGTTATACTGGAAATGTTTTCATGTCTCTTTGTAATAAGCGAAAGAAATGAGGGTAATTCATTTTTTGAGATTCAGCTGCCTGCCCAGTAACTGCTTCTGAGGAGGAGAAGGGCATTTGTACTGCAGTGGGCCCCAGACTTGCTATCAAAAAAGGGAACAAAGTAGGGGAAACTGCCTTTAGTTAATCTACCTGGTACAAACATGAGACTTATTAGCTCTACAACTTCTGTGGTTTTCTCCCCACAGTCTCCCCACTACCATAAGTAGCAGGACTTCTGATGTCTCAGGATAAAATTTTCAAAACCCCAAATGGATTTCAAAGGAAGCTGCAGAAGGCAGTGAATTAGTTGAACAGTGAGGGGACATTACTACAGGACAGTAACAATCCTGTTCACCAAAAAAAAAAAAAAGCCAGTTCAGACTCAGATCCACTGCGTTCATTATCTAACATCAGGGCCAATCAAGCTGTTCCTAAAGAATTACGAATTGTTGCTTATGTAAGAAAAGGCACATTTACTAAATATCTGTGTTATGTTATATTCCAATTAACATCATAAAATGAATGTGCTTGAGAGTGGCCAATGCTGACTGTGCATTGATCTTGCTAATTAGAAATTCCCAAAAGTCCACAGCCCAGCTCTCTGTACCGCAAAATGGAAGGGGAGGGCAGGTAGGATAAACATTTACTCCACCAAAACAAATGGGAAAATCACTACTCCCATTCGGTGCAGGAGGCAGGCAAGATAAAATTCAGTTGATTTGTACCTGCTCACTCTCCACAAGTTAAAGCTCTGTGGACTGGAAGCTTCCAGTTGCCTGAGACGGACACAAAAGGCTGTGCTGTAGATAAGCAAAGACTAAGCCTAAAACACTATCATGTAACCACAAGTCTTTAAAACTGGGGTCAGTTCTCTAAAAGTTTCTTTTACTGATCTTCACACTGAACTGCCAAGTTGTTCCTTTACCCAAAGAACAAAGAGGAGAGCTACAACTCCAAAAAGAGCCATTGATGAGGCTGCAGCATCCAGCAACAAAAGGCGATTCAAGTGCCTTCTGGATCTGCGGTTTTAAGAGCTGCAGTTTTCCTCCCTATTTTAAAACTATTCCCAGGAAGCATCTGGTTAGGTTCAATGAATCTCTGCCCTCTGATCACTGAGCTAAACTGCATTTTCAGCACACGTACGAGGCCAAATGGACGAACAGAGCCACTGTTACTGTTGAAGCGGGTATTGGTTTAAATTTCACTTTTTTTCTGGTACTTTCTGAAACACCAGCAACAAGCACTTGAGGTTTTCTCACTGGGTCTACTCATAGTCAATCTGGAGCTGTACTACCAGCACTAGCAGTTTTTCAAAAGCATTCTACGTTATTGTTAATTAAAAAGATTTTAGAAAATTAACACCAGAATAAGTTCTGTGCATGCTGTTAAATTCCAGTTTTACCATTATGTATCAATGATGCTTAATTCACAACAGACTTGTACGTGGACTTACCGTCCTCAGCAGACGGCACCTGTCCCGCTTGGCTGAAGATGACACTGGCTGCTGCCAGGCAGTGCCTGGCCTCCATAAAGCATTCCTGGGAGAAACAGAACCAGCAGCACTGAGCAGCCCAGGCACTGCTCTCAGCCTGGCCAACCCCCTCAGACCGTGAACACACATGACATGACAGAACTGAGAGGCTCTGGAGCACATTCCCCCAGGCACTGGAACAGAACACACAGTTTCTCCCCAGCTATTTCTGAATGGAGTATTTTCTAAGCAGCTGTTCTCTCTGTCCCACAGCCACAGTTAGCATTAGCTGTGTACACTGGGAGCATTGTCTCTGCTCTGATCAACCCACCATCGCTTCCCTGCGGTGAAGGAAGTGATGTCTTGTGGCAAACACCATCATGGGGTGTTAGTGGGAACAGCCGGATACACAAGTCAACACCCTGAGTCAGATCTGGATTCCTTTACCCATATTTGGCAGTGCACTGGTTAAGGATTGGTGCTATCAGTGCATCAAAAACACATGGAAATTACTAGTTACTACTGCAATTACCATTAACTGGCTCAGGTATGGCAGAAAACTTTTTAAGCATCAGAAAAGAGCTCTGAACAGCCCTGAATGTAGAAATTGCTAAATAAATCTGAAGCATTTCCTAACAGTGGATCATTTAGAGTCGAGACGTGTGAAGGCAAAGAGCTGCCAACTTACATATTCCCTTTAATGTTCACTCATAGGCTCAGACAAGTCCAAAGCACATGCTAAGGTACAAAGGACAGTAACTTAGAGGAAACATACAGTGTGCCATACCTTGGCCCTCAGATAGTTTTATTTTTAAACTTTATTGCAAGAGAAGAATATAAAAAAGAGTTTTAAATTAAATTATGATAAGCTTTGAGTTGTACTTACAAATGTCCCATCACACCACTGCTAACACTTCATTAACTACAGAGCTTCTCTCACACCTACAGCCCTGCTCATTGTCCCCACTGCTACCACACCACCACAGGAAAGCCTCCATGTCCTCCTCAAAAAAACTGAGAGATGCTCCATGTCAGAAGACAGTTTGTGGTTTTACAGGTGCACATGTTAAATTCAGCACGGAGCCCTGTCTCAACCTCCCGTTTCAAACAACTGTCCTGCTGGACAGTTACACTGGTGATACAATTACAGCAGATAAACACCGGATGCCTGACCTTGGAGAGATAGTACTGTGACAAAGTAGCAGCATTGCGAGCCCATTCCACTGGGTAGTAGCCACAATACTCCAGCTGGCGTTTCAGAGTGGTGTGGCAATACTGAGCAGCCTTCTCAATCATGTCCAGGTGCTGGTAGACTTGTGCCAGGTAATACAGAGTATGTGTGTAGGCTTTTTCAAATCTGGGAAAAACAACAGTCTCTTTAGATTGCTTCCCCCCCTCCCTAAATACACCCTTAAAAAAAAAAAAAAAAAAAAAAAAAGTAGGTATGCTGCTCCACACCCACCTTTTGGATCTTTCTTGGTCTGTAAGTTTGTCTTCTTCTGCCATGAAATGTTCACTGGGATCCAGGGGAGGATTTCCATCCTGCAGGGGTACATGACACATTCAGCAAACCACATTGGTTACTCTGTAGCACATGCTCCCTCTCCTGGCTGCACATCATTTACCATTTAACAATCCCACATTCCAATCCCAGCTTCATTTAATGCACCTACACCTCAGTGCCACATCTGCAGAGCAATTCTATAAAGCTCAGGAGATTCAGAGCATGAAGGTCAGAGTTCCACAGAGAATGATCAGGTTTTCAGCTTGTAAAAGTCTTCTGCTTACATCCCTGAACACAGTGCATGCTGCCTGCACCAGAAATACTCTGCCTGGATTCCACAGCACTGTAACTGGGCATCTTTATTTTGTACAATAACAGAACGGAGTTTGAGGCATCAATTTAACACCAGGCATGTCTTCAAGTGTGAAAAATTCGTTTGCACAGCTGCCCTCATCAGTGGCAAGAAAACATCCTGCAGGAAGTACTGCAGAGAACACGCTGTGCAGAGCACTCAGCAGAGCTGCTGGAAACACCACCCGCCGGGGAGGGACTCCAGCACACACACACTACTCACAAACACCAGTGGGACAGCAGGCAGTGTCTCAGCGTGCAGCTTGTCCAGCCCCTTACTGACCTCACCTATTGCTTAGCCCAAGAGAAAGTGAGGCAACAAATCAAAACCAGTTTAGATCAATACTTTTCGTAAGATAATACAGACTGAGGCAGGAACAGGAGCAAGGGCAGAGAATGCACTCTACAGGGAAGAAAAGATATTCTTATGTTTGAGCTGCTTCTCATCAAAAATCCCTGAATGGATCTGTGTGTTTGCTTTTAAAAGAAGTGGTCCATTCATCTTAAGAAATGAAAAAATGTGTCTGAAACAGACAGTGACAAATTAAAGCGTGTTTAACCTACCTGAGGCGTGCATATTTTTGCATATGATCTTTTTATCTTCAGGTTTTCTATTTATTAGTTTTTAAGATGTGAGTTTATAACCCTCCATCTCGTTTTCCTTAGATACAAAGGCTCCCAAACCTTCTAACAAGATTTGGAACATATTCTGGCAAGACTAGAGCTATTTCTGCCCATAACGCAACTGAAATGACACGGTAAGCAACACACCCTTGCCTCCGTCCTGCACATACAGATTTATCCTCTGGTGTCAAGCATTATGCCTTTACTTATCCTCATGAAGTAAATTCTCCTCTCTAGGTGGACTTCACTAACCCAAGCTCCTTGCCTTGGTTTTGCATTAGTGGGGAGAAACCACCTTGCCCAATTTGTAAGCTCAGGAGAATGTCTCAGTCATCAACAGTTTACAAAGACTCCCTGACAGGAAGGATTCCCGACAGCCTAAAAATGGGGACTATTAAGAAAAGTATATTCACATTTTTATAATTTGTGAAAGACAAATGTTGACATGGTTGTATAAATCCACCACTGCAAGTGACTCAAATCCTCTTTATAAACCATAAATCAGGTAGACAAGCTCCCCCATGCCCTGTGGTTTGGATTTGTTGTGAGAGTTATTAATTCTTTGCAGATTATCTCAGGTACAGTCAGTATTTTCAGAGAAACATATAATAAGCCCGATAAAGTCACCACAGAAACATTATTTTGCTGTAGTTTCTTTTAAAAGAAAGTCTTTTGGCATAGCTACACAGTGCCTTGAACTGTAAGTGGCAAATAAAAAAAATGCTGGGGAAACACTGTGGAAGTGATCCAGAGTGGGCTTATTGACAGTCACGTATGTATGGCAGCAAAAGCCCCAGAAGGAACATTCAGTAGCCACTACTAAGAAAAATTAACAGTTTCAGAAAAGTCCACAGTGAAAATGAGCAGTGTTTGGCAGCACTGTTTAATCCACTACATGGTAGTACCAGTCCAGTTTCATAATCACTACAACAAGTGCCAGAAACTTTCAGAGGAGATGTGAAGGCTGATGATATTTACACCCGGGGCTGGGTATAAATATTGAAGTTGATCATCAGGAATTAATTAGAGAGAGTGTCTGCAGAGAGATGTAGTGTCTCTACTGAACCAAAGGGCAGATAATAAACTGAGAAACTTTTCACCACAAGTGGGTTTTTTTTCTGGATCCATTTCCTATCACTGTAGACCAGCACAGCTGCAAAGGTGGAAACAGAGCAGTAACCATCCAGTAAAGACTAACCCATTCTAAAGATCTCCATGGGAATCATCTGTGCTATAAACCAACTTCATGTAAAACCTGGACTGCAATTTCATAAAACTAAGGTCTGTCCCACCTGTAGAGCTGTGCTGAGACACAGCTACTGCTCCTTCAAGGCCACAAATGTTTTCACCTCACTCAAGAGCTGTCCCTGAGGCAAGTCAGTGTAGAAACAGCTTTGCAAAGAGCTTAAAAATAGCACAAGGGAGTCTTTGTCAGATACACAGCAGAATCCACAGCTCAAAAGGTTGTTTAATATGCATGAGAGGGTTAGCTGTTTGTAAGATTGTCCTCTTGGATATGGAACTAAACTACTTGCCTCTCCAAAACACTGCACAGTCAGAGCCAAACATGCAAATATTACAGTTTTGCTTCCTCTTCCTACTGAAAGCAGTGGATTGACATTGTACATAATTTCCAAGATCAGATTTAATAATAGTCCTCTTTAAAATCCAGATTCTACCTGGCTTCAACTCTGGATTATTAAAGGACTTTCAAAAGGGATCATTATTTTTGAGTAAAATTATTTTCCACTTTGAAATCGGCAACTAATGCCCTGGTTTGCCTTGTCCTGCTGTATAGGACAACTCCTGTCACTTGCCAAAGGTGCCACAGCAGCCAGGATAAAGGGCAGAAAGTCAAGTTCCATTTGCATGGTTATTTCAAAGATCACCTGAACTGCAAAGTAAGACCTGCCACAGTGCTAACACAGTACCTCTTTCATGTATTGGTTATACAGGGCTTCTGCAGATTCCAGGTAAGTTTGTGCAGTTTCAATTTCATCCCTTCGAGACCACAGGATACCCAGGTTGTTCTAAAGGAAAAAGGAAAAAAAAAAAACCCAACCAAAAACGATCAGTTATTTTCCCACTGCGTTCCATTTACATTACACAGTTTCTCCAAACAATTCAGCCTTCATCCTTACATATCTGCGTGTTCTAATACAATGCATTTCAAAAAGCAAAAACTGTCCCCATCCATTTCACTGTGAATTGCTCAAAAAAAGAGGTTCTCACACAGTACACTTCACACACAAAATTCACCTCTCAGACTGCAACTTCCTGTGTTTATTCTGCTGGGTAAGGACTGGTGTGTCCAAATAAGTTTATTCCAAGTATGTTCTGCATCCAATTTGTGCAGCTTTTACATCACATACATATGTCATAAAAAGAGACAAGACAGAAAGTTCTTACCATGACTCCATTGAAAAAGTTAACAGGAAAAGGATATGTTAGGAATGAATGCTTGTAAATTTTCAACAATGGAAAGAGATGAAAAGTGCCTTTAAGATGCAAAAGCTATTGACTACTGCCTTCAAATTAAAGTTAAAGCAATGTACATAGCAAGTCATTGCATCTGTGAACCCATCTTTTATAAAATCTACCTCTAATTTTATTAATGAGATAGTGTTAATAACAATCTATGTCTGATGTGCCAATTTAGGTCCTAGGCAGTGCTGTTACAGAATCCAAGAGGGCTAAAAAAAACCCCCCAAACCTTCAAAATAGTTAGAATGTGTAGCTGTATGCCAGCCTAGTGCCCCTTTCGGTTCCGTTCCTTTTGTTATTTTTATAAGAAAGCACATCACATGTTCACGAACTGAAATACTTTGCCTTAGGCCAAGCAGCGGAACAGACCAAATTCCATCAGACAGAAACTGTGGTACACAATCTTATGAAGAAGCTCAGAAAATCAGAAGCAGGAAACAGGAATGCTCCTCCTTTCAAAATAGCAGGCAGTGCTGCAGCAACACCCTCTAGACTCCCAGGATGTGGAGAAGTACGGCCACCGATGGCAACTTTGCACAACAAACTTCATCCTGCTGCTCCCTAAAGGCCCCAAAACAGTAAAGTCCATGCAAACGTTTGCCTAATAGAGACAAGAGCTGCTTTCCAACGCAGCATTCAGAAGCACAGTGGAATCCCTGGCCCTCAGCCACAAGAGCCACCAGGAACATGTGGGAAGATATGATCTGGTTTTGGCTCCAGCAATCGCTACCTTACAACGGGTAACAGATTCACAGTGGTGCACTGAGGGACGAGGAGTGTAACCTCACAATTCCAGACAACCCCACTAATTCACCCAGCGTAAGACAAGTCATGTTTGACTGGCACCTTTTCCACATCAGCACACAATTCCTTGACAGTATCGCAACGTTTGATAAGGGAGCACTACCGAACCTTTTCTAACTGGAGCAACCATTTTTGACAGAGACATCTAAATAACTGCTCTATTTAATTTACAGTCTAGAGACAGATACCTGACTATACACCAGCTGCCGTGACACAGCAGGTCAGCAAAGGCCCTTTTGTGAATCTTCATGTGGCAAGAATTAAGTTTGATAAGAGTATTATTTTCTTCAGAATAAAGACATGAATATTATTACTTCGAGCCCAAACAAAACTGTATTTACTCATCCGGGACAAAATCTTATAGCTTAAAAGAGAACAGGTGAGGGCAAAAATCAAACAATTTACCATTCCAGGGTAGCACATCAATAAAAGCCTCTCCCAACTTTACTCTGACGACAGATGAGTTAAGGAATCATAAGTAAGTTCTGGCTATACTGAGGTCTTCTACTCATTTATTCCTGCCCAGCTCTTACCAGTTCTGTCTCAGTCTGTCCCGAGGAACACGCTGCTTTGTCAACACCCAATTTCCATTGCGAGAACACGCTTTAAATGCCCTGCACGCCCAGAGGCATCAGCAGGAGGCTTAAAACAGAAACCCCCTGCACAGCCAGCCCCTGGGAATGATTTCTCCGGCAGGCACTGACGGCCGGGGCCGCGGTGATGATGGGTACGCAGGCAGTGCCAGCCAGGACACGGCGGTGCCCCCCCACTCCCCGCGGGCACCCCGCGGCCTCCCCCGCCCACCTGGGCCTGGATGTAGAGGGACACGCAGTCCGGGGACAGGCGGTGCGGCTCCAGGAGCTGCGTGCAGCGCTGCAGGTGCTCCTCGCCGGCCGACAGCTCCTCGGTGTCGGTGTGGTTGACGCCCAGCTCGTACTCCAGCACGGCCCGCCGCACGGCCAGCACCTGCGCCTCGCCGCCCTCCTCGGCGGCGCTCAGCAGCTGCTTCACCTCCTGCAGCAGCGCCCGGGCGCTGTACTTGGAGCGGTACGGCTCCGTCTCGGGGTCCTTCAGCGACTCCACGGCCGACAGCGTGCGGGCGGCGCGGAACTTCTCGCACACCGCGGGCCACCCGCCGCCCGCCGCCATCTTCCCGCGCCGCCGCCCCGCCCCGCGCGTCCGCACCGCTCCCGCCCCGGCCCCGGCCCCGCCCCGCCGTCATCCAGCGCCCCCTCAGCGGGGCCGTCCCGGTCCCTCCCCCGCCCCGCTGCCATCCAATGCCCTTCAGCGGGGCCGTCCCGGTCCTTCCCCCGCCCCGCTGCCATCCAATGCCCCTCAGCGGGGCCGTCCCGGTCCCGCCCCCGCCCCGCTGCCATCCAATGCCCCTCAGCGGGGCCGTCCCGGTCCCGCCCCCGCCCCGCTGCCATCCAATGCCCCTCAGCGGGGCCGTCCCGATCCCTCCCCCGCCCCGCTGCCATCCAATGCCCCCTCAGCGGGGCCGTCCCGATCCCACCCCATTGCCCTCCGGAGCCCCCTCAGCGGGTCCCCCATCTCTCCACCCCTTCGGGGTTCCCCCGCCCAGTCTCTGCGACAGGCGGTACTGTGAAGGAGCTGGCAAACGGAAGCACCCCAAAGGAAACCAGAGCCATGGGATGCTCTGCAGGAAGGGTAGCGAGGGGTTGATGTCAGATTTTTCTGAAAAAAAATTTTAGAACCAGATTTCTTAACGCAAAGGCTGCTGAACGGACGAGGCTGGGTGGCTGTCCTGCTTGGATGAGTGCTGTTCCACACAGTGCCAAGTTTCCAGGCACACTCACCGCCCTAGGACAGGGACACCCTTACAGACGGCAGCTGCTTTGTTGGGCAGGAAGAAAAATCTCCCAGCTATCTCAGCAAACATGGTTTTTTGTCATCCTCAAAGACAGGCTGCTTTATCAAGGAATAAAGACAAAGAGAAGCATCTAACAGGCTTTTACTCTTTGATAAAATTCTGCTCAGTCCCATGTCTGTACTGGAGGTTAATCGAGTGTTTTGTTATAGTCCTCGGTTTCCACTCTTGAACCAGCTGTTCCTCTTGAAGTTGCCTTGCCTGCTGTTTCCAAACCTTGAGAACCCTCGTCCTGCCTCCTGGGGATACTCTTCCAGTTCAGGTAACTCCTTTGCCACCGACAGCTGCCAGCGCCTGGTGTCCTTCCACTGTTCCTGAAACAAGACCAATGTAACAAGACTTTATGTGCCTGCAAGAGTGTCCAAGGTACCTGTATCACTAAAAACAACACTGAATGCACAGGCATTTCCAGACAAATCCCACCCCTGCCAAAACAGGTCATCGGATTGCCCCCGGCAAACACCCACACTCCTGGGACAAAGGATAAACCCTCACAAGGGACAAGACAGAGTGAAGTCAACAGAAAACTGGTGGAGTCTCAAATTCACTGGAGAGGTCAAAACCCAGAGTAGTCAAAGACCACAGGATTTTGTTTGATAAAATCAGGTAATATAATGAAAACAGAAATGAGAAAGAGCTGTATTTTCTAATGACTGTGTTGTGCTCTTTCTAATCACCCTGTTGTCTATGCAATGTCCTTATTAAAACACAAACCTTAACCTCCCAAACCACCCTATATTCAACCCTCTATATGGCAGTTTACTAAATTTCAAATTACCAAGTCTTAAAGCCGACTCTGGCTACACAAACATACCTGTATGTTACTCAGTTCATCAACAGGGATATCAAAGCACACCCCCTATAAGAGAAAAAATACAAAAGAGCCATGTGCTTTCCAAAGATACATCCAAGGACAGAGACACAACTCCAGAAAGGCAGCACCTGCAACCACTCATAAATCTAGAAACCAGGAGTGGCAGAAAGCATGGTCTTTTGGGGGACACTTTTCATAAACTGAAGAAAAAGAGAATGAAAACAAAAAACTCAAAACATAATGCAGATTCAAATGCTCTGTGCTGACAGCAGCATTGCCTGCTACCAGTTTGTCTGTTTAAAAGTAACGCAGGGCTCACATGGCACCACAAGTCACCACATTTTTATGCCAGTATTTTGGAACTCCTGCCTCCATCAATGCACCAGCTGGCCATATGTGCACACACCCACCCCTCCACACCCCTCCTTCCCAAGGCTGGGCCATCTCACCATCTTCCCCTTGAGGAAACGCATTGCAGACACTTTGTTATCCACCTCCTCCCCAAGCTGTTCTTTGAGCCCCCTCCAGGCATAGCCCATGCTGTGCATCTCTATGGAACACTTCAACACCATGGTCACAAAGCCCTGCAGGACACAGAAAAACGTTTCACAAGATTAAACATGGTCAAACAGCCTGTAAACCACTAATGAACTACATCATAACTCGTTATGCAATATTTTATCCTAAGCAATCAGCTTCCCAAAAGTGAAGCAACCAAAAGCCTCCTAAGAAGCTGAAGGCATCCATCTAACCTAGGATTGCCCATGGATATCAAGGCCAATAGCATTTCTGCATTTTAACCAGAAGAGACATTTATTCAGTACATAAACTTACTGCTAGAAAACAGGTAAACCCCCCCAAACTGATATGAGAACCACATTATGTCCAGAACTGTGTGACCACATTCTCCCTAAACACATTAGAGAAAGGAAGGGCTGTACTTTTTCTTTAGTTAAAGATGTCTTTGTGATCAGGTAATCACATGCTACACTTGAAATATTACAAAAATGTAAAAAGAATCCTGATAAGGGAAAACTACAGTAGCACAAACCAATCTGTTTGCTCGAAAAATGCATTAGTTAAACTCTCTTAGAGCATCAGTCTTCTGCCATGTCAATCTCTGGAGAAATTCTTTTAACTCTCATCACAAGGAAATTTACTGATTCAGAGATTCTCCCACTAAGAGCTGATTTCAGTTAAAAACAAGCAAAAAAAAAATAAATCAGGAGCTTGGGAGTGCCAGTTCTTCAGAAACCCCAGTGGAAATGCCTGGGAGGAAGGTGCCACACACAGACCGGACACAAGCAGTTCGCACATCCGTTCCCATTAACCCTGGGGCACCGTCACTCACAGCCGTGGAGTTGAGCAGGGAGCGCTGCTGGATGTAAGCTGCCCCCGAAATATGGGCCAGGGCTGCAGCCAGGGCAGCCACTGCCCCCTTCTCCTCTATGAGCTCTTCAGCAGATTTTCTGAAGTAGTCGACTGCAGAAGCAGGAATGGCCTCCAGCAACCTACATGGTGACAACAAAAGTCAAAGAGATCAGAAAAGCCAGTGCGAAGTGCAGTCATGTTTAAGGCACTGCCTAAATTGGTTATTTCAGGGAAAGGCAAACAAAAAGAAAAAAAGATAGGAACTAAGAACACTACTTCTGTAATGCTCTTTTGGACACCTCCCACCATTTCTCAGTGACAGTGCACCCAACACCATGCCCATCATCTGCTTTGCATTGGTCAAATCCTCACTAATTATTTTAATCTGCTTCATTGTAATTTCGACCAATGTGGCAGCAAATGTAAACAGAAATGCATGGAATATAAAAGATGCACCCTTGGGAATAAAACAACACAAAGAAAAACAGGACAGGGCTAAAACACCCTCCCTACTGCAGAGTAACTCCTCGTTATACCAAGTATTGCTCTTTACACACTGCTACTGTATCAACAGAGCAGACAAAATCAGTTTCCCCTCATGACTAATTCCTGACCTATTACTGGTTTCTGATGATACAAACAAAGGTTAATTTTTGCAAGGACTTAGAGAACATTATGTTGTATGAAAAGGTCTGTGTTCAGCACACAAAGTTTTACCAATACCATCTTTGGATGTCTACTCACAAAGCAGCTGACTTCAACAACACACGCAAAGCCTGTATGTGTATGCCCACATACAGCTCTGATCCCTTAAAGCTTTGCATTAACAGCACCTAGAGTAACATCTTTAGACCTTTGCTAAGAATGGGGAAATAAACTTACTTTTTGGCATCATTACTTGAAGCTTTAATTACATCTGTAGCAGAGGGAACGCCCACACGCTTAAATGTAATCCCCTGAAATCATGAAACCATATTACAGTTAAAGGTATTTTCGGCACTCTACAACTCAATCCTACCTAAGTCACATCACTGAGACCTCTGCTTAATGTCTAGAAGATCAACATCCTCTCTACTGAAGTTGTTTCTAAAGCTAAAATAAAGCTTTTAAGTTCCTGGCTTTTTTTATCTGAAGCTACTTTCCTCCAATGTATATGCAAACTGTAATGCAAGGCATGGTCTCCCTCATGCATTCCCAGCCTGCCTGCTGACATCCACAAAGGATTGCCAACATGGCAAAACTCCTGAGGCACAAGAACAGGCTGATACAAAAGCTTTTACAATCACCAAATAGCAATATTTGAGGCCTACCAGCCTATGGGACATGAGTCCCACACTGGACTCACAAGCAGCCCATGGTTACAGTCTAAGAGTGGCAGGGTCCTTGTAGGAGCTGAATGATTTCATTAAGCACAGGTTTGAGGCAGAACTCACCGCTTTGTGCTCGACTTGTTTCAGAAGATCTTCTTCTCTTCTCTGAAACAAACAAATGCAGATGCCGGTCCGGCCAGCGCGGCCCGTCCGCCCGGAACGGTGGATGTAGGAATCAACATCCTTCAGAAATTCAGATCAACAGGAGAAAACTTAATGTCATTTCAACTGCTGACATTTCAGATTAAATATAAGTGAAGTTCTAAGACAGAAGCCTAAGGAGTGATACATTACATATAAACCACCTAGGTTTGGGTACACTGCCATGCCCAACTATGCTGCTCAGCTTTAACAAACATTATTGACATACATTTTTATTTTTTTCTAAATAAAAAGCTCCCCTGGAGTTTCAGAAGAAGAAAAACAGCAGGAGTATTTTAAAATTATAATGAAACTCAACTACACTCAGAAGGCATTCCAAAAAGCTGAAAAAATGTCAAAACCTATCTTACAACTTTCCAGTGTAAACAAAACCTAACACTTTTACTTTAATCAAAGCTCAAAATACCAAAGGTTAACTAGGAAATTTTAGGCCTGGCATTTACAGAAAAATCCACTTCACTTCTGAATTGGAAGATATTTCTGGTGAAACAGAAAAATAACCCACCATTCTGGTACCACAAAAAAACCCCAACAATTTTAGTTTCCCCTAATGACTTACTTTTGGTGGTGAGCACTGTATAACCAGGTCAACCTCAGGAATATCCAAACCACGGGCAGCTACATTTGTTGCAATCAGAACTTCAAACACACCGGTTCTGAAGCCTTTTAATGTAACTTCTCTCTGTTGCTGTGGAATGTCTCCATGCAAGGACTGGGCATCCTGTCCGTGTAACAAATCATTCACAAAGCATTTAGGGGGGGAGTCTAGGCCGTAGTATCTAAATACATTTAATTACACCCCCCAAAACACTGTGCGGAGCAACAGAATATAATTACACAGTTGATACCAAAAGAATATAAAGCAGACCTGCTAAAGCAGAACTCACAAGTGTAAGAGGAAAAACAAAGTGATTGGACTTACTGTGAAAGCAGCAGGGCCAACAGGTAAACATTGTTGCTGCAAGTTTTTATGCAGATGGTATGTGACATTTATCTAATACTGGGTAAACCATGTATTCTTTCTCCATAAATCAGTATTTAGTATCTAATGGGACTTTCTCTGAAAAATATATAGCGCTATATATAGCGCTTTACCCCACACTTAAAAAAAGTAAGCATAGAAGACCTGCTCAATGCACCTGGGTTCTGAACAAACCATTGATAGACCTTCCAAGGGCAACAAGACATTCCATTCTATCATATTAGTTGGATTTTCCTAATGACTGTTCAAAACCTAAATGCCATTAAAAGACGGGAATCCACAAAGCACACTGCTGTAGGATGGGATCTGTGACTACACTAACTTCTGTTTATTACAACTGTCTCCAGCTTATTCAGCATAACCTGCACATTTCTTATTGTGTCCTGCATGATTTTAAAGCCAAAGCAATAATTTCATAATCGTAGCCAACAGGGTATTTTAACTGCAAAGCTCTACCCTGAGAAACAGTTTTTTAAGTCTTAAAACCACCCACAGAAACAACTTCATCCACACAGTTCAACCTCCTATTTATTCCAGAGCATCCAACCCCTGAACATCCAAACCTCTGCTCCCCGCTCAGCACCTGTTTGAGCGAGGCGTTCATGGCCAGCTCATTTGCCTCCTTCTTGGTCTCGCAGAAGACGATGGTCCGCCCACGGCTGCCACTGTAGACCTGGATGATGTCCCCAAGAACTCCTGCTCTCTGCGAGGAGCGACACTGGATTGCCAAGTGCTGTTTGGGAAGGAAACGGGACCACCACCTGTGTTAAATCTAACTCATGCACAGGACACACAAAAGGAACAAAGCATTTTTTTAGGCTTGCAAGCACTACTGCCCCCACATAAAAGCTTTGCTTGCAAAATCTGAGCGTCCATCATGTGAGAAGTCATTCCACACCCCCATTTGCAAAGTCAATGCACAACCCATTGCATGGAGGTTCTCAGGACCTGCGCTGCTCTGCAGCAGAATCACCCACCTCCACAGTTGTGGCTGTCCTTTGGGTCTTCTTTCCAATCAGGTCAATCTGTTCATACTCATCTTTCATGTACTTCTTTGCTACATCATACACCCACCGCGGACAAGTCGCGGAAAACAGCAGTGTCTGAGGGTTGTTCTCAGAGCCTGCAAGGAAAGGCCATCCATTTCAGACACCCCCCTGACACTTGAGAACTGACAGAAAAACAAGAGTTGCTCTCAAACAGACAGGTTTCTATGTGCACCAAGCCAGAAACAAGAAAACTCAAAAGCAATGAAAATATTTTAAGTATCCTTTAAACAGCAAAGGCAAAGCCTTCAGCCATCTGTCACCTTGCCCTTTTCTGAACACTGATACCAGCATCACACAAAGAATTCAAGCTGGGGGTGCAACAGCAGTTTTTTAAAGTAGAATAACTGTGTTTTCTACATTGTCCCCTCTCCTGATCTCAAAACTTACCTTTTTTATAAGCAAATCCTAAGATTTCTTCCACTTGTTCAGCAAAGCCCATGTCTAACATGTGATCCACTTCATCCAAAACAACATGCTTCACGCTGGAAAGTTCCAGCTTGCTGTTCTGGACGTGGTCTTTGATCCGTCCAGGAGTTCCCACTAGAATATCAATGCCGCTTCTAAGGAGATCGACTGGAAGACAGGAAAACAAGGACAGTGTCAGACTGCTAAGAGACAACATGGTAAAAAGCCAGCAGTACACAGCAACACTTGTGCTTCCTTTGAAAGCAATGCCACTTGAGTTCCTGACTGAGGTGAAAGTCTGAGGGCAGAAAATGTAGAATTCATGGAATGCATTTGGAGAAAGTTGACTCCAACCCAGAAACAATTCCTTAGAGGTTACTCACGCTGTTCTTTATATGGAGTTCCTCCATAAAAACAAGCAATTGACAGTTTCCTTGTGAGATTCTTGAAGTCTTTGGCTACCTGAGTAGCCAGTTCCCTGGTTGGAACAAGAACCAGCACCTGCAGGGAGTGAAAAAGAGACAAAAATGCAGCTGTGCTTTGGAGAGAGTGCAGGATGAAAAAGGGGTTTACTTCACATCAAACAGCTTGTACTCCCATTTTTATTCTACTCTTGTGCCCACGGCTTCCCACCATCCCAGCAATATTCCCTGCATCCTCGAGCCTGCCAAGACAGCCTCAGAGGCAACAAGAGGAAAGAAGGCAAAGTAAACTGAGATGCAGGACAGCAATACTTTTTTTTCTTCAATTAAAGCCAGATAAGACATTTCAGTAACATTAAAAAGGTCAATGAAGATGCAGCTCAGCATGAAGGGGTAAGAATAGTCAATAAATCTGAACTAGAAGATTTCAACAGATACACAGCATGATGCACTCTAACCATGTATCTGCCCTCTCCACCCACCTGCCTTCCTCAGATATCTACCCTTCCCCCCAACGTTTTAAGAATGAACTGATAAAGTGAGGAATTTACCTTTAAATCCTTCAGAAAATAAGAATTTAAAATTTACATTGCCTTTAAAGTTAATAAAACAGAAGGATGAAGTAGGTGACAAGTCTGCACACTATTAACAGTTTTACAGTCTAATGCTACACCGCATTTGCATGGGAATAGGATATTTGATCACTGGCACCTGGTTACCAATTCCATCTCTGTTATTGCATCTGGGGGGGGAAACCCCAAAAGCCTTCAGGTATCACCATGGAATTTATAGTGAGAAACAACCTCAGTGAACTGAGGCAAAAATCCCCAAAGCAATAGTAAAAACTGCTGTCAAAGCCTGCAGCCTGCCCTGCTCTCAGGTTCTGGTGGTAAGTTACTTTGGGTGCACGGCCTCTTCTGCCATCCTGTGGGACACTCTGCAGTTTCTCAGTCAGCGGAAGAGCAAAGGAAAGGGTTTTCCCGGTTCCCGTTCGAGCTTGAGCAATGACGTCTTTGCCATCATATATGGGCTGGAAGGTCTTCACTTGCACAGGGAACAGGTATTTTACACCTCGAGCTGCAAGATAATTAAAAGAGGCTTCATTAAAAGCTGAACAAACAATTAGAAGCCCTCACAAACAGCCCAGATGTGTAGGGCACATCGTGTCAAATCCTGTACACAACAAGAGACGCAACTTAGAAGAAAACCATGCACCTTTATATTTTATTCCTACTCTAGATCAAAAGGTATTCCACCCCCAAACACAGAGCTGGGTATCCACAATGAAATACAGCCTTCTTTGGGATGTGTGGTGTAAGACAATAGGAGAGAAAAAAAAACCCAAAAAACCAAAACCAAACAAAACCAAAATGTCTTGTCTGATACAGCTGAAAAAATTGTGGTAGTTCAGTTTTGAAGGAGGGGAGTAGGTAATGGTGTTTCTTCCAAAACATTCCAAAACTTCAGAGAGATTTTGCACAGTGGAATGAAACAATCCATCCAGGAGAAACTTCTAAGCATGGAAAATGTAAAGGAACACAGAGAATTTTTGTCTGAGGAACAAGAATTGCACAGCTTCCCAACACAGAGGACAAGAACCCTACAGCAATTACAAAACTAATTGAGCAGAAAGTATGAGAATAATCAGCGACAACCCGTTCACAGGAGGCAAATAGTCTTTGTACACAAGACTCCATTAAGCTCATTTAAGAAGCAATATTGTAGAGAGCAGACACAGAAACAGAAGTAAAGATGCACAGTAAGTGGAATGATGCTGACGAGAAACCCTGCCTCTAAAATGTAGATCGAGGAATACTCACTCCATTGAAAAAGAAACTCACCTTAGGGCACTTGAAAATGAACAAAACAGAAACTTTTTGCCTACTAAGAACAGTAGATTTTTCAGTCTATGTTGACTGTTCATATGCACATTTTTACCACACAATAAATTTAAGACGATTTAGAACAATCTACCCTTGGGTTTCTGCTTATGCAGGTAACAGAGTGCAGTTCTGAAAAAACATTTAAAGAAATGTCTTTTGCCACGTTAACTAACCTGTGAGAAGGTTAATAGTGTTTTGGGAGAGAGGGAAATTAGAGAAGGCGCCTTCCTTTGCTTCTTCTGTCAGCTCCTAACAGGATTAAAAAAAAAAAGAAAAAAGTTCTCTTAGCCCTCAGAGATCAACACAAAACATTCCCTACATAGGCACTCAAGAAAAGCGATACATTGCCTTTACCATCACAATTTCACCATCTACTTTCTTTCTGTTTAAAGAAAACCCTTTTGATGTAGGTACCTGTGCATAGATGCATGACAAATCAGGAAAGGGAAACTATTTGTTAAAAGTCTTAACTTAGAGTCCACTGAAACCATTACAAAACTGTTTTTCACAACAAAACATACCTGGTGTCACAATTCAGTGTGCAAATCAGGAACTTTTAGAAGACATCTAGTCAGTACAACATGCAAAGAGCTTTGAAGTAAAAGCTGAAGTGTGAGCTTTAAGTATTACTAGTGTTTAAAGTTCAAAGATCCACTGTTACACCCAAAGTACAAAAAGCACAAAATCTCTTGATTCTCGTTCCCACCTTAAACACAAAACTACCCACAGAAGGCCCTACACAGGGCAAGGCAAGCTGCAGGTGCCCCTTGTACGTATCTGCGAGGCCACAGACGAAATCTGAAGAGGGAGAACTCCAGAAACGGGAATTAACAAGGATAACCATGCCTTCCCCTTACGGGACACGTCGCCAAATACCTCTTCAGAGGTTCTGCCAGCAGAGAAAGCACTATCACAGCACAAAGCACGTTTCTGAGATGGTGACTGCCTGAGCTGCAGGACACAGAAGAAGCTGCGACAAAACCGAGGAGCACGTGGGAACTGCTCGCTGATACCCAGCCTCCTGCACTGCAGGACACGCTGCCCCATGTGCTCGGCATCCACCGCGAGTGGGAAAGCACGTGGAGAGCCCGTTCCCACGTGCATGTCCTGCCCAGCCTCACTCAGCCCCGCAGCCCGGGCGGGAACACGCGGGATGCTGGGCAGGATGAAGGGCACTCCGGGCGTGCGGGACAGCGGAGAGAGCTGCCTAGGACAGCTGCCTCACGCTCCCACAGCCCTCGCACCTCAGGTCTCCGCACAGCGCCCAGTACATACTATTAAGCCCACTAACTACCAGCAGGACGTTAATTAACCAAGACCAGGGCTCCGATGGCAGAGCATCCCTACCTCGGCGTCGCTGTCCTGCTCTCCATCGGCCCCGCTCTGGGCAGCCGGGGCTGTCCCGCTGTCGCTCGCAGCGGAGGAAGATTCCAGCGCATGCTGGGCGACGTCGCTCTCTCCCACCAAACCGCTGCTCTTCTCCTTGATTTTCTTCGTCTTCTTGGGCACGGGCGGCTCGAGGTCGCCATCCCCCAGCCCACTCTCCTCGGGCTGCGCCTGCTTGCCCTCGGCCTTACCGCGCCGCTTCACCTTCCTCTCCGTGGCTTCCTCCTGCCGCGGGAAAGCCGCCGTCACCCCCGCGGGGAGGATCCCGCTCCCGCGCTCCCGCCCGCCCCGAGCCGACACCGCGTCCCCCAGCGCCCGCACAAAATGGCCGCCCCCGGCCGCACGTGGCGCTCCCACCTTGGCCTTCCTGCGGCGGCCGCGGCGCGGCGGTTCGGCGGCGGCGGGGGCCTGCGGCTCGGCGGGGCTGTGCTCGGGCTCGGCGGCGGGCATGGCTGGCGGCTGCTCCCCGGGCAGGTGCGCGGCGGCCGCGCCGCTCCCGCTGCCGCTCTCGGCTCGGTGGCCCCAGGACGCGCGCCCCGCCCCGGCGCGCAGGAAGTGCGGAGGGCGGGCCGGGCCGCGGGGCAGCGCGGCCGCCAGCAGCACCAGCGGAGCCGCCCCGGCACTGCACAGCCAGCGGGGCCGCCCAGCAACGCTGCCCGCCGGGGCCGCAGGGAGCCCCAAGCGCGCCGCCGGGAGCCCCAGCCGCGCCGCCCGGCCCCACACGGCCCCCATGCAGCCACCGCACCGCCCCTTCCGCCGCGCCGCCCCTTCCGCACGCCCAGCCCACCACGGCGCCCTCACGGGGCTCCCTCACGGATCTCGGGTCACGGGGCGCCCTCACGGATCTCCGCTCACGGTACACCCTCATGGGACCTCCCTCGCGGATCTCCCCTCACGGTACCCGCCCGTGGAGTTCCCCTCACGGGCCTCCGCTGGTTGCCCACATAACCGCGTTCTTTCCCGCTGTGCCGCAAGCCGGTATTGACATACACAGATTCTGTTTCAGAGCTGCCCGAGCCCGGGCGCTCCGTGATATATTCCACAAGTCGAGAGCAACCACCGGGCTTTCCGCACCATTATTAACACACAGAAATTCAGAGTCAGTAACTTTACAAGTACTGCCTTTCTCTATAAGAAGTGGTTAGTAATTTCCACACCACTAACGTAGTACCAGCCAACTTCTCCACATGCTCAGGGGAGGGTTCTTTAACTTTTTGTCCTGTGGGTATGAATTTTAGTATTATAATGAACATAATTCAGCTATAGGGTACATGGACTTTGAGTATTCTGCCAAGTTAAGCTATGTACACTATAGAGATATACCAACATCTTCATTTACAACATCCCTAAAGCTTGTTAGTTCCAGGATGTCCACTAAGTCCTTTTTTTGCTGGATGTACAAAGATATCACATCAAAGAACATCCTTAGACAATCTTGCCATATTCCACATTTTGCAACACCCGCACAGGGACACCTCATGGATCTCTCTTACAGGGCTATCCTCAAGAGGTTCCCCCTCATGCTTTGCAATCTGTCTTTCCTGTCCACAGTTGTGTAAGCAGTCACAATTTGGGACAGAAACTAAAAAAAATTAGTTTTAGGGAAAGAAGAATTTCATTCTGATTCTACAAAAAAAAAAAAAATTGGACTCATCCTCAAGGGGCTCTTGCTACCATGCTGCCAACTCCAGCAACTACCTGCATCTCTCTCTGCTAAACAACACTTTAAATATGCAACAGAATATGAAGTTGTAAAATAATATTTAATTTTATCAGAAAATGTACAGGTTTGAGCAGCATTTAAGATCTATATATTATACAGTGAACCAGGCTACAGTTTTGAATGCAATAGACATATTCTGGAAAAATTCAAATAGCAATATGAGAAACAGTATGAGAAACAAAGGAAACATATTTTTTTTTCTTGTGGGTTTTTTAAGGGGTTTTTGGTTTGGGGTTCTTTTTTAAATGAACAGAGTCTTATTTATGAACAAAGTAGTACTGACAAAAAAAAGTATTTTAATGAAATATTTTCCCCGATGGTACAAACACACAGAAACAGCCTAGTGTAATATAATATATAAAATACTTCAGTCCTGTTTTTTTTCTGGATTGTTGAAGTTAATGTTCAAATGCTCTGCTGAAGCTTCGTTTCTGGCCTCTGCCCCTGAATCTGTTTCTACCCGAGCCACCACGCCGCCCATTCCTGGAGCTTGAGAAGCTTCGGCCATTTCCTCCTCCCCCTCCTCCTCCTCCTCCTCCTCGCAAGGATTCCACTAACTCCGGTAATTCAGTCGCCACGCACAAACGCCAATGTTTGGAATCTTCCCATTTTGCCTATCGAAATAAAGTCAGACATAGCAAGTTAAATTCTAGGAATGCCAACATAGGGTATGTAATAATTGTTGGGTTTCCTCAACTGAAAAGGTAAAACTCCAAGCCAATATATGGGATTCAAGCTTCTAACTGAAGTGACAATACTTGGTTTAATCTTTTTTTAATCTTTCAATTGTTAAGAGCACCACTATAATTATTACTGATTACAAATCCACAGCTTCCCCTCAGTTCCCCTCTAATCCAGAGCCAAACATTGCTTTAGGAGTGAATGAATACTAGGCCATGAGGGTCTAGAGATGCACTAACAGAGAAACACCTGAAGCAAAGATAGGAAAGGAAGTCTAGGGAGTTTTGGCGTGGGAATACTAATTCTGCCAAGCAAAAACCTGGAATTTACTTTTCCGTGGAGAGAATTCTGGGTGAAAATACAGGCAGGGAACAGAAAGAAAGGGGAACAAAGCTTGCTGCTAATGAATCTAGCAGCAGTGACAAGGGTTGGAGTTTTCACACCACCTCTTTAATCAGTGCAAAATTTTCAAGCCACAGGGGAATGCCTTAGAAAAGAAATTTAGGGGAAAAAAACACTGTATGTTTGCTCTGTTCTTCAATTCCTTCAAGCCATCCCTTCTGCCACTAAAAAAGGCAGGACACAGGTTGCATTATGTTTTCAGTCTAACCCACTCCACCCAGTCTCATCTACAGTCTGCTGTACCCAGAAATTGCAATGAATGTACCTCTATTTCCTTTCGGTCTGCTGCAGGAACGTCAAAACACACACCCTAAAAAGAAAGAATAATTTTAAGGGATACAAGTCAAGCCTTTTAAAATGACTGCAACTAAAAACCATAGAGCCTACAAATCTACACCTGACAGCCAGGCACTATCAGAACTGGCTGTCCTAACAAGTCCTGTTCTGCTTTGTCATGTAGTTAGCACACACCTCGTACCTTTTACCTTTCCTGCTCTCCCCAGGCAGTATCCTACCTCCTTAGCACGGCAGCACCCCAGGTCCTAATAAAACAAACTGAGGCCCAGCAGTCCTGTCCTTACCAACACTGCCTGGAACACGGAAAAACAGCAAATACCTCCCCTGACCATTGCTGAGAAAGGCCTGCAACCAGCAGAGCCCAGTATCAGAGACAAAACCCAAAAACTTACCATTTTTCCCTTGAGGAAACACATTCTGTTCACCTTCCGATCGACATCGTCACCCAGCACTTCTCGCAGCCTTCGCCACGCGTAGCTCATGTTGTTTATTTCTTCAGAGCAGCGTAGGATCATTGTAACAAAGCCCTGAAAAGAAACGGGGCATGTTCTATTCCGTCAGAGGAATCAGCTTCAGCACAAGTATCACACATCAGAGACCTGAGGAGTCAGATTTATCAACTGCAGCTCCAAATAGATACAGTTACAGGGATGTATCTCTACAACCACTATATTGTTGCTTTAACAAAATCAGTAGTTCCCAGGGGCTCAAACAAAATCTGGGGAGACCATAATTCTCTCTTAAGCAACACAGAGGTGTCCAAGGCAGACATTAAGCCATGCACCCTTCCTTACCGCATCTGAGTTCAGCAGTGAGCGCTGCTCGATGGAAGTAGCCCCTGAAATATGAGCCAGAGCTGCAGCCAGAGCATTAACTGGTCCCTTTTCTTTTATCAGCAACTGAGCAGATTCTCTGAAATACTCAATAGCTGTCTGAGGAACGGAATCCAGGCACCTAAGTAATTAAAGCAAAAAAAAAAAAATAAAACTTATACACTAATATTTACTGAGCTCTGGAAGAGAAGAAAAACAGTAGTCTAAGACTTTAAAAGTGATCAGAAAATTCAAAGAGACAGCAAGGAGCAACACAAACAGCCCTTCTAAATGAGGAAGGCAGAAGATACAGCAGGACTCGAGTTCCCAAACACACCTCATGGCATCTTTGCTGGAAGCCTTTATTATGTCTGTTGCAGTAGGAACACCAACGCGCTTGAACGTAATGCCCTGAAATTTAAAAGGCGAAAACCCACAAATTAAAATTGCAGACCATAAGTAAGTCAGTTCTAAAGAAGCAGTATTGAACTCCAACAAAACGAGCATTCAAGCCTATAATTTTTCTTCTTATTTTCACCTTTTAACTCCCAGTTTTTCCTAGTGAAAACTGCAAGGTTAAGCTTACAGCTAAATGGGTAACACTTAAAAAGACTTTTATGTACCAGGTCAGTTTAAATGATTCAGTGACCTTAAACTGAAATAAACAGAGATCATTTTGGCAGAGTGCTGGGGAAAATAAAGTCCTACAAATTCTAAATTATTACTTTTAGTCTGATTGATTTGGATTTAATACAAGTTACAGAGTCTTAGTCTAAATGTGACTCTGAGTTTTAAGTGCCAACAATAAACATTCTCATCCCAACTGAACACCTAATTGGCAAGAGAACTACCATATGGAATAATGCACAAAGTGCAAAAATGCAAGTAACACTTCCCAGTACAGCTGCACATATGCACATCACCAATCAGATCACAACCAGGGTGAACACTACACCCCAAGTCCTGTGAGCTTTTTCTCACTTCCGCAGGGACAACCTCACTGGCATTTGCAGAAAAAGCACGGGCATGAGAATGTGCAGAGCTCTCCGTGCTCCACAGAGCTGACAGTGCACCCACACTCCCCAAGGTACCCGAACCTCCACCGGCTGCCTCTGGAGCTGCATTTGTGACTGAGCTATTGCACAACACATTACACTTTAAAACACCACCCTTAACACATCAGTGCTCGCAGACAGAAGGAAACTGTACTGTACCGCTTTTTGTTCCACGTGTCTCAGCTGATACTCCTCCTTTCGCTGGTAAAAGCAGATGCAGATCCCCGTGCGCCCAGCTCGACCCGTGCGCCCAGAGCGATGGATGTAGGATTCCACATCCTTCAGAACAGACAGCCCTGTGAGTTACCTAATTCACTCTTATTTAATCAACTCACTGCACCCACCCAACCTGTAGAAGCGTCAAGCCAATATACTTCCCCATAATCCCCCAAAAAGCATGGTTTGAAAGCCAGAGCCATGAGCATGGATCAACCAGGGCTTATTTATGCATCACCACACTCGGCCTGTGTGTACCTCTACAACCATCCCACTCCCCATCCTGCACATCACAGTGAGCCTGGTTACTGTAATATTAATAGCAAAGCCACTGAAACATTGTTTCTTTTAAACACTTAATTTAAGTCAATGTTCTCACTGTTGGGGTCCCTTCCTCACATACACCCCTACTTAGTGAATCATCCTTCCCGCTGCTTCCAGACTTGTAATCACCACACCCAGCCTTGAAGGGAGAGGCTTTGAACAGCCTCGGAAGAAGGAATTTTAAGGAGACCATCTTTAAATATGCTAGAGACTGACAGACTCCCAAAAATTCCTGTTAAAAACTATTTCTACCAACCAGGACACTTCTCACCCTTACATGTAATGCTGACAAACTGTGTGGGCAATACCATCACCTGACAGCATGTACTACTTGATAACGGGATTACAAATCATGATAAGACACCCAACATAACAGTCTCCTACCTTTGGTGGTGAGCTTTGTACAACCAGGTCAACTTCTGGGATATCTAAACCACGGGCAGCTACATTGGTTGCAACCAGAACTTTAAATGAACCATTTCTAAAACCTTTCAGAGTGATCTCTCTTTGCTTCTGAGGAATGTCACCATGCAATGACTGGCAATCCTGAAAAACAGCACTATTTTAGAACTGTACCACAATCCAAGACAGTGCTCCATTTTATGGTGTTTTGGATACAACATCTTGGTATTTGATAAGTATTGTATGGCAAGATACAGAAGAACTGGATTAGCAGAGTTTATATTTTAGGAGTCTGACAATATTTACTCAGTAATTCTTATTCACATACCTCAAAGGCCTTTAACAACAGCAGGAAAATAGAACTGCAATTTGTGGCTTATCTCCACATCTAATTACTGTGACACAGGTAACTATGCCCTAACTTGCCATCCACACCATCTGTGCAAGGCTTGGCTGTTTCAAAATAGTAACTTACAATTTTTGTTTAATGTCAGTGAGAAAGATGAAAATCCTACTGACCACTGCAAAAGCCTCATCCACTCTGAAACTCTCTTTAAAACATACTCAGCATAGGTCTGCTATCAACATAGGGTTGATACAACTCTGACAGGTTCTGTTACTGAACACAGATGATGAAATACCTGTTTGATGGAAGCATTCAGAGCCAGTTCATTTGCTTCCTTTTTGGTCTCACAAAACACAATGGTCCTCCCATGGCTGCCACTGTAGACCTGGATGACATCCCCAATAACTGCAGCTCTCTGAGACCAGTGACACTCTATTGCCAAATGCTGTGGAGAGGAATTCCAGTGCTTAGCTTACATAAAAATATAAGATTCTTTTAAAATACATTTGAAACTGTAACATACAGAAATGGTAAAGAGTTACACAGTTTCCTGATGGGGAAACATGCTAACTCACATTCCTGGAACATGTAAAATCCATAGGGTTCTTAATAGCCAGCAAAATAACTACAGTAAGAGGAAATCAGGCTTCTAGCACATATGGATAAGTATTCCTTGCTATGGAATTTACTGCACAGCCAGCAAGGGCCTACTGAGCTGAGGCACTACAGGAAGTTTGAAAAAAAATCTCCTTTATAGAGAATAGCTCAAATCAACTGTGATGTCCACAGTGATTTAGAAGAGCCAGGTTGATGTGTGTGCCTTTTGCCTCCAGATACCAAATCCTCACTGCACCTGAGATGTGAATATGGTTACCAGATGCTGGGAGAAGAGAGGCAGGTCCTAAACCCGGGAACAGCCTGACTAGGCTGTAATGTTGTCAGTAATGTGCTTTGTGCTTAAAAACACATTCTCAAAACAACTTCCAACATCATTCTGATACTGCACCTTAGGACGGGATGACCTTTTGTAGCATAAAAAATCAGGGGAAAAGCCTGGAAACATTCCACATTAGACAGATTACTCACTTCTACTGTTGTAGCAGCCTTTTGAGTTCTTTTCCCAATAAGGTCAATCTGTTCATATCTAGACTTCATGTATTTCTTGGCCACATCATACACCCAGTGTGGGCAAGTGGCAGAAAACAGCAGCGTCTGGGGATTGTCTTCAGAGTCTTAAAAAGAAACCAGAACAATGTTTCACAAACTTCATCTCACAGATGGACAGAAGTTGATTACAGGGGTGATTAAAAACACAAGTTTAAATGTCAGTACATAAAGAAGGCAGTTCAGCTTTTTAAATTCATGCATTACTGACATCTGGAGAAAAAATACTCTAGGAAGTCTAAATATTTTCAGGATTAGGAAAACGTTACTACGACCAAAAAATCCAGTCTGTTTTCAAGCAGTGTAAAAGGTGAAAAGCTAATTCCTTTTAATTCAAAGAAGTCCAAGCACAACTTAAAAACAGGTGTCAAAGACAGTTATTTACAGGCCCCCAAGTACTGGACTTTAAGCTTTGCAAAGGTCCTGTGAACAATTCCCACGTTCATGTTACTTCCTCATGAACTGCATTAACAACACATAATATTCAGTCACTTTTAAACAAAGCCACCTTGCCACTTTCACAAAAATATACCTGAATTTTAGCAAACTAAGTTATTACTAATATTTCCTGCTATTTGTTTAATCGTTGAGATTACCCTTCTTGTATGCAACTCGTAAAATGTCTTCCACTTGCTCAGCAAACCCCATGTCCAGCATCTGGTCAACTTCATCAAGCACAACGTGTTTCACCTTGGTGAGGTCCAGTTTGCCATTCTGAAGATGGTCTTTGATACGACCGGGTGTCCCAACCAAAATGTCAATGCCGCTTCTCATGAGATCAACTGGCAAACAGGAAAGAGGAGAGGAGCCAGCAGTGAACTTCTGTACATTAGGAACACAGGGTAGCTAACAATGAAACACCTCCTTAAACCATTCCTAGGTGCTCTCCTTACAAATATGAGAACAAAGGAATAAGAAGAGAAAATCTGGCAAGAAAAGCTAAGGCAGAAAATCTACTTCTCTTCCTGAATGAAAAAAAACCCACTTACCTTCCCTCTCCCCATGATTTAAAGAGTAGCAAACAATGACTTTCTTTTAATATTCTTTAGAAATAGTTCATTCTTCCCACATTGTCTACCTTAATTGGAAACTTTTAAGAAATTTACTTATTTAACTTGCCAAATTACTGAACTCAGCTCCTTCCTGAGGTTCTAAAGTGGAAAAAAAATTCATCCCTAACATCCCAAGATATAACATGAGGAAAGAGCTTATTCTCGTTCCTTGTTTACAACCACCAAGATGGTAAATTATGCTGTCACAACAACTCCTTCTCCACTTTACAAATCCTCTAGATATCCCTTATCACATGACAAACCACATACCCACTCACAGCTCTAAGACCAAACATTTTTTTTAAGAAAATGCATTTACAAGACCCTAAACCCAGATTATACACACAGTATAATCTCTTCCACTTCAATTTAGGGCACATGAGCAGATAAGCAGCACCAAGAATATAATTGATAGCCAGAGCTATTTACCTCCAGAAGACACATTTTAAACTACTGAATTCCCCATTAATAGTCTCCAATTCTTGAGCTAAAAGCGTGTGTTAGGAAAGACCCAAACGCATTTCTTAAATATGTCAGTCAATCAACATTTCAGTTATTTGTCCAAAGTGTCACTTACTTTGTCCATTATACGGAGTTCCTCCATAAAAACAAGCTACTGTCAGCTTCCTTGTGATGTCCTTGAAATCTTTGGCAACCTGATTTGCCAGCTCTCTTGTTGGACAAAGAACTAGAACCTACACGGAAGAAAGACAAGCAGATGTTCTCTCAGCATGGCTTCTGCCAAGAAACCACTAGACTTCTAATCATCCATTTAGACATGACCACTAACAAAATTAAAATGAAAAAATCTGGTTTAAATAGTCATCTAAGGAAAGGTTGGAGAAACACGCTGCTTGAGGCTCATGTAGCATCATTACACTTTCAAAACATACTCATTTGAGCTGGGATAACTTCTTTTTAAATGGGATAAGAGATACTTAAACCTTATTTAACTTTAGCTCCTGAACAGATCAGCTACAAGTCTCCCCCCGAAAGACCATCTGCTGTTTGAGTAGGAGACTGAGGGATCTGGGTAATACAAGGCTTTTCCACCTGCTCAGTAATGCCCCACAGTCCTGTGAGAAAGTGTAAGGAAGAGCCATCAGCTGTCCCTCAGCTTCCCTGAGACTCAGGGAATCATGATCAGCCTGCAGAGCTGTGTTCAGTGCTAAAACCCAGCCCTGCAGAAGCACCCAAGGAATCCTCCTCTCTCCAGTACACAGGATTCACTGCAGGCATGCAACTAATTCAGTGTAACAACCTGCTCTCAAAGATGGCATCAGTGGCTTCACAAAAGGAACCTTAAAATCCTTATCCTGGTATTTCTTTCAATATTCAAACCCATTACCAGTGCACTATGGTAGAGTGAGGCCTGAAACCTTTTTTAAGGCTCACTCAAAGCAAGCTTTCCTTTTTCCAAAGGACTGCCAAATCTAGGGACAGCATTTTCAGTCAGCCAGCCATGATTGGCAGGTGCATCTAAAACTGCTAGTACTACTTTTGCAATGCACTTCAGGCAATCTATGAGAAGGGTGACAAGATAAAATAAACTGACAGAAATTATTAATGAGGACACCATGAACCTTGGCCTGCCTAGTTTTGGAGGCATCCTAAGAGTTCAGAGAAAAACCGCATGTGGTTTTAAAACCACACTGGCAGAATGCACACAGATCATGACGAATCTGCATTCTCTGGAGCAGAAGCTTCAACATTTGGTGGTGGTCCTTGTGAAAATTAAGTCTGTTTTTAAAACCACCCACTATTTACATGTTTTTTTAAAAAAGCCTGTTTAAGTAGACAGCTTTCATCGAGCTGTCAAGTTACCATTAGTAACTAATCTATTCCTAATCTGGGAGAGAAACAAGCACCCAGTAACCCGTGGCCCTGTAGAGTGACTGAACAAAACTACAGAGGAACACGTGGCACACCTGTGATTTCGGTCTCCCTGTGGCAGAACAAGGAACTGACAAGTGGGTAGAGCTGTCATGCTCTGCACAGGGCACAGGCAAAGCCCAGCAAACACAGATTTCAAACAACCTTTAATGTGGGTTGGTTTATCCCTGAACAAACCTGAAGAACTTCCCCAGTGGGTTAAAATCTGAATCATTGGGACGCAGGACAAAGCAAAATGAGCATTCTACTCAGGCACAGTTACCTTGGGTGGACGGCCTCGTCTTCTTTCCTGGGACTCTCCCTGAAGCTTTTCAATTAAGGGAATGGCAAAAGAGAATGTTTTCCCCGTTCCAGTTCGTGCCTGAGCAATGACATCTTTGCCAGAATACACCGGGTTGAAAGTCTTCACTTGCACGGGAAACAGGTACGTCACTCCTCGAGCTGTGACAATTCCAAGAGATTTCCTTAATATGATCACTTTACAGGTGCTCTTTCATACTCTTCAGTAGAAGTTGTTCCAATCAGAATTTCCATCAACTCCACGCTAAATCAGGATTACATCATCACCTCCACTGATTTATTTATCACAGGAGTCCTCTGCAAAGGATTGCAAAGTCCTCTGCCCTGGGTCTGTCCATTTTATTCTCCTACTTCATATCACCACACACAGTACCAGCTGGGACAGATGAAATTATCAGCCTTTATGGGAGACTTTGAGTACTGTGCCTTTATTTTTGTAATACTCCCCAGCTATCTGTGAAAGTCTCTTCATTTCAAATAATACATATCTCAAAACCCCTTCTATTCTTAATTCATACTAAGTCACGTACAATCTAGCATCAAAGATACTAAATATAACTGGTTTTCCTTTATTCAAACCAAAATGACCTCCAGTTGAAAAATTCTCACACATCACTAAGATTTTTTTTTCCTTAGCTTATGGCATTTAGAATTCTACTGTAAAGGCTGAGCTGGGCAACACTGCAAACAGGAAAGTCTGTGTTCCACCTCAGAGCTCACTGATCCAGTACACTGGGCACAAAAACACATGACAGAGATCACTGAGGGTTGTTTTTTTTTTTACCTTGAAGAAGCTGGACAGTTTCTTTGGAAATAGAAAAATTGGAGAAAGCTCCCTCTTTCTGTTCACCAGTCAGCTCCTGTTGGGTAAAGAATAATTTGGGTAAGATTCCACATGAATATCATGTGGCTGTCAGTAAATCAAAGGTAGCAGCACAGCCACTGGTGTCACACACTTCAGTGACAGCAGCACAGCTAAAGGGTCTTCTTTGGTTTACCCTCATATCTTGAAGCTGGACAAAGTTAGCAAGTGATCTGTAAGTGAAGACTTTCATTTCAGCATAGCAAATGCAAAACACCCAAACCAAAACTGAAAACTCTGAATCAGAATGGCAGAATATCCGTAGTTGGAAGGCACCCACAAGGATCACCTAGTGCAACTCCTGGCTCTGCACAGGACACTCCAACACTCATACTTAACGATGCTGAATCACATCAAAGCTCCATCTCACTGCAACCTGTCTGTCTACTGTAAGCTGACAGGCTGCTGAAGTGAGGAAACACTGGTGCACTGATCTGGAACTTCAGGACATTCTTAACTCAAAATTTTTGCACATAATCAACAGAATGGACAATTCAAGAAGCTTCAAACCCTGAAAATTTACAGCACTTTCCACTGATTGGGAGGGGGGGGACATAACCCATTTTAAAGTTGGCCTTGCTGCAAGACAGAAGCTGAAAGCTGCACACACCACTGAACTAAACCCAATCGCTGGCTTTACCTGCTCCTGCTCACTCTCGCTCTCGCTGTCACTTGAGGTCTCACTAGAACTGCTCTGCCGGCTCCTGCGGGAGGATTTGCTGCTGTTTAAGGAAGGCAATTTCGGTTTCTCCAGGCTTTCTTCTCTCGCGTGACCGTTCTGTTTACTGACACCCTTCGACTTCTTGACTTTGGGGGTATAAACCTCCTCATCCGATTCCTCGCTTTCATCAGTCGGAGCCTTCCCCCTCTGAAACTTGTCCCGGCGTTTAGACTTCTTCTCTTTCTTCTCCTTCTGGCAAGGCACAGAGCAAATGGAAACACATGCTCGTGGATCCAGGGACAGGGAACAGGGAGGAGGGCGCGGAACAGTTAAACCTCGCAGCGCACGTTCTGGTTACTGCCGGGGGGAACAGGTACAGGGCAGCAGCCCCGAGCAGGGCCGCGTTCCCCCCACGAGGCCTCCGCGCTCGGGGCTCCCGCCGGGCCCAGCACGTGCGGCGGGGCCGCGGCCTGGCCCGCCGGCGCACGTGGCCGCCCGGCCCCGGCCCGGCCTCGGCCCCGGCCCCGCCGCGTCCCCCGCGCCCGGCCCACGGTACAGGCGGCGCGGGCGGCCCGGCCCGAGGCCAGGCCCGCCGGGCACCGGCCCCAGCGCGCGGGCGCGGCCGGGCCGCTCCCGGAGCCCTTCCCGGTACCTTGTGGCGCCGGCGGCCGCTCTCCAGGGCCGCCTCGGTGTCCATGGAGCAGTCGGAGCCCGACTCGGCCCCGCTGCCGCTGCCGCACCGCGTGGCCTCGGGCATCGCCGCGCTCCGCCACGCCGCGCTCCGCACCCGCCGCGCCGCACGCTCCGAGCGGCCGCCGCGCCCACGGCCAATCGCCGACCGATCCGGCGGCGCGGAGGCGGGGCCTCGCCGCCCGACAGCCAATCGCCCGCCGCCTCCGCCGCGGGACCACAACTCCCGGCGTGCCCCGGGGGCCAACGGGCGGACTCCAACCCCCGGCGGCCCCCGCGCGCCCTGAGGGCGCGGCCGCCATGACGGGCCGCCATGAGGGCCCAGCCCGGCCCCTCCCCGGCCCCAGCGCCGTCACCGCCCGACGAGAGCCCGCCCGCAGCCACAGCTCCGGCAGCGGTACAGCCCCGTGACTTTCGGTCTCCGTAACTACCGCAGGCACGTGTTCGGGAGCGGAAAGCCTAGCGTAGGGAACGGCAGAATCACCAAATGCCTCTAAGACTTAAAAGGACCACACGCCTGTGGTGATCAGCAACATGAGCCCAGCACGGTCTGGTCGTACCTACAGGGAAAAATCGAGTTTAAGAAATCAAAATGAGTCTTACGAAGCTGTGGAGGGATCCTGCCGGCCGCCAGGGTGTCGATTCCTTAAGGAAAGAGGGTTTCAGGAGCAGAGCGGGGCTTCTCCCAAAGCAATGCCACTGATGTGTCCTACAGCATATGCCCTGTTGTGTCCTGCACCGGCACGTTTTCATTTCCAAAGACCAAATCCTGCTCACCAGATACAAACACACCAAGTAGACCGAGGAGCACAGCTGAGAGCTCTGCAGGATGCAGTGACAGAACCCTGGGATTGCAGGAATTTTTGTAGTAACCAGGTGCGTGTCTAGACTGTTTGCTTTGCTTCCCGACAGGGATCAAGATGCAGTGTGCTCTCATTCCTGCACCACAGGTAGGAAACCCTTTCCAGAATTATAGAGTAAAACAGCCCTGTCCAGCTCCAGTTCCTATCAGAGCAACACAAACCCTTTCCAGGTCAGTGGTGTGGTCTGAATGAAGGATACCAGTTCTCATTTTTATTATCACAGGGGCACAGAATAATTAAAGATGAGTGCAAGCAAAATACACATGAGCTCTCCAAATACTACGGTCAAAACTCTGAACTAACAGCTTTGATTTAGAGACTGACGTGACTGACTGCATTTACAAGACAGTTACCTTGTTACAAAGGGAAACTTTACAAAGCTCATTAAAAAAGAAGCAAGTATTCATGACCAGAGTTAGATGTAGTGAGGAATTTTGTTGCAATTGTCCTTCTGCTTGTCCTCCTCTTCACCTTATTATTTATGCTTTTAAGATTCGTCAGGAACCTTCATCTTCTTTTCGGTCAATCTAAAATAATAGAATTATTAGAGGTCAGACTTCACATTCCAGGAAGTGAGTTGGCCTACCACGGATGGCATCAGTACAAACAGCCAAAATGACCCTCTGAAATATAGTTTGCCAAAGATTTCAAGTTTTACTCATGCATTACTCGTGTCCAAGTAACACACCAGGAGTGTGTTTGAAGGAGTGCGCAGCCAAAAGCTGCTTGAGGGAAAATTTTAAAAATCAGCAGAATTTCCTTAGAAACTGTAGTATGTGATTTGTTCCTTCAAATACTGGCTTCTTGAGGTGACAGTGCATATCTAATGAAGACTCAAATGGTTTAAATAAATACCAGTCATTAAAGATATTAAGAATAGGTGTTGCTATTAAAATATATACGTTATTTTTGCCCTCATCATGTTCTAGCCAATTTAGTTAACAGTTTTGTAGGCCTTCTCCGTGTACAACTCTGTAAAAAATTGTTTCATACCAGCTTGCTTTCCATTAAGGGATTTCTCAAGCACAGTTACAGGCAAAATGTACACTGAAAGGAAGCCAAAACTTGTAGGTCAGGCAGTGTACACGTTCTTCTGTCAACTGTGAGCAAGTCAGGTGGCGTTTTCTATTTTAACTTCAGATTAGACACCTTTATACAGCACCTTTTATTCCTCTCTACAGCTGCAGAAACTGTAACAGTATCTGTAATGTCATATGGCAACAGCTATGAGAGCTGAACCTGCCTTCTGGCAGGAGTTAATCAAACACTGTGTTTAATACCAGGTTTATCAAACACTGTTTCTTAACGTCTTTGTTCCCGACCATCTCCACCTGCAAGGCAGAGCTCGTGCTGTTTGCTTGCCTTGTGCCAAGTATAAACAGCAGCATTTGTCTAACTGATTTAGGGAGAACATTCATGTAAAAAACGATACAGTTTGAGTATTTCTGGGTCATAAACACTGAAGTTTTGAAGGATAATCAGAATTTTGTTTTTGTGGAAGGAGGGGGTATGATTTACGGCAACATTTCTGCCTGAATCTGATGGTCAATCTGAACGTAAAACAAACTTAGTTACATGTGTTTTCTTACCCTGGGGAGTCAATTCCACTGTCTCCTGATAGAAAGCTGGGGCTTTCTGTCCCTTCTGAGTGTTTCTGCCCTGAGATCACAGAACATGTGTTCTTAAAAACCAACTCTTTTTTTCCTCCTCCTCCTCCTCCTCCAACCTCCTCAGGGGGGAAGTTGTGCCCGGTGTCATTGTCTGAGTGAGCCTGGGCAGCGAGGTGGGAACCTGCCACAGGGAGGCCCATTCCTTCAGCCTCTCTGTGACCTCTCGGAAGAACCTGGCTGCACAACCAGCTTTCTTCTGCAGAATCTGGTTTGGGGTGCTCTTTTAAGCCATCTGTTGACTCTGCAAAGCTACCACTTCCCTTACATCCCTGTTCTCCAGAGTCACACGTGGTTACAGTTGTGTTGCACTGGGCGGGACAGTTACTGACCTCACAGGGTTTTAGGGACACAGCTGCATTCCAGTCTCTTGTGTCTGAAAAGGCATGGCCAGGAGGCAGGGGGTGACATGGCTCACAGCCCTCAGAACTGTCACCCAACTGATTACAGGTGTCCCCATCGTGTCCTTTTTGGTTCTGAAGGCGGCAGTTGTCAGTAAATCCCTCTCTTTCCAGCTCCATTGGCCCGTGATGGCTGGCACAGTCATAGTTAAATATGAGCTCACTCTTTTTATCAGTCTTTTGTCTGCATTTCACACCATTTTTTCGGACCAGGTTAACATTGGCTGTATAATTTGAAAGATGGACATTTTGAAATTCATTTGCTGTTCGATCTAATAACTCACCTACAGTGTCAGCTTTTCCTCTGCAATGCTCATCTTTCAGACAGAATGAAAGCTTTGCATCTTCTTTGCACACACCACTATGTTCAGTGTAGAAGCAAGTGGACTTCTTAATATCCCCAGGACTTCTTTTTAATGTTCTTCCATAGGAGTTTTCTTCAGAAATATTACTCTCCAGAAAGTGTTTACTTTTATTGTCTATTTGCAGATTACTGCCTTGCAGACAGCTACAGTTTTCTCTTAAGCTGTCTTTCTGGAGCTGGAGGCAGGACCTGTGAGCATGGGGTGGGTTTTGCTTGGCTCTGTCAGCCAGCTGTTGGGTTTTGTATCCAGGGGGTCTCCAGGAGGCTGAGGGCTGTGTCCTGTGTGAAGCCCTTCCTTGCTCCCTTGCCTGGCTCTTCAGGTGCCTGTTGATGACACCTCGGTACCCCTGAGCGTAGAAGCTGCGTCTCCACGGCAGAGCCTGGAAAGGATTTGTAATCTGCTTCTTATAGAACACAGGGGACTGCACTGCTACAGCAGGGGGCTCTTGGTTTCTGGCAGACAGTGAAAGGCTCTCTTCCACTTGCACATGTTGGGGTGTCAGCTCCTGTACAGGAGATTTCCTGCTGCTTCTGCCGATCTGCTTCTCTTTCTTTGATTTGGTTTTCCTGGTGCGTTTTGCTGGTTTACTCCGTGCCTTTTGAATACAATCCTTTGAAAGATGGTTTTGCCTGACTGCTGACACTTCAGCTGAGGTACCATTACTGATGTATTTTTTCTCTTTACTGATGAATTTTTTCTGCTCCTCGAGTTTCTGCATTAATATGGTGTGTTTAATCAAGTTATCAACGGTAAGAGTAGGGTTAATACGCTTGATGATTTCGTGTTCAATGTCACGTGGAATATTGTCCAAGTCATCTTCATCCCTGACTGGCCACTCCCTGGGAGGAAACTGGGCTGAAAAAGTGGAGTACTCCTTCTTGTGTTTTTCTTTTTTAGAAAAACTTCTCCAGAAAAGGCCAAGGCCAAACCTTTTGCTTTTCAGCTTTGCCTTCATGGACGTCAGGGATTTGATGGTGTCCCAGACATGATTTTCAGCAGATGTGCAGATCCCTTGAGTTTCAATTGAAGGCTTCAATTCCCTGCAGTCTTTCTTTCCCTTTCCCTTAGGTTCATGATTCACTAGCTGCCAATGCCTTTGTTCACAGAGCATATTTTGGACAGAGAAACAATGGCAGGATCTGTAACAGGATACTGTAGGAACGTTTTCTTTCACTAGGTTTGCACAGTGCTTAATGTTTACCAGGTAGGTGATGGAAGGTGCTGAACAGCAACAACTGTCCTCCAGCAGGACCCTTCTGTTTTCTTCTGTGGCCTTATTAGTGATCAAGTACGTGTTGGGAGTCACAATGAAGTATCCTTCTCCACTATGATAGATCTTCCTTTCCTTAATTAGAGTGCCAAGGATATTATATAAGGTACTGTGGGAGGGAACTGCAATGCCTACAACGAAGAGACAGATATTTCAAATCAGAAATAAGCTTTCAAAGAAAACGGGTGCTGGCCAAAAAAAAGAACTTAGAATACAACAGAGCTGGAAGGAACTGAACATGGAACACCTAAAGCCTTTAGGTAAAGTCACAGCTGATCTCCTGCCACAGGAATGAAAACTTCCAGCAAGGTGAAAACATAGCAAAAAATACATTCAGTCCCTACAAACTTTGAGAGTGCTGGGTGACCTAAAAATGAACACTACCCTGTGCTTGTCTGAGTGCACATGTGGACTACATCATCTTCCTGGCAGGGGTCTGGGCTAATTTGTGAGGTTGCCCTGACACTTTTCCCACTGGTGAGAATGCCTAGGAGATCAGCCTGTAATATTTACAGAGTTGTGAGGTTAAGTGGACTCAAAAGAAGCAGCTCAGTACCTAACAAAGCAGCCTCCTGAGAGGGCCACACTGAGCCTTTACAAAGTCCCACACGCAATAACACTTCAGTATTGCAGACCTAAGGGAAATTCAACATTTTTCAGATATAAAGAAAATTTAGTATTTAAGGGAAGTGGGTGCTACCCCATCAGAAGAAAGGGACTAAAGCTCATATAGTGGAAGTAATTTGCTTTCAGGAAGGAAGGGGCTGGAATTTGACCAACAAACCCAAATTCGAGGTTTTATATTTTTTGATAGCAAACACCTGCCCTTTGCAGTCAAAGTCAGCTGTGTTCCTGTCTCCTGAAGGAGGACTTGGAGCTCTGGGATCTGACACACAGTCTAAATACCACTTCTATGCTTTCCCACCCTCTAGAAAAGGCATACTCTCAACATGTTACTGCATTAAATCCCCTCTTATTCTCAAAGATTTATTAAATAGAGGGGAAAGGATCACATTCAAGACAATGTTGGTGACACTCAGAGACTGAGGAGTTTTCCCATTCCTGTATTCTATCAGTTGCCTATTCATTTACATTCCTTCCTCTTGCCAGCTTTGCTTGTAAACATTCAATGATCCCTTGTCCAATATCAGAAACTCAAGCTTGATGATACAGCCATTTTTAAAAGGAGGGAGAAACCAACACATTACCTGGATAATTTTTCTCTAAGTGCTGCGCTAAAGTTTCCTGTGTCACCATCACATGATCTGCATTCATGTCCGATATGGTACAGCATATTCCTTCTGCCAGAGAAAGGGAGCATGACTGCAAGAGAGGATTCATGGGGACAGGAGTCACATCACCTGAAAGAGAAAAAAATTGTTTGAATGGAACAGTGTTCCATTTTTTCTATCAGCTGTGACAGACTTTCACTGGAAATTTCTTGTGTTGTGTCAAAACACCTTATCCTCAGCTGGTTTTGTTCAGCAAGCTACTTGGCAATATTTCTCAGAGAAGGAAAGTGGTGGTAGCATTTTTAAGAGCCTTTGTAATGAAGGAAACAGAAGGTTGCCTTAAGCACATTGGTTTGTTTGGTATTAAATTCCAGTCAAAACCATCATTAACAAACAGGGAGATGAGAGAGGATTATTTCTGATGACTTTTAGATAACTGCTTACATGTTGAACCATGCAGAACCTGTATTTCTCCAAGTAGCTCAAATCTTCGTTGGGGAAACCTAGCCACAAATCCGATATTTATCCTTCGGGCAGAAAACTACAACACAAACATTCCTCTGAGTAAATAAAAACACAACAGCATTTTGAGGAGCTTAAACTGCTCTCGGCCTTTGTTTTACGGCTGCTGCTGTATTCAACAAAAAGCACTAGGGACAAGAATCCTGGCATACAGTTTCCTCCGGGATGTTGCTAGGAAACTCCCTGAAGGTGCAGAAACCATTGCAAGCTCTCCTTTTGTATGGGAAAGGCCATCAGCAATCAGGAATGACTCCTGTGAATGGTTTGCTGTCTGAAGTCTCTGCTGTAGGCACACCCTGCTGCCAGTTTGTTCCTGCAGAGCACCAGATTGCTGAGGAGTAAAATGTCAAGTGTAACCAAAACATATTCATTATCTTTATTATTATTATTATTATTATTATCTTGCTGTCATTGTCTGTATCTTGCAAGCTCAAATCCAATGTCTCCATTCAGGAAAGGACATTTCAGAATAATATTTAAAGCATTAAGCAAAAGCCAGCTTGATGACTGAAGGAAGAAAAAACAAATCTAAAAATCACACAAATCTAAAATTATTATTGCTGATCAATATTGCACACCTGCTAACAACACGAATATTAGATATCACCCCCTCCTGACTTTGAAATCAAATCTGAAATAGTGAAAGCAAGAATTAGATCACTGGCAACATGGATAAGCAGTGTTGGGAAAGGCCCAGCAGCACCCTAGAAGTGTCTATCAAGTTCTGATTAAAAGCTGGTGTGTACTGTCCAGAGCTAAATAACCATTATTGCACCTCAAATGTTCTCCCAAGTCTGTTGGAAATACATAAAAGCTGCATCCCTTAGGTTTGCTCCCTGAGCAGTCTAAAGGACTTGTCCAAGCTGTGTCTCATAGGCCTGATGGGCCATCACCAGAGTACCAGGCTCATTGAATCTCCTTCAGATCTGTCCTTTTGCAGCTCAGAAAGGCCCTGCAGAATCCCCTGCCCCACACAAATCACCTGATGACAACGATCTTTCTGCTTTCTCCATAGCCTTAGGAAGGCCTTGCTTACACTTGTGTGTTCGAGGGACCTGTCAGCAGCCCAGGACCTGCTTTAAACCTGTTTAAAACTGTCAGGGTTTAAATCCACCACCATTCCCTGTCAGCTCCCAGCTCCTGCAGGATCCATTCACCAAGGCCAGTCAGGTGTTGTTATCCTTCAGTTTGCTCTGCCTGTCTATTCAAACTCTGCTCATTACCCGGAGACCTAAAACCCAACAATGCCCTTTTATCAGTCACAGTCATCTGTAATGTGAGCATTGGGTAACAAAGCTCAAGCATAGAAAAGCCTCTGGGTATTCCTGACTAGCAAAAAGTGATTTTTTGTTCCATCTCTGTAATGTGAGTTTTCACTGAGTTGTTAAACAATTGCAGAACTTTTGCGTCTTCTGTCTCTTAAAAAAGTTACATACAAGACAAGTTTTATCTGAGTGAAAACCAGGACAGATCTGGGGAAATGAACAGAGAGGCATTTATTACAACAGCACTCAATTTACTTCTTGAAAGTTCAGGTAAACTGTTTACAGGAAAATAAAGGGCTAGGAGTAAATCCATTCCAGGAAAAAAACCCAAATGCAAATCAAGGAAAAAACCATCTATTGAGGCAGAGAAGACACAGCACATGGAAACAGAGGGTTGTTTTTTCTATACTGTAGCTGGAAAAATCTATCATCTTGGAATTGATTATACAGATGATGCCACAGTTCCTGTGCCTCTCTGCATGAGAGCCCTGGCATGTTTGATGTCACTCACTTTTTGCAGAATTGCACCAGGAAAATTGTAAGCAAGCCCAGCTCTGCTACAACTGAAAGGCTTCTGCTTTTCTAAAGAATAGATCATGTCATGGTCACATTTTGTAGCCAAAATCACACGTTAAAGAGTTTTAAGGAATAAAAAGTTAGTAAGAACATCATAGAAAGCTGGGAACTGTAGCAAAACCCTTTTCAAACATAAATGAGGATTTTACAAGATGTGTCCTTATTAAAGAATAGAATTTCTATGTAAATTACAAAGACAGTTAAGATTAAAACATTTTCAATTGTAAATTTATAACAGAGAAGCTATTTTGGCACAAATGCTGTGTACTAGATCCTGTTTTTCAGAAACATCCTTTTACTGAAGCAGAGAGTAAACAGTTCAATTGCATGGGAACTGTCAAATCTTGTACCACGTTTAATCTGTTACTGACACCAACAAAAGCTCTCAGGAACAGGCAAACAATATCTGTTGTTCAGTTATTTTGTACAACTCTCGAAGAGAGAAACAAAACAATTCAGTGTCATTTAAGGTCACCAACACTTCTCCAGCTGACATCAAAGGAGAACCTACAAATGCATAAAAATGTCACATTTCTGTCCCTGCTGATTCCTGCAAGAACAGACACTCCCAAATCAGCACAGTTAGGCAAACAATACCCTCCATTTGCTCTCGGTTCCTGGTTCCTACAGTTCCCAACTTTCTGTGATGTCCTTATTAACTTTCTATTCCTTAAAACTTAGGGGATGATGCCAGGCAACTTGATAAAAAAATAAACCCAAACAAACAAAAAACAATTACTTTTTCTGCCTTCCCAACAACACCCAAAAGTCTAGTCCCAACTGCAAATGTTAGGAACTTTTGAAAATAACACCTACAGGTCTCAGTGCTTCCTGAGATTCCTAGCCAAGAGCCACTGAATCCTTACCCTGATCTTAGGGCTGATGGCCCCTCAGCCATAATTCCTTTCACCAGTGACTAAAAACCCCACAAGCAGACATGGTGAAAACAGAGCCAGATTCAGATAGAAAGGCAAGAGCTCTCTCCTGACACCTCTGTTCAGGAACAAGTTACACAGCAGACAGGAACACGTCCTTAGGTGCTGCCGTGCACTGCTACAGGAATTTGACAGCTTTTCCACTTGGCCTGGTCAAAAAAATCCCCTTCGCAACCCTGGCATTGCTCCACTAACAGAGCTCTGCCTTTTCCTTGCTCCCAGCTGTGTCCTCTCTTCTGCAATCAATCTCAGACGTCCCAATAGCTCTTGAATGTCCCACCCTTTGTTCCAAGCAGCGAGTACTGGGGGTTGGTTGGGTACTTACCTATGCAGTGAGGGACTCAGGACAAAAACATCAGGACTAAGTTGTACATTCCTGTGCCTGTAGAGCTGAAGGTCAGCTCCAGCTGCTCAGTATTCCCCGGGCTTCCTCCTTTGCCTGGAAATGTGCTGTCACATCAGAGGCAGCAGGAAAAGTACACAACATAAAGCTACAGTCTTGGGAGTCAGATGGCCGTGTTCCCCCTCCCCAGAACGGACCAACATTCACTTTGCACACTCCCTGTCTTCAGCTCACATCTACCCCAGCTAAGGGAACTCACACCCCGGTCTTTCAGAGGAACAGCACCCACAGAGCTGCTCTAAAGAGAACAGGGCTCCCTGCAGAGGGTTCCCAGCAAATCGTGGCAGCCTTTGTGTGCAACTCACTCCCAGGCACCACCAGCCCAATCCCCACCCTCCGCAGAAACAGCTACCAGAGAACTTGCACAGTTGTACCTTCCCTTGGACACAGCCCCTGGCCTGGAGTGAGGACTGGAGCTCAGATCTTGTTACAGGACAAATCCCACTGCAGGGAGGGTTTTCATTCAGCTTTTGAGAACAAAGTTTTAATGGTATATGGGCAACTTCACACCTGCCTGGCAACTCAGGATGTTGATGGATGTGCGCGGCCACTTTTCCTTCCACTCTCCCTCAGTGGATATCCAGCTTTAAAGATGTTCCCTATGCAGGAAAATAAGTTTCTGCACCCTTTCATTACCAAACCAAAAACGAAGAACCAGTTTAGAAATGAAAAGCAGCATCTCTACCACCAAAAGAGGTCTCAGAGGAGTTGTTTGGACACTGCAGGTTAAACAGCCCTAGTCTGGACTTCAGGACTTAAGTTCACAGTTCCCAAACCTTTCTCCATGAAAGCCAACAGAAGTTCAGGCTGGCATAAGGAACTCCTCTGCTCCTTTAAGGGCAGCACAGCGGTGCAGCAGCTTTTCCAAGCTGTGACTGAACAAAGCCCAGAGCAACCTGCCCCGACCCCACAAAGGAGTGCTGCAGTCATCTGGTTTGGCTGGACATGGGTACGTGTGCCTCCCACAGCCCTTCCCACCTCAACCTCCCTGCTTTCAGTAACCCAGTGCAGGGCACTTGTGATGAGCTCTGAGGTTCCCTGGGGTTACACCAAGTTAAAGAAAAGGTTGCACTTGCCTCATGGCACACAAAGCAGCATCCACTTGAGAAAACTGTTGGGTTTTCTTCAATTCTTAAATAAATAGCTACTGTATCCATAACTTTTTTTCCCCGTGACTGAACTCCACCTGCAGGGGCTCGTTGTCAGAGCTGGTGCTCTCCACAGCGGTGGAGTGGACATGTCCTAAAGCAAGATGGACTACAGAAAAAGCTAAAACTAGCCTTGGAATGAAGTCTCTGATTCTGAAACTGTATCAAAGGCCACAGCAAAAGCACCATTTCGTTACCTACACGATATTAACGCAAACTGTTGTCTTTTCTGAGTGAGACAGAGAAAAAATTAGCCCTGTTTAAATTACCCTCATCCTAAAAGGGCATTAAGGCAGCTAAGATCTGCCTTTCAGGATTCAAGGGGCAAGGATTCAAAAGACTGAGGATATAGCCCAGCTCAGCCTATTTTCTTGAATTTTTTCTCAAAAGACAACAGCAAAAGTTTTTGCTGCTGAAAATCTTCAGCACCGAGAAATACACGATTCGCATCAGGTTCTTCACAACTAATAATCGGGTTAGAGATTATTTATAGAAAAATTCTAAGTAAATTAAACTGAATAGATCTTATTTAAAAAAAATAAACAGTTTTGTTCAGTGGTACTTGTACATAGATTAGTTGCTGAAGTATGAAAAAAACCTGCATGCACAAATACCTTTAGAGATGACACCTTACAGGGAATTCAATCTGAGCAGGTCGTTAAACACACCAGGATTTTGTAGAATGTCAGAGCCACTTGTACTTTGCTGCTGTGAGTTCAATCAGCAGTTTGAATAGAGTATTTAGGGTAAGTGCAACAAATATTCTACTGAGAAAGGGCTTTTATAATACAGGATCAATAACTTAGTAAGAATTTTATGTGGAAATGCGTTAAATGTGCAGGGGTGTCATCTCACCTGAAGTCACTGGTAAGGGCTGAATGCCACCTAAAATTGGGCACTAAACATTATGAAATAGTGTAAGTTTTACATAGTCATTACACAGAATTAAATAAATAACCAAATAATAACAAGATAGATAAAGACAGTATTGCAAGTTAGTAAGTTCTGGATCAGGTACCTTACAGAAAACAACTTTAAAAGTAATGTTTGATGATAAAACAGTTAAAAACTCAAACTGTTCTTCCTGTTCGGCAGCCTGTACACAGCAGTGCAAAACAAAGCACTGTTGTAGGTCATCCACTCTTTTCAGGCCTGATGAAAAATAAAAAGGCACAGAATTGTAAATAACCCCAAAGAGTCCAGTGTGAAGCGTGACCACATGCTGTGAGTTCCACTTCACAGTAGCCAGCACCATTGAAATGATTCTCCTTTGACTTGCAAGCCCACATCCCTGTTTGGGGGACAGGATGAAAGACACTGGAAGAAAGGGACTCCAGAAGAAAGGAATCCCACGAGGCACATCCCCAGCCTCATTAAGGTTGTGTGTTCCTGCGTGTAACCACAGCGCCTGACAAACAACCTCCACTCCCGAGTCCTGACCTTTCGTAGGCCCAGCAGAAACCACTCTCAAAGCCATCACTCCCTCTGTAGCTTCATTGGCCGTGCACCAGGACTGTGCTGACCCCGATATTTATTGCTGTGAACAAATTTAAACCACCGAAGTGAAAACAAATCTGTCCTAAAAGCTCATCAGGTCCCTTTCAGAAAGGAATTTGTCTCTCATTTTAAGCAGCGTTAAGAATTGCCAAGAAGTAGGAAATGCTCGAGTAGCCAATTGGAGATGAACTCCAGGTGTACCTGGCAAGGGCGGTCCTTCAGAACTGTTCCTTGGAACAGCTCAGCATGTGGGACCTCCCCAGCCGTGCCTGCAGAGCTCACACTGTAATTACACCTGGAGTCATCACGCAGGGACAAAAAGAGCTCCCCAAAACTGCCCCTCACGCTTTGAAAGGGAATTACAGCCCGTAAATGCAATGGTAGTTTTGCTCCTTGCTCCTCAAGCTGAACCTTCTCAGGAGATTCAATGCCACCCCTCTCCTGACAGGGGTATTCTATCTGGACATCAAATCATCATTAACCCCCCTAAAAATCAAGGTACTTCAGGAACTCTCTCTGCCCATCTTTTATCTGCTTCTCTGAGCACTTCTCCGAAGTTCTGTGGGATACTCACACAAGGAAAAGAGAAGTGAGGAGCCAGACCTGTCAGATCCCTCTGCCAACTGCACAAAACAATTCCTTGTCTGATCTCATTCCAGCTCGGTCAATACCTCAAGCAAAAATAGATAAAACTTGGCACTTCACAGGAAACTACTGTCCTTTCATTGTCACTCTTCAATAGGATATTTTCCAAGTGGATAAATTTCCAACCTGCAGCCTCGGCCTAACTGGAAAGGGCAGGGCTTTCTTAGCTTTCCTTGTGAATAGCTTGTGGCCCTGCAACAGAGATGCTGAACCGTCAGCAAGTTCAGCCCCTAAAGGCTAAGCAAAAATGTTTCAAGTCGCTGTTTTCTCTCCTACTTGATAGGAGCCACAAAAAGGGGCTCAGGCCGTTCAGGCACATGGAAAATGCTGCTGTCACCAGAGAAGGCAGGCTGAGATCACAGACACGAGCTGGTGATGACCAAGGACAACAAGCAAGCAGCTACGGAGATGCATTCCCCTGGACTATCGCCCGTTTCTCTCTACAAAGGCTCTGGAGGTCGGTGCCCTCAAATCGAGTATTTGCAATTGTACCCAATCTCAGCTCAGAGTCCTCCACTCCTCTCCCGGCACCTGCCCTCCATGGATCCCCCCAGGCTGGGCAGGAAAGGTGGGAGGAAGCAATTTGCCCCTCTTTTGGTGAACAATTGACTGAACAACTCAGCTAAGCACAGGAGATGGTCCCACAGAGAGACATTAGCATTCTGACTGCTCAGTTACCAGAGCCAGAGCAAAGGTGTTTTAAATGAGCCCCTGCCTCACCCTCTGAGGGAGACCTTAATTGCTGTGATTTTCCCTTCCCTCCCATCTCAAAGGAGAACATGAAAGCTCCTACCCAGCCCTGCGTATACCAAGTACCACGCTCCGCAGGAGATTGCTATCAGAAGAACATTCTGGATTTTATCTGCTAACAAATACAGCAGGACAGTTTGTGCTATTTATAAGCTCTTGGGACTCAATTTTCCCTTTATTTAAGTTCTGGTGACCAATATCAGTGACGGTGTAATCTATCCTGTAAAGTCAGGCTGTCCCATGTCCTGGTGTGTTTCTCTAGAACAAACCTCCTTTGAACTGCTGGGATAAAGAGCAACACAACGACCTGTGGGACCACGGTGTCTTCCGATGAGGAGCCACAGCCAGGAAAGCTCTTTGAGATACAGCAGTGAGGAGTCCTCATTATTGCAAACAGTAATATGAGAGCAGGCAAATTAAAAATGCAGCCACACCTCTCTCTGTGTAAACCAAAGACAGCAAATGTAATAACAGTGACTTCGTTTTTAAGTATTGTCAATTCTCTTAAAAAAAAAAAAAAAAAACCCAAGAAAACATTGTCCCTTCATTTTAGTTGTTTAGGTGTATTTTCTAGGGCAAAATACGTATAAGAAATGGGAGAAAAGTCATCCAGAAAAGGAAACGGCTCTTACGGTAACTTTTGGAAGAGAAGGCAGAGAATACATCCATTTTAATCAGAAAATTACCTAAAGAAAGACATGCAAATTGAAAATTCGTTTCAGTTAGGCTTCCAGAAATGGATGTAAAATCAGTGCAATTCCCAGAGAGAAGAGAGAGAACTCTAACTCTAGGCGTTACTGCAGCAAGACGCAGGACGGTAAGGGAAATAATCTAATTCGTCTCCCAAAGTAATTTACATTTGTATTCAACCAGCCATGCTATGCAGCAGAAAAAGGGTTACTAGGAAGCAAGGAGGTAAAAAGCAAAGGAATTAAGCTCTCTAAATCATCCCCAGGGAACCCGCAATAACGTGGCATTTCCTCAGTGATACAAAAGTAAATTAGAGCAAGAGAGAATCATCCCCAACGTACCTAGAGATGTTGCTGCTGTTTAGATGAGATCAGTAAGTAAAACACTGTTCTTCCTTAAAATACCTCTTTTGGAGATCAGCAGGCTCCTTTGTGATCAGGGAAGATGAGCTCCAGCTGGAGCAGATGTTACGAGTTTGATGAAGTTATCAGAGTGCCCCAGAAATGGGACTGAATGAAGAGATCCAATTTTTTAGTCAGAAGATGGGGCTGCAACAGGGAGTGGCTACTCTGTACAAGTTATTGGGAAAGAAGGGTAAATACCAGAAAGAGAGAGAAAAAAAAAACCTTACATGATTTAAGCTAAGCCAGAAACATAAAGAGGTTGAACTGGACAAGGACAACACAGGCTAGGCATCATAAATTTTCCTGTTAAAATTTTTGAAACAGATCATAGCTGAAGTTTTCAAAACACTTGATTTTTTTTTTCTTTGAGAAAGAATTCAAAACTGCTGAAGATCGGTCAGAAAGGAGCAATCTCCTGGGATGCTCGGCAGGACGATCTGACACAAGCCGCCAGTACCAAGGGTAAAATTCAAGGATTAATGGCCCCAACATACCGAAGTCTGCCCCCCCCAGCTGCAAACAGCAAAGGGATTTACTGACCAAAACCAGTACCCCGAGGGACAACTGTAGAGTTGTGAGGCAGCAGTCAATACCAGGAGCAGAATTTTCATCTGCTCTGCTTGTGACCCCCATTATTGTCATGCTGGTGGGTGTGTTCTGCAGTCACACTTCAGGGGACTTCCGTGGCAAATAGGCATTAAGAGCACCCGATAATCCCTCTGTACTTTACCTACAGACCAAGCCCTTCCTTGCAGCCCGGCCTCATGAGGCTGCAGAGGTCACTAGAACAGTCAATCGAATGTGGACTCACCGCAGGTAGCAAATTAAAATGTGGCTAAACATTCACCAGTAGGAACTAGTTAAAATTACTCAAAAAACTTCCCTCGCTTGTTTGTCATTGTTGTAAGAGACCTGACAGACCCGAGTGCGTGTTCTCTGTGTATCCCATGGATGTTAATAAATTCCGTTTAAGTGCTTCGGGAAACGAGCCAGTGCTACAATATGCCATCTGCAAAATTCTCATCTTCTTAATTTCTAATGCGCATAGCTACATGTTTAAGGTAGCAACTAGAATGTGTCTGAGCCTAATTTTTCCTTTTCCACGTGATGATCTTTCATCCTTTTCACTTTTACAAATTTTTAGAGAGGGTTTAACAGAGCACTTGATAGGGCCGGGTTTTGTTTTCCGGGGGTAACATTTACAGAGGAATTTGGACGCGAAGCAGCTGCTGCCTGCAGACGATCCCATCCGCATTAGGGGTCAGTGCCTTCCCTCCCGACGCCCTCACCCACCCGCGGGGCTCGGGCCCTCCGCCTTTACCTTCTCCGGGAGCAGCAGCTCTGCGGCTCTTCCTCACAGGAATCTTTGTGCTGACACCATCCAGAACATCCAGCCCCAGAGTTTTTTCCTATCCATCATCTTTGCTTTAAAACATCCACGAAGAATTAAACTAGTTTAGTCTTCCCCTGGTTAGGAATGCACTTCCCCGTTCATCGCAGTGCCAGTCTCGGGAGCGTTCTGTGCAGCCCTTTCCTCCAGGGAACACGATCCGCGGCCAAACACCGAAACCAGGCGGCACAGCTGCCTCTGCCACGCTCTCCCTAAATCCCGAGCGCCCCTCCTCGGGATGCGGTGCCTCACCCGGGCACCACCGGTCCACTTCAGACCCGTTCTGCCCCACTATCCGAGGCTGTGCCTCCGGACAGAGCTGTGCCGGCGATGCTCCCTGCTTGCTCCCGCTTTCCCGACAGCCCGGCCGCAGGAGTTGTGCCTGCCGGGATTTACAGCGCCAGTCACCAAGTGCCACCGGCCGGAGCCCCCTGCCCTGACAGGGGATGTTGGCACCTCAGCTGCGGCGGCAGCTCGGGCCGCTCTGCTGGAAACAGCTCTGCGAGCACCGAGGGGCTCCTGCCGGGACGAGACAGAGTCCCGGTGAAAGCAAGTACCTCCAGGGGCACCGGAGGGCTCCAGCTAAGATTCCCGAGACAAAAGCCTCCCTCCCCTCTCCCCCAGAAGCAGGGCTCTTGCCCTGTCTCACATTACACTTGCTCGAAGCGCTGCGGAGCGGGCACAGGAGGCAGCGGTGCAGAGCCCCCGGCCACGCTTTAGCCCTGCCCTGTACGTTTTCCACGGCACTTGCACAGCTTGATTTCATCAGCTTGATTTCAGGGATGACACTACGGCAGAAAAATCAGGTTCAGTATTAGTAAGCAGTTAATCCTCACTGTCATCTGTTTAGTCAAATTATACGTGGCTGCCTTATATCAGAGGAGATACTTGACAAGTATAACCTTTTCTCTGTTTATAAATACTCTCAAGCTGCTTTTGGAAACCCTTCCCCAAGATTTTACTACTTGTAACATGAATGTTCTAACGGTTACATTAACATTTTAAACGGATAGTACTTTGGTAAAACAAGGCGTCAGGAGACAAGCTGAAAAGGCAAGTCTTTCGTGGGAGAGGCAGAGTAACCCTCGTGACACGGGCAGGAGTCTTCCCAGAGGGTTGAAGAGAACCTCCAAAATTCTGGTTTCTTACTAGAGCCAAGCTGAAAGCTTCCAGGGAAAGTTGCCTGCTCTCCTTTGTCCTCTCAAACACGCAGTGGATGTTTCACAGTCAGGTTGGTCTGCAAGACAGGTGTTCTTTGAGAGCAGCATCGCAAGGTACTCCCACCTCCAGCTGCTCAGTTCTGCAGCACTACACGTGGCAGCAATTTCTGCTTTTCCAGATGCTGAGCTGCTGGCTGCCATCCAGCCCTGCTAAAAAGGGACCAAAAAGGAAGGCTGCTGTTCTCCAGCTGTTCCTGTCCCTTCCATGACAAAACAGGAATGGAAGTGGATGATTTTGCATCAGGAAAATCAGAAAAATTAAGAAGTACAGGGAAAAAACCCCATCAGACACTTAAACAAATCCTTCTGTATATCATTAAAAGGCTGCAAGCAAATAATAAAGCAAATTAGTGCTTGAAAAATGTCTGCTGAAAAGCAGAGTGCGGGGAGTCAGGCTGGAATTCTTTGCAGTTTTTGCTCCTTTCCCCTTTGCCCCTCTCCCCAACCGTTTGTTCCTAATGAAATGTGAACAATGACTCAGTCAACAGGATCTTTCACCAGTGCCTCTCACAAGACTGAGAGGAAAACAATCAATTTTACTGTAAAAACATCTTTGGGAATCTGTCACCTTGCTCAAGCCATTTCTCCCAATATTCAGAACGCCCTCCCAGGGCTATCATTGCATCCTTGTCCCAAAAGATCACTACAACACTCCAGTACCTGGTAAGGTGAAAGACGGGAATGCATGAGACAAGGGACTTAGAAGCACCACACAGATCACATCACTTGCCCCCAAAAAGAAACGATCAGACCTCCCTCCACTGGGACATGGCTGGCCAAAATCTGACCAAAACAACAACAAAATAAAATCAAACTGAAGGATGCAACAAACAAATCTACTCAGCCCCACTGTGTGGCTGTCGTTTTAGAGGAGGATGACGAGAGCTGAACTGATACTTGGCTACATCCTCCAGCTTGCAGGATCACTGAGTCACCCCTGCACAGGAACAGGTTCTTACATGCACTGCAGGGCACTTGCCTGAATCCTCACACAGCTCAGAACTCACCCGTTAGAGACAGCAACTTTAAACCAGCAGGATACAAGGAATCAAAAGCAGCACAAGACTGCAGTGTCTTGTTTTCAATACAAATTCAGGCACCAAACACCTAGAAATTCAAAAGCAACTTTCCTAAACACAGTTACAACACTACAAAACACACGATGTCAGGTGGTATTGGGTGTGTTCCAAAACTCTAAGCTTATACTCTGTCTTGTGATGCTGTAGATTATATAGTGGATGAATAAATAAGGGGGAAGTTGGTTTTACTTGAAAGCAATGCCTTTTGTTACTACAGCTTTTTACTGGAACTACTTTTGTGCAATACATCAATGAAACCCAGAATGCAGAAACGTAACAGTTCGGTGGGAAAACACCGGAAGTTTTCAGAGCTGAGTAGAAGTATTCCTTATTTATGCCATTTTTCTTGTCACACTACACAACAATACACAAACCGCAGATGAATTTCTACTTGACCCATTTCTGCTTTCTGGAAACAATCAGCATTAAGGACTGTGCTACCTACACATTTTGAAATCTACTGCTGGCTGGAGGACTCAGTCACTCAAAATTAATCATTTTATCTTTTATATGTTTAAATATAAACTGAACAAATGCATTCAGTGTAAGAACCTCACCTGGGTGCACAAAAATTACAGAGAAGCAAGAGAAAAATCAGAGTTTGAGCACATTTCTGGTAAAACTGTCAGTGGAAGTTAACTGTGTTACCTAAGTCCAAATAGGTATTCATACAGCACATTACTCAGCAGAAAGATGGACTGGAAACAATTCCACTCTCTCAAAGCATTAAACACTGAAAAACCAGTTATGTTAAAGGACTAGGCTTTATAATGTTAGACACAAATGTTAGACACAAATGTTAGAAACAATTTTAAGAGCTGGGTCTGTGGAAACCCACAGACAGCAGACAGAAAATTCCAACTTCTCCTTTGTTGATTTCAGGGCACCCCAGGCTGAGCCAGAGGACAAAGCAAGAGCTGGGAAGTCACTGCAATCCAGAGGTCCCTGAGCAGCACAGCCCAGGCACCAGGCACTGGGTAAGTCACAAAACTCTGGGTGTGTTCAGCATGGCAGGACCTGCAGCAGTGCTGGCAGCAACTCCGCTTCCCGTGTGCAATCCTCACCCCCACAGAAACCTGGCAGAAATTCCCTGTTGGTCCACTGCTCCATTGCTCTGCAGCAGCGGAACTACAGACTTGTGCCTTTTCACTGCCCCAGCAACAGCAAAGGGGCTCAGAGAGCCTCTTTTATTCCAGGTCAGTTGACATGCACATGCATCACCAGAGCCTTCCTCCCAGCCTCATCCACAGACACCCACTGGGCTGGGAAGCACTCTGTAATTCAGCTCGTTCATTTGCCCTTATTAAAGAGAGAAGGGAGGGAAATAACCTGTAACCAGAGATCAGGCTCATTTACAGGCCTGCTGTAGCAGGGTTTTCTCTACAGAACAAGGCAGGCCAGATTTCCTCCTTTCTGCAGGGCATCTGTGAGGGTTTCAGAAGTCCAAACAAATGGGATGCTGAGGCAGAGTAAGACCCAGCTTAGGCTCACTCTTACCAGCCTTTTGCCAGCCACTCATATATAACAAAAGACCACAAGGTGGGAAGTGTGGACATGAAATGCAAAAGCTTTTTAAGTCAAAGCTGACAAAAGATTGCTTCTCCAAACCTCCCTTAATGACACTCTACTCCATTTTCTTAAGACTTAAGTTCCATTTCTGGGAATATGAGCAGGAAGCTGTAGCTGATGCACAGCATCTGTGTGGGTCACCCACAGAACCTTGTGCTGTCTGGTCCAGCAGCTCACACAGGCTCGAGGTGCCTGTTCTTCCTCAGATTATTTGTGCTTCACGAGACTGGTCAAGCTCCGCTTAGGTTGTAAAACTTCTCCTTGTTTTTGTTTTCTTTATTCTTTATCCATTTAATTTCCTTTCCAGCATAAATGCAGACTGTACATAGCATCTGAAACACTATTACATCAAAGCAATATAAAGATTACAGCCATTCTAACAAATACCTTTTTCTGTTAAATATTGTAGAAATCTGTATCACTGCAGCAACTCTCGCAGGGCCCCTCACTGAAACACCCATCAGGCCTACCTGTTTTAACAACTGCTTTCAGCTCAGCAGCTGAAGGCAGAAATACCCCAGTACAGTATTTCAGATGTTTCAGTGTGCCTAAAATGATGTTCTCTTGAATTCTGGACCCCTTTTCCTGGATTGCTGAAAATCATGAACAAAGTATTTCAAACGCAATTCTTTCAAATCCATTTAAGTCAACGGTGCTCAACGTCCAAAATTAAAACATGCTGTTAACAATCTGTACAAAGGTAAAGGTGAAAAATAGAATTTGGTTACAAAAGAATTCGTTAACACCATCTGTACAACGCAGATGCTTTTCAGAAGAGAAATTCTATCCTCGTCCTCAATCACTGAGATGTTATCTCCCAATTCTTGACCCATGCATTTTCTGTGTACTTATATACAAAAATTAGTGTTTTTATAACATCTCCTATGTGTGAACAGTTCAGATATTGTACAGTGACTCAGCTGAGATGAATGAGCTTATGCATGTTACTTTCATGAAAAGATATTTCACTTGTCTAGCTCCAAAAGAGCCAAGAAAGGTAAGTGATAAAAGCACCAGCTTAGACTCTTTTGAACATAAATTCAGGCATTTTAATGTGTATCTCATTAAAGCTACATGAGTTTCCATGTAGGTTATTCATACATATTATGGCACTTGGACTCTCCTAACAGGTGTTTAGTAACCTAGGACATCTAGGCTAAAAAAGAAAAGATCTGCTAAAATTAACCATTTGTGTAAGAAAACACTTCCGTTCCGACCTTCAAACCCGTTCAATTTTCCTGGAAGTCGCAGCAGCACACAACTGCTCCTGGGTGACACTCTGAGCAGGCTGCCTTTGACAACGCTGCCACAGGAAGTTTGAAGTGTCAATCTCTTGTGACCTGTGAGCACAAAGAAAGGCCCCCCTCGCCCATTTCCACCACCTGCTACCGGGCATCTGTGCTTTGGCTGGACTCAAGCCTTTGCAGCACTTACACACATTAGGAAACAAGTCCAAGTTTAATCCAAGGTGGTCTCCACTGGCAGCTTTTTCTCCATGTAAGGCATTATTCTGACATCTACTGGCCTGGCACCCAACCATCCATCTTAATACAACTGCATTTGTAATTAAAAAGGAGTAAATCTATTAATCCAAAAAGAAGAACAATTTAATGAACACAAATGACATACATTTAAAACAGACCCATGTATTTTCATATAAACCTCACAATCCTACCAGTGTGTTGGCAGGTTTCTATTGCTTTCTTAACTCATCTGAACTACTGTATATTATGAGGCTTTAATACAAGCAGCTTTGGGGAAGAAAGTTATATTTGGAAGGGAAAAAAAAAAGTTGTGACAAGTGAAAACAAAACAAAAAAAAAATCCAAGAAGCTTTTTTTAAAAAAAAAATCTTTACTTGTAAAATTAAGCAGCATGCTATTTTGTGATTTATATTTGAATTTAAAAAGACTAATTAGACCGAAATAAAGACAAAAACCTAAAAATGGCAAGTCTATAAATAATGAAAATTTTGATTTCACTAGACTTCAATGAAAAACATTTGGTAATTAAATACTTGCTACTGTTCATTAACGTTGATGAACTTTATTAGGGTTAAAACTGTAACAAAGTTCATCCTAAAACTTTTTGCAATGCAAAATTATTTTCACTCGAGGAGTGTCTCAAATTGAATGCTAAGAATTACAAGCAATCCTCAGGAGCAGACACTCACATTCATAAAACTTTATACATCTTTTGGAACTAGGATATTTATACTACTAAAATCAAACATGCATCACTTCCCATACATTCTGGTATCATGATTTATATTACATTATGTAACACCCTTCCTCTCCAAAGCAGCAGTTTATCATACGTTGGCTCCGTTTTCTTTGGATTTCTGATCTTTATCTTCGGTCTTCACCAGATCCTGGAAAAGAGAAAGCGGGAGAGGATCTGAGTTGTGGCAGTGATATTTCTGCTGGGAGCTGTAAAGCAGTGTGAGACAGACACTGTTTGCTGTCAGCTTTCAGGCCTCTGAACTGCTACAGTTTAGTTACAACCAACTGAGAGGCATGAATGCTCTGCAGTGTTTTGTGGTTTGCTCTAAACTCATTTTACTGAGATACTCTCATATATTGAAATACTTGAGTTCTGCCCTCACAAAGTACTGCTCACCAATCCAACAGAGGGGCAGATTTGGGCTGCTGGGGGTGGACAAGATCAAAACAGGAAAACAGTGAAATGGTTTGAGATTTACATTAATATTTATGCATTTTTAAAAACACCTCAGTCAGGAACACATGTTGAAAGCTGAGAAAAGCCCCACATTTAATTTTTTATCTTTAAAAAACTGATATCACATTGAGCTTTTTCCACATATATGTTAAAATACTACTGCCCTGAATTCATGTCAAATTTGGTTTTTATTTTGAAGTTTCTGTTGCAATCATTTAGTCAACAGAAGTTTGGATACAATAATAAAATATGGAATTAAACAAATCTAACCTGTTTAAGAACACTCTGTATTTCATCCATAACAGTAGCTAAATTTTTGATTGTCTTATTCAGCTGACCCTCAAATTGCAATTTTTTATCATCCGAGATCTTCAAATTTTCTTGCAGTTGGCCAAGGTCCTTTTTTACTTCTTTGAGCTCCCCAGACAGACTTTTGTTAGAGTTCTCCAGCTGCAGTATAGTTTTCTCATCCTCATCTTAGGAAGGGAAGAAACAAGAAAGTCAAGTCATTTACGATGCTGTGCACTTTCCATCTTAATATTCTATTTACGTGCCAATATCACAAGAGTAGTTTTTAAAGAACTTTAAGAACTGCACTGCATTACCATTTGATAATAATTAATTCTCACTGCATTTGGAAGTCTTGAATAAAACAAGTGAAAGCATTTCAGTGTGACAACAACAGTGTGCAAGTTAAAAGGCTCTGGGAAATAGAAAACCGACAGGCAGGCAAATAAGTACAATTTAGACCACAGACATCACTCCAATTGATTTCTCCCCTCAGAAAGCCTCAGTGCCTCTGTCAGCGCTGCCTTCCCAGCACAGCCCCACCTGTTTTCTCCTCCAGCAGCTGCAGCTTCTGCTCGATCTCTGCCCGCACCCTCTCGCTCTTCTCCAGCTTCTGCAGGAGGCTGCCCACGTCCACCATGGCCCCGTTGTACACGATGAGCCCCACGTTCTCCTCCACGGCCTTGGCCTCCTGCTTCACGGCAGGGGACGGCAGCAGCAACCGGTTCCCTGCGTGGATTGAGGAGGAAACGGTCACTACAGCCTTTCTGCAGTTCTAGTGGCCAGCCTAGTAAATAGATTCAAGTTTGCTGGTCTGTCCCTCACATTTCCCTCCTTCCCCCTTACCCCAACTCCCACCACAAAAAAGCATCCTCTTTCACGACACCATTCTGTGCCTCTTTCCTCCATAATTTGCCTTCAAAACTCAGGCTCTCTTCTACAGCTCTGATCCTCCTGACTTCAAAACCGACAATGAGAAAAGCTGTTCATCAAAATTCAACGTTAACCTCTGCCCTCCGTCCTGTTCCATAAGATTAGGATTTATCCTAGAGATGCAACAAGGTATCTTGGAAGCCAAAAATACTTTAATTTACGAAATGCCAAAGATTTACTCTTCCAAACTGGCTCAACTATTTTCTGCAAGAAAGCAAGTACCTCAGAACTCTCACTCTATTCACACAGAAACAATTCTTTGGAAGTTGTGGCATAAAAAAAAAAATATATACCTAACATATCTTCCTGTAGCTCTTCAGACTCTTCTTTGTTTTCTTCATCTTTAGAAGTATCTGTCAGTCTTCTGTAAAAGCAAGATTCTCGAAGCACTACTTTATTAAGCAGCTTCTTGACCTACAACAGCCATAGGAGGAAATAAGTGTTACACAATACACAGGCATCGTATTTACTTAAACAAGAATGTTTGAACTTGGAAAACTTGGAGAAACTGCACAGCTTTTTGAACTGCAACATAGTGGGGCTTAAAATGCAAACAAACAAGGCAAAGGCAAAACAGGATTTTGAGACAAAAGCTACATTGACAATATGGGCATATTGAGAGCTGCAAACCTCCCCTTTTCACTCTGAGACCATTGACAAAGATTAAACCAGTGTAAATATGGGGGGGCTACACAAACATCAGAGATCAGCTATGTAGGCAAAGCCTCCAGGAGCTGAAGGGCATCCGTCCCCCCTGCAGCAGTGCTGTAGCACCGTCAGTGTCCCCTGCCATACAAGACCTGAGCGCGGGACAGGTGCAGTCCGAGCGTGTACAGGATCTCCTCCATGTCCTTCTCCAGCAGGTACCCACAGTGACTTTGGTCAAAGTAAACAAAAGCCATCAGGAGATCCCTGTTAACTGTCACCATCTGGGTCTTGTCTTTCTCCTACAGAAAATCCATTAAGGGATCGTTAGGCAGTAAAATATCATTTCCTCATCATTTACGAAAAAATACATAAACTTCTCTGTTAACAAAAGATATTTTTCTGTCCATTTTACCATTACTTTCTGTCCAGTAATTAATATAATGAGTATTTACCTATTCAGATCACATATAACCAAACTATTTAAGACTGGTAATCTTTCAAATGTTTAAAAGAAGTACAGCACAATGGATAGGAATATCTGGGAGACACTTTCCTTCTGTTCATGCTAATGTATAATATAATTACACAACAGGAATTGTCCCTTCTCCCCTCAATCATTTACTGAACAGCTGTTTCCAAAGTGAAAAACAGGTCTTACAGTAAAAATCAAGCTAAGCTGTAATTAGGACAGATCTAACAAGGGCTAAAAAGTTGTTAAGAAAGGTGTTAATTACTTTATCTTTAGATGCCCTCTCTTTACAGTGCTTATTGCCCTCTCTTTTGTCCTCCCGTTTGTTCATTTCCTCTTCATCCCGGTCTGGAAAACAGAAGGAAAATTCAACATACCCACAGCAAATGGTTATGTAACCATCACCTCAAAATACATGTGGCTACTAAAAAATGTCCGCATAAACCCCCAAACATATGAAATGTATTCCCTGGAAAACAATTTTAAAAAAAGGCATTGTATTAAATCCTCATTTTTCTCTAGTCTCATTGTAATATCAGCCATTTGTAATTTTCCCCCGTGTTTCTTTCACAGGATAGAAGAGCTGAAACAAATGCTCAACAAGGCCAAAGTGAGTCCTGCCAACATCACCATCTACTTAAGTGGTGTGCAGAAAATTACCTCAATTCTCCCTACTGAGGCTTGGCAGAGCCTGCACTCAGCCATGGTTACTCCAAATTCAGTATTATTCACTCTCAAATATTTTACAAAATACCCTCCCTGCAAAACTACCTAATTAAAAGCATGTGTTTGTACTCATGTCAGAGTGAGGTATTACTGCTCCCATGAGTTAGATTCTCCAGGAAGTTACAGATCACATCACTTCTTGGGTGTGACTGAGAAATGGCAGGTTTTTTGTTCTAAGGTGGACAGTACAGTAAAACTAAACTGGGAGAGAGAAAGAGGGATATGACAACTGCTGGGATGGATTATGAAATGCAGCTTCTGTACCTTTTGTGCAAGTCTTGGGTCAGAGGATCACATGCCAAGCTCAGCTTTAAGCTCACCTTTTTTGTGAGGAAAACTTTGGAAAAAACTGCTTATCACAGCACTTGGCTAATTTTACTGACCCTTCACTGAGAACCAAGCACCTTCTCCTGCACCTCCATGGCTTGTTGGAGTCTCTCAGCAACTCTGACTGGGAATGGCACAAGGACAGATTATGGGAAGCAGGAGCACTTGTACAGAACACAAAAACCCAGGGTGCTCTCCCAGACTAATTATAAGCAAATCAGAGTTATTTGGGAAACCACAGATTAGCACCAATTTTTTAAGGCTGGTGCAGTACTCTGCCAAAAATACAACTGCAAATAGAACTGCAATATCTACACAGTTCAAACCCACATCTCTAGCAAAGCCTCTCCACAGAAGAGCAACTACTCCAAAGTACAAACCAAAAAGCACAGACGATGTCTTACACCTCTGAATGTCTGAGCAGGGAAAGGGGGCTCCTGCTGCTCCCTGGAGACAGGAGAGCTCTCCACACCCTTCCCCTGTTTCCTCAGGCAAACACAACTCCACCCAAACAGCACCCCACACTACACTCTGTCCTAGCAAAGCCAGGAGGACATTCCAGAACTGCGGAGTAGGAAGTTAGGCACGTAAAAGTGGCTTGGTTTTTCAGAGGTGCTGAATACTCACATCTCCTACTGACTTCAATGGGAGTTGCGAGTGGTCTGCATTCTGAAAAAAATAAAACCACTTCTATATGCATGCCTCACTCAGAGCACCACAGCTACTTCACATCAACTGTGTTCACACAATGCCTCGCACAAAGGTACTTACATCTGCCGTGGAACTCGTCCGAGTTACTAAAACACAATTAGTCTAATAATGCAATTTGCAATTGTCTACTTCCAGTGCATTCTCCAGCTTCAAAGAACATAATCAGTGGCAATAAAACCAAAAATGTCTGAGAGTCACAAAATTCATAGTTCAAGATACCTTCATCTTCATCTTCGGCATCCTCTGCCTCCATCGGATCATATTCTTCTTGATTATTGTCATCTTCAGTTTCTTCTTCATCTTTAGAATCATCTTTCTTTTTATCTTCCCTCTGTAACAAAAGTTCCAAAAAATTTATCTGGTCAGCACCAAGACAGAGCCAAATAAAAACCTCTCATTGCCAGTTATCCCAAACTTGCATTTGTTTGATTAGTCATTTAAGAACACAGATAAAAACCTGTGGGACAGAGCTGAATGTTAAAATGCTCCCAATGCACCTCTAAAACTTTCATATTACTGAATGTGATTGAAGAATATTTAAATACAACAAGAAGTCAAATCAATTAACTAACACTACAAGAGCTGAGGTTTTGAAGGCAATAATATAAAATTCAAATAGAAGCAGTTTAGTATTGATCCAGACAGCATAGATATGAGCCAAGTGCAGACCTTCTTTTCATCTTTATCTTCTTTTTTATCTTTATCGTCTCCAGATTTTCTTCTCTTAGGTTTTGGATCATCCGTTTCGTCATCTTTTTCTTCCTTTTTTTCTTTTCTCTCATCTTTTTTGCTTTTTTTGTCTTTTTTGTCCTCTCTCTCTGGGAGAGAAATCAGTGCTTTGTAAATTCTGACACCAAAATCTCTCTGAAGCATTTCATTGAAGAGTTCTGCAAACAATGACACCTGCACATAAAAAAAAAAAACAAAACAAAAAGAAAACCAACAACAAGTTTTAAAACACATATTAAAAATGTCTATATTTTTAAGAAAAAAACCATGAGGTGCCATCTTAGCAACTTTCACTGGGTCAGAATTTTATGTAATGTCACATTTCTTACAAACTCTGTTCCATGTCTGAAAACCTGTGCCTTCCTTTTGGACAAACTGCTGTTGTGAGCCACGTACCAAAGACTGGGCGCAGCACAAAGACACCAAACTCACTTCAGCGAGTGCCCTCAGGAACTCTAAGACTTTAAAACACTGCAAAGAAACCAGAACGGCCAACTGTGAGGAGCTGAGTTACCTCGAAGGAATGCTCTTTATTATCCTCCAGTCTGTAGTCCAGCAGGACGCTGAGGGACATGATGCTGCAGTCGAACTTGCCGCTCTTGGCTGCCCAGTTGGGGTGCACGATGATGGCCGGCTCGTCGGGCAGGATGTAGCGCCTCTCCCGCCGCTGCCGTTCCAGCTCTTCCTGCCGTTTCCTCTCCTCTTCCTGCAAAGGGATAAAACCACATCACACAGCCTATCCCAAAGCTGAAGGTTCAGCCTGGATGTTCCAGAGCTGTACAGCACAGCAAGCTGTTGATTCCTTGCAAGGGAAGAGAAAGGCTTCAAACATCATCCCCCCAAGGACACCCAACACGGCTTGAACAGGCCCCAGATGACAATTTACTCAGCTCTTGATTATGGGAAGTGCAATCTCTGCACATACAACTGATGCAAATGAAATTACTGATGGCAAGAGAGAAACACTGAAGTCTCCTGAATACAGCAAACAGTCACAGCAGAGCTCGTGCTTTTCAAAAAAGCACAACCAAAGCTCTTCTCCAATGTCCAAGAAAGCTCTGGGAAGAACCCCCAAGCTGGATGAAACACATCCCAAGCTGTGGGAAGCAGCAGCCGACAGAATTAGCAAGCATGTGGCCCTTGCTCCCTCAGCAAGGTTTACAGAGATAGAACCTTTCCCAGCAGCCCATATTGCTCAGCAGGTAACACACAAAAAGGCAGTTTAAAAGCAACTGATGCACAAAACTCTGCAGACATTTCTGCCCTTTCTCTGTGGTTGAGCTCTGGCCTTACTGCACAGACCTTGTTCATCTTTGTGGAACAGCAAAACAGACTAAGTCGAAATGCAAGTACCAACTGCCCAACTGAGAACTTCAGCACACAGCAAGCTTATCCAAAACCAAAAATTAAAGCTTGCTCATAAAGGAAAACAAACCCAAGCAAAACCATCAGCCACATGAAAAAGCTGGACTGTTTGAGGCACAGAAGCCAGTATAACTAAGCAGCTGTTTTTCATGTAGGTTTAAGAAGTTAAGGTCTTGTTAAGTCTGTTCATTTTTTCTTGAGTGTGTTTTTTCTCAGGAGTCTGGGATTTATTTATCCTTACATTTAAGGTCTAACATTAATTCAGACACCCTAAGTGCAGTTGCACATTTCAGCTGACTTGGCTGATAGAAAGAAATTTGATCTGGCCAAGACTTTTTTCTAATTCAGCAGCTCAAGTTACAGCAAGAGTTCCCAGTGCAGTTATCCAGGAACTACAAAATCCCAGCACAACTAAGTACATTCAACACATACAAGTTCCTGTACTTTTTAACTTATACATATTTATGTAATTTTTCAATCTCATGTTTTATGTGTACTCAAAAAGACCTAAACCAAGTATGTCCAAATCCTAACCTCTTTGTCATCTTCAGATTTCCTATCCTCCTCCTCTTCCTCTTCTTTCTCAGACTTCTCTAGCTCCTTTTGCTCTTCTTTTTGCTCCTCTACTTTGAGCTGCTTTGTCAGTCGAGCGATGAGCTGAGATTTCAGTCCCTTAGAGCTCAGGGTTCGACTCTCTAACTCCTTGCGAAGGTCATTTACCTGGGAAACGTCAAGCAGTGACATTACAAAACATCTCACTGGCAGAGAAAGGGAAGTAAAAATTAACAGCACTGCAAAGTCAACAGTGTTTTTTAAATCTGTCCTGAAAAACAGTAATATTTACTGATATGAGAAACACATTGCATTGAAAGTGATGTTTTCCCCCAAGAACTTCTTTCTGAGGAACCTTTCTCAGAGGCAGGGAGAGGATTTTACTGTAGTAAAATAGTTTGATATTATTATTCCTTTGAGGAATTTTTTTTTTATTATGCCTCCTGACACACATTTTTGTACAATTACTGTTTTTTAAAATGAATATCTAAGTATTTTAGACCCCACATTATTAATGCAAGTAGTAATCTGGCTGATTACTGCAGAACTTCCATTTTCCAGTTAAGGAATCATACGTGATATCCTTTAATTGTACAAAGTTCAGAACACATTCAATTAGCTGAATTCATTTATTAAAATCAGGAGTCATTCTTGCACATACATCTAGTACCTATAAAATCAGCAAAGATAAAACACTAATGAAGTTTTTTTTTCTCAGTTACAGCTACTGCTGTATTTCAGGTCATGCCTTAGAAAGTGAAAATGTACCATGGAATCAAATTTTAAGAAGTGCTTGTTACCTTCATTGTTTTTGGATCCAGTTTAGACCAGTGCGTAGGTGTAGAGATCTCCTTAGCTTCCCCATCATCCTTTTCCTCTTCATCCTGACAAATAAAATTTAGAAATTATCATTCAGAAAGCTTGAAAGCATTGCAGTTATTTTTTAAATTCTGTTGCTGATCTGTGCAAGGTCACAACTGTTTCAGACATCTTCTCCTAAAGTTATGATTTCGACAAGTCCACACACACATTCTACCACTTTGTAAATGATCACAGTGCCACTCAGCCAATACAAGCCAGATCTGTGGAACACAAAAGGGTGATAAGCAACACCACAAATATTGGGGTTACACAGACACTGCTGGTCTCCAGTAACCACACAGTGTGTGATCTTCCCCCAGCTTTTTAAATGCCCCCAATTACTCTTGGTTCAGTCAGACCTTCCCTTATTCCAAGATGTTGATCAGCCACATGGCCTGAAATTCAGATGTTTCAGACTAGTGCTTGTTCAGTTTCAAATATCACGTTTAGAACTGGCCACAAGAGAGAATTTAAAAATTTTAGAAAATGGCAAAATGTTTAAAGACAGCTATTCATAAACTGCATCTCACTCAAAAACTGGTCCCAGATTCCAGCAACTACGTCTACAATCAAAAATGTTCTGCGCATCGTAAGCACAATTTAATTCCGCTTGTGATATCAGCACACACATTTAAAGTTAGTGAACTAGCTGAAATAAAAATAAAAACCAACATTCACTACACTGCTGAAAGCTGGTTTACCAGTCATTGTTACCAGTTATGTTCCTCCTGTGTATGTGTGTGGTGTAGTATGTGGTGTGCATTTTGTGCCTGTGTTCCTGTGCCTGTGAGAAGCAGAAATAGAAAAAGGGATTAGCGTTCAGTGCCTGTTCTCCATCAGCCTCCTTGCGTTCACCCTGAAGCTTCTCGACCAGCTGCTGCTTGTATCCTCGGGAGAGGGTTTCCCACTCTGAGCGGGTGGGAAGGCAATGCCAAACATCCGGGAAAAATAAAACCACTGTCTCCACATGAGCTGGAACCGTACGCCCCTTGTGGGTCTCCTCAGGGCGATGGTAGCGAATCTCTGCAAAACGGTACCTGTTGCAAGGGAAGAAGCATGTTGGAAAAAAAATTCTACAATACATTTTTCAAGAGCCTAGATCACTTGTAGCACATCAAGTAAAGAAACTTTGCTGCAAGACCTTGGAAGTTTATCTAAAGAAAAAAATTATGGAAGCCATATTTTCTCTTTTGGCGCACTTGTAAAAAAGGGATCTGAAGCAACTGAAAAGGAGGCGAACCAGCAGAACGCTTTCTGTACAACTTGTTGCTTAGCACATGTAGGTTTTATGTGCAAATAGAAGTTGTTGAGGCACTTTAAATTTAGCATACAATAGAATTTCCTGGTATTAGTACAACTAAAATGAGTGTTAACACGGGACAGAAACTCATCAAGAGAAAATATGGCTGTGTAACGAGCGGCTATTTATTTATAACAAAAGAACAATGAAATGAAGTTCTCTTGACGATCCTCTCCAGCTATGCACAAAATGAAAAATATTTTCAACGCACATTCATTAAAAAAATTACAATATAACATGTCAAAATAAATCCAGAATTTTTAATTAGTTCTTAATGCAATAATCAGTACAGTTGGCACCAATCAGGTTTATTACCAAACAGAATCATCCTTTGAGTAGTTTACCTGAACTACCAAGAGCAGCTGACAAAGAAAAAAAGGTTTTCCCAGCTTTTTTTTTTATTGCCTTTTTTTTTTTTTCCCCCTTTTTAACTCCTGGTAACAGACAAGTATTTCTACATGCCCTTGGCTTTGCAGTGCAGTACTTACCATTGCGTGCACACACTTAAGTCAATCCCTGTCAGAGCCTTGCAACAACGAATTGCCGTCTTTATCAGCACCGAGGGGTCCTTTTCTGGGTCAGGTCCATCCAGTGATGGGGACCAGTGTCCTCCAATAGCCATAGCTTCATCTTTGCCTTTCATACCCACTAAAAACTAGACAAAAAGAGTCTTCTGAATGTTGCCCTGTCACGGGTAAAAAGTAATTTTCCCCAAGTGCAAAGAATATTTCATAGCACACGCACACACTGAAATCCGTGAGTAAACCGTCACGTTATTTTGAAATCTGAAAATGAAAATCAGTCAAGAAAGAGTTCAGTTATTTTTTTTCCACAGACTTTTTCAGCAATGGAATAGGTTTAAAACATCATCACTCATTCTTGCTTTCAAGATTTTCCATCAGGTTCGTTTATTGGTACAGGTTTGTTCCTTTGCAACCAAAAGCTTTCTAACAGAAAAGACAGACACTGATTTAAACGGTGTCTTAAATCCAATATGCATTTATGGATGTGCCTGCTTAAAAATGATAAAGAAAAAACTACAAAAGGTGAGACCACGAGAGCATGGTATCTGTAAACTGAAGTATTCCCACTTGCTAGAAGATGGAATTTAAGTGGAAAACAAGTCTGTTGTCCTGAAACACCACAGCACTTACAGGTTGTTCAGTTCAACAACAGTAAAGTTTCACTTAACACAAGGGTCACTGTTGCTTCATGTGTATTCTCTTCACAGCTGAGCCCTTCAAGAACAACTAAGTGCTTGTAAAAAACAGCCAAAAAAGTTAATTGTTTGAGTTTACTTAAGTTGAACCAAGCAGTAAATACAAAGGTCCTCTAAGCTGGAAAAAGAACTGACACATAAACTAGGTCTCTTCAGAGAAAAGACGAAGCCATCAGTCAGCTGCCTACAAGCTCCTCTCTTATTGTCAAACGTTGTAAAGCTCTATAACCAACCTTTATTGCCAAAAGTGTCTGGCATTGAAGCATATTTACCTTTACAAGTCTAGCAGGATGCTGAAATCCATCCCGAAGTTCTTGGGGATCTTCAGCCAGAGCACAGGACTTGTGATAGAGATCCTCCATGCTGGGACTGGCCATCAGCATCACCTGTGGTGAAGTCACAGCAGCCTTGGTAAACAATGACCACAACTTGCAAACACACAGAGCAAAATCTAACAGGGCTGCTCTGTAGCCTAAGCAGGTTATGTGATGGACTAGGATGCTCCTTCTCAGTTAGTGACTATATTTTGAAGCTTAACGTTCTGAAAGACAACTCTTATTCTGCACAAGTAGATTGAAAAAACAGTAGGTCTGTCACTTGAGACAAGGCTTTCAAGTTTTTCTACATAGAAGGCAAGGAAGTTAAGTCTTTCAGAAATACAGGGGTTAAAGGCAGTTCTTTCTAAACCTATCTGTAACATGTAATACTTCTTAAACAGATTGACCTAGACATCTCAGACCTATTTTCAGAGAAGGTATTCCAAATGGAACAGGTTTTAGGAAAAATTTTTGATACTGGGGTCTCTTATACATGGTTACAGCTCCTGATGTAATTTGACATTCAGATGATCTCAATCTACTTTAAAGAAGAGCTCTCAGTAAACACAAGATTTAGGACAAACAAAGTGAATTTCAGTCGGGATTCTTTGAGCTCTACATACCAGCTTTGTACTGAGTAGTTTTTTTCTCCAAGAGCTGTGGGATATTGTCAGTACAGTTATACTCCTCTTGCACCCTGCTGATCAGAAGCATTTCTGGTGAACAGCCACAGCAGGGGAGCCCCGTACAAACCTTGGCACTGTACAGGTGATCAGCATCCGGCGGGTCAAGGACAGCCGCGTTCTTATCGATGGGATCCACTTCTCTGTGCATGACGTAGAAATTACAGTAGTTTCCCAGCTGAAACGGTCTAGACATAGGAAAAGCATCCACCCACGTGAACTGAGCATCGAAGAAATCGCTTGGGATGTACAAGTTCTGGTAGCGCCTCCTCAGCTCCATCATATCACAGCTCCGGCTGGAATGAACAGCACTGGTTAGAAGACATGGCAATAAAGCAGCTTCTAACAAAGCACATAATTAGGAGTGTAATAATTGCAGATACAGCCGCTGTAGATTTGATACTGCATATGAAAAATCTGAAGAGCACCATACTGAAGTTAGAGTGTCGTAGATTAAATTTAAAAACAAGTAACTACTCAACACTCTTCCAATTAAGGTGACTGCATGTTAGGTAATATTTATTAAACAGGGTTATAAAGCTATTTCACAAGAGCATTCAAAAATAAGACAGAACCTCACACTAGTTTCTCATACAAGGTTCTCAGTCATCACATATCTGATCTTTCTTTAAAGTCAAATCCATCATTTACCTCCCACTACCCACGCGTGCTGACAGCTCCCAGAGACCTGTGCCCACGATTAAAGGAGATGTGGGCAAACATCTGCCACTCTGAACATACCAGTCCAAGGAGAACTTGGAGAACTGGACCGTGTAGCGAGGGACGACACGTCGGGGTCTCCGAGGGGACCTCTCCCTCTCCCGCCGGGGCGACCTCTCCCTGGAGCGCTTCCTCTGCGGGGATCTCTCCCGGGACCTGCGGCGCTCCCGCTCTCTCTCACGACTTCAAAAACACACACAAGAGACAAGGAGTTTTGCATGCTGGTAACACAGACTGGTTTCTAGCACTAGGGAAGCCAGACCTGTCAGAGGTGGCTCACAAAAAGGAGAGACGTTTCAGTACAGTCTCTCTACAACACACATTGATTACGGAATTCCTTCATTTCAGACAGGCAAGAGCTCTTCCCAAGTATCTGATGTAAAGCCCCTTGTGTGTCTCACTGGCTCAGTGTGGAGCCGCTCAGCTCTGGGTGAGGACAGCTCTTTATGGAATGCTTTGATCACAGTCTAGTCTACACACCTCCTGTCATCTTTCCGGTTTGGCATTGGGTCTCCACCTCGGTCATTCCTCCCAGAAAATCGGGATGGGGGGTCAAGTCTTCGAGCTGGCTGAGGCTGTGAAACCAGACGAACTGGGGGCTGTAACAAACCACCTGAAACAACAATGGACAGGATCAGTACAGAACCATCTACACTCTGCAAACATGGCTGCTTTATACCTGTTGCACTTGTGTACGTTTTCTAAACTAACTCGAGTCAAATAAGTCTAATTATTAATACCTACCCAAAAACCCTCAACTTATCACTTTAGTGATAATGGTTTAAAGGCATCTTCTTAAAATGGAAGCTAATATAACCTAAGCACACAGAAGCTATCGTAGTAAATAGCTAAGCCTTTTCTTGGAAAAGTAAATTAAGACAGATATACTACCTACTCATTGAACTGAAGAAAACCTAAATCTTATTTATTTTTGAGGCTATTCATTGGTAAAAACAAGTGGCATCCTGGGAAGTTATTCCTAAATCCATTTATTATACTGCTACATCAATCCCTCAGCACATACTTTTGCTGTCTTAAGACATTTAACAGCTACTCAAAGTTCAAGAGACCCCACAACCACTTTTGTTTTAGGTTTGCCATTTCAGGCAGTCTCTTCTCTCAAGTGCCAACCTGGCTAACTGAAATTTAACTAAGAAGTAACAGTTTTAACAATTCAACTGTGGGAAACCTGATTTTGCTGAATACTGCAGAAGATGCTGAAGGACTACACTGCTATTAATACTTCCAACTGTGAATGAATAAAAATTACATTGACTTTGCTTTCAGTTATGAAATCTTAACATGAGCAAGAGTCCATGGGGATTTCACTAACCAGGTGACTCCTGACGTGCCTTGAGACACGTTCAATCTGAAAACTGTACAGAGCCCCCTCCGTACTATCTCAGCTTTCTGACTAACAACCAACCACCACGCACAAGGCACCAGAGCCACCCCCACGAAATGTGAGCATCGGAAGAGCACCTTTCTGCTGTGGCTGCTGCAGCAGTGGCTGAGGCTGTGTCTGCAGCAGAGGTGTGATGGAAGCTGCTGAGATCTGTGCCTGCAGCAGGGACTGTGGCTGTGGCTGAGCCTGCACCCCGAAGGTCTGCTGTGCAATGGGCTGAAGGACGGCCGGGGGCGTCTTCAGCAGCGGCTGGGCTTGGGTCTGGTTCTGGCAGCACAACAGAGACGAGTGGTGAGTGACCTCAACCCAGAGTCAGTCACTGCAGGTGACCCTGGGTAACCCCACGTACCTGATTTGGAAGTGTCTGTACCCTTTGTGCATTCCATTTGAATGGCATGTTAGGATTGTAAGTAGCTTCTACCAAAACTCTGTCACCCACCTGAGGTGTCTTTCCCTTAACAGCACTGCAAACATTACAGAAAACACACTGTGAGAGCCTTATTCAGCTAGTTTTACATCTGCAGGTTATATTTAAAGCGGGAGAAAGCTGACAAAGTTTCTTAAAAAAAGCTTATTGGAAGACCATCTACCCCCAAATTCAGCAGAGGTGCTTTTTTCAGTGTATGCACAGGAACTTAATAATTCCCTGTCTTGGGCCCAAAAGCAAAAGTGCCCCACACAGTACTGAGCAAAGGCAGGCAAGTTTTATGCTTTTAATGATTCACAAATTCTGCAGTTTCCTACTGGAAGGAGGTAATGCCCTCTGAGTCTCCCAGCTCTGGGGTTTGTATTAAGAAAATTCAAAAACTGACGTGAAGTAACTCAGACCCAGCACCTCTGAACCTTTCTGCCCACCTGACTTTCACTGTTGAACAGAAAACAACACACTCACTACTGGCATATCAGTGGAGTCCCACAATTAGAGCGCAACCCTCTAAACCTCTGATTTAGTAAGGCTGTCAGAGTGCTGCAGGTGAGCACGTACAGCTTACCTAAGCTGGAAAAAGACATCTTCATCCACAAAGCCAAAAGTATCGTGCAGTTTAGTGACCACCCCAGTGAAGACACGCTGCTTCTGGGGCTGTGTCTGCTGCTGGCTGGAGCGGGGAGCTGGGTAGGACACGGTGATCTGGGCCGCGGGCTGTGGCGTCGACAGGCTCAGGCTGGTTGGGAGCGCGACCGCAGGCTGCAACAAACACAGACACACGTAAATCCAGCTGCCCACCGAGAGCAGGCCCTCCAGCCACGGACACAGGAGTTTAGAAGGACTCTACAGAAAATATCCTGAATGGAGATTTTCAGAAGGTGGAAGGTTTTTGAGTTTTTTTGTTGGTTGTTGGTTTTGGCGTTTTGTTTTTTGTTTTTTTTTTTTTCAAGATAACATTTTTCCTACTTTGAATGAAGACTGGCTTTGTTTATTCTTCTCTCCCCAAAATATGCACATTGTCCAGAAAAAAGACACGAAGACAGCACCACTGTTTACAGGCAACCCATATGGTGGGCCTGAAGAGAAGACAAATTCCTGACTTTGCCAGGAACACACTCCTAGAGATCATTCTGCATTTCCATCCCAACCGTGGTGTTAAAGTCAGCCCTTCCCTGACTCAGGACTTCCAGTGCCTGCCTTCTTACGAAAGCAGAACACAGTAAGATAATGAAATCAAGTCAACTATTTTGACCTTTTTTTTTATAGCCTGTTTAAAAGTTCAAGTCAAACAGAACCAGAGCAATTTACAGTATGTATGGCTGTGTGTTTTATGGCTGTGTGTTTTAAACCTGTTAAGCTCAGCAAGATTCTTTTTAAACCTCTCACAAAAAAGTTAAAATCCTTCACAAAGAAGAGAAAGATTTTCCCTGTAGGTTACTTAACTGCAAAACAACTGGACACTTGAAGTTCAAACAACAAAAAAAAATTAAAATATAATCAACACACATATTCCCTTCAAGATTAAGGAAAAGTGGTTGCTGTTAATTTTTGAAACCAAGGCTATGCATATTTTAACATCTGGATAAAATAAACCTGTACCAATAAAATGTCCATTCATATTAGTTCATTTCACAGTTTAAAGTACCCAAGATGTCACAAATTTGTACTCTTGCATTATCTGTGTTTGGGGATGAAGACCAAACAATAAAACCAAACTAACCTGAGTTAAAAGGGTCTGCTGAGGTTGCTGCAACTTAAAATAAATAAAGTTATAAATTAATTTTATATGTTTAAGGAAATTGTACAATTTTACCTCCTCTGTACATGTAAGAGTTTTTGCTTAACCTGGGTCAGTTAATAGTCCTTTGGGGTTTGGTCATTTCAGCAGTTTGCATATGCATAAACTGTGCTCATGGGGTTAATTTTAAAACTGTATAATCCAGGTTTATTCAGTGAGCAGAAATGTAAGATTTTTTGGAACTCAAAGTTAATAGCACACAAAAAAAAATTTTGACAGCTGAAGAAGCTTAGGCCTATAATTTCCATGTCCTTTTATTCTGTTGCAAGATCCTTTTAAGTTTGAAGACCATAAAAAAAAACCCAAAACGTAAAAAGGAAGTTTTTTTGGACAGCATCTTTCCAGCAGTTAAAATACACGGCCCTGTTTAGAGCAGAGTTTAGCAGGAATCATGTACACATGGAACAGAACATATTAGTAAAAATTCCTTTTTGCATGAAGGTAGGCAGGTTTCCATTCTGGATAGGTCTTTCCAAGTTTATGAACTTCAAGTTCTCTTTTACTACAAAAAAATATTACTTAAGTTTCTTTCAACAACTTCCCACACAAGGATGATTTTGGAGACAAAGCCTACAAGACACACAACCAACATTATATTTAAAATTATTTGTGATGTACACAGTAAGAATCAGACAAACCTGTTGCTGCACACTATAGAGAGTCTGCTGAGGTTGTGAATATTGCTGAAACAGATAAAAGCAAAATATCTCATAAACACGAGTATTATCACCTCAATAATACCAAACACAAGTTATCTGCTTAGCAAGTCTTAGAAACTATTAACAACTCTAATACAAAACATAACTAATAATGCCAATATGTATTATTTTCATAATAAATATTCTGAGCCTTTTGAGGGACTCTGATGTCCTCTTTCTAGCTGAAGTCTGCAATTCCTGTTAAGCCTGACACTTAGACAGTATCTAGGCCAAAGTATGAAATCATGCAAAATGCTATTGAGGATATATATTGTGATGGAAGATACTTGAGATTCTCAGTTTAGATGCAGCAAAACTCCTTCTCCCAAAAGGCTTTCCACAGCCCCAAGTCAGCACCTGCCTAGCCAAAATGCCCCCCTTCACAGACTAACACAACTTCTGGCAGCTCGAAGCCCGCAATCCCACTGTTGTTTAAACTGGTTTGCACCGCAGTGCTCCCCATTTCCCGTTTCCTTTTCTCCCGGGTATTTTAGCTTTCCAGAGCCGCCTGGTTTGCAGTGTTTCTGTTGATGTGTTTACCTGCTGCAGGGCAGCTGCTGCAGCCGCAGCCTGTTGCTGGAGAGCAGCTGTCTGGGTGAGCTGGTAGTTGGTGGGGGTCTGTGTGGTCAGCCCCGCCGCTGCCAGCGCCGTCTGCTGGGTGTAGATGGTTGGAGAGGCTCCCAGCAGCGAGGGCTGCTGCACTCCCAGGGCAGCTGCAAAGGAACACACGCACTGAGCACTCGGAGCGGCCTCACACGGCCCAGGTTCCCAACAGGATGCAGTGCTGTACTCATGAGTCAAGCTCCAGAAGCAGACAAATCAAAGTTCAAGATAAAGGATCACATCTCACTAGTTTCTCTTCTAAATTAACTTACCCAAAGTAAACCCCAGCAGAGGCACAGAGACTTCAATCTCCCTCTCCGGAGCTGCTCCTGACTGCACAGCTCTTGTAGTTGTCATGGTCCCTGCAACCACCCCAGACACACACACCCCCTACTCTGCCCTGATCGTATTCAGGTTCTGGATGAGCCAAATGAAGGTGCTGCTCTGTTCTGTAAATTAATTCATTTCGTTCTATCTGAAGGCAAGAGAAATCTTCCCTGTAGCAGCAGCTGTGGAACAGAGGCTTATGGAACGTGTGCTCTGAAACCACACAAGGCTTCACTTCACTCAGCGTTGGCTCTGACCCCGTGGTTGGGTGTGGGACAAGTGGGGGCTGCTGGGGAAGGAACTGCCTTGGAACAACAGGGAGTTTAAGCAGGGACCAAGTCAAGCTCTCTCCAGCTCTTATGAGGAAGGGCTTGTGCTGCCCAGACTCAAAACTGCCTGGAAGGAAGGATTAGTTTATTTTACTGTCATACCAGCTTTAATTCACCACAGGACATGAGGAAATCATGAGCAGCAGCTATCCACGGGGTATGCTTCTGAACCAGGTATGCTTAAGACTTACAGATGGAACTTTCAGGGGAGAAAGAGCCCTGCAAAATGCATATCTCAATGAAAAACTGCAAACATACCTGGAAACCTGCTCCCTTTTTGGCAGGACTTTTAAAAAAAGTTGTTGGCAGCTGCATGATCAAGTATCACTTCATCAAGCTATCAGTTTAGTCCACATGTTTAAATAAATCCAAAGAGAAACTCGTCAGTAAACACACTGCCAGCAAAAACAGGTCAACCAACCATCCTCAAACTGAGGAACATTCAAGAGGAACAGGGTTTCTTTCTCTTTCGAAGCCATTAAAGAGGCACAATCAAATGAAGAACAGATTCACAGTATTCCCGCAGAGTTGGAGCTCCACACTATTCACACTGATGCAAAGTGAAGCTTTAACTCCTGACCCAGGGATGCAGTAAGACTTTGGTTGCAGCTGGTGATCCATCACCATAACACACACAAAAATGCTGTACCCAACTCAACAGCTCCTGAAAAATGCAATCCTCCCCACCATGCTGCTCCTTCCAGCAGAGCACAGTCTTCAGAAAACAACTCGATGACACTGATCACCTCACAGCTTTGGAATGAAACATGGAAGAAATATATTATAAGAAAATAATCACTATGATCAGTATAAAATATTGTCATGTAACTATTCCAGAAGTAATACTATTTTAAAAGTGAAATCAAGCATTCTGCAGTGTTACAGCATTTCACGATCTTTTTCCCCTGGAAAATTCCAATATTTGCATTTCTTTAGAAGTCAGCAACCAAAATCTGAAGCTTCTCTCGTGACAGACCCTCCATTTTCTTGATCCTCTTGCCTCCTGCTTCAACCATCAGCTTCAATTTGAGTGTGCATTTCTGACCATCCAGAAGCACACCCTCACCTGGAACACACCTTAAACAGCCTTCAAACATAATTCAGAATGCTGCTGCACCCTGGGACAGCTCTCCCTTCTCTTGGCTGTGTTACTTCGCTGGCTCACTCGAGGCAAATAATCAATGTGTTCATCTTTTCCTCTTAATGCCACATGCTGAGCAGAGATTCCCATTAGTGCAGGACCTCACTCCACGCTGTCACCTCTGAATCTGTGTGGCTGTGCCAGCCACTGTCTCTCAGCCTAATGTTCTGTTCTAATGTTCCAGCGCAGGGGGATGCAATTGGAAAGTATTATCAAAAACAAGTTTCACGTGTTTTCTCCTACTTTTTGGACCAGAGTACCCACAAAAATGCTTACTCCCAAAACCCAGATCTTAGGGTTACTCAGCTCTTCAGTTTCACTACGGTAATTTCCCTCTCAGCATAACCCATAATTACCTCATGCAACTCCCAGCCCGCTCTAAGACCCTTAGCCCATTTTGTCAAACAAGGAAAACCAAGAAAAAGCTTTATTGCCATCTCTACTGTCACTTTTTGAGCGTTTAATATCATCTGGGTATCTGTCATCTGTAACACCGCACATCAACTTAATAAGAAAGGGCAAAGTTGAAAGACTGCCAAGATCCCCTCAAAGGGCAACACCTGTAGTAACAAGTTTTTCAAAGTTGTATCTTGTTCCTACTGCTTTGCCCTGAAGTATTCCAGGAGTTTAATGGGACTACCTTTCGTCTGTGTACTCATCTCAGTCAAACAGGTTCCAATTAATTAGGCAACTAAGTTTGCATTACTAGTTTAAAGAAAAAAAAAAAAGAGAAAATAAAAGGAAAAAAAATCACACAGAAAAACAAGAGACAGAGAATGAATCCCAGACTGAGCGTAGAACTGACATCTGACAGCCATATTACTATTACTGGCAACAAGCACGTGCAGTGACAAACAGTGGATTCTCAGGATTTGTAGTGATCTCAGTGAGTGATGATGGAGATGCCTTCCTTCAGACACAGCCCAAACAACTTCCCAACACTGCATGGCACGGCCAGAGAAAGGCCTTGGACAGAAATAGGAGTCCCAGGCTGCAGCTCAAGCATCTTTTTAGGTAACAGACATTTTTGTTGTAACAAGCACAGAGACAGTATTTAGTAGTACCTCTCCCTCCTTCTAAAATCCAGAGATCCTTTAAAATCAGGGAAACATCTTCAAAGTATGTAGCTCCATCTGTCTCCTTGGTAAGTGACATGGATTTATTAGAGCTGCAGTGAAGGAGTGCAGGGCTCTGCACACTTCTCACAGCTGTCAGAAATCGTGAGAGCGGGGCCTTGGCTGTTCAAGTTTCTTCAAGTTTAACACGCTCGCAGTACAAACACCACACAACCTACTCCAAAAATACTCCTTTCAACAGGCACTGGGCTCAGAGTACTCGTCATGGGACATCTGTTTACAGCAACTCAGCAAGCTGTGCATCAGCTACTCTTCCTCGGTGGTTTGAGATCCACCACAGGCTTGTCCTGTCCTCACACTTTGCCACAAGCAGTAACAGGATCCTGAGCTACAGGCGCTTCAGCTTCCCCCAGCTGCACCCTCCTTCACTCAGTGCAATGACACTGCAAAGGCAACAGCCCTCAGCAGCCACAACACGGCACAGCTGGGGCTTCCCCTGCGCTGCAGGTCTGTAAAAACAGGCTTTTCATCACCACCCTGAGAACAGCACACGGCAAGCGCTGCCACACAAACCAGAGATGAGCCAAAAACAGACGGCTGAGAGAAGAGGAGCAGGTTCTCCTTTGCAGGCGTTTCAGGAGTTTGCATATCATTATGCAAGTTAAAATAATTTTCTGTAGTAGGCATGACTTAAGTTATGATTTAATTTATGCTTTAACAATGCTTAACCAGCATGGTGGGGGCTTTTATTCTGGTTTTAGCCATGTGATGCACAAACCCATGAGAGGAGGAGCAGAGAAACTGCCTGTGTTTCGTGTAGGAGTTTCTCTTCACACACTGCTCTCTGCTGGCTCCTGGAATTGCCCATCTCCCTTCCAGTACCAGGGCTACAGACAGCAATGAGTGAGCTCTCCTAAGGGGATCCCAGAACCCTTCATTACACAGCATTGTCACCCTACAACTACCTTAGAATGTCACACCTTAGTAATTAAGAGCTTTAACTTATTTAGTTACTTCTTCACCAGGGATGGCCAAGACAGCATCTACATCAGCAATACAAAAGAAAAAAACAAACCAAAAAACCCCAAATAAAAACCACAACTCCACAAACCTGAAATTACCTTTTTTGCAATGATCCAACTGAGTTTATAACACAGTCACCCATCACGTTTAACAGCTTAGGAAAAGGCTCCATATCACATTGCTTGTGTTATATAAATAAAGCTCTCTTTGCCTCATTCCCAAGCACCTCGATGCTTTGGAGAGGGAACATGACACTTGGGATAAAAACAGCTGGCATGCATAAATACACGTAACACCCCTGGCCAAACCTCTGAAAACATATAAACATTTGGTAACTGTGTTTTTTAAAAACGAGTTTATGAACACTGGGATTCACAAGGGAAAGCCAACGTGCACAACTTCTTGGGTGCAGACACGGGTGAGTAGCAGTACTTTGGATTATAAATCACAACCACAACTGGCAATAAAAAAGGCAAGGGAACAGGTATGTACTAAAACAGGAGCTGGGCTTGCAGAATCCCAGAGATTCAGCAGAGCAGACAGGGAAGAAGGAGGAGGCAGACAGGAACAGGAAAGGACTGCAGCAAAGGACATAGGGAGCTAAAGGCTTTCAAGGGATACTGGAGATTAGACAGCCTGAAGAGGACACTGGGAACGTGAAGGAACGTGGGACTAGCACAGGAAGAAGGCAAAAGTGCAACCAAATGCCAGGTCTTTAATGGCTCTCATGTTTGAGTCAGGTGCTGCCGGATCAGATGAACAGCTAAAAATCCCTGGAGATTTGTCCTCACTGAGCAGGGGAAAAAATCTCACAGCGACCCATGTTGACCAGTTCTATCCCAGGTACATTTTGCACTTCACTTAATTTAAGGAGGCTCCAGAGTAGGCTGGCCAAGGGCAGAGCCACAGGCACAAGACAATGGATAAGAAGCTGATGTACACTCCATCCCCCTCTTCTCCAGGGCCCTCTCCTGGTCCTCCCTCAGCGAGCTGTAGGATGACTGCCAGCTCTCCCTCTGAGACAGGACCTGGAGCTGGCCCTCCATCTCCCACCCCTGTTTTGGATGCACTGTCACATCAGCCAGCACATCGGGAACAGCCCAGCTCTGACTGCTCCAACGTCTCACACAGCCAAAATCTGTCTCTCACACTCCCAATGCCAACCCCTTCCAGCTGTTAAGGAATTTCTTACAGGAGATGGTGCCATTTGGATAAGGGAAGTGTGAGCTATTCAGAGAAACAGTGAAAAACTGCCTGTGGGCAGCTGGTTAGGTACAGCAACAGTTTAGATAGGGAACAGGGCAGAATGGGCTTGGAGGAAAAGCAAAAGGCACAAGGGGATGGAGCAGGGTGAAACACATGGGGGATGGTCATTCCCTGAGGATACAGTGCCATTGGATCACGGACCAATGGAAACACTAGAGACAGAGGATTGATTCACTCTGGCAAAGAAAACAGAGCCAGGAGAAAGATGTGTTCTTCCCACCCCAGACACGCACCTCCAAGGAATGCCAAGCACTCCCAAGCTTTGCCAGGCTCCCAGACAGAAAGCCGGGGACAAAGGAGGTGGGACACTGAACTTCTTATCAAATCAGAGCAACTGCAGAAACCACACAACCCTTCGGCAAGGCAGCTCTTCAACAAGGCACTGCCTCCCCTCCCAGCCTCGCTGAAGCCTTTACACATCCCACAAGGTAACGACGACACTTCATGAGAAACAACCCGCGCTCAAGAAGAGCAAAAGGCACTCCAGAACTGGAAATGGAAGCACCAAAATTCATCACGCAGCAAGCTTCACATTCTTGCCTCAGAACCTTTTGTGCCATAGGGCAACATGGAGAATGAAAACAGAGCCAGCTGAGTTCTTAAATACAGTAGCCTGCCGTGAAATAAGGCTTCTTAGCTAAATCCAAGGAAACCCTCTCCCATTATTAGGGCAATGCATTTGGTTACAGGGATCCTTAAGTTCTAATTTAGCATTAAAAAAACCCCCAACCTCCTCACCCAAGTAACAACCTTCAGAGAACTTTCCACTGGGTGAAGTATGTCCAACATATTAATAAAGGCAAAATAATTTGTAAACATTGATTTAGGCTGCCCTGGAAATGAAAGTGTGACAGAACTTAAAAAATCTGTAATGCCTTATTAGTACTGTTATTATTTAACCTAGAGGGATGTAACTTGATAAACGGTAATTTAATTTACACATCTTGGGATACGATTAACTTGATATGTTGTTTACTGTCCAAATCCATACAAATTCACCCCGCATTTCACTTATCACCCTTTAAAAAAACCCTAACAACAAACAAAACCAACAGCCAGTATTAGGCAATGACCTTTAAAGCCTCTATGGTGGGGAAAACTCCCAACTTCAACCATTTAAGCAGGCTTTAAACACAGTTAGCACGGTGCCGCTGGTAAGTGCACAGCCCACCCCGGAATCTCCCAAACTCCCGGATGGCAGGGTTCAAACAGCGAGAGATGTGAACTGACCTGGCTGGGACACGGCGGTGGCAGTGAACTGAGTGGCCCAGGGGGGATTCTTCTGTCCTCCAAACTGAGCCATGGTGGAAGGCGGGATCTGCCGGGCTCTATCTCCTGGAACTGTAATCTGGGGAAAGGGAGCACAGCTGCAGCCTTTGAAACACGCACCGCCCGCTACTTTAATTCTGGGCCCCAGGAAAAAAAAAAAAAAAAAAAAAACCGAAACCCAAAAAAACAGACAGGAAAAGAAACAAAAAGCGTGGAAATACCAGCCTTACGCCCCTAAACCTGGCGGGCAACGCGCGCCACGTGCGGGAAACACGGAAAGCTGCGAGACAAGTTATTTTACTTTCCTAAGGCACGACCTCCATCCCGCTCTTCCTAACAATGGGACCAGCGCTATTTAAACGCAAAAATGTGTTTCCGCGTGCAGGAGCGCTCAGGGGAAGGTGACTCTGCAGAATCTCTGCGAGCTCACACCTCACACCCCGGTACTCTCAGTCCCGGGCCGCGCTCGGCCGCGGCGGGGCAGCGCCCAGGGGCTCCGGCCGCACGGGGGGCACGGCCGGCCCGGCCCCGGCCCTGCCGCCCCGGCCCCGCCGCCCGCCCGCCCGCGCCGGGAGCGCCCGGGCCGCGTGCCCGGAGAAAGGCACGGGCCGCGCGGGAACCGAGGCCTGCCCGCCCCCTCCTCCTCCCCGCCGCCGCCGCCCCGGCCGGCGATGCGGGCCCGCGCCCCCGAGCCGATGCCGGTGGCGGTGCCGGCCCCGCCGCCCCCCAGGCCCCGGCCGGGCCGTGCCGCGGTACCTGCGCGGGGCCCCGCCGCCATCGCCGACCGCGCGCTCCGCCCGCGCCGCGCACGCGCCCCCGCACCGCGCGCGTCACCGCCCTGCGACCGCGCGCGCCCGGACCCGCCGTGTGCGGCGCCCGCGCGGCCGGGGGAGGGGCCCCGCCGCCATCTTGGGCGAGGCGCGCGGGCGGGGCCGCGGGGCCGCCATCTTGCGGCGGGGCCGCCCTGAGGGGGCCGAGACCACCGCGTCCCCCACGGGCCGCGTCCCGGTGCCAGACACTGACCCTGCCGGACACGGGCAGATCCACACACACAGCGTGCCGTCCGGCCGTTCTGAGGGGGCCGCGGGCACCCAAACACTGACCCTGCCGGACACGGGCAGATCCACACACACACACACAGGGTCACTTGACGTGAAGGCAGAGCAGACCCGCCAAAGAGGTGCACCCAAGCTCTTAAGTTGCTTTGAAACAGAAATGACAGCCAGGACTCATTGCAGTAAGTTGTTCAGTGCTTCATGGGCAAGAGTCATTTCTCCCCCCGCGCCTGATGCTGTTGAAAAGACCCTTCCATCCGAGAAATGGTTCTTTACACTGCTTTGCCTTGAAGTGAAATTAGAACATGAAATGTTTACATTTGAAAGTAAGCCAGCAAGACACACTTTTTACATGAAAATGGGGCTTTGAAGTGTTACATTGTCCTTAAAAACAAGTTGGCGGGATGAAGAGGCAACAATATCAGACTCATTTGCAGTGGGTTATATTGTAGGAGGGCAGCCAGAGAAAGACACAAAAGACCCTCAAGTGAAGGTAAATTTCTGCCAGCATTTGGTACTCAATAATAAATACAGATCTGCCCTTGCCCTTTTTATTGCAAATTAGATGAGGGTTTCAGTGTTTCACACTCATAACCATAGTTCTTAATTTTCTACATGTTTTAAACCTTATTCCTGTAGTAACTCCATCCAGCTCAGTCAGTTGACTAAGGCAGAGTTTGTACCCTTTGACCTGGAGATAAGATTAGAGGCTAAAAAAGTTGCAGGACCTCCCTCCCACACTACACGTGAAAAGGACTGGCAAAATTGTATTAAAGGAGAAAATACTTGTCAGTGAATGTCAGAATATTGTGTAAGTAGCTCCATTCTGCAGTCTTTGGGCCCTTTTTATCAGAGGATTCCTCACTCTTGGGGATGCTCTCAAAGCCTCAAAAGCTCACAGGAAGCACAAGGCTGATGTCCTGTACCACAGGCAGAGCATTTCTTTGTGTCCTTTCTCCTACACACTCACTGCTAACCTTAGCTGTCAGGTTTTGCTACTGCCATTTATATTTGGATTCTTTGTCTCAAGACAAACCACGCTGCTGTGGTGAGGAACAGCTGTAATGGAAGTGGCAGTGAAAAAACATGAGCACTTCTAGTCTTGCTGCTTAAAATAACTCTAGGCACCCTGAGTACCTTTAGTGCATTGGACAGTTTAATCCAAAATTGATGAGGGGACAGGAGTCTGAAAGAGATGAGCTTTCTACAAGCTACCTTAATAAGATAAAGACAGAGATGCGAAGGCAAAACCCATAAAACATATTGTTGCTTCCAGCTCTCTGGGTGGTTACGAGAGTGAAGAATAAGCTGGGGATGTTGTGGAGAGAAGTGATAATTTTTGGAGCTTGTAATCAAAGAGCATCATACATATTTTGGCACAATCAGTACACTTAACAAAGATGAATGGAAAAACACAAAGAAGAGAACTTTGTACCAGGAAACGCTACAGTTCAAGTAGTGAGCACTTTGGATGGTTATTTCACTCGATGAGGTAACAACTTTGATCATGGAAGATTATTATGTGGGGTTTTTTCATATTCTTGTTGGAAGTACATTCCTATGCATCCTGTTCAATTCCAGAATTAACTTTCAGGTCTATCTATGTCACTACTGGAACCTGCCCTTTGCAGCTGTTGAGGAGTTTATTTATGTATTCTCTTCAGAGGGCCAGAAGAGATCATCCAGAGAGTCAAACACACTTTTACCCTTCTAGATATCCAGGGATGGCAGCAACAGTTCAGTTAATGGCTTTTTTGATGCTAAAGATGTAGTACAAGTGCAGCATATAACATGTAAGCAAATTACCATAGTTTTTTCTTGCACAAAACCTTCTGTTGTGGTATTTATGACCACAGCTCTCTGTACTTTACATTTTCCCTAACACATGACACAGTCGGTACTGAAGTTTAATAATAAATGTGAGGGAACTGGTGGTGACCCAGAAAATCCTGTGTCCAGGGAAGGGAATCGTAGCCCTTCAGGAACACTGTTAGCACTTACTGATGGTGCAAAGGGAGGTGAAGATCCGAGTCTGAAAGTAGTCCATGATGAATATTAATGGAAGGATTTCTACCAAACGGCACGTTTGTAGATTTTAATTAAAGCCTTTACCATCCTGAGTTAAAAAATTGCAATCTTACAGCACAGAGAAAGGGCAGTGAAGTCTGTACAGCCCCTAAATAGGGAATTTCTGCCACATCTCTAGTCTGTTGTATATGTTGGTGAGATTGCATGCCCTTGGAACTATTTTGTTAAATTTATGTTAAAAAGATCTGTATTTGAGAAGAGGTTGGTCCATCCTGATTTCCAGTTGGCCCCAGTGTGCCAGAGGGCTGAATCCTGGATATTTTCCACACCATTGCACTGCTGTTCCATGCAGGAGTTTGAAAAAAACCTCCTTATTAAGGTTGATAGGTGTTCATAGCTGTTCTACATGAGCAACTAAACATCTTTTCCTAACCAAGTAGAGAATAAATCTTTCTTCCAAATTGTCCCATTTGACACTTCAAAGTAAAAATAAAAAACCCCCACTCTTATGTTTGAAAAAGTGTATTGGAAGGCAACCCTTTTGAAAATTGTTTTGTGTAATCATAGTTAGTGCTGAGAATTCAGAGAAACACATTTCTTGCAAAAGGGAGAAATTTTAATCTTTTAAGAGTACAGTAGTTTTCTAACTAAAATCAGATAGATTGGGTTTCAAATTTTATGACTTTTGGCTTTACTTAATCATTTAGCATTTGACTTCAGCAGAAGTACTTACCTGAGTCTTACAGTTTATTGAGGAGCATAGGATATCTCTTTTCCTAACCAAGCACAAGATACACTTTTCTTTTGAGTTGTCCCATTTGAACAAGAAAATACTACTATAAATGATAGTTTACCATGGAGGCTTCCTGTGTAGGGTTAGAGCGAGCTATAATGTTTGTATAATTCCTCAGGATTCCTGGAAGAAAAAACACGTAATTCACATTGCCCAGGGCCCACGAGAACAGTGGCCCTGCATAAAGGCAGGTTTTGCTTCCTGTTTTTGTTTTTCTGAGTACCCAGCTAGTCCAAGCTCACAAGAGCTACAGCCCAAGGAGGGTTGTTATGCAGTGCCACACCTGAGCCACTTATTTCTTACCCCCACAGAATAATTTGTAACAGCCCAACAAATCACCAAACCCCACTCTTGAAATCTGTAGCAGCTGTAACCCAGGTGAGTCCTTACAAGGCTTTCTGCTCCTGGGGAGGTGAGTTAAGGTCTAGCACAGAAGTGCTGGAGTGATGAAGCACAGCACTGGGACCGCCTTTCCCAGAAGGGATTCCTCCAGTGAAGGGAGTCAAAGTCATCACCATGCAAAGACAGACTCCCTGTAAAACAAAGGGGTCACAAGAAACTGAACTGCTGACTTGTTATGCCCCAGGAAATAAAGGTCTGACTGTTCTGGGCTGTGGAGAAAGGCTGTCATGATGCCTCCAGCAGCAATTCAGGGCTCCTTCAAACAGCAGGGAAGTGTTACCCAGTTACATTACAAATGGAGATGTTACACGTGGTGTTGCAGGATTGTCATGAATTTTTGGCCTGGTATAAAAAGACATTTTCAAGAATTCAACTGCTAAGAATTTTGTATAAGTGGTGTAAATCACAAAAGCAAAAGAGTATCCAGAAGTAAACAGATTGGACATGGAATTGGAAGCCCATCTTGGGAATTGTGCTGTAGCCAATGGTTATTGAAATAGTTGGGTTTAATTTACACATTTTCAATATTTTTCCAGTGTGTCTTAGGTTAAAAACACAGATGGGGATTGCTGCTACTTTATTTTAGACTACCTAGGCCGTTGCTTGAACCAAAACACTAACTGAAGCTCTGCCTTGCTTGTGTTTAAATGACATTTGGATACAATGCTTGTTCTGATGTACAAAATGCACAGAAACTACATTATTTTGGTGAATAACCTTTTGAAGATGTAAGCTGATACTGGATGCTAAATATTAACAACACTATCAGCACAGTTGAACAGCAGTCAAACCCTGCCCTTCTGTAATCTCTGTTAGGTACTGGAGTACTGCAGAAAACTGTAACTGTAGCACCAGCCAAAAAGCTTATTTTGCAGATTAATCAATTAGCAATACCCCTTTAATAGGCAGTGTAATGTAAGGCTGTAGCATCTTAACAATTTAAAAGCAACCACCTGTACCATATCAGTGTTCTATTACCTCTATAATTTATATAAACAAGCACTGAAGTGACCAGTACCTGAAAAGGTGCTGGAAACAATTTTTCATCGACGTTTCTTCCTCAGCAATGACGTTCTTGGGTCTGCTCCAAGTGTGGAAGTGCCATTAAAAATCCACTTGCTTTCCTAAGATACCTGAGTTACTGAGTGCCACCAAACCCTGGAACACATAGCTCTGAGGAAGGATTTAATAGCACAGTCAGAGAAGGCCTGGGCAGGGCGGGAGATGCTGCTGTAAAACCCCAGTAATGATTATCCTCCAAAGGAGCAGCAGCTTCCATAGGAGGGGGTCAAGGGCTCCCTGTTGGATACCACATCCAGCTCCCAGGGACCAGATGCACTATGTCACACTGTGTAGTTTCTTTCCAGGGCATTGCTGAAGCCTGTGGATAGCAGCATTTTTATGCCCTCTAGGAGATTCCAGTTGTCTGGAAGATCTCTGTAAAGCAGCTTTTGCTGCTGCGCTTACTGGAGCAGGGAAAGAAGCAAATATGTGTTCCTCCTTTTCTTCAGATCTAAACAACAGCAATTCTGTCCAGTAGTGTTGTTCTGCACTACAGCATCCCAGACCAAAGGAGGCTTGTGCTGAGGTCTGTTTTAAGGAAAAAAATCCCCCCCCTAACCTCTGACTTGCAGGAAATAAAACCTGGACTGTTTCCAGCAGCTGGGAATTAAATGCCACAGTAAATGATTGCCATAAGCTTGCTCTGCCAGACAAGTGGCAGAGAGAGACAGTGTGTGAATGTGCTCACAAACTGGTTTGTCCTTTTCAGTCAGGAGATGAGGTTCAGACTCTTGCCTAGGACAGGCCAGTCCAACCTAAGCTGAGGCAGACTGAGAACAGCAACGGGGTTTAGGCCTGGCCCTTCCCAGTGCAGAAGCCCAGCTGACTTTTTGGGTGAACCCACTGTAGCCCTGTAGGGCTGAGGTAATTAAATACCCTGTACATGTGACAATGCTTATTAGTGCTAAGAGCAGGAAAGAAAAATTAGGCGACTGAGTGCAAAATAGAAGTATAAAATTTATTTAAAACCACCCACAAAGTTCTGTGTAATCAGGAATGATACAATTTGTAATAGTCTTTTTAAAAACTCATGACAAGATTTAAAATATATTTTCAATTACAGTATTCATTTAGCCTTATTCAGTTAGGACAATAAAAAAAAAAAAAGGAAGTTTACGTTCTAAACAGATGAGACACACAAGAAAAATAGAACAGAACAGACAATTTCCACGACAACAATTTTTACATGTATGTTTCAATACTAGTATCAACATTTCAATGCATCTTGCTACATAAACATGAAATCATGTACAACAACTGCTTGCACCAAAAAACATAGCTTAATTAGATCTTTCAAGTAACATGCAGTCACAACTCACAAGTCTTCAAGTACTGCTGGTAAGGGTTCCCTTGTCTGCAAAGAAGATTTTAAGGTTCCATTTCTCAGCCAGCATAACTCTTCACAGCTCCACCAGCCTCAGGGAGCTGTGCTCAGTTATACTGGGAAAGAATCAGGCCCCAAATGTTTGGGTTTTTTTGAGAAAACAGGTGATTTTTATACTTTTTCCTGTAAATACTGTGACATAATGAAGTGCTTTTTCTTTCTGATTTTTGTCTCCCTGTACGTAATCTTTTATTTAAAAAGTGTTAAATTTATGTTCCAGATTTCAATACAGTAGGTTGGTAACTGGAAAGAAGACTTCAAAGTTGAAAAATAAATATCAAATGCATCCCAAAGAAAGAGAGAAAAATAGAGAGAAAAGAAGAGAAAAGGAAAGAAAGGCTGACTCTTTTACCTTTGCTTCAGCACACGGTTAGTCTTTTAACTTTGCAAAGCAGGAAGGAATTCACTGGCCACAGCATTTCAGTACAGTGTCCTTACTTATTACTGTTCTTAGTGACAGCCAATTCCAATCAGTACCTATGAGCTGGTGTGGTACTGTCACATTAGGAAGAGCTGTCTCTTCCAAAATGAACAAATAATCGTGGAATAATTCACTGCTAAAAACCGAACTGTCTGAATGTTGGCATTGGTTAGAACTGGCTCTCATTTAGTAGTATTGGGATATCCCATTTGTTTTCTGGCCTACAGATATCTTTTCATTTTGTGGATCAGAGATTCATGAAGTTCAGCTGCTGCCTTTGGAGTTGCATGGATTAGACAGGCATTCACAAAGCTGTACAAAATCTGTTCTCATTAGGCTCTGCAGTACTGCTGATGTGTACAAATTTAGGTAGGAAAGTATATTTCCTTCTCCTCAAACGTTTTTTGAATGAGAAGTTTGCATTACCTTGCATTCCATAACTGCAGCTATGGAATATATGGGGGGAATTGCTTCCATAAAGCTTCCAGTGGCAGGGGAAGCTCAGCAGGACTCGGCATGCAGAGCAATGGCCATGGTTTCCCTGGCAAGTAGCACCACAGTCAGGGCAGGCAGGACATGCTGGCTTTTAGCTTTGGGTCCCAAAGTCCCCCAGTGTGACAAGAGCGCACAACGCTGCACACCCTGCTGGCTCTGCAGGGCAGATCCTCACAATCCCCCTCATCAGCAAGGAAAAGGGATCAAATTATGATAAAGGCAAGCAAGTATTTTAAGAGAAACTACCAGATCTTTTAAAAATGGTATTATTGACAATTCTATGAGATTTCTGGTCTGGCCATTACCTAGAGGCACAAATCTTTTACCACACTGGCTTTGGAGACAGTGTTGGGCAAAGAACAGCCAATATAAATGGATACTTAAAACGTGGTAAACCCCAAGGCAGTTTCTGTTGAACCTGCATTTTTAAACTAAGAACAATGTGGATGTTGCTGGCCAGTACATGCACAGCAGCAACACCATGCAGTTGATTTCAGTTGATTGTACAGATCAGTCATTTGGTGTCTGTTTTGATTTATGCTCCTGACCTTTGATACCATGGTCAGTGTGATGGGATACTCCAAAGGCCATAAGCTAAAGTGACATCCATTTAAGGCCCCTTTATCCTTTCACTGCAATGCAAAGGACAGTAGTATAAGTGAGAATCAGGGCCTTCATTCTTATTTTAAGACCACTCCTGTACCCTAGACCCTTTTCCATTACAACATCATCATAAAAAATACAGATATACATGTAAAATACTGATCAGTCACAAAACTTTCCACAACAGTATCAAAACGTTGTGTGGCAACAACTGCAAAACTGAACATCAAACTAGCAGTTCCCTTGCTCCACTGCAACAGCACTTCTTTGGAACACACTTCATCTGCTGTACCTGCTAACCCTGCAGATTAAGAGCCAGACCTGTCCTCCTCCTCACACATGGAGCTTTTGAGTGTCCCCCTGCATTCCGTGACTGAGGAATGGTGTAGGGTGTGCAGTGTTGGAAACAGCACCTTTGATCAGTCACACCCGACACAGCAAGTCACCCTCACCTTGTTTAGCACCCTGGTCTTGCATTCAGTGCAAGAATGCTGTTGGAAGATTCTAGTATTTGAATACAAGTATGTGTGGAAAAATGCCATATGTAATGGTCCAGTAGAAGAAAAGAGGAAAATGCACTGTTCTGGGAAGAATTAAAGAAAACAGCATCGAGAAGCATCTTGTATCTTTTAAAACTGAAGTCAGCAGTATGTTGGGATGATGAACTGGGGAACTGGATTGGAAAAAGAATCCTGAAGTCTTTATATCTCAGAAAGAAGGAAACAGTGATGCTGACACCCTGATACCCTTTAACAAAAGAAGCAACTACTTTATTATTTTCTGCTCAAGCTCCATCAATTCCATTTGCTGCTACAGAGGAAGAACATCTTTTTTCCCAGCAGCCCTATGGTAGTTAAGGCATTTAACTTGCACCATTTCACTTACACCACACTTGGGTGTCTCACAAGGACCGTGACTGATCTAACCAGAAGATGTAAAGAAACACTCCTGCTCTTTCAGTCATGCAGGTTCTGCAGCAGCCGCTTTCTGTCAGGAACTGGGCAGAGCTGTTAGAGTAACTCAGAAGACAAGAGACATTCCACAGAGATGCTGGCACAACAGGGAGAAAAAACAGTACAAAAATCCTGTACTCTGAGAAGGGATGACCTTTCCTTCTCAGGGGTCAGCAGTTTTTTAGTCTAGCAAAGTCTCTTTTGTTTGGCTACTTGCAGATATAAGAACAGGCTGTAATAACTACATCAAGAAATGTAAAAGTTAACTGGAAAACTGATTATTTGATTCTCTAAAAGAAACCAAAAATGTTTCAATAGGAAGTAATCAACAACCCATTTTTAACCACTCTTCAGAAGAAGTGATCCATACGTATCCTGGTGCATGATCAGATACTACTCTTAGAAATCCTTGCTCTCAGGAAACCTCAGGTGTAAAACTTTCTTTTATGATTTTGTAGCAACATACTAAAGCAGCACAAAGACAACTTGAGAAGACTGAGCAACCATCAGGTAATCCCCAAAGAGACTGAAATCAGTTCCAGAACTCTTCCACTAAGTAGCCCCATCCCCAGGATTTTTGACACTGGTCACTCAGGTTTAGATTACAGGCAAATATAAGTGTGTCACAGACTAAGTAAAAAAAGCTTATGAATTTAAAGTCAGATGTACCAAAAGAAGTGTCAATATAAAGAAGTATCCTGGCATACAACACATGTACAAAGAAGGTTGTCTCAAAAAGCCAACTGTACCTTATTCATGCTGTGCATAAAGTCATGGAATTGTTAAGGGTGGAAAAGACTGTAAAGACCATCCAGTCCAACCAGCATCCCCTCAGCTTTCCATATTCTCTATCCTGACCGTGGGAAGGGGCAGCAGACTGAGGATGAACGCAGTGCTCGCTGCATCGTTTGCCTTCACAGATCAAGAAAGGGTGACCAACTCTGTCCCTCTTTTTTTTTCCTTTAAACCAGTATATGGAGGCAGAGACTAAAGAAGGAGCTGTGGGAAGAGGTCAGTTTGTACATCTGTCCACAAGGAAACATCTTCCTGGTCAGAACAGTGCTGTGACACAGACACTGCAGTACCGTGGTGTCACAACAATCCATGGCAACTCTCTCTACCGCCCAATTTTATGGAAAGATATTCCCTCTACAATTCCTTCTGCCAAGTCGGACCAATACCTGATAAAATAAAGCAGGCCAGAACTTCCAGGTGTGATTGGACTGCTCCTCATCTCTAATTGTGTTAGTTAAGTTCAGATCATCACAGGCAGACAGCTGTCACACAAGAAATAAAACACAGCTATGGAGTCGACGCCACAAAGAATTTCAGGGACCACAATAGTCCTGCCCAAATGTAATTGCTGTTAACATATCCAAAGCATGCAAGTGGCCATGAATTTAGTTTTCCATATATCTGAGGGCACAGTTATTTCCTCCTGATGACCTAGAAATTACAGGATTTCTGTGGAAAAGAGAACAACCATATGTATAAGTGGACTGCAAAGCTGATGACTGCTTGATAAATGGAGCTAATTTCAACATGGGAGAAGTTCCATGGGAAATGAAAGGGCAAGACTGACCTTACATTTTTAAATATAAACCCATGAAGATGCAACTTTCCTTAACCTGCTTCCCTAACTTCTGTCTCACTGACCAACCTGTCAGATAAGACAAATCACGAGAAGCTGTCAAGAGCTCAAGCCTGGAGCTGCTCTGACACAGACCTGCCTGGGACTTGAGGTGCAGGAACTGTGTCACACTGCAGACCTGAATCACTGTCCTGCTCCAAACAGCACAACCTCTGTGTTTAACCACAACTAAACATCTACTCCAAATCTCTCTCCATCTGTCCTTGCACAACCTGTTCATCGTGGTAGGGCTGCAAAGCTCTGAGGGGCACAGACCTGACTCAGCTCTTGGCCATACCCCTCCAGTTAAACAGGGAATTGCAGGAAAGCCTGATGAATGAACACTCAGCAGGGCTGCAGCAACATAAACAGGACCCAAATTTAACCCACCAAATACTGCAAGGAAATTAAAGAGGTCTTTAAAAAACCCCACACAGTTGTATATTACAAAGAATCTTAAGTCCTAGAGAAGTTGTCATTTACCCATGCTTAACATAAAACGTGGCTTAAGATACTACAGGTATTTCCCGTGCTAAGTCTAGAGAAGCACTGTCATAGGTAAGACAAGGACTTTCACCAGCAGTTAAGTAAAAGTTACCTTAGAAAGTCCTTTAAAAAAAATTGAATACAACCGTTACAGGTAGAAAGCTGCAAGTATTTTAAGGTCTTAAAAAGCTTCTTGGATCTTGTGACTCAAGTACGTATAGAAATATGTTTTCCTGGTTTGTGTAATACAATAGCATGTGAAAAATCAGTAAATTCCCTGTTTAAGTGGGCATGACTGCAGTGACTCCCACAGGGACTCAAGGAGTCAAACAGAACCAGCTCCTGCAACAAGCACTGCTCCTTCCTTCCAGAGGGGAGGTGGAGTGCTGCTACTGGACCCAGTGGAGACACGGATGAGACATTTCTTCTGAAGTCAGAGGTGCTGCATGTTGGATCAGGACAGTTTTTGGTACCGTACTGTGAAAAATGATCCAAAGGCGAGCACAGCCCATCACCAACCCAGACCTGAATCCATGTACTGGTTTTCCACCCAGAACATTGTGCCAGCTACCTTAGTTTTACATCCAGCTCCTGGTCTGGCCATCCCAGAAGGGCTTAGTTAAGAGGTAAGAACAAATTACAAGTGGCTGTGTGGGCGGCAAAGGAAAGAACAGACCCACGGAGTAGCAAATCTTAAAGAGACAAATACTGTTATAAAACAATAACCTTACTGAAAACAATGCAGTTTGTGTACAAGACTGATAAATATTCTGAAGTGTTACAAGAATAGCAGAGTTGTACAAACAGTAAATAGCTGCATTTTCTATCCTGCAGTACAGCAATAGAAAATACCAGCTTCTCCAAGCACAGCCTGCCTGTGCCCAGCCAGCCTGGCAGGCAGGATGTGCTGGAAAAGCAGCTTAGGGGACACAGAAAAGGGAAGAGCACCACGAGGGATATGTTATTGTAGAGATGAGCTATTTCTCAGGTAAGTAATGTTAATGAAGTAGTAACTGTGAGTTTAGCACCTATCAGTTAATAGCTTAATTATTCTGTTAAGATACAAGTTTCTCTGTTAGAATTGCCATTTCACACCTGGACTATTTGCGTTTGAAGGGATCCTTTTAGATCCATCCTTCAGTGCCTCACTTCTTAGAGGAAAGCTGCTGGTTTTTCAATGGAACATTTTTATCTTGAACTTTACATAAGTTAAATATGGGCAATTGCAGGAGAAAATTCAAGTAAAAATGATCCACTTTAATGGTATGAACGTTTTAAAAGGTAAAGAGATGGCTCTGTAACTTACTAATTTTGTGTGGAAAATGTGTTTATTACGTGGGAGTGCTGAATTACAGCACTACAGAAACCGAAGCTGTCAGCACTACCAGTGAAACCAATAACCTAAGCTCGTGGTGTGGGGCCAGGGCTTTCAGAACAGCTGGGAACGTACAGCACTGCTCACTGTATGGACAGCTGCCACTCCTACTGATCTTGGGCTCACCAAAAACAGACAAGGGTTACAATGGAACTCTAAGGCACACAAAATACCATAATGATTTGATGTATACTGTATATTACATAGTTAATAAGCATAAAACTGCTGGTACAAAACGATGGCATAATATCGGTTCTGTTTTATTATTTACAATCCCTTCATATCCTCTATTTGAGCTAATATTAAGCTTTCAACTAAAATTTGCAGCATACCCGGTTTTTACAAACTTTACTTAAAATAGGTAAGAGACAAAGAACGGGTTCAATCCTTCCATCCTCTGCCATCGCAGCTTTGTTAACTGGAACAGAATGTGGGGAATTGAACCCGGGGTCGTTACAGAGTGATTGGTACTTCAGCCCTCGCTCCTGCACACCCCCCAGGGCAGGAGCGCAGGCTCGCGGCTCTGCAGCCACACCCAAGGAGTTGTAGCACCAAGGTCCCGACTGGCACCAGGTGTTAAAAACACCACTGATGGACTTGTCGTACCAGAACTGTAAAGAGAGTGCTTGCACTTGAGCTTCCCCAGGAAAAAGCACCTTGTCTGGGTTGCAATGCAGCAACTCTAGACAGCTGCTACGCCTCTAACAGCACCACTACAGCATAATGGATCAAGTATATCATCAGTACATTTGCACACTGCAACTCTCTGACCTGGTTCTACCGCCAGGCTGCCCGGCCGTGAGGCAGGAGGAAGGTCCAGCTCTGTGTGAGGGCCTGACCCTGCAGCTCCCCCAGGAGTCCTGGCTCCTGTGGGACCAGGTGCAGGATGAGCTCAGTCCCCAGCTAACGCTGTCATTTGGTAATGTGTTTAAATAAATAAGTTTAAAAAAGAAATACATAGGAGAGGAGAATCAGAAAGAAGAGTGGGATGCTACAGTATTTAAAAGCAATGGAGTGTCTGTTTTTCCTCTGATTTAGCAAATACTCGTTTCATGATATGTCACTTTTTCAACAGAAATGGAGAACAGAAGTTTCATGTTTGGAAGGAAGGATACAACCCTTTCCAAGAGAAATGTATAAACTACTTCAAAATTTTACAAAACATTTTTGTAAGAAAACGGAACTCAAAGTTGATGAATATTGCAGATAGGTTATTCTTAATGAAAAATTTGCTATTAAATATTAGAAGCTTAATAATTTTCCAACACTTTCTTTGTCATTTCCTCAAATTAATTTTTTTTTTCCAGAACAGAATAAGGCAACTCTAGGGGGTATTTTCTTTATCCCAAAACAATCCTACCCCTGAGGCATTAAGAACATTTGGTTGTCATGTTAACTTAGAATGCTCCAAAGGAATGAGACTTACACAGTTATTGCTCAAAGAAACCATAATAAAATGCTGCCTTTAAAAAAAGCAAACAATGTTCATGTCTCCCAATAGCAACACATGTACTGACCAGACATCTCCTGGGTTCACGTTTGTACACTCTCTTGAAAGGAATAAAAAGGTTCTGTAATTGATAACTGCTGTTTAAATGCAACATAAAATCTTCGATGAAAAAGGGCAAGTTAAAACCAACCACATATGCTGTGAGCACACATCCTGCAGCTGTAACAACACGGAACTCTACACAGCAAGAATAAAATCACTTCTGTAGAGTATGCACAAACCTCAGACAATATGATCCTTAGACTATACTATTTCAAGTTAATTTTAAAAATAGAAAGTGCTTTTAAAATATATATTTACAGCTTAAAAACAACTTCCAGCCATCCTTACCAATAACTTCATTTTATACATAATGACAAATCTAAAGAACAAAATTCATTGGTTTTCTAAAAGATTTATCTGTAATTTGGACTATATAGCAATGGTTGGAAGTTGTTAAAGCAATGGCACCATGAAGTAATAATTCAGCTTATTTATTTTTAACTGTTTGATGTGGTTAAGCACCAAGAGCTGTGTAGAGCTATAACTGTATAACTTGATTTAACACCATAAAATGTGAACCTGTTAAAATCCCTATAAATGATTTTTGTAGTAAACAGACTTTATTTAAAGCACCAAAATATAAATTCCTAAAGGTAATAAACTGAATGATTCAATCAAGGTTAATAACCTAAACAAAATCTTTCTTAGAATGTATTAAAACTATACAGCTTTTCTTTTTTTTTTTTTTTTTGCTTAAAATGTGCTTGAGCACCACCAAATGTTAAAGTCACAGTTTAAGAAGAAATCCCCCCCCTTTTTTTTTTTCTACCTCAGCCTTAAAATGGTTGAGATGAGCAAATAGTAAACGACAGGAGACTTGTTCTTGAACAGCACCTTGGAGAAGCCCCGTGTGACCCTGCGCAGGAGGGGCCCCGCCACCTACGCCCAGTGGTTGTAGGGCCCCGCCACGCGCGTCAGGGCGTACGAGGACACCGTGATCACGTTGTCCTTGGTCACTGTCAGCGCTCGGCGGGAGGGAATTTGGTTGAACTCATTGTCTTCGTAAAAAAGCTCTCTGTTTTCACTTGGTTGCTTTGCTTTCCTGTTGCCGGAGCTCAGTTCCGAGTTCTCCGTTCCCAGTCGTTCCGCTTCTTTTTCTTTCTCTTTCGCCCTCTCGGCCATCTTTGCTTCCCACATGGCTAAACCGTGTTTTGGCTCATTTAAATTTTTGTGTTGGTAGAAAACTAAAGAAATTCTCGTGGGGTGATTCCGGTTGGGTTTTTTGATCGGTGTGGTGGCGTGGAGTTCCCGTCTGGCACATTCAATTAGGATAGAACCGTGAGAAGGTGCCACAGCAACCCCACCGATGTCATCGTCCAAGAAATTGTGCTCGCTGTCTGACCACAACTCCTCAGCCTTTTCTTCAGAATCAGCCGGGTGTCCCAGTGCACTGCTTTGCTTTTCATCAGCACAGTCCAAGTCACACATCTGTCCTCGATGGGAGCTGCCCTTTTCCACCGGGCATCCATGGGAACAGTCGGCTCCGTTTCCGACGGCATCCGTGGCCGGAGAGCTTAGCGGTACTGACGGGTCACAAGAGCTGACCATCTGTGAGGAAGAGCTGTCCAGCTGGAGCTGACAGTTCTGTTTGTCGGGCTGATGTTCAAGTATAGTGGGCAGGGGGTCCGTGTGGGCTGGGGGGCCTGGAGCAGTGACCTCGGGAAGCACCGGTGGCACCCCATTCACCTTCTCGTCCAGCAGAATTCCAGTATAATCCTTGACAGACACATCGAAGCTCTTGCAGTTGATGTAAGGGGTCACGTGAGGTTGCTTGGTACTGCATTCAAAATACCCGTAGGGAACTGAAAAATCTTGCTGAATGTTAGTCACTGCTGTCAGGCCAGGCTTATGTGCTAGAGATGGACAAGGATGTAAACTATCCACCTTGAAGGGGGAGGAAGCTGGGCACTGCTTTAGCAAGGAGCAATTTTTAGTAGTGTTTGGAGTATGTTTCATGGCATACAGGTGATTGGAAGTCTCCATTTTTATTCCAGGTTTTAAAGCATCTGTTTTGTTCCCTAGAAGAAACGCACACCAAAGTGTAAGTACCTTTCCTCAATTCATAAAACACACCTCTTAGAATATTTTCATACTTGTTTTCTAACATGTAAAATGTACATGATGACTACAGATTTTTCAAAATGGTTATTTTAAGCTTTTTAGGGATATCTCTATGACCTTAAGTATACATGTAATAACCTTGTTGAATTACACCTTAACCTTTTCCAGTCAGGCTGTTGGTACATAAAAAAGAAAGGTATTTCTCAAAGGGATGAGTAAAATAAACAGATAAAATGAAATAACCACTGAGTCCCAATTCACACAGCTCAGTCCTACACAAGAGCTCCTCAGCAGTTGACTGCTGGCCTTCAGTTGTTACATCACAGATGAAATTCAGCCTGTCTGAAATTAGGCCTGTGAATCAGTCAAAATTCTGGGCTGCCCTGACCCTGTATTATGACAAGAAAAGGCTTCTTTATCTTGTCTGTCACATCCAAAAGTTCCTGAGTTATAACCACTCCTGCATTGTAATATCCACTTACAAGTGCCTTTAAAAAACAGGATCTGGCAACATGCTCCAGGTAAATCCATCCCTACAGAGTTGGATCCCGTGATTTGGTGTCTGCCCCGTTCCCATGGAATTGCCTCACAGGAATCATTTCACACCTTCGTGCAGACACCTGTTCAGTCCCTGTCAGCTCCCTAAGCTATTTTTAGCCACATCAGCCCTGCTGCTGGGCTTGGGTGTGGAACAGCTCCTCAGTGACGGAATCTCATCACGGCTGTGTTCCATCCAGAGTCCACTGGATCAATGGGAAAGAATTCCATCGTCTTAGATGGGTTTTGCATCGTGCCCTGCAGTTGCTTTCCCTGTATTTGGCTGGCAGATTGGCACCCCCAGAGAGCTCTCAGGCACTGTCTCTGTCAGTGTTTCTTCTTTGTTCCATAAATACACAGAATGCTTAATTGCTGTACCCAATACAGAAGAACTATTCTTTCTTCTACTCTGTCTTCTAATAATTTATAAATAGTGATGGATTAAAAACCATTCCTCCAATAGGAATACAAAAAAGTCAAGGGATAAATTACAGACACAATATGCAAAAACTGAAGCTGAGTGGGATATAAGGAAGCCACAATGACCCTTTAAAAAAGACTTTTCTGTGAAATCAAACACAAAGTATTTAATGTAATTAGAACAGCTCCCCCCAGACCAAGACCTCTCACCAAGCTGGTGGTCCTCTCCTGTTCTATCCAATATGGGCCAAGAATTGCTGATATTTACAGGGACAGAAATAACTTTCCATCTTTGATGTTTATTTGTCCCAAATAATGTGGTTAAAAGACAGGACTGCGCAAGGGAGGAAGTAAGGCCTCTGTCATTAATACACATTTCATACTAATTTAGAATTTCAAAGGCCTTCAGAATTAGAAAGTGTAAAAACTAGAGTTGTGCTGCTTGCAGTTGGTAAAAGGTGCATGACAAGTGCACTGTTTAATACTTTCCCCCAAGGCCTGGGCCCAGTGGAGACTCAGACCAAGCCCTCACAAGCTGACTCAGGCTCCTCCACACCATCCTGGCTGCCAGGTGAGGGTAGGAGAGAAGATGAGTCCTCCCTTACTCCTTTCTCATTTCCAGTGCTCTAGATGGGAAGAGATGCAGGTCAGAGGGGTCTCTCAAGCTCTGCAGCTGGGCTGTACTGCAGTGGCTCTCAAGTGAAGGTCAGGTCTCTTCCAGAAGGCCGGGTTACACCTCCATTGTGGGCAGCACGGCATAGTCTTGTGACTCCATCATCCTCCAGGCTGCTCCAGAGCCTGACAGCCTCACATGGCTGAGCACGTGGCCAACAGATCTACCACCCACGGAAATCCCATCTTATTGTATGTTCTCCACATTCTTTCTCATATTTGCAAAACCAAACCAATATTCTCAACCCTTGCCCTCAGTTAGCAAACCGAGTACTCTACATTACCTGCCTCAGTTATCCACACCTTCCCCTACAGCTGGAGTGTAGCTAAGGATCCTTTCGTTCTTCCATCAGGAGAAGATTTAATAGTAATTTCTGATTTGCTTAACAGCCTTGAGCAGTGCTGTGTTCACTGCTTACCAAAAACTCTATCAGGATTTCTTCCATTCTATTTTCTATTACTATGAAAGGATCCTGATTAATCGTTCCCTCTGGTCTACCATCAGGAGTGGCTACTGAATAGCCCAGGTTAACTGCTGTCTCCACACCCTTTGGTCCTGTTTTCATACTAGGTCTGCCATTCTCAGCTAGACTCCAGGTTCCTGTTCCTGAGGACTAAAATGATACCTGCCCTGGCAGAGAGCAAAGAGGCAGTTGGTGATTGATCCCTGTAACTGCAAGCCCTGCATGTACAAGTACAGCACTGCAGAGCTCCAAACCCAGGATTTACAGATCTCGGCACTGCACTGTGGGCAGGGGCAGCTTTGGGGTGCTGGAGTGTCCCCAGCCCTCAGCCTGTGGGACTGGAGAGAGCACTGAAGAGAGGTACAGAAACACCCCACGTTCCTGTCTGGCAGAGCCCAGCACTGCACTGAGCTGATCTTCCTCAGCCACCACTGCCTCCCACACAGGCACCCCCAGCACGAGGGCCATGGGCACATGTGGGGCTCACAGTGCTCACATCTGTTTTGGGGAACCCCACTGCCAGAACTTCATGACAAAAGCTGCCCTTTCAGCATAGAAACTAAATATTCTGTTCACATTCTTATTTTTCCATCCCTGAACAACTTTCTCACTCATGAAAGTGTTTCTTCCACGCTCTGTGCCTTACTTTAGTCACCAACTCTTTTAAATTACTTTACAAAAATAGTTCAAGTCCAAACAAATGATCTAAGTTGGCTTGTTTACGCAGTTATTTTATTACTTTTGCATGTCCAAGGAGTAAAGTTCTGTGTTCCCAAGGCACATGGACACCCTGGCTGTTGCAGCACTGGTTAAGGTTTCCAGGTGTGGAAGCCATGGTTGCTACACCTGCAATGTCATGTTCAGGTAGGTGGGCCATAAACCTCTCTCACTCTTTCAAAACAACACTGCAGAGAGATCAAACCATTTCAGGATTCATTCCCAAACCAGAGCCCTCTAATGCTTCTGGAACTTCCAGCCCAGCCCCAGCATGGAGCTGCTGTGTCCCCAGACATGCACGTGGATGAACTGCATGTCTGTCTGATGTCCCAGGGGTCAGCAATACTGATCTTCTGGTTCATCAGTCGCCCTGACTCCCCTCCTGAGACAGAGTGCCCAGTGCCATTACCAGAGGTGACAAATGCATTTTCGGTTTTTTAAATGTTATTCCCCCAAATGCAGACATTCTTCTAAATACATTTCACTGTCGTTCCTCCCCTTAAATCTGCATATATCTGGATGGTTCTCATGAAATAAAATTACAGCAGGTTGGCTAATTTTCCTCCCTTCTTCCTAACAGGGAATAGCCTGTGCTTTAATTCCTTTTATTCATTTTTCTCCCGCTAATCAGGGAATTCGAGTCCCTGGCTTCTTCCACCTCTTCCTTCTCTTCTACTTCCCATTACTGCCCAGTCCCATACCGTAGTTCTACCCTGGGAAGGACTGGCCCAAAATCCGAGCCCGGTACCGCAGTGTGCATCCAAAGCACCTACACAGCTCAGCCCAGGCACAGCTCTAATGAAACCGAGTGTTGAGGAGCTTTTCCCTCCCTCAGCTGTGCAAGAGGCAACACAGGATCAGAAGAGACTGCCAGGATTTCATAAGCATCACTCACCTAAACAATGCAAAGTGTTGCCCAGATTTTCTGGGGCTTCGGTTTTCAGCTTTACTGGTGTTGAATATTTTTTATCTATCAATGGCTGCTTTTCACTCGGGGTCCTCCTTGTGTCTGGTTTCTTTTTCTTGGTGGCTCTGAGAGGCTCAGCCAACATCCGCACTTCCCTGGGGAATGCTGTGAGCACCTGGATGGCCCCGGCTTTGATCTTGGCTTCCAGGCCCTCTTCGGTGCCGAATTCATCTGTCTGTGAGATTTTGTACAGAGGCAGCACGTGGAGCTGTTCGTCACTCGGGATCACCCCCACGCTCCGGTTGTCTTCCTTCGTCAGGGTACAGACCTGGCAAGAGCAGGGACAGTGACAGGTGACCCCACAGACCCGGTGCTGGGATATTGGGGCAGCCACCCCAGGCCTCACTGCCTGCTTGCATTTACGGCCTCAGTGCTGCGGGGCTTTCAAATGCAAACCATCTGACACACATTTTGTTTCATCTGTGATGACACAGAAAAGTTATTGCTACTTGAACGAGATCAAGGCACGTGTCTTGGACAGGAAAAATGAAACTCTGCCTCAGCTCACACTACCCACAAATATATGCCAACCTTGGAAAATAATCTCAGCTGTAAATAATGTTAAATTCCTATGTATTCCAATTATTTTCTAAATACCTAAGTACATCTTTGATGATCAGATTAATTCTTAAGGACTGTAAAATAGAAAAAAATATTATTTTTGGACTGAGCAAGAACTAGAATTGGTTTTGGTTTTGGCTGGCAAATGAAAAAACCCACTGCAAACAGTTACTTTTACTGCTCTTACAACACTTTCAGCAAATCTCAGCTCTAACTCACTCCCTCTCTCTTAAATTAACACCCCACTGTCATCAAGCCACAGGACCTAGGAAATGTTCTGTTAGGCCACTGCCCTCCTTCCTGTCATTCTGGGTTGTGAGATCCTGGAGCCCAGGACAGTGCTGGTTACATCCAGTTTGATAAGGGCACATCAGAAATGGGAACAAATATTCCAATTTACTGCAACAGTTCCTTATCACAAGTGTAAGCTGAACATTTGCACAGTCCTGGAGTTCCAGCTGTTACTAACGCTAACCCTTCCCCTTGAAAGCAGCACTCAAACCAGCAGGACTCCTGGTGTCACTCCCAAGGGATGGTGACAGCTCTGTGTGCCTGTGGACATGTACAGTCACCCTTTCCTGGGTTTACCAGTGGCATTCCTAAGGGACCACTACATCACCTCCCACCTCAGCTGCTACTGCCCAGGAGTTACTAACTACACACACAGAGGAATACCAGCACCCTCCATCCAAGGATGGGATGATACTCCCTAAGTGGAAACATATCATTCCATCACTGTGTTTGCTGAATGCCATGCCTATCCTGAACAGTCAGTCCAATTTCCCAGGATCTTGTCACCACGCCTAAGATTCCAGGGGAGAAGAATTATGTTATTATTCAGGAGGGGAAAAAACAAAACATTTTTAATTTTACAGCACAGCTTTTGCATAAAGGCATCACACAGTTATTTCTAGAACACGAAAGTTGCAGAATCCCCAACTAAAAACCCTGGATCAACAAGGGGGTGGCTGGGGCTGCATCACTGGCTCTATGCAAAGCTTGGCAGTGGCAGAGCAGCAGCGGGAGGGGCTCTGAGGGGCAGACAAGGGAAGAGCTTTTGGGAGGCAGCTGGAGGGGTGAGGGAGGGCTCTGGGGCAGCTGTAGCACGGCTGAGGTGCTCCATGCGTACTCACCTCCGGGGCAGCCTCTGCACTACGGGAGAGTCAGAGAAAACAACCGTTGTTGCATGAGCAGCGAACGGAGCTGCCGCTCCAGACTCCCACACCCCACAGCCCAGCACCTCATCCCTGCTCCCACCTCTGCTGGGCACGGCACGAACGCGCTGCCTGCAGCTCCTCCCTGGAGGTGACCTGCATCCAAACCTCAGCACTCAGCAGGGAGAGTTCACTACTTGGAACAAGAGGGAAAATCTCCAAAGACAATTCAGTTTCTGCAAAGTTCAGTGAAAGCTGGCTGAAATTTGCCAGCAGATTCCAAGTTATTTGGGAAAGGTGAGGGAGGGTCAGGCATACAGAAAGCACAAGTACACATGACTGGTGTTCTCAGAAAGCCCAGAACAGCCTCCCCCTCTAAACTGAAATCAAAAGCAGTAAGGAAATGAGCATTGAGGGGCCTGGCTCCCACTTGTTCTCATCAGGAACTGGGCAATTCCCACTTGTTTTTTAGGATACCATGTCTAGCCTGTGCCTGGCCCATGCACAAATCCTGAAGATTCAATCTGGTCTTGATTATTTTGAAAACTGAGACCCTCATCCAGTTTACTGTTCTAAATTTCCATGCAAAAGCCAACACCCTCTTCGGAACAGGAAAGCTGGGGAACTGTTTTGAGGCACTGAACAAGATGAGGGCTGTAATATATTGACAAAACTATGGTGAAAGTGTAGTCAACTCCAACACACCCTATACTAAATACTGAGTTAGAACACATCAAGAAATGAATGCATATCCAAAACTGTTAAAAGCCTGAAGACCAGTACACCTACAGCCTAAATTCCACAACAGCTATTCTAATACATGTAGAATTTCAAGGTCAGTGCCCCCCAATACATTTTAACATAAAAGTGAGGACACAATGGTAAATGGATAATTGAAAAATTAATGTTATAGGGAAACAAGCTACAAGTGAAGGCTGTACATATAAGCCAGCATCTTACAGCTGAAGGTGGTAAGCCACCAAATGAGAAATACCTGCTAAAAAACCCCCCACATTCCAGAATTCAAATCTGTGCAAAATATTCCATTAAGAAAACTCAGAGAGAAGCTTTTGCTGAGAAGTCAAAAGCAACACTTTCCATTGGTACTGAAACTGTGCTGCAAACTGGCCAAAATCAAACCCGAGCATGAGAAAACCATCAGCTCTGTAAAGGCCATTTACACAGGGTGAAGCTGCATATCCTGCTATTTTGCTTTTTCCAGAACATGCAGCTAAATCATCCAGGATGCTCAAAGGTCACTGAAAATGTTGGCCAAGTGGTTTGTTTAGGTTTCCAGTGTGTGTGGTGGTCAAACCCATTACCTGTTCTGGGTTTGGTGATGTCATGGTAAAACTTGCGTATCTGTAAGACTTGATTAATAATTTCTTTTAAACTTAAAGTGCACCAGAACTCAATCCCATCCCCTCCAGAGATCTCCAGAGAAACATCTGTAGGCACACAGCTCCCAGTGCATTATTCTGGGACTCTTTGATCTGCCTTTGTCCTCCTGACCCTCACATGTAGAAATGGAGTCTTTTCCACTGTGTTGTAAGAACAGATGTTTTAAATTCACGTTTCAGCAGAGCAGTCAAACAGCCTTTCTAAACCTTGAAGATGGAAGCAGGTTTCCTCCCCACACCTTCCCTGTGCAGCTGGAGAGCAGAGTGGCTGTCCCTGGGCCCAGGTGCTGCTCCATCCTTGCCTGCCAGGACACCCAGACCCCTGTGCTTCTCCTGCAGCCGAGACAAGCCAGGGGCTTCTGCTGGTCTGATCCCCCTGGACAGGTGTGTGCAGGTCAGCACTGGAGGGGGGACCCCCACCTGTGTTTTCATCTGAGCATTCCCTGCCCCCC